>NC_138879.1:23644003-24968122 GCF_965194805.1 Balaenoptera borealis | reverse complement strand
CTCATTGCGGTGGCTTCCCTTGTTGCAGAGCACAGGCTCTAGGCGCATGGGCTTCAGTAGTTGTGGCACGTGGGCTCAGTGGTTGTGGCTCACAGGCTCTAGAGCACAGGCTCAGCAGTTGTGGCGCACAGGCTTAGTTGCTCCACAGCATGTGGGATCTTCCAGACCAGGGATCGAATCTTTGTCCCCTGCATTGGCAGGCTGATTCTTAACCACTGCACCAGCAGGGAAGTCCCTGAAGATGTACATTTTTAAACCATCAGCATATGAATAGTATTTAAGCTGCCGCCTCCTCTAGTGAGAAGGTGTAGATTAAGAAGGGAAGAGGACGCAGAACCAAACCCTGAAAAACTCTCTTTGGAGGTCAGATAGATAAGGAGGAGTCGGCAAACAGAATTCAAAAGGAGCAGCCATGGGATTTCCCTGGTGGTGCAGTGGTTAAGAATCTGCCTGTCAGTGCAGGGGACACAGGTTCAATCCCTGGTCTGGGAAGATCCCACATGCCGCGGAGCAACTAAGCCCGTGCAGCACAACTACTGAGTCCATGTGCCACAACTACTGAAGCCCGCGTGCCTAGAGCCCGTGCTCAGCAACAAGAGAAGCCACTGAAATGAGAAATGAGAAGCCTGCGCACTGCAATGAAGAGTAGCCCCCGCTCGCCACAACTAGAGAAAGCCCGCGCGCAGCAATGAAGACCCAATGCAGCCATAAACAAACAAACAAACAAATAAATAAATAAGCAAGCAAGCAAGGAAGCAAGCAGCCGGGGTAGGAAGAAAATGGTATCCTGCAAGGCAAGAGATAAGAATGCTTCAGAAATGGCCCTTGAACACACCAGGTCCTAGGACTTGATTCTTCTTTACTGGGGCTGGGGCAGCAACCGCAGAGCCAGACCCTAGGTTTCAGGGGCACCCGTGATCCTTCTCCTCTCGTGTTTATGCGCTCTGCTCCCTGCTGGCCATTCTGGGTATGTGCTGTTCTTTGCATTTCGTCTTTCTATCTCATCCACCCTAAGTCAGCCTGACAGCTTCTCTGGGGACACTGAACACCCTCGCTGACATCCCAGACAGTGTGGTGCAGGGCAGAGGCCAGAAGCAGCTGAACATTTCGACCAGTAACCGGAAGCTTTTGAATTTCATACTCCAGCACGTGACATACACAAGCACAGAGTATCAGCGCTACAGGGTGGATGTAGGTGAGAGGCTGTCCTTTGATGCTTAGGGACCTGTCCAAAATGCTTAGGGACCCAGAAAAACACCATCAGGCCCTCAAAGTCTTCCTCCTCCAGGAAGCCTGCCTCTCTGGCTCCTGTTTCTAACTCTAAACACCTAACTTCCCAATTACTGTACCCAGTGCTATCCCCCACGTTGCCATTGACCACATAGAGTGACTTGAAGGAAAGGACAGGCAAAATGCCTGCTCCGCTCTCCATGAAGACAGATCATTCATGCTGTGCCCCTAGAAACCATCCAGTTCTGTTCCTCATTCTCAGTAGCAAGCAAAGCTGAAGATTTTGGCTGCAGTAGATGGGGGGCAGTCTATGCATCAGTATCTTGTCCTGGGCACTAACAGGAAAGAGGGATGTGGGGAGCTAGCAGCCCCCAGGTCAGTGGCTTTGTCTTCCTCCTCCCATCCCAGTCCCCATTCCCGTCCCCAGAATTCCTGGGAGAACAACTCCTGCCACCGTCAGGGCAGCCCCAGTTTCTTTCTGGATGAATTAAAGGCACCCGTTCCCATTTTGAGTGGCTACACAGGGTGCATTCCCAGGACACCAACAGAAAAAATGAAGTGTGGGACAGATTTCCCATGAGCACAAACTAGAGGCAGAGTTCTCTTCACCTTCAGATTTTCAAACATTTCTTATCACAAAATGACCCTGTGAGGTATAAAATGGGGCAGGTAGTATTATCCTGGTTTTGTAGATAGAGAAGGAGGTGAAGTGATTTACCCAAGGAATTTCAGATAACAAGGCAAAGTCAAACTTAATCCATCCCTCTGATTCCAAGCCCACTTTACCCGACAGATTCTCACGGGGAGGAAATGTGAGTTTCGGAGGTGATCAGCTGGTTGCCCCAGGGATGCACAGCAGGTTATGAGGCGGGATGCCATAGGCCATGCGGTCTTCAGTCTCGTTCCACCGGTCCACTCCCGCATCCCGTCAGCTTCCCGGGCAGCGTGGGGGGTGACCCAGACACAGTGCACCCGCCCTGACCTTATTTCTCTCTCCAGTGAGTCTGCAGTCCAAGTCCTCAGTGGCCAAGTTTCCGGTGACCATCCGCCTTCCTGTTATGCCCAAGTTATATGACCCTGGACCAGGTAAGGCCCTTGTCCCTGGGGCTTCATGGTGGGTCCTATAGAATATTGGTGAGATTCAGAAGGGATCCCGTCTGAGATGGAGGAGGAGGAGAATTATAAAAATAGAGTGGTACTGGAGCAGGAATAGATACATCAATGGAATCAAATTAGAAATCAAGAAATAGACATGTTGGAATTTTACCATGTGATAAAGGAAGCTTTTCAAATTAAAGGGAGAAAAGATGGATTATTCAAGAAATCATGCAGGATAACTGTGTAACTATGTGGAAAAGAACAAGTTGAATCTATCTCACAGCTCATACCAAGATAAATTCCAAATAGGCAAATATCTATTTTTTTTTAAGTACTAGAAAAAAACGTGGAGTTAAAAAATAACTTTGGAGTGACTTCTCTGGCGGTCCAGTGGTTAGGACTCTGTGTTTCCACTGCAGGGGGCATGGGTTTGATCCCTGGTCCGGGAACTAAGATCCCACATGCCGTGCGGCGCAGCCAAATAAATAAATAAATAAAAACTTTGGAGTATAAGACTTTTCTAAATATGACACAAAACCCAGAGGCCATAAGGAAAAGACTAAAAACATAAAATACATAACAATTTTTAATGTTTTTATGACAAACTTACCATATGCAAAGTCAAATGACAAAGGACAAATTGGGAAAAAAATATCTTCAACACACATTAAAGTCGAAAGTCTAATTTTACTTAAGAGCACTTGTGAATCAATAAGAAAAGAATATCAATAAGAAAAGAACAATAAGAAAAGAATAAGCCAATTCACAAAAAGTTAAATTCAAGAATACTTTTAGCCATTAAAATATATGCTCAATTTCATGCTAAGAAAATTGCAAATGAAAACTACATTCATATTGTATTGGAGGAGTGGGGAAACATAAACTGTGAGTGGTATCTTAGTTCCCTGACTAGGGATGGAACCCGTGCCCCCCTGCAGTGGAAGTGCAGATTCTTAACCACTGCACCGCCAGGGAAGTCCTGTCTATCAGCATTTTAAATGTATATGTGCTTTGGTCCAGCCACTTATCATGTGGCTTCTAGAAATTATCCTACAGATGCTTACATCTGTGTGAAATGACATTTGTTTGAAGGTATTTATTGCAGCATTGTTTGCAATGACAAAAACCTTAAAAGTGGGAGGCACTGGTTAAATCAAGTGTGGTCCATCGGTATAATGAAATGCCACGCAGTGCCATTCAGAAGGACGGAGGAGGAAAACAGGAGCAGGAAGGTTTTTATTCTGATACAAAATGCTTTTGAAGATGTACAGAAAAGAGTAAAGAGTAAGCTACCATTTCTGTAAAAAGGAAGGGGGAAAGAAGACATAACTGCTTGATTACAGAAAAATAAACAAGAAATTAGTAATACTGGTAAACTCCTGGGAAGAAACCAAGTAGTTGGGAACAGGGATGGGAAGAAGTATTTTCATGGTGTAACTTTCAATACATTTAGAATTTTGAACAGTTGACATTTTTTTACTGTATTACCTATATATTCAAAATGTAATCTATTCAAATAGATTCTTTTCAAAATATAAATTGTTATTTTAAAGTAATAGTATTAAGTATCTATGGAGAGGGATTTAAAGTATGGGCTTAACATCATAACTTTCTCAAAAATAAAAGAAATAAGTACAAGGAGTTCACAAAAAAGCTTTTTTGGCTTCAGATTTGTTTTAAAGATAAAGTGTTACCGATAAAATGGAAATCACCACAATCTTATTCCCCTCCCTTCTTCCAGCAGTCATGATCTTTCTTTTCCCTGTTTTTGTACATTTTAATATGTAGATTTCTATTCTTACACACGTGTACACACACACACAGAGCATATACAGTGTGGTACAATGCATTTTTGAACTTCTCATAAAAGTTACATTGTATGGCATGAACTTCTAGTTTCTGACCTTTTGTCAGTCCATGGCTTGTCTTTTGATTTTGCTTCGGGGTCTTTTGTTATTATAAAGCTTTATCCTTTAATAAAATTGATTCCTTGGTTTTTTTCTAGCTTTTGCTTTTTGTGCCTTATTCAAGAAATTCTTCCCTACGTTGGAGCCATAAAGATACTCTCCTGTATTTTTTTCAAAAGTTGCACATGTTTGGTTCTTACATTTAGATACTTACGTGTGGCATGTGAAGAGGACCTAATTTTTTGTGTATGGAGAGCCTATTGTCCCACCACCACAGACCTAGTGGTCCAGCCTCCTCCTGCTTGTACAGCCGGCCCCTCACACACCCACTTTCATGCATGCAGGGGTCTGAACCTTTCTTAGGTCACATTGATCTATTTATCCTTGCGCTCATTCCACAATGTTTCCATACACTTTATAACAGGTTTTATATCTAGTGGGGATAAATTCTATACTTTAGGATGACTGTACTTCATTTAGCAAAGTTTTCTCAGCTCTTCTTGGTCTTTTACTTTTTCATTAGAGTTTTGGCATCAGCTCATCAAGATCCTCCAAAATCCCTTGAGATTTTGATGAGAATTTCATAGAATTTGTAGATTAATTAGAGATGAATTGACAGTTTTATGAAGTTGAATATTCCCAACCATGAATCTGGTATACCTCTCCATATTATAATCTCCATGTCGTAGTCTCTTCATAGGTTCTTCAATAATTTATTTTGTAGTTTTATTTGTAAAGGAATTGCACACTTTATTGGATTTAGTCTTAGGTACTTTATATTTCTAATTGCTTTTATAAATTGGATCTTTTTCTTCTACATTTTAATTGGTTGCTGTTGGTATATAGGACATTAGTGATTTTTGAATGTTGAACTTACGAGCAGCATCGTTCTTGCTCTCATATTAGTGATTGTTTTTAACGAAGAGTCTCTTGAACAAATAATGATTTTTGTCTCTTCTTTTCCAGTTCTTATCATTTGTTTAGTTTTCTTGTCTTACTGCATTTTACTAAAATCTCCGGTACAGTGTTGAATAATAGCAGTGGTAGCAGGCACTTTTGCTTGTTCCTGACTTTAAGAACATTCGAATGCTCTACCATTCATGTTTGCTGGGTATGAGGGTGGTAGATGTGTCAGGGTAAGAAAGTTTCCTTCTTTCCTTCTATTTCTGATGTGGACCATTTTTTTAAAGTCTTTATTGAATTTGTTAAAATATTGCTTCTGTTTTATGTTTTGGTTTTTTGGCTGCGAGGCATGTGGGGTCTTAGCTCCTCGACTAGGGATTGAACCCGCACCTCTTGCATTGGAAGGCGAAGTCTTAATCTCTGGACCACCAGGGATGTCCCTTTCCTTCTATTACTGCTACTAAGAATTTTTCCATTTCTACTTTCTATTTCCTTGCAGAGAGTTTTTATATGAATGAGTATTGAATTTTATCAGATAAATTGTCTGTACCCATTGAAATAATTTTTCTCCTTTAATTGGGTTTATGTAGTGACTTACATTGATTGATTTTCTGCTGTTGAAATTGTTCTTGTATTTCTGGAATAAACCCATCTTGATTGCAATGTATTAGTTGATTAAATGCTGAATTAAAGTTTTTGCAATTTTATGTAGGATTCTTGCATCTGTATTCAAAACTGAGACTATTTTCTCCTGTAATGTCCTTGCCCAATTTTGTTGTCAATATTATTATACAAGTCTTGTAAGACGAGTTGAATAGCTTTCCTTTTTTCACTGTTTGCTGAAGTGAATTGTAATAAAATAGGAATAATACATCTCTTGGAGTTTTATTAAAACTTATCTGATCCTTATGTCTTTTTTTTTTTTTTTTTTGTCCAAGTTTTGGGGAAGGTGGTTAAGGATGGGAATGTGGATGAGAAGGAGTGAGGGAGTGAGAGAAAGGGAAGAAATTTAAAATTATCAGTTCTGTGTCTTTAATGGTTATTGATCTGTATGTACATTGAGTCAATTTTTTAAATGTTTCTGTAAAGTTGTCTTAAATTTGATGTAAATTGCCTTTTTTTTTTTTTTTGTCATAGAGTTGTTCATAGTGTTCTCTTATGTTTGTTAAAAAAATTTTAAATATCTGAAGTCACGTCTCCCTTTTGGTTCTTTACATTTATCTTCAGTAATTTTAAGTTGGTTTCATATCTAAATATTCTCATTTCATTTATGCCTGTTTTTGTTCCATATTTTCTTTTTCATATATGTGATTCTGTGATTTGTCACTTTAAAGATTTTAAACATTCTCATTTTAAATCCTTTTCAAATTCCTCTATTATTTTGTAGATAGACACTGCGCAGGGTAGATTTGCTGGCTGTAGTTTTCTTTGAGTGTCTTGGAATTTTTGCTGGTGGCTCATCTTGAGTAGGAGGCTTTTGCTTGTTTGTTTCGTTTTCTCCTCTCTCCCTCTTTCTCCCTCTTTCCTCTCTCTCTCTCTCTCCTGATGTGTTCCCATCTCACAGCTTTACAGTTGCTTCTACTCCCAGTAGCCAAGATTCCTAGTCCATCATTTTATACTGGAGTGTTAGGGGTCCCTGTCCCCTAGTGATATTGGCGTCACTGAAGAGCCAGTTGCTGGGCCTGAGGGTGGCTTGGCACAGGGCTTGGCTGTGATGTGGTGTCATCTCTGCACCCAGAGGTGTGTACAGGGATGATGGCTGTTTGGGGTTCCTTGCCCAGCAGGTAGTATGTGGTGAGAGATGGAGGGAGTGCAGCCTGGCTTCAGTCCACAGCTTCTAACAAAACGCCTGGCTGTGGACCCACATACTTTATGAGACACTTTTATTCCATTAACACTTAGACTCGGCCTCCCAGCCTCCTCTCCTGTTCTGACCTCAGATTGCAGCAAGCCCAGCTCCAGCTCTGCTCACGGCTGTTGATTTCTGTTCTTGGAAAAAATGTTGTCTAGGGGGCTTCCCTGGTGGCGCAGTGGTTGAGAGTCTGCCTGCCGGTGCAGGGGACACGGGTTCGAGCCCTGGTCTGGGAGGATCCCACATGCCGCGGAGCAACTGGGCCCGTGAGCCACAACTACTGAGCCTGCGCGTCTGGAGCCCGTGCTCCGCAACAAGAGAGGCCACGATAGTGAGAGGCCCGCGCACCGCGATGAAGAGTGGCCCCCGCTTGCCGCAACTGGAGAAAGCCCTCGCACAGAAACGAAGACCCAACACAGCAATCAATCAATCAATCAATCAATCAATCAATCAATCTTAAAAAAAAAAAAAAAAAAAAAAAAAAAAATGTTGTCTATTTTTGAGCATGGCTATGTCTACATTTTTCTTTATCATTGCTATGTGTTTGGAACAATACGGAATTTCAAAGCAAAATGCTATACCACCAACTTGGCCGGGAGTGCCCTACCTTGACCACCTCCTATGGTAATTCAGGCCCCTGATTCTCTCTTTACTATAACAAAAGAACCAAACTTATCATGTGGCCTGAGAAGAGAAAAGGTAGGAGAGGATTCATTTGCCATGCTCTTGAACATGATTTACATGACTCTTTCTGTTACTGAGCCCTTTCCAGAATCTTGGGCAGCAGCAGTACCATAGAAATGAATATCGCTTCCGCAAGACTCTTAGGCACGCAGAGCTTTTTATTAAAAGAGATAGTTTGTGCACAAGAGAGAAGGCAGGAGACAAGCCTCTTAGATAGCCTCATCCACCAGAGGGCAGACAGCAGAAGCAAGCAGAACTACAATCCTGTAGCCTGTGGAATGAAAACCACATTCACAGAAAGATAGACAAGATGAAAAGGCAAAGGGCTATATACCAGATGAAGGAACAAGATAAAACCCCAGAAAAAAAACTAAATGAAGTGGAAATAGGCAACCTTGCAGAAAAACAATTCAGAATAATGATAGTGAAGATGATCCAGGACCTCGGAAAAAGAATGGACGCAAAGATCGAGAAGATGCAAGAAATGTTTAACAAAGACCTAGAAGAATTAAAGAACGAACACCTAGAAGAATTAAAGAGCAAACAGACATGAACAATACAATAACTGAAATGAAAAATACACGAGAAGGAATCAATAGCAGAATAACTGAGGCAGAAGAACGGATAAGTGACCTGGAAGACAGAATGGTGGAATTCACTGCTGTGGAACAGAATAAAGAAAAAAGAATGAAAAGAAATGAAGACGGCCTAAGAGACTTCTGGGACAACACTAAATGCAGCAACATTTGCATTATAGGGGTCCCAGAAGGAGAAGAGAGAGAGAAAGGACCTGTGAAAATATTTGAAGAGATTATAGTCGAAAACTTCCCTAACATGGGAAAGGAAATAGCCACCCAAGTCCAGGAAGTGCAGAGAGTCCTAGGCAGGATAAACCCAAGGAGAAACATGCTGAGACACATAGTAATCAAACTGACAAATACTGAAGACAAAGAAAAATTATTGAAAGCAGCAAGGGAAAAACGACAAATAACATACAAGGGAACTCCCATAGGTTAACAGCTGATTTCTCAGCAGAAACTCTACCAGCCAGAAGGGAGTGACATGATATACTTAAAGTGATGAAAGGGAAGAACCTACAACCAAGATTACTCTACCTGGCAAGGATCTCATTCAGATTCGATGGAGAAATCAAAAGCTTTACAGACACGCAAAAGCTAACAGAATTCAGCACCACCAAACCAGCTCTACAACAAATGCTAAAGGAACTTCTCTAAGTGCGAAACACAAGAGAAGAAAAGGACCTACAAAAACAAACCCAAAACAATTAAGAAAATGGTCATAGGAACATACATATCGATAATTACCTTAAACGTGAATGGATTAAATGCCCCAACCAAAAGACACAGACTGGCTGAATGGATACAAAAACAAGATCCATATATATGCTGTCTACAAGAGACCCACTTCAGACCTAGGGACACATACAGACTGAAAGTGAGGGGATGGAAAAAGATATTCCATGCAAATGGAAATCAAAAGAAAGCTGGAGTAGCAATACTCATATCAGATAAAATAGACTTTAAAATAAAGAATGTTACAAGAGACAAGGAAGGACACTACATAATGATCAAGGGATCAATCCAAGGAGAAGATATAAGAATTATAAATATATATGCACCCAACATAGGAGCACCTCAATACATAAGGCAACTGCTAACAGCTATAAAAGAGGAAATTGACAGTAACACAGTAATAGTGGGGGACATTAACACCTCACTTACATCAATGGACAGATCATCCAAAATGAAAATAAGGAAACAGAAGCTTTAAATGACACAATAGACCAGATAGATTTAACTGATATTTATAGGACATTCCATCCCAAAACAGCAGATTACACTTTCTTCTCAAGTGTGCACGGAACATTCTCCAGGATAGATCACATCTTGGGTCACAAATCAAGCCTCAGTAAATTTAAGAAAATTGAAATCATATCAAGCATCTTTTCTGACCACAACGCTATGAGATTAGAAATCAATTACAGGGAAAAAAGGTAAAAAACACAAACACATGGAGGCTAAACAATATGTTAATAAATAACCAAGAGATCACTGAAGAAATCAAAGAGGAAATCAGAAAATACCTAGAGACAAATTACAACAAAAATATGACAATTCAAAACCTATGGGATGCAGCAAAAGCAGTTCTAAGAGGGAAGTTTATAGCTATACAAGCCTACCTCAAGAAACAAGAAAAATCTCAAATAAACAATCTAACCTTACACCTAAAGGAACTAGAGAAAGAAGAACAAACAAAACCCAAGTTAGGAGACAGAAAGAAATCATAAAGATCAGAGCAGAAATAAATGAAATACAAACAAAGAAAACAATAGCAAAGGTCAATAAAAGTAAAAGCTGGTTTTCTCAGAAGATAAACAAAATTGACAAGCCATTAGCCAGACTCATCAAGAAAAAGAGGGAGAGGATTCAAATCAATAAAATTAGAAATGAAAAAGGAGAAGTTACAACAGACACCGCAGAAATACAAAGCATCCTAAGAGACTACTACAAGCAACTCTATGCCAATAAAATGGACAACCTGGAAGAAATGGACAAATTCTTAGAAAGGTATAACCTTCCAAGAACGAACCAGGAAGAAATGGAAAATATGAACAGACCAATCACAAGTAATGAAATTGAAACTGTGATTAAAAATCTTCCAACAAACAAAAGACCAGGAGCAGATGGCTTCACAGGTGAATTCTATCAAACATTTAGAGAAGAGCTAACACCCATCCTTCTCAAACTCTTCCAAAAAATTGCAGAGGAAGGAACACTCCCAAACTCATTCTATGAGGCCACCATCACCCAGATACAAAAACCAGACAAAGATACTACAAAAAAAGAAAATTACAGACCAATATCACTGATAAATATAGATGCAAAAATCCTCAACAAAATACTAGCAATCAGAATTCAACAACACATTAAAAGGATCATAAACCATGATCAAGTGGCATTTATGCCAGGGATGCAAGGATTCTTCAATATATGCAAATCAATCAATGTGATACACCATATTAACAAATTGAAGAATAAAAACCATATGATCATCTCAATAGATGCAGAAAAAGCTTTTGACAAAATTCAACACCCAGTTATGATAAAATCTCTCCAGAAAGTGGGCATAGAGGGAACCTACCTCAACATAATAAAGGCCATATATGACAAATCCACAGCAAACATCATTCTCAACGGTGAAAAACTGAAAGAATTTCCTCTAAGATCAGGAACAAGACAAAGATGTCCACTCTCACCACTGTTATTCAGCATAGTTTTTGAAGTCCTAGCCATGGCAATCAGAGAAGAAAAAGAAATAAAAGGAATCCAAATTGGAAAAGAAGAAGTAAAACTGTCACTGTTTGCAGATGACATGATACTATACATAGAGAATCCTAAAGATGCCACCAGAAAACTACTAGAGCTAATCAATGAATTTGGTAAAGTTGCAGGATACACAATTAATGCACAGAAATCTCTTGCATTCCTATACACTAATGATGAAAAATCTGAAAGAGAAATTAAGGAAACACTCCCATTTACCATTGCAACAAAAAGAATAAAATACCTAGGAATAAACCTACCTAGGGAGACAAAAGACCTGTATGCAGAAAACTATAAGACACTGATGAAAGAAATTAAAGATGATACCAACAGATGGAGAGATATACCATGTTCTTGGATTGGAAGAATCAGTATTGTGAAAATGACTATACTACCCAAAGCAATCTGCAGATTCAACGCAATCCCTATCAAATTACCAGTGGCATTTTTTATGGAACTAGAACAAAAAATCTTAAAATTTGTATGTAGACACAAAAGACCCTGAATAGCCAAAGCAGTCTTGAGGGAAAAAAACGGAGCTGGAGGAATCAGACTCCCTGACTTCAGACTATACTACAAAGCTACAGTAATCAAGACAATATGGCACTGGCACAAAAACAGAAACATAGATCAATGGAACAAGATAGAAAGCCCAGAGATAAACCCACACACCTGTGGTCAACTAATCTATGACAAAGGAGGCAAGGATATACAATGGAGAAAAGACAGTCTCTTCAATAAGTGGTGCTGGGAAAACTGGACAGCTACATGTAAAAGAATGAAATTAGAACACTCCCTAACACCACACACAAAAATAAACTCAAAATGCATTAGAGACCTAAACGTAAGACCGGACACTATAAAACTCTTAGAGGACAGCATAGGAAGAACACTCTTTGACATAAATCACAACAAGATCTTTTTTGACTCACCTCCTGGAGTAATGGAAATAAAAACAAAAATAAACAAATGGGACCTAATGAAACTTCAAAGCTTTTGCAAAGCAAAGGAAACCATAAACAAGATGAAAAGACAACCCTCAGAATGGGAGAAAATATTTGCAAAACGAATCAACAGACAAAGGATTAATCTCCAAAACATATAAATAGCTCATGCGGCTCAATATTAAAAAAACAAATAACCCAATCCAAAAATGGGCAGAAGACCTAAATAGACATTTCTCCAAAGAAGACATACAGATGGCCAAGAAGCACATGAAAAGCTGCTCAACATCACTAATTATTAGAGAAATGTAAATCAGAACTACAATGAGGTATCACCTCACACTGGTCAGAATGGCCATCATCAAAAAATCTACAAACAATGCTGGAGAGGGTGTGGAGAAAAGGGAACCCTCTTGCACTGTTTGTGGGAACGTAAATTGATACAGCCACTATGGAGAACAGTATGGAGGTTCCTTAAAAAACTAAAAATAGAACTACCATATGACCCAGCAATCCCACTCTTGGGCATATACCCTGAGTAAACCATAATTCAAAGAGTCATGTACCACAATGTTCATTGCAGCACTATCTACAATAGCCAGGACATGGAAGCAACCTAAGTATCCATCGACAGATGAATGGATAAAGAAGATGTGGCACATATACACAGTGGAATATTACTCAGCCATAAAAAGAAATGAAATTGAGTTATTTGTAGCAAGGTGGATGGACCTAGAGTCTGTCATACAGAGTGAAATGGGTCAGAAAGAGAAAAACAAATATCGTATGCTAACACATATATATGGAATCTTAAAAAAAAAAAAAAAGGTTATGAAGAACCTAGGGGCAGGACAGAAATAAAGACACAGACGTAGAGAATGGACTTGAGGACACAGGGAGGGGGAAGGGTAAGCTGGGACGAAGTGAGAGAGTGGCATGGACTTATATATGCTACCAAATGTAAAATAGATAGCTAGTGGGAAGCAGCCACATAGCACAGGGATATCAGCTCGGTGCTTTGTGACCACCTAGAGGGGTGGGATAGGGAGGGTGGGAGGGAGATGCAAGAGGGAGGAGATACGGGGATATATATATAATCAGCTATATGTATAGCTGATTCACTTTGTTATAAAGCAGAAACTAACACACCATTGTAAAGCAGTTATACCGTGATAAAGATGTTTAAAAAAAATAAAACAACTAAAAATAGAATTACCATATGACCCAGCAATCCCACTACTGGGCATATACCCAGAGAAAAGCATAATTCAAAAAGACACATGCACCCCAATGTTCATTGCAGCACTATTTACAATAGCCAGGTCATGGAAGCAACCTAAATGCCCATTGACAGACGAATGGATAAAGAAGAAGTGGTACATATATACAATGGAATATTACTCAGCCATAAAAAGGAACGAAATTGGGTCATTTGTAGAGACATGGATGGATCTAGAGACTGTCATACAGAGTGAAGTAAGTCAGAAAGAGAAAAACAAATATCGTATATTAATGCATATATGTGGAACCTAGAAAAATGAAACAGATGAACCGGTTTGCAGGGCAGTAATAGAGACACAGATGTAGAGAACGAACGTATGGATACCAAGTGGCGGGGGGTGGGTGGTGGTGGTGGGATGAATTGGGAGATTGGGATTGACCATACACTAATATGTATAAAATGGATAACTAATAAGAACCTGCTGTATAAAAAATAAAATAAAATAAAATTCAAAAATTAAAAAAAAAAAAAGAGAGAGAGAGAGAAGGCAGGGAAAAAGTGCCAGCTCTCTGAGTAGAAGGGGAGAGTTGCTTTTATAACAGAAGGGACGGTTTGTCTCGTGATCACGGATAATTTCCAGAAATCATCCAACTTCTTTGATCAGCAGCAGGTGACTCCATGGTGGCTGTCAGGAATAGGGAGTGCTTCTGTGAGGGGGAAGAAATGCAGGAGAATTTTCTGTAAGAAAGCCCAGGAACAGATTAGGTTAAAATTTACAGTTGAGCTTCTTGTCTTGTGGCAACTAGGTATACTGTTAGTGGCACAGAGATAAAGTTAATCTTTTATTCCTGTGAGTCTGGTTTTTTTCCTCTGGGACTCGGGCCCCCAGGGCCTTTGTTCTTTAGTTTGCAAGGCTTGTTTACCCAAGACCGGTCTTTTTCCAAAATGGCTGTACTCTTGTCTCCCTGTCTCATTTCCACTCACTCCCACAGACCCAGGAGAAGCTGGGTAATGGTGCAGCATGTATTGAAAAGGGTTTATGGAATGATTTCTGATTTCTGTCATTCTGAGAAGTCGCTCTGCAGTCGGGTTCTGTTGCATTCACCCACAAACAATAGGTGAGGGTGTAGCTTTCAGCATGCGTTAACTTCAGCCGACCCCACCGCACCAGACGACCCACGTGCCCCCAGAATGATGCAAGTCAGGACAGTGAGGTTTCCCGAAGACAGAGCTCTGACATCTACCCTTTCTTGCTCAGAGAGGAAGCTCAGAGACCTGGTGACCATTGCCACCAAAACTTTCCTCCGTCCCCACAAGCTCATGACCATGCTCCAGAGCGTTTTGAGTATTACCCAGACTTGACCATGATCGTGGCTGATGACAGCAAGGAGCCCCTGAAAGTTAATGACAGCCATGTGGAGTATTATACCATGCCTTATGGGAAGGTATGTCCTTCCCAGATGGGGAGACACCTGGATCCCGGGACAAGGGGGCCCACAATCTGGTTCTGCCCTGAATGGGGCTGCTTCAGTGGCCTTCCCAAGGCAGCAGCATCCTGGCATGGGAGGGGAGTCCCCTTGCTGATTCCAAATTCACAGAGAAATCAGGTCAGTCTCCCTTTTCTGCATTAGCAGGGTGGTTAATCAGCCTCTCCTCACACTTGGTGTGGAAATTGATTGAGGTCCTTCTAAGTGACTTGAGGTGTCTGACAGTCTAAGTTTTCCTGACATGCAGGTCCAACAGCAGAGAAACCTCTCATCCCTACAATTCCCCCCTCGCTGGAGCAGCTCTCTCCCCCATGCACCATCTTGCAAGCACACACAGGAGGAAGTGGATAGTGGATATTACACGTACCGGAGGGTCCCCCCCTCCAACAGCTTCCAGGCTGCATGAGGGGAAAGGGTGGGAGAGCCACAGAGACTCTCTCGGGTGAAAGGGGACTTCCATCGGTCCATATTAGCCACGGGGCCAAGGAAGGACTTTCTGCCTTTGTCTCAGTCTTTGATCCACAGAGTCCGTCCTTCTCCCAGTGTCTCTGAGACATGGACTCCCTTTAACCCAGAGGTTCTCGGCCACTGTTTGGGGTGCAGCCTGGTTGCTGGGAACTGAGAAAGCTCCCAGGTGACGCTGATATGTAGCAGGGCAGGCAACCACCATCTAACCTCACTCCACTCACAGGGCTGGTTTGCTGGTAGGAACCTGGCCATATCTCAGGTCACCACCAAATACGTTCTCTGGGTGGACGATGACTTTCTCTTCAACGACAAGACCAAGATTGAGGTGCTGGTGGATGTCCTAGAGAAGACGGAACTGGACGTGGTAAGGGAGAGTTGCTGGTTCTACCCCATTGCAATCTGACAAGCGAGAGGGGAAGGAGAAGAGAAAGGAAGAGAGGAAAGTATGCGAAAGAAGAGGAGAGGGAAAGAGAGAAGGGAGGGCGGAAGGGGCGGGGGAGGGCCCGGTGCAGGAGGTGATGCAGCACAGCTCTGGGGTTGAGGCCATCACGCGGGAATCAGATATGCGAGTTCTGCTTCTGCCTCTATTCTTACTTTTCTTTGAGTAAATTACACCAACACCCGCGCCCAAAACTCACCGTTGTTCTGTTTTTAAAATGGTGTGTTTATTACTTCTACCTTCCTCCCTGGAGTGGCCGGAGAAAGCGAGCGGGGCTCTGGCCCTGGCACACACCATTACAAAAATGAAAATGGCACAAGGCTGTAAAAGACTATGTGGCCTTAAGGACATTAAAAAAAATAACAAAAACATCAAAAGTCAACTCACACATAGAAAAGAGAAGAAAAAGGTGACAATAATTAATAATGCTGCGTTGTATTCTTGAAATTTGCAGAGATTACTATGTAGAGGTGATGGATTTGTTAATTAGCTTGAGTGTGGTGATCTTTTCACAATGTATACATATATCAAGACATCAAGCTGTACACCTTAAATATATACAATTTTAATATGTCAAAGATAGCTCAATAAAACTGTTAAAAAGAAAGAAAATGTATAAGAAGTAGCACAGTGACCACAGTTACTTCATACTCCAGGTGGACAGTCCCCAAAGCATCTGGCTTGACTAAGATGTCTCTAGAGACCCAATCACAATAGCGTAAATGACATAGAAGGTGCAGTTCCCGCCCGTGTAAGAATGCAAGCTGGCACTCAACTCTCCTTCCAGGGTCATCCTGGACCAGCTTCCTTCCCCGTTGTTTGTCCATCTTTGTGGCCCTCAGCTGCATGGTTGGAAGAAATGGGGAGAGGGGAAGTGAAGGACAAGAAGTTCTCTTATAAAAGTTGCAGACATCTGTTCTAGATCACATCCTTTCAGCCAGGACTTAAGACACATGGTCAGACCTTGCAAGGGAAGTGGGAAAATTTCATCTTTTGTGGGTAATTGGCTAGACTTTAATTTGGTCCAGTTAAAACTCAAGAGGGTTCATTTACTAAGGGGGGAGGTAAAGGACAGGTGATGGCAGACAATCAGACTGCTGTGCCACCCTGGGTGATTATGATGGTTCAGGAATAGATATAATTGCTTGTCCTGTTTTGCTCGGGCTCCAACAGCTAGATGCATGCATCTGCCACGAGTGCAGGGACAGGCAGCACAGAGAGGTGAGCCAGGAGCAGAGAATGGGAGGAAGGCAGCTTGAGGCAAACTACTGGCTGCAGGAAGTCCACGTAGGGACCCCTGCACGAGCAGGCTGCCTCTCACTTGCACCTAAACACCACTCCGTGTACTGGAAGGGAGTGAGTCACCTTCTGGAAAGAGTGAGCTTGCTGGAGGGTAAACGGAGCAGAGTTGTCTGCCCTTTGGACTTGGTGTAAGTGTAGTATGAAGGGTAGATAAAGGGTGTGATTCTGTCATAACTGAGGTTCAGTCCAGTAAGGCTTCCTGACAGCGGCTACATGGATATTGAGTCTATTCTCTAATGTGGATTTCTCTGCCCACCGGCTAGGTAGGCGGCAGCGTGCTTGGAAACATGTTCCGGTTTAAGCTGTTCCTGGAGCACAGTGAGAATGGGGACTGTCTCCACCGGCGGTCAGGATCTTTCCGGCCCCTGCACGGCTTCCCCAGCTGCGTGGTGACCAGTGGTGTTGTCAACTTCTTCCTGGCCCACACAGAGCGGCTCCAAAGAGTTGGCTTCGACGCCCGCCTGCAGCGAGTGGCTCACTCAGGTGGGGAGGCTGGAAGAGTGAGGAAGGGAGCTGCGCTGTGGACTGATCTCAGAAGCCTGGTTTTTCCCAAGGAGGGAGGGCCGTGTGCCACTGCTCAGGGGAGCTCGCCCTTTCTCCCCAAAATGGGGAGCTCACCCTTTCTCCCCAAAATGGGGAGCTCACCCTTTCTCCCTAAAATGGAGAGTTCGTGGTCTCTCTTGCCTCCCTCCACACTCTCTGCCTTCTTGTCTCCCCCAGGCTGTTCTGCTTCTCCGAGACACCCTTCCCCTTCCTTTCCCTACAGCTCTGGCCCCTCCCTCTTTACCCACCTTGCTGGTGCTCCTCCTTTCCCAGACATCCTCTCCTATTTAACTGCAGCTGGTGAACTTCCCCTCTCATTCCCCTCAGTCCTGGAGTCCACAGTTCCGTCCAGTTGGAAGCCAATCTGTGTCTCTCTACCCATATCACTGTCTGTCCTTCCAACTCAGTAGCCTGGGCAGGTGGCTTCACGGGGGTGGAAGCTCCCCAGGGGTATAAACTGTGTCCCCTCCCCCTGACTCTCCTCCCAGACCTGCAGTATGGCCCTGGGTCTCTGGCGGAAGCTCACATTTCCTTCTTGCACTTTCCCTCTCTTGGCAGAGTTCTTTATTGATGGGCTCGGGAGCCTGCTTGTGGGGTCCTGCTCAAATGTGATTGTAGGTCACCAGCCCCGTTCTCCAGTGGCGGACCCAGAGCTCGCAGCCCTGGAGAAGAGCTACAACGTATACCGGACCAACACCAAAGCTCAGGTCCAGTTCAAGCTGGCTCTCCACTACTTCAAGAACCATCTCCAATGTGCCACATAAAGGTTGTCCGGGCACTGGAAAAGCGCTAGGCTGACCTGTTGCAGGTATCTAAAACACAGGAACTGGTGGATGGGCTATCAAAATTTGAACTCCAGATAAGATGGACAGGGCAGATGGGTCTGGCTCAGGTACTGGAAATATCAATCAAAAGCTAAGGGTCATTAGAAATGGACGAATCACTGATCAGGGCAATGGAGACCGTATTCATTATTGTTTGTATGATGTCTTACCATTTATGAAACATTTGTACGTATAGTATCTCACATTATCTCATTTCATCTCACACGAAAGAGTATATGATGGGTTGGTATCCTCAGTCAAAAAGATGGCTGCTGGGTCCTTGAGGGTTATTTGGTGGAAATTATATCACAGGTCATCTCCAGCATCACTACCATCCACAGAGTTTTTTGGTCCTACCTTGTGGACTCAAATAATGCGAATAACCCAGGGTCCTTGCCTGGAGGAGGTGGCAGCCTGGTTCAGTTCGGTCCACTAGTGGAATCGGATCAGAGGATGAGAGGCGGACCAGGCAGGCGAGGAGAGCTCTGGGAAGTCAGCTCACCTGGAGCCCGGCGCATGGATGGGATGCAGGCGGCTGGAGGGATGAGATCACTGGGGTAGTCCACTCACTGCCGGAATAAAGGTTTCCCTGGCATCAGAATCCCTATCATAAAGACAGGTTCCAGAATGCTTGGGATTGAACTTGGACCCTGTGCTGAGGTGCCATGATAAACAGTGTAAGTGCAGCGGCCAAGCCACTAAGTACCAGGGCCTTGAGTTCAGTTGCTGACCACTCAAGACCCATGTCATCTACAGAGCGGAGCCATCATGATGAGGCAGGTTATCTTGGGAGTCAGCAGATTCTCCCAGTGCTGCACTGGCTCTGCCTTTTGGTTTCTACTCTTTCCTCCTGAAGACGGCCTAGGGTAGTTCAGGATCTCTGAAAATGTGTCTGTGAGATATTAATAAAACTTCATGAAAAATGTTTTGGTGGTCAAATAATTTTGAAAAATACTGCACGCCCTATCTCCCTCTTGGACAGTTGCAATTCACATTAGTATATTCAAGGTTCTGAGAAGTCCTGCTGTAAAGAGATTGGCTTAACTTCAATTTAGCATTTCTCAGATACGAATACAGACTGGCAATCATTTTTTATTCTCCCAAACAGGAATAAAGCACATACCTCATTCCATTGTGTATGTCATAAACATTCTATTGCTAAAGTTTTTATAACTTTAACACGCATAATCATTTAGTGCAATAGTATGTATTTTATGTACAACACCATAGCTATATAGGGGGACGATGTTGGATTGCTCCATTCAGTACTGTCCTTAGACCCAGGCATAGACGAGCTCCTACCTGGATCCTGTGCTTTAGAGAACCCTGCATATCACACACACATGTATTTACTTCAAAAACAAACAAACAGGGGTGGGATAGGGAGGGTGGGAGGGAGGGAGAAGCAAGAGGGAAGAGATATGGGGACACGTGTATATGTATAACTGATTCACTTTGTTATAAAACAGAAACTAACACACCATTGTAAAGCAATTATACTCTAATAAAGATGTTAAAAACAAACAGGGACTTCCTTGGTGGCGCAGTGGTTAAGACTCCGCGCTCCCAGTGCAGGGGGCCCAGGTTCGATCCCTGGTCAGGGAACTAGATCCCACATGCATGCCGCAACTAAGAGTTCACATGACACAACTAAGGAGCCCGCCTGCCACAACTAAGGAGCCCGCCCGCCGCAACTAAGACCCAGCGCAACCAAATAAATAAAACAAACAAACTCACAGAACAGATCAGATTTGTGGTTACCAGAGGCAGGGGGTGGGGGAAGGCAAAGTTGGATGAAGGTGGTCAGAAGGTACAAACTTCCAGTTATAAGATAAATAAGTACTAGGGACATAAAGTACAACATGATAAATATAACGAACACTGCCGTGTGTAATATATGAAAGTGGTTAAGAGAGTAAATCCTAAGAGTTCTCATCTCAGGAAAAAATATTATTTTTCTATTTCTTTAATTTTGTACCTATGCGAGATGATAGATTTTCACTAAACTTATGTTGATAATCATTTCATGATGTATGTAAGTCAAATCATTATGCTCTACTTAAACTATACAGTGCTGTCGGTCAATTATATCTCAATAAAACTGGAGGAAAAGAACAAACACATGTATTTACTGATGAACATTTGAGCATCTCTGTCACTCAGGATCTAGTGCTTAGCACTGGGACAGCATAACCTGTTTCCCTAAATATCCCCTCTTGGGACTAAACACTGTTCAGGCTCCAGAGAAAGGTTTCTCCGTTCCTTTTTTTAAGAAAATAAATTTATTTTATTTATCTTTGGCTGCATTGGGTGTTCGTTGCTGCACGCGGGCTTTCTCTAGTTGCGGCGAGCAAGGGCTACTCCTCATTGCAGTGCGTGGGCTTCTAATTGCAGTGGCTTCTCTTGTTGCAGAGCATGGGCTCTAGGCGTGTGGGTTTCAGTAGTTGTGGCGCACGGGCTTAGTTGCTCCGCAGCATGTGGGATCTTCCCGGGCCAGGGCTCGAACTCATGTACCCCTCGTTGGCAGGCTGATTCTTAACCACTGCGCCTCCAGGGAAGCCCTCTCCATTCCTTTTGCCCTATGTTCTCAAACCAAAAGGCGACTGCAGGTAAACGCACTGCAAGTCTGTGGACAGTGCTTTGGAATGCTGGTAAGATTTGAGCAGCAAAGTGCTTACGTAAAAGAAAAAGACACATTTTTAAATTTGTCAGATTCTTCCTCTCAGATAACATAAATAGCAATAGAGTCTTGCCCACTACCTAGTATCTATTTTCTTGCCTTTCAATTCATGGTTCCAAAAGTACTAGAAAATTAGTGTGCTGTTCACAACAATTGCACGTGTGGCTTAAGAACATTTAAAAATAGTAAGCAAAGATCTTTGAACAAGCTACTATGAGACATTTTGTTTTGGTTTTTTTTTAAATAGATCTTTATTGGTGTAAGATCTTACCTTAATTTTTAATGTAAAAGAGTCCTCAATGCCTCGTGCCAAAAATAAACATTCCAAATTGGATAGTTTTAAAAAATAAATAAAAATAGTAAGCAATTTTTATTACTCTAATTGTTATACATGTAGTTCTAGATGTATCATGTTTGAAGTGTGATACCAATTCTTTTTCATTTATTTATTTATTTATTTTTGGCCGCATTGGGTCTTAGTTGCTGCGCGTGGGCTTTCTCTAGTTGCGGTAGGGTGGGGAGTGCCGGGGGCTGCTCTTCATTGCGGTGTGTGCGCTTCTCATTGCGGTGGTTTCTCTTGTGGAGCACAGGCTCTAGGTGCGCGGGCTGAGAGCGCAGGCTCAGTAGTTGTGGCGCTTGGCCTTAGTTGCTCTGCAGCACGTGGGATCTTCCCGGACCAGGACACGAACCCATGTCCCTTGCATTGGCAGGTGGATTCTTAACCACTGTGCCACCAGGGAAGTCCCAATACCAATTCTTTACACTGGGAATTAAGTGGTTATTGAATGCAAAAATTGTAATTATTTTTATAAAAATATTTAATGGCTTAAATTTTTAAAAATTAAAGTAACTACAAAAGGGACTTCCCTGGTGGTCCAGGGGTTAAGACTCCACGCTCCCAGTGAAGGGGGCCCAGGTTCAATCCCTGGTTAGGGCACTAAGATACCACATGCCGCAGGGCATGGCCAAAAAAAAAAAATTTTTTTTTAAAAAGGGGGGAAAGTAAAGTAACTGCAAAAATCACAGCTTTACAATATTTTGGATTTTGCCTTTTTAAAGATATATTTGTCAAGGTAAGAGGATAGAACATTTATTTTAACAATTTGCTAGCTTCAGTTTTTATAGCTTTTAAATATTTAAATATATAAACATAGTTAAAATGTAAATTAAATATTTAGACAAATATTTAATTTGTCCCAGGCCTGGTTCCAAAAAAAAAATGTCTGCCTTCCTGATGAATTTCTTGCATTCTTGAGACAGGGAGATAAAGGTGTGTGCTTTCATGGCAATTGTAGCATCCTAAAACATCCCCCAGCAGGGACTGTTGTGATGTGCTGTGGTTACCATCGGTAGGTTCCAGGAAAATCCTCTTCCCTGTCCCAAGAACTGGAACCTTCTACTCCAGCAGGGAGGAGTTCTTAAAATGGAGGGTGTTTGCCCAAACTGTGAGCCAGTTCTCCAAGAATTCTTCTCCAGGAATAGATCAACTACCCAGAGAGTGTGTGCCTCCATTCCCTAGTCAAAATATATTGGATTAAGAGAAGCTGTACCAATAGCCAAGCAGATTGTCTCTCTTGGAATTTGAATTGGGCCTGAGAACATCCAGTGGGGCTCTATATGGGTGGCTAGATGGCAGGCATCACACTCGGGAGGAGCGGGGCAGCCCCTTACTGTGCAGATCGGGGAGCAGAGAAAGCCAGTCTGCAGTGAGAAAAGAATTCAACATAAGCACAAAAAGGAGCTGAAATGAGAGACTCCTGGCGGCCTTCTGGTTCTTTCCTGAGGTCTGGCTATACTCCTTCCCTGGGGTTTTGTGAAACACTATACCCTTATAATTCTCTTTTTTTGCTTAATCGAATTTCAGTTGGCTCCTGTGACTTATAAGCAAAGTGTCGTAAATAATACAACCATTCTGTGTGTCTGTGTGTTTTCAAAACAGAAAGGCATAAATAAAAGGTTTTCTCTTTGGGTGGTTTGGAAGCAAAAATCAGATCACAGAAAATAACCGCCGCACAGGCCTCCCTCCAACCTTCAATTTCAGACACAACTGAGCAGCCTGGACCAAACCAATGACAAAGGTATCCTTCCAGGACAGTGAAGGGCCTCTGATACTTGCGGCTAAACTCCTAATTCCTGGACAACTTGGTGCAAATAATTGTGTGGGCCTCCAGGGGGAGCTCAAGTCCACTCTCTCTGTTTCCCCTCTACTTACTCCCGCCCTCCTGCTCAGGAAAGGAAAATTCCTAAGACTTTCAGAAAGGAGGGATCCTATTGGCTATTGGGCTAGTGGCCTTTTTTTGCGTGCATTGGGCGTGTCCATTTCTTGTTGCTGAAGTGGAAATGGGACTGGGGTCCGCCTCATTCTGGATACTGTCTCTCCCTGACTCAGGAAGGTACCTCCCCAACTGTTTTTTGATTGTTGATAGACCAACAACATATACAAGCCACTACCAAGTGTATCTATGAGAATGCATTTGTCTGCAAGTACCAGAAACTTGACCCAAACTGTCTTAAACTGTCATATATTGGTTGAAGCCCAGAGGTGGGGCAGACCACAGGTGTCCTATGACCGACAGGAATATGTATTAGGGATTCCAAGCCCACAGGTCTCTGCACCTGGCCTCTGCCTTGATGCTCTTCAAAACAGTCATCTAAGGTACAGAAAGACCATCTATAATTTGCTCTTTGCCCCCAGGTTTTTCCTCTTAATGGGCAGAAAATGTTTAAAGCATTGCAGTGTAGTAGGCTGGTCTTTTACTCAAATTGGTCTCCTGCGAAGTCTTCTGTCTCTGCCGGTGCTTTCTCTTGGGTTGGAGATTTTAGCTTTTCTAGTCCTGCAAGGCTCCAAATTATAGGACATCCAGTAAACTTGGATTGCAAGACACTCTCAGCAAAACCATACTACACCTGCTTTAAAACAGGCTGCCTCAGCCTAAAACTTATCTCTCTCATAGGACCAACATGAAGACTAACACATGCCAACATCCTGATTTTTTCCTACCATTTCCCATTCTTGATATTCTACAGTCTTGATAGGCCCATAGTTTGTGTTTCAGACACCAGTAACAACTTCAGGATCACCAGCTTCCCAGGAAGTCACTGCTCTCTACCCCATTTCTTCTGCTCAAACCTACATCTAATGACCTTCACAGTATTCATGTCTATATACAGCTCTTTTTCTTCATCCTTTGCCTGGATGTTCCAGCTACCTTTCTGCCCTTCAGCCTCCCTGCTCCAGTTTCAGACAACTCTCCCATATAAAACCTGCATCCCTCATGAGAGCCTGCTGTATAAAAAAATAAATAAAATAAAATTCAAAAATTAAAAAAATAAATAAAACAGAAAAAATAATAATAAAACCTACATCCCTCTTTAAATTTTACCAAGAGATTATCAAAGTTTTCATTGTATAATTGAGTAATCTGTATTAACTGCACAAGCCCCTTCTATCCTGTGTGCTTGGAAATATCCCAGATCTCTGCATGCAAGAACATAGATGCATTAATCATAAAAGGAAAAGAAAAAGATAAATTTGACTTGATTGAAATTAAAACCTGCTAATCAAAAGACACTATTAAGAAAGTGAAGAAACTTCCTTGGTGGCACAGTGATTAAGACTCTGTGCTCCCAAAGTAGGGGTCCTGGGTTCGATCCCTGGTCGGGGAACTAGATCCCGCATGTATGCTGCAACGAAGGAGCCCGCCTACCACAACTAAGACCCAGTACAACCAGATAAATAAATATACTTTTTTAAATTAGCAAAATTAAAAAAAGAAAGTGAAAAGACAAGCCACAGACTGGAAGAAAATATCTTCAGTACAAATATTTGATACAGGACCCATATATATAATTATCATATATATATCCATAATGGATCCATATATATATATAAGTATGTATAAATACATAATTCTTATAAATCAATAAGATAAAGACTTTTTTTTTTAAATGGGCAAAATACTTGAAGCACTTAGAAAAGAAGATATTCAAATGGCTAGTGAGAATGTAAAAAAATATGTTCAACATCATTAACCATTAGGGAAGTGCAAATTAAAAGCAAAAGGAAAGATTATTATACACTTCCTAGAATGGCTAAATTTAAATGACTAATAATACCACTTGTTAGCTAAGATGTGAAGCAACTGGAACTCTCTCATACACTGCTGATGGGAGTGTAAAATAGTACAAGCACTTTGGAAAGCTGTTTGGCAGTTCCTAATAAACTTAAATGTACACTTACCCTACGACCCAGCAATTCCATTCCTAGTTATATACTAAAAAGGTTTGTAAAGGAATGGTCATAGTAGCTTTACTTATATTAGACCCAAACTGGAAACAACCCAAATGTCCATCAACTGAAGAATGGACCAATGAATTGTGGTATATTCATACAGTGGAGTACTTCTCAGCAATGAAAAACATACTGCTGATATACAAAGTGACATGGATGAATCTCGAAAACATGTTTAGCCAAAGAAGCCACACGCAATAGATACTGCAAAACAGTATACATATACTATAATAATAGGCAAAACTAATTTCTGGTGATAGAAACCAGAGCAGTGATTTCAGTAAAAACTGGAAAAAGGCACCAGGGAACTTTCTGGAGTGATGGAAATGCCCTATATCTTGATCTAGGTGATGATCACACAAGTGTATACATTTGTAAAAAATAATTGATTCCATTAAGATTTGTGCATTTTCCTTAATGTAAATAATATCTCAAAATAAAATGCCTTTTAAAAAGTGAGGTACATTTCATATGTACTGTTATGGAACAATGCTCAAGATATGGTGCTAAATAAATAAAACCAGGTGCAGAACAATGTTTTGATTTCTTTTTCTAGAAAAGGATTATGCATATGCATGTATACCTGTGTAAGAATGAAATCTCTCAGACTTCCCTGGTGGCGCAGTGGGTGGGGGTCCGCCTGCCAACGCAGGGGACACGTGTTCAAGCCCTGGTCCAGGAGGATCCCACATGCCGCGGAGCGACTGTGTGCGTGGGCCGCAGCTACTGAGCCTGCGCTCTAGAGCCCATGCTCCGCAACAAGAGAAGCCACTGCAGTGGGAAGCCTGCGCACCACAGCGAAGAGTAGCTCCCGCTCTCAGCAACTGGAGAGACCCCGCACACAGCAACGAAGACACAACACAGCCAAAAATAAATAAATAAATAAAATAGAATTTGGGTAATAAGATAAAGTCTAACCTTTAAAAAAAAAAAAAAAAAAAATGAAATCTCTCTAGAAGGACCATATCAGAAGTTGCCTCTGAGAACAGAAAAAAATTATAGTCAGGAAGTTTTATTTATCTGTGTTTTCCTTTTATACCTTTTGAATTTTGTATTATCCATTTAAATATTTTTAACATTTTAATTATGTTAAGTGCAAAAGCAGAACATAAAATTATATATACAGTGAGACTGTAAAAATGCATTTAAAAAAAGGAAATGAAATATCAAATGTAAAAGTGCTTGTTGGAATTGCAGTTATTTTAAAATCTTCCTTCTACTTTACTGTATTTTCTACATTTTCCATAAATATTTTACCTTTGTAATCTGAAAAGATAATTATTTTATTTTTTTTTAAATTTATTTATTTATTTTTGGCTGCCTTCCATCTTCATTGCAGTGGCTTCTCTTGTTGCGGAGCACGGGCTCCAGTAGTTGTGGCACGTGGGCTCTGTCGTTGTGGCACACTGGCTTAGTTGCTCCGCGGCACGTGGGATCTTCAAGACCAGGGATCGAACCTGTGTCCCCTTCATTGGCAGGTAGATTCTTAACCACTGTGCCACCAGGGAAGTCCCAAGGTCATTATTTTATAAAGAGAAAGTGAAAACACTCAAGAAAAGGATAAAAGGTGAATGCTGCTTTTTTTTGTTGTTCAAAAAAAGTAAGTGGCCTGGGAGGGATACATTAGGAGTTTGGGATTAACAGATATACACTACTATGTATAAAATAGATAAACAACAAGGACCTACTGTATAGCACAGGGAACTATATTCAATATCTTGTAATAACCTATAAGGGAAAAGAATCTGAAAAAGAATATATATATGTATATATTATATATAACTGATCACTTTCCTGTACACCTGAAACTAGCACAACATTGTAAATAACTATACTTCAATTAAAAAAAAAAAACAACTAAGTGATCAGATTTCCCCATCAGAGCCTGGGGAATGCCAGGCCCAGAGCGGGGGCCTGGACCAGAGGGGTTGGGTGGGGGCAAGCTGTCACCCTGCACAAAGTGGTGGCTTGTCTGGCAAAATCAGGGCTCCCAAGGCAAAGTAGGGACTTGTGGCAGATCTCACTTATCCTGAGTGGCGAGGACACAGAACAAGGCCCATTCTAACCCAGCTGTGAGCAGCCTAGCATGGATACAGGAAACTGTCTGAACACAGCCTTGAGAGTGAATATGAATACTTTCCATGTTGACTCCTCAAAGCATTATTGTCCCTACTCCATTGTCTATATATTTACAGGCTCATAAGAAACTTGGGAGAATATCTTTAAAGTCCTTAATCCTGGATTTCAGCCCTCTTTTCTTAACCCTTGGCCTCATTGTACTTTCTGGGGTACACTCTGCCCCAGTTCAGCCCTCAGCTAGGATGCCACAGCTGAAGCCACACTAACCCCACCTCCAGCAGAGCCCTGGACTCCCCCAGCTTCAGGAGCCACCTTGTGGAAGCTTGAGAGTCTGTTCTCAAAGACGTCATGGGATGCCATCTTTGGGATGTCACGTGCAGTGGATTTATATTAAAAGAAACTAGTCACACTGGGGCAGGGAGATTACATATTGTCTCCGTTTTCTCTGCTATCATTAAATATATATATATAGAATGTGATGCTATAAAGGGTCTCTGAACACAAAATTAGAATGTTGTTTCTTCCTCCTAAGTTCTCCTGTGCCCTCTAAGGGGGTTCAGGGAACATGTCTGTTAAGGCACTAGCCACACATAAAGATAAGCAAGTCCCAAGGAATTCACAGCCCAACCAGGGGGAAGAGAGAGGGAAGATGGGAGAGACTGAGCCGCAGAACACAATTTCTTATAATTCCAGTGAGTCATGACAAAAGCACTAAGGGAGATGATCCTTTTACGTTCCTTGAGGAATGAGCAAGTGGAGGATTTCCTTTGGGCTGGTGAGATTTTTTTCAAGCTGAGAAAGAAAGTGGAGGGAACTGCAAAGAAGAACTAGGGAGTGGAGTAGGGAGAGTGGGAATAGGAGGGCAGTCATTCCTTCTCCCTCACACCGGACAGAGAAACTGTCATACACTTTCAAAGGATATAATCATCAGCCTTTAGTAGCTTTCTACAGTAGCTTTTGAAAAATTAATTTCAATACCCTCTAGCCAGTACAGAACCCTTGTAAGAAGGAAATAGATGGGAAAGCTGAGGTCCAGAGCTGCTAAAGTCATTTGATGTTAAGTCAATTTGATATTAAGTCACTCCAGCCTTAAGAGAGGGACAC
The DNA here is from genome assembly GCF_965194805.1 of Balaenoptera borealis. Taxonomy (NCBI): domain Eukaryota; kingdom Metazoa; phylum Chordata; class Mammalia; order Artiodactyla; family Balaenopteridae; genus Balaenoptera; species Balaenoptera borealis. The sequence continues at coordinate 24,939,721 of NC_138879.1, read as the reverse complement.
CCTTATCTCACCATAGGAGCTGAAGGGGAATTTGGTTCATTCTTCAAAATGGAAAATCATTAATGTTTCTTCTGACAATATACAAGAATTATAAACGGTTTTTTCAAGCAATACAAAAAAACAGGACTTCATAAGTTTACTCCCAGGAGATAAATGTCATCAACAGATCTTTTCGGATTTGGGCTAAGCAGGTTCTTGACTATATGCAACAGAAAGGGACTCTGGGTACCTTACATAGAAAAGGAACTTATTAGGAGGATGTCATATAGTTCACAGCACCAGAGGGAAAGCAAATTCAGAAAGATGGGCAAGAATGAAGGGGAACTAGGCAACCAGGAACCCAGTCAAGGTCAGGATCCTGGACAGTCTAGTTAGGATGCCACTTCTGCTGCCAGAGGACATGGGACGGCTGCCATCACTGCCCCTGAGACTCTGGATAGCACAGCCACCACCGGCAGCCAACTAAGTTCTAAAACGTTCCTGCTTCTGGATTCTAAATCCAATTGGCCAAGTTAAGGACACACACTTTCACTCTGGCTGCCAAAAGCCTGGAGAGTGAGCGTGTCTACCTTGGGGCACAACTCTGCTGTCACCCAGTCCCATGCAATGTTGAGTCTCTCAAGAAACGGAGTGAATCAGACGGCCGAGGGCAAATAAATGGCAAATATTCATTACATGTGTATTCATTCAGCTTTTCTGTTTGTGTATAAGTTGGATTTTATTATACACACTAATTGGCAAGTAGATTTTTGTTTTGGTTTTGGTTTCTTTAGGACAGTATATCTTTTCATGCCAATACAATAAATTCCCCCCTAAATTCCTGTACAGTATTTATTGTATAGATATTGTCAGTATTAATTTAATCAAGTTTCACTCAATGGACATTTATTTTTATTCTTTACTATTAAAAACCACACAGCTGGGAACATCCTTGACCAATTGGCACTCGTCCTAGTAGTCCCTCAGGATAAATTGCCAAAAGTGCAATTGCTGAGCAAATGGCATATAAAATTTTATCTGTCGCCAGATTGACCTGAAGAAACATTATCCTTTTACACCTTCACTAAAACTTATGAGAAAGTCCAAAAGGGATTGTCTCTTTCACTGATCTGATTCTAATCCACATGTTAAAAGGAACCATGCCCCAAGTAGCGTTTAAAGTAGGAGAGGGAAATGGAAGCGGAACTTTCTGTGCAGATTTCTCGGTGGCTCTAGCTGTGTGGAACGCCAGGGAATCAGGTGGGGCGCACTTCCTGGCGGCGATTCGCGCTTGGGGCACCTGGGCCTTGAACGGCTGTCCCTAGACGTGCCAGTCAGCTTCCCTCCCCACTCGGCCAAGATAACCTATCCGGGGTACTCGCAGTGTAAATAAATAAATAAACAATACGAAGCCCAGGATGCGAGCGCCGAGACTCCTGTTCGGGGTCTATGGGTCGGAGCCGGCCTTCTCCGGTCATCGCGGGCCTAGCCCCGCTAAGGCCGACCCCGCCAGCCTGCCGCCCCCCGGGCTTCCCCAAACGCGGTGAGGACCCCTGGAGGAGAGCAGGGAGAGAGGCAGCAAGAAATGACACCCTGGGACCGGGATCGTATAGGACGCCGGGGACGCTGAAGCGCTCGTTGCTCCGTTCCTGCCCGCCAGTTCGGCTTGGGGACCAGAGCCCAGGATCCAGAGCCGGTAAACCCGGCATCCGCTGCCGTTTTCGAAAGGCAGCCCGGCGCGCCCGGTCTGTGGCTTGAGGAGGCTCCCGGCCGCCTAAAGCAGCCAGCGGGTCCCATGGTGTAATGGTTAGCACTCTGGACTTTGAATCCAGCGATCCGAGTTCAAATCTCGGTGGGACCTCTCGGAACCTTTTGGTTGTACAATTCCTGTTTTGGAGGTCCCTGGAGGCAGTGGCCATCTCAGGCTATGCCGGCGCCCCCCCGTGACCTACCTGACCGCGATTTAGGGTCCCTCCCTCTTTCTCAAGATGCTTTCATTTCAGAACTTGCCTGAAGGTCGCGGTGCGCATGCGCGAGACTCGGGACGGAAAAGTAAGTGTCTGTGGGAGCTGGAGCGTGACTTTAGCTTGCCGGGGACGGCCGAAGGCGCCCGAGGGATCCCGAGGATCCCGCTTCGGGCGGGGAACAGTGGCAGCCTTCTGGTCTAGGACACGCCACCGCCACCTCCACCCCCACCCCCGCCCCGCAAGCTGCCGGGAATGCTTCTCCCCATTGGCTAACATGCAGAAGTGCCAAACACTTCTGCTCTGGAAACCGCGAACGAAATGGCCCAACGGAGCCGAGGGGAGCGGGAGGGAATAACCGACTGCGGAGGAGGGCGTGTGTTTGGGGGTCCGTCCTCCCGGAAGTCGGCCAGATACTGAAGTGTGTCTGTCTGGGTTGTCCGCTACTCGGGCAGTAGGCTGCGAGGTTGTCTTTCAGTCGGGGAAAAAAAAAATCCCTTAGTCAAGGAATCCACTCTTCAATCCGTTTCAGCCGGTCAGGGTATCTCTGGCGGCGGTTTCTCGCCGTATCGATCGGCTGTTTCTCCCGAGCAGACGATAGGCATCTCTATGGGGTTCACCCGCAGGTCTGAGCGAATCTCTTTTGGCGAATTTGTCCAGGGTCGGTGATTTGAGTGCTGACCAAGCGCACGTGATTTGCAGGAAAGGCTGTACCTCTGGGGTAGCGGGGAAGAGACGTACACGGAGTGTTGTCTTCTTTGGATTGGTATCCGGGTTTTGAGAGCTGTCTCTCGGGGACAAGTGACGAGGGAGCCCGCTCACGCATTTGTGATCCCCCTACAGGGTGACTGGCGCTGTGGTTATACGGCCCCGCGCCTTGGGAGGATGCCATGGAAACAGAATCCTCGCTCTGCTCTCCCCATCTCTCTCCTGAGCACCCTTCCTCCCCACCGCACCCCACACACTCCTTAAACATTTGAATGAATTTGTGTGTATGAGCGATCCCAGCTTCAAAAATACCTAAACATGAGATGTGGGAGGACTTGCACTAACAGATATTAAAGCTTATTATCAACTATGAACTATAGGAATTAAGACAGTGTGGTACTGGTGAAAAGAAAGACAAACATACCAATGGAACAGAATAGAGAGCCCAGGTACAGCTGCACACATACTTGGACCAGTGATTTATGACACATATAGCACAACAGAGCAGTGGGGAAAAGGACCTTTTTTTCAATAAATTATTCTGGGACAATTGAGAGTCCATATGGAAAAATATGAAATCAAATTCCTCCCAGTTTACACTAACACAGCAATACATTGCATGTGAATTATAGACCTTTATGTGAAAAAAAGAACAATAAAGCTTTGGAAGACAACATAGGAGAATATCTTCATGACCTCACGGTAGGGAAAGTCTTCTTAAGCAAGACACAAAAGGTTCTAAAAGTTTGATATATGTCACCATATTAATATGATATTCTATGTTTTTCTTATCAAAAGACCCCAATAAGGAAGTGAAAAGTAAGCCATAGAATAGGAAAAGATACTTGTAATGCATAACTGACAACTTGTATCCAGAGTATATTAAAAGCTCCTAAAATTCAGTAAGAAAAAAGACAAACAACCTAATGGAAAATAACAAAAGACTTGGACTGGCACTTCATAAAAAAAAAGGAAATGCAAAATAACTGGTACACATGAAAAGATGCAACACATCAGTCATCAGGAAAATGCAAATTAAAAGCTCAATGAGATGCCATTGAGATGCCACTCACCAGAATGACAATGCTGAATGTTATCGAGAATATGGAATAATGTGAATTCTCAAAGGAGCGTAAATTGGTGGAAAGCAGTTTGATATCTACTGAAGTTGAAGATATCATACCCTATGATCTAGCAATTTCACTCTTGTACATATACCCACAGAAATGTGTGCTTTTGTGCACTTAGAGACATGTGTAAGAGTTTGGGGCAACATAATAGCCAAAAATTGGAACTCAAATGTCCACCTACAGTAGAATGGATAAATAATTTGCAGTAAGGCCACACAATGGAATATTACACAGCAACACAACAAATGGAAAGCTACATGCAAGGAAATGGGTGAATATATTTTTTTAAAGTATTGAACAGAAGAAGGTAGCTACAAAAGGATAAATGATAAATTATTCCATTTGTATAAAGTTTCTTGGGACTTCCCTGGTGGCGCAGTGGTTAAGAATCTGCCTGCCAATGCAGGGGTCACAGCTTTGAGCCCTGGTCCAGGAAGATCCCACATCCCACATGCCGCAGAGCACCACAACTACTGAGCCTGCACTCTAGAGCCCGTGAGCCACAACTGCTGAAGCCCACGCACCTAGAGCCCATTCTCCGCAACAAGAGAAACCACCACAATGAGAAGCCTGCTCACCGCAACAAAGAGTAGGCCCCCCTCGCTGCAACTAGAGAAAGCCCGCACTTAGCAATGAAGACCCAATGCAGCCAAAAATAAATAAATACATAAATAAAGTTTAAAAAATAAAAAATAAAGTTCCTAAACAGGCAAAACTAACTACTGTATATTGTCTAGAGCTGCAAACTTAGATGGTAAGATTATCCAGCAAAGCAAAGGAGTAATTCACATATAAGTGAGGATATGGAATACTTTGGGGAAGAGAGAGGGCCATGATTGGAAGGGGGCCAGCAACAGTCTTCCAGGGGTACTGGTACTATTGTATTTCTTGTCCTTAGGTGTAGGTTACATAGATTGTTCACTTTACAAAATTTTGTTAAAATGCGCACTATGTTGTGTGCACTATTCTGAATGTCAATTTAAAAACTCAAAAAGTGATAGGGGCTTCCCTGGTGGCGCAGTGGTTGAGAGTCTGCCTGCCAATGCAGGGGACACGGGTTCGAACCCTGGTCTGGGAAGATCCCACATGCCGCGGAGCAACTGGGCCCGTGAGCCACAATTGCTGAGCCAGTGCGTCTGGAGCCTGTGCTCCTGTGCTCCGCAACAGGAGAGGCCGTGATAATGAGAGGCCTGCGCACCGCGATGAGGAGTGGCCCCCACTTGCCGCAACTAGAGAAAGCCCTCGCACAGAAACAAAGACCCAACACAGCCATTAAAAAAAAAAAAAAAAGTGATAAACAACAAGGTCCTACTGTATAGCACTGGGAACTATATTTAATATCCTGTGATAAACCATAATGGAAAAGAATATGAAAAAGAATGTATATATATGTGTAACTGAATCGCTTTGCTATACAGCAGAAATTAACACAACATTGTAAATCAACTATACTTCAATAAGTTAAAAAACAAAACAAACAAACAAACAAAAGTCAAAAAGTACCTGCCTAGAGACATGTTTCTGCCATGATCACATATGAGAAATCTGAGATCAAAAGTTGTCCACAGAGAGGGAGTCAGGATACAGATCCTCTCTCTATTCTGAGCCAGCCGAACCACATTCAGAGGATCAGGTTCAATTCTAGGGATCACACAAAGACTGATAAATTTCATCCTGCCACTAACTGGGTGGGTGCATTTGGGTAAGCAATTTAAATGTTCTGAAATTGTAACTCTGTGAGGTGATGGATGTGTTAACTAAGCTTACTGTGGTAATCATTTGGCAATGTATACGTGTATATCAAATCATTATGTTGTACACCTAAAACTTATACAATGTTATATGTCAATTACATCTCAGTAAAGCTGGGAAAAAAAAATTCTGCGCCTCATCTGTAAAATGACAATAACGGTGACTTTTGCATAGCAGTGCTGTAAGACTTGGTAAAATAGTAAGCAAAAAGTCCTTTTCTCTGTGTCCCATCCATGAGAGGCTCAATAATGTTAACTGCTAGAAAGATAACCAGAATAATAAAGACTATGGAAAGTCAGATTCTTGCGAAAAAAACAAATGCTTATATGGGAAGGAAAATAAAACTTATAGAGCACTTGTTAGTTGTCAGTTTATTTGCCTAGTTGTTCCTAGTCTTGGTTGCAACAGAGGCAGAGAATGAGGACTCGAGGGTGGAAGTTAGAGGGGCAAATGGGAAGAACTTTCTAACAGTCTGAGCTGTCCATCAATGGCACAGGCTTGAGAAATTTTGAGCTTCTGGTGCCTGGAAGTCTGGAGTCAGGGAGCTCAAAAGTCTTTGTCACATGGGGTGTAGGAAGATTTTTGCACTGAGATAGAGGTTGAGCTCCACAAAAGTTGCCCTGCCTTCTGCCCTGAGCTTTGATTCTTTTCTTTTATATTTTTAAATTTTTAAATTTAATTTTATTTATTTTTTTATACAGCAGGTCCTTATTAGTCATCAGTTTTATACACATCAGTGTATACATGTCAATCCCAATCTCCCAATTCATCACACCACCACCCACCACCACACCCCCACCCCCACCCCCGGCCACTTTCCCCCCTTGGTGTCCATACGTTTGTTCTCTACATGTGTCTCAATTTCTGCCCTGCAAACCGGTTCATCTGTACCATTTTTCTAGGTTCCACATATATGTGTTAATATACGATATTTGTTTTTCTCTTTCTGACTTACTTCACTCTGTATGACAGTCCCTAGATCCATCCACGTCTCTACAAATTACTCAATTTTGTTCCTTTTTATGGCTGAGTAATATTGCATTGTATATATGTACCACATCTTCTTTATCTATTCGTCTGTCAATGGGCATTTAGGTTGCTTCCATGTCCTGGCTATTGTAAATAGTGCTGCAATGAACATTGGGGTGCATGTGTCTTTTTGAATTATGCTTTTCTCTGAGCTTTGATTCTGCTGGGAATCCTCACACCCACTCAGGACTTACTCCCCAGGATCTTTCTCATCATGTCTCCAGTGGCTTTCACCATTTTTTGTTTGTTTGTTTGTACAAAGATCCTCAATAATATATCTGTTTTACATCACAAACCAGTTCACACATACACAAAACTGAAATAAAAGTTTGAGAAACAATATTCACCTTTATTCCATGTAAATTGCACTCTGATATTTTCTGTTTTTATTCTTTTAAAGCTGGTCTCGAGACTTCCCTGGTGGTCCAGTGGGTAAGACTCCACGCTCCCAATGCAGGGGGCCCAGGTTTGATCCCTGGTCGGGAACTAGATCCTGCATGCATGCCGCAACTAAGAGTTTGCGCGCTGCAACTAAAGATCCTGCCTGCCGCAACTAAAGATCCCGTGAGCCGCGACGAAGATCCCGTGTGCTGCAACTAAGGCCTGGCGCAGCCAAAATAAATATAAATAAATAATAAATAAAGAAATAAATACTAAAAAAAAAAATAAATCTGGTCACAACTACTAAAGTGATTTCACAACTACTCACTAATGGTTCTGAACCCACCACCATCCCCTCTTCCTTCCCCTCCTAGCTCAGCTTCTCTGGGACTTCTCTCTCTGAGACCCCCCTCCACCTTTCCTTCCTTTTCCATCCGCAGTAGCTGAGGGGAGAACCTCTCTCTCCTCCTTGCCAACAGTCTGAGGAGCCCCTACCATAGGTTTATTTCACGGAAGGGCCCCCCAGGGACAGCGTTGTCGGGAAGGTAGCGCCTGCAGGATGTTGTCCTTGCCTGGAGTGACCAGCAGAGGGCAGAACACCAGGACCTCCAGGGAAGCCGGGTCTGTGCCTAGCCTGGCCCCTCCCTTATGCTAGATTCCCAGGGCTGTCCATTCATTATCGTCTTTGATTTATTCATTTGTACATGACATAGTGTATATTCAATACACAATGCCTGGCGCATAGTAAGCCTATAAAGTGGAATCACTCAGTCATTCCACACCCATTTGTTGAGCACCTACTATGTTCTAGGTGCTGGAAATACAAAAATCAAAGATTTGACCCCCGTCCTCAAGGAGCTTGAAACTTGACTAATAAATGGAAGACTAAAGGAGAGTTTAAAATGAAAGGTTATAGGCTTAGGAGTACATGTAGACACCAAAGGTAAGTGAAGTCCAGCTAGGTAAGGTTAAAAAAAAGAAATACAGACCAAAGCTCAGAACAGCATGAAGCGCCACCATTTGTGTAAAAAGAGGGAGAATGTTTATATGTGTTGACTTGTATCTGCATAAAACATCTCTGAGAGCTCATGTGAGAAACAGGTAACATTGGTTTCTCTAGGGAGGAATATAGGAGAAGAGGAGGGAGGGACTGTTCATGGTATGCCATTTTACACTTCTTTCTTAAATTCTGAACTACCTAATTTTGAATGACCTATTCATTCAGTCATAAAGGAGAGAATCTGGAAAAGCTTTCCTAGAAGGGATGCTTAAACCTAGTTGTGACTCTACATGAATTAGCTGGATACAGAAGGCGTCTCAAGCCCAGCATGAGCTGGTGGAGGAATTAAGAAAAGCTCCACTGATGGAGCCCTGGGGGCAGGTGGGGTGAGCAGTGGGGAGAGCTGAGGCCTCAGGGGTAAGCAGGCGTAAGCAGGACCCTTACCCATGGTGTGGGAAGGGCCTTGGTGCTAAACCCACAAGTCTTACAGGAAGTAAGCAAGGGAGCCACAGAAAGACACTGCAGCCAAGGCATTGGGGGTGGGAGTAGAGGGGCCAGATGAGGGGAGCTCAGTGGGAGGCTGTTGGAACAAAGGGATAGACAGATGAGTGTGTGACCAGGGTAGAAGGTAGAGTCTTGAGGAATTTGCATCTGATCAGACGGCATGGGGGAGTGGGCAGAGTCCTCGTCTCTTCTTGGCCTTTTTCTCCTCTCCTGGCCCCACTGGTCTGTTTCCTCAGCTCCGATGCTGCAGGTGATGTCACCCCCTTCACCCATTTCCGTGGTCTGGTAGAGAAAAGTCAGAGGGGCCAGGGGGACATGGAGACACTACTGCAGAGTCACCCCCCCACCAACCCCAGCTTCTAACCCTCAGAAATGGTGGAGGGGGGCAGGGAGTACGAGCATTTCGATGCTATTTTGAGCCCCACTTTAAACCCTGCCCCTGGATAAGCATCCTGCCTTCTCCAGCAGGCCAGGGCCTCTGTCTCCCTACACAGGACCAGACACATGTTGGCCCAGGACAAAATGAAAGTGTGGGACCCTTGTTCAAAAATTGAGAATTTCAAGATGGAAGCAACAGAGTGTTAAATGAAGCACAGGGCCCTTCTAAGCAGGGGGCCCCGTGTGACAGCACAGGTGGAATACACCCACAAAGTCCCCAGGCCTCAAGCTCAGCTGGGGAACTAGTGGGAGGTGGCTGGGGGCTCTGACTAACTTTCCCAGAGACCCTGAGGTCAGGGTTGGGTAACTGCCCTCTGCCTGAGGTACCAACATGCTGAGCAGATAAGACCCCGGCCCCCACTCCACTCCCTAGGGCTGCAGGGGTGGAGGGGGAGCTGCCTGATCCACTAGGCAGGATTTCAAGCTGCAGCCAGCCCTAGGAGCTGAGCCTGGAATTAACGAGTCAGCTGTCTCCTCTTCCCCTCTCCTCCTTCTGATGCCTGGGAATTTCATCCTGGGAGTCTCCGGCGAACGTGCAGTGTGGAAGGAAGGTGCTAGAGAATTTGACACTTGGGAATTATTCAGCTGGATGTTAGTTGACCAGGAAATCAGAAGTTCAAGAGCATCCCACCCGCCTTCCTCCCTTTTCCTGGCTTGGCATCATTTTACTGCTCAGGATCATCAGAATTTCAATGATCGTGTCTCTGCTTGGTGTCCCCACACCTCTGACCCTCTCTGCTTGGTCTTTTCACAGCCCTCTTCCTCCATCCCAGTAAAGCAAAAGTCCCTAGGGGTTTGTCAATCTGGTCCATCATCTGGACGTTGGTGGCCTTACAGAGTGAGCGCTGGCCTGGTGAAGCCCCAGTTTGGTGCCAGCGAGGAGATACCATGTTCCAAAGATGAGGTGCTGTGAAGAGCCTGCTGGACGTGCTCTGACCTGAACCAGTAACAACATCCATCTGGTGCTTTCCTTTCATGGCAAAAGGCTCAGGGATCTGTGGGGTGGAGGTGGAGAAGGGTGGCTCGGATTACTTCAGTGACCCACCCTCAGAACATCATTCTTGCCCTCTGAACTTGCTCATGTGAAGGAAGGAATGCTGTCACCAGGGCACAAAATACTAATTCCTTTGAAGTGGAAGCTGAGATTGCCTTTGGCCACTGGAATCTCCCCTGGCACTAGGAAAACAGACAGAAAAGGGAGTCAGGCTGTTGGGCCCACCACTGATCTTGAGGTCCTATGATGGTCACCACATCTTAGGGGGACTAGGAGGGTACAGGTGGAGCCAAGAGAACCTCTGGGGCACTGTGCCCTGAGTAAAGGTGTAAGTAGATAAGGTAAGGGGCCCCTGGAGAAAGAGAACCAGGCATGGCTTTCTTGACATAAGAGAGGCCATTTTTGGCCTAAGCCATTTGATGATCTAAGCCTGGCCACAATGCTTGCCCTTGAACAGGTCTCAGTAATTAAAGATCTTAAGGGAACAAAAGAATGCAGAAACAAACAACTGTTATCAGGTGAGAGAAGTTATTGTACTATATCAAAGATAATATACCAGTTGTAAAGACTCCCAGTTCTGCTTCACTGGTAAAGATTAGCCTAAAGCGCTCAACCACCAGATCAGCTGGAACCTAAGGGATAATGATGTGGACCTTTTTTGACCCTCATGACTTCAATCAACTCAAGCTTGGACTCCTGTGGACCCTTCATGAATATGCATGTATCCTTAGCTTAAAACTTCCCCAATTTTACTGCTTTGGGAAAGATCCCTGGTGTTCTCCTTACTTGCTGTAAGTAATAAATCCTTCTCCCACTCTTTGGCTTGGTTGTGTCTTTTAGCTTGACACCCACCAGGAGGCAGACTGGGTTTTTCAGGTAACAAAGGTGAGCAGAAGAAACCACTGCTCTACCTGGAGCCCTGATAAGGGTTCAGAGTCCTGAGGAATGAAGGTGGGAGTCAGCCCCTGGACCAAGAACTCCAACCAAGAAGGAAGCCATAGCCCATGACCTACACCCATATGACTGTAGCCCCCATCTGTTTTTCCTTTCTCACTGATGGAGCCATATGGAATATTAACATTTCCCCATTAAAAAAAAAAAAGTATTATATTTAAATGTTTCCTCTTCTTTTCCTGCTCTTAAGCAGAGTATATTGGGGTGGCTGAACTTATTATTGAGGTCACAGAATGGGGTAGTGTGGTTACTATGGAATTGGGAAAGGAGTGGACGGTTCCCGGGAGATCCTGGATTCTGACCAGTGGCCCATGACCTCACCTGTAGGAGCAGGACACACCGTGGGGCTGTGGCCCACTGGGGAGGGGTTGAGGGAGTTTGCAGCTCAATGTATTATGTTAGGTTTGTTTTCAGCTCAATGTATTATGTTAGGTTTGTTTTCAGATCAATGTATTATGTTAGGTTTGTTTTCAGCTCAATGTATTATGTTAGGTTTGTTTTCAGATACTTGCTTTCAATTCTCTCTCTCACCCCCCAAGCCAGAAACTCTTCAGCATCCTTGACCACTACCTGTCCCTCGCCTATCTCTCAATGAGATGTCAAGATCTGAAAACTTTATTTCGCAAAGAGCTCCCCCTCTAGACTTATAGCCACTGCCCTAACCCACCTCTTCCCTGAGCTCACAATCATCTCCTTAACTCCCTCTCTGCTTCCACTCTTTCTCCTTTCCATCTTGTCAAAAGCTATTCCCTTCTAAACGCAAACATTACCAACCCACTCCCAGCAGATTCAGTGGTTTAGTATTGCAAACAAGACCCTCTGATGGTCTCCAACCCCACCTCTCTAGCAGCAGATCCTAAAAATCTAGGCCTTTCTCTTGACATTCCAGCAACTGATCTGATGAGTGTTTGCATTCAAACCCATGTTCTTTTTTTCTTCTTCTTTCATCGATTCCTCTGTTCATACTGCCCCTTCAACCAGATTTGCCACCCATCCACCCTTTACAACTTAACCCCTTAGGACTCAGCTCCAAATATCACCTACTTTTCGAGGCCTTTCCTGTCCTCCCTCCCAGGGTGCAACGCAGCCACTCAGCTGGATTTGATAGCCCTTCTATGTGTCCCCCTCATACTCCACGCAGACCTCTCTGACATTGCACTGAATGCGTTGTATCATGAATGTCTGTCTGTGGCTCCTTTAGACAGTAATCTTCTTGCTAACAAGGCCTAGGAATTAGTCTTCCAGACCTTAGCAGGATCCAGCCTCCCTTATGCTAATCAAAACCTGGCCTTCTGGGCTTCCCTGGTGGCGCAGTGGTTGAGAATCTGCCTGCCAAGGCAGGGGACACGGGTTCGAGCCCTGATCTGGGAAGATCCCACATGCCGCGGAGCGACTAGGCCCGTGAGCCACAATTACTGAGCCTGCGCGTCTGGAGCCTGTGCTCCGCAACAAGAGAGGACGCGATAGTGAGAGGCTCGCGCACCGCGATGAAGAGTGGCCCCCACTTGCCGCAACTAGAGAAAAGCCCTCGCACAGAAACGAAGACCCAACACAGCTATAAATAAATAAAAAAAAAAAAAACAAAAAAAAAAAACCTGGCCTTCTGCGGCTTAAATACCCTCAGCAGCTTCCTATTGCAATGAGGGTCAAAAAGAAAGTTCTTACCTGAGCTCACAGCAAGGTCCTTTAGACTTGACCTCATCTTCTTCTCCAGCCCCATGTTTTACCCCTCCCAGGTTTGTCCTCACCCTGCACCCCCCACTTGCCTGCAACAGTTCACTTTGACAGTTCACATTGCCCTGACTGCCCACCTGCTGTGTGTTCCTGCACCACCCTTGACTTTCCTTTCTTCACGGCAGCACTTACTGATTAAACTGTATCCCTGTTTCATGCCTTCTATGCTAAATTCCATGAAAATAAGAGCCATTTGAATTTAGCTCACTTTTCTAACCTAGCCCAGCATGGAACAGGCACTCAATAATATTCAATAAATCATGACATCATGACTTTACAAGCTCTTTTTGTCACCAGGCCATCTGGGGTGATCCAAATGACTAGGAGGAGTTCCACAGGACCGGACATGACGTGGGGGAAAAGGACCCCCCAACTCCAGTCCTCAACCCAAAAGCTCTGAATGGAAATTCTGGTTCCTAGGCAGACAGTGGAGGGGGGAAATGGGAGGAGTAACTGTTTCCCAAGGACTGTCCCGGGTCTCAGGGAACTGCAGTCTTTTCAGACCCCACGAGTTTAGGTGTCAACTGCTGAGCCAGGGAAGCTTTCCTGGGAGTGTTTCCAAGTGGGGTCAGCAGTGACCTAGCAGGTGGTAATGGGAGAGAAGAGTTCAAAGCAGGACTGGGGAATGGATTCATGATGCATGCAGCCAGACATCTTTACTCATTCTGTGACTAAGAGAAGGTGAACATCCACTGGTTCCCTGGGCGTCCCAGGATACTTGGTTCTGGATACGGAGGGGGCTGAGGAGGGGCAGGCATTCAGGGTGAGGGGCTCCAGTGCCATCAGCTTATCATACAACTGCCTTTTTCCTTGAAGGGATTCTTGTCCTCAGGGATGCCTTTGAGAAGAGGGTCATTTCCTGCTTCGGCCTCCACGTAATCCTTGATTTCCTTTCCTGTCTTCGAAATCTGCAAGAAAGTAAAGTGTGGTTCTAGCCCTTGTCTGTTGCTCAGGATTCATGATTTGTTCAGTCCCAAGAAAGCAGGCTTCTGGGCAGGGTGGGGATAGAGGCCAGAGAGGAGAAAGATGAGAGGCACAGGCAGGTGTGAGTTCCTCGACCAGAACCGCAAAGCCTGACTCTTACTGTGAGGGACTTTTTGGCCAGGCCTGGCCCAGGGACAGGGCCGGACACGTTGAGCCCTCCAGGCTCTGAGGTTATCTCTTACACACCTTTGTGGGATCAAACCCTGGCCTCCTTCCACTTCCCAGCCCATTCCAGAGGCACCTCCTGCTCTTTCTACTGCCCTGGAGAAGGACCACCACCGGGCTGTCCATCACTTCCTCCTTTGTGTCCCGGCTCCATGAGGACCAGAAAGGGATGGAGAAGAGGGAGCAGGGAAGGGAATAGGAGGCTCACCGGAGCTCTTGGGTTCTTCACTTCCTTCTTCAGCTGCTCCACCTCCATCTTTAAGAGCTCCTTCTCGCTGAGCTCCTGGGCCATCCTGCCCTGGAGAGACCAGGTCCTGGAAAGGATTCCACAGCTGGGATTGCAAATCCCCTGGGCTCCCCCAGCTCCCTCCTCTGTACTCCCCACACCTCAACTTCTACCCTCTTCCCTGCTCACCGTATATTCTCATCACTCACCGTAGATTCACTGCACCCCCGCCCCCACCCCATTATGAGTCTAGCCTCCGGAGGAGAGGATGCTCCCAGCCTCATGGGGGAGGCACACACAATCTTTGCCCTTTAGATAAGACCTGTCTATGGAAGGAAAGGGAATCAGAGCGTGGAGAAGGGTTTTTTTCAGTGAGGCAGATTTGGGAAGCAAAGTCATTGTTCCACCTAATGACACAGGTAGAAGTTTTCAGGAAACTCCAGGTCCTGTCAGAAGAGAGAGTAGTTTAGTGACTAAGAGAAAGACTCTGGAATCTGCCAGACTCCAACTCTGATCGTGACTCTGCTGCTTCCAAGCTGTGTGGACTTAGGCAAGTTGCTCATCCTCCTGGAGCCTTAGTTTCCCCATCTGCAAAATGGGTATAATAATGGTACCTACCTTATATGATTATTGTGAGTACTAAGAAAATAATGCATGTAAAATATTTTAACACACTGCCTGGCACTTAATGAACACAATACATTTATCATCAGCCCAGTGCAACCTTAGCCCCTCTTACCTGCCAAGAAAGAACGTGCACTTCAAGTCTTGTCCCCGATCCAGACAAGATGGAGTTTGAGCCTCCTAGCTCCTCATCAGCTGAAAGTCTTTGGATAAAGCAGATGGTTTGGAAGCCCAAATCTCTGATGCCTAAGCTGATCATAGGCTCAAGGTTCTAAGCCCACCCAACAGCCTGAGCCTCCAAGACTGCCACCACTGCAGGCACCCTGCCCCCTGCATCGGTCCCCCTCCTGTAATGACCCCTCTGGCTTAGAGCCCACTTCCCTGTTCTCACCCTCCAGCCCTGATTGCTCCCCTTCCCCAGCCTTCTCTCCCAAGCCCTCTCCTCCCCTACCTCTGAGCCTGCTCTGAGGCTATTCTTCCCAGTGAGGCAATTCCTAGACCAGCTCCTAACTTCCCTCACCCGAGAAGCCTTGTGTCCCCATTTCGAGCCCCACCATTTCACCTTACAAGATTCTCCCAGCTCAATCTTCATTCACTCATTCAGTAAAAATGTACTCAGGACGCTGTGCCTGTCAGCACTTGGGCCCATGGCTACCTCTAATACCTGTGTCCACACTTCTTTGCCTCCATGCCTTCTCTTGAGCCCCATGTGTGGGTCTCCCTCAGCAGTCCCTGAGCTCAGGGCCAACGTCCTGATCTCTCTCTTGGTCTCCTCCCAGGACCACCCAAGGGCTATGCCATTTAACAGTCACTGAGCTCCTGCTCAGGCTGACGCCCGTCCAATGACAGGGAACCCTCTCAAGGAGCAGATGTTAAGGGACCGATGTGGTCAGTGAGGGATCCTCTTTTTTCTCCTGACTCTAGAATGAATGACAGAATCCCCAGTGGGAGGGGCGGGGAGGAGCCCCGGAGTCCGTCCTAACTTCCCCTGCTCCAGGATCCAAGTCCCACTCACAGCTCTGAGCACTAAGAAATTGAGATCAGGACAGGACCCCGGACGTCATCCAGTCTGAGTCTCCTGTGAATGCAGGAGATGGAGCACAGACCTCCTGAGGCGGGCTCAGGGCTCCGGCCACCGCTGCCTCCTAAGACTGACCTGTTAATCTGGAATTTAAACCTAGTGCTTCTCAAAGCCAAGTCCTTCCTGTTGTCCCATCCGAGTCCCTGATTCTACGCTTGGTCAATTTCATCTTGTCCTGCCGCTATCAGGCACAGAGCATGTATGTACACCAGATCTTCATTGCAGGTGACCCTTCAGAGACTTGATGATGATTCTCAGGGGACCTCTGGCTGTATCTTCCCAGTGTCCAGCCTGGTTTCCCCGGCTGCTGCTTCGACTGTTTTCCATTGTTGCGGCACCACCGCCCCACATGTGGCCCCGAGCACAACCGGTCTCCATATCCTCTCCACCCTCCAGTCCCCTGTCTCTTGGTGACTCATCCCCGAGCTTCCCAAGGAAGCCCCCACCCTCTGCCCTTTCCTCCCCTTCCATGAGTGGAAAATCCATCTCCACCCCCAGAGCAGGCCAGCCCCCTTCCTCCTGTCTCCCATCCCAGCCCCCGTTGCAGTTTCCTCTCCAGGCCCAGGGAGCAATCACAGCCGCCCCGACCTTGGCTTCCTCTGCTGGGAGGGATTGGGGGGCTGGGCCCCCGCAAGGGACCCCCAGCTTCCCCCTTCGCCTGGGCAGGGGACAGAGAAGCACAGGCCCAGGGAGCGGGGACTAACTTCCTCTTGTGCCGGAATGAGCATGTCTGCCCTTTGCAAGTGGGTTTGGGTCTCTCAAGCAGAGGAAACCAAAAGCAGTGAGAGGGAGGGAAGGCGGAGCGACCAATCAAGGGCGGGGTGAGGCGCAAAGCCAGCGGGCTCCCCGGGGAGCCAGGCAGAGGCGGGGGGCCATGGCGGAGCTGCAGCAGCTGCAGGAGTTTGAGATCCCCACGGGCCGGGAGGCCCTGCAGGGCAACTACAGCTCCCTGCTGCGAGTCGCAGACTACTGCGAGGACAACTACGTGCAGGTAAGCAGAGCAGGCGCGGCCCCGGCGGCCCAGCCCCTCCAGGGGCCCGGACCCCATCCTGACAGGTGCTCGGCCTGGGCCTTGGCTGATCTAGCCTCCCACTCCAGGTCGGCTTCATCCCAGTCCCGCAAACTCTAACGCTGACTCATGCTCCCCAAGCCCCCACTGTGCCCCTTCTCTCTCCCAGAGCCTCAGAGATGCCCGGCAGGCAGCACTACCCTGTCCTGCTACAGGCCTCATCCTAGGCTCATCTCCCTCCTAGCCTTGCACTCAGATCCAGAGGCCCAAAAGACTTGTCCTCACACACCTGTTGGTGCCATCATTCCATGTTCAAGCTGGCTCTAGGTGAGACTTCAGAAGAACTTCTTCCCATTGTCATGAACTTGAGATGGACGAGGGAAAGTTCTGTTCCTGATATCTGAGGGAGAGCCGAGAGATGGTTACGCTAGGTTAAAGAGATGGGTTCTGACTCAGAGGCAGGGAGATGGACAATACGACTGCCGGGAACAGGCTACTGGCAAAAGATAAGGATAGTGGCATTTTAGAATAGTTTTCTAAATTGTGGGGTTGTCCCAGGACCGCAAGTCTGGAGCACGGGAAACTTAACAACGATCGAGCACCTCTGTTATTTCATTAACCCTCATAACCGCCTTGTGAGACAGTATCATTATTCCAATTTCATAGATGAAGAAACAACAGTTCAGGGAGGTGAGGTGACTTGTCCAAGTCATACAGCTTGGCAATGGTAGAGCGGGCATCAGCCCAGGACTCCTGACTTCTGAAGATGAGCCCTTTCCTCCCTGCCTTCCCCTCCCTGACATGCTGTATGATTTTAAGATAGTTATTTGCACTGGGACCTCCCGGCTCAGTAGGAGTGTGGAAAAAAATAATAATAAAAGGAGCAAGTGCTTATGGGAAAATGGCAGATTAAAGAGAGTCAATGATAGCAACAGTTAAGGCACTTTGCTCTGCACCCAAACTGCCCTCATCGCCTCCTTCAGTCCTCACCCCAGTCTGTGAGGTGAGGACCACTCCCACTTCACAACCAGGAGGCTGAGCTTCGGAGAAGTTAACTCACTTTCCCAAGGTCTCCAAGCTAGTGGTAGAACCTGGATTCGAACCGGCAACTCTGACTCCAGAGCAGCACCCCCAAACCTCTGGTTGAAAATGCTACCCCACGTGTAGATATTGAGTGACTGATTGTAGCTACTGCAGATGAGCTGGAATGTGGCTTGTAAACCAGCTCTATTCTCCAAGCACTGGAAGGCATGCTCCTTCTATGGACTAGGATGGAGGCTGGCCTTCCCATTCCTTCAGTAACTTCTGCGCATCTCAGAGCACTTCCAGATGGGTTCTCGTTTGCACACAGTGTGCACACAGAATTTGAGGTCGCAAAGAGCTGAGTCCAATTTCCAACTCCTGGACCTGGGACAAGTTTCCCCTCTGATTCTTATATCTTCCTTCACAGTGGTCATATGGGTTAAATGTAATAATGTATTAAAGCATTTAGCCCAGCGCCTCCTCCTTAAGAAGTGCAGGATAAATGGCAGCTGTTATCATTATCACCATCATCATCATCTTTCATCAGAAGGATGGAAGACACATATAGATATTAAAAGTCAATTCTAGTGAGGTGAAGCAGCCCTTGCAAAAACACTCAGGGCATCGGAAGCCCTGACCCAGGTCAGAATCTGTAGATTTATGCTTCCTTCATGCAGAACACTAACTACTAGACCACACAACCAGTTACCTTTCCAGACTTCTCTGACGATCTTTGTCTGGGGGAGCAAATGCTTGGGAAGTGTTTGGATGACTTCTCAGAACTGGTCTTAAACAAAGCCTCGTTCCCACGACCTCCCTCCCTCCCTCACCCCTCCCTCCACCCCAACCAGGTGTCAGGAAACCCATGGGGAATGGGGGAGGGCAGGCTGGGGTGAACTGCAGAGTTCTCTGTCAGGGTCCATTGAATTTGTAGACAGGGTGATTTGCATGATGAATAAGCAGTCAGCCATGAAGATGGATCCCAGACCTTTGTCCCTCCAGACCTCACTTTCGATTAAGAGCAAAGCCAGGGGTCAGTAGGCATCCAGGCTCTAGCCTCCCAGAGCTGGGCCCAAGCAGACATTTTTCCTGTTTGGACTGACAGGAAAAATCCAGTGATGAATTCCATATGCCAGTCCAGGGAGGGGACAGTACAGGAGAGGCCAGCTAAGACCAGAGAAGTAGTCACTGCTCCATTCTGGGCCTTTGTTCATTTCCTTGCCTACTAAAGGAAGGTCTTGAACTAGAATAAGACCTGCTATGCTTTCTGGTTTGATTTCTTTGCCTTTTCAAGGCACTTGGTTACATATGTTGATGAGATGTAAATTGGATGCAAACGAGCAGCTCTTTCCCTCAGTTGGAACAGAAAGGCAGGGAGGAGCACCTGAGGGGAAAAGCGTGGGGGGTGGGGGTGGGGCGGGGTGTGTGTGTGTGTGTGTGTGTGTGTGTGTGTGTGTGTGCTGTCCAGAAGGTTCTGGGCCTGCCCTTTGGCTCGAGCCTGGCTTGGGCTACACTGGAGGCACTCAGGTCTCTCTCAGCACCCTGCTCGGACAGGTTCTAGGTCTGTTCTCCACTGCAGGCCCTGAGGAGTACCTGAGAGCCCTTAGCAAGGAGACCCCAGTGTGCAGCCTTGCTGGTCACTCCGCTGGCCTCTCCCCAGACTTGCCATGGATTGGCCCCCTGCCCTCCATGTCCCTGACCTGAGATGAGGAAGCTGTCTGGGGAACCAAATGACTGGAGAAGCTTTGTCCCAGCCCGCACAGTCCGATCTGGGACGGAAAAAAACCCCTCTTCTGTCTTCAGCCACTCCCTGCCCACCCCACCACCACTGACTGGAAGTGTGGCCCTGGCCAGCACCTGGCACAGTGCCTGGCACGCAGCAGGAAGATGCCCAGCAAGTGTCTGGGTTTGCATTCCATCCGCTGAGTAACTCACAGACACATATTCATTAAGTATCGTCTGTGTGTTGGGCACTATTCCAGGATAGGATACAGAATATAACAGATGCGCTCCCTGCCCTCACAATGCTTACATTTGTGTGTGTGTGTGTGTGTGTGTATAGATAATAAAGTACATAGATAAATAATTTCTGATAGTGCTCAGTGCTATGAAGAAAAGAGAACAGAGTAAATCTGATAGTGAGTCAATACAGAAGTGGGCTGGAGGAGATCTTAGGGTGGTGAGAGAAGGTGTCTCTGAAGCGCTGAGATTCAATAAGGATTCTAGAAAGAAATACAGCAAGTGCAAAGTCCTGAGGTAGAGGAACTTCCTTGGTGGCACAGTGGTTAAGAGCCCGCCTGCCAATGCAGGGGAGATATGTTCGATCCCTGATCCGGGAGGATCCCATATGCCACGGAGCAGCTAAGCCCGTGCGCCACAACTACTGAACCTGTGCTCTAGAGCCCACGTGCCATGACTACTGAGGCCGCGTGCCACAACTACTGAAGCCTGCACACCTCGAGCCCGTGCTCTGCAACAAGAGAAGCCACCGCAATGAGAAGCCCGTGCACCGCAATGAAGAGTAGCCCCTGCTCGCTGCAAATAGAGAAAGCCTGCACACAGCAACAAAGATCCAACGCAGACAAAAAAAAAAAAAGTCCTGAGGTAGAAACAATCTTAGCTTGATCAGGAAGAAAGACCCAGTGGCCAATGTGGCTGGAGGGGCGTGAGTGAGGGAGAGCGGAAGGCAATGAGGGTGAGGAAGAAAGCAGGAGCCAGCCTCGTGAGGCCCTACATAGGCCACGGTTAGAAGTTGCTTTATTCTCAGTGTGTTGGGAAGCTGTTGGAGGGAATGAATGATTGAAGTCACTCTTCCTGGGCCTCAGTTCCTTATCTATAAAATGGATCAGATTATTGCTTCCCAAACACCAACTTGAAGACTGGAGATAAACCAGGAGCACAGGAGTCACCTGAGGAACTTTTAGAGGTACAGATTCATTGGCCTCACGCCCAGGGGATTCTGGTTAGAAGGTCTGGGATGGGGGCCTGAGGTTGGTTGTTTGGTTTTCAAGTCTGAGAATATCTCTTCCAGCCAGTACTGATGTCCTCTTTCCTTTCTACCATTCACCCTTTACCCCCCCACCAAAATCTCTTCAGGAGGATGGTGGGGCCAATCCTGTGTGACTATTTGAGAAGGGTGCCTTTTCCTTCCCTTGCACCCAGTCCTCAAGGCTGCAGATTCACTTTCCTGATGTCCCCTGAGTCCTTCTTAGTACGTCATTCTTTTTTTTTTTTTTTTTTAATTAAATTTATTTTACTTATTTATTGGCTGTGTCAGGTCTTCGTTGCTATGTGCGGGCTTTGTCGCGGCGTGCGGGCTTCTCATTGAGGTGGCTTCTCTTGTTGCAGAGCATGGGCTCTAGGCGTGCGGGCCTCAGCAGTTGTGGCGCACGGGCTCAGCAGTTGTGGCACGCGGGCTCCAGAGTGCAGGCTCAGCAGCTGTGGCTCACAGGTCTAGCTGCTCCGCGGCATGTGGTATCCTCCCAGATCAAGGCTCGAACCCATGTCCCCTGCATTGGCAGGAGGATTCTTAACCACTGCACCCCAGGGAAGCCCTTACTACGTCATTCTTACAGAAACCTCCTCAAACATCTGAGGGTTGCCACTTTCTCCCAACTCAGCCCCCACCTTCCCTACACCCTATCCCATCCCAGCGCACCCAGCCACGGCCCCAGTGGAACATGCTGGCCTCAGGCCAGGGCTGTGTGTATTTCAGGCCACAGACAAACGGAAGGCGCTGGAGGAGACCATGGCCTTCACCACCCAGGCCCTGGCCAGCGTGGCCTACCAGGTGGGCAACCTGGCTGGACACACTCTGCGTATGTTGGACCTTCAGGCGTCTGCCCTGCGGCAGGTGGAAGCCCGTGTGAGCACGCTGGGCCAGGTAAGGGCTGTGGGAATGCTGCTCACCTCAGACCCAACTCTTCAGCCCCACCTGGACATCTTCTGCAGCAAAAGTTCTTTCTTGCCTCCTTCCATGTCCAAACGCCCACCTCTGTCACAGAAGGCTGGCACTCCCCAAACTTTTCGAGCCTTCTTGTCTTTGTGGCTGTGTCTCAGGGGTGGGCCTTGCTGCCCCATCGGACCAGGAACTCCCTGATGGCAGAACTTTATCTTTCTCTGAATTCTATCCTACATGGTAGAAAGCAGGCTCTCCCTATCACAGTGGCTGCATAGGACAGGAAAGAGGCAAATGGACCCTGTTTCCATATAAACACAGGCGGTGATTTTATAAATATCCCAGACTCAGAGTGCTTGCTTGGCAAGGTCATCCTCAGCCCTGGAAGCACTGCCACCACCACACAGCACCCCCCGCCCATCTAGCATACGCACCCTCCTCCTTCCTTCCTGGATCCTTGGCCGAGGAATTGCCCCATAAACCACACGCACAGATCCAGCTACACATTGGTCTGGCCTGTGCATCACTCACATGTTCAGTGTGGGTGTGTCTTTTCCTCTCACCCCAGCAGATTGGCGTTCCCACCCTCTCAGTGCTGTAGGTTTCTCCACAGTACATTCCAAGAGGAAGTTAATTCACTTATATTATTGTCCCCCCAAAGGAAGAGCTGATCCAGCCACAATTCTCAGCCACCTCCACTTTATCCCCCTCTGCTCCCAAGCCAACCCAGTCTCTTCCCAGCATCCCCAGGGATGTTGTGTTTTCTCTTCCTCGGTTCCTGCTCAGCTAATAATAACCCTTGTTCTCTTCCACCAGGAAGTTGCTCCAAAGTGGCTCCATCCTCAACTGGCAACCCTTTCCCCAAATGCTGTGTGCCCTTGGGGACAAAGCTCACTCTTTCTCTGGACTTCACTGTCTCCGATGGTCCCTCCTCCCACCCCAAAGTCTTAAGGGGAAGGGCGCTGTGCAGAGGCTGCCCCACTGTCATCTCCAACCCTGTCTTGCAGATGGTGAACATGCATATGGAGAAGGTGGCCCGAAGGGAGATCGGCACCTTAGCCACCGTCCAGCGGCTGCCCCCCAGCCAGAAAATCATCGCCCCTGAGAGCCTGCCTCCCCTCACGCCGTACTACAGGAGACCCCTCAACTTCGGTTGCCTGGATGACATCGGTCATGGGGTCAAGGTAGAGAGGGGCTCCTCCTCTTTCTCCACAACTCACCCTCTTCTTTTTTTTTTTTTTGGCTGTGCCACACAGCATGCGGGATCTTAGTTCCCTGACCAGGGATCGAACCTGTGCCCCTTGCAGTGGAAGTGCAGAGTCTTAACCACTGGACCACCAGGGAAGTCCCCCCACCTTCTTCTGCCTCATGACTCTCTTCTCTCTAGACCTTCAGTTTTCTTCCTCAAGCATGTTCCTGTCCCAAGCTGCAGTCCCTTTCCGTCCTCACTCCCTGAAGCCATCACCCTAAGTGGCTCCCCTACTCCACAAGGCCTCCTTAGAGAAGTCCCCTCCCCCCGCTTCCTCCTTAAAAATTCTTCATGACCCCTTTCTTCATAACTGACCTTTACCCTGTATCACACAATCTGCTGCGAGTGACATCTGGGCACCCCCCCCATCCTTGTGGGTGGCGGGTGTGTGTGAAAGGGAAGAGGGGGGAGGGAGAATGTCAGGGTGTGCATGAGAATGGCGGCCCAGCCACATGAGATCGGCAACTTCCTCTGTCTGGAGGTTTGAGGTCACTGCACTGAACAGTCACCCCAGAGCTGCTGTTGGGTGGGAAGGGGCCGGGACGCAGCCACTCAAAGGAGGACACTGTGAATGACTCTGGCATTTTCTTCACAGCCCATGTCCTTCTGAGAGGTGGGAGAGGACACCCCCCATCCCATTTTGTTGATTACTTGTCCCCACACTCCAACATTCCAGATTAGATGGGACATTCCCCTGTATCTAAATGGCCCCTTGATATCCTTAACACGCCATCTCCCCCCAGAAAGAGAAAGCACACTCCCTCCTTCAGTCACCAGGCCTCCTCACCAGAAAGTTCTTCCTCTGTCCAACTTAAATTCTTTATGCTTGAGCTCGAGTCCCTTGTGAAGCGTAGCAGAGGACATCACTCCCCATGCACCCACTCTCGGGGAAACCCTGTCACTAACAGAGGTGCTCTCTTGCATGTGGGCTTGCACCTTGTCACCGGTACACTCTAAATGTTCTGCTCCTCTCTGCCCCAAACTCCCCAAAGCCAGTTCCCCAGGCCTGCGAAAATGACAGGTGGGACATTTCTAAGTCAACCTCTACCTCCTCAGCCGCGCACTGGAGTTGGGGTTTCTCAGAGTTAGGGACCACCAAGCTGAGCGCTGGGATGCTTTGCGAGCGGGTGGGGCCCAGCCGCTGAGGCCATGCAGAGGAAGTGGCCTTCTGACCGTGCCTGTCTGAGCCTAGGCAGACTTGAGGCCTGGGATCCAGGCAACGAGCAAGAGTGGGTGGGGTGGGGTGGGAGAATGGGCTGGGAAGTGGAACCGGGAACTTGCTGTGTCCGCGCTCTCCCTCCCAGTTCTCGTCTGCCCCTCCCCCATTTCCTCTCCGGGATGAGGGGGCTATTGCAGGTCCCCCCGGGTGTCAGCCCCGGCCCCTGCTCCTCCCGCAGGATCTGAGCACACAGCTGTCGCGGACCGGGACCCTGTCTCGAAAGAGCATCAAGGCGCCTGCCACAACCGGCTCCGCCACCCTGGGGTGAGTGAGGCCTCCCCGCAATTCTCACCGGCGCCGCCCCATCCAGAAACCCTACTCCCCCACAGCCCCCTTCAAGCCGGGCGCCAAACTTCCTCCTCCGCCAGTTGCCACCTCCCCCCCGCACCGACCGCCTGCTCGCCTGATGCCTTCGCCTTGACGGCACCCCTTCTCTCTGCCCACCCCCAGGAGAGCGCCCCGGATCCCCGAGCCTGTGCAGCTCCCCGTGGTGCCGGACGGCAAACTCTCCGCCGCCTCCTCTGCCTCCTCCCTGGCCTCGGCCGGGTGAGCCGCACAGGTCCAGGTTGGGGGTGGTCGTGAAGGGTGGGGGGTTAAGAGTACTCAGGGTCACGGGGCGGGGCTTATGACGGAAGGGGCGGGGCCAGTTGGGTGCTGAGTTAGGAAGGTGTCCCCCCGCCCCCAATCTAGCCGAGCGCCCGCTTTCTCTGGTCTTCAGCAGCGCCGAAGGTGTCGGTGGGGTCTCCACGACTCAGGAGCAGGCAGTACTCCCACCTCCACCCCCTCCACCTGCTGCCTCCGACGGTTTCCTGCCGCCCCCTCCGCTGGGGGAACTGTGCCTGCCCCCGCCGGGTAAGGAGCTCTGCCCTCTCCTCCTAGCTCAACTTTGGGGTCGTTCTCACCTCCCAATACTTCTCCCCACCCTCACCCTTGTTGGATCCAACTGGGTCTATGTCAGTGATCACTTTGTCCAAGGCAGGAGTAACGGGAAGAAAGGCGGTGGAGGGAGTGAACTAACATAATTTAGCCCCTGCTTTATACCAGACCCCAGGGTCAAAGCTTCTCATCCATTTTCTCACTTTTACTTAACCTCCTAGGATCTTCACACTCCCAGTTAATAGATGAAGCTGAGCCTGAGAGGTTAAACTAAGTCCCTCGGCTCACTCAGCCAAGTGGCAGAGTCTGACAGCCCTACAACTGTTCAATGCTACTGTATTTACTGAGCACCTACTACCTGCTAGAGGCATTGTGGGAGGACTAGGATGAACGGGGGCTGAAAGCAGATTGCAAAAAATGGGTAGATCCTGGGGCCCTGCTCTCCAACACTGAAGTTTCTTGGCATGGAGGGGGTTGCCTGTGTGACACTTGCAGCCTTTCTGCTTTCCCTCTCAGCCCCAGAGCTGCCCATGCCCCTGGACCTGCCCCCTCCTCCACCCTTGGATGTAGATGATTTGGGGCTGCCACCTCCGCCACCACCAGGCTTTGGGCCTGAAGAACCCAGCTGGGTCCCTGATGCATACTTGGAGAAAGGTACTTGACTCCTGGGACTGAAAGGCACCAGATCCTGGGGTCAGGATTCCCCCCTCTTCTAGCCCAGAGCCATTCTCCCCTCCAGCTGCAAAGGGGTGAGGCAGTTTTTCCCCACACCCCCATAGAGAAGAGAAGCAGCCGGCCTGATATTGAATATTATCTCAGCTGGGGAGGAGTCCCGGGGCTTTGGAGAAGGCATCTCCTGCCCCACTCCCCACGTTGCTCCCTAGAGTCCAGTATGCGGGCACCAGCATCCCTGTGGCAGGGCAAGAGGCACATCTCATGGCACCTTCTCCTCCCGCCCTGCAGTGGTGACACTGTACCCATACATCCGCCAGAAGGACAACGAACTCTCCTTCTCTGAGGGCACCGTTATCTGCATCACCCGCCGCTACTCCGATGGCTGGTGTGAGGGCGTCTGCTCAGAGGGGTCTGGATTCTTCCCTGGGAACTATGTGGAGCCCAGCTGCTGACAGTCTGGGCTCGCTGGGATGCTGACCCAAGCACCGCCTTGAGTGAGCCTCTTGAGTCCCACACCAAAGCCAGCTCCACAGTCGAGACTGGACCAGGCCTGCACATCTCCTGGGCTGTAAGCTGTCTGTTACTTCTCCAGAGGCCTGCTGGAGACAGGAAAGAACTGGAAACCAAGGAGTTTGGTGACCTTATCCACAGGGGACCCTTACACCATGCAAGACAGGGTCTCCAGCTGCAAGTGCCAACTTTGAATAAAACTCTGATGACCTGATGATTGCCCTGTAGGGCTGGGGAACCGAGGGACTGAAAGGCAACCCATTTGTAAGGCTCCCGCTAATTGAGCCCCCTCTGCCTGCCCTAAGCAGCAGTATCCCCCATCTCCTCGGTGCTCATTGAGCCCTCTGCACTAGACCCCTGTGCCCCTCTGCAAAGATGGGCTGCACCCTGCTCTTTTGCCTGTTGCTTGCTTTGTTATGTATTTAGTCTTGGTTCCCCAAGCTGGGCACTCCTCCCAAGAGTGGGGACCAGCTCCCTCACTTAAGTGGGGCTCTCTGAGAGCAGAGATCACCTCACCCTCATCCCTCAGACTGCGGCGCAAGAGATCTCAGCCACCTCTGCCCCTTCACCTTCTTTATAGCTCTGAAACACCAAAAGAGGGAGGAGGGCCTTGGGTTTCCACTGGCTCTGCTTTAAAACATCATGGCTTTCTGTTCCATACGGGAGAAGGGGGACTCAGAGGGCCCAGTCGGCGGGGCAACTTTGGTTAAGTCCCTGGTTTCTTGCTGCATAGACGAGGCTGGGGTGCGAGGAGATATCTTCGGGGTCTGTGAGGTCCCTGGCTGGCCAGACCCGAGACCCGGACAGTGTGCTACCTCATTCCACCACCAGGAGGTGTCTGTGCCCTCTGGCTTTTTTTCCTGTTGGGATGCTGACAGGGTGGGTGGGGGGGAGGGAGGCAAGGAGAGCAGTGTAGGGTCACAGTAGGTAAAGCAAGATCTAGGCCTGGGACCGTCGGCAGAGAGCGCCACCTCTCTCCGCGGGGAGTCCGGTGCGGGGGAGGGGTGGTGGAGAGTGCAGGACCTGGGTCCCCTTGACAGAAGGCTGGGGGAGGGAGGTCATGCAGCCCAAGGCAACAGTTAACCCAACGCAGCGGGAGATGTTCCTTCTCTACCCTGCCAGGGAACGCCTTCCTCCCAGCTGGGAGGACCAGGTTTCCGGAAACACTGCTGCCTGCTCAGGTATGCGCACCACCCGGGTGGGGCAGACTCCGGAATTTGCTTGCAGTGGAACTGGGGGAGGCAGCAGAGCTGGGTTAACTGCATAGACGGGGACAGCTCCGAACTCCCTCCTCCAGTCCCCACATGGACGAACCTAGGATTCCGGAAATTCCCGGAGGGTCATACCAAAGCGAAAGGGAAAGGGGGTAATAAAGCTAGGTTTGTCTTTCCCGACCCCCACCCCCTCACCCCCTCCCCGCCCGGGTGCCCCCTGCAGGCCACGTCCTCAGCACGTCTTCAGCACCTGTTGCAGATGGAGGCGCACTTCGGTGGCGGTTTCCCAGGGCACCACCCTGGCGCGGAAGGAGCTGGGCTCGGCCTTCTGCGCCTCCTGGATAAGGCGGTGCATGGGGTAGCCGCGGCGCGGGAAGGCCACGTCGCCTTCTGCCAGCACCCCCATGGGGCAGAAGTCGTTGGCGCCGTCGCCCACGTAGAAAAGGCGCTCGAAGTGCACGCCGTCGTGGGCCCGCTCGCGCAGGTAGTCGCTGAGCACCTTGTGCTTGCACATGTTGGCGGGGCAGCGAGCGCAGCTGTGCGCGTGGAAGGGCCGCAGCGCCAGCAGCCCCCGAGCGTCTGGCCCCGACGGGTTGCTGAAGATGCGGCGGAACAGGCCGTGGTGGCCGGCGGCGCGCAGCGCACTCTCCACGCCAAAGGTGTTGGCGTCTGAGATAAGAATAACCTCAAAGCAGGCGCCCTGCTTGGCCACAAACTGCAGCAGCTCGCCCATGCCGGGCGACAGGGGGATGGCCTCGTAGATGGCGCGCAGGTCCCGCGGCCGCACGCCCTGCTCGCCCAGGTACTGGAAGACGCGCTGCATGTACTCGTTGTAGAAGCCCTCGCGGTAGGTGGCACGCAGGCTCTCAGGCAGCCGCTGGCCCGGCGCGGCGCGCACGATGGAGTCGTCGCTGTTTTCATCCACGATAGTCTCGTCAAAGTCGAAGGTCAGGAGGAAGCGCGGTGCGCCCTGCGCAGCCATCCCGCTGTCCTGGGAGCAGGGGAGAGAGGAGCAGGAGGAGGGAGCAAGCGAGGGGGGGCGCGGCGGGAGCCGGCCGGGGAGAGGCTGGTTAGCGGGCCACGGCCAGAGGCGCTGGCACATCCAAGACCTGAGGAGGACCCAAGACTGGTTAAGCAACGCCGACCCCACCCCCAGCCTTCCCTGCCCACCCCCTTGCACCTCTCGGTTAACTGCGCTGGGGTTTATCCTCAGGGGACCATCCTCCTCGAGAACCCAGAAGGGCTTCTTTGGCACCTGCTTCTTCTCTCATGCGGGGCTATGGGGGCTTAACCAGGGTCAGCTTAAAAGAGTGGAAGAGCAGCTTCCAAGGGGGCACTCCTTTGGGGAGGTTTCTGGACTAGACTATTCTGGAGAATTCCAGTGACCCCAGCTGTCCGTTGGATACAGGGAGGGTGGGAGGGACTCTCTACTCCCTCTCCCCTAACATAGTCAAGGGAAACCACCCATTCATCCAACTCCAGCAGCCTCCTCGTTCCCCTTTGTGGCCATGCACAGCCGAGGGCTTGTGGGACTGTGGTGGACCGGAGGAGCCAGGGAAGACTTGTTGGCACCACCCAAGGCATGTGGGCAATCAGTGCCAGGCCTGGAGAGTTAGATGCCTGGGCTTCTGCACTGGCCAGAGAATTGGATTTTAGCTCTTGGAAGAACCAGGTAGGTGGATTGACTATCCCAAATCCAGGCAGGCTCTCTGTGATCTGCTTCCAGCCAGTGGCACTGGGCAGGGGTCCAAGGATGGGACACAACTTCTCTGGGGAGTTTTAGGGCCCTGTGCTGACAGCTCATCACTAGTCACTTGCCAATTCCCTGGGAGGAACTTGTCAGCAGGTGGGGTTTCTGCCAGAGTCCGAAGCAAGCGGGCAGCAGGAGAAGCAGTGGGGCTTGGGGAAGTCAGAGCCTCCCACACCAGGCCACGACATACCTGGGAGACAGGTAAGGGAGAGGAAAGAGAGCAGCAGTGGCTGAAAAGGCAGAGGAGGGAGCAGGTAGTGGGGACATGGGTGGGGGGGATGAGGCAGGAGTGGGGAAGAAGAGGGCTAGGAGGAAGTCATGCCAGGGGGCACGGGGAAGAAGGGACAGGAAGTCAAGACCTTGGGTTAATCATGTTGATGGGGGGGGGCGGCGGGTGGGAAACACAAGGGAGAGGATGGGAGGCAACAGGGCAAGTGTGAGGGCATGAAGGCAAGCAAATGGAGAGCAGAAGCCCTCTGCAGCCTGTCCCTGCCTCTTTGCCTGCCAGCAGCTTTATGTGACAGAAGGGCAGCGAGCAGATTATGCACAGCTTCAGAATATCCACCATGCTGGCTTTCTTCTGCCTCTCAACCCCCCACCCCAGTTAGTTGAGACAGAACCACTCCTCTTTCTGGTTTCTTCCTACCTCCCTTTCCAATATTCCTGTGATGTTTATGGCCTGGCACATCCTGTAAACAGAAGGCCAAGCTCCTAATTTCCCAACTGGGATTTGAACCTGCTATCTGCCTCCCTAAGAAAATTGTCCCTTTGACTTCATCCCTAGAGTCACTCTCTGGTCTCACCAACATCTGTCTGTGAGTTTCAGTGGCCCACGATCCCTGGAGTTGAGGATGTAAAGCATCAGGGCCCCACCCCTGGGATGGAAGCTTCCAGGGATTAGTGGAGGTGCAGTAGAGGTGAGGGCAGGCTTAAAAGGGGCTGGATAGGGCTCCTCCCTCCCCATGGTGGGAACATGGGAGCTGAGGCCTCATCCTAAGAGACCCCTGGAGGGACCCACTTACCCTAGACAGGCATCGGAGGCCAGCAACTGGAAAACACCCGCTCATTGTCAGTACATCACCCTGGGCACCACCTGTAGGGACTGTTGGCCTCCAGCTGTCGTCCAGAGCTCCTGACAACCATACAAGTTCCGTTTGAGGGTGCCCAGTCAGGTGGCTTTGTTTCCTTGTCCTAACCCCTCTCCTGAGCCCCAGGAACCACTCAGTAAAAACAGCCCCTCAGATAGGCTAAGGACCACAAAGCCCTTGCTAGGCACCCTCTTAACAATCCCCCACGATGCTGGAAAGGTTACAGATACAATTGGAGACCTAGAAAGGTTAATCGACTTGTGCAGACATCACCCACTGTATGTGGCAGAGAGAGATCTCAAAACCAGATCTCAGAGTCTGAGACCAGTGCTTTTTTCTCTGTAAGGTCATTGCCCCATTCTTGTGTATGGTACATCATAGTTTACAAATCATCTTCACTCATATTCTCTCCCTGCTCATCACAATCCCATGAATTCAGCAGATGAGAAGGGCTCAGAGATTTAATAACTTGCCCAAGGCTATGATGGTTCCGTGGCACAGAGCCTGGTTCATGAACACCTGGCC
Source organism: Balaenoptera borealis (assembly GCF_965194805.1). Classification (NCBI taxonomy): domain Eukaryota; kingdom Metazoa; phylum Chordata; class Mammalia; order Artiodactyla; family Balaenopteridae; genus Balaenoptera; species Balaenoptera borealis. The sequence continues at coordinate 24,909,038 of NC_138879.1, read as the reverse complement.
ACAGCCTTGCCTGCCCTCTGCCCTCAAAGGGGAAGGGGCAGATGACCAGGCTCACTGCACCACAGCTGGAGGGCCAGGACCCCTGGGCACCACAGGTGATCTGGGACTGTCTTCCTCCCTGGTGCTTCTAGAGGCTGGCAGTCAGCAGGAGTCGGGTTGAAATTTCTGCCGGACTTTGCTATGTAACTTTGGGGACAGGGTTTGGCTTCGTGGGGGCTTCACCAGCGCAGCTACAAACCCACAACTCCCAGTGCCTCCCCTCCATCCTGGGGTTAAATGAGAGACTAGATGCAGCTGGGACAGGTCTGGAAAGCTACTGTGAGCCAGGAGACTAGACAGGCTAAGGAGCAAAGGAGCAAAGGTCTGGCTGGCTGCTGCCCTCTGGTGGTGAGAGTGGGTGACACTGGGTACCCCTCTGACTTTGTCAAGTTGACTCTCCCCAGACCATCCCAGGACAGCAAGGAGAAGCTGTAGCCCTCAAGACAGAGACTGGGATATCCCAGGAGGGAGGGGCTCTCTCGCTCTCCATCTTGAGGTACCCCATCCCTCCCCACTCCCTGACCACGCATGCATTAAACACTTTCGCTAGGGATGGGATGTGGGTTTCAGCCTTTTCCCTAAGAACTTGTAATCTAGGAATTGAGAGTGGTGGCCAAAGCTGAATGGGGCAGTGGGCAAAAAAAGGGAGGGGGTTGGGAGAAGAGACACAGTTCAAGAAGATGGGAGAGAAGGGGAGGGAGGCATGTGAGGTGAAGGAAGGGCACGTTTGGGGGGTTAGAGGTGGGAGGGCTGTCCCCAGGCCCCATCTAGAGGGAGTTTCAGCCTTCCAGAATCCTGCCTGATATCACATGTCCCCCAGGGGCCAGGCAAATCCAAAGAGAAAAGGTCAAGGGATGCCACTCCCCTTGTAAAAGCAAACATGGACAGACATGTGCCGGGCAGATACAAAGATAAAAAAGGGTCTCCAGGAGCCACCCAGAAGCCAACTTTCATTGCCCTTGGTTCTTTTTCTTTTCTTTCCTTTTTTAAATTTGGTGGAATAGTCTACTGGTTTTTAATCACGTCCAAAACTTCTCATAGCAAAAGAAATAGTTACATTTTTTTTCATCTAATACTAGTATTTAGGGAAATCAGTTAAACATTTATTTGGTGAGTTGCCCTTGTTTTAGTCCCCAGAGCAGAAAGCCAGGCATCCTGGGTTTCTCCCCTCGAAACTGAGAAGGCCACGCTGTGATACCCATTCCTACCCCAGAGTAGTCAGAGGGACCCCAGGCCCTGCTCGGATCTGGCTCCTATGACATTCAAAAAGGTACTCACCTCTGCTAGCTTTGTCCTGCGTGATCAAATCCTTTTGTGGTCACCAAAAAGAGTCCCTCAGAGGAAAGGGGGACAGGACCTCTGAGCTTCTCCTGCGGGCTAGAGTAGAGAGAGAAGGGTTTCATCAGGCTGGCAGGGAGTCCACGTTCTAGTCCTACCTAAAAGCAGTGCTTCTCTCCCCTCCCCTCCCCCCCCCCCCACCCCATGCACCTTTTTACACAAGTGCAGCTACATTGCATCTATGGGAATAGGGTGGGAGGACACCTGGGGATGGGGGAGGGAAACAAGCATAGGCCCTAAGTTTGAAATGCCCCTCTTAATGGATGGATGGAGTTTTAGCAGTTTTAACGGTTTTCTACGAGAAACGTGCAGGATAAGGATGTGGTGGGGGCAAGGACCCCAGAGATACTATAGTAACGCGTCCTCTTAGTATCAACCACTAGAAATCAGATTCCACCACTAGGCTGGAATTCTCTCCCTCCCTCAGACAGCACTCCCAACTTTGTCATGGTCTATTCCTTGCTCACCACCACCAGCAGTGAATGGGAAAGGCCCAGAGAGGTCAAGATAACATCCTGGGTCACACAGCATCAGAATCAAGATTAGAACTCAGGGGTCTCTACTGCTTCTTGGGAAAACTGCAGCCAGAACTTTCCCTATTGCCCCCCTGGGTTGTGAGCTTGCAGTCCTGACTAGCTGGGTTCAAGTCCTGGAGCTCTCGTGCCAGTGAGGAAGCTGAGACCAGGAGTCACCTCTGGTCTCGCCCTGCCTGGGTGGACAAGCTAGTAGGGGATCCTCAATAGGCAAGGAGGTGGCAGCTGCCGGTGGAACTGGGGGGAGAGATATTTTTAGAGGTGGCTGGAAAGCAGGCACTCTGGCACACCCCCAGCTGGCGGGTGCTTCGCTCCAGTGAGGGGCGGCGGGCGGGCAGCTCGGGAGTCGAGGGGACTCGTGGGTGGCAGGGAGCAAGGGAGCACGGATTCCTAAGCCTTGTCCAGTCGGGGACGGACCGATACGCGGACAGCCCATTCCTGAGGTAGGAAAAAGGGGACTCATTCCTCCGCCCCGGAGACTCCCCCAATGACACGCGCGTGAAAGAGCGCTCTCAGACTCAGCGCAGCCGCCACCCCACACTGGGACCCCAGCCCTCCCCACTTCGGGAAACCCAGGACTCACGTGGGGAGCGGTGGCTGCGGAGGTCTGTCCCGGCTGAGTTTGGAGTGTAAAGAGTGGGGAGAGGGGCTAGCTGAGGTATTTGGGCGCAGGATGGAGCAAGGGGTGCTTACGGGAATTGGAGGGGACGCGGTGTCTTATCCGCCCCCGGATTTCTGGGTTCTGGCTCTCACGAGTCCCTCCACTCCCGAGGGGCCGTGGATGATGTGCATCTGGGCCGCTCTCTCCACTTGTCCCCCATCCCCCCGCCGGGCCGCCGCCGCGTCCCCTTTAAATACCCGGGAGCCTGAGCCGGAGCCCGAGCCGCGGTTGGCGCTGCGGCTGCCGCAGCACCCGGGCCCACCGCAGTCCCCGCACGTCACAAGCGGCTGTCCAATCACAGTGGTGCCGGAGAACATTAAGGGGGCGGGCCGCCGGCAGGCCACGCCTCCCGGCTGCTCCGGAGGCTCCCGGAGCGCGAGCGAAGGTGGGATTGGGAGCTGCGGGGAAGGGTAGGAGGGTGGAGGTGGAGCGCGTCCCTTCAGAGGGGCGTGGGTGGGGGGCACCCTCAGAGCGGCTGCGGGCCTCTACGTAAGTCCCGAGCACACACCTGGAGGTGCCCGGGCTGTGGACTTTCTCCACCGCCGCCTCCAGAGCTCTGATCCCGGAGATTTGCAGAAATGCACCCCCATCTCCAACCCTTATTCCGTTCTGCTCTCCTAAGCCCGAGAGTAGGGATCGGTTGACCCCGCCGAGGAAAAGCAGTTCCTCTACCACGTGCGCATAGCTAGGTGCCCTCTGCCCTCCAGGCGGAGTCACTGCGCCCCGCTTCTTGGGACCCTTGCCCCCGTTACAGGTCACAGGGGGTTGCCGACTTTCCCACTCCCCTACCCTGTAAACACTAAGTTGGGGACCAAACTCTCTGCCCCTTTGCAAGTAGTGTGGTAAATAAAAAACCCACTTTCTCCTCGCTCCGTGAGTCCTTTCCTAGCCACACCCGCCCCACCCTTATGCCCTCCCACCCTGGTAGTGAGGAGGAGAGAAGATTATGTTTAGAGAGGAAAGAAACTTATTTACTGAGAACATACTATGAACCGGGTATCGTACTAGATCGCAGCACTTATGGTTGAATGTTGACAGCAGGAGAAATTGAGTTCAAACCCAGGCACACCTAACTCATGGAGGTCACAAAGGGGCTGTGTGAGTGGGGAGAAGGTGGGCAGCCCCAGGCCTGGGTCTAACTTCAGTCCTCCCTGGTCTCCCTGGCTCCACTCCCAGGAGAAGAGAGGGCGCAAATGCAAAGGCCCTGAGTGATCTGGAGGCCAGTGGGGCTGGAAACCAGAGAGGGAGCGAGGGTCAGCCAGGGAGTACCCTAATCTCTGTGCCAGGGGCTAGGGGTACATTGATGAATAGGACAAATGTGTGCCATGTTTCCATATATACAAAGGGGAAGCAAGGCTTTAAATCTGCAAACCTGACCCTTAAAACCCTTGCCAGTAACTCCCAGTGCCCCAGCTCCTTCAACTGGTTTGCTGCTCCACTTCATCTCACACCCCTGTCTTCACGCCTCACCCTTTCCTGCTGCTCCCCTGCAGGGGGCCCTTTCCTCCTCAGGACCACGCCCACCCCATTTGCTGAGCAAGCTCAGCCTGGACATCAGCTCTTGCCCTGTTATACATCCTGCAGCTCCTTTTATTATACTGATCACGTGTGTGCTAACAGAGCGCATAGTAGGTGCTGTAAATGTAAGCAGATAGGGTACGGGGTCCCTGGAGAAAGAGATCAGGCATGGCTTTCTTGACATGAGAGAGGCCTTTTTTTTTTTTTTAAAGGCAATCTTATACAGTGATTAAGCACCAGGTTCTTTTTTTAAAATTTTATTTATTTATTTATTTATTTATATTTATTTTTGGCTGTGTTGGGTCTTCGTTTCTGTGCGAGGGCTTTCTCCAGCTGTGGAGAGCGGGGGCCACTCCTCATCGTGGTGTGCGGGCCTCTCACTGTCGCTGCCTCTCCCGTTGCGGAGCACAGGCTCCAGACGCGCAGGCTCAGTAGTTGTGGCTCACGGGCTTAGTTGCTCCGCGGCATGTGGGATCTTCCCAGACCAGGGCTCGAACCCGTGTCCCCTGCATTGGCAGGCAGATTCTTAACCACTGCACCACCAGGGAAGCCCGAGAGGCCATTTTTGACCTAAGCCATTTTGTGATCTGATCCTGGCCACGGTGCTTATCGTTAACAGGTCTCAGTAATTCATGAGTCTAAGGAAAGTGAGGGAATGCAGGAAAAAAGGAAAAGCAGTCAAGAAACAATAGCTCAGCGATAAAACAGAGTCCTAGTTCCTCCTCAAGGGATCTGCATAACAATCTGATACATATCTTTGAGTTCTGTAGGAACTAAGGCCCCTGCCCAGGTGGAGGATGGAATGAAGATGTTGACCCTCCTGACTTTAATCAAGTAAAGCTTGAACTTTGTTGACCTTTGCCCCAGTCCTATGCTGAATCTCCTTTGGGAAAGATGCCTGGTGTTCTCCTTATTGACTTTTTTTTTTTTTTTTTTTTTTTTTTTTGCTGTGCTGCCTGGCTTGCAGGATCTTAGTTCCCTGACCAGGGGTTGAACCCGGGCCACAGCAGTGAAAGTGTGCTTTAAATAATAAATTCTTCCTTCTCCTGGTCTTTGGTTTGGTTGTGTCTTTTGGCTCAACACCCACCAAGAGGCGAACCTAGTTTTCAGGTAACATAAATATTTTTCCATATGTCAGTTCATGAAATCCTCACCACCCTATGAAGTGGGTGCATGGCTCGTTTTACTGTTGGGAAATCAAGGCACAAAGAGTTGAGCTGGACCAGGGTCACTCAGCTGGTGAATGGTAGAGCTGGGCTTCCAACCTGGCTGCCTTAATCATCACGCCACACCCTCTCATTCAGTGTCTGCCTCGCTGCTTCTCCTGTAGGCAACATGAGGGCGGAGACCACGCTTGTCTTATTTATTAGTGTCCCCTTAGTCCCTAGTATATAGACCCTGGCACATAGTAGGCCTTAGATATTTGTTGTTGGATGAAATAAGTCCCCTGCTGTGTTCACCTCAACATTAGTCTCCTCAACATTAGTGCTCCACTTGCGTTCCCTGTTAAATCTTCACACCAACAGTCACTTCGGATTTATTCCCGTTTACAACAGGGAAATTGAGATCAAATGACTTGTCCAGGGTCACATGCTCTCAGGAGGCACTAGATTCTAATCCCTTTGATGCAATTAGCCCTTTTAACCTTGTTTCCAGATTCACCCCTCGGGCTGAAGGAGAGGTGGGCAGAGAACTTCCTGTAGCCCTCTATAGTGAGTTCTCACTGCCTGATTTCGCCTTCCAGCCACAGGAATACCAAAGTTCAACAGGGGCTTCATGCAAAGCGCCTTTATGGAATAAATGTAGAAACTCCTAATTCTCCCTGCACTAAAATTTTCAGGACACACCCTATCTCTCTTTAAACTTTCCCCTCTCATTGTGCCAATGAGTAAGCAAGTTGGATGATCAGCCATGTGTCTAAAGATGGGGACAGAAGGAATGGGAATTCCCACCTGCTACCACACCCCATCCCCGCCCCCACACCCCATCCCCGCCCCCAGCAGGTTGAGGCCTCTGCCCAGTGCTCTGGCTGCAGAACTTCCTCCCCTCCCATGGGGTTCACCTTAGAACTCAGCTCAGTCCATCTGGCAGAGAGCTTGTGGGGATGGGAGTCATCTGAGGTGACAGGGACAGGAGTCCCTGGTGAACCCTGACTCAGGTGGCCAGGAATAGAGCTCTCCAGCTGGTCTTCACAAAGAGGATGTAACTCGTGCCCCCGAGGTTTTGGTTGTAAGGCCTGGGAGGCCGGGAGGCCAGGAATGTGGCCTCTGACTCTCCAATCTGCCTGGTGGTGAGAGGGGCACGGGCCAGAGGGAAGAGCAGATCGCTGCCAGGACAATTGCATTCGGGCACCGGGCACCGGGCACCGATTGGGTGCCAAGAACATAATCCCCACATCAACCCTGGCAGATGGGTTTTAGTATTTCCATTTTACAAATAAGAAAGCAGAAGCTTGGGGACATTAAGAAAGCACCTTGCCCAAAGACGCTGTGTAGCAAGTGGTGGTCAGTCCCAATGTTCAGTTCAGCACTTCTCTGTCTGCAGAAGGCAGAGGTTCCCTTGGGGATCTGGTAACTGATGCAGGTGGGCTTAGTGGAAGAGGCCACTGGGAGTGATCCCGCTCAGGCAGTTCTGCAAGATCTGTTTTAGGTGCTCTGGGTCTAAGGCATTGTGCTGGGGCTTAGGGATGAGGGCTGGATAAATCCCTTTCCAGGTATCTCATCTCCTTCCTAGACAACAATTACTGACATTGATGGAGCACTTAATGTATGCCAAGCAGTGTTCCAAAAGCCTCAGCTTTCTTCATTCTCACATCAAGCCTATGATCTACTAGTTCCCCCATTTTACAGATGAGAAAAATGAGGCAAAGAGAGTGGTATGTAATTTGTCCAAGGTCACAGAGCTAGGAAGAGGCAGAAACAGGACTTGAACCCAGGCAGTCAGCCACAGAGCTCTATTCTTAATCATCACATGGCCTGCCTTAAAAGTTTCTGAGTTTTGAGTTGCCTTCCTATAGATTGGAATAGGGTGCCCCACCCCCACCCCCATCCTTGGAAGAATCTGGCAATAACATAGATCAAGGCTCAGATCTTCAGAGCTGGGTCGCATCAGTAGCTGTGAGCGCCAGTCTCCTGCTCTCTAAATCACCACTACTGTACAGTATTTATGGGTTTGTCCTTTCATTCATTCAACAGATATTATCTGCATCAGGCACTGGGAGATATGACATTGAGCAAGACATAGACCCTGCCATCCAGGAGTTATAATTTAGAGAGAAGACCGGGACAAGCAAATAGTTCTTCCCAAAAGAGTGTCAGAGGGAATTCCCTGGCAGTCCAGTGGTTACGACTCCATACTTCCACTGAAGGGGGCACGGGTTCGATCCCTGGTTGGTGCGGGGTGGGGGGGAGTTTCAGAGAACTGGCAGCTCTGTTATACCTGTGACCATCAGGGCCCTTCTGTCTTGTCCTTCAGCAGGTAAGGCAGCTGGGACCTGAGGTGCCTCCAGGAAAAAGAAGAGACTCATAATCCAGGGGTAGGGTCCCCTAGAGATGCCCCACCCTGACCATTCTCCTTCTTGGCTGCTGCTGGCTGTCCCCTTCCCTCTCTTTTCCACCTTCTCTGAGCAGCCTGGAAACACCCCAAACACCTCTCCACCCCTGCATCTTTCTGTAAGCAGATAGGGTAGGGGGTCCCCAGAGAGAGAGAACCAGGCCTGGCTTTCTTGACATAAGTGAGGCCATTTTTGACCTAAGCCATTTTGTGATCTAAGCCTGGCTACAAAGTATGCCCTTAAACAGGTCTCAGTTATTAATTATTTTACGGGCAGGAACAAAGGAACGGCAATCAAGAAACAATAGCTCAGCGATTAAACAGAGTCCTAGTTCCTAACCCTAACCCTAACACTAACCCTCAAGGGATATACATAACAATCCGATGCATATCTTTGAATTCTGCAGGAATTAAGGCCCCCACCCAGGTGGAGGATGGGAACTACAGCTGAGACCCCAGACTGATCGGAACAAAAGGAGTGATGATGCTGACCTTTTCTGACTTCAATCAACTAAAGCTTAAACTCTGTCCACCTTTGCCCCAATTCTATGCTGACTCTCCTCTGCTCAAGCCACTTCATGAATATGCGTACACTGCCCAATTCCCTTCAAGAGTATGCATGTACCCTTAGCTTAAAACTTCAATTTTGCTGCTTTGGGGAAGATCCCTTGTGTTTTCCTTACTTGTTGCAGGTAATTAATCCTTCCTTCTCCCACTCTTTGGTTTGGTTGTGTCTTTTGGCTGGACACCACCAAGAGGCAAACCCAGCTTTTCGGGTAACATTTCCCTCCCTGCCTTCCCCAGCCCTGGCCCCTTCTCCATACAACGGGCTCACCCTGACTGAGCTGTCTGCTGTCCTCTGCCACTAAACAATAAGATTGGGGAGTAATGTGGCAGGGGGAACAGGATAGAGAAATGAATGAGCAAACACCCTTTCTGCTACCTGGCAGACCCCCACTACAGATGAAGTAGACAAAGTAATCCCCTAGGGTCTCCTCTGGGCCAAGAAGTCTGTGCTGTTTGACTCAGATCCCACTTGCTGGGGTAGTTCGTCTCATTTGGCTTCTAAGCACCCTCCTTCTGTGAAACAGCTTTCAGAGGCTTGAAATCTGCCACTCTAGTCTCTTCATTTTTGCAAATGTCACGTTAGAGAGAACAGGGCGATTTAGTCTCTGCCTGCCTCGTGTCCATGGTTACTTCTTGCATCCCTCTCCTCCTCGTATTGTGTGCCCTAAACATACCAGCCTTATTTCAGACTTTCACATGTGCTACCACAGGCCCTTTGCACATGCTGTAGCCTCTTCCCACACCATCCATGGCCTCTCACTGAGTTCAGGGCTCAGCTCGTATGTCACTTCTAAAAGGAAATTTGTTATGCCCACAACCCCTCCTCCCACCTTGATGTCAGGACTTCCCATTCCACATCTCCACAGCACCCTGTACTTGTCCTGGGTGATTGATTAATGTCTGCCTCCCATCAGACTGTCACCTCCAGGAGGATAGGGCCATAGTGTGTTTGCTCCCAGGATATCCGCAGCACCTGCACAGGCCTTGATCTAGAGCAGCCAGCCGCACAATAAATACTTGTTGCCTGAAGGATTGCAGGAGTCTCTACCTCATCTACTGCTGTAGGGTGTGGCCTTAGGCCTGGAATGAGACCAAAGCAAGCTGTCCCAGCCTCAGTTGTGTTGCAACCTGGCCATCTGACTGTGGATATGCTAAAATAGATGGGGTTGGCAGCTCAGCATGTCTTTACACCTTCCTCTGAGCAAGCTGCCCCACCCAGGAATCTCCCTATCCTAAGGCAGGCCTGTGCTGATGGGAGCTGGAAGCCTTGAGGGCAGGTTGATAGGAACATTTTTTTGGGTTCCTTTTGCCTAGGTCCAGGTGCACCAAAAATAAGAGTCCCTCATGTTTTCAGTAGACTTTGGAGCTTACAAAACACTCTGGGGACTTCCCTGGTGCTCCAGTGGTTAGGACTCACGTTTCCACTGAAGGGGGCACGGGTTCGATCCCTGGTTGGGGAACTAAGATCCCACAAGCCGCGCTGCGTGGCCAAAAAAAAAAACCTTAAAACAAAAAAAAAACACTCTCTGTAATTCACATTATTTTCCTGATGAGGAAAATGAGGCTGAGAGAGGTTAGGTGACAAGTCTAAGGTCATACAGTCAGTAGGGTGGATAAGGCAAAACTTGAACCCAGGTCTTATGAAGCCAGCCAGTTTTCCAGAGGTGATTATACCAGGGGAGATGATGTGCTGCTAACCAGCAAAGATTCCAAGATTCTGGCCTTTTTGGCAGTTGACTCTTTTGTTCTTTTTTTATTCATTCATGCATTCATTTGTTCAAGAGACACAAGCTCCTCATTGCCTTCAAGAAGGTCACAGTCCGGTGCTAGCATTTTGAATCTGTGGTCCATCTGGGAATGGCCTGAGTTTATTACATACATTTTTGTGTGTTTATGTACCAATGTGCATTTTTTATGGAAACTTTCAAAAAGTTTTGTGACACCACCTGCCCTCCTCTCCCCTTCCTGCAAAAAGGTTAAGCACCACTGGGGTAACACATGCTACTTATTGTAAATGGACAGCGGCCCACGTGCTCAACAGTCTGTCCTGCTTGTTTGGGTGACTAAGGCCCCAGCACGTGACCATCTCTGGCCCACATGACCCGCCCTCGGCACTGAGACCCTGGACAGCTCCTCTCAGCCACTTCTCCTGGAGGAGTCAACATGTAGAAACACACACACGCCACACGCAGCTCTAAAACTGCTCCTGACGCCAGGGAGATACTTTGGTTTTTCCCTCTGGTATTAGTAACACACAGTACGGCCCATGATGGCTACATTTCTTGAGGGCTGTGTGAGTCAGACACTATGATGTTTACACCCTCATCTCTTTTCATCCCCACAACAGGCCCGTGAGTTTAGCAGCTTGTCCGAGGTCACATGGCTAGGAAGAGGTGGAGTTGAATTATAAGGCAGCATCGCAGGGACAGAGGTGGGGGGGAGGGTGAGGGAAGCTGAATGTGGTCCAGATCCTTCAGGGATGGGGCAGTGGTCACAGCTATTAGCTCCCCATGAGAACTGATTACTGCTGAAATCATTCCTACCTTCCTTCTTTCATTCTACAACTGTTTCTTGAGCATCTTCTCTGTGTGGAAGATGTGTTGGAGATTGGTAGCCAGCTTCCAAGATGGCCTCAGTGATGCCTGCCTCCTGGTGGCCACACCCAGGGTTAGTCTGACCTGTGGCATTGGGCAAAAACAAAGGGACGTCTCTTCCAATATAGGTTATAAGACTGTGGCTTCCCTCCTGGGGGCTCTCTCACTCTCTTGCTCTTCCTCTTTTTGGATTACTTGCTCTCATGGCAGCAAGGTGCCATGTCATGAATAGTCTTATAGGGAGGCCCACAAGGAAAGGAACTGAAGCCTCCGGCCAGCAGCCAGCGCAGACCTGAGGCCTGTCAGCAACCACACAAGTCAGTGTGGATGCAGACCCTCAGCCTGGGTCAGGCCTTGAGGTGACTGCAACTTCACCTCTGGCTCTCAAAAACTGTGGATTCCAGGATTCCTGGCTCTCAAAAACTGTGGGAGATAATAAATGCTAGTTTTAAGCTGCTAAAAATTTAGGGTCATCTGTTACACAGCCATAGAGAACTAAACGAGTGATACATCTGTACACATGTTTCTTACATTCTGTAGAAAGGAGACAGTGGAAGGAAGGAAAGGATGGAGGGAGGGAGGGAGAAAAGGAACCCTATATGTTAGATAAGCAGTAAGTGCTATGGAGAAAAATAAAGCAGGGAAATGGGGTGGGAGTGAGGGAGGTTCCATTTAAATAGGGCGACCAGGGAAGGTCTGACTGCGAAAGTGTCAGTTAAACAAAGACCCATGTGTGTGAGCCCTAGAGAAACCTGAGGGGAAGAGCATCAGGCAGAGGGAACAGCAAGTGCAAAGGCCCTGAGGTGGGAGCATGTCTGGATTATGGGACCTACCAGAGCTCTCACTTTGTAATATATTTTGCCGCTAGATTGATTGTCCTCACCGGGCCTGGTTTTGGCCACATCATCAGGCAGCCTCCAGGAGCAGGGAGGTGGTGTGCTGTATTCCTGGGAGTGGGTCTCAGGCTCTCGGGAGGTAGAAGCAGCTGCAGTGCCCATATTTTCCCGGTCTCCCAGGCAGGCGGTCTGGGAGAAGCTCAAGTGAAACTTCAGGATGAGACAAACGATGGAGGAAATGCAATTTGGATGCAGAGGTCAAATTTCAGAGATCCTCCAATAATTTAGGGGGATAACAGGTAGAACAATCTAACTCCAGCTTCATTGCTGTGGTTGTAGGTTCTTCTTTGCAATGTCTGTCTTTGGAGCAAGCAGAATACAAAGTGTGTGATACGGGAGTATCACAGCAAAAAGTGCCGAAATAAGAACCCGCATCTGCCTCCTAGTAACAGAATTGTTGCTTGTAAGTGACCCATGGCCTGGGGACTCCCTCTTTCTGTGCCTTCCTCCCTCTCAACACAGGGATGTCTGCCTTGTCCTACAGCGCGTCCTCAGAGCCCCTCAGGGCTCCCCAGTGGCAGGCCCATGACGATAGCAACTGTATATTCCAGATCAGAACGGACAGACAGTGCAGCAAGCCTGAAGTTATACTTAGAGGACAAAGGGACAGAACACTGAAGATGGGGCTTTCTGGGAAAATGAAGGGCCCAAAGCAGCAAATACCCTTGCCCCCAAGAGACCCACTCATCCTGGAGGGCAGAGGAGCCATCCCTTTATTCATCAATGAGTTCTTTCAACAAACTTTTTTTTTTTTTGGCCGTGCTGTGCAGCTTGTGGGATCCTAGTTCCCTGAGCAGGGATTGAACCCGGGCCCCCTGCAATGGAAGCGCAGAGTTCTAAGCACAGGACCGCCAGGAAATTCCCTTTCAACAAACTTTTCTTGAACACCTACTGTATACCAGGACTGGGCTAGGTGTTAGAAACAATCTGAGCCAGACAGAGTTCCTGCCCTGGGAGCACTTACAGCCAGCAAGGGAGACAGACAAGTGTATAGGCAAGGGCCTGGTGCTTCAGGTGAACGTGGGATGGACACTCATTCCAGTCTAAGGGAGGACCTGGGAGGAGTGTGATGGGTGGTGATGTCAGGGGAAGGGTCCATGAGAAGTGACTCCTAAGCTAAGACCTGCAGTATGAGTAGGAGCTAGATGAAGAGAAGAACTGTGTCTAGGCAGGCGAAGAGCTTGTGCCAAGGTCCGAAAGTGAGAGAGGTGGTAGAAAGGGCAGAGGGCAGAGGGTGTTATGAGGCTCATCCCTAAGGGCCATGGGGAGCCGCTGAAGGTGTGGAGCTAGGGATTGACACAGTCACATTTGCATTTTAGAAACATCACTTTTGCTGCTGTTATTGACTGCCACACGCCCCCCCATGCCCCCCACCCCACCCCATGGCCCTGTGGCTGAGCATGCCGAGCTGAGGCAGGGGCCGCGGGGGAGACCACAGCCTAAGCTGACCCAGTCCCTAGGGTGTTGGGGGCATAATGACAGGCTCTCCTCTTTTCTGCACCCCACCCGCCCTGGCAGACTGCAGGGTCAGGTTCTGAGGGCTGCTATATTGGGCTCTGGTGGGTGAGGGTTCCATCCTTCCTTTGCCTGCCTTGGTCTGGCTTCCCCTGGGACTGAGGGGTCATTTGTATCTCCAGGGTGGCAGGGCCTCCTCCCCAGAGCCACGGCGCCTAAGATAACAGGGCAGCCTAGGAGCTGTTTATGAAAAGGCAGCCTAGTGGGGGTGGGCAGGGCCTGAGGGAAGGGTGACTTCTGCCACAGATAGCAATTGGGGCGGGGAAGGCCGTCTAAATTACAGCTTCCAGAATAGAGGGACCCGGAGGGAGCGGTGGGGCATCCTACCAAGGAAGCACTGGTAGCCTGCCAGGCCCGTCCGGGCTCCAGGCCCTGCTGCGGGCAGAGGCGGGGTGACCACATGCTGGCAGGGGCTGTGGGGATTGCCCTTCATCCTTGGCCAAGGCAACTGTGAGGTGGGGCCAGGGCCGGTGGCAGGGCAGCTCCTGGGGGTTGGGAGAGAAGCAGCCTGGTGTGACCTTCTGGAAGGGGCGAGAGCAGGAAGGGAGTGAAAGCCTGGGATGAGGGAGGGACTGACATCTTGCTCACCCCTGGAGGAGACTCCATAACATGTCTCTGTGGATATTTCACATAACAAGTGTGAGATACTGTAAAAATAACAAGAATGACAGGCATAAAAATAGCAGCTATGTGTCAGTCACTGCTCTAAGCAATAACATACATCAGTTCACCCTCACAGCTTGTGTGACATGGGTATTATTACCCCCATTTTATAGATGAGGAAACCGAGGCCCATAGAGGTCAAATAAGTGCTAAGTAAAGCTAGTGAGTGGTAAACTTTGTCTGACTCCAAAGTCTGGGCTCAGAGTTGAGAATCTGGTTGGAGCCTTTACCCACTGGGTTTCGGTTTTCTCTTCTGTCACATGGGTCATAGTCTCCTGCTCTGTAGAGATGTTGTAGGAATCACATGGGGACAGCATGCTGGGCTGGGAAGATCTTCAAGTCCAAAAACCTGGCTGAACTGTATGACTTACCCACTCTAGGCCTCTGTTTTCTCATCTGTAAAATGGGGATCTCATAGGACCCTCTGACAATCTGATGAGAATATATATGTGGAAAAGTATTTACATCTTTGAAGGTATTTTATAAATCAGAGAGTGCCACATTCCAAATGATTATTATGTGGAAGCGGAATATTCATAAAGGCAACAATTTCCAGTTCACTAGGGGAGCTCACCCATGCCCACTATCCCCAAAGAGAGTCCTTCTTTAAAATATGGACTTGCTCCTTGGTTTATCCTCAGGAGCTATGCAGTTTTCCTGTAAGTGGTGGCTTAAAGCAAGGCACACTCATATTCACTTTCTGTGAGGATGTGCTGCCTCGAAACTGTATTTCTTCAACTACTTGTACCCCAGGTGCTGATTTTCAGCTGAGGCTGGGAACCCCTCCCCACCCCCAAGGTCCCAGCATCAGCTGTTTTTTGGGCTGGGGTCTCTATACAGAGACACAGCCTTGGCCCTGGATGACCCTTGTCCCCAGGCTGCTGCTGGCTTCCTGAGCCTCCTGCCCGCCCAGGTGTATTACTTAATGTCACGCAAGATCCTCCAGTCCGGCCCGGAGGGAAGTGCGGCAACAAACACCAGAGGCTGGAACTTGCTGATTCATCCGGGGAGCCAAGGTCAGGTTAAGGGCACTGAGTCAGGGGATAGGAGGGGACACCTGGCCACAGCCTCAGCCACTCCCATCACACACGATGGGCTCCTCTCTCTCGTCCCTGGCTCAGGCTCTGTGGTGACTGAGCAGTGCAGGGAACAGGGAACCACGCCTTCCACCTGCTCCTCCCAAGCCCTGTGGTGGTCCTTCCCAAGGCCGGGTCTTCCTCCTCCCCCCAGGATCCTCATCATTCACTGTGAGAAGCTGGTTCAACTTGCACCTGCACCTTCTGGTGAGACTTACGACCTGCTCTTATGACTGCTCGCAGTGAAATTGCCCCAGGACGTAGCTGGCTCCTACCGCTGTCCCCAAATCAGAGCTCCTGCCACCATGAGCAGCCCTCTCCACTCTAGGGAGGATTCTACGGAGAATCCTTAAGGGGAAGTCATTCACGCACTCATTCGTTCAACGAATGCTTATTACATACCTACTATGTGTCTGGTGCTATTCCAGGCACCAGGGGCACAGACGTTTTTGCCCTCATGGAGCTCACATCTAATGGGAGAGGCAACCAATAAGTAAATGTTTAGAATGCCGGACAGCTATATGTGCTATGGAGAACATAAGGCAGGGAAGGGTATTGAGAGTGGGGGGAAGGGTGATATTTATTCAAAGACAGCTGGACGAAGCCCAGCTGATAAGGTGTGGGACGCAGTGAGGGATCCAGCTGTGCAGATGTTTGGGGAAGAGGCTTCCGGCAGAGGGAACAAGCAGCAGGAGGCCAGTGCTTGTGAGAGAGTCGAGTGAGCCAGAAGGGGCCACAGGAAGGATAGAGTTGCTATTTATGGAGAAGCAGGTTTGAAGGATGGACGTTTTGGCTGTGAAGATCTAAACCCAAGTCCCTCAAGCCAGTTAGTTTAATTCAGCTGGGGTTAAGGTTTCAGGTCCCGATTTGCTGCTTCTTCGACTCTGACCGTGTCTGGAAGGACAGTGGCCCAGCTTCCCCCCGCAGGAAGGGTGTCCTGCTGTTCCTCCTGCCTTTCCACCCAAGGCCTTCTCCAGCTCCCCCAAATCCAGAGAGAAGATGACTTACCTGCCTGCTTGCCCGCCTTCACCCCTCACCCAGCACACACCTGCCTAATGTCATCACTTCTATTTATGTCTTCTCTCTCCAGGTACATTGAGGGCAATGGGAGGGCAGGGACTAATTTTAAACTGCTTGGAGTTTATTGCACTGGGCACATCGGAGGTCTCCATAAATGTACTTGAATTGATTGGGATGTAGATGCTCAAAGGAGGCCACCTCTCTTCTTGGGACCGTTGGGCTTCGAGCAGCTTTCTCTGTAAACTGCCTTCATGGGCTTGAGGGATTCAAGGAAGGCTGGTGGAGTTTACCAGGCACCGGGGGTATCTAGGATTCTCCCACCTTGGATTGGACCATCTGAATACAAAGTTCCTGTCACCTCGAGGATGTCAGCTGAGACTGTGGTCTTTCAACCCCTGGATTCCAAGCAGGTGCCACAGGGGCTGCCATAAGGCAGAGGAGGCTTGCTGAGTGCCCCCTACCCTGCCCCAACCCACTTCAACAGGAGGAGGAGCTCTGCTTTTATTTTACATGTGTACAGGTACAATTTCCTTTCGTAAAAAAGATTTGCTACTAATCACACACACACAGAGTCTGTAAGACACTGGGGTAGCTGAAAGTGTTGGAAACTCCGGTTCTAGATCTGGCATGAAGCTGACCAGATGTGGCCACAGTCTCCTCATCTAGAAGTAGGAACATATGGAAATATCTTTCCAACCACAGGATGATAAGCTGTCAAATTCTTCAAATCAAGTGTTCTCCAACTCTAATGACTGCAACTCAGGGAGCAGACACTCTGGTGATTCTGACTCAGGTGGTCTATAGAGCATGTCTTGACAGACATGGCTTTAAAAAAATTGCTAAAAGAGAGGGGAGGGATAAATTAGGAGCTTGGGATTAACATATACACACTACTATATATAAAATTATCTAACCAACAAGTACCTACTGTACAGCACAGGGAACTATACTCAATATTTTGTTATTACCTATAAGGGAAAAGAATCTGAAAAAAAATAGATATATATGTATGTATAACTGAATCACTTTGCTGTACACCTGAAACTAACACAACACTGTAAATCAACTACACTTCAATGAAAATAAATAAATAAGTTTAAAAAAAGATCAAGAAAAAGACAAAAAAGATTAAATTCATTTTTCACTTTAAAGTTCCTTTAAATTTCATTTCAAAGTGAATGTTTTCACTTTAACAATTAAAATCATCTATCTAAAATGTACCATAGGACTTCCCTGGGGTCCAGTTAAGACTCCGTGCTTCCACTGCAGGGGGCATGGGTTCGATCCTTGGTTGGGGAAGAACCCACATGCCGTGAGGTGTGGCCAAAAAAAAAAAAAGTACCATAAAATAAAGCAAACAACAATCCTCCTCCCCCCCCCAAAAATTTCCTAAAAGAGAATACTTGATTTCTGGAAGGACATAAAAGAAATTAATAAGAGTGGTTATCTCTGGGGAGGGGAACTCAAGGCTTGAGGGCAGGGGAGTGAGGAAGACTTACATTTTACTATATTCTCTTTTGTACCTTTTGAATTTTTTACCACATGCATGAGTATTTGAACCATATACATGCATGAGTAAATGTAAATTTATCTGAAAAATAAATGTAAAATATTTAGAGCATTGTTCAGGTACAAGGTAAAAAACCAAACATCCCAAATATGACCACCTGCTGTGTTTCCACTGCAGGTTGAAGCTGAACCACAAGGAAAGCCAGCAAACTTGTTCCTGAGGTTTTTGAGAAAAGGTTTTTGGAGACCTCAAGAAAAGGTGACAGGGGAGTCACCCAACTGACCTCTCCCTTAGGTGTGGCACCCAAGCTGGGTGAAGGGTGGCAGGTCCTGAACTGTGCATATTTCCCTTAAGGGAGCTGCTCATGATGGCAGAGATGGTAAAACAAAACAAACAAACAAAACAGAACAAGCCAATCCAATACACTGGGAGGGGAGGTGTTGCTTACATGCCCCGTGTGTACTTCTTGAAAACCACCTTGAGGTGCTGTGCTCGTACTTGGCTGTCTTCTACCTCCAGCTCTTGTCTTGTTCATCCTCTGAGTCCAGTGCCTATGCCCAGCCCTATTTATGGACCAGATGCAAATGTCTAAGGTAAGAAAGCTTCTCATAGCCCCACGCTAGGCCACAGTGTTACTGCTAACACCGCAGCGTCCAACAACTAGCAGTTTATGGCTTATAGACAGGCTTCCCTTCTAGTCCAGCTGAGCTTCCTTCAATCCTGTAAAACAGGAATCATTATTTTCCTCACTGAACAAATGAGGAAATGATCTTGTATCTGCCATCTTGTATTTTGTGGTATGCTCTTGGCCAAGTCACTTCACTTATTTGGTTTTGTCACCTCTAAAATGGGAGCCGTTGTTTCTGATATACTCACAGGCCAGGGAACACCTAAGACTCCAAGGGTTCAGAAAGGCTATGTGCTAGAGGCAGTAAGGGAGGGGCAGAGATCAAATTCAAACCCAGCTTCTGAACTGAAATATTTCTGCTGCCCCACCAGCCTCAGGAGGTGGCTGTCAGCATCTCATCATGCAAGGTGATGCAGAGATATTTGGAAAGAGTTGATAAACTCACTTATTTTTTTCTTTGGTCATCATTAGGAATTTGTTAGGAGAGAGGGGATGGGCAAAGATATACCTTTATACTTACCTAATAGCCTTTTATTGAGGGCTACTATGTGCACAGGTGCTGGGGAGATAAGTATAATTATGATATGGAGAAAAGGAAGAAAAGTTAACTCCTTACAGCAGGCTATTGCCTGCAGAGAAAGTATCTGAATTAGAATCCTGGAATATTAGTGCTGGAAAATTTCTTAGGGGTTAATAGAGTCCTTATATAGATTGGAAAACTGAGGCCCATAATGGGGAAGGAGCTTGCTCAAGTTCCACAAGTTAGAACACTCAAGTGGTCTTTAATCAGATTTATTAATGAGAAAATAGGAGTGGTCCTTAGCCTCCCACCCTGATGAAGTGAAGCCAGGAAAGGTGGAGACGGGAGGGAGAAAGTGGAGCCATCCAGTAAAAGGAAGCCAGGGAGCCCAAAACAGGGTCCAGGACCTAGGTCCTGCCTCCCTTCTGGCTTACATCCTTGAAGCCTGCCATTCCCTCGCCAGGGGATGCAGGCAGAAAAAGAGGGAGATTGGCCTGTCCAATTCTGAGCCCTGCAACGGAGGGTTTTCCAGAACTTCACTGTGGGCGCTGACAATGGAGGAATAGGAATTCTCTCGTTTCCGTTAGTTGTATCTCGCGATGCGCTTTTGGCTACGTGGCTTCGCCCCTCAGTTTTGCCATCTGTAAAAGGGGGTTACTGTCCCCGCCGAGTCGCAGGCCCAGATGGCATGAGGATCAAAAGAGAGGCGAGCAGAGGCAAGATTATTTGTGCTCGGCTTTTCCCGAAAAAAATTCCGCCCCCCCTCCTCCAGGACCTGTCCCAAAGAGGCGTCTGGAAATTCAACAGAGCCAGCCAGTCTGGGAGTTAAACAATCAGCTGCCGACGAGGGGATCCTCGGAGACAGAACAGCTATTCAGACGGCGGGGGCGGTGAGCGGAGGCCGCGCAGCGACACTTGGAGAGAGCAGCTTTGCACACACGTCCCCTCCCGGCCCCCACCCGTTGCCATGGCCGCCCCCTCCTGCTCCCCGCTCCTCCCCCCACCCCGCCCCGCCCCGCGCCTGCCGGGCGTCCCCTGAGCTTCCTGGTTCGCGGTCGCGGGAGTGCGGAGCGTGTCACGTCCAGGAAGGACGACTTGGCCCGCGGCAGGGCCGGCGGCGGGGCCGGCGTCGGGCTCGGGCGGGCAGCGGCCCCCTGGCCCCCGCCACGCCTCCGTTGGCGCCACGTTCCGGGACGGGTGCGGCCGCCGGGAGCGACGCTTCTCGGGCCGGGGAGCCCACGCCCTTCCCGGCCACACGTGGCGCTCCCGGGGCGCGGGGCGGCAGCTCGCGGTTGCAGGGCGCAGGGCCTCTCGCTGGCCCCCTTGGTCACCTCAGGACACTTGCTCAACTTGAGTTGGCAACTTGGGGGCTCAAACAACTTACGCTGGGCCCCCGCCTCCGATGCCCGGAGTCGAGTCCTAAGAGCGCGAGCCGTTCCTCTGCGCTTGGGTAACGTTACCCCTGCTCGAACGAGCCAATCAATCGTAGAACTAACTGTAGGATGGCATCCCGTGGTGGAGCGGGGTGGAGCGAGCCTAAGGTTAACCCTGTGCGTTTTACTGCTGGGGAAACAGAGTCCCAGAGAAGGGGGTTGATTTGTTCAAGGTCAAGGTCCCAAGGTAAGTTACTGCCCAGCCGGGATGGGGGCCTACGTTTTCGTCGCCCAGCCCAGGGCCCTTTCTCCAACACTCTCCTACCTACATTAAATTAAATCAAACCCACCCTGGGGCTAAGGACAGTCAGACTTTTTGCCAGGAGTGGTTTGGCTAAATTAGTGAAATGCCAGAAAATGGAAGGTTTCTAATAAAAGCCTGCCTCCAGGGGCCCAGAGTGTTATAAGGTCTCACCCACTGGCTCCACAAATCACCTGCACAACCTTGCTGGCCGTTTGCAGCCTGGCAGCAGTGAGCCTTCCAACACCCCCAGGCTGCCTCTCCCCCCAGCACACACACACAATGGCATTTTCTTCTCTGGCACCTGGAAGGGGCGGAGATGCCCAGAGACCTGATTTGACCTCTGACTGCCTGTTTTTTCTCTACCTTTAAAAAATGCCCAGAACTGGGAAAGTGGGGATGGGAGGTGGATTTGATTTTTCTACTATCTTGTACCTCTTGATGGGGTTCTTCCATTCTACCCACAGGCGATTCTCAAACTGTGTCCCAGAGTAATATTTAGACATCCCTTCATTCTCAGTCTTTATGGAGGGCTAATTTAGCCATTATCCAAACATACCATGGCAGTGTTTCAAACCACATCAAGGAGGACCCTCGGCATATAAGTCCCACTTCAAAAGTAGCTCTTCCTAGATCCCTGCCCTGCCCTCAAACAGTTCAGAGAGGAAATGGCCAGCTGTGTCTGCTGCGTTGATTGCAAACCTTAGCCTGGTCAAGACTTTCTTTGGTCAGGAAAACCCAGAGGGGAAACTGAGAATGTCAGCGGAGAATCTGGATCACCCCTCAGCATGTGTGTGGTTCAGCAAATCACTCAACCCCTCTAGATATTTCTCTTTCCATCCCCATTCCCTTGGGGAACCACTCCATTTTCTCACCTATTAGAGAAACACCATGTCGTCTCACACTGTGATGACAGACCTCATGCCCACAGATCACTGATCTATGCCCACAGAAATAAGAGAGGCACGTCTAACCTCCAGATCTTTGTCATGCCTGTGTACATGACGTATCCATGTAACTTCTCAGAGACTGACTAGGTTGGAACACTTGGATCGTGCACACTTGGTCTGAGGGTTTAGGACTCCTAGGTCTTTCACCTCTCTGTGCCTCTCAGGCATTAGGGCCCAATCCTGGAAGTCAGATTGGGGTCATCACAGACTCTTAAGTAAGGAACCCATCTTCAAGACCACCCTCTCATTCTGGAGAAATTCCATAATTACTTGTTTGTATATTGAGTATCTTGAAAGATGAGATGATCAAGACAGTTCTCCTCCCTCAGGAGCTCACAGTAGGACCATACACAGAGGAAGTGGTACTTGAGCTGGGTTTTGAAGGGTGAATGGTTGGCCCAGAAAGGTGGGTTGTGATAGAGGCTGGAGCCTCTATCAGGCTGATAGAGCCTGTTTTCTAGGCTGGTGCTCTTTGCATACATGGTCAGTGTTTCTGTCATCTTGAGATGACTTGCTGGGGAAGCTGGAGACCTGAATTCCCAGCTGCCTGAAATGGGGCACCGATGCAGCAGTCTGGAAAAGGCCACTATTATGTTCCGCCTTGACCCAGCATCCATCAGCAAGACCACAGCTGCCTGGGGCATTGGGCGAGGAAACGAGAGACAGCCTCGCAGACAGACAGACCGAGCTGGCAGCAGCAGTGGGGATTTGAACCCTTTAAAATCTTGGCATCGCCTGGACGGAAACCAGGGTCTAGTGTTCCATTTATCCTAGTCCAGGAGAGGAGAGGTAGTTTCCATTTCTCTCTCCACTCGTAGACACCACAAGGATAGCCTGGTGAATCGGAGCATTTGATTCTTGATTATCTGAGTGTGGCTTATCCACTAGTGAAGAAACTATTTCCCAGACTCCGTGGTCCCTGCTATCTGGCATGGGGTGCTCAGAGGATGCAAATGTCTCAGCACAAGACAAAGCCAACTCAGAATGGCAAAGTGCTGCTTTAAACACGCGATTATAGAATGAATATCCAGTAAAAATGAAGCTGGAACCTCCTGCTGTTTTTTGGATTGATCTCTATATTGCTCCCCCTCCTTTAAAATATGAATGAATTAGAATTTTTATATTATTTTGGAAGACTGAAATAAGAGAAATACCAACATGCAAGTGTAAGGATGAGAAAGGAGTGCTACAAGGAGGTCCTGGGACTGACTTTCCGAAGGATGCAGCCTCAGCTCTGCCATGAGCTTGCAGTGTGGCCTTGATTTGTCACTTCTCTCCAGGAGTCAGTTTCCTCACCTGTAAAATGAAGGCTGAGACTCTAAGCACTGTGAAACATGGAGTTTAGACCTAGGGAACTCAGACTCTTGAAACTGAAGCCCACCTGGCTAACTTTATCCCCTGTCACGTGGAAAACAGTGTCTCCTGGTGACTGTCCTGCCCATCAGTCTAGAACACAGGAGTGAAAGTGGAGGAGAAGAGCCTGCGCCTGGGGCCCAGGCCTGCGTGAGCATGTGGAGGGTGAGATCAGGGCCAGGCAGAGGGGCCGTGTGGCGGTGAGAGGGCTGGTCTGGAGGAAGGTGGAAGCGGCACAGGGGCTATAGACAGTTCTGCCATTTGCTGGTCAGGCGGCCTTGATGGATCCTGCTCTCCTGTCAGGCCCACAAGCTGTGAGTCAACTGATGGGGCCGCTCTCTGGATTCACTAGAATGGGTACCCGAGTACAGTGGAGGTTTCAGATGCTCCACCGTCGGTCTCCGGAGCTGAAGTCCCCAGCTCTCTCTTTGACCCTTCCGTACGGTCTGGTAACTTGGATCACAAAGAGGTGGAAAAAACCAAATCCTTTGAAAAGGACCCTGTTCTTTCACTCTAGACAGTGGGTGTGGGTCTTCATGGACCCAACCCAAACATGTCACATCATCCCCCAGTACATCATTCTATTCATTCTCCTTGTGGTGCCGACCCGGGCAGAAAGATGTGGCTCCCTGAGGGTGAGGAAGGTAAATAAAAGAGTCTTAATTTGGTAACTAGCTAATGTTTGAAGTTCTAATTTTATAGGTTTCCAGGGTGAACACTATTTTGTGGTCTGAGATTGTCTGGGATATTATTTGCTAACCGAAGCCACTGTCATTTACCTCGGCCTGCCTGCATTCCTGTTTTTTAAAAGTTCTGTGGCTCCAGGACCGCGTTGGGCTGGCATTTCCCCAATGAGTTCCCTGATTTTAATCCTCCGCTGGGCTGGCCTACGGAAATGAATGTCCTCTCACCCGGGCCCAGCATGAGACGAAGACAAACCCAGCTGTGAAATCAGTGCATCAGTCAAGGCAGCTCAGTGGCTTCCTAAACTGAGTTTTACAAAGTCACAACCAGAAAGCAAGAAAAGTAATTTCCAAACGCTGAATGCTGACTGTTCTCATTTTTCAGTTCAGTATTCCTGACTCCAGCGGAGCACCTCTCGTTACTCTGACTGGTCAACCTCTCATTCCTCTGCTTCTGACCCCTTTCAGGGCTTGATCCGGTCACTTCACATGTGAGGGACTGCAGGGGGCTGTGCTGCATTCATCCTGCAGAGACCCCTGACTTCACCCCAACATCAGCACCTGCCCATTTCTCAAGGGGGAGACTTTTCGATGAAAGTCTTCTTTGGATGAATCTGTGCCCACCCACTCAGGCTGGCCACACTCCCTGGTTACCATTCCTATCATCCATTGACAACATTACAAAATGTGATTTGCCACCATCTATGATTATTAGCCTGGAGAGTTGTGATCCTGAATAGTTTTCTTCCTCCCTGGTCGTGTATTTAACATCAAGTCCACATTAATGGCTACCACACAACAGGTGCTTGGGACAGGTGAGCTGTGGCCTTAAGTTGGGCTCCCTGGAAACTGGTGATTTGGGAGCCGGAGGCTTTCTGTCCACTCCCATGCTTCTGTTTTTCTTTTTTTTTTTTTTTTAATTAATTATTTATTTATTTATTTATGGCTGTGTTGGGTCTTCGTTTCTGTGCAAGGGCTTTCTCTAGTTGCGGCGAGTGGGGGCCACTCTTCATCGCGGTGCACGGGCCTCTCACTATCGCGGCCTCTCTTGTTGCGGAGCACAGGCTCCAGACGCGCAGGCTCAGTAGTTGTGGCTCACGGGTCTAGTTGCTCCGCAGCATGTGGGATCTTCCCAGACCAGGGCTCGAACCCGTGTCCCCTGCATTGGCAGGCATATTCTCAACCACTGCGCCACCAGGGAAGCCCTGTTTTTCTTAAAAGTAAGCCCTCAGATAGTGATGCTGCAACAGGCCCTATATCAGCCAGGTCTCTATCAGAGAGACAGAACCAGTAGGAGATATATCTGTATCTATCTATAGCTATAGAGACTTATTGCAAGGAACTGGCTTATACAATTGAGGGGGGCAGCTAGACATGTCCAAAACTTATTAGGCAGGCCAGCAGGCTGAAACTCTCAGGCAGGGGCTGATACTGCAGTCCACAGTGGAATTTCTTCCTCCTCAGGGAAATCTCACCGTTGAGTTTAAGGCCTTTCAACTGATTAGATGAGGCCCACCCAACTTATCATGGATAATCTCCTTTACTTAAAGTCGACAGACTGTAGATGTTAACTGCCATCACAGCAAAACCTAGATTGAATTGGTGTTTGATTGAATAAGGGTGTTACAGCCTAGTCAAGTTGACACAGAGAACTAACTATCACCGTCCCTGTGGCAGGAAAGGCAAACCCATACCCAGAGTACGTGTTGATTCCAGTCAAGTCTTGCTTCATCCAGAGTGGAAGGGATCCAATGTGGCCAACTTGTTACCAAGTGGCTAGTTGATTTCTTTGAGGAATGGTGGTGCCATATCAGGGCCATGGCATTGGCCTCTTAGTGGCAGGTTGGTTGGCAGTAGCTAGGTGAATCTTGGTGAGTGGGAGTCCGTGCTGGTTGGACCAGTTATAACTTTCATTCCCTGCTCTCATGGATCTCCATTCATGTACCCATTGAGTGAGCGCTGGGTTGACCAATGACGGAGACTGGCTAATGTCAACTGGCCCAGTCATTTGGTCTATTTGGCATGTGTAGTGTAGACATGGTAGATGTCTCAGATGGCCTTTAACGTGTATTGCGAAAATCTTCACACTTCATGCCCATTCCCATAGGTCATTCTGCATATCTCTTTACCATGCTTCCTTGTCCCTGATCTTCCAAACTTTATTTCTCAAGCCCCTGGACAGCTAGTCAGACCATTTGCCCCTGTGCGTGTTTCTGGTATGCTCTTACCTCAGGCTGCTTCTCTTTCCACATGCAGTGGATGTCTGGGTGCGCCGCCGAAGCTCTGCCCGCGGGAGGATCCTCCCTCACTGCTGTTCCTTGCGACGACCCAGAGAGGGTTACAGTGCAGCACGAGTCTGTTCCCAGCGTGCGTCCAGCAAGCCAACCCATCTGTGAACCAAGCTCTCCTTTTTTTCCCCTCTTCCTTCAGATGATCATAAATTGCCCCCCCCCCCACTCCCACGTATCCACCAAACATGGATAACCAGTGGAGAGGTACCTGTGTGGTGGGAGACATGGGGGTCTGGGCCACGTGCTTGTGTAGCTTACTTGTACGTCCTACTTGTGCCCTCTGTCTTTGCTCAAGTTCAGCTGATGAGTCTGACAGAATCGAGCTCATGATAGGAAGTTCTGGCTGCATGAACACTGATGGCCGTGGTCAGGTGTTCTGTTTAATACCAGGGTTCAGTGGCATTCCAGAAGCTGTTCTGCAAAAAGTTTATAATGATCTTATGCAAATAGAATAGACCTGCTCCAGACCCCATGTGTCTACATAATTCTCCTATTTGGGCTTGCTATAAACTCCACATAATTTCCTCACGGATGCCTCTAATGCCACAGTTGTACGGCCCTTATCTGCGAAGTGGTAGGCCGGCTTGCACCATGGCCTGGACCTGCTGAAGAACTCTTTTCAACTCTGGACCCTGCTCAAAGTTGGCATCCCTTTGTGCCATCATTTACATGAGTTGAAGCAGCATTGCCAAGTATGGAAAGATGTCTCCAGAACCCATAGAGGCCCACAAG
Source organism: Balaenoptera borealis (assembly GCF_965194805.1). NCBI lineage: Eukaryota > Metazoa > Chordata > Mammalia > Artiodactyla > Balaenopteridae > Balaenoptera > Balaenoptera borealis. The sequence continues at coordinate 24,882,725 of NC_138879.1, read as the reverse complement.
GCATTGTACTTTTTTCTTTGAGTTGGGAGGTGCAGGATGAAATCATTTGTCCTTTCTTATGGATGCCCTAGATCACTGGACCCCTAAACCTTTCACTGATGTGGCAGGCCCTAGAATCTTCTTAGGGATTATTTTCTACCCTCTAGAGTAAACATGTCTTAGCAAAGCCTCCAAAATACTTGCCACTTCTTGCCCCTCCAGTCTGATTAATATAATGTCATCAGTGTAGTGTATCAATGTGATGCTATTCAGGATGTCAGACAGTCAGGTCTCTTTGGACTATATTATATCAGAGGGCAGGAGAGAGAACACAGGTGGAGGGTAGCGGGAATAAGGCCATAGTATATACTTTTATCCATCTAAAATGAATGTAAATTTTTTCTGCTTCTCCTTGACAGGGATGGAAAAGAAAGTATTCACTAGATCAATGGCTGTAAAACATGTACCTGAGGCTGGGTTAATTACCTTTAGCAAAGATACTACATCTGGCACAGCAGTTTCAATGGGGCTACCATTTGTTGAGTTTGCAGTGGTCCTTTTTTTTTTTTTTCCTTTTCCACTGTGCCACGCGGCATGTGGGATCTGCCCCGACCAGGGATCGAACCGAGCCCCCTGCACTGGGAGCGTGGAGTCTTAACCACTGGACCTCCAGGGAAGTCCCCAGTGGTCCATTTTAATCCCCTAGGCCCTGTCTGTTTTTTGCAAAGGCCAGACTGGTGAATTTAGCAAGGATATAATGGAGACTGTCATTCCTGCCATGTTCTATTAATCACCTCTGTAGCTCTCTGTAGATCAGCTACACCACGCCCCCAAAATCTGACACAGCCACTCATTATACTTGAGTCCACCTTGCCTCTGCTGTTTAAGTGCTACCATCTGCCTCCATTATGTACGGATGCCACCATCCTTATTGCTATTAGGGAGTCTAGCTCTGTACCATCGGCTGTGGTATGCAGAGGACAGACACATGGAGCTTCTCAGTGGTGATGGTGTCCCTTACCAGAGATTTCTAATCCTTTTGGTAAAAGGGGTGTCCTTCAGGCCCTCCTGTGGAATATAGTCAGCTGTTGAATTTTCTAGCTCTTCATAGTGTATCCACTCCAGCACTCTCACTTCTCTGAGCCTTCCATAGCCATTTTAACTTTTCTACTTCTCTTAGTGTAGGCCATTTTTTTTCTCCCAATTTCCAACAGCCATCTTAGCAGTGTATTAGCACCATCTCCTGGGATCTTTGCTAGGGTCCATTATCAGAATGCTCCCATATCAATAAACTGTCACCTATCCAACCTTATACCACCCTATATCCCTTGATCTAGTCCCATAATACTGTCCTGGCTTCTGTTAGTACATGCTGGCTAGGTCCTGCAACTTCAGAACATGGAGGCTGAATCAGTCAGAGTCCAAGGAGGAGACAGAAACCACACTGTAATTTGGACAGGAAAAGTTCAATATGTAGAATAATGAAGTATAATAGGGAATTGGAGTAATAAAGGATTGGCTAGTAAAAAACAAAGAGAACTCAGAAGAGTATAGGAGTAGCAGATCTAAGGAACAGCCACTACCCCTACCTAATGCTGGGATGGAGCACCCGAGGAAGAGGCCATCCATCCCTGGGCTGAGATCCGGATCTTGCTGAGAGGATATGGTCACGGCTCGAAGGACGGCAGAAAAGTCACTGTGGTGATGAGCAGGTGGACTTGCTGCAAGTTTGCCCTGCAAACTCACCAAAATCTGCCTTCCAGGATGCCTGGGGAAGCCATGCATGGGGAGGTGTGTCACTGGAGACAGTCCACTATGAAACTTACTGAGGGGAGCGCTGGGAAATGCTGCTGGCCGCTAGGTGCTGCTGACTGTCATGCACCAGAACTGGACAGTTGGGAAGCTGCCCACGCTGCAGAAGCCAGGAGCTGGAGAAGCTGCAGGAGCCTGCCAGGAGTGACACACTAGAATTAGGAAGGAAAACCCCTTTCTCCTGCAAAGGTCCTCCATGGCCCTCTAGTGATGAAGCTTAGCATTTTGCCAACTGGCAAAGGAGAAATACTTAAAGGGCTCAGAGCCATTCTTACAGATCAGGCAGTGAAGGGTATATTTGGGGCGAAGAGGCAAAAATTGACAACGGCACAGTCCTTTTCTTCCTTTGGCAAGGCCGGCACTTCCCTGGCTAGGTGAAGTTGTGGCTTGGCCCTAGTTATTGGTTTGGTAGCCAGGAGGAGAGATGGAGTAGCCTCAGCAAGGTGTGCAAGGCAGAGGTCTCTGCATCCTCTTTAAGCAAGAGGGGGATATTAGTCTCTTCCAGGAAGGAGTGAACCACTTCTGCAGTACCAGAGGGTTCAGGGAGACCTGGGACTCCTTGGACTCAGATGTCCCCATTACAGATGTCAGGGTTCCACCCCTTCCCAACCAGACCCCTGAACTTGTCATAGGAGACTTGCAGTGGACGAGAATTCAACTTTATCTGGAGCTGTGCTACGCTTATATTTAAGTCCTGGACCTGATCTTCAGCTTTTCTGCTTTCTGACTGCAGGAGATGAGAGTTTCTCCGTATATGCTGCCAAGACAGTTAGTTTTCTATTGCTGCATAACAGGTGACCACAAACAGCTGTTCTAAACAACATCCACTTCGTATCATGCAATTATGCAGGTTAGGAGTCTGGGCAGGCTGGACTGGTTTCTGCTCAGGGTGTCAGGTCCGCTGTGCCATATCATAACATAATCATAGGAGTAGAGTCCCATCGAATTAACAGGTTCCATGGATTAGGGCATAGAATCTTGGAGGGCCATTTTTAGAATCCTGCCTTCTACAGTCTACCCTGTGGCCCTCAAAGATTCGCATCCATCCTAAACGCAAATTACACTCATCCCCTTCCAATGTTCCCAAGGGCCTCATTCTATTATAGCATCAATTCAAAATCCAAAATCTCATCTAAATATCATCAGCTCAAAAGTATAAAGTTTCATCATGTAAATCAGGTGCAGATGAATCTGCTCAGTATCAGCCACTAAGTACAGCGCCTGGGCACAGTTCCTCTCCATCTAGGGACCTGTGAAACTAAAGAAATAAATTAGGGCTTCCCTGGTGGCGCAGTGGTTAAGAATCCGCCTGCCAATGCAGGGGACATGGGTTCTAGCCCTGGTCCGGGAAGATCCCACATGCCGCGGAGCACTTAAGCCCGTGCGCCACAGCTACTGAGCCTGTGCTCTAGAGCCCGCAAGCCACAACTACTGAAGCTCGCGCGCCCAGAGCCCATGCTCCGCAACAAGAGAAGCCACCACAATGAGAAGCCACCGCAATGAGAAGCCCGCTCACTGCAACGAAGAGTAGCTCCCGCTCGCTGCAACTAGAGAAAGCCCACACGCAGCAATGAAGACCCAACACAGCCAAAAATAATAAATAAAATAAATAAATATATTAAAAAAAAAAAAAAAGAAATAAGTTATATGCTCCCAACACACAGTGGTGGGACAGGCTTAGGACAATGGTTGTAGTCTGGTTCAGAAAGCAGGAAATGTCACCAGTCCAAAGCAGCTGTTAAATCTAGTCAAGCAAACTCTATTAGGTTTCAAGGCCTGGGAACAACTCTTCATGGCTCTTGATTCTGCCCTCTGGGCTCTTGGATCCCCCCTCTTCGTTTTTCATGGACGATAGGACATGTTTGTAGCTAAGACCTTTTTTTTTTTTTTAATAAATTTATTTATTTATTTATTTATTTTTGGCTGTGTTGGGTCTTCGTTTCTGTGCGAGGGCTTTCTCTAGTTGTGGCAAGCGGGGGCTACTCTTCATCGCGGTGCGCGGGCCTTTCACTACCGCGGCCTCTCTTGTTGCGGAGCACAGGCTCCAGACGCGCAGGCTCAGTAGTTGTGGCTCACGGGCCTAGTTGCTCCGCAGCATGTGGGATCTTCCCAGACCAGGGCTCGAATACGTGTCCCCTGCATTGGCAGGCAGATTCTCAACCACTGCGCCACCAGGGAAGCCCGCTGAGAACTTTTTATCAAACTGCTTCCTGCCAGTGAAATTTGGGGGACCCAAAAGCCTTCTTTCATCTTCTACTCTGTGTCTTTCTTTTCCTGTGGGTATAAATTTCTCAAGAACCTTGTGGGCTTTGCATTGATGGCACAGGGAATCACTCCATTAGACAAAAGTCTCTCCCACATGTCTTTCTGAAATAATCCCTCTTCCATATTTGGCTTCTGCTGAGAAGGCTAAGGGGCAATAACCCCTAAGCTTCCTAGAGGACCCCTGGTTTGATTGAGATCTATGTCAAATACCTTGATATAGATTGAATCGTGTCCTCTCAAAATTCATACCTTGAAATCCTAACCCCCAGTACCTCAGAATGTGATCTTATTTGGAAATAGGGTTGTTGCAGAGGCAATTAAGATGAAGTCAACCTGGAATAGGGTGGACCCTTAATCCAGTATGACTGGTGTCCTTATAACAAGGGGAAACACACACAAACACACACACACACACATACACACACACACACACACACACACACACACGGAGATGCCATGAGAAGATGGAGGTAGAGATCAGGGTGATGCTTCTACAAGCCACGGAACTCCAGAGATTGCCAGTAACCCTCCAGAAGCTAAGAGAGAGGCATGGAACAGATGATCAGTCTTCAGATGGAACCAGCCCTGTTGACACCTTGATCTTGGTTTTGTAGCCTCGGGAACTGCGAGACAATACATTTTTGTTGTTTAAGCCACCAAGTTTGTGGTACTTCATTGTGGCAGCCCTAGCAAACTAATCTTGATCTCTTGTGACTGGCTTCTGGATCTTTCTGAAGCCTCGGCAAAAGGTTGTATAGCCACATACCAGGGCTTTTCTCTATGCCAGTTTTTGGCAGCCATTTCTGAATTTTAGTATCCTTTGCAATCTGGATAGGCTGAGAATTTCTCAAATCATCAAGTCCCCGTTCCTTTTAACAGTTCTTCCCTTGATTTATTTCTCTCCTCTTGTATTTTACTATCAGCAGCAAAAAGAAACCAGAAAATATAGAAACCAGAAACCTAGAAAATCTCTGCTAAATATCCACATTCCTTGCTTATAAGTTCTGTTTTCCACATAACTGCTAGATACAATTCTGCTAAGCTTTCTGCCACTATGTAACAAGAGTTACCTTCCCTTCAGTTCCAATAAAATATTCTTCACTTCCATCTGAGCCCTTACTGTCAGTGTCTTAAGTTCATCTTTCTATTAACGATCTGTTCATGGAGATTGAGGCTTTCTCTAAGGCAATTTAGGATCTCTAAATTTTCCTCATGTTCTTTTGACTTGCACTGTCTTTAATGTACATATTTCTACTAAAAGTCAGTTCAAGGCAATCTACCTTTTTAGGTATTTGTTATGACATCCTGCTTCCAGGTACCAACAGTGTTTTAGTTTTCTATTGCTACATAACAAATATCACAAATGAGGGGGACTTTCAACAACACAAGGCCCTCCGGCTTTCACACTTGCCTTCAGTTGGTGGTTAAACACCCTTGGCCATTCATTATCTTTCCCTAATGCGTCAATGGTGCTCACCGACAGCCTTCAGATTCCACTGTCTATAGAATTAGTACCTCCCCCGCCTCTCAAAAGCCTGTGATATCGCCGCCCCCCCCACCCCCTGCCACCCCGGAAGTGCATTCCCTTTTACAGGGTCACCACTGATGACGGTCTGAACAGTTGTCCCACCTATCACTAGTGATGGTGTCTCCATCACCAGCTGCCTACCAAGGGTACAAAATCCCGTTTTTGACTCTGCTTCCCCTAGCCAGTCCTGGTACCAACTGTATTAGGTCAGGCTCCCAAGAATGAAAACTTGGAAAGTCTTCAAAGAAGAAGGATTGGACAGAGGTCAAGTTGGGCAGAGTGGAACTGTGATGAATTCACAATAAAGTCCTCGGCTGATCTCACAGGAGCTCAGGAGAGGGCAGCTCTTCAAAATTTCCCCCCTTGAGGCAACAGGTCCGGGTCATGATACCTCTGTGCCAACTAGTCATTGGATGTGGGCTGCCCCTGGGGAGGGGAGGAGGTGTGACTTTGGGGGAGGTGGCTGTCTTCAGCTGAGAGCAATTCCTGGAGACAGACTCCGCTGAGAGCTGTCAGCACAAACGCTCTGGAGAAGCTGGGAGAATGAGTGCCTCGACCCTGAAGAGGGGAGAATCTGGGAAGCACACCACAGGATCCACTGCAATCATTGTTTTCTCTGTCTGCTAATAGATAACACTTGTACTTCGTATTAATTTTCTATTGCTGCACAAATTACCCCCAAACTTAGTAGCTTAAAACAACAAACACGTATTATTCCATAGTTTGTTGGTCATGAATCTGAGCTCAGCTTACACAGGTGTCTCTGGCTCAGGGTCACCAAGCTACTGGCTTGGGCTAAGTCACTTCTAGACTCTACTGTACTGGAGAGCCCACTTCCAAGCTCACTCATGGGGTTGCTGGCAGGCTTCCGTTCCTGCACAAGTCCTCCATAGGCTGCCTTAAGTATTTTCATGACATGGCAGCTGGTGATTGGAGAGGTAGAGACCACGACCAAGAGTCTTTTTGTAACTAATCTTGGAAGTGACACTGCATCACTTCCGTCATATTTCATTCCTGAGAAGCAAGTTGCAAAACCAGCCCAACTAAAGGCGAGAGGATTGCACAGGGTGTGACTACCAGGAGGTGGGGACCACCCTAGAGCTGCCTGTCACAAATACTACCTGGCAAACACCAAGCTGAGCATTTTACCTGCACGGCTTTATTCAATCCTCACAGTGACCTTAAGGGAGTTGCTATTAATATCCTCCCTTGCAGATGTGGAAACAGGCGCAGAGTGGTTAGATAACTTACTCGCAGCCACAGAAGTGACAGTTAGGGGAGAAAAGATCGAGCCCTAGTTTGTCTGTGAACAAGCCTGTGTGTTTCTAACTCTTATACTGTCTCCCCTGATAACATCTTGGGAAGGTCAATGTCGTTGCAAAGATTGAAGCTGAGTAAGGGGCTACCATGCTTTAGGTGCAGGGACTGGGGGTGAGATGTACCAGTCAGACGGCTCTAAACCCAGGCAGTACCTAACCCAGGAAGTTCAGGAATAAGGTTGGGAACACAGAAGAGCAGGCCAGAAGTCTGGGTGGAGGGGAATTCTGAAATGGTGGTGTTCTTGATGAAATCAGCTGTGGACATGAGGAAACCCTCCTTCCTCTCCAAGTTCACAGCTGCTGAATAGGGATTGGAAATAGAAGTAGCAGGGTTACACATGAGCTAAAACTGTTACTTCGTTATGCCCCCACCCCCAAAGTTCTTGCATAATGGACTGTGCAAAGTTATAAGCTCTTAGTAACTGTTAGACCTAAATCTGAGGGCGTTTCCAAGTTATCTTATTGCTGTGTAACAAACCACCCCAAATCTTAGTGGTTTCTAACAAAAGTAATTTATTTCTGGTGATTCTTTGGGTTGGTTGGGCAGTTATTCTGCTGGTATTACCTGGGCTCTTAAGCATGCATTTAGTTGGAGTGTCAGCTGAACTGAAGGGTCTGCGATGGCCCCAACCACGTGCCTGGAACCTTGACAGGGACAGCTGGGACCTCTCTCTCCACGCAGTTTCTCATCAGTCAGTGGTCTCACCTGAGCTTCCTCAGTCATGTTCCAAGAGAATTAAAGGCAGAAGCTGCACAAGGCTCCAGGACTTGCAACATCATTTCCCCACATTCTATTGGTCAAAGAATTCCTAAGACCGGCCCAGATTCAAGGGAGCTGAGAATGGCCACACTTCTTACTGGGAGTTTAATGGAAGGAGGGGCAAGGACAGACTACAAAAGGGTGTGGACACAAGGAGGCGTGACTCATCGAGGATCATTGTACTGGCAGTGGGTTAGAGGCCCCATGAGATAGGACTGACTGCAGTGTGCCCAAGAGTTGACCTGTCTCCACTGCAGGGCACCGGAATGAGAGATGGCTAATCTGTGCGGGAAGCTTCAGAGTTTGGACCCAGTCAGAAATAGAAACACGTAAGACTTAAAATGTTAGAAGATCCAGTTAAAACAACCCGATTCTGTATGAAATTGAATTCAGGCTGCTGCTGGAATAAAATAATACACATATACACTGCTTTAGAAAAAGATTCTTCAAACTGCAGGTAGGGATTAGTGGGTCTTAAAATTAATTTAGTAGTTCACGATCAGCATTTAAAAAATACAATAGAAAATATCAAAGTGCAGCACAAAGATATTTTTCTTGGATTTTTAATTCACTTGTATAAATAAACTCATAGATATGTATATTGGACAGCCAAGTAATGAGAAAATACATTTCTTACTATGGGTCACAGCCAAAGTTTGAAAGCCACTGATTTAGTATACACTGGGGTAGGGGGAATATCTACTTTATATTCATGAAAGAAGTGTGTTAACAACAGCATCTAGTCAGAGTTACAAGACGATAGAGAATAAGAATGGTAATTCTATGATTTGGGCAGTTTTGTTCCGTTCTAAGAGGTTTTAAACAAAAGGAACCTTGAACAAGATTTCCTTTCTATGTGCTTAACTCCCTCACTGGAATCCTTAGACAGAAAGAAACAGGGTGGATCCTGCGCTTGAAAGGCTCGATAGAAAATAGTTGATCCTCCAGTGGCTACAGTAATAGCTCTGAGGGCAAGCCTCACTGTTGGAGAATTATTTACTTGTTTGTTGTCAGGTTTCCTCCACTGGAACACGGGCTCCATGAGAGCAGGGACTGTGTCTTGTTCACGGCTGAACCCCCAGTGGCCAGGTCAGGGCCCAATACATGTTAGGCACTCCATAAACATTTGTGGAGTAAACAAATGAGTGCACGAATTAATGGGCATAGGGGAAGGAAAAGGAGCCTCATCCAAGTACCACATTTTATAATCATTGCTTTGCACTGAGTGTGCTCTGTAAGCGCTTTCCATCTGTCTTCTTTTTCTTCAAACTGATTCAGAACCCAATTGTGATCCTTTTTTTCAAACACTGTTTTCTAGGATATGTTCAGATTATCATTCAGCTAGACAGAGTAGTGTTACTGAAACCAATCAGCACTGAGCCAGGCAGCAGAGAATAAAAGAGAACTAATCACTCTAACTTTGGCCAGCAGCCTTGAAAACATGTTACCCTTCATAAAGAGGTCAGCAGGATTTGTGGGCTGGGCAGCCTATTATGAGGACTGTCACCTGAGGATAAGGAAGAAATGAAGTGAAGAAATACACACAATGGATATGACTACTTTCTTTTTTTTTTTTTTTACTGTGAACATTAGCATTAAGTTGGTTACCGTACACATCCAAAGGCCCAGCATCTCAGAAATATCATGAAGTGGCACACCTTGTACCAGAGTCTCATAAGAATAAAATAAACAATGCTACATCAAGTGGTTAAAAATACACAAAAAAGTAGTTTTAACAGTCTATAAATTTTTTATACTTAAAATCATGATTGAGTTGAAATTAAAAAGTGCATTTCAATTGCTAAAAAAATAATATTGGTATAGTTAACACAAGGGGGAAAAATCAGTACATTGAGGGATCTGACAGGATGCTGGAATACAGAGGACTTAGGGAAGCTGGGCAAGTTTGGAGACTCAGGAGGGAAGCTTGGTTCCCCCTCACTACGGTTCCCTGGGGCCAAGCAGCTCTCCTCTCCCCAGTATCTTTCCCATCTTACGAGATCCTGTCCTATTACCTGTCACCTCCCCAACTGAAAGACTCCTCTAAACTTCTTTGCAGCACGAGAGGTACCTGTCCTGCATGAGTCCAACTTCACCTTCAATTGTGTCCTCACAGAGGTAGGAGAGGGACACTGCCCTCTTCTGGACTTGACACAAGTACCCCAGCTACATGGCCTTAATCCTTATGACCTAGCAGGCAGAACAGGGACCAAGCAGCTTCTGTTTTGTCAAACTCCTTTGGACAAATGTTCAACATTCAACAACAAGCTTTGTAAACCTAACGCTGAACAGTTCCTGGCAAGCAAACTGGATTTTTTCTTTAAGAAATGAGGAAAAGTGCAAGTGATTTCAGTACTGTTGGGGAAAACAAAAATAAAGATAAACAAGTTACACCTGGCCCCCTGTTACCTAAACCAATCACAGCTTCAGTTTTGTTTTTCGCCGAGTGCTGGGGTTACAAGTGGATGCCTCTATCTGTCTGTATCGCTCAGGGTCAGACTTGGCTGGGGAAAAAGGGCCAAGGAGGTATCTGTTCGCAAGGCCATTCCAGGTGCAAATGCCTCCTGGCTCTACGGGCTAAATAGTTTGGGTCTGGTGTTTCCTCTTAGTTGATTACTGACCTGCTTCTTGTGAGGAAGGTGCTGCTATGAGCACAAACAAAACTTGCGGTCAGAGAGCTGGTGAGGGTCAGGAGCCCTAAGACAAGAAACTGACACAGAGGGAACACAAACTGAATTCTAACCGGGAGGAGTGACTGCTGCAGGGGACTCCCCACGGGTCAGGACACAGGGCTGACCCCGCTGACTTGGTCCCTGCTGTAACAGACATCTGCTTGGAGCAGAGAAGGTAAGAAGCACTTCCTCATTCACACTCCAGAGTTACCCCTGCCGCTCTTGTCCTTCTCAGAGATGTAATGGCCCTGCGCTGGTGGTGGGATTTGGGAGAAAAGAAGTAAGGAGGGTGGCCTTCCTGCTCTGCATTTAGCACACAACGGATCCCCCATGGGAAGGTTCTGGCTTTCAATCTCTGGCACCAATATGTAAAAAGGCTAATTCAGATGCCTGACCCACAAGGACCTCTGACCCACATATCAACCTTTGATTCCATCATGAAGGCTGAGCACTTAGTAATAAGGGAAAATGTCTTAAAAACCAAGATCTATAAATAAATATTGAGCCTAGAGAGAATATTCTGTAAGAGACTTAAAAGCGGGATCTTTCTTTAGAAGGTGAGAATAATGAAGCTAAAGTATTTTGTTGCTCCCTTGTGGACAAAGCCAGTACTGCTGGTGGAGCAGAATCACACTGCCCATGTCAAGAGGAAGATGCATATTCAAACTTATGGAAGATTGAGAAGAATTCACCTGATTTTCAGAGGCTGCATATATATGGTTGGGGATACAACTTCAGCAGTAAACACCAAAACTATGTCACACAGTTTTTCTTTTTTACTTTTGGAACAAGTCTAATGAGTTGAATAATGAAGCATAGAAAAGATATTTCTAGGATAGGCTAGAGATTCTAAAAGAACAAAATATTTCCCACCAACTTTTGAATGCAATTAAACGCAGCCTCAAGACCTATGCAGAATGTGAGTTGGTGTCTCCGGCCTTGTGAGCACACGGTCCCTTTTCACCTGTTAAAGGCAGGTAAGAAGGAAGCCGCGTTTGTTCAGAGGAGCTGGATATTTAGAAACAACTTGATTCTTTGGCACATCCGCTATAGAGACAGGCTCTTTGGTTGATCAAAACCAACAACGCAAGTTCCAGATTTCCTTCCAAAGTTAAGCAAAATTCAGCTCCTACCCCTTCTTGCCCCATCCCCAAAATCATTTTCAAGTAATTTGTAACATCCCTGATCTCACCAGGGAAGCTCAAATAGTGTGAAACTAGAAAGTGGAGGAGACACTTCTTAGGGGCAAAGGCCCTTTGATACTTGTGCCAAACGTCTCCTACATACAAAGACATGAAACAAGCCAACAGTCTGTCTCAGGGATGCGGCTCCTCAGGTGTGAGCACCCCCCCCTCCTCCCCCACTCCCCGCACGGCTCCCACTGCTGTACTGCCTGAGATTCCCAGGAGAAAAGCCACAGATTCAAAGTGGTTACTTTAGGTAGCCAGTTACTATCTAAAAGAGGCAAACTTCTAGGTTTGGGGGCTGTCAAGGCATACTAAAGCAAAAAGATTTCAAACAACAAGAAACTCTTGTTACTTATTTCTGTAGAAATCTACTTTTTGCATTTTGTAAACGAGTATTCCCATTCCAAACAGCCAGTGACATCTTCAAATGTCTTGAATTTATTCATTATCAAACATAAGCATTCTCACAATATTACACTGTCCCACCAATAACATACCGTCGCCAGATAAAAGGAACAAGAATTTATTAACAGCTGCCTTCTTAGACTCCCACTTCATGTGGTTGTTAGTTAGCCTTGAAAACCTGAGTATTAGTATTATTAACTTTAAGGAAAGAGGCATGACGTTTTAAGTCAGAAAGGAAAAATTTCGACTAAGGCCAAAGGGCTCAACGCAATAGCTTTCATTCACTTAAAAAAAAAGCAATCTAATTTCCTCATTTTAATGAGTTCTATTTGTTTTCAGTTTTGGAGGAGAACTGAAAGGGAGCAAGAGACCTGTACACAGCACAAGCTGCAGTTCTGACTCTGAAAGATGAGCCAATTGCTACAATGTTTCATCAATAAGGTGCTCATGTCACATGGAGAACACACTGAAACCTCCTTTTTATTACATCCTTCATATACTACGTATCAACAATATTTTAAAGATTAATTAGATGTGAACAAGTAGAAGAGAAAGTAACTGGAAGTTTTTGAGGGACAGAAGGATGAGAGAGGCAGATCAAACATCAGTAAAGGACTTCTGATAAACCCAGAGAGCAATTTTAAATTAATTTGACTAAAATAACATTATGGGTACAACCTGGCACAATGTTTCTGGAAGAGAGAGAGCATATCAGAATAGGGCATAGCAAGAGCAGCATTCAAGATCCCTTAACCAGAAAGGGGAGGCATTCGGGAAGACTAAGGTGAGAAAAAGATGTGCAAAAGAGATACTCAATGACCTTTAATTTGAAAGAAACATCTACTTTCTGGTGAAAGAAAGGAACATGAGGAGTTCAGATAAGGATAAAACCTTTCATCACTAGAGATGTAATACGTGACGAAATAAGATATAAATAAAAGTTTAAAATGTAATCTAAAGGCGACATGGGGGAACAAAACAGAAATACATAAAAAATTCACATCCAAGGTTTTAGAGCTAGTTTGTAGAGACAAATCAATTGGAATAAGAGTGAGTTCCAATACTCATGGAGGATGAATAATCAGAGGTAGGATTTAGATCAGGAAAAGAATGTTCCATGATGCTGGCTTTTTGAAGGCACTCAAGAACAGAGTGAGAGAGACTGAAGCTGCAGTGAGATAATACAGGATTAGTGAGAGCGGTACGCTCACTAATCTGTCATAAGGAAATAAAAACCACTCCAGGAACATTATGACAATACATATATTATCAAGTTATACACAGAGTCTAACAAGGTAGAAATCCACTTTGTAAGTAGTTTCTTACAACAATATAGCTTCTACTTAGGGAATGAGAAAGAGAAGTTTGTTTTCCCGATATGCAATTCTGCAAAATAGTTTAATGAAAAATTTGATAAGTGGTACATTATCTAGTTCTTTCAACAAATTTACTGAGGCTAAAGCTTCAAAGCTGGGACAACCAAGGAGTTTGATTTTCCTTTGAATCTTGCAAAACCTATCCTCTAAGACAAAAAGATCTGATCACAAAGTCTATAAAAAGTCTAGAGAGTATAAAAGTACAGAACTATGAAAGTAGATATATTGATGGCAACTTTTATGGCTTCCATAGAAAGTGTAGAGAGTATCTCTGGTTTGCTTTATCGAGGTAGTGTCCAGGGTTGGAAGGTCATTGTTATTTGTTATAAACACTACAGATGACAAAAGCAGGTTAGCTAGGGTGTTGCTAGTACATAATAATGCCAGTATCTCTAGTGGCTAATGACCTTTCATTCCTGAAAAAAAATGATCTTTTGGGAAATTTCCTATCTTGGTTTAGGCAAAGGAAAATTAAAACCCAATATTTACGTGCTCAATTTTATAGCCTGAAGAATTCCAAGTGAGTTGATTTTTGTAATGGGAGATAGTTGATAAAATTCTTAAATGTAACTTATCCCTTTTCCATCAAATACTTCCCATACAGTCTGGAACAGCATCGAAATGTTCATCATGTGGATCAGCGATGTGATAAAAGTTGTCTCTTCTATGCAGTAGCTCAAACAGATGGGTTTCTCTAACTTTAGTTTTCTTTTCTCTCTCTCTCTTTTTTTTTTAAACATTAAAACCCCACCTACCATTCTGTGTTTCACTAACGGAAATCTTCAAGATGTGGTAAATATATATACACATCTGCAATGGATTTCTATTTCTGCTTGATTTTCTTAAAATTTAAAACTTCCAGTGAAATAAAAATTAAGCTAAACAAGCATATCCATTCAAAAAAACATAAAGAGTGAAAAAAATTTCAAGAAGTAGAAAATTAAAAGTTTACAAGTATCTCTTCAGAGTATTTTGCCACCAGTTAGTATACAAGGGGCAATCAAATCATAGGGAGGGAGCATTCTAACCACAATGAAAAGGTACTTCCAACCAATGTAGTTTTAAAAAAGATGGTACAACTATGGTAATGTCCATGCTCAGTCATTAATTTAGAACAGTTAATGTAAAAATGGTAGACTGTAAAAGTATACGTAACTGATTTGCAAAGGTTACTTTGAACTACTGTAGTAAAGTTTTATGTGGAGACTTCCCTGCTTGCTAAAAATAAGAATCAAATCACAAATATACATGGAAAGGAAGCCACATGCTTTTAAACTGTTCATCTTAGTTTCTTCACTCAAATGTAAAATCTGACTCAGTATGAGCCTGCCCCACTCAATCTGAGAAAGCAACAAGCAGCCTTTCATTAAGGCTAAGGAAGAGTTTATATTTGAATGATAAATCTATGAGAAAAGAATAAAAAAGTGCAAAAAATATTTAAAAAGCAATAGCAACTCAAGCTGGGAATTTTCAAGTAAGTCTTAACTCTAGCAACGATACAAGCCTTTGAAGACAGTAAAATTAAGTCATGAGAAACAGCCTCAATTTGGTATCTATATAATGCTGAAATGTGGCCTTTGTTGTCTTTAAAATTTAAGTACAGATAAGGGCTGAGAACTCAAACTCCTCCATAGTTCTTTTTTTCATAAACAGATAACAAGTAGGTAATAAGTTTTGAAGAAGTCACAGGGTGCTGTACTATAGGTGGGAGGGAACACACCATACAATGCAACTTTTATTTTAGTAGAGGACCCCAATCAAAATTTTAACCCTGAGTTTGAGTCTTAAGCGTGTTAAACCTGATGCGCACATATGTTTAAGGCTTAATTCTGCAGTTCTTCTATTCAGAAGCATTAATGTTATGAATATTCTTAATGCATTTCATTAGGCATATGTAACATGACACTGATGAGGAGTCATTATATTCCGAGCAGTTTTCCCGAAGACCACAAACCCCAAATCAGGGAAGGTATGCTTATCTAGGGAAAAAAAAATTGGAAGTTTCCAGATTGTTCCACAGTACATTTCACTAAGAACTGTATTGTGTGACAATGCTGATATTTTAAAGAGATAATCCTTTCTTTGCTTCTGTTAAGGGTGGTGGTGATTATTTGCTTAATATTGGTTTTCCTATGTAGATATTGTTTTTTCCTATGTAGATATTTTCTTATGGCTATATTCACTTGAATGAAAAATCAAATATGACTACCTGAATTTTCCAGTGTGTAATTATAGTACACCTCATAAAATGGTGGAGTCAATGGTCTCAAGTCTAGAATTCAGAACTGCTGCCCAATATTGTAAATTTATTTAGAACAAAATAAGGTATAACCAATTAACTAAGCTGTAATTTACATCTTAAACATCATTTTAATATTACAAGCTTGGACATGAAATAATGGTATGTCCACACAAAGGTGTATATCCACAACCTTGTCATGGAATGCCAAGGAGACTGTGTAAATAAGGGGAGGCAGCCACTAAAGATATAACAGTCATAAATAAGGAATTAACTTTTCTTATTGGTTTGGGTACTTGAGTGTTCAAAGAATGTACACAAATATTTAAAACCACATTCCTTAGAAGTTAAAACCAAAAACAGGAAAAGTATGTCTTGAGATACTTTTCCGTCTCATTCCCAAATTTTCCTATGCTCATTATAGAAGACAAAGGCAGTAATCAGAAGGAAAAAATCTGGAAATATTAAACCAAAAAGCTAACAGAGAATGCGATATTTTAAAAATAGGGACTTAACCTCAATGGAAAGAGTTCCAGTTTTCCTACCACGGAGCTAATCAGCCAGAAAAGTGCTGTAAGTCTATCTGCACACTTAATATTAAAAATAAAAAATAAATAAAAGTCAGGGTTCTGATTCAGGCAAAGATTTAAAACCTTGAGGAAAGAAAAATGAAGACATTTGAAGATTAAAAAAATGAGAGAGAGAGAGAGAGAAAGAAAGAAAGTAGACCTTGCTTTGAAACTCAGTTCGCTGAGATGAAAAATTACAAAATTTTTAGCTACACTGAGTCCGGATAAATGTGATCAGTTAAATATAACCAATCTGTTAGCCCTTCTGTTCAGCCTTTCTTATAATGAGCTCCTGATTGACCATGCTCTTTAGAAGTTACCCAAACTCTTTCAAACCTGCCCCATTTGCGGCTCTCCTTATCCAAGAAGGCTGCTATCACATCATCGCTTGCAGAGGACAGGGCAGCAAAACGTCGTTTTCTCTCTCTCACCACAATTTAAACTGTGTTAGAATAGCTCGAAGTTGTGACTACATCCATGGATAGAAGAGACATTTTAAAAGTCATAACCAATTTGTGTTCTTATCCAAATTTCTCAGCCACTATCAGCAACATCATGTTTGTGATTTTAGTGTACTATTTTATCTTTTTGTAACAATTCTAGAAAAATAAAGCAACCTTAAAGTGAGCAATGTATTAGGAAACTTCCATTTGTCGTCCCACAGAGGCTGAACCTGAACACGTTTCTGGGGGAAGCGAGACGTGACTGAGAGGAAACAGCCTCCGTCACCTCCTCCTCTTGACGGTGAACAGCTTTACTCAGATTTTCAAAACAGGCCAGCTTCAGGTGGGTGACCTCCCTGGAAAAGGCTCAACCCTCTGCAAATCATTCCATTCAACGTACTAACTGAACCAAACGAAACATGGAGGACACAGCATGTCCACGAGCCTAACAGGCCCCCGAGTGTTAAGCAGAGATTAAAAAACTACCAAGTACTTATGCCAAATTCCGAAAGTAAAACCTCGTTTTTGCAATAACCTGGTCTGGAGACCCTTTCAGATACATCTAGTCTCTGAAGCACCTTTGAGTTGTACGGATGTAAGAATAACTTTGAGCTATAGAAGTTATATGCATCTTTAAGAATCACATTTTGATGATTATAAAAATTTTTTCTATTTTACAACATAGGTCCAGCTACACTGAAAAAATTACACTGCTTATTGAAATACATTTCATTTTAGAAACAGACTACTAAAGAAGTCTATACAAAAACTCTAAAATAATTTCTGTAGTAAAATAAAGAGTGCATTAGGAGAGCTACACAAAGAAGAAAATTTCCGTCTTTCTCTATAATGCTTGATATACTGTGAAACATGGCTAGCTCAACTCTGAAGCCAGCACCAAAAGCTGAAAAGAATTTGTTACGATACACAGTGATACAATTAATGCTCTGGATTAATGTCACAGCCTTCCCGATTAGTACAAAGGAAACCAGGCCTGTCCCCTCTTTGAGGAGAAGTCCAGGATATAAAAGCAAGCATACCTCATCAGCTGATATGAAATTATAAAATTCCACAAGTCTGAGTATTTGAAATTTATAAAAGTCACCAGAAAATGCAAGCAAATTGGGCTTTAGTTCGGTGGTTCCCTGGTTCGACAGTTCCCTCCGTGAGCTCAAGGTCTTCTTGTCCACTCCCTCGGATGTGCTGATTCACCAAGACCATGACAAAGCTCTTGGTGGAGGCTGAGGAGAGTCTGACAGCTACAGAAATGCTCACCAACCCCCTCTCTGCAAACTCACACCGGGGCACGGAACTCGTGGAGAACACATTTAAGGAGATGGATGTTAGTGATGCTGGGCTGAACTGTTCTTCTCTGCCAGGTGCCGCAGAAAGGTGTCCTCACCCTGGCCCCTGTTATTTAAAGGCTCGCTCTTAAAGAGAGCTGGAGGTGGGGGGAGGTGAGGGACTGGGGGGATAGGAAGGTGGTGCGGGTGGTGAGGGTGCGCGTGGATGTGAAGGTGCGAGAAGGGGTGGGGCATGGGCCGAGGGGTTAGCGTGCTGACGGGGTTCATACTGATGGGAGGGGCGGGGGTCGTGGGGGTGCTCCCCACAGAAGGAATCGGGGTGGCCGGGGAGGTTGTGAGTGGGATCTGGACAGCAGGCGGCACGTTCACGGGGCTGGTCACCCGAAAGCACTTCTCCTTGTGGGCCTTAAGCATGTTGGAGAAGCGGAACCGCTGGCCGCACACATCACACGGATAGGGCTTCTCGCCTGTATGAGTTCTGCGGTGCCTCTTCATGTTGGGGCGGCTGGTGAAGCTTTTGCCACAGATTTCACAGATAAAGGGTTTCTCTCCTGAGACGAACACAGACACAAAAACAGGATTAACACACTAGGCGGCAAGTATGCGCTCCGGCTATTCCTCATATTAAAAAAGGAGGTTACCACTCCTCTCCCTTATGGCATATTATATTCTAATAGTCATAAAAGAGTTCCCCAAAGTTGGGACTTAACAAAAAAAGAGCAGATACAACTAAAACTTACTTACAGCCTACCATCTGGGCTTGGTTAAAAGAAAAAAAAAGGCTTCTACAGTAGTAATCTTCCACATCCTACAGGAAGGAGTGTTCAAACGGCTTTCCTGTGTTCCAGGGAACCAAGCCCACAGATGAATCTCTGCCTCTACGCATAGGCGAGCTGATCTGTGAGCAATTTCTGACATTCCAACCCAGAGTAGGACTTTGCTGAAAATGTCTTGTGGAGTAAATAAGTCTCCGCACGTCTACTGGAACATAATCCTTAGAATGCGGCTTACACTTTTGCTATTTGGGGAAATTCTGGACTGATTCACCCTACCACACAGATTTTGCACCACAGTGTTTCTCTGCAGGCGGTTCTCCATTACGTGGGACTGTCTGCACACCTGAAGAGCGCTCAGTGGTCCTGGCGCCAGACGACTATACGCCCCCAAGAAATTCTGACCATCAAGAATGTCCCCACACCATTTCCAAATGCCCATGGGTGTGGGGAGGGTTGAGCGGCAGGCTACCATTCTTGGTGGAGAACCACTGGGACAATGAGCCGAAAAGGAAACAAAACCCCTTCGTTCTAAGGGCACTTAGGGAGGAAATTAGGTTTGGGTTCTAAGGGCTTAATTTTTAAACTTCCTAACTTTCCTTTGGACTTACTGCTTAGTTCTATGCTATGTCTGCCTGCCTCTCTCCCCAGGCCATAGGGAGAAACAAAATGATGTTTGAACACACATGTCCATGATCACTTCATCCAGAATGCTGTGGCACGGCGTGGAATACCTGTCTACATGCGCTTCAGTGACCATGTGCTTGTATTTATCATTTCCTTCACCAATGCTCAGTGTATGTAGCTTGTATCTCTACCGTAGCTCCTGCTACAAGAGTTTGCTCTCACTTCAATTATTACTCCCTTTGTTTCTAACAGGTGTCCTTATTCTACTCTGTATAAATAAGAGCTATTGTGTATGGAGTCTTACTGTGTGCTTGGCACTGTTCTAATCACTTGACACCTTATTAACCTTTGGTGATCCTCACAGCCTTATGAGGTAGGTACGCTATTACCCCTATTTTACTGATGAGGAAATTAAGAAACTTGCTGGAGGTTCTATAGCCAGTGGAGAGGCAGGATTTAAAACTCTGCAGTCTGGCGCCAGACACGTAAAACAATGGCGCGTTACACCTCAACGTTTTGTGCATTCCTGAACACACAAAGGAATGTTATTTTCTTACTGTTTTCCTCCACTTTGGGACTCCTTCTAACACTACGAGCAAACTCCTCTTTATCCATATTGTAGTCCTTATTTCTTCTCTCTGCCTTTGAAAACTGACATCTCCTGTTGCCTCCTTCCATGGAAGCCAGACTTTTCCTCACTTCCCATGAGAGACTGAATTGAACCGTCAGGAGGGATCAGTTTTCTCCATAGTTACAAGTACTATTTGCTGACTATAATATTTCTTTTATCTTCCTACCTTTCATTATTCAATCACTGCCACTGCTAGGCTCTTCACTGTGATTCATATTCATCTTTCTAGATAAATTCTCTACTGGCTTGTGTTCCTTCTTTTTAATCCATCTCCTCCAATTAAAAACTTCAAATTCGGGCTTCCCTGGTGGCGCAGTGGTTGAGAATCTGCCTGCCAATGCAGGGGACACGGGTTCGAGCCCTGGTCTGGGAAGATCCCATATGCCGCGGAGCAACTAGGCCCCTGAGCCACAATTACTGAGCCTGCGCGTCTGGAGTCTGTGCTCCGCAACAAGAGAGGCCGCGATAATGAGAGGCCCGCGCACCGCGATGAAGAGTGGCCCCCACTTGCCACAACTAGAGAAAGCCCTCGCACAGAAACGAAGACCCAACACAGCCATAAATAATAAATAATAATTAAAAAAAAAAAGGAAAAACAACCTTCAAGTTCTATGTTAAATGGAATTGATTAAATCAGTTGTAGTATACCCATCTAATGGAGAGTGCCATTAAAAACAATATTATAAAAGTATAGAAATGTAGTTATTAACGTGAAAATCTATAATCTATTATCTATAGCCTATTAAGTAAAACAAGCAAGTTATGAACACATATGCATGGTATTATCCATTTTTAATGAAAAATATGTGTAGGAAAATATGATAAGAAATACAACAAATGTTACCAGTGATCATCTCTAGATAATGGGATTATGAGTGACATTTTACTTTATTTTTTATGCTTATATGTACTTCCTATTTTCTAAAATAAACATGATTTACTTGTATAATAAAATGTTTTAAAAGCACACCTGTTTGATAACCTATCAATCCCCTTGACCCCTTCCTCCTTGACTCTCCAGAGTTAACAGTCTTCATTCCTAACAGCCATGCGGAACCAGAGCCAAAGGACCTAGAGCCAAAGGACCTAATTTCAATTATTAGTCTAATACAAGCAAACATTCTCCACTTAATTCACTAATCACTTTTTAGGTTCACTAGGCACTTTATTCATTGACAGTTTACTTAATATATGGACATGTAACTTTCTGTTATGTGCTCAAACCTGGATTCAGTCCTGGATCTCTCTCATCATCTATCTCTCATTTGTAGTCTTCTAGGCTATAATGATTTGCCGCAGAAAGACTAAAAACTATTAGAACTGGCCTACCATAAATCCATGTATTCAAATTTAAATGGGTCCTTTTAACTACTTAATAATCTTTTATCCATTTCTTGATGTCCTACCAAATTTCCCACATTTGTTATTCCAGACATAAACCCACAATCCCACCCAACTCTCTCATTATTCATTAGGCCCCATCTCCTAACTATGCTGATGACTGATGATAAGGTTTCCCTGAAACCTCAAGGTAAGATTACAATGAGGCTGAAACAAGGAAAAATCAAAATGTATCATTTGAAATCAACCATCTGCACGATGTCCCACTTTAAGGAAGTGCTAGTAAATGGGTGGCTGGAGGAGGTACTAACAGCTAAGTCCATCAAGGTAACTAGAAAGCACATATGTCAATACATCTTATGATGTAACCTGATTGTTACATACAGATAAAGCTAACCTAATTATGAGAAACAGTATTGTAATGAGTCTGAAGAATGCACATAATAAATGAAGACAGAATCTGCAGGGAAGATAGAAAGAGCAAGAATTTGGCTAGTTAGCTGTCTTTTGAACTTTCAAAGGAAAAAGTGATCTGGCCAATGAACACAAGCATCCCAATCTGCTTATGAATATCCTTGAGCAGCATCAGAAATCTGTGTATCTATATATCTGGCCTATCATAACATTACAATCGTTCACCTGGATTACTGCAATATCCACCTGACTGGTTTCACCATCTCTATTCTTGCTTCCCACCCTCCAATCCACTCTCCACACTGTAGCCAGAGCGAACTTTCAGATGTGTCACGTTCTGCTTAAAACCACTGAAGAACGTACCACTGTCCTTAGAATAAAGCTCAAACTTTTCTACATGGCTTATTCTGTGATGTGGTACTTGCTTACTGCTCTCCAGTATCATGTCTTATTATACTCCCTGCCTCCCCTCCTCCCCGAATCCATCAAACTCTAACCAACCTCATTTAGTTGTACTTACTGTGCTCTCATCACCAAACCACTGTTATGCCTTGCCTGTCTATCACCCCAAAGTGACTATAAGCTCTGTGAATCTAGGGACTATTTCAGTCTTGTTCGCTACAGTAGCCCCGTTTAGTAGATTCTTAATTAATATTTATAAATAAATATTAGTTAATTCTAAGACATGCATTTCCCCCCAAATATTTACATCTGTGAAACTGACATATACCATAACAATCGGTGATGTGTCATTCTTTAATTTACAGCATTTTCTTAGCGATATATAAATGAGGTTTGTCTTAAAACTGATGGCTCCTTGGATTCCATGAAGGATGGTACTCACAATTAAAATCATTCAATTACCTTCCTTTGCTGTAATTTCCTGTCCCTGATGATCTTGTGATTATAATTTAGCTTCTAATATAAATTTATTTTAGGCAAAGAATATTCAGACCAAAGAACATAAGAGTTCGGAACCACTTGTCACTCAGGCTTTTCACTGTAAATTAGCAACTTTATTTATATATTATTAAGATTATTTAGCACAGATCAATCCCTCTGACCCTCATCTGCTTGGGTACACTGACAAATTCTGGAAGCTGAGAACCAGACTCTGGGATGGTGCTTTTTGCCCTCATGATGTCCTGTGTATCCCGCCCTTTTATTACTTGCTTCATTAAATTTCTATCAGAATAACTAAGTATGTGTTTCTGGAGTCAGACTGCCTTGGACAAGTTCTTTACTCTCTGAGCCTCATCTGAAAAATGAAGGTAATAATAATAGGTTATTGTGATACGTTAGAAATTCGAGGAAAGTGCTTAGAACACTATTTGGTACATGGTAGACGTTCAGTGCATTTTAGTGCTGCTATTATTATCATCGTCATCATCATCATCATCACTATCACTGGACCGTAAGCTCCTTGAGGGCAAAAAACAGGTCTTAATTCATCCTGTATCCCTCAGCACTTAGCACTGTGCCTGGTACAAAGAGAATCAACAATTATTCTATGTTGAACTCACGCCATGTCCACACCATCCCAGGAAACCCTGCCTGAGGGCTGGTCGGCTTCCCTAGATAAGATCTACCTCACTTCTCTTTAACTGCAAAGAAACAGCCCAATCAATGTCAGTTCCTTCAATGGCCTTAACCCCCACCAAAACATACTCTAAATGTGGTTTCATCCAGCCTTAAAAGAGCTATCCCTTTTCTTCTTTAAAAGCTAACCCTTTTTGGATCCTTTCAGGTACTACTGTCATCCTTATTTAGTACCAAGGAACCAGAGGCCTACAGGGGTTGCATAGTTCACTTAAGGTCACACTGCTAGTGAGTGGCAGAGCCAGGTTTGTCCAACTCCACCATCCAGCGCTTTCCCAGTGTGAGCATTACAAACAATACTAAGAGGCAGATGCAAACCAGGGAAAAGAATTTTAATATCGGTGTTAAACAAGGTCCCATATATATAAATATATACAAAGAGCTATTATATAAAGAGCTATCATAAACAATAAGAAAAAGCCAAACACTGCAATGGCAAGATGAATACAGAAAAGGCACAAGCAATTCAGAAAAGAAAATATACCGATACCCAACAAGCATATGAAAAAAAATGCTCAATCTTATTTAGCAATTAAGTGCAAATTAACACAGTAAGAAACCATTTTTCACCTATTAATTCAACATTGATTTTATTTAGCATTGGATAGGGTTGGGAAAATGGGTATTTTCATGCACAGCTGGTAAGAGTATATGTGGATGGCTATTTTGCAATACATATCACCAAGTCTTAAAACTATACACATCCCTTTGCCCTAATAATCCCAGTTCTAGGAATTTATCCTAAGTAAATAATCACGGATGTGTTAGCCACAAAGTTGTTTGTCACAGTATTATTTATAACAGTAGAAAAATTGGAAATAGAAATAATCTAAATGTCCAATAGGGAACTGGCTAAATAAAATGGAGATAACATCCTTAATAGGACCACTGTAAAGGTTATACTGATTAAATGAGATGATGTATGTAAAGTATTTAAGATAGTACTCAGCATATATGTGCATAATAAATGATGGCTATTATTACAGCAAATTTATAAGAAGGACTATTATACAACCATTAAAATGATATTACTGTTAATGACATAATACAGTAAAATAAAAAGCAGGTTATAACAGAGCATAAAGACCCAACTTTTGTTTTATTACTATATACATGAACGTATAAACACTTATGCATAGTATCTATATGTATATTAAGAAACTATAGAATTAAAAAAATATGTGCTAAAATGTTAACAGTAGTCATCTCTCATTGATAAGATTATAGATCATTTCAATTTTCATATTTTCTAATATACTTTAATAAGTATGTACTACTGCTTTTAATGAGAAAAATAAAAACTTAAGTGAATTTAGGTGGCTGTATTCCTTTAGAAGAAACAGGGAACGTTCAGCTTGCCTATTTGGTCAAAGAAGAATACTTAACATAAAGTTTTATTCAACTTATACATTAATCACAAAATGTACACTTCAGTTTCATATTATGGACATTTAAGGGCCTGAAGAAAGAAAAAGGACAAAGGGGAAAGAAGAAAGAGTAAGAAACGCAGAAGGAGAAGGAGAGAGGGAGGACCCGGGAGGAAGAAGCGCAGGAAGACGCGCAGGAAAGAGGAGGTGAGCGCAGAGGCTTAAGTGGTTGGAGGTTCCTTCCAATCTTGCGACAAACATTTACTGGGCATCTACTATGTGCCAAGCACCGTGTGTGAATGTGATACAGCTTCTGCCTTCAAAAAAACTTATTTTCTGTCTAGTTCCATAGTTTCCTGCTGAATTAACAAAAAACTGCACCCTAAAAGCGACTCAGAACTAAGAGCCTGTCCAAGAGCCACCAGATTTTAAGAGGAGAATTTGTTAAAATACTCTGATATATCCTGCTATCCACTTAGGCTTCAAAGTTATCACTACCTTTTGAGATGTAATTTACTAAACTCCTCTCATGGCTCTTCCTCTAGCTTATTCCTTGAAATCAGAGGTGCTGCTCTGAATGGGAAAGAAGCTCACCAGGCAGGTATTTTTCTTTGGACTTAATAGAGATGGGAACTACAGAGGCCCAGCCATGGGCAGAATTTCCTCACCACTAGTTAAGCAGGCTAAGCAAGATAATCTCTTGTGGTTCTTTCTAGCTCTGCTACTCTGTAGACTAATAGAACCTAGAATCCTGTGATTAGATTTTATTTAGAAACTTGAAATATGTTTCACACTGTTAAATTTGTGCAAAGACAGCTAATTCCGGAGTGTCAAGGTGAGACAGACGTACAATGCCCCAGTGTTTACAGGCGGCTATTATTCTAACCAGCTTCCTGGAGGCTGTGTGATCCAATGCTTACAAGACTCAAATCTATGCTATGAAGCATATACCTCTGAAAACACAATGTAGTTAAAATACTACTTAAACTCATTTGATGGATGTGTTCGTGAAAAGTAGTGAATTTTGGTAAATAAAATCCAATCGAACTTTAAGAATATTGAGAGGGTATCCTATTAAAAACAATGTCCTCAGGGACTTCCCTGTTGGCGCAGAGGATAAGAATCCATCTGCCAATGCAGGGAACACAGGTTCGAGCCCTGGTCCAGGAAGATCCCACATGCCACGGGGCAACTCAGCCCGTGCGCCGCAACTACTGAGCCTGCGCTCTAGAGCCCACAAGCCACAACTACTGAGCCCGCGTGCCACACTACTGAAGCCCGTGCGCCTAGAGCCCGTGCTCCGCAACACGAGAAGCCACTGCAATGAGAAGCCCGCACACCGCAAAAGAGTAGCCCCCACTCACGGCAACTAGAGAAAGCCCGCATGCAGCAATGAAGACCTAATGCAGCCCAAAATAAAATAAATAAATAAATAAATAAATTTTAAAAACCAAAAAAACAATGTCCTCCATTTTTTAAAGACCCAGAACCCTCTCCTTAGAAAAATAACATACACACATATGCAAAACAAGTTTCATACAATTTCAGGAGATCCTGTGTCCCAAATAAAGAGTCCGTCATCTTGAAGGAACCCACAGTTAAAAGGCACTAACAATTCTTTTTTAAATAAATAAAATTATGAAAACCTAATTTTTCGGTATTATAAATTTGTATTTTTATATATCAGGTTTATTTAAAGCGGAATTTGCACTTAGAATGCAGACGCGTGGTTTAGAATTTTAAGTAAACAGACTCACAGGTGATCATTAACAAGTGCTTGAGACATATCTGTACCTTTCCCAAGAAATTCTTACCAGTGTGTGTTTTCATGTGTTCGTCGAAGTACTGCTTCATGTTGAAATCCTTGCCACACCACTGGCACATGAACTGTTTGTGCCCAATGTGGATGCTCATGTGGGAGCGTAGCTGGTACTTGTACTGAAACCTTTCGTCACAGTTCTGCATTGGACACAGTGGAGATTTTTGAGTGCCAAGCATAGCAGCTTTACCTGCGCCCACCCTACCTAGCCTGAGATTAGGTATATTTTTCATACTCAAAATAGAACCTGCTTGTGTCAACTGTTTGGCTCTGCTATATTTCTGTAGCTGAGTTATAATAAAAGTGAAAATTTCTCAAATAATTATCAATGAAGTATATCTAACTTCTCTGAATTACTGAGAAAAGTAAAATGACTCGTCACGTGTTACTCCCAAATTTAACCTAATCTAAGAGAGCTAACTCTGTGTTAAAAATGACCGCTCTCTACCCAGCAGTGACATAACACAACGCTCAGAGCACGGGTCTGACGGCTCTGTGGAAACGCAGCCTTGTGCCTTGCACGAGGCACACCTCTCTCCCACTGCTCACCACGTATACATAAGCCAGCCCCCATGCCTGGGCCTGGTGGGCAGCACATGCCTTACCTCGCATCTGAAGGGCTTCTCTCCAGAGTGCTGCAAGGAGTGCACCTTGAGTGACATACTGCGTTTGAATGACTTTCCACAGGTTTCACAGGTAAATGGCATGTCTTTCGTGTGTGCTGCAACACAGAATGCACTTATACTCAAAAACAGTCCACCAAAAGGCTCAAACGGGAAAAGAGATATGTCCTACTGTAAGGTGGTCATGCCATCTTAATTGATTACTCTCTAATCTGTGAGGCTTTAACGGCAAAGTTCTGAAGGAAAAAAATAACAATGTTGAAAAGAAACCTGCGTGTGGAAGACTCTAGCATCCAATTTGGTGATGCTTACTGAAGACACGTTGTATTTAGTTTCAGCAAGTCAAAACTGATTCAAATAAGGCAGTTCCTCATATCCTGCCCAATCCAAAGCATAAAACACACCAAAGAACAAGGGAAAATTATAGGTGTGTGAGAAAAGCAACAGAAAAAACTTACCAACCATGTGTTTCCGTACATGAGCCATGGTATAGAATTTCTTCTCACAAATTTCACAGGAAAATTTCTTTTCTGCATATCCATGGACGATCTTGATATGTTCATGAAGGGACCAGAGTTTCTTGAATGATTTATTACAGGAAACACACTGAGCAGGATAAATAGAAATAATCTTTATTTATAGGAGCTTCCAGAAAGCCACGCCTGCTGACTGGCAGCTGAAATGGGTGTGCTTTATTATTATTATTTTTTGGCCAAGCTGCACAGCTTGCAGGATCTTAGTTCTCCTGACCAGGGATTGGTTGAACCTGGGACACGGCAGTGAAAGTGCTGAGTCCTAACCACTGGACCACCAGGGAAGTCCCATGAAATGGGTGTGCTTTAGATTCGTGGCACAGGCCAGAATCCAAACAAATCCACGGAGTCCAGATTCCAACACCAACATCCTTATGTTCTATTTTCCAAGATGAAGTTTTTTAGAGACACTTTGGGGAGTATGAAGACAATGGCAAAAAGGAAGGCAAAAAGGAAGTTCCACTAATATCAAAGAACTGACTGCTTTTATCGAGTTAGCATTATACCTTTGAAAAGAACCTTCAAGTTTTTGTTTTTTTTGTATATGGATTACCAAGAGCAGCTGTTTCCTACACATGGGTTACTATGCAGTTAATACGTGTTTACCAGAGAATACAAACTAATTTTCAATTAACATAAATAAAAACAAGATAAAGCATACATTAATGGTTCTATATCTGTAGAAGTATAACAATGTTTTTGTAGCTTAGAGAATGCATTTGGAGCCTTCATTGACACAAATTATTGAGATTTTATTATATTTTCCCAAATCTAATTTTCTCTATTAAACATTTCCCCCTGGCAGAATTTAATATGACCCCTCAGCTGATGGTCTCATCCTCCCTTTTCCCGGGGAGCCCCGCTCCAGATCTCTCACACAGGCACCTGCAGGAGACACAGGCGGTCCTGCCTAGTTCCCTGTATTATGGATCATTACTAGTCTAGGCTATCATAACATGTATCAAAATAAAATACTTCTGGTTAAAAACAATATTAGGAAGTTCTAGGTAACCATCAGACTCTGTGATACCGAAGGGAGCAAGTTGTTATTCACTGTAAATAAAGATCTCTGAACACATTATGCCTTCAGGAAACAAGGACTCTGAGAAGAGTCACAAAGATAAGCCTCTGGTTGGATACTGCTCGAGAAAAGGACAGACAACTCCTATAAGCTATTTTGTAGGGCACAGTTTTAATTTTTACTTGTTACCAGGTCATCAGGATTAGATATGCAAAAAGAGTTCCTTTAGCAGAATCCACAAAATCTAAATACAAGTTTAAATGAAATTATGGTGAGGAATAGCGAAGAAAGTCACACAAAAAAAGGATTTATTAAATGTTTTCTGTACTTAATGAAGCAAATTTAAGTAAAAAAAAACCCAACTATGTAAACATCAAGATCAAGATATACCTTTTTCAGCAATGAATCATTACAGAACTAAGTTTGACCCCTAGGGTGCAGCACAGCATTGCACTCCTTTTGGCCTGAACTCTTGCAACCAATTCAGAACCAGGCCCTGGGCACCAGCAGTTATTGGAGGGTAGGCACCATGATTCAGTCTTCTTTTATGTACCAAGCGTGTCAGAGATCAAGTCACAACTGACGAATCAAAAAGCAGTGAATTTTTAGCAGATATAATTTATATTTTAAAAAAATTTTATAATTTTTTAAAATTATAAAAATGTAATTTATATTTTTAAAGTAAAGCAATGATCTTGGTTGTCGATTAAAAGCAAGAAAGAAACATGAAAAATAAGGAGCACTCCAAATCAGGAGTATTCCAAGAAACACACTGAAACAAAACAATTTCATCTTCTAAAAGAAGGTTAGCTTAAATATGGTATAAGAAATTTCTATTTTACATATCTTTTGGAGACACCAATAGACTTACCTTTTATGAATATTCATTAATAGGCATTCACATGTGCAAACCAACACAGCTCAACAAAATATAATTCACTCAACATGATATAATTAGCACACCTCTTAACCTATCACAATATAGTCCATTCAAGGACTAGCCTCGTTTGAATACCATGTTTTGTTACCTTAACAATACTGCACCGTAGCATTATATAACCCTACTGCCACGTGGGCAACATTTTCAACCAGCTCAGCCTCGTTTAAAGTCTGCATATTCCCATGGGCTCAGCCTCTTGACAAATTTAGTCTTGTCATCTCTCCACTGGTAAAAGTAAACTCACTCCTGGAGATCTTCCATTTCCACCAGTCTGAGTCATTATGCTTTTTGTCCCCATCAGCTGCACTAGCATCTGGCACCCTTTCAAACCTTAGAAAAGGACCTCTCTCTACTCCTGACCTTTACTTGGTATCTCCCACCTTGACAGAGAAGATGCCAGAATGAATTATATTACATGTCTTACAAGAGTAAATCTCCGTGCAAAGTCGGTGTTGACTTTACCTCCTTGCCAATCACCTGTAACAGATCCCCCCTTCCAATGTACCTGGGTTCCCACTAGTCCAGCGTCAGTTAAATTTAATGCTTTTGAAAGAAAATGTTAAGCCTGGTTTTGAAAAGACCAAAGCAGGGGCTTTTGAAAAGATAAATTGGTGAAAACTGTCCCTTCAGCCTCTATTGTATTTATTCTCTTGGGCAGATACCAGGTGAGTGTGAACAGCCAGGTTCTATCCTGGAAAGTTTGCCCTCTTGGTGATGAAACCTACCTGAATATTTTTTTCACAGTCTGTTTGCTGGTGAAGGGACAGCTCACTTTCCAGGACAAACTTCTTGCCACACTTATCACAAATCTGCATGCGCCTATGAGTAACGTTCATGTGCTTCTCCAGGTACCAGCGAGTATTAAACACCCTGGGGCACTTCTCACAGGTCAGAGTCTCTTTCTCTTCACACTTAGCTTTCTGGACTGGCGCTTTGGGCTCCTTTGCGGCCCGCTTCTTACGCTTAGGTGGCTCTACACTCTTCCTACGACCTCTTGTAGCTCTGGGAGTAGGGGAGGCGGCAGCTGCGGCAACAGAGGCAGCTCTCCTCGTTCTCCTTTGTGTAACGCTGACTTTCTCCACTATCTTCTCCTTTTTCTTCTGCCTTTCGTTTTCTCCATAGTCATTACTGTCATCCGTGGCCTCTTCCTCACTCTCTTCCTCTTCCTCCTCACTGCTTGTCTTAAGAACAGGAGTCTCTTTGGACTGAGAAGAGACACCCTTTTCCCCTTTAGATACATTTAATGTTTGATTATTAAGGTTTACCTCCACTATGATCTGCTCCCTTTTGTAGGAGACTTCCTCCTCCTCCTCCTCTTCTGTGTCATCAGAATTCTCCCGGTCTTCTTTAACAGCATGCACATCAGACACTGCTCTTGTCTCCCTGAAATATGGCTGCTCTTCTGTTTCATGGAGATGTGGTTTGCTCATCTTGGTGTCCACTAACACAGAATAAGGACTTCCTGATTCCCTTTTGTACACTTTGGTGGACAGGTCAAGTTCCTGGTTGGCACCATGATAAAAGGTAGATGGCACTTGACCACGACGGCTATCTTCTTGTGCCATTCCTGTTACATGCACAGCACAGTTTTCAACCAGCTCCTGACAAGAACTGACTGTGTGGCTCATTGGTAAGTGGCCTAATTTATTAAGCAGTTCAGACTATAGGGAAATAGCTTTAAAACAGGGTAATTATTAAGACTCAAATCTTTTTCCATCCACAAAGAATCACTCAAATGACAAAAAGGTATTCCTGGAACCTGTGTGCAATTCTTCCAGTGTTGCAGCACCAAAGCGTAAGTCAAAAGGTTTGGTATTATGGCAAGAGCAGAGCACTAGTGATTTTTCTTTTGAAGAAAGCTGCAAATGACTTGGAGCATCTTATCTGCAAAGAAAAGCAAAGAGAAAAAAGATCAGATATCTCTTATTTCCTTCTTATAGCATGCACTGACATCATACAACAAACATATCTTAAAATGATTAAACTCTTTATATATGCAATTCTTTATCCTGTTTAAATGGTTCAGTGTGGGCCATCATTTTACTGGGTTACATGAATTCAATAAACATTCTGTTAGAATGTAAATTCTAAGACAGCAGGAGTCATTACCTGTCCAGTTCACTGAGGTATTCTTAGAGCTTAGCACAGTGACTACCAGCACTTAGTAGGTGTTCAGTGTATATTTGATGACTAAGTGAATATCTGTTTTTGCATAGCATTCATTATCCTGGATGTACTGACATGGCAGAATATATGGTCTGTGTCCCCAAGGAGTTTACAGTCTAGTTACACAATATGTGTTGTCCATGAAACACGCAAGGACCTTATGCTGGCTGGTTTTCTTTTCAATATCAGTCACCACCATCCACCACAGTGAGAGCTCATGGAACAAAGGGAGTAGTGGGCTAGGTACTGTGGACCAGGAAAATAAAGCAGCTAACTGACAACTACAGAAGAGAGAGAAATGTCACTGGCCTTAAATAATTTATAATCTAGGTATAGATATTATTGTTTTCAGGTTTCTTAGAGTAATTTCAAAGTTGCTAAGTATTTTTAAATTTGTTCTATGCATAGCTCTCTAGATCCACTCAATAACCAGGTGATTTTTCATGTGTCAGTTGCACAGAAGTCTAAATTCTAAGAAACAGTAACCATAAGGTTGATATGGTTCCAAGAAAAATAAAACCATCCATTAAAAAAAAAAGATGAGAAAGGCACATAATTTGCTTTGTGACATACCTCACATTGCTGCTTAGCCAACCACCTAACCTCTGAGTCATATGAATATTACTGCAAGCACATACCCTATCTAATTGACAAAAGGAAGGAAACTAGTATTTAATGAATACCTGCTATGTGCACAGAATTGTAAAGGTGCTCATTATTTATTATTTTTAGTTAATATTCACTACAAAACTTTGGGGTTGATTTTTAAACTTATTTAAAATTTTTTATCAAAGTAATCACTCAGAAAAATCATACACAGTTTTACAAGTCAAATATACTGCAAGGTTTATAACAAAAGCAGCCATCCTCTGCGTGCTCCATCCCATCTGAGTCCCATACCTGAGACAAAAGTGTTCCTTTTAGCTGTTCCTCTTCCCCTTCCCCTTGTATTCTTCTTCTTCTTTTTTTAAAATTTATTTATTTTTTTAATTCTTGAATTTTATTTATTTTTTTATACAGCAGGTCCTTCTTAGTCATCAATTTTATACACATCAGTGTATACATGTCAATCCCAATTGCCCAATTCATCACCCCACCCCCCCCGCCGCTTTCCCCACTTGGTGTCCATACATTTGTTCTCTACATCTGTGTCTCTATTTCTGCCCTGCAAACCGGTTCATCTGTACCATTTTTCTAGGTTCCACATATATGCATTAATATACGATATTTGTTTTTCTCTTTCTGACTTACTTCACTCTGTATGACAGTCTCTAGATCCATCCACGTCTCTACAAATGACCTAATTTCGTTCCTTTTTATGGTTGAGTAATACTCCACTGTATATATGTACCACATCTTCTTTATCCATTTGTCTCTCGATGGGCATTTAGGTTGCTTCCATGACCTGGCTATTGTAAATAATGCTGCAATGAACATTGGGGTGCATGTGTCTTTTTGAATCATGGTTTTCTCTGGGTATATGCCCAGTAGTGGGATTGCTGGGTCATATGGTAATTCTATTTTTAGTTCTTTAAGGAACCTCCATACTGTTCTCCATAGTGGCTGTATCAATTTACATTCCCACCAACAGTGCAAGAGGGTTCCCTTTTCTCCACACCCTCTCCAGCATTTGTTGTTTGTAGATTTTCTGATGATGCCCATTCTAACTGGTGTGAGGTGATACCTCACTGTAGTTTTGATTTGCATTTCTCTAATAATTAGTGATGTTGAGCAGCTTTTCATGTGCTTCTTGGCCACCTGTATGTCTTCTTTGGAGAAATGTCTATTTAGGTCTTCTGCCCATTTTTGGATTGGGGTGTTTTTTTTTTTAATATTGAGCTGCATGAGCTGCTTATATATTTTGGAGATTAATCCTTTGTCCGTTGATTCGTTTGCAAACATTTTCTCCCATTCTGAGGGTTGTCTTTTCGTCTTGTTTATGGTTTCCTTTGCTGTGCAAAAGCTTTGAAGTTTCATTAGGTCTCATTTGTTTATTTTTGTTTTTATTTCCATTACTCCAGGAGGTGAGTCAAAAAAGATCTTGCTGTGATTTATGTCAAACAGTGTTCTTCCTATGTTTTCCTCTAAGAGTTTTATAGTGTCCAGTCTTACATTTAGGTCTCTAATCCATTTTGAGTTTATTTTTGTGTATGGTGTTAGGGAGTGTTCTAATTTCATTCTTTTACATGCAGCTGTCCAGTTTTCCCAGCACCACTTATTGAAGAGACTGTCTTTTCTCCACTGTATATCCTTGCCTCCTTTGTCATAGATTAGTTGACCATAGGTGCATGGGTTTATCTCTGGGCTTTCTATCCTGTTCCATTGATCTATGTTTCTGTTTTTGTGCCAGTGCCATATTGTCTTGATTACTGTAGCTTTGTAGTATAGTCTGAAGTCAGGGAGTCTGATTCCTCCAGCTCTGTCTTTTTCCCTCAAGACTGCTTTGGCTATTCGGGGTCTTTTGTGTCTCCATACAAATTTTAAGATTTTTTGTTCTAGTTCTGTAAAAACTGCCATTGGTAATTTGATAGGGATTGCATTGAATCTGCAGATTGCTTTGGGTAGTATAGTCATTTTCACAATATTGATTCTTCCAATCCAAGAACATGGTATATCTCTCCACCTGTTGGTATCATCTTTTTTTTTAATTTTATTTATTTATTAATGGCTGCGTTGGGTCTTCGTTGCTGCGCACAGGCTTTCTCTAGTTGCGGCAAGCGGGGGCTACTCTTCGTTGTGGTGCACCAGCTTCTCATTGCGGTGGCTTCTCTTGTTGCAGAGCACGGGATCTAGGCAGGCAGGTTCAGTAGTTGTGGCACGTGGGCTCAGTAGTTGTGGCTCATGGGCTCTAGAGCGCAGGCTCAGTAGTTGTGGCGCACGGGCTTAGTTGCTCTGCAGCATGTGGGATTTTCCCAGACCAGGGCTCGAACCCGTGTCCCCTGCACTGGCAGGCAGGTTCTTAACCACTGCGCCACCAGGGAAGTCCGGTATCATCTTTAATTTCTTTCATCAGTGTCTTATAGTTTTCTGCATACAGGTCTTTTGTCTCCCTAGGTAGGTTTATTCTTAGGTATTTTATTCTTTTTGTTGCAGTGGTAAATGGGAGTGTTTCCTTAATTTCTCTTTCAGATTTTTCATCATTAGTGTATAGGAATGCAAGAGATTTCTGTGCATTAATTTTGTATCCTGCAACTTTACCAAATTCACTGATTAGCTCTAGTAGTTTTCTGGTGGCATCTTTAGGATTCTCTATGTATAGTATCATGTCATCTGCAAACAGTGACAGTTTTATTTCTTCTTTTCCAATTTGGATTCCTTTTATTTCTTTTTCTTCTCTGATTGTCATGGCTAGGACTTCCAAAACTATGTTTTGTTTTGTTTTGTTTTTTTTAAATTTATTTATTTTTGGCTACATTGGGTCTTCGTTACTGCGCTCGGGCTTTCTCTAGTTGCGGCAAGCGGGGGCTACTCTTCATGGCAGTGTGCGGGTTTCTCATTGAGGTGGCTTCTCTTGTTTCGGAGCACGGGCTCTAGGCACGCGGGCTTCAGTAGTTGCAGCGTGTGGGCTCAGTAGTTGTGGCTCGCAGGCTCTAGAGTGTAGGCTCAGTAGTTGTGGCGCACGGGCTTAGCTGCTCTGCAGCATGTGGGATCTTCCCGGACCAGGGCTTGAACCTGTGTCCCCTGCATTGGCAGGCGGACTCTTAACCACTGCACCACCAGGGAAGCCCCAAAACTATGTTGAATAATAGTGGTGAGAGTAGACATCCTTGTCTTGTTCCTGATCTTAGAGGAAATGCTTTCAGTTTTTCACCATTGAGAATGATGCTTGCTGTGGGTTTGTCATATACGGCCTTTATTATGTTGAGGTAGGTTCCCTCTATGCCCACTTCCTGGAGAGTTTTTATCATAAATCGGTGTTGAATTTTGTCAAAAGCTTTTTCTGCATCTATTGAGATGATTATACGGTCTTTATTCTTCAATTTGTTAATATGGTTTATCAGATTGATTTGCGTATATTGAAGAATCCTTGCATCCCTGGGATAAATCCCACTTGATCATGGTGTATGATCCTTTTAATGTGTTGCTGGATTCTGTTTGCTAGTATTTTGTTGAGGATTTCTGCATCTATATTCATCAGTGATATTGGTCTGTAATTTTTTTTTTTGTAGTATCTTTGTCTGGTTTTGGTATCAGGGTGATGGTGGCCTCATAGAATGAGTTTGGGAGTGTCCCTTCCTCTGCAATTTTTTGGAAGAGTTTGAGAAGGATGGGTGTTAGCTCTTCTCTAAATGTTTCATAGAATTCACCTGTGAAGCCATCTGGTCCTGGACTGTTGTTTGTTGGAAGATTTTTAATCACAGTTTCAATTTCATTACTTGTGATTGGTCTGTTCATATTTTGTATTTCTTCCTGGTTCAGTCTTGGAAGGTTATACCTTTCTAAGAATTTGTCTACTTCTTCCAGGTTGTCCATTTTATTGGCATAGAGTTGCTTGTAGTAGTCTCTTAGGATGCTTTGTATTTCTGTGGTGTCTGTTGTAACTTCTCCTTTTTCATTTCTAATTTTATTGATTTGAGTCCTCTCCCTCTTTTTCTTGATGAGTCTGGCTAATGGTTTATCAATTTTGTTTATCTTCTCAAAGAACCAGATTTTAGTTTTATTGATCTTTGCTATTGTTTTCTTTGTTTCTATTTCATTTATTTCTGCTCTGATCTTTATGATTTCTTTCCTTCTGCTAACTTTGGGTTTTGTTTGTTCTTCTTTCTCTAGTTCCTTTAGGTGTAAGGTTAGATTGTTTATTTGAGATTTTTCTTGTTTCTTGAGGTAGGCTTGTATAGCTATAACCTTCCCTCTTAGAACTGCTTTTGCTGCATCCCATAGGTTTTGGATCGTCGTGTTTTCATTGTCATTTGTCTCTAGGTATTTTCTGATTTCCTCTTTGATTTCTTCAGTGATCTCTTGATTATTTAGTAACATATTGTTTAGCCTCCATGTGTTTGTGTTTTTTACGTTTTTTTCCCCCTGTAATTCATTTCTAATCTCATAGCGTTGTGGTCAGAAAAGATGCTTGATATGATTTCAATTTTCTTAAATTTACTGTGGCTTGATTTGTGACCCCAGATGTGATCTATCCTGGAGAATGTTCCATGCGCACTTGAGAAGAACGTGTAATCTGCTGTTTTGGGATGGAATGTCCTACAAATATCAATTAAATCTATCTAGTCTATTGTGTCATTTAAAGCTTCTGTTTCCTTATTTATTTTCATTTTGGATGATCTGTCCATTGATGTAAGTGAGGTGTTAATGTCCCCCACTATTACTGTGTTACTGTCGATTTCCTCTTTTATAGCTGTTAGCAGTTGCCTTATGTATTGAGGTGCTCCTATGTTGGGTGCATATATAATTGATACATCTTCTTCTTGGATTGATCCCTTGATCATTATGTAGTGTCCTTCCTTGTCTCTTGTAACATTCTTTATTTTAAAGTCTATTTTATCTGATATGAGTATTGCTACTCCAGCTTTGATTTCCATTGGCATGGAATATCTTTTTTCATCCCCTCACTTTCAGTCTGTATGTGTCCCTAGGTCTGAAATGGGTCTCCTGTAGACAGCATATAGATGGGTCTTGTTTTTGTATCCATTCAGCAAGCCTGTGTCTTTTGGTTGGAACATTTAATTCATTCACGTTTAAGGTAATTATCAATATGTATGTTCCTATGACCATTTTCTTAATTGCTTCGCGTTTGTTTTTGTAGGTCCTTTTCTTCTCTTGTGTTTCCCACTTAGAGAAGTTCCCTTAGCATTTGTTGTACAGCTGGTTTGGTGGTGCTGAATTCTCTTAGCTTTTGCGTGTCTGTAAAGCTTTTGATTTCTCCATTGAATCTGAATGAGATCCTTGCCAGGTAGAGTAATCTTGGTTGTAGGTTCTTCCCTTTCATCACTTTAAGTATATCATGTCACTCCCTTCTGGCTTGTAGAGTTTCTGCTGAGAAATCAGCTGCTAACATTATGGGAGTTCCCTTGTATGTTATTTGTCATTTTTCCCTTGCTGCTTTCAAGAATTTTTCTTTGTCTTCAATATTTGTCAATTTGATTACTATGTGTCTCAGCATGTTTCTCCTTGGGTTTATCCTGCCTAGGACTCTCTGCACTTCCTGGACTTGGGTGGCTATTTCCTTTCCCATGTTAGGGAAGTTTTCGACTATAATCTCTTCAAATATTTTCTCGGGTCCTTTCTCTCTCTCTTCTCCTTCTGGGACCCCTATAATGCGAATGTTGTTGCGTTTAATGTTGTCCCAGAGGTCTCTTAGGCTGTCTTCATTTCTTTTCATTCTTTTTTCTTTATTCTGTTCCGCAGCAGTGAATTCCACCATTCTGTCTTCCAGGTCACTTATCCGTTCTTCTGCCTCAGTTACTCCGTTATTGATTCCTTCTAGCGTATTTTTCATTTCAGTTATTGTATTGTTCATCTCTGTTTGTTTGTTCTTTAATTCTTCTAGGTCTTTGTTAAACATTTCTTGCATCTTCTCGATCTTTGCCTCCATTCTTTTTCCGAGGTCCTGGATCATCTTCACTATCATTATTCTGAATTCTTTTTCTGGAAGGTTGCCTATCTCCATTTAGTTGTTTTTCTGGGGTTTTATCTTGTTCCTTCATCTGGTACATAGCCCTTTGCCTTTTCATCTTGTCTATCTTTCTGTGAATGTGGTTTTTGTTCCACAGGCTGCAGGATTGTAGTTCTTCTTGCCTCTGCTGTCTGCCCTCTGGTGGATGAGGCTATCTAAGAGGCTTGTGCAAGTTTCCTGATGGGAGGGACTGGTGGTGGGTAGAGCTGACTCTTGCTCTGGTGGGCAGAGCTCAGTAAAACTTTAATCCGCTTGACTGCTGATGGGTGGGGCTGGGTTCCCTCCCTGTTGGTTGTTTGGCCTGAGGCAACCCAACACTGGAGCCTACCTGGGCTCTTTGGTGGGGCTACTGGCGGACTCTGGGAGGGCTCACGCCAAGGAGTACTTCCCAGAACTTCTGCTGCCAGTGTCCTTGTCCCCACGGTGAGCCACAGCCACCCCCTCCACCACCTCTGCAGGAGACCCTCCAACACTAGCAGGTAGGTCTGGTTCAGTCCCCCCTGGGGTCACTGCTCCTTCCCCTGGGTCCCGATGCACACACTATTTTGTGTGTGCCCTCCAAGAGTAGAGTCTCTGTTTCCCCCAGTCCTGTCGAAGTCCTGCAATCAAATCCCACTAGCCTTCAAAGTCTGATTCTCTAGGAATTCCTTCTCCCGTTGCCGGACCCCCAGGTTGGGAACTCTGACGTGGGGCTCAGAACCTTCACTCCAGTGGGTGGACTTCTGTGGTATAAGTGTTCTCCAGTCTGTGAGTCACCCACCCAGCAGTTATGGGATTTGATTTAACTGTGATTGCGCCCCTCCTACCATCTCATTGTGGCTTCTCCTTTGTCTTTGGATGTGGGGTATCTTTTTTGGTGAGTTCCAGTGTCTTCCTGTCAATGACTGTCCAGCAGCTAGTTGTGATTCTGGTGTTCTCGCAAGAGGGAGTGAGAGCACATCCTTCTACTCCGCCATCTTGGTTCCTAATCCCCTTCCCCTTGTATTTACTTTCATATTTCTAAACAATTTGATTATATTTCCTTTTTTTTTCTGGCCATGCTGCATGGCACGTGGGATCTTAGTTCCCTGACCAGGGACTGAACCTGGGCCCTCAGCAGTGAAAATGCCGAGTCTTACCCACTGGACCACCATGGAAGTCCCTGTGATTATATTTCTATTTCTTGACTTTTTTTATTTTTTCAGTTTTAGATAGTACCACTTGTCTCCCACTATAGTTTTCTTACCTTATTGCTCCCAACTCTCCCTTCATCCTCCCCATATAGTTGTATCACTTTTTTGTTAAGTCAGTATTGCTTACACTATTATTGCTTTTATTATTATTAATAAATAATATTATTATAATAATATTATTAATAAGTTATAAATATAAATAAAATATATTAAAATATAATATATAAAATATAAATATATAATACAATATAAAATATATTAAAATATAAATAAAATATAAATATTATTATTATTAAAATGAATAATATTATCTTATTATTAAAATAATAATTTTAATAATAAAATTATTATAATAAATTATTATTTAACATTATTGCTTACAGTATTATTGCTTACACTATTATGATTATAATACATAATTCACAACGATTTCTATCATTCCTCCGCTATTGTCTCTCTTCCATTTTCTCTCCTTATGGATTTATTCTTTTAAAAAAATTATTTAGGGAATTCCTTGGCAGTCCGATGGTTAGGACTCTGTGCTTTCACTGCTGAGGGCCTAGCTTCAATCTCTGGTTGGGGAACTAAGATCACACAAGCCGCACGGTGTGGCCAAATCAATCAATTAATTAATTATAAAAAATTATTTTACTTTCATTTTAGTCGAATTTCAGGAAGAAATGGTGATAAATGCCACCATGTTTTACTTGACATCTGAATAGATATATTTATACTTTTTTGTATTTATAAAAGAGGAAATTATGCCTCTGAGAGGTCAAATTATTTGTCTAAGATCACCTATCTATTAAATGACAGAAGCAGTGTTTGACTCTAGGCCTGCCTGACTCCAAAGCTCATGGTCTATTTCTACTATGACAAATGACATTCCAAAATAATTAAAACTCAGTTATTCCTGTAACCACGTACCTTTTTGCATCAGTTTTGTACCTTGCATTTTAAGTAGGAAAATCATAGTAGCTTTATTTTGTATTGCCCAAACTTCTGACCCGTGGAAATAATGTAAACTACTATAAGTACCAGTAAATAAATTTACCCACATTAATTATCTCAAATTAAGCAAGGGAGGAGAGACAGTAAAATTCAATTAACCAGAAAAAGATAGGAATAAAAGAAAATCATGAAGACAAAGAAAAATAAATGAAAGGATATCCTCTGTGGTAGTGGTCAATTTGTTCTTCCGAAATACCCCTGACCCTCGGCCTTCTGGGCACATGACAGACCTGCACTTTCTGACCCTGCCCCCTCCCCTGTAGTTGGGTGGGGCTGTGTGACTATTTCCAGCCAGTACAGCTGAGTAGAAGTGATACATGGAAGAGCAATATGAGACCCTCCAGACCTCTCTGCCCTCTGAGACAGGGACCAGCAATCCTTAAGGTGATGACTGCTATGACTGCTATCAACCTGGGACACTAAGTAACAAAATGACCCACAGGATATGCATAATGCTGTGGATCTTTACAATTTTTTGTTTTTTATTTAATTTGAAGGAGAGCATGTTTTCAAAGCCACTGAGATCTTTTTTTCTTTTTTAAATACATCTTTACTGGAGTATAATTGCTTCACAATGCTGTGTTAGGTGTTAGTTTCTGTGGTACAACAAAGTGAATCAGCCATATGCATACATATATCCCCGTATCTCCTCCCTCTTGAGCCTCCCTCTCACCCTCCCTACCCCACCCCTCTAGGTGGTCGAAAAGCACTGAGCTGATCTCCCTGTGCTATGCAGCTGCTTCCCACTACAAAGCCACTGAGATCTTGTGTTGTTTACTACTGCAGCATAACCTGGCCTCTCCTAGCTGATACAGGGGGAATCCAGAAGTGTGGTGCTGCCTCACCAAAAAACCTAAAGTATATGGTGAAGGCTTAGGAGCTGGGTAGAAGGAGGCAAGGAAAAAGTTATCAGAGGCTAAAAGGAGAGCAGCTCATATTGCACAGTGGTGAAGAGAGTTCATATGCCATAAAAACTTATAGCTCTAGTGGGAAAATGGACTATTAAGAGAGTGTGTTGGTTACTCTTGGCTGTATTTGACACATTATTATTTGAAAAGGATGAATTCAGAAAAGAATCAGTCAGTTTCCAATCATGAAAAAAGGAGTCCAGAAGGTCAGTGATTTGTAGGGTTAGAAGAAGCAAGTGCTTAACACACAACTGAGAAGGTCTCTGAGCTACAAATGCTGATCAGAATTCAGTCTTGAGGCAAGGATCAAGTGAAAGTTTTGGCCTTCACAACCACTGATAAAACCTCCCAACTGATTAAGGTAGTGCTGAATAAAATAGCTTTTCTAAAAAGAGACTAAAGAGAGGTTCTCTCACCAAAGCAGTCTCTTAGTCTGTTTTGCTACAAAGCACGTTTCTTTGATGTAAATTAGTTCAAATGCTATTAGTAAATAGGGAAATGATGTCAATATAACACAGAAGTCGTGTTGGTTTATACGAAATTTTCCTGTTTGATCAGGAAAAAGCTTTCCCAAATCAAAAAG
Organism: Balaenoptera borealis; assembly: GCF_965194805.1. NCBI lineage: Eukaryota > Metazoa > Chordata > Mammalia > Artiodactyla > Balaenopteridae > Balaenoptera > Balaenoptera borealis. The sequence continues at coordinate 24,840,711 of NC_138879.1, read as the reverse complement.
AAAGCTTTAGCAATATATGAAAACACTAAGAAAAAAGCTAAACATCCCACTTCTGTACCTTCCTTTAATGCAAGTTGTGGCTGGTTCAGCTGCTTCATGAACCACTGCACTTTCCACTTTATATCTGATGAAGTTGAGGGTATATGTTTTTCCTCCTGTGTTTAAAAAAGAAAGAAAGTTTTTGATTGCTGAAGCATACACCATACCATAGATCAAATTTTTACTGTAATGAAATTAGTCTCTATTATACGTAAATGTCTTCAAGACCCCAAAATCTCAGAGGAGGAAACAAGCACCCAGGGGATTTAGTCTGTAAAGCTCCAACCGACTGATGCTGAGTGCATATGCCACTGGAGATTTAATATGCTACTGTTTTTATTTTAATTAATTTTGCTTTTATTAGTGCACTGGTTACAGTGTTCCACAGCTTTTGAGTGGTCTGCCCAATCCTGTTTTTCCCATAAGCCCTGTTTATTTTAGTGTGCAATTCTGCAGAATTCAGGAAAGCATATACGGCATTATGGCAGAAATACCTGTATTCAAAATTAAGTCAAGGAAGAAGTATGAGACCAATAAGGCAGAGTTATGTAGCAAATCTATGAAGTATGGTTAGAAAAGAATTGTGGACGTGGCTAGGGCACATGGAGCTGACTGGAAACAAATAAGTAAAAATCCAACTAAGTTTTTGAGAGTTATACTGCCAAAACGACCACCAGCCTGGGCTTGAGAGCCTATGACTGACTATTCAAGCCTTCTTAAAATGATCTTTGGGTTCCCAAGCATCTATGGCAGGAAGTGGACTAAGAAAGCTGTTCATCCCCTTAAAGGGGTATATTCCTCATTGTCCGTTTGGGATACAGCCAAGGAACATAAGAGGAAAAAAAGGAGGAGGAGGAGGTCCAATAAGCTGGAGCTAGGGGAGCAAAGAAAGAACAGACAAGTGAGCTAAGGAGCCAAGTCAGGGTCTCTTCAAGAACATTCCCCATCCCTGGAGGGGTCCTCTCAATGACTGCTCAGAGGAACTGCAGAATTTGCTGCAGTCCACTGACTGCTATATGTCTCCTGTTCTTCCCCCTTTCAAATGGGAGTGTTTATTTTTATCATCCTGCCGCTGGTCACCACTGTATATTGTATGTGAGGGCAGCCAATCATTTGTCAACTTCTTTCATAAGTCTATGGATCAAAAAGAGCAACATCTGGGCCTGATGTAGAGGCTACTATGTGCACCATCTCCTCACGAATAGACCACCAGTCATCACATCCTTGCATCACTCAGAGATCCTGGACTTCAAGCCTGATGCCATGATTTGATAGGACCTTGGGGTTCCCTACTTGGGGAGGAAGTGAGTGTATTTTGCCTGTGAGAGAGAGTAGATCGACTATCTGGTGACCAAAAGAATAGTGCTGTTTATCATATATTTTCAGCTGTCTCCCTGGCACAGGCAGTGTTGTGCTTCCTGGCCCTGCCTAGTTACATGGGACTACATGACTAGATCTGGCCATCATGTTGTGAAATAAGCAATGTGAGTCACTTCTGAGCTAGTGAGAGACCCTTCAGACTTCATTTCCCTCTTAGCATGGTGACCAATAGTGTACAAGAAGGTGGTTGTTCCATCAGCCTGGATCACTGAGTGACACGAGCAGAGCTCCCCTGCTGATCTATCATGGCCATGCAGTGAGAAACAAATCCTTCATTGTTTAAGCCACCTAGATTGGGAGGTGGTTTGTGGCTGCAGCATAATCTAGCTAATGCAGTTCTTTATGAATATGTATATGTATTACATATATCAATGGTCTCAGTCTTAAGCTAGACAGCAGAGACAGAATTGCTAGGTGAAAAGTTTAAAAATCAGACAGACGAAGGGATCAATTCACATGGGAATTCTCTACTTAATAAGTTAGAAAATAAGACTTTTCCTTCTTTAAAAAATTAGAATTAAAGTGCTTTATTCTATTTTTTTTTTTTTGCGGGGGGGAGGGGCACCACGCTGCGTGGCTTGTGGGATCTTAGTTCCCCGACCAGGGACTGAACCCGGGCCCCGGCAGTGAGAGCACTGAGTCCTACCTAACCACTGGACCACCTGGAAATCCGCCCTTTTTTGCTTTATATGATTTTAAATGATGTACACATATATAGGATTATCATATGAACATGCAGTGGAAGAGCAGAGTCTTAAGCTGGACTCTGGACCGCCAGGGAAGTCCCCCCATATGAACCTGAAAGTGACATCTCACCACTATTAAAATCAGGAAGGCTCATAGAAACGCCAATAAATCACACTGTCACAACAGAAGACACAGTCTAATTGTTCACTTTGAGACACATATGGGCATTCTGCCCACATTTTACTTTCTTCATTTGGTTTTGGCACCTTTTCCCTTGTCTGAGTTTTGGGTGATAATCTTTCTTTATTCTCTTTCCAGAAAACTTAAAATATCTCCTAAGGGCACAATAGAGTAACCTTTACAATACCAAAACCACATTAGGGAAATCAGAACCTTCCATGTTCCATTATCCAACTCTTCATGCGTATCCTCAGTTCTAACTTACTTATTACAAATCATCTTAGTTTTTTAGAAGACTCTCTAAGTGAATATATTGAGCTCTGAGAACCTGAAAGTAGACAGAAGAGGCAAATAAGAAATAACCCTCAATGATATTTAAAGCTGCTTAAATTCATCTCTCTATGGTATTAAAACAACACAAGTTCATCTGTTCTTAAAGATAATTGTCTGAAGTGGCATACAATAAATTCCAAAATGAAGTGGGTCATTCCTTAGTGTCTTGCTATAATTAGTGTACACAACTTGAGGGAAAACGTGGTGTGTATGTCAGGGGTTCACCATCTGAGAAGCAGTCAGTCCTAGTACTGTAAAAGCTGGACCAGCTACTGGGAAGAAAATACAGTTTTTTAAAAGAAGTTAGAAAATATGACAGCATATATACAGATAGTAAAGTACAGCTTTCAGAATGTGCTTTTTTTCAATGCCATTTTTTCCCCAAGTGGACTACAAAATAAGTTTATGCAGTCTTCAAGAGTGTTTATTAGTTTTAAAAGGAAAACAATTTTGTTCCCTGAGAAGTTTTAATAGTTAATTTCCACAAATTTAATTTTTTTTCTATTAAAATATGTACCTATGCATCCTCCTTGTATGTTAAAAAGACCCTATTTTGGACGAGTCTTTGCAAGTTGAAAAGGCAACCTGGTAAGGTGTATCAGTCTGGTACCTCTGCTTATTCCACTCCTTCAGAGCCATGGCCCCTGACCTGTTTCCAAAGCTCAAACCACCCATGTACTGCCAGACCCTGGTCCTGCTGAATGGAGAGGTTTCTAAAGCATACAACTACCTATGACGATCAGGCCAAAACTAAAACCACCAAGAAATGGAAAGGATCAAGGAGGGAAAGATAAATGCCTATCAGCAAAGTTCTTTCAAAAAAAAAAAAGACAAAAAGATCCACTAGGAAGCATGGACAGGATGACATTTGGGTCTGTGACAGCAATGCAATGGTCTGACACTTTAGTCAAAGCTTTCCTGCTTTTGCCGAACGCTACTCATTTTTTTCTCATTAGGAAACTATGTCAGTGATACATTTGTCAAATAACAACTAATCTCAAAGTCTTTGGATGGTTAGGTAATTATTTAACAACTACTAACTATGTGCTTACTATGAGTAAAAAAAAAAAAAAAACAAAACTAGAAATCTGAAAGTTTGGAAGAGACACTGCATGCAGGTGGGAAAATCAGTAAAAGTTTTGTGAAGGACAGTACATTTCAGGAAAACTTGAAGGGCAGGCAGGTTTTAGACTGGCAGAAATGAAGGCAGAAAAAGTCATTTCTAGTAAAGTGAAATTAGAATGGGGTAATAGTGAGGTATATTCTTAAATTAATATTAAGAATATTAAGAATTCTTAATATTAAGAATATTCTTAAACAAGAGACCGTGTAAGCTGTTTAGTTTTGCTAGAATATAGGGCTTGAGGAAGGGAGAGGTGGCAAGATAGGTGAGTTATTATGATTTTTTAAAAATAAATTTATTTATTTATTTATTTTTGGCTGTGTTGGGATCTTCGTTGCTGCGTGCGGGCTTTCTCTAGTTGCGGCGAGCGGGGGCTACTCTTTGTTGTGGTGCGCGGGCTTCTCATTGCCGTGGCCTCTCCTATTGCGGAGCATAGGCTCTAGGCGCATGGGCTTCAGTAGATGCAGCACGCGAGCTCAATAGCTGTGGCTCATGGGCTCTAGAGCGCAGGCTCAGCAGTTGTGGCGCACGGGCTTAGTTGCTACGTGGCATGTGGGATCTTCCCAGACCAGGGCTCGAACCTGTGTCCCCTGCATTGGCAGGCGGACTCCCAACCACTGAGCCACCAGGGAAGTCCCAATAGGTGAGTTATTGCCATATTGTGGCCAACCTTGAAGGCTGGACTGAAGAGTTTGTAGTTAATATGGATGACAAGATAGAGCATCAAAGGTTTTTAAGGAAGGAACTAATATAATTAGAGTTGTGTTTTAGGGGTCAAATTACATGACAGCAAACAACTGTAGACCTACATTTAAGTATATCTTTGAGACATATATATGATAAAACAGATATACAATTAAGCAAAATAGAATAAACTTAAAATAAGTAAAGAAATTGAAATAGAAAAAAACAGGAGTAGGAAAATAATACCAGGAATTAGGATAAAAACAAAATAAAAGCACAAACGATTTTACACTAAATCCTATATTAGTACTGACTAAAATAAAATTTAAAATATCCAAACTGTAATTCTAAAAAGTTCTCTACAAGAATGCATTCCTTATGAAATAATTAATTTCCCTACCTAGTAATTAAACTGAGTGTAAGACTCATGTCCACACTAAAACCTTAATTTTTTTTTTTTGATAATACAGTAGGTTCTACTTTCAGTAGGCCTAATATAATGAAATCTCACCATGTCCTGTCTTTTCCTTAAAAACAATCTGTAAGAGCAGCCACTATGGAAAACAGTATGGAGATTCCTCAAATAATTAAAAATAGAACTACCATTCGATCCAGCAATTCCACTCCTGGGTATATATCCAAAGAAAACTCCTATGTTCAATGTAGCATTATTTACAATAGCCAAGAAATGTAAGCAACCTAAGTGCCCATCAACAGATGAATGGAGGAACTTTCCTGGCGGTCCAGTGGTTAAGACTCTGCGCTTCCATGGCAGGGGGCACAGGTCCAATCCCTTCTCGGGGAACTAAGATCCCGCATGCCATGCGGTGTGGCCAAAAAAAAAAGATGAATAGATAAAGAAGATACGGTGTGTATGCATACGTATATATTTACACACACACACACACACACACACAGTATTACTCAGCCATGAAAAAGAATGAGATCTTGCCATTTGTGACAATATGGAGGGATCTAGAGGGTATTATGCTAAGTAAAATAAGTCAGATACTGTATGATTTCACTTATATGTGGAATCTAAAAAACAAAACAAGTAAGCAAACGACAAACCAGAAACAGAGTCACAGATACAGAGAAGAAACAGGTGGTTGCCAGAGGGGTGGGGAGCCCGGGGGGAGGGGGAGGGGAGAAACAGGTGAGGGAGATTAAGATCTTGTTCTTTTATATAAAACAAGCCATATTATCATGGTAAAGAATGTGTGACCATACGGGCTTCATGATGGGATCGATAATTAGGGTTCATTTTTTTTGGCTGCGTTGGGTCTTTGCTGTTGCTCGCGGGCTTTTTCTAGTTGCGGGGAGTGGGAACTACTCTTCTTTGCGGTGTGCGGGCTTCTCATTGTGGTGGCTTCTCTTGTTGCGGAGCACGGGCTCTAGGCGCGCCAGCTTCAGTAGGTGCAGCATGCGGGCTCAGTAGTTGCAGCATGCAGGCCCTAAAGTGCACGGGCTTAGCAGCTCTGAGGCATGTGGGGTCTTCCCAGACCAGGGATCGAACCCGTGTCCCCTGCATTGGTAGGCGGATCCTTAACCACTGCACCAACAGGGAAGTCCCGGGGTTCATTTTTAACCTAAATTTTGGTACTGTCAACCCTTAAATTTTACCAACCTATGCCTCAGTCTGCCAATCTGAAAAGCGGGAGCCAAGAAAACAAACTGCAAAACTGAAAAACTTGGTAAATACTACCCTCTGATCTACGAAACACATATGGTAGTGGTGACAGTTATATGCATTTATATGATACTTTAGATTACATAAAGCACATTTATCATACATTTGTTAAACATTTATTAAATGCTTACTTTCTAAAGGTGCTCACAGAATCGACCTGGGATGCACTAGAAAAGCTACCAACACCAACATGTAAAAGTCAACTTTACAATAAACAAAACCTCAAATGACATATATCATTGGACCATATTTTAGATAAACATCATAAAGTGTTCTCAGATGCCTATATTTTATATAGTTGAAAAATATAACTAGTTTTAGTGCAGTCTCATCTACCAAAATTTTATGTCAAATAATTATTTTTAAGCAGTCCATTTAATCCGTTATCTGTAAGAAATGAAATTGAGAAATGCCTGTCACGTCCAACTTTAGACAAACCTTTTATAAAAATAAAATTTCACTGCAATTTTTCACATATGCATTTTTTTATTTATTATAAATTTATTTATTTATTTTTGGCTGCGTTGGGTCTTCGTTGCTGTGCGCGGGCTCTCTCTAGTTGCGGAGAGCGTGAGCTACTCTTCTTTGCGGTGCGCGGGCTTCTCATTGCGGTGGCTTCTCTTGTTGCAGAGCACGGGCTCTAGGCGTGTGGGCTTCAGTAGTTGTGGCACACGGGCTTAGTTGCTCTGCGGCATGTGGGATCTTCCCAGACCAGGGATCAAACCCGTGTCCCCTGCATTGGGCGGGGGTGGGGGGGTGGGGGGGGGATTCTTAACCACTGCGCCCTCAGGGAAGCCCCACATATGCATTTAAATGAGACTGTCATTGTGTTTCCTCAGTAATATGCAAGTGAAGCTAGTAGGAGAGGACAAAGGAGAGGTACTTCTCCTAGGTACTACCTAATTACCTTCAAGCATCAACAGTCTCCACATTTCCATATAAGACAATAAAAACTAATGTGCATTACTCATCACACAGTGGCTTAAGCAACCTTAACTTTCAACAATAACCCCCTAGGGCCAAAGAAGAAATCAAATACTAAGTAGGTTACACTGCAGGACCTGGATGATTACAGCATATTTTTACAACATTTTTCCATTATTCAATTCAATTCACAAAAGTCATCTACAGACAGGAGGATGTAATTTAAACAAAGGAGTTATTTTTAAAAGAAGAGTAAGAGTTTTGTATTATTGTTATCTTTCCCATTAAAATCTGACAAAGTCCTGGATACATGAACACTTTCAGCACCCTTAAAAACAATCAGAAGAACATATCGACAAGATACATAACCTTAGAAAGTCTCAGTCTAGCTTTGACCAAAGGTTGTTTTATGGAACGCAATTATCACATTTAATGCACTAGTCCATTTTCAAAATGGCTATCAATGTGAGTACCTTGATCATTAGTAGTTGATATCCTGCCTATTAGCTTTATTAAGAAAAATCAGAGACTTAAAAGGCCTTGTGAATCTTACTTTTCTTAAACTCCTTAAAAGTAACACTTTAAGTTAGAACTGAGACCTATTTAGCAGGTTCAGATGTTCGCATCGTGGTTACCTATAATGTAAACCATTGTGAGACGCCTATGTATACATCAAGTTGACTAGATCATTGTGAACTTGAATTAAAAACTCATTTAGAAAATGAAAATAACTGAGAAATGCCCTCATTACATTCATACGTTATATTTTACAATGTGTGAACACCACCAGGAAATGTTGGAATTTAATTTATATATTTATATATTGTTACCGTTTTCTCATTAACAAAAAATTTTTGACACTTCAAAAATTAACATTTGGAAGAAAGTTTAACTGAACTAGTCTTAAACCAGGTATAAACAACTAATCTAAAACAAATTATTTGAAACCCTATGGGAAGGTTTAACCCAAACCATGACATACCCAAAACATGTCCAATGGAAAAAGACGAATCGCTAACATACAACTTGCCTTTTCCTTCCTAAGTCTGTATTTTCTTCTCCTTGGCTGTAATTCTTAAACTTTTAAGAATCTTTGGAAAACTACAAATCTTCTCTCCCCACAAAAATGAACACATAAACATTTACATGCAATTTCAAGGAGTCTGCCCATTTCGAGAAATCCATCCATGGATCCCCCTAAGTATCCCCAAACCCCAGTCTATATTTGTAATATACATTTAGATTAAGTTGGTAAGTTAAAATTTCCTCTACCTCCTTTGCTCTTCTTTCCTACATCTTTTTCTCTGAATCTCTCCAGCATATCTATGGTCATAAAAGAATTAACAGTTGAATGAAAGAACTGTGTTGAGTAACATCATTAAATGTAGAATAAAAGATCTTAGTATAAACCCCAATATGCTAATTAACCAGATGTATAACCTCAGACAAGCCAATTAATCTCACTTGATCTCAGTGTGTTCCCGCGTAAAAGAAGAATAATAGTACCCACACCTATTTAATCTGATAACACAGGCAAAGTTCCCAGTACAAAGGGGGCTTTCAGTGTTGGCTCCTTTCTCCTTCCTACTTGAGAGGATCATTCCTAAAGAAGTTATAGATTATGGATAGCAGAGCAGAGATTTATGTCATTTTAGAGTTTGTTGCATGCATTTTTCCACAGTGAACATGATGCAGTGGAGATGAAAGAAAAGAAAAGATGGGGAAGGGAAAGTTTAAAAACTGAAGTAGGCCATAAGCAACCAAAGGAAGAATATAAACCGAACTTTACCAAAATAGAAACCTTTGGGGTGTCAAAGGTCACTATCAGAAAAGTAAAGAGATAACCCAGAGAATGGGAAAAATATTTGCAAATCATAGGTCTGATAAGGGTCTAGTATCCAGGATATATAAAGAACTCTTACAACTCAACAATAAAAAGATAACCCAATTTTTAAATGGGCAAAACACTTGAATAGACATTTCTCCAAATAAGATATACAAATGGTCAATTTGTACAGGGAAAGATGCTCAATATCTTTAGTCATTAAAAAAATGCAAATCAAAATCACAATAAGATACCACTTCATACCTCCTACGGTGGCTATAATAAAAAACTGGAAAGAAGCAAGTGTTGGCTAGGATGTGGAGAAACTGGAAGCTTCATACATTACTGATGGGAATATAAACTGGTACAGTCACTCTTGAAAACAGTTTGACAGTTCCTCAAAATGTCAAACATAGAGTTACCACATGACCCGTCATCCCACTCCTACGTATGTACTCAAGAGAACTGAAAATATATGTTCATACAAAAACTTGTATGTAAATGTTCATAGCAGCATTGTTCATAATAGCCCAAAAGTGGAAACAATCCAATTATACACCAACTGATGATGAATGCGTGCATAAAACCTATATCCACACAATGGAATACTATCAGTCATAAAAAGGAATGAAGTACTGAGACGTTGTACAGCATGGATGAATCCTGAAAACATTATGCTAAGCAAAGAAGCCAGACACAAAAGACAACACATTGTATGATTGCATTTACACGAAATGGTCAGAATAAGCAAATACATGAAGACAGAAAGTAAATTAGCGATTGAGAGGAGCTGGGGTTAGGGAGGAGCAGGGAGTGACTGCTAACGGATTCCAGGTTTCCTTTTGGGGTGCTGAAAATATTTTGGAAATAGATATTGGTGATGGTTGCACAGCTTTCTGACTACACTCAAAAACACTGACTTGTACACTTTAAAATGGTGAATTATATGGTATATAAATTATATCTCAATATAAATAAACAAATGAAATGAGATGAAATAGGCTATCTGGACACTAGTAGTCCAAAGATGGTCTGAAATAAAAGATTATCTGAAAATTAGGTATTTTATATAAAAATGACATTATTGACTTACTGGATAGGTCATAAGTGATGAATTGGGCTCTAACAGCAGGGATGCAATGAGACTGAGTGGAAAATTCAAAACCACCCACAGTGCTGAGCGTCAGAGAATTTGGACTGGCTCTATTCGGGGCTCTTCCATACTGCTGGGCAGGTTACCCTACCTTTCCGAACCCTCAGTTTTCTCAGCTACACACTTAAAGGATTCCCTCCCACCAGTGACACTTACTGTTTCTGCTGACTGTTTCTTTCCATTCTCTTGCCTAGCTCATCTGGTCACCTACTGCCACACAATATTCCCAACCTTTTCAACATTAAGGGCTATCATATACTCCCCTCACCACTCTTCCTATGCCCCTCCCATGTTCCCATGGAGCACTGTTTTTAAAAGTTGTGTCTAAGAGGGACTTCCCTGGTGGTCCAGTGGTTAACACTCCACACTTACAATGCAGTGGGTGCGGGTTTGATCCCTGGTCCGGGAACTAGGATCCCACATGCTGCGTGGCACAGCCACAAAAAAAAAAAAGTTGCGTCTAAGAAATTGCATTTAGGTCATACTTTTTTATTTTTTGCTAACCAAATATAAAAAAGTAGCCTATCATAACTTCTTGGTTAGACTCTCCAGCTTTTACCATAATTTCCATTTGACTTTCTGAACACTAAAATTAGTTTATTAATCTCAGGATGGGGATGCTTGAGTTAAGGGAATATGCTATCTACAATCTTGAAATAAGCATGACACCAAATGGGACTGGCCCATAGCCTTAACCATGGTATAGGTAACTTTTTCCAAAAACAACACTAGGTCTACCACACTTTCTCAGAGTAGAGAGAGATATGACCACGTATAACACCATTCCTTGGATGATTCTATTCAATCCTCTGCCTTGATCAGAAGGCGTTTAAGGCAACATGCCAAATGGGATGTAGAAGCAACCTATGAAGCCTCAGATAACCTGCCATACCCATTGCTACCTTACTGTTAATAGTCCTTTTTTTTTTCAAAACATAAGCTGTAGGCTGAGTAAAACAAAGCCAGGTAGCAATGCCACAACTGTGTCAAAATTAAAGGCAAAAGTGCCCAATCACTCTGTAGGTGGTGTAGAGCACAACTCTACCCAACAGAGGTGTTCTGTGCTGGATGGTGGCAAACTGAGCCAATGGATCCTCCATCCCTTTCGGGAAGTACAGCTGAACATAGAGAAGAGGTTGATACTGGGGTCTGGGCTGTAACCCTAACCACACTGAGTTATGGTTAATGAATCCTCACGAGATATCCAGTGTGTCACAGTCTTGGAAGTGATGGGACTCTTTACTAAAATTGCTGCTTCTCAAACATAGGGTCTATTTGTGAATGCCCAGATCTCCTTTTTTACTCTAAAGAGAGATATAGCTTTTAACTTTTTTTTTCTGATTATAAAGGCAAAGTTTACAGGTCAAATGGGTTTATGCACTGTGTTTTCTGTCCAATTACCGCACTCTACTCTTCATTCACAAGCTTTAACTATCATCTATACGCAAAGTACCAAGAGTCTAATATAAGAAGATATTTATTTATTTATTCCTTCAAATAATTATTGTATTGACCCCAACCTTCACAAGCTTAAATTTGTTTCGGGAGCAAGAACTATATACAAAAAATAAGTTACAATTGGGTCTTCCCTGGTGGCGCAGTGGTTAAGAATCCACCTGCCAATGCAGGGGACACGGGTTCGAACCCTGGTCTGGGGAGATCCCACATGCCACGGAGCAACTAAGCCTGTGTGCCACAACTACTGAGCCTGTGCCCTAGAGCCCACGCGCCACAACTACCATAGCCCGTGCGCCTACAGCCTGTGCTCCGCAACTAGAGAAGCCACCGCAATGAGAAGCATGCGCACCGCAACGAAGAGTAGGCCCCGCTCGCTGCGACTAGAGAAAGCCTGCGCGCAGCAACGAAGACCCAATGCAGCCAAAAATAAATAAAATATAAATAAATTTATAAAAAAAAGTCACAACTGCCAAATAAAACAAATGGTATTTTTTAAAAAGGTGCCATATAACTATTTAAAAGGGCAAGAAAGATGTAGAATGGACAGGCTATGGAAAGCCTTGTGAAGAGTATGAGATCTGAGCTAGGTCCTGAATGAAGGAGGGATCTGAAGAAGCAGAGAGGAAATGAGAAGACAGGATGAGGAGAGTAAGGCTGTTATCGTGAAGAAGCACAGTATACTTAGGCCCAGTCAAAGGGACTTTACCAGGGGTTAGCTGGTGATAAGGTTATAAACGCAGTCAGTGTAGGGACAGAAAATGGAAGGGTTTGACTGTAGAGCTGAGAGATGTGGGCATCACTAACAGTGGCAGAGAGAGTCAAAAAAAAAAAAAGGGAAAATCAACAGAGTTTTCTCATTAGATGTGAAGGATAAAGAAAAATATCAAAGATGATTTAGACAATTTGAATTTCCATACCCATATCTAACAGGAAAATACAGGTGGGAGAGCACATCTTTTTTATTACTGTTAAGACAATCAGCCTCAATTCAGAGATCTAGTTCTATCTTTTGCAGAGTGACTAGATAAGTTTTTTGCTAAATATTCCTAACATTCCTTTACAATGACAACCACTACCAAAAAATTAAGTCCAAACCTCCTTCAAGATTAGACCCCACGCACCACAACTACTGAAGCCTGCGTGCCCTAGAGCTCGTGCCCCACAAGAAGAGAAGCCACCACAATGAGAGGCCCGTGCACCGCAACGAAGAGTAGCCCCCGCTTGCCGCAACTAGAGAAAGCCCGTGTGCAGCAACGAAGACCCAACACAGCCAAAAAAAAAAAAAAAAAAAAGATTAGACCCCTCACTTTACCTTTCTAACATCATTTCCCTCCACATCCCTCCACAAACTCTATTAAGGTCTGTCTACTCAATGTTCCCTGAGCATGCCATATAACTTCTCATGCCAGTCATTTGTTAATCCTGCCCCGTCAGCCGAGAATGCCCTTATTTCTCTCCCTATCAACTGAATCTCACTAATCTCTCAATATTCAGTTCAAACACCACTAACTCTTTCTAAAAATCCCCAGCTCCTATCACTTTCCTGTGTGTATTTCCACTCTACTACTCCTGGCTTTATTACACTTATTTCATCCTGTATTGTATAAAATTTGTTTATATGACCACATTCCCATTGCCAGTGATTGATTTAGAGGTGGGTCCATTATTAAGTTTTGGACAGAGAGATTTAAGTGAAATCAGCTGGAAGGCTTCTGAGAAAGATTTCCAAACTCTTAAAAGAGCATAAGAAAGCACTAACCACCACCCTCTGCTGGATGTCATCTTGTCTGGATATGATGCCTGGAACTGTGGTACCCATCTCGCATCCATGATGAGAACTGGCTAAAGGACAAAGCAGACAAGTCCAAGATGGCAGAGCAGAAGGTGGAAAGAATGTGGGTCCTTGATGATGTCACTAAACCACAGATTTAAGCCAATCCTAGACTGAGGCATCTTGTTACTTGTTATGATAAATTTTCCTTATTTTCAAATTATTTTGAATTGGATTTTCTATCATTTGAAGCCCAAAGCATCTTAATTTATACAGTCATGTTTGAGATGCAAATTAGACGTCTATGCAGAGACATCAAGTAGTCAGTTGGATAGAAGATCAGGGGAGAAGTCAAGACTGGACCCGTACATTTGGGAGACAGCAGCATACAGAAAGAATTTACATTTGAGGGCTGGGAAGACCGGATAGAGAGAGAAAAGAAAGCTTTAGGGCACCCTATGGGCAGAGGAGAAAAAGCCAACAAGGAAGAAAGAAGAAATTAACACTGAGGGAAAATGAAAACACTAAACTGCAAGGCGCAGAAGCCAAGAGATTAAGCTTCAAGAAAGAAGAGCTGTTCAGCTGCATCAAATGCTGCTAAAACATTGAGTAAGATAGAGAAAAATGACCACTGAATTTAGTGGCTGAATAATTCCTTAACATAAAGGCCACCTTGTCCTTCCACAGCCTCCTTCTCCCTGGAAAAACAGCCGTCTTGAGTTAATTAGTATAATGGTTAAGGGCTCAGACTTGGGCTGAGTTCTGGAGCTACCACTCCTAGCTGTGGGGCCTGCTCAATCAACCAGCCTACCCTGTGAGAAGGAGGGAATGGCAGCTGAGGAATGGCAGCTGGAACTGGACTCCAAATAGACAAAAGGTTTGCATTCGGTTTTTAAAGATGGGAGAGACTTGAGCGTGTTTACATGTTGATGGGAAGGAACACCTTTTACCACAAGGAACCCATTACAAGAAAACATTTTGGAATTTATTAGAGTAGGTTAGTTTATTAAGCTTTAAAAAATTATATACAGATTAAAAAGTATGATAAAGCCACAAGCTTAATCTCTACCTCATTTCAGAACATATCAACGAAAAGAAAAACGATACACATTATACGATATAACGATACACGATACTTATTTATCACAATAAGTAGTAGTAGTAAATAGTTAATAAAAAGTACCTAATCTTCTCTTGGTTTTACTAAAAAGATGATTCCAATATTAAAACACAAAGTACTAAATCATAAAAGCTCAGATATTTTAAAAGCTAAGGAAATCTATAACATAGCTACCTAAAACTGTTTGGAATACCCTCCTAAAACACTTTGTCTTTTATATATATATATATATTTTTTATACAGCAGGTTCTTATTAGTCATCAATTTTATACACATCAGTGTATACATGTCAATCCCAGTCTCCCAATTCATCACATCACCCTCCCCACCACCACTTTCCCCCCTTGGTGTCCATACGTTTGTTCTCTACATCTGTGTCTCAATTTCTGCCCTGCAAACCAGTTCACCTGTACCATTTTTCTAGGTTCCACATATATGCGTTAATATATGATATTTGTTTTTCTCTTACTTCACTCTGTATGAGTCTCTAGATCCATCCACATCTCTACAAATGACCCAATTTCGTTCCTTTTTATGGCTGAGTAATATCCCATTATATATATGTACCACATCTTCTTTATCCATTTGTCTGTCGATGGGCATTTAGGTTGCTTCCATGACCTGGCTATTGTAAATAGAGCTGCAATGAACACTGGGGTGCATGTGTCTTTTTGAATTATGGTTTTCTCTGGGTATATGCCCAGTAGTGGGATTGCTGGGTCATATGGTAATTCTATTTTTAATTCTTTAAGGAACCTCCATACTGTTCTCCATAGTGGCTGTATCAATTTACATTCCCACCAACAGTGCAAGAGGGTTCCCTTTTCTCCACACCCTCTCCAGCATTTGTTGTTTGTAGATTTTCTGATGTTGCCCATTCTAACTGGTGTGAGGTGATACCTCATTGTATCAGTCTTTAATACATTCTCAAATCTGAAGTATTTTTTCCCTTTGGTCTTATTGAAGAAATATGCTGTCAGGAGATAAGCCTTCTATAAGCTTGTGTACACAACCACGTAAGAAAATATTAAAACATTTTAATGTTCACTTCAGGAAATTCTAAAATTTAAAACCACTCCAAATTAAAATATGACCACTTCAAAGAAAAGGGGATAATTTCAAAGTTAAGACCAAAACAGCTTTTGATACAAACCACTGCATGTTGCAGAAGCAGTAACCTAGTTTCACTTTGAGTGTAGTGTTTGTTGCCCTCAAGGGATCTGCAACTTTCGAGCAAGATTTTTTCATTAAATGCCATATAACAGGTAAAGCAGAGGAGGAAAAAAAGTCAATACATCTTCATGCTACAACACATCTCAACTGTTCAGTTTAAGGGAAGAAAAGCACAGTACTTACGAACACATACATATACAAACACGCACACATATACATGTATCACATTGATAAGCGGCTGTTAGTTATTGGTGAGATAACACTAAAATGTTAACTCAAGGCTAACCTATAGAACATGTGGCAATTTAACAATCTGCTTGTGAGGCGCAAAAATCCCCAGCATCACACAAAATTACTCTTGACTATTTGCTCCCTGGTTCAGTAATTGGTCGGTAATAACCTGAGCAGAGAAAGCTGGTGGAAGACGTTCAAATATACAAAGGTTTTTCCACATAGAATTCTTAATTACTTTTTCCCAAAACATGGTTCTCCATATTGAGCGGTGAATACTATGCATATTTCAGAAAGACAGAAATCCCAAACATCCACATTTCTGAGTGAACAACCTGTTCCAAGACACTATCTCCCTATAAGCCCCAGAGAAGTTACTTTGAGGGTATAAAATAAATTAGTTAGTAACAATACACACTTTAGAATTTATATTTTAACTGCACTGGAATGTCTAAAAAATGAGCCTACGAACAGCAAAGGCACTGAGCCCAAGAGGAAGTGAACAGACTCCTGGCTTGCAGACAAATGAGTGGGTGGAGGAAACATTTATGTGGGGAGGATGATTTTTACACGATGCTTTTCTTAATCTAAAGAAAACCACAGCTCTTAGCAATATATGTGCTATAAATAGATGTAATCAGTTAAAAACCTGAATACTTGTTTGCCTACTTGTTTTGTTTTTAAATAACTTTTGTCATAACCCAAATCCAATGAGTGATCAAGATAATCAAGCCAACGTGACCAAGCAGGTTGCCCAGTTAAAGGCCTGGGGACATATGACCAAGACTAATTCCCCTTCACCTGTTTATGCTGAGGAAAATATTTTAATTAGTAATGTGGGTTTTTCTTGTAACATCTTTAAATATACTTCCCTCACCAAAATCAAAGAGTTTTCACACTGGTTCACATCAATGTAAAATTTCTACCAACTACTTTTGGCAACATCTTTAAGAAATGTGGCTAGAGCAATCAGAGTTTTGATCACAGAACCATTGTTCTAGCAACTGCTCCCTCCTTCCCCAGCTCCTCCCCGCCAAAACCCCACATCTATCGAAGATCACAAAGTTCCTGTCAAGTAAGTATTAGTCTCTTTCATAAATAGAGGAAATTAAGGCCTGCTGACTAAAAGGTGACAGGGGCTCTGAGAGAGTACGAACTAGTTGAGTGTATAACTGCTATGCTCTTTTCTCCCTTAAAATAAAACCCGATCAGAGGACAGATGACTTTTTTTGGAAGTGGAGGTGAGAGTTGCTGGTAAAGAGGTAATGTAACCTAGGTTTTCTAATATTTTTACAATGGACATGTATTCTTTTTTTTTTTTTTAATAAATTTACTTATTTATTTATTTTTGGCTGTGTTGGGTCTTTGTTGCTGCACGCAGCCTTTCTCTAGTTGTGGAGAGCGGGGGCTACTCTTTGTTGCGGTGCGCGGGCTTCTCATTGCGGTGGCTTCTCTTGCTGCAGAGCATGGGCTCTAGGCGTGCGAGCGAGCTTCAGTAGTTGCAGCATGCGGGCTCAGTAGCTGTGGCTCACGGGCTGTAGATCACAGGCTCAGTAGTTGTGGCGCACGGGCTTAGTTGCTCCACAGCATGTGGGATCTTCCAGACCAGGGCTCGAACCCGTGTCCCCTGCACTGGCAGGCGGATTCTCAACCACTGCTCCACCAGGGAAGCCCAGATTAATTGTTAATAATGCCCCTCTCACACATCTCTCCCAGTCTGGATAATAAATTATATGGTTACCCATTTATGCAAAAAACAAATATACTACTGTTCCTATATGGCAATAGGTTTGTAAAATGTGTATCATTTCCAGATTTTATCTTTTTTAATTCATTTTATTCATTTTTATTACACATTAGATTTTCTTAAATTATAAAAAGTAACTTATTTTAGACCTTCATCTCATTCTGATATACACCTGTCATACAATAAAATCAAAGATTTGCTTTAATCAAATACGAGAAAATCAAAATCTGATTTTACCACATCAAAATGTATACAGAGGGACTTCCCTGGTGGCGCAGTGGTTAAGAATCTGCCTGCCAATGCAGGGGACACAGGTTCGAGCCCTGGTCCGGGAAGATCCCACATGCCGTGGAGCAGCTAAGCCCGTGAACCACAACTACTGAGCCTGTGCTCTACAGCCCACAACTACTGAAGCCTGTGCGCCTAGAGCCCATGCTCTGCGACAAGAGGAGCCAACGCAATGAGAAGGCCGTGCACAGCAACAAAGACCCAGCACAGCCAAAAATAATAAATAAATAAATAAATTTATTAAAAAAAATGTATACAGAGTAAATAAATCAAATGAATAAAAAAGTAGAAACTTTAAAGACTATAAGCCCCTTGAGGAGAGATTGTTCTTTTTAAAATACTACTTCAACATTCTAGCCTGTGTCTAGCTCAGTACTGAGAACATAATGAGGTCCAGATTGAGGCCTGTGCTCTAGAGCCCATGAGCCACAACTACTGAGCCCACGTGCCACAACTACTGAAGCCTGTGCGCCTAGAGCCCGTGCTCCACAACAAGAGAAACCACTGCAATGAGAAGCCCACGCACTGCAACGAAGAGTAGCCCTCACTCACCGCAACTAGGGAAAGCCTGCATGCAGCAACGAAGACCCAACTCAGGCAAAAATAAATAAATAAAAATAAATCAATCTATAAAAAAATTATTTAAAAAAAAAGACTCAGGAGGGACTTCTCTGTGGCGCAGTGGTTAAGAATCCGCCTGCCCATGCAGGGGACACGGGATCGAGCCCTGGTCCGGGAAGATCCCACATGTCCCGGAGCAACTAAGCCCGTGCGCCACAACTACTGAGCCTGTGCTCTAGAGCCTGCGAGCCACAACTACTGAGCCCACGTGCCACAACTACTGAAGCCCACATGCCCAGAGCCTATGATCTGCAACAAGAGAAGCCACCACAATAAGAAGCCCGCGCACCGCAATGAAGGGTAGTCCCCGCTCGCCGCAACTAGAGAAAGCCTGCACACAGCAACGAAGACCCAACGTGGCCAAAAATAATAAATAAATAAATAAATAAATAAATTTATATATTAAAAAAAGACTCAGGAGCCAGCCTGATAAGCTCCTAATGGACAAAAACAGGACAACTGAGTATCAACAAGGATGAATAACAGTAATGCACTGAAACATTTCAAATATGCTTAAATCCATTGGTCACCTTTAGAGGATGCTGAGAGAACCAACTCATTCTTCTGAAAACTGGTAAGTGAAGGGCAAGAATCAAGCATTTAGTCTCCATTCCTATCAGATCTGTACCTCAAGGAAACTAAATATTTGTTGAGGAGAAATTTCTTTTTATAGAAGTATTCCAGCTAATAATTGAAGAAGAAGTTATAGTGTTTGGTATTATTTTGCAACCCATAATGAATTAATAGATATAGGCAAAGATCATCAGTGGCTGGTAACAGTACCAAAGAAGAAACAACCAGCACTGTACGTCTCCTGGTAGAATTATACATCACCAGCTATTAGTCTTGTCCTGCACCCACAAGAAAAACTGAACCTTAATCTGATCAAGCCTGTAGATCTAAAAGCCAATTTACAGGAAGTAAAAGGCACCGAGGAACATGTTAAACGATATCACATGGATATAATCAGCACAATCCAGACTATGGGAGACTATACAACAAATGATAGGGATTCTTCAACAAAAATTCCAAGGAAAAAGAAAGAAAGAGAAAAATAGGAAGGAGAACTTATAAAGAGACTTAACAGACATATTAACCAATCACTCTTCTTTACACCTTAATTCAACATTCTAGCCTGTGTCTAAATGTTGAAAACACTAACTGAAAAAACAATTACGAGTCAATTGGGAAGTACAGACACTGACTGAACACTTAATGATGGTCAGGAAGTCTTTTACTATAATCATGGTATTAAGTTGTCTTTTTTTTTTTCCACACACACACACTGTATTTTATTTTTACAACAGATAAATAAACTGACACCAAGCATTGTAAATGGATGACCACAACAAAAGCAACAATGATTGCAATTACCAAACAGAAACACACTCATACTATGTCATAATATTGACATTCAGTCCAGTAATCCTCCACTGTAACAGCTCCTTCACTTTGCAGTGAAAATTGATTTGTATATTTTTTGCCTCTGAGTCCCTGTGGGATTTTTTTTTTTTTAATTCGAACAGAAAGTCACAAAAATTATAATCATCCTCATCAGTTCACTCAGTCCCATGTAATTAATTTTTTTTTCATCTTGATCTTTTGTTAGCACTTTTATGAATTCATCAGTTTTCCATTTGAGTTCTGAACATGCTTATTCATTCAGTTCAGCAGTATAGTCAGTTACCAGAAACCTGTACTTGTCACAGTCTTTTCCATGAATTCCTTGAAGATGAAACCCTTTTATAGGAACATTTTTGCAAAAGCATCAGAGTACACCCAGAACTGTCTGTAAATGACAAAAGACTTAAAAAACCACTGACCGAACACTTAATGATGGTCAGAAAGTCTTTTAGTATAATCATGGTATTAAGTTGTCTTTTTTTAAAAAAAGAATTTTTGTATATAAAAATAATATGATATGACATTTAGAATTTCTCCAAAGTCATTGGAGGGACGGAATTATAGTGGGGGTGGATATATATGAAACAAGATTAGCCATGTACTAATAATTGTTGAAGCTGGGATATGGGTATATTTTGGTTCATTATATTTTCCCGTTTATATATTTGAGAATTTCTATAATATAAAAAGGGTTTTGAAAGACCAAAAATATCATAATTTAGAAACATACAGGACACTATAACCTGACAACAATGGAGAAAAAATATTTTGTGACAACTACAATTAACTCTAAATTAACCTTTTGACATAACTAAGGAATTACAGAAGTAAAATATAGTTTGAAAATCCCTCTGTATTATGACTACATTTAATTTTCTTTTATACAACTTAAATTTTATATCTCTAAAAACTATAATGTAAGCAATATGGTATATTTCCTTTTTTTTGTGGGAGAAAAATATTTATTATTAAATAGAAATAAACCCAGCTATACATTATGGTTAAGTGTAGAGTACTTTGTGTGTACTTTTTTTTTTAATTTAATTTTATTTATTTTTTTAAACAGCAGGTTCTTATTAGTTATCCATTTTATACACATCAGTGTATACATGTCAATTTCAATCTCCCAATTCATCACACCACCACCCTCACCCCACACCACTTTCCCCCCTTGGTGTCCATACATTTGTTCTCTACATCTGTGTCTCTATTTCTGCCCTGCAAACCTGTTCATCTGTACCATTTTTCCAAGTTCCACATATATGCGTTAATATACGATATTTGTTTTTCTCTTTCTGACTTACTTCACTCTGTATGACAGTCCCTAGATCCACCCACGTCTCTACAAATGACTCAGTTTTGTTCCTTTTTATGGCTGAGTAATATTGCATTGTATATATGTACCACATCTTCTTTATCTATTCGTCTGTCAATGGGCATTTAGGTTGCTTCCATGTCCTGGCTATTGTAAATAGTGCTGCAATGAACATTGGGATGCATGTGTCTTTCTGAATTATGGTTTTCTCTGGGTATATGCCCAGTAGTGGGATTGCTGGGTCATATGGTAATTCTATTTTTAGTTCTTTAAGGAACCTCCATACTGTTCTCCATAGTGGCTGTATCAATTTACATTCCCACCAACAGTGCAAGAGGATTCCCTTTTCTCCACACCCTCTCCAGCATTTATTGTTTGTAGATTTTCTGATGATGTCCATTCTAACTGGTGTGAGGTGATACCTCATTGTAGTTTTGATTTGCATTTCTCTAATAATTAGTGATGTTGAGCAGCTTTTCATGTGGTTCTTGGCCATCTGTATGTCTTCTTTGGAGAAATGTCTATTTAGGTCTTCTGCCCATTTTTGGACTGGGTTGTTTGTTCTTTTAATATTGAGCTGAATGAGCTGTTTATATATTTTGGAGATTAATCCTTTGTCCATTGACTCGTTTGCAAATATTTTCTCCCATTCTGAGGGTTGTCTTTTCGTCTTGTTTGTAGTCTCCTTTGCTTTGCAAAAGCTTTGAAGTTTCATTAGGTCCCATTTGTTTATTTTTGTTTTTATTTCCATTACTCTAGGAGGTGAGTCAAAGTGATTTATGTCAAAGAGTGTTCTTCCTATGTTTTCCTCTAAGAGTTTTATAGTGTCCAGTCTTACATTTAGGTCTCTAATCCATTTTGAGTTTATTTTTGTGTATGGTGTTAGGGAGTATTCTAATTTCATTCTTTTACATGTAGCTGTCCAGTTTTCCCAGCACCACTTATTGAAGAGACTGTCTTTTCTCCACTGTATATCCTTGCCTCCTTTGTCAAAGATTAGTTGACCATAGGTGCGTGGGTTTATCTCTGGGCTTTCTATCCTGTTCCATTGATCTATATTTCTGTTCTTGTGCCAGTACCATATTGTCTTGATTACTGGAGCTTTGTAGTATAGTCTGAAGTCAGGGAGTCTGATTCTTCCAGCTCTGTTTTTCCCCCTCAAGACCACTTTGGCTATTCAGGGTCTTTTGTGTCTCCATACAAATTTTAAGATTTTTTGTTCTAGTTCTGTAAAAAATGCCATTGGTAATTTGATAGGAATTGCATTGAATCTGCAGATTGCTTTGGGTAGTACAGTCATTTTCACAATATTGATTCTTCCAATCCAAGAACATGGTGTACCTCTCCATCTGTTTGTACCATCTTTAATTTCTTTCATTAGTGTCTTACAGTTTTCTGCATACAGGTCTTATGGTATATTTCTGATTTAATAAAACTTTAATCCCAAATATGCTAACACAGAATGATCAAAAGTATAAAAGAAAAATTAAACATGTTAGAAGTAAAACAATTTGCCTAATAAGGTCATCACTCCGTCAAGATCAGAATCCAGCCTTTAGAGAGTAGACATTACTGTATTCCAGATACTAAGTTAGCTTTTAATGTTTCAGTGACAGGACAATAAAACTGAACCACAAACTTCTGTCTTCATGTGGAACTTACTATGTAGATCTGGCTACAGGTAAGGTTTTAGATCTATATTGCTTAAGTACATAGCCAATATTTTAGTAAGAACTGGCATTAAAGCTACTTTATATGTGTTCTCCAACTGATATACTACACAGTACATTCTGCCACCTTCATATTTACAGGTCCAACTAGGAAACCATTATCCAAAGTACATGTATGTTTATAGAGAGAGACTTGTGGGTGTGCAGAAGACCATTTTAGATGATTTTCTAAATCTGCTGTACTATGAGGTGACCAGGATTCTCCTCTTATTCAGTCAGTGTTGTGGTGTTGCTATCACCGTAAGTACAATGGCCGTAAGCATTTCACTGTATAAAAGTCATATGTAAGCACAGGCCATAGCCACGGTTCTCACCATTAAATGAAAAACTACCTTCTTCCTTCCCTGGTTTTCTCCCTCCATCATGAGTCAGCAAATATCATGTATTCTCAGTTCTAAGCTCCATTTTACTGTTTCTAAAACAAGGATGCTACATACTTTTCCTCAGTTCTAGGATGTTATTGATTTTAAGTTCTTATTTTATGGTCAAGTTTGTGGAAGATCCAAATGAAGCAGCTATAGTCTCTGAGGATCCAAACCTCATCTTCATTTTGGGCTTGTTCCTTCTACCTTACCCCAATATCTAATGAACCAACAAGTCCTGTTTTTAAAAACTGCCTTGTCCTCCCTGTTCCAATTGCTAACGTAACCTCTGAGTTCAGGCCCTCATCATCTCATACACAGATTACAACAGTCTTTCTGCCTCCCTCTTTCAAACCACCTTACACAGAGATTCTTTAAGCTATATTTTCCTAAAGAATTTGGATCGTGTCACTCCCTAGCTACAAACCTTTACTGGTTTCTAGAGCCTTGGAATAAAGTTCAGTTCCTTAGCAAAGCATTCAAAAGCCCTCCACCATCTGCGCCCAACTGACTTTTTCAGTCTTGGCTCCCAAAGTCCTCCCCCCCACGTAACATCCTCATGCTATTTTTCAAATGCACCTTGACTTTTTCCACTTCTAAGCCTTTGACTATGTCATTCTTTCCTTCTACCTAGAACATCATTCCCCCTGCCATCCATATGACCATAACATCCTAACCACCTTTTAAGACCTAGCTCAAAAGTACCTTCCTCATGAAACTTTTCTTGACCACCATTTTTGTTTCGTAGAATGCTTAGGAGGATTTTTATTTTCTTTTAAAAGGACGTGTAAGCTAATGGAAAGAATACTCAACAGTTCTGTTTAAGCTGGGAGGAAAGTGATTTTAAAAAATCCATATCCATGTGATGTTGTCCATTTCTTCCTCCTCTTCCATAAACTAAACTGTTTCAGGGAATGATTTAAATTAATATAGAGTTTGGATGCCATGGTGTGCCTCAGGAGGGATTTTCTGCATTAGCAAGTGCAGAGTGAAAGATACTCAAGTAGTACCCCATCTGTAATGGTACTCTGCCTCAAGACCAGCACTTTTTTCTCCTTCAAGAACTGCTTAATACTTATATTCTCTCAGAGACAGACACTGCAGACAGTGTAACCATCTGGCACAAGTTAATTTTCTAGTAAACAAAAGGTGGCTATTTTCCATGTGCTCCTGGAGACAGGGACCTGTAACTGGACTGAAAAGGGTTATCACTGTGCAAGAGCTACACTCATCCATGTTATAAACCATTTTTCTGCATGGACACAAGAAGGGTGGGGAAAAAGACCTTCAAACCTACCCTAAAATAGCCTTGGAGAGAATGACTGTGAACATCAAAAGATAACTTTCAAAGATAATAATGTCAACGAAAACTTAAATTTGTCTAAACAAACATAGACATCCAGATACATTATATATGGTATATACATAGGTACACTGTATGACTAAAATTAATCTATGAACAGATATTCAAGCTTATTCAAGTATAGAGTTTAAAAGCTTGATTTAGGATGTTTCCAAATAGAAAAATGATGTTAGTTGAAAAACTAGTGATATCTGAATTAAGTTTGGAGTTAAGTTGATAGTAATGTACCAGTGTTGGTTTCTTAGTGTATGTAAGACTTTAAACAATAACAGAACTAGATGAGGGGAACTACACTCAATATGTTGCAATAACCTATAAGGGAAAGAATCTGAAAAAGAAAAAAATATATATATATATCTGAATCACTTTGCTGTACACCTGAAACTAAGATGACATTGTAAATCAACTATACTTCAATAAAAAATTAAATTAAATTTTAAAAATTTTAAGAAGAGTAATATATGTGAAAAAATCTCAAAATCCTATACAAATGTTATACTTATTATTATGCTTTGTGTTTATGTGGTTTTCTACTTTGTTCATAAGATATAACCATCTGCAATATTTTCATATTTCTACCTTTATTATAACTAAACAAAATGTCAACACAGTGAAGTAATTTTCAAATGTTAATTTTCATAGTTTGCCAAACATACAATAAACATGTTCCAACTTTAATGTTCCTACCATTTTATTTTACCTGTTCTAACAATTATAAGAGAACAATGAATTTGGCTAAGAATGATTTCAGATTAACTTCTCTAATATAGAGCACTCAACTTTTATAATATATGTGGAGCAAGTAATAAGCACGGAAATATGTAATTGCTTTTAAAGAAATATTTGTTTTCAATTTAGGTTTCAGAGTAATGTGGAAGACTAAATTATTTTATCTTAAATGGCTGTTAGGTAAAACTCTATGTATCAGTAATAGGTTAGGAAATGGAAGCATAGTTATAGAAAGAAGGAAAATAAACTTTTAAGAGCATTGGACCTTAAACTCTACTATTATTCCATAAACCACAAAAAGACCAAACAGTTATTAAAGATTATCAATCACAATTTATAATATTTCTATATACAGTTAGTTGTACTCTGTTATTATAATATTTTTAAGTGTAGATTTTAATCCAAGGTTTTCTTTTTATAACCAAGAAATAAATGCATATGTGTTCATTTTGAGGAAGAAAAAAGAAGAGAACTGGATGAGGTGGTATATAGGTACTCTCTCTGTAACTTTTCTGTAAATCTAAAATTATTCCAAAATTTTAAATTTTTTATTTTAAAAAGGAGAACTTACTGGGATAACACAAATTGACATAATCACATTAATTAAAAGATTTTCTTTGAATTAAAAAAACAAGTTGGTTTATTAGTTTTTCTCAAAAGTGAGTTTTTTTTAAACTTTTTTTTGCGGTGCGGGGTGGGGGGGGGCGGGCCGTGCCGCTAGGCTTGCAGGATTTCAGTTCCCCCACCAAGGACTGAACTGGGGCCTTCAGAGTCTTAACCACTGGACAACCAGGGAATTCCCTAAAAACTGTTTTTTTAACTTTGATGTTTTTAAACTTTTTCAGGTTTACTTGGTAAAGACTATCAGTTATGAAACGGGCTGGGTTTTTTCAGCAGGATCCACCTACAAACACGTATAGGTATGTTTTATGGCTTAAATCCCAAACTGGCTAATGCCAAGATACCTGACTGACTTCTGACATCAGCTGCTATGGCCGACTATAGCTCAGAATGCTATGTGAATATGGAATAACTTTCCTTAGAACAGCTTAGCACTATTTTCCTAAGTGTGAAGTGTGCATATTTTTGGACCCAGCCATCGAGAATTCCTCATTAGTAGATAATACCACAGGTATACAAAGATGTGTACACAAGGGCATTCATTATAGCACTATTTAATATAACAAAAATTTGAAACATAAATAATGATATACACAGACACTGGCATACTACATAACCGAATTATGACATAGGTTTATATTAACAGACACAGAAATATGTCCACATGAAAAAAAAAGACTAAAGAACATGTGGGAATGGAATCACACAATCTCACTATGTAAAACTACGCATATACAACTATGCGTATATATGCTCATATTGAGAGATATCTCAGGACAGGGGTAAAGATGGGGAAGGAGATATTTTATTTTTTTCTTTATATTTTCTGTAATCCTTAAATAATTTTGGATAAGCCTGTATAATTTTTTTGAAAAATAATAAAGCTATTCTTCATAATGCTATAGAAGCAATTTGTTTCACACTCAAATAAGACATTAAGTACCCAAATATGTAATTTTTAAAAAGTGATCCCCTGTTCATGACTGAAAATGGCAAAATATGTTATTAAACTTACTGTAAACTATAACCCTAGAAAGCTGAGAAACAGTTCTACTATAAAAACATCAGACATTAGCCAAAGACTCTAGGTTGTCAATTTAACTGCAACATTAGCTATATAATTTTAGCTTATAGACAAGACACGTCACAGTATTATTATGCTTAGCTAGAGCTAAACTATAGTTATAAATATCAAGTTATTTCACAAAGATTCTATTTATAAATATGTACCTTAGCTGAGATCAGTCAATAGATTTTTTTTGCACAAGCAACAGAAATCTGTCCTCTTGCCAAGGATTTATCTTTCCATACCAATGAACTGGGGAGCTGCAAGAGAACTTATAACACATTCAATATTCTCCATTATATGAGAGATGAGGAAAGATGAAGCTTTAAAATGTTAAATGGTTCCTGTAAGGTCAACAGCTAGTTGATGGCAGAGCTGGGCCTATCACCCAGATGCTGGTCATAAGGCTCAAAATGAATTATTCCTACATACCCATTAGGATGGCTAAAATTAAAAATACTGACAATTTCAAGTGTCGCAAAGATGCAGAACAAATGGGACTTTCATATGTTACTGGTGGAGATGCAAAAGGGGACACTCTCTGGAAAACAGTTTGGCAGTTTCTTATAAAGTGAAACATACACACACCATATCAATCATCAAGCAGTCCCATTCCTAGGTATTTACTCTAGAGAAATGAGAACTTACATTCACCCAAAACTGGAAACGATCCAAATGTCCTTCAACTGGTGAATGAATAAACAACCTGTGGTACATCCACACAGTGGAATACTACTTGGCGATAAAACGGAACAAACTGTTGATCCACACAAAAACTTCGATGAATCTCATAGGCATTATGCTGAGTGAAAGAAGCCAGTCTCAAAGGGTTACATACGGAATGATCCCACTTACACAGCATTCTCCAAAAGACAAGACTATAGAGATGGACAACAGATCAATGATTGTCAGAGTGGAGGGTAGGGGAGAGTATGAATGAAAAGGGATTACAGAAGGAGTCTTTGGGTGATGGACTTGTTCTGTATCCTGATTGTGGTGGTGGTTACACGAATATATACAGGTATTGATACTTAAAGAACTGTACACATGCCAAAATGTCTATTTTACTGTACATTAATTTAAAAATTAAAATAGGGACTTCCTTCAACGCACTGCAACTACTGAAGCCCGTGCACTCTAGGGGTCTGTGTGCTGCAACTACTGAGCCCACGTGCTGCAACTACTGAAGTCTGCACGCCTAGAGCCTGTGCTCCGCAACAAGAGAAGCCACTGCAATGAGAAGCCCGTGCACCACAACGAAGAGTAGCCCCCACTCGCTGCAACTAGAGAAATCCCGCGCGCAGCAACGAAGACCCAATGCAGCCAAAAATAAAACCCAAAACAACAAAAACCCCAGGGACTTCCCTGGTGGTCGAGTGGTTAGGACTCTGTGCTTCCAGTGCAGGAGGCATAGGTTCGATCCCTGGTCGGGGAACTAGGATTCCGTATGCTGCACGGTGTGGCCAAAAAAAAATACATAAAATAAAAAATAAAAAAAACTAAAACAGGGCTTCCCTGGTGGCGCAGTGGTTGAGAATCCGCCTGCCAATGCGGGGGAAACGGGTTCGAGCCCTGGTCCGGGAAGATCCCACATGCCGCGGAGCAACTGGGCCCGTGAGCCACAGCTACTGAGCCTGCGTGTCTGGAGCCTGTGCTCCGCAACAAGAGAGGCCACGATAGTGAGAGGCCCGCGCACCGCGATGAAGAGTGGCCCCCGCTTGCCACAACTAGAGAAAGCCCTCGCACAGAAACCCAACTCGCACAGAAGACCCAACACAGCCAAAAATAAAATAAATAAATAAATATTAAAAAAAAAAAAAAAAACTAAAACAAATTACTTACTCAGTCTCTGGCTTCTAAAAGCCAGAAATATTTATGGATTTTTAAATTCAATTTTAAAATTAATTTTTCAATTACCAAAATAAAATGATTTGATGGGTCTTTTCCTACAAAATCTCAATGCCAAGAAAAGAATACATTCAACTTGGCAAGTTACATAGCCTCATTTTGTCTTAATTTCCCTGTTGGCAAAATGGGGATAATAATACCTACCTCAAAGGGTTATATGAGAATTAAATGGTAGATAATAAATAAATAAAAATATAGACATATTCACAGTATACATAACTTTGGGTATGGAAATGGAAGACAACTCCAACCAAGTAACTTTTAAGTTTTGTCCTTCCAGAGAACCAGGTTCTGATGATCGCTTTTCTGATAGAGCTGTCTCTGAAATATAGTCCAAGCCCAGAGTCTGATTTTCACACAGAAGTAAAAATTCACTACTGAGTCCTTGATGTATTTTTATTCTGTAACGACTGTACACAAATAAATTGTTGTTTAAACCAGATTCTGTGTTAAAGAAGATTACACTGTATATATTTGTATATATTTGTTTGTACATATTTCTTAGTCCTCTCAATTCTACCTAACTTAATGAATAAACAGGTAGCCTGTGCTCGTCTGTGTGTGTGTGTGTGTGTGTGTGTGCGTGTGTGTATGTGTGTGTATTAAGTAATAGCAGGTGTCCTACCTCTCAGAAGAACACAGTTTAAATGCTAGGCAAAATGAGAATCTAACCTTAACCTTTCCAGAGTTTCAGGTCTTTAAGAATTACCCCTCTATATGGAGTAAGGTCATAAATATGATGATTTTCTTCATGCCACATTTCTTAGCTTTCTACTTTCAAACTCATACCTTTAAGCCCAGCTTTTCATTTTATCACTCCCCACCCCCATTTAATCCAGTAAGCATTTGCTTAGCATCTACTTCAAGAAAATACTTTTTGTTAAGCTCTATTTAGGGCAGTGATTTTCAAACTGTCTGTCCCAACCCAATTTTTACAAATGAAATAGAGTAAAATAACAGACTGCCTCACAGATGGTAAGGGTAAATACTGTTTCATGAAGCTTTTGTTTCAGTTGTGGGTGGGGACATGTATGTGAGTGAATAATGTAGGCATGCATATACTGCTTCTTACTGTGGATCATGGTCCAAAAGTTCGAGGAACAGTGTTACAGGGATTAAATAAACATCAGCTCTAGATTTAGCACAGTACAACCCTGCAACAGTTGGCTTCTCCAGACATGTTTTTTGGTACTCACTGTACCACCTGAGCTTAGAGACACAAGTCATCTTTAAAGAAAGAAAATCTAACTTTCCGTTTGAGGTGATGAAAAGGTTGAGGAGATACTGAAAGGCAGAACAAACTGTCCTTTGGTTATTGTTACAATCCCCGACAAGTTGGAATGGATGCAGAAGTGTATACTTTCTTTATCACAACCTGACAGGAGGAAACTAGCCATTTGAAATGAGATAATTTTTAAATTAAAAAAAATTATGTAGTATACACTTGCATGGATCAAAAATTTTAAATACAGAAGAGAATATAGTGAATAGAGCAGCATTACTCATGACAGCTGTACCAGAAACAATCCAAATGTCCATTAATGGTAGAATGGAGAAATAAATTATAATATATGCATACAACGGAATATTATATGAGAATAAACTAATTATTGTTACATATAATGATATGGGTGCATCTTATAAGCCATACTCAAATGAGTACATACCGTATTACACTTACATATGGCTTAGAGATTTTCCATAGTAATACACAGTTTTTTCATTCATTTTTGTAGCCATATAAAATTTATTCAGTTGCATGAATATATGTTACTTTATTTATCCAATTCTTACTGATGGGCATTTAGGTTTTTTCCAAACTTTTGATGAGTTAATTTAAATGACTTTGTATGCTTGGTATGCTAAAAAGAAAACTGAAGGGCTCAGGATCTTTCAGGCAAGGTAACTTCAAACTCTAGCTCCTAGTATATTAATACAGGAAAAGTCCCTGGGCATCTGGGTCACAGTTTTAAGAGGAACTGGGAAAAAATACATATTTATGCACAAAATTGCAATCATAAACACTCTCCTTGCCACCCCCTCAAAAAATGAAACACTTCCCATGTATTTCAATGTTTCTAGGCCACTGATACTATTCTAGATCTATTAAAATGATACATTCAGAAAGGTGAAAACAATTCATAAGAACCTAGTTACAAAACTCATTTTATAGCTCACACAGTGTAATTAAGAAGTTATATTCCATTGAATCCCCCAAACTGAATCAAAATTCCAAAGCTGAAAAGTATAAATGTGTAAAAGACTATATTCTACACTAGCATTAAAGACAAAAGGAATCACCCATCACTGCATATCTTGGTGAAATCCAGGTAGAGTCACAACCCTCTGATGCCACATGCATAGTAAAGACCAAACAATCAGGCTAAGGAGCCATTCTTTGCATCATTTCCATTCTTATTCTCTTCCAACAAACACTTCTCACCACACACTGATTGGTCTATCAAGAAACTGACAAAAGCAACTAGCTATCTGCTAAGCCATTTGACTCTAGTAAACTAGAAAAAATAATAATTAAAAAAATAGCACCCCTTTCCAAGAAAAATTTTACTTAGCAAATGTATTATATTTGAGAAAAAAATATATAACTCAATCATCTAAATTTTATTTGTTTAGTCAGTCTGGGCTCACACAGCATTAATGATGGTGTTATTAATATTATACATTCTGGCCGAGGTTAAGTTTTTTCAAGTGTTCTGCAAAGTCTAAGGAAAGTCTAAGACCATTATTTGCCAATCCCTCTTTATCAGCAACCCAATACTAGTGACTGATTCCACTGATGGGCAAGCCCCTAGGTGGCTCAATAATAAAAGAAAATAAGGCTTAGCAGATTTCCTTGAGGTAAATCCTAATGCATTACTGATGTGTCTACCTTATCTGAAAAGTCTCTAGCTAACTTTGGTGGGTTCATAGACTTATCACAGTGATACTCTGCAAAAATGACAGAATAATTTAATTCTATAGAACCCAAGAAATCCTATTTTAAAAGCTCTATGCACTGAACAAAACTGTATACATGCTCTTGAATCTACTTTTCAAGGTAACCAGTCTCTTAAACTATATTTAAAAAAGGAAAAAGATAATGTCATATTTTACCATAAAACTGCCTTTTTGACTAAAAACCTCAGAAGAGCAATAGGAATTCTTTAAGAAAAAATGTTCATAAGTGTTTTCAAAAATCAAAGGTAACTGCTATATAAACAAACAGATTAACTAAAATAAGCATCTGATGTCTTCACTGATTCTACCAAGCACTTTATGGCTTGCATTAACCATGAAAATTTACACAAGGCTTTGCACGTGATTCAACTCTGGACACAGAACTTACTGAGCTACGTTAATGTCCTAAAACACCCCTTTCACCGCATAAGCTCTGTAAAGGCTTAAAACAAGCACAGCCTGTGGGTAACACTGTACAATTCGGAGCCAAGTTTTATTGTCTCCACCAAGTTCAGCCAGCCATAGAGCAACAAATCAAAGTTCCAATAAGCACAGTGCACCTGCAAGACTTAGGTATGCTCCAAGTCAAATATTTGCAATTTTTTCATCCCAAATCAGCACAGATGAAAGTATGCAGATCGCAGAACCAGCCCTCTAAATCCTGTAAGCCAAAATGATCTGTAGTTTCACTCCCACATCACTTGTGTCCTACCATTTATTGAGTCCTTAATGCGCATATGTGCCAGGAACTGTTCTAGAAGTTTGCATATATTATCTCTAATAGCTACAACAAATCCTGTTCTGCTGATGAGGAAACTGAGGCTAGAGAGGTCAAAGTGACTTGTCCAATGCCATAAAGCCAGTGGCGCTTTATTCAAACTTCGTTCTGCCTGGGTCCAAAGAGCCATCTCCCTGATCATTCCTCAGCTAAAGTCACTAACTCCAACAGCAGTTCTCCTTTATCAAAGTAAATTCAAGTGCTAACTGTCTGAAATGATGACAGTAGATGAGAAAAATATCATACCTAAAACCACGCCACAAGACCCAGGATTTCCCAGCGAGAAAACTCAGTCACCTCCTTTAGAATAACTAGTTCCAAAGGCTATGATTCAAAATCAACTGACTTTTTAGAACAAGGGAAATGAAACTCAAGAGTGTATTCACATTTTTGGTGAAATTTTCTAAAACTCTTGAGAAAAAGGTGATTTTTTTAAGCAATTCACTTTTACAGTTTACTTCTTTGATAGGCTTCAGACATTCAAAAACAAAATCACATCAGCAGCATTACTAATCAACTTTTGTCTACAGACTTGAAAAGTATCTTCTTACCACACTACAAGATTACTTCTCATACTTAGAGCAGAAATGGAAACAGCTCTGGGTGTCACGAATCAGATCTTGAGGCCACAGTTGCAGAAAGTAGGTGCTGTTTCCCTTGAGTACAAGCTGCTGATCTGAAACCTCCCAAGGGAAGGGTGTCTGAAGAAGGGTGTCTGACAAAGAGCATTGAAAAAACTAAAGCAAGCTGTTTGTATTAATGAGAGTGAGCTGCTGGCACCACTACTCCGTAAGTGTTTCACTGCTATGCAATTGTTTTCCAGCTTCCAAGCTCTGAATCTGGCAGAGAGAATGCTGTTCTCACAGCCATATGAGTTACATGATCAGCTGCTTTGTGGTGTGTGGGTGTTTAACTAGGTAAATGACTGGTTAGAAGAGGTTCTGCAATATTAAATCAAGGAAGCACACTGTCCCCTGAGATTTTAATGATTTGTCACTATACTACACTGACAAAGAAAAGCAACATATTTGCAACTTTGAAATACTTTGAGTTTAGGATAGGCAAATAATTTCTGACAGTAAAACTTAAGGCATGACATGAAAAAAATACATAACCTGTAATATAAGCCACTTCAATCACGTTTATTGAAAATCCTTCCATTAAAACATTTAAAAATGGATGATTCTGATGGCAACATCACCCTGAAAAAAGACATGAAATCATATCTAATAAAGTTGAAAAATCTTCACAGAGCAGGTGCTCTATTACGGGAATAATAAGGCCTTCTTTTTGTTTTTTAATTTATTTATTATTTATTTTGGGCTGCATTGGGTCTTCATTGCTGCACGCGGCTTTCTCTATTTGCGTCAAGCGGGGGCTACTCTTCGTTGTGCAGCTCGGGCTCTAGCTGCATGGGCTTCAGTACTTGTGGCTCGCGGGCTCTAGAGTGCAGGCTCAGTAGCTGTGGCACACGGGCTTAGTTGCTCCGTGGCATGTGGGATCTTCCCAGACCAGGGCTCGAACCCGTGTTCCCTGCATTGGCAGGCGGGTTCTTAACCATTGCGCCACCAGGGAAGCCCAAGGCCTTCTTTTAAGAGATGGGATCAACCTCAAAGAACACAAAACAATTCCAGATAGGCATCAGAAAACAGACCACTGACTGTTGTTGAAATATATTACATTTAGAAGATAGTGCAAGGAATATACGTTATCAACTGGTCAAATTTAGGCAAGTTACTTTGAGTTCAGTTTTAACTGTTTCTGAAACTCTCACATACATCTCTTTACAGGAAGACAGGGAAATGATACCTTACAAATACCTAACTCACTGTGATCAAAGAACAGAACACAAGGATACATATTTAATCTATTTTGTTGCTTATTGCTCAGGACCAAAGTAATGCCAATCCTCGAGAGAAACAAAACAAAGCAAAACACAAAACTCAAATTCCTTTCACTTTTGCATAATACAGATCTTAACCTGAGGTCCCAGGACCAGGCTCAAGATGACTGTAATTGCATACAAAAGTATGTGTGTCTATTTCACCGAGAAGAGGGTCCTAAAGGCTTCCATGACTCCAAAGAAAGGTTAAGAACCACTGAAGTAGACTTTTCCAGAATCCCTAAAACTCAGCAGTGAACATTTTAAACAAAATTATACTAAAGGTAGTATCTATCTGCATACATGTGCACCGTCCTGATACAAACATCCAAGATGCCTGCCAGCCCTATCACAGTACAGCTCGCCACTCTCAAATCAGCCCTACATGGGAACATCACATGCACACACTCTCACATGCCAGCCACAGCAGCTCTTCATTCCCTAAGCATACACATGTGTCAACAAAGCATGTGCTAGTTGCCATTCCCAGAACAATACGGACCTGGCCATCTCTGGGAAAAAATACACGTTCTTCCCAAAATATTACTCTATATATTTACTATGCCTTGACCAAAGACGTTAAAAATTACAACAAAAATAAATGAAATTTAAAATAAAATGAAATTCCCACACACCATATGTATGTAATTAACTGGGAAAAAAGCATCACTCAGGTATTACTGAGGGTCCATGGGAGATGCATATAGGGGAAACACTGTAATAATGATGCTTGAACACGGGACAATCAAAGACAGACTCACGCAGCACCATCCTGAGAACATGGTTGTAGAAGGCACCCTTCTCCAAAGGCAAAAGCACATTCCTTTGATTGGCACAAGCCATTCCTGACAATGGATCCGCGATGACAGGGACTGTTCCGCAATCAGGAAGTGTGTGTGTGTGTTTTGTGGGGGAGGGATATGCTAGATGTGATCAAAGACTGGCTCTCTTCAAGAAGAGCATATGGGATCTTAAATCGTGAAGACAGTCTTCGAGGGTGAGGCAGGGGCATTTATCATTTCTACAGGAGACATTCCTCGACAATGAACATGTTCTGTGCAGATGTAACGCGGGTGTCACTACCTTTAGTGGCTCCCATCTAAGAATCTCAAGCAGAGCCTGATTGGAGGGGAGGAGGTGGTGGGGGTGGAGAAAGGTCTGCATTACCCTCCGGGTGAGTGTGGGGCGGGTGTACACTAGATACATTTTATCTCAGGCGGCACAATACTCCCGGGGGTTGGGGGTTTGGGCGCAGCCGCAGGGCAGGGGAGGCAGGGGGTGCAAGCCACCAGCTTCAGGGCAGGCGAATGCTCGGAGGAGGACCGGTGCAAACCTCCCCCTCGGCCCGCTAACCCGTGCAACACCAGCCTCCCCGCGGGCCGCGGGGCGAGCGGACTCTGCAAAACTGGAGTCCAGCCCGGGTCCGGGAAGGAGGGGGCGAAGGTGCAGAAGCGGGCGCCCCCGGCCCAGGCTCGGGGCCAGAAGAGCGCAGCGCCCCGGGCCTCCCCGCCGGATGGGGGCTGCTCCGGCCTACTGGACGCAGCTGCCTTGGCGAAGGGCTAACCCGGCGCCCAGAGCCCCAGTCGGCTCAGCGGGCGGCGGAGAGGAAGGACTGCTGCCAGGGGCGCAGCCGCGACTGTGGCGTGTGCGTTGGGGGCAGGGGCCCCTACTCACCCGGGCCGGCCGCCTCCGCCTCCGCCGCCCCGACCGCCGCCTCGGCGGTCCATCCCTGCGGCGGGGGGCCTGTAGCCGCGGCGCTCGAGTAACAACCACCGGCCGGGCCGGCCCCTCCCCCCTGCCCAACGTCTGTCCTCAGGGCCGCTCCGCAGTCCCGGCCTCGGCCGCCGCCGCCGCCGCCGCCGCCGCCGCCGCCGCAGCGCTACGTGGCCGCCGCTCCGACGTCTCGCGACTCCCTTCCGAGCGCGCGAGGGCGAGCGGGGCCGGCGGGGCGGGCGGCGCGCGGGGAGGGAGGCAGGGGAGGGGGTGTGCGTGTGTGCTTGTGTGTGCGGAGAGGACGGCAGAGAGGGAGGGAGGGAGGGCGAGCGGCGGCGAGAGCGCGCGCGCGCCCGCGGCCCCTTCCCTCTCCGGCCCCCCCCCGCCCAACGGGGAGCCCGACACCTCCCTCCGCCCGCCCCCCTGGCATCCCGGCGCTGGGCGCGGCGGCGCGCATGCGCAGCCCTCGGGGCCGGCCCCGGCGCACCTTTTCTCCCTCCTGCCACATTGTGAGCGCTCCACCGCCCACAGAACTGCCGATTCCCGCTCCACCCCCGCCTCCCCCACTCCGCCCACTCCCGGGCACCCAGGTAAAGGCGTGGAGTGCGCGTGCGCACCGCTCTCCTTGGGTCTGGGGGCGTGGCTGCTGAAAGGAAGCCAAAACGTAGAGTGGGAGGGAGCTTTGGGTTCTGGGGGGTGGGATTCCACGAAGTAGGGGGCGGGTTAAGATTAGGGAAATGTGAAGTGAAGAAAAGTAGGCCCGAGTGAGATTTAGAAGTAAAAGAGCTTTTTTGGTTTATGAAGTAAGGTAAGAAAACAAACAGCTTGACTCTGGCCTCCTTGTTACCGAAGAGCAGTATGAGTGACAGAAGACAGAAATAAAAGAGGCAAAATATAAGCAGTAGTGGTCATTCGCTAGAGTAATGGGACAGCTAATAAAAACGAGAAATTTAGAGATCACCCAGAGTGGTCAGAAGAACAAATTTAGAGCCGTGCTTGTTCTGTGGCCAGAAATAGGGAAGGGGATATGTGTGTGTGCGTGTGTGCGCACACGCGCGTGTGCTTGAGAAGGGAGCTGCCAAAAGAAAGGAAGCGTCCATTTAAGTATTATAGCATTATGACTAATTAGCTATTAATCATTAATATAATTAAGGGTACTATTAGCTAACAAGGTAGCATTTATCCAAGTTCATAGCCAAGAGAAGTAGTCCATAATTGAAAGTGTTTGGAGTACAGAGAGGGGAAATGAACCCAGCAAGGTAAAGGCCTTCTTAGATGGAGTAGAACCAAGGCATGACCTTTCCCACCATAAACCAAACTTCCTTGATGTTTTCCAAAGTTTATCTTTTTTTAAAAATAAATTTATTTTTTCATTTTTGTCTGTGTTGGGTCTTCGTTGCTGCGCACGGGCTTTTCTCTAGTTGCGGCGAGCAGGGGCTACTCTGTTACGGTGCATGGGCTTCTCATTGCGGTGGCTTCTCTTGCTGCGGAACTCGGGCTCTAGGCGCGCGGGCTCAGTAGTTGTGGCTTGCGGGCTCTAGAGCGTAGGCTCAGTAGTTGTGGCGCATGGGCTTAGTTGCTCTGCGGCATGTGGGATCTTCGCGGACCAGGTATCGAACCCGTGTCCCCTGCATTGGCAGGCGCATTCTTAATTACTGCGCTACCAGGGAAGTCCCTCCAAATTTTATCTTAATTGGAATTCCTTATTATCCTTCCATTATTAAAAGCACACTTAACAAATGTTCTTGCACTAAGGCTGAGCTCTCAACATTTTGAAGACAGATGCAGGTATTTCTCCCTAAAATAGCAGCCCCCCAAAAATTCCTGTGGGGAGTAAAATGACCTGAGTCTGGGAAAAGGTTAGGGAAGAGATTGAAACTTTATAAAGGGGTTTGAGGGTTAACTCTGTCCTTAGCTACTTCCAAAAACATATGCTTGGTTTTTATTACACTTGGACTCCATACTCTAGGGATTGCAATTTAGCAACTTTGGGTCATGTTCTTCAATAGTGAGTGTCTTCAGTGGGTAAACACTAAAAATGATATCATATTTCAGCAAGTAGAGAAAATCTTCAGGCAGAACAGGAGGAAGCAAGCATAAGTAGTAAAAGAAAAGACTTAGATTCAGTGTGAGAAATAACTTGGCATCCGTGGAGGCTGGTGAGCCTAGAATATCTGACTGAGGTGTCCAGCTTTGCCTTCTTGGACATTTGATCCATCCCCCACCCTCTGCCTGTCAGGGCTATCCTGCTTGGAAGAGGGGTATGCAGAGTGACAGCTAAAGAACCAAGTCTAGGAGTTTCTACCCACAGGCCAAACCTCTGAAGGGCTCCTAGTCATTGGAATAGTAATATGGTCACCTTCCATTTGAAGCATGCTTTATGGTTTTTGCAGAAAGTTTATGTCCATTATCAGATTTTGCAACAACCCCATGAAGCAGGCAGAACAGGTATTATTCCCAGTGAACGAAATCCAGGCTAAGGTATGTTTACTGGCTCAGCCCAAGTCACCCAGCCCAGTCAACAATGGAGGCAAAGCAGGACTCCCAATGTGCTGTCCTCTTAAAGGGTTTAACAGGCCTTCTCGGAAAAACAGCTACATATTCCTCTGGATTGAAAACAGGTAGCCTGGCCATGTGAGGGATAATAATTCTAATATTCAGTTCTACATCTGCATCTCCTTTATTTCTTGTTTTTTTTCGTCCTTGCTCTCTCCAGGCCCCTGGCACTTGCCCTGTGTATCTGAAGCCTTGGCAACTGGTACTTTGGGAGGCCGTGGGCCTGGCAAGGCGATCGCATTTCCTCTGCTCCCCCTTAACTCTTCCCCCTTGAGAACCTGCAGGAAGAAGGGCTGTCATCACTTTGCTAGTCCCAGTGCCTCCCTTCTTCGTCCTGGCAGTCATTATAGGCAACATTTAGCACCCACATCTGGCCTTATTGGAAGACGAGGCTTCTGTCATCCTGGTTTCCTGGCCCTGGATAGTTCTTCACTAACTTTCTCATTAAGGCCGTGGGCAGAAACCAACAGAACCCCCCGCCCCCCCTTTTTCTTTTGGCCACGCCACGTGGCTTGTGGGATCTCAGTTCCCTGACCAGGGAATGAACCTGGGCCATGGCAGTGAAAGCCTGGAATCCTAACCACTAGGCCCACCATTTTTTTTTTTTTTTTTTTGATTTAAAAATTTTAGTGAAAATTCTTTATATTTTGACAGCTCTGGAAACCTTCACAAATTTAATTTAAACAGCAGCAGAGTTATCTTGTTCCTGTAAGGTGAGCTGGACAGCCTGGTACAAGCTCCCTATTCACTGCATTTCTTTGCTCCCCAAGTTTCCAGGGGTGTACCCCCAGTCAATAATAGTTCTTTCCACCTGTACTTATAGAGGGGCAGTGGCTGTGGCTCCCTGCCCACCCATTAACTAATGTAACCCCGTCCTACTGCACCGGACTTGGGGCCAGAGCCCTGGTCGTGGTCTCCTAGGCCCTAATACTTGTAGTGCTGTGACCTTTGTTCAATCACTCCACCTTTGAGGCTTTGTAAAAAGAGGGGATTATATGGCTCTTAGTGCCTTCCAGATCTGATACCTAGGATTCTACTTTAGAAAGTTGACTGTGTTCGTTAATACCTTGTAATTCCATTCCTTTCCTAAGAGTCACTATCCAATTCTCATCTTTAAGCCCTTCCTATAGGAAACTGCCCCTTTTACAGAATGGATAAAGATGTCCTGGACTCCCCTTTTGTATTCACTTTTTTTTTTCCTCAGATCTCTAAGCGATAATGTTTAAAGACAGCTCAGAAAGCTGGACTTCTGGCTTGTCTGCCATGGGACTTGTACGCGTGCGTGCACTTGTGGACATGTGTATATGTGGTCCATGGGCACTTTCATTCTGTGCCCCCTCAGCTCCCACCACCCCCACTAAAATTCCAGAGAAAAGTTAAAACAAATGCCAGAATGCACCAAAAGGCCAGGTGTGTGAGTGGAGCTGTTCTGCTTTGGGGATGGAGGTGAGGGAGGCTATTGAGATAGCCACTGTCACTTCAGTCTCAGCTGGTTTTAGCTGTAGCATGGCCTGGGACCATCAGTTGGTTCATAGCTCCCTGCAGCTGTGGTCTCTATACATCAGCTTCTCCATTTGAAACATCTCAGAGTTTGGATCACGATTACTCTGGTGTCCTTATCATCAAATTGCATTTTATAATTTTTTAAAAAACACACGTATGGGGACTT
Source organism: Balaenoptera borealis (assembly GCF_965194805.1). Lineage (NCBI taxonomy): Eukaryota > Metazoa > Chordata > Mammalia > Artiodactyla > Balaenopteridae > Balaenoptera > Balaenoptera borealis. Next base: position 24,800,230 of record NC_138879.1, on the reverse strand, counting down.
TCCTGTTGGCGCAGTGATTAAGAATCCGCCTGCCAATGCGGGGGACACAAGTTCAATCCCTAGTCTGGAAAGATCCCACATGCTGCGGAGCAACTAAGCCCGTGCACCACAACTACTGAGCCTGTGCTCTAGAGCCCACGAGCCACAACTACTGAGCCTCTGTGCCACAACTATGGAAGCCTGTGTGCCTAGAGCCCGTGCTCCACAGCAAAGACCAGCCACCGCAATGAGAAGCCCGCGCACCGCAACCAAGAGTAGCCCCCGCTCACTGCAACTAGAGAAAGCCCGTGCGCAGCAACAAAGACCCAATGCAGCCCAAAAAACCCAAAGCCAAAACCAAACAAAAAAACCAAAAAACAAACAAAAAAGATGTATGTGACAATTTCTACAAATCTTTCTTTTACAGTATTTCACTTAATCCTTCCCTCAACCCTGGGAGGTAGGAAGGGCAGAAAACATTTCCGCTATTTTTTTTTAACATCAAATTAAAAACAAGGTCCGGATTTTAAGGGTAACGTGGCCAGAATGAAATCCTGGGTCTCCAGGGTCCAAGTCCAGGACTTGTCTGTGACACGGTACTGCAGCCCTTTGCTGGACACCATACAAAGCACATGGAACAGATGTGGTCTCTGCTGTCTGGAAGTTTGGACTCAAATGGCCAGCCACGATTCTGGTCAACATAAAAGGACAAAGTGATTCACGGTCGACTCACATACGCCAATAAAGAAATGAGTTAAATAGATAAGGAAAGCCATGTTTACCTGGCCTATTAATGATTTTTTAAATTCCAGTTGGGTAGAAAGGACAATGTTAATGAGGCTAAGGTTTTAGGCCAGTCCCATCTGCCTACTCGCATGGCACACGGAAAAACTATTTGTAGCTGCACTGCATGCTCTTTCCCCTTCTTGTCGTCAACATTCTATCAGCCTTCCTGAAATAACTACTAAGTGTCTGTCATGCAAGGTGGGAATCAAGGACCATGAAGAAATCATCTCTACCCTCAAGCAGCCTCTCTAACCATTTTCCTGATTCAAACCACTTGTGAAAGCATTAGTTAACCCTGCGTCTACCATCTCTACGGATGGAAGGACAGATTAACTTAGTCTCTGTCTGTCCTGTTGTGTGAGGGCCTGAGATTCATCTTTATCCATGCAAGATGGCCAGTTAGGACAGTAGAGAGGTGGGCTTTGGGATCTGAGGGACGTTGGTACTCCCCCAAAGAAGCTAGGCTACCACACTACCTGCAATAGCTTAGCTTCCTGGATATCTAAGCAAAGGCCAAGAGGAATCCTGGGGTTAGGGAGTGTGGGCAGCCCAGGGCAGGGACCCACAACAGGAGAACATCTCCCATCTCTAAATGGACTGTTGCAGCCCAATTCCTCCCCTGGGGGGTTCTGCCTCAAGGTCCATCTACAGGGGAGTGATCTAAGGCAGTTAGGCCCGAATTGTGTTTGAGTCTTTAAAGAGGCTCGCAGATTCTTTTAGGCAGCATGCTTAATTGTTGTCTGTAATTGATGTGACATATGCCCCAGAGGCATGCACTGAGGTCCAACTGAAGACGTGGTTTTTAAAAATTGGAATTAATTAATTAAAGAAGGTGGCTGCATGGGGCTGTGCGTTAGTGCCAAACTCCGTAACCGTAAACCTGGCAATCCACCCAACCGGCCTCGCTACCTGAGGAACAATCCCGAAATTCTCACAGAGGTGGGATGGGAGACCTGGGATGCAGTGCAGGATGGCGGCTGCAAGGGGGAAGGACAGGGCTCGGGGTACCCCCTCTTAGCTTTAGTGACCCTCAAAAGGCTCGTCTCAGGAGAGCAGTTTGGGAGCCCCAAGAAACGTGTTGGGGGGGCCAGAAAACTGCAGAAAAGGGAAGGCATGGCCAAAGGAGGTGTGTGAGGTTACGGGGGAGGGGTGGCAAAGGGGATGAGGGTGTCTGAAACTGGGGGCTGCAGAGGGAGCTGGAGTTGTTAGCAGGACTGAAGAATGATGGAGGCCCTCAGGTAGCGCCTGGGAAGATCTGTGGGTGGAGAGGACCCTGAGGGCGGAGCTCAGGGGAGGTGGAGCCTGGATGTGGGGGGCAGGAACACAGTGCCTGGGGCCTCTGGCATTCAGAGGTATTCATTAAACCCCTGACCTGAGATCGTTAACAAAGCTGTGGCAGCTTTTCACAGGAGTTGGGTTAAGAACAACAATAACAACGATAATAAAAACAATTAATGATAATGAGACCTTACCTGCAGCAAGTTGTTCCTAGAGCTTTGTAGGCATTAAGTCATTAATTCCCCTGGCCCCTCAGGGCCACCTTTTTCTAGAAGTGATGGAGGTGCTAGAGGACACAGTTAATCCTGTGGGGCTCAGCCTCCTGCCATTGGCTGGGTGGGTTCGTTCACATCCAGAGGGGTAAAATCCAGGGTTCACTTCCCATTTCATAAACTGTTATAATCTTTTGCATTTACTGAAATGATACTTAAATGGGGTGAATATAGAAATGTAGAAATCAGCCATCACAACATGTCTAAACAACTTTGATGTGAAAACTCAAGTCCCACCTGACAGCACCAGGCTGGACAATATGCTGCAGTGGAGAGTGACCTGTAGATGACCAGGGAGGGACCAGGAAGTGACCATCTGCTTGAAGCCCTAACTGGTGGCAAGGCTGAGCCTTGGCCTGCAAACAAGGTAAATTGGAGGATTTCAGGTGTTTAACCCCCACAGACCAAGGACGGAAGTTTAGAGTGAGGGCTAGAGGTGAGTAAAAAGAGGAGGATCATTCTAGATTGCGGAGTCATACGGGATGGAGCCTGGGAGCCAAACCTTGAGCAAACCTACTGCCAATAGTGACTACCCTTGCAGATTTCAACCGTTCTTTTATTTATGTGTTTCACGTAACAGTGACTACAAATTACACACACTCAATCCAAAGACAGACTTTCACTTACATGCCATAGATGGTGAGAGTCATCATCGTTACCCTAGTCAACATCAAAGACAGCAATATAGACAAAAAATCTCAGTATACCTAAACAGAATGGGTATCCTGGTCATCCTTAGGTCATGGAGCAGCGGGGATGATGCGCCCCATTAATGAAGAGGGCAGGTGAGATACAGAGCAGGATCTGAGCTTCTCTGAATCTCAGAGTTGGGCAGAAGAAGAAACTGTGTCACAGCTGAAGCGCCATCACCATTCATATCAGGGAAATAAGAGGGACCAGTCCTTACTCTTCTGACCCTTGCCATCCCTCTAGAAACACAGCTTTCCCTCCCTTCCCTGTATTAGCACAGAGAAAGTCATCTTCTAGAAGGTACTAGAACTTTCAGGGCTTGAATACCAATCTCCCTTGCAGATTACATCAAAGAACATAGAGTAAAGTGTTATATGGTGGACTTAGGGAACGGAGTATTCTGGTTAATCAAATAATCTGGTTTTAAAGTAGTACTAAACACATAGTAACATTTGGGACCTACTAAAATTATTCATTGTTTATCCAAAAATTCAGATTTAACTGGGTGTCCTGTGTTTTATCCACTTACAGGTAAACTTCTAGGAGATCCATAGCCACTCCTTTGCAGTTCCTTAGAGAAAAAAGCAACAGGAAAGAGATATTCTTTTATAGCTTCAGGTTCATTGGTGACAGAAAAATGGGGACAGAGAAGATAGGGACGCAAGAGGCCCTAAACCAGATGCCCATCAACTCAGAAGCACACTTACTATCACACTGGGTGCATGGGTAAGATGTCACCAGGTCTTTAACTGGCCCTGTGTCAAACCAAACAGTTGTTTCAGAGATCTCAGGGAAGAGCTTAAGACAAAACATCACCTACTCTCTAATATTATCCAACACAGACGGAACCTCACCTAAGAATGGGAACAGACAGGGGCAACTTACATCCCTCATTTCATTTTGCTAACAGAGACGAAGAAGGTGAGTGCTCCACTGAGCAATGTGGTGCCATTCAGAGGAGCTGCATATTTCCTCTGTGCCAAAGAATCCCCTGGTGCTTGGAGACCTCCTTCCTATCGTGTTGATGGTCCTGTGGAAATGGGCCCCATAGGAAGCTTGGTTCTGCTCTGCGTGGCATTGACCGTGCATGTCTTTTTCCTGACCAGGTTGCTGTTCTTAGCACCTACTAAGCACCTAGATATCCCCAACTTACTGAGTGCTTTCCACTGTCCTAAATGTTGCACCTCTGTTATCCCATAGAATCCTTCCAACTCCCTTTTGAGGTAGGTATCCGTATTTCACAGATGAGGAAAGCAAGGCAGAGAGAAATGAAGTAGGAAATGACTTAAGGTCACATAAGCCTTACGTGAGAGACTCAGGATTGAACCCAGGTAGTCAGACTCCTAAACCTGCTCTTTGAACCACAACGCTGTACTTGTCCAACACCCCAATTCAGTCACACCACTCTCCTGCTCAGAATTCTTGAATGGCTCCTGCGATAAGCAGAATAATGGCTCCCTGAACCTGGAACCTGTTAATATGTTACCTTACACTGGTGAAAGGGACTTTGCAGATGGGATTAAGTTAAGGATCTTGAAATGCAGACCTTAGCCTGGATTATCCAGTGGGTCCAATCTAATCACAAAGGTCCTTAGAAGAGAGAGGCAAGAACATCAGAGTCAGAGAAGGAGATGTGACCAGGAAGCAGTGGTCAGAATGGTGTGATTGCTGGCTTTAAGATGGGAGAGGGACAAGCACCAAGGAATGTGGGCAGCTTCTAGAAATAGGGATAGGCAAAGGGCTGACTCTTCCCTAAAGCCTCCAGAAGGAACACAGCCCGCTGCCACCTTGATTTTGGCCAAGTGAAGCTTCTGACCTCCAGAACTGTCAGATAATAAATCTGTGTTGGGCTTCCCTGGTGGTGCAGTGGTTAAGAATCTGCCTGCCAAAGCAGGGGAAACAGGTTCGAGCCCTGGTCCGGGAAGATCCCACATGCCGCAGGGCAGCTAAGCCCGTGCGCCACAACTGCCGAGCCTGCGCTCTAGAGCCCGTGAGCCACAACTACTGAGCCCACGTGCTACAACTACTGAAGCCCGCGCGCCTAGAGCCCGTGCTCCGCAACAAGAGAAGCCACTGCAGTGAGAAGCCCGCGCACTGCAAGGAAGAGTAGCCCCCGCTCGCCACAACTAGAGAAAGCCCACGCGCAGCAACGAAGATCCAATGCAGCCAAACATAAATAAATAAAATAAATTTATAAAAATAAATAAATAAATCTGTGTTGTTTTATGCCACTCAGTTTGTGGTGATTTGTTACAGCAGCAGTAGGAAACTAATACAGCTTCCATTGCTTAAAGGAAAATCTGAACTGCTTTGCAAGGCGTTCAAGGGCTTCATGCTATCTTCCCCCTGTCTAACTGCCTGGCTAGCTTATGCCCCGCCCCCCAACATGCTTTACATATTGAACTTCTTCAAGATCCTCAACAGCCATGCCCTTTCTTACGTCAATGCCTTTGCCTGGAACACCCTATCCTCACTTGTTTGTCTGGCAAACTTCTCATCCTTTATGTCTCAGCTAAAACAATACCTCCTCTGTGAGGCTTTTCCTACTTCCCCCAAAGGAACGTAGGGCTCCTTTCCTGCATTTCATGCCTCTGCTGCAATTCATATGCACTTCTGTTAAAGCAGATATTAAGGACCGGTCACTTCCCTCCCTGGGTTAAAAGCTATTTGAGGGCACAGGACCTCTCTTCTCACCTTTGGTCTCCCTTAGTACCTAGCATGGTTCCCAGCACATCAAATAAAGGTCCCCAGAGAATAGAGCTCTTATCCTGACCTATGTACTGGACCAATGATGCAGCCCCTCCGGCCCCGTTTCTCCGTTGATAACAAGCGTTAGGGGGAAATCGTCCCTTCCCTTCCCTAGTGAGAGAGAATGACAAAGAAAGTGAGACACGGGAGTGTTTCAAGTTAAAAAAGAAAAAGTGCTAATCAAAGTTTTGTAATATTCCAGCTGTACCCACGGTAGACAATGCTTCCTCTCCAAGTCTCAGTTTTTTTAGCTGGGAAATGGGTCTAGAGATGAGCTGCACAGAGACAGGAGCTGTGGCCGCGTCGCAGCCTATTGTATCCCCTGCATCTACACTGCTCTTGATTTTCAGGTGAATCCTCTGATGCTGGTTGGTGAAGATCTTGAGGGAGGTTTTTCCACATTCTTCGGATTCATGGTTTCTCTCTAATGTGCACGCCAATGTTGGGTCTCATCTTGAGCGAAAGTTTCCGCACATCACGTTCTATGTAATTAAGTTCCTGGACACTGAGTCAGATGTGCCTTCCAAGCCTCCAGACTCACCCGAGGGCTCTCGCACGGACACATCAGATACAGGTTTCTTTCCAGTAAGAATTCTCTGGTGTTGTATAAGACGGTTAGTGACTCTACTCAAATGAAGGCTTATTCACATTTATTACACTTCTGAATTTTTTTTCCTGTATGAATTACCTGATGTTTAATGAGAAGTAAAAGGCAAATGAAGGTCTCAATAAAGGCCTATTACATACCCAGCCCTGTGCTGAGGGACTCCAAAATGTAAGGAATGGCCTCTGCCCTCTAGACATCTACAGCCTGGTTGGGGAGACAAGACTCATGTACATAAAACAGCTGGGGAACACGAGACACTGCGTAGTCATACCAAACCCCAAGGTTTAATAGAATTCAATGGGAATTCAGAGAAAGGAGCGGACAACCAGAGATTGACTAGATGGGAAAGTTGTATGAAAGAGGTTGGCCGTTAACTTGACCTGAAAGGATGGTAGAATTGAGGCTGGAAGAGAGGAGAAACGTGTTTCCATTGAAAAAGAGAAGAGAAAGGAAGGAAGAAAAGAAGGGAGGGAGGGAGGAAGGAGAGAAAGAAACTCTTTCTAATGTAAGGATTTGCCCGTTGATTTAGGAAACTCCCACAAACTTAGGGCAGCAGCCTTTGAAAATTTTATTTCTCTGACGCTTTTCTTGTTTTAGAGCTCAAGCCCCTTTCACTTCTACCAGGCACACCTCAGAAGGAATGCTCTACTGCCGCATTGCACATGCCTGCCGCGCCCCACCTGCCACCTCCACAGCATTCTTGGGGCCCATTCCAGTTTCACAACCAGGTGACAGAGGCACCAAACAGGGAGAGACCCCCACCAGGAGAGGGGCCCAGGATAGCACCCAGGAGGCTTGTATTCAAGAATGTGGGAGCTCTCTGTCCCCCCCACCTGCCCCCACCATCACTACCTCTAAAAAAATTTCCGTATGGGATGCTGACACTTAGAGAGAATGAGGGTCATCAGATCTGAAGCCCTTTTACGTATGTCAGGTTTACAGAAGTTTTCTGGGAACATTAGGAGTAGGGAATGCTTTGTAACTTTTCCTTATTTTCTGCATTCCACAGAGAGCAGCAGATGAGCAAGAGGGAGGAATTTGCAGTGTCTCATCTTGGTTAGATAGTTGGAGGACTTTTTCTGCCAATTACAGTGGTTAAACACTGACTCAACATCCAACATCTGCATGAGAGGTTAGAGCCTTCATTCATGGACAAGTTTCAAAATGAAACACAGGGGTACTACCTCTCATGGGCGATGTAGTCAGAGAACAGAGAAGAGTGGATTTCACCCTCAACAAGGTGGCTGCTTTCTGGAGAAGTGGCAGGACCTGGTATTTCCCAGCATGGTGAAATCGGGAAGTGCCTTTTGCAGCCCTTCTCAGTTTCATGGCCCAGATGGTTTGTTTGGACGTGGAATTCTTTTTTTTTTTTTTTTAACATCTTTATTGGAGTATAATTGCTTTCCAATGGTGTGTTAGTTTCTGCTTTATAACAAAGTGAATCAGCTATACATATACATATATGGACGTGGAATTCTTAAGCCCTTAATTCTGTCCCTGCTTCCTGTGCCACTTCCCTAGGAGACTGAATTCATGAAGGGCGGGGCCTAGGCGCCCCCGCCCCCATGGGGAGAACAGAATGGGGGCTGATGCCCTTGGGGTCTTACCATGTGGACATCCTGTTGGAACATTCTTCACTCCTCCCCAGCAAGGCACACTCTGCTCTGTGAAGAATCCAGGCAGGAAGTAAAAGAGATCTCTGCGGCCACAGTGGAAATGCCCAGACTCTCAGGAACCCCGGATGGTCATCCAGTCTGACCACACATCCCATTCTGTTTTCATTATTAGTGTCTGTCCTGACTGCTAGTTCATGGGCTCCCCCAGGACCGGAGGCATGTGTGCCCTAGACACCATTAGAGCCATTTCAGTATGTATCACAGTGCCTGGCACAGAGCGGCTGTTATTAAATATTTGTTGAATAAATCAACTATAAATGTGGAAGTGATTCCCTTAAAGAGCTCTTTGCTCTTGCTCAGATGTTGAGTTACATTACAAGATGGGTGTGCTGGGGGTGCATAGGGACACCACTGGGTAATAATAAAAAGGGCTAAAAAAAAAAAAAAAAAAAAAAAAAAAAAGGGCTAGAAATGCATGGGAGGGCTCTGGAAAATAGTCCCAAAGTTCCATTTGTATCTGCTGAGTAACAGGGAACCCCTGCAGGTTCTTCAGGTCACCGACAGGGGAGGGCAAGCAGGCGGGGTTTTACAGGCTGTACTTGATCTGGAAGAGAGTAGGGTTACCCGAAGAACAGTGCGTCTCCTTGGAGCCACCTAATCACTGTGGCAAGCTCCAGAGACGACTTTTGTGGCTGAAGGGTGAATGTTTCAGCCGGGTGAGTGTCAAGAATGCGGTAAGAACTCTAGTGAGCCTTGCTGCTGTGTGAACTCAGAGCTGACGGTGGGAACAGAAGCAAGGGCCAGTGCAGTAATAGCCAAAAATGGCCAAAGAGGAAGACGCCTTGGGACCCAGCCCGGGATCCTGGCGTTGCACCGTGTGGAGTGGGGGTGAAACCAAATAGGAAGATTCTTCTTTCTCCTGAGGGTGGAGGCCATGTCTTAAACATCTACACCCACAGCCCCAAGCAGAGTGAGTGCCTTGCACACAGTAGCTGCTTAATAAATGCTAGATAAATGAATGCTGGTGGGCTGGCTCTGGGAGACACTGAGGATGTGAGAGCTTGTGGAGGCCCCTAAAGCCCTGTTTACTGTCTTCTCTCCTCCAACCTCCTCGGCCTACTCTTCTGTGTTGTCCTCCCTCTGCTTTAAGCCAGAAGATGTTCCCAAAGACTGCGGCTCTCTAGGTGAACAGCAAAGAGTAGGGAAGGTGACTCTAGCACCTGCCAACTGGGTCTCAGCCTCAGCTGGTCAGGTCACTCCCTCCCTGCTCCTTGGGGTTCCCACTGCCGATAGGATACCACTCAGCCCCCAACCCAGTCATCAGGTGCTGTTCACATTTCCTCCTAGTCTTTCTCTCTTTGATCTCATCTGGGCAGGCAGGGACATGTCACTGCTGGAAGCCTGGCATAAGCAAATGTGCGCGTGCATGCACACACGCCCCTTTCCCTGTCTCGGAGCCATCGTCTGGCCCTCTGCCCCTGGCCTGACCCATCTTTATGAGACGGGGGCTCTTCCTCTCCAGGTGCTGAATGTAACGTCTGATGCGAGAGAACCAGGCATTTTGCACATCCGCGTCTGCGGCGTTGGCCTCCCTCAGGGGCTTGGGGAAGATCCACCCATAAGGAAGGACCTTCCAGAGAGACGAGAAACCAGGAGCCTGACCTCATGATGCCCACATCGTCTGGCAAGGAAGGTTTCAGTTCTGCTGTCCTGGTCCACACCCAATTATCTCTTCTAGCATCCACGCCTTCCCTGGCTCCCCTCCAGGCCGACAAGATCTGCTCCAGTTGGGGAAAGATAAGTATGGTCTAGTGAGTAGCGGCAGGAGAGGGAAGCCCCCAGGATCTCGGTCACATCATACCCTGGCTCTGTGCCTCAGTTTCCCCCTTGAGAAAGTCTGCCCCTGCTTCCAGGGTTAGGAAGTTCCCTGGTCTCACTGGGGAAGAAACCCACAATGGTGTTGTGTTCCCTTGCAGCCAGGAGCCGCCCGCCCTGCCCTGCCCCACCCCAGGAGGACTTGTTAGTTGGTGAAGCACAGCCAGCAAGGCAGGGTCCTGCAGCATGAAAGCTCGGAGAAGCCAGAGCAGGAATAATAATGATAATCATCAGCTGTGGCGTCTCAACCATCCAGGAATGCGAGGCCCACGCCCTGCGCTCCCCACACCCCAAGACACTCCGAGGGCTCCTTTCCCTTCATTTTATTGCAGTGATCCCACACTTAGCCATTCCCAGCCCAATCCATTTGTGTTCCCAAGGACTGCAGTCCAGCTACCGGCTCATCCAGCCCCCAGGTTCCATGGGAAGAGTGAGCTCGACTACAGGGTCGAGGGTAGGACGCCAGGCTCCTTGGAGCCTCGGGCTCCTGGGTTTCCCAGAGGAGCACTCTGGCCATCCCTGGCCTGGAGCACTTTCCCACAGACCCATTTTTGTCTGGTCAGCTTGAGGTCCAGGAGCTTTGCCTGTGTCAATACAAATCAGAATTCAAGTCCTGGCTGGGCCACAAATTAACTCACGGTAGGACCCTGGGCAAGTTTCATTTTGTTTTTAACTTCTTTGGATTCACTGTCTCACCTGCCCAAAAACTTCCAAGGTTTCCCCTTGTTCACTGAAGATAAACTCTGAATCTCGTAGTCCAGCATATGGCTGTTGAAGATCTGGTTCTTTTTTTTTTTGGCCATGCCATGCAGCATGCAGGATCTTAGTTCCCTGACCAGGGATCGAACCAGGGCCCCCTCCAATGGAAGGGTGGAGTCTTAACCACTGGACCACCAGGGAAGTCCCAAAGATCTGGTTCTAATTCACCTTTCCAACCCCACTCTTCTTCACCCTCCAGATGCCAGCCAAAAGTGACTCCTTGCTGTTGGTCATGCATATCCCATGCTTTCCCATTCTGGGGTTGCCATCCTTCTTTGGGAATGTCATTTTCTTCATTTCTACCTGGCCAGACCTTCTTAGCCTTTGAGGTCCAGGCCAGAGATCATTGCTTTCATGACTGCCTGACTCTCTTCCCACTTTGGAATGCTGGTTCTTCTTTGTCTGAACCTCAAGCCCCTGGGTCCACCCTCTGCCCTGGTTATGTGAATATCTCAACTTGCCCACTGGGGTCATCAGTGTGCTGAGGTCTCCATCTCTGTGTCCTCATAGCGCCTAGTACAGCATCCTGCATACACGACACATGCTCAATAAATAAGTGTTGGGCATAAATTGTGGCAAATAATCATCCCCACCCTATTAACTTCCCCACACAAATGTGCTTTGAAAAAGTAAAAGTAATTATTTTAATATAAAATTGTATGCATGTGTGTTCTCCCCAGTTTCCTTGGGGTAGTGGAATGCAGGTACCCAAGTATCCGGTGAAGGTATTAGCTCCCTGGCGTTTGGCCGACATGCGGAAGGCTTTTCTCAACCAGTCGCTGGTCCAGTCTGAACTTGGGCTCTGCCTAGCAGGAGGCGAGCTCTTTCCTTCCTCAGAGAATGGCAATCCCATCCCTTGGGGGCTTCCGTTTTTCTAAGCCCCATCAGCCTCCATGCGCCATGGGACTCATATGCCAGCAGGACCCCTGGATTCAAGTGTTGTTAAGAGATGAGAGGTTGGATGTGTTTAGAAACCTCTCACCTGGATCCTTATGAGAACACCTTGGAGCAGTGTTCCCTGCTGCTGCCTGTTAGTGTTGTTAATAACAGTAACAATTACTTCGGCAATGCTTTGTATTTACTTAATGCTTTTCTCCAGGGAGCTCAACTAATCTTTCCCTCATCCCCAGAAAGAAGAGAAGGACCGTGGCAATGAAAGAGAAGTGAGCCATTGCGGCCACACTTTGAGTACAGGCATCCTTTGTTCTAAGAGGTAAATACAATACATAGCACTTCAGATGTGTGGACCTGATAAAGTAGGAAAGCAGTTCATGCCCTGGGACCCGAAACCTATGACTTAAGAATTTTCCCCCAAATCAGATCCTGAGTGAGATGACAACTCTCATACTGAGAAGTTATATCTCACCGATTATAAAATCTGAGCATGCGCCCTTCATATAGGTTCAATTACTTACGAATTGTACACACAGCCTACTATCATTATATCTCAGGGCACAATATATACTTGGGTGAGGTTTGTTTTTAACAATGGTGGAAAGTGTAATTCACATATCAAATAGTGACCTTGATAATTACAAATTACAAAAAAGTTTTGTGGCCGTCATCGTGTTAGACCTGATCAGATTGTCCCTGTGTTAACCTCCTGTTGGGGCTGACAAAGAGCTCACGTGAGAAGTGCCAGTGGTGCCACTTTCTCGTGTGCTAGTGCTTGCTGAGTTAGGATGATCTTTAACCGGCAGTTCCTTTGCAGGAATCTTTTTAAACCCCGTGTCCATTTCGTGAAGGTTAATTTAGTTCAATTTAGGTAATATAATCCGTAATGTCATTTAACTAGGCAATGGAAACTGTGATACTTTGCAGGTTTCTAGCCATGAGCTAGGGAGTGGGGGAGCCCTGTCAGCCCCTCTGGTACCCTTGCTTCTGTGTTTCCCCCTGCAGACCCCACGTGTCATACATCGCCCACGGCTCCGTGTCCAAGGTTCCTTGATTCACTCTGAAGGGAGTCTTCTGCAACCCCACCTAATTTCCATCACTGCACTACCACTTCCTCTTTCTCCAAGCCCCTCCTGGCTATCTCAGCCACCTCAAGCTCAAGCTTGCTTTCTTTCTTTCCTTTTCTTTTTCTTTTTTGGCCACGCTGCATGGCTTGCGGGGATCTTGGTTCCCTGACCAGGCCCTTAGCAGTGAAAGCGCAGAGTCCTAACCACTGGACCACCGGGGAATTCCCGCAAGCTCACCCTTTCTAAACCTTCTTTGTCAAGCCCACTTTGCTCCCTTTCTTCCCCATCTCCAATAAGGACACCACTAAACACTCAGTTGCCCAGACCAGAAACCACAGGGTCAGTTTCCCCTCCTTTCTGCTTGCCATCCTTCCAAATTAGTCTACTTTCTTTCTTTTTTTTTTTTTTTCTTGAGCAGTATTTTTATTTTATTTTATTTTATTTTTTAATTGAAGTATAGTTACTGTACAATATCATATGTTATAGGTGTACAATATAGCGATTCACAAATTTTAAAGGTTATACTCCATTTATAGTTATTATAAAATATTGGCTGTATTCCCCCTGTTGTACTATATATGCTTGTAGCTTATTTTTTTAATTTAATTTTTATTTTATATTGGAGTATAGTTGATTTACAATGTTGTGTTAGTTTCAGGTGTACAGCAAAGTGATTCAGTTATACATATACATATGTCCATTCTTTTTCAGATTCTTTTCCCATATACGTTATTACAGAATATTGAGTGCTATACAGTAGGTCCTTGTTGATCATCTGTTTTGGATATAGTAGTGTGTATATGTTGATCCCAAGCTCCTAATTTATCCCTACCCCCCATTAGTCCACTTTCTAAGGGCCCTCCTTTTGGTGTCTCTGGCCCTGACCATTGCTGGGTTGCTTAACCAATTGGTCTCCCTGCCACTGTTCTCGTCCCCTCTCATTTCCCCTCCACATTTCTGCCAGAGAATTCTTTCAAATACAAGAGTCTGATTTGGGTCCCCCCTTCCTAGCCTCTCCACTTGCCTCATGCCTAGAGGCTAAAATTTGAACTCTTGGCAGAGAATTGCCAGCCCAGGCCCTGCTGACCCTTCCAAACTGCTCAATCCCAGCCACGCTCCCTGCTCTCGACCCCCGGGCAATCGCCCAGGAGCCCCACCTTGAATACCATGTTCCCTTCTCGGCCTGATGACTTATGTTACTAAACCTCTAAGACTAGCATGCCCCACGCCTCCCAAACACTGAAGGCAGGGAAAGTTACTCCATCATCCAAGCGCTCCAGCACTTGGTATGAAACGCTCTTGTATTATGCTGAAATGTGATTGGTTAACTGTCTGTGTCCTCCATAAGCCACTGGTTCCTGAGAGCTTAGACCACATCTATCTTATTTCTATCCCCTCCTTCCCAGCGTGGTGCGGTGCAGGCTCTCTGTGAAGCGCTGTCCCATGGACATGAGGTGTTGGGAACTTCTTCCCACCCATCACCTGCACTGCCCCCTACTCCACCCCCCAAAGGCTAACGCTTAAAAAACAATACTAGGTACCAGATACTGTTCTAGAAGGCTTGGGCATATTTGCTCACTTAATCCTTACCACAACACCACGACGTTGCCACTCCTGGCATCTCCATTTTACAGATGAGGAAACTGAAGCACAGAGAAGTTATGCATCAGTTCCAGGTCATGCAGCTAGTAAGTGGCTGAGTCAGGAGTGAAACTCAGCATCCTGGATCCAGAACCCTGATTGTAACCTCGGTGGCGTGGAGTCGGCGCCATGCCACTTCACTCAGCCCTCTCCCTGTTCTCCCTTCCCTCCTCAAGAGTGGCTGCTGTTCCAAGGCCAGCTGAACACCCTTCCACCCTGCCCAGGCATGAGCTGAGGGTCCGGTGGCTCAGGTGGCTCTCTCCCCCGAGAGGGAAGGACAGACATGACAGTCTCCCTCTGGTCACCCCTGCCCCACTCTCCTCTGGGGTGGCCTCGTGCCCAGCCACTCCATTCCTGGGCCAAGGGCTCTTTGGGGGAGATCTGAATCCTGGTCTCAGTAGGTCCAAATCATTTCTCTGGGAGGGTGTGCCTGCACCGCGCACATGATCCCCTCCCCTGCCCACCAGCCCCTCGGGCACCTGGAGGCCTTTCCCCACCTGTTCTACCTGATCAGCTTCTGGCCATTAATAACATCTCATTCTTCTCTGGGGCTTTTTGTCTATTCTGCCTTGCCTGCCCACACTTCCTTCCTGTTCTTCTTTCTCTTTACAACAAGATTGGGTATTTTTAAGCTGAGGTTTCCACTCATCTCTTACTGTCCGGTGGTTTGCCAGCCTTGGAGGCTACAGTCTGTGGCCTCATGCTGCGCCCAGCCTTGGCCCTCACCCTTAGCCCTCACCCTTAGCCGTGTCTATAAAGCTCTCCCTTCTCTGCTTATGGAGGAAACACCCTAAACTGGCTGTTGGTCAAAGCTTTGGAAACTGTGCAGGACACGCAGGGAGCTGACCCCCCTCCCGCGATGCTATGAGATTGTATATGGAGGCAGGTGAGGATCACGAGTGCTGGAACCTCACCAGGCCTCCAGGGTCACCTCTCTGTCCACCTGTGTGACCCACATTAGGTGGCGTCAGGGGGGCTGCTGGTCCGTGGTCTGCACCATCTTTGCAGCTTTGGAGATGCAGCTCAGGGAGCTCCGACTCCCTCTCTGCCCTCCTGTAATGTCCAAGGTCTCCACCTCCAGGCAGCCCTTCCTGCTTCGCCTTCCGCTTCAGCCCCAGCCTGGCCCCCCATTGCTCAGTCCTCACGGATGGCCACCAACCTCCACAGGCTTCTCTGCCCCGCCGGTGCTTAACAGAGAAACTTTTGTTTGAAGCCCAAACAACTGCAAAGGGAAGATAACTGAGCTTTTAGGGTTTCCTAGTTATTGTTTCTTTTTAAGTTTGGTTTCTGTCCTCGGCTTTCTTAAAAAAAAAGAGAACTGTGGCAACTAAACGAGTTGATAGCCGAGATTTTTGTTTTTAAGCAACTGATAGTGACTCACTGCAGGCTGCTGGGCCCACGGCTAATGTTCTCTAAAGTAACTGATAGACGTAAGGACCTCTAAAGTAATTGATAGGCGTAAGGACAGCCCCAAGCACCGAGGTGTCCTACTGCGCCCTCTGAGTCACCATGAAGGATTAAAAGTATATTCAGCATTGTTTTTATATTGACTGTGCTTTATAAATTTGAATTTGTTAAAAAAGGGCACCCTCTCCCCCACCCCGCCCCCCGGTGTAACATACATAGCAACTAACTGATTATTGATTGGAAACCAGGGAACTGATGTTCCGGGCAGTCTAGTGGGCCTTCGGGACCTGTGGACTATAGTATCTGCAGCCCTCATCCCCGGCCTCAGCCCCAGCCACACCTGTGCTTCACACTCTCTTGACAGTCCCCACCGCTCCCGCCGGTCAGACGCCCCATGGTCCGGTCCTGAACAGCGATGCCTTCTGACCCCACCATGAGCCGGGACTACAGTCCTGTTCCGTCTCGCTTGTTCCCTGGCACCCCTTTTGGAGTTGGTCAGTCATTCAGTCTACCAACATTCATTGGGCATCCCGCGTGAGCAGAGCGCCGTGCTGCGTGGGTACTGGGAAAAGTCAAGAAAATGTTGGTGCTGCCTTCGGGAGAAAACACTCTCCCACCACAAACACCCAGAGAGCTGCTTACTACAAGTTCGAAAGAGCTCCATCTCAGAACCAAAGGGGTAAGGGGGAGCCAAACAGGGTGGGCTTTATCAGAAAAGTCTTCTTGAAAGGGGGAGATTGGAGCCTAACTCTGATTCTCAGTAGGGCTGTCCCAGCTGAACAAATAGGTGCACAGGGCTGGGAAGCTCATCCTGGCAGTGGGACCCAGAATTCCCCCGCCACCTCTGCCAGGAAGCTGCCTTGTGAATCCTGGGCTGCCCCTTCCCCTCTGGGCCAACTGGGCGATAAGGACGGGGGACCAGCCACAGCAAGGAGGAAGTGGCCTGGCTTCCTGTTTGTTTGTGAATCTCAGAGCAGCACCGTGCAGCCATGAACCCCAGCTAAGCAGAACAACCCCAGCCTGAGCCAAGAGTTGCAGGGAGCCCACCAACCAACCCAGCAAGCCCTCAACCATCTGGGACTGCAGAGCAGAGACCCATCCCGGGGCAGCCACGCTTGGATGGCTAGCCTGGTAGCAGCCATGCCAGGTCGGCAGGGTAAAGAGGTGGAGTAATGACTTCCCCAGAGAAGTCAGAGTCACACATTCATAATATGAAGCCTCTGGGCAGCTCCAGGGGCTCAAACAATGCCAACTCCCCACCCCAAAGATTATTTCCTAGGACCCTGGACACAACCCTTTTGCCTTGTAAGAAAACCTTGTGCAGAGATTGGACCCTTTGAAAAATGGGGCTGCACGCATTGTGGTTTTGTTTGCAACAGCAAAACACACGAAAAACCACCAGCAAGTCATCCAAAAGCCGATTCGTGACAACAAAACATGATAGATCCACACCGGGGGAAACGCTGTAGCCATTAAAAACAATGGGGTGGATTTGTTTGTGCTACTGTGGTGAGATGTCCAAGATATTTCAGTAAATGAAAGCAGCAAGATACAGAACAGCGTGATCCCTTTTCTGCAAATAATCAGAACAGCAGAGGACATGTTCATATAGGTTTAGAGATGTATGTGCTCCAGAATGCATGACTTTTTTTTTTTTTACTGAAAGGAAATTTAAGTAACCTAACAGCGGTTATTTTGGGGAGAGGAACTGTGGAAGAAAAGTGGTGGGAAGGCATTCGGTGTTCATTATGTATCTTCCTGTACCATTTGCATTTTAAAGTGATGTATATATGATATTGAGATAGATATACATATTTTAAAAATATTACCTGTGGGCAATGGGATTATGGTCCATTCTGTTTAATTCTTTGTACTTCTCTGTATCATTTAAAATAAAAAATATCAAAGCAATAAGTATTATTTTTAAGCCAATTTAAAGAATCGGGCAGTGTGCATTTGCAAGATGAAACAGGGTAGAGCTAGGATCATACATTCTCCAGGACAACTGATGGGAGGAGATGGGGAAAGTGCTTTGCTTTAAGATCTGTACACATCAGTAACAGCAGAGCCATTCGACATTCCACTTTGTGGATTCCTTGTGGTAAATGTTTGAGCTGTCTCTGGTTTCCTTTTAACCACTCCCTTTCCCTGTGTCTTCCTCCATTTCATGGCCTCATCATTTAACTTTTGACCTGAACCAAACAATAGGGAACAGAAATCTGAAGGGAGAAGAAGATATACAATATGACTTCAATACACACGACCTGATCACCTGTCATTTGGACTAACTTGTGTTCGCTTCTTTATAAAGGACCCGTATCTGATTCATCTTCTAATCCCCCGAAGCATCTAGCCCAGGACTGCACACAGTAGGTGCTCAATAGTTGTTGGATGAATAAATGGACCAACTTGTGTACGTGACACTTGTCCTTTTCAGGTCTGTTCATTCATAGAGCATCCACAAGGTGGAAGGTCAAACCACCCCTAAGCCTATCAGATTTGATTTTGCTCTTCCTCACGAGTGTTTGGGGAAGCTGGAAGGAAACCCTTGGGGCCTCCGAAGGAGAATGTGATGTCCCTTCTGTGTCTCACTAATTCATTAACAACTGTTGAGCTCCCCAAACTGACCTCAGGCTGCCAAAGCCTCACTATCCAGCACACTTGGAGCCTCCCTGGTTTTAGAAAGAGTTAAGCTGAGCTGGTGGCGATCTCCCACCTGGCAAAGAGAGGGGTAGCACCAGTTTGGCTGGTGGTTGGGGCAGGACACTTGGTATGTTTACAGCCACAGACGCCCAGGGGGTTTTGTATCAGGAAGTCATCTGCAGACGGTCACCTTGATCTATTTACTTACCCTCAGAGCTGGTGCTAATGTCCTCCTGGTCCCTTCCCTAGGATATTTTTCTGAACATCTTGTGCTTGTCAACACAGCCTGGCACCTGCAGCAGCAGGCAGGTTGCTGCCATCTGGTGGAGAAGAGAGGCCACAGCTTTGCCGGGCTGGGCCTGAAACAGACTTGAGAGATGGAAGGAACCTTTGAGAACAGCTTCCATGACAGTGGATTTGAAACTTTTGTAGCTGTGGAGCCCTTCCTTTAAATGACAGCAGTGACTAAGGCCTTCCTGTAAGACTGCTAAACTCAACGCTGCTCTGGCTGTAGCAGGGGAAAGACTGGACCCGTTCCACACTCCCCCAAGCTCAGTTGGCAAACAACTGATAGGGTGTTTACCCCTTCATTGTAAGGATGGGGAAACGGAGACCTGGAGATATAAAGGGACTTGCGGAAATTCTTTGTACAAGGCACACTTCGGAATCTGTGCAGCCAACCTGAACCCTCAACCTCAAATAAGGAAGGCCTGAACACAGCTTCCTAAGTGCTAGATCAAGCCACTTACCCCAAGACATCCGGGCTCCTGGGAGGAGAAGCCTGGAACTCAACTTCTACATCTTCTTGTTTGAATCAAACCAGGGTTAGACCCATGATGGTCCCTATGCCCCCTTCTCAATAGCTATAGGCATGGAATCAGGGGCACGTAGATGTCTATTGCTACCTCAGAATTCCAAAGGAGTTTCCTGATCTCTGACATTAGGGAGAGGCAGGCAGCCCCTTAGAACACAAATAGGGACAGGAACGAGAATATTTCGAGCATCTCCTGTGGGCTGATCCCTGTGCTGAGCATTTTCACATCTGTCAACTCATTTATTCCTCAGCAACACTGCAATGTGGATATTTGTATCTTTAGTTTTGATAAGAAAAAAAAGGATGATTGAAGTAGCTAAGTAATTTACCCAAGGTCTCCCAAGCTAGTAATTGGCAGAGTCAGAATCCAAACACAAAGCTTTCTAATTCTAGAACCCAAGTTCTTTCTACAAACTTAGTTGCCTTCTGGGGTGATAAATCTGGGATGTCCAGGCCAGCTCGGAGTTTCACAGTGTCAGCAAGGATGGCTGCAGTGCCCTGGAGGGAAGGGCCTTACGAAGGAGAAGGTGTTGTCTCTGCCTGCTGTGGTCTAGCTGGGTGTGGAAGTGTGCCTACGAAGAGAAAGAAGACCCCTCATGCACAAGCCCACCTGTGAGTGCAAAGGATTTACAGGACAAGGGGCCCCGGATATAGAATCCTGGAAGCTGGGTGTGGAAGTGTGCCTACGAAGAGAAAGAAGACCCCTCATGCACAAGCCCACCTGTGAGTGCAAAGGATTTACAGGACAAGGGGCCCCGGATATAGAATCCTGGAAGCTGGGAGATGGGATGGAAACAGTACTAGACAGAGTGTGGACACCTGGATTCCACCCTTGGCCTTGCAACCCGCATCCTATGGGACGTTGGGCAAGTGTCCTCCCCCTCCTCTCCCAAATGAAGGGGTTGTTCCTGAGGATCTGAAAGCCTGCTACTCAGTTCTGTGCTGTTGTGACTCCAGTGGGGGTGGAGTTAGATAGGAAAGGATCCCCAAAGGAAGTGAGTGAGACGGGAGGGTTATGGACGCGGATGAGGGAAATAGCATTTCACCTTGGGAGGGTAGTGAAGGCAAGCAAGGAAAAGAAGTCGTTGCTAGCCAGAGATGTCAAGCTCCTCTGTTCTTGAATGCTCGGTGGAGATTAGGGTTGGCACAATCTACAATGAGGAGCATCTGTGGGTTCTTTTGGGGTCTCTGACTGTTCAGGATAGACACGGCATTAACCAAGAGGCTCCTCCACCCAGAGGCTAAAGGTCCCAGAGTCCCCATCTCTGGGAGTCATTGCTGCACTGGGCTCCCTTCCTTGGCTGTGGCCTCCCTTCCTTGGCTGTGGCTTGGGAAGGACAATCCAGCAGCAAATCCTACCTGGAGAGCAGAGGAGTGGAAAAGAAGTGGTTTTACCCCAGGCCTAGGGATCCTCAGACCTCTGGGGGACCATTGGGTTCTTCCTTCCTAATATCCATCTGTTTGCTGCTCCCATTCCCACCCTCTGCCTAGTTCAGAACCATCTGCAGCCATGGAGACAGACGGTGTCATAAGCCTGTGTGCCAGGGCCTCAATGTGACTTTGCTTCCCAGTTTACTGTAGCCTCGGACACAGCCAAGGACTTCAGCGACAACTACACTGTATCTGACTTAAAGCCCTCAGCCCCTCCTTGGTGCCTGAGACTTCCATATTCCAGGGTTCATCCCTTCTCCAAGGCTATCTAATGCCCTTAAGTCAGAGGTCAGCAAACGTTTCCTATAAAGGGACAGATAGTAAATACTTTAGGCTTTGCAGGCCATATAATCTCCGTTGCAAGTATTCAAATCTGCTGCTGTAGTGCAAACGTGCATAGACGTGTTCCAACAAAACTCTATTTATGAACACTGAAGGTTGAATTTCATATCATTTTCATGTCACAAAATAGTATTCTTTTGATTGTTTTCCAACCATTTAAAAGTGTGAAAACCACTGTTAGCTCATGAGCTATACAAAAACAAGCAGTGGGCTGCACGTGGCCTGCATGCCACAGTTTGCCAGCCTCTGACCTGAGTGTTTGCAGCTCGTTCAGCCAAATTTAGATGGTCCAAGCCTGTCATTGATGAAAGGCTTTTCTGGCTAATCCTGATGGTTTGTCCTATCTTCCCTGGATGACAGCAGCTTTAAGTTCCTTCAAAGTAACCTTGTTCTTTCAGCTTTACTCTCTCTTCCAAAGTAGCTTGATTGGAGGGAGCTGGAAATACATCCTCCTCCCTCTCCACCCAGCGTCCTGAGCAAAGTCATTTTCTTTCAACTATAAACTGGTTTCCCCAGGCCAGTACATTTCCATTCCCTCTTCCAGCCATGTGCGTCTGGGCCTTGTCAAACATCCCAGCCTCTACTGGCTGGGACAGGCCTCTTCACTCCTTTCTTTGTTCAATTCTCAACCCCAGTGCTGCCAGAGTTCCAGAGCTAATGTCTTTAGAAAAAAGGGAGGCCTTAAATGTAAGGAAAGGTGGGAAGAGGTCAGCCACAGGCAAATTCCTGGAGAAGAAGGATTTTGAGTTGGGCTTGAGACAGAGAGGGACCGGGATTGAAAGAGGGAGGCGAGAGAGGAGAGGTGTTCCAGGCAGAAGCAGGAGAGGGGGAGCTGTGGGCAGGGGACAGCAAGAGGAGAGCCCGCATGTGGAGGCCACAGGAAGCGAGAGGGTGGCGAGGCTGGGAAATCGATCTGGGTGGGACCTTTGTGGATGGGTCCGTCTGCTAGACCCTGAGCACCCTGCTTCGGAGCAGCTTGAGGCTACTTAACATAATGGCAGGGGAGGAGAATCAGGGGCCTCGACCCCCAGCACTCACCTCACTTCTAACTTCAGTCCTGTATGTCTATTCCTTCATCTCTTCATCTGACAAACATTCAGTAACTCCCACCAAAAGCCAGGCATGTTTGACTTGGGGGAAAAGATCAGGGTGGGTGGTTGGGGGGAAGAAGAGGAAGAGGAAACGTTTAATCAAATAAGGGTCCTGCCCTCCATAAATGTAGGGCTGGAGGGAGAACACATGTACACACACACACACACACACACACACACACACACACACACACATACACACCTGCAACCCAAATGAGTACTAAATGCCTCATGGGACCCTGGCTTAGCGGAAGTTTTGTGTTAAAGAAAGAATTGGAGCTAGCACTCAAAGGATGGGGGGCCTCTGGACCTGTGAAATGTGGGGGAAGGGCTGTCTGGGATGAAGTGACCGTGTGAGCAGAGGGGATGCAGTGAAAGTGGGGCTGGGGGATATGCAGACAAGAGCAAGGAACTCAGTTCGGTGCGTGTTTTCAATGAGGAGTGTTATTGGCATTACGTTTGGGACAATTTTTTGTTGCATGAGTCTGTCCCACACAAAGCAGGTCTCATAACATGCCTGCCACCTCTGCTTCCCATCACCTAATGCCAGTAGCCGCTGCCCCTTTCCACCTGCATTTTTAGACAACGCTCCCCATCCCATGGGAGCCACCAGGTAGGTATGTGAAGGCAAGCAGTAAAGTATAAAGTTGAACTAGAAAGGTAGCGAGCAGAGGGCCTCGAATGCCAGGACAAGGCATTTGCACTTTATTAACCAAGGGAGGAGTGGCTGCTGAAGATTTTTCAGGAGGAAGGGGATGAGATCTGCTTTAGAAAAATTAAGTTTGGAGCAGTGTGCAGGATGGACAGGAGGCCTAGGAAAGGTGGGGACATCGATTACAGTCTCCTGCGACCGTCTCGCCCAGGTTATTTTCAGTCAAGGTGGGCTACTTTGTCCACAGTATTGGCAGACGGCAAAGGTTGAGGGGAGGGCCTAACTGCTCTTCCCCTGCTGATTGCTGGACCACCAGGTGATTAGAATAGCATCTGCTACACGTCAGACTTTGACAATATTCCATTGTCTCTCCCTGTCTTTCAAATCGACCCACCTGGGGATGACACAGCTCCTCCCCCTTCAGTCCACACCGGCAGAACTTGTGTAAAATGCAACAGTAAGGAAACATGGCAAGCCTTCGAGGGTCCCACCCCGCCCCTGCCCTCCATCCAGGGCCCATTGCCTTCCTAGTCAGCGACCCTCGGAGCCTGAACAAGGGAACTATTCAGCCTGACCAAAGGAGGGACACTCCCTGCTTGGCCCCCTCCCTGGCCAGGACAGGACACGGCTTTTGATCCAGGGCCCAGAGAATCCCGAGCTGATAAAAGCCCATTGTGGCAGTTTCTGGAGAAACCCAGAGGCCATCGGGGAACTCTGGGGCTAAGCAGCCAGTTAACAGCCCTTGAACATTTGTGAAAAGAATTACTTGGCGGAAGTCAAGGCAGAATGAGGCCCCTGGTCTGCCACTGGCACTGTCTGTGGCAGGGAGGCTACAGGCAAAACCAGCAGGAACTGGCCGGCCTGACGCTGGGGGGCTGACCTGGAGGCAGAAGGAACCCAGAAGCTGGGGACGGCTCCCCTCACACACCTGGGTGGGAAACCCAATCTCCTGCCATATGCAAGAAACAAACTGCTCTTTTAAAAAGGGCCTAGGGAAGAGAGGAGCCTCCTGCCCCGCCCCCCAAGGGTGTCCCGAGCAATAAACAGCAGGAAGTGAGGAAGGCCGCTGAGTGGAAGCCGGTCTGGAACCTATTTAGCAGTCATGTTCTTCCTGCTCCAGTCTTTCATGCGTTTTGAGTCCAGGCACCTCACCGCTCGCAGGTCTCACTACTCTTACAGCACAAAACACAAGTGGGAAGAGCTAACCTGGGATAACTGATGCCAGGGAGGTGGTGAGGAGGTGGGCTAGATGAGGCTCGCCCAGCATCAAACAGAATGAAGCTTTGGTGGGAGGTTCAGCCGAGGGTCAGGAGCCCGTCGCACACCTCTCTGTGTGCTCACAGGGGTGGGTAAGGACGAGATCCCTGGGGAGAGGGCCTGGGAGGGGAGCACGGTGCGGCGCTGGGAGAACTCAGTCCCCAGCCCACTCTAAATCTGTGCATCCGTCCCGTTTCCCAGCTGACAGCCGGCCCTATCACTCTGGGAGAGGAAATGCAGAATCCAGGTCAGAGACCAGCCTGCAGAGTCCTCTTAAGAGACCACTCTCCTTGGCCAGGTGGTGAGCTGGGGATTAAACTGAGAGCAGAGGTTAAAGCAGTCAGTGTGAGTGCTCACTGCACGTTATTTCCATTTTATTACTAAAAGGATTGAGATGGGTGACTGGCACGGCCCATTTCTCAATTGTAGGTCCGCTTTCCTTCCCCACCATTCAAAGTGCATAAACCTGCCCCCCCCCCTTCAAAGGCCAAGGCCTTTCTTCATCGAAGCAAAGCAGAATAAGCAATACAAGCCCACAACAGGCAGGGCACCCGAAGCCATCTCATGTACGTAGAAGTCTAACCAGAGTGCACCAAGGGCTTGGCACACGTGTATTTTGTCAACCCCTCATTTAGGGGGTGGGCCTACAACTTTCCAGTTGGCCCCAAAAGCCATGGGGGAAGTTAACGAACCTCCACCACCCCTCACTTCCTAAGAACGCACGTAACAACAAACCTCACTTGACACCACTGATTCATTTCAGGCTGGGATGGATCTGGAACACGGCACAAAGTGTTTTCTGAAACCAAAGCACTTTCTGCCCTGCTGGAGATTCTGTCCTAGCTGGTGATACAAACGTGCACACAAAAACTGCTAGAATGCTCTGTTCTGATCCCACGGTTCCCACACACACACACAAAAACCCCGTCAGACTGAGCTGGAAGGTCTGGGTGTCATTTATTGATAGCAGTTTACACACATTTGTTTTCTTCCCGTGGTTGTTTCCTTCAAGGCACAGGCACAGAGCCCTCTAGAAAGGGCAGTCTCCGAACAAGGGAAGCCAGGAACGCAGGATGCACACGTCTTTGGCAGGCCCATGTAGCCTCGGCCGGATGCAATCCTTCAAGCTGGAAATCCGCCGGGTATTTGAGACACCAAGGTGGGAGGTGGAGAGGAAGGCCAGAGGACTCACATCTTGGTCCAGGCCTGCTCTCTCATTACCCAAGTCCATTCCAGTTTTAGGACCCTGGGGTGGGGGTAGGGCAGCAAATCAGCCCACCCACCTTCACAGGGGCAGATTCTTCAATCCGTGCTTCCGCTGGCCCCGCAGTTAAAGAGAACTGGCCTATGGTAAGAGACAGATCGCTTCCTCTCTGACCCTCCCCAGCACCTCTCTTCGGCTGGATAGGTGAAGGAAGCACTGGAAAAAACCGAGGCCTGTGTCGTTGTTGTTCAGCTGCGCACGCCGCCTTCCTCAGATCATGAATAAAAGATAGGTTGGAGGCTACCAGTTTACTCAGGCCGCCCACTGACTCCGAGCTCATCACACACATGGCCCTGCCTGTCTTCTGCCAACTGCCAGTGCCTAGGCTGGAGTGCCAGCAGGCCCCAAAGACGGGAGCCAAGCTGGTCTGTGTAGGCACTTGGCAACTCTGGGTAGGGAGGTGGATAAAAAAAGGGGATGGAAATGAGAAGAGTGAAAGAGCTTCACCTGATCGAGTAATTAGAGATCTGAAGTGATTTTACTTTTATTTCCTTCACTTTAAGCCAATCATGAAGTTTCACAGTGATTTCTGGGGCGGGAGAAGGAAGGTGGTGGTGAGCATCATGGGGGCTGTGGTCCAGATGGCCCCAGGAGGTGCGGGTCTCACTGGGGCAGCTGGAGGAGCACCGACTGCCCAGTGGGCAGGTAGGTGATGTTCCGGGAGCGCGACAGCTGGTACGCGATGTCCTCCGCTGCCTCCAGCTTGCGCAGCTCTATCAGGCCGTCGCCTGCAGTGGCGAGCGAGTTGGCGATCAGCTCCGCTGCCTTGGAGTCGCCCTCCGCAGAGATGATGGCTGCCTTCTTCTGCTGCTCAGCCTACGGGGGTGGAAGCAGAGAGACCAAGAGCACACCTTGGGGTGCTGCATGACGGCTACAGCCTCAAAAGGACCACGTTAGGCACCCTCACCGGGTCCCGAAGGAACTCTGGGACTTTACCTCCCCCTCCAGCCAGGGCCAACAAGCACTGTCCACCCAATCCTCCTCTCTCCCGTCATGCCACTGTAGGGACACATTTCTGCTGGCTATATAAACAGCTGTCTTATTTAAAAGTCCTCAATAATATTAATAGCAACCCAGTCCAGCCACATACTCCGAGGCAGGAGGACCCCAGGCCAAGGAAAGCAGGAGAGAAAGAAAGATGGAATTAATCCTCATCTTTCCCTCCAGCCCCAAGTCAAAGTGACTTTCATCAAAACCAGTGCAGTGGGCTTCCCTGATGGCACAGTGGTTGAGAGTCTGCCTGCCAATGCAGGGGACACAGGTTCGAGCCCTGGTCTGGGAAGATCCCACATGCCGTGGAGCAACTGGGCCCGTGAGCCACAACTACTGAGCCTGCGCGTCTGGAGCCTGTGCTCCGCAACAGGAGAGGCCGCGATAGTGAGAGGCCCGCGCACCGCGATGAAGAGTGGCCCCCACTCGCCGCAACTAGAGAAAGCCCTCGCGCAGAAACGAAGACCCAACACAGACATAAATTAATTAATTAATTAATTAAATTAAAAAAAAAAAAAACAAGCCAGTGCAGCTAGGTAGGAGCCGCAGGCACGGGACGCTCTCTGAAGTTGCTCTTGGGCTAAACTGGTTCCCGACCAGGAACTGAGGCACCCAGAACGAGACCTCCTGGCTTTCCCTACCCTCATCAAAAAGATGACGTCTATCTGCAATGCGTGACCCTCAGAAGTACGGGAGGAGAACGCAGTGCGGAGCCTCTCTGAGATTAACACACAGCTGTTCAACCGAGGTTCTGGGACTGTCCACTCAAGGAATGTTTTATTGGTACCTAGTATCTATCCCAGGCATGGTTTTGGACATGTTCTAGGTGCTGGAGAGAGGCAGAAAAAAGTGGAAAAACAAAAATAAGTCTCCATCCACATGGAGTTTATATTCTCTAAAGTGAAATGTCTACCCATATACCTCTCTTTTGCCTGATTCTAAGGACTAAGGTGTCTTGGATTAGGAATAAAAATCCAAGAGAATTAGTGGTGGGGAGAAGGGAATACATGAAATAAATACACCTTTGCAAAGACCCAAAGACCAGGCCCTATGCAACTATACTGCGTCCCAGCACACTCTGACACATCTGGATGGATTTAGTGCTTGAAAAAAATCCAGTGATGATAGTGCACCTGGTGCCACGTTTGATCCCTTTTGCTGTCAGCCTTCACTGTGTAACCACGGTTAAAAATGACTTCTCAGTGAAGCTGAAAATATTCCAGAAGAAACTTTTATTTGTGGGAGATTGTTTATGATCTTAGGGACGTGGGAAAAAAATTACCCTTCAGTGATTTAAGAACATAACTTCACATATCCCTAACTAGACCCTGAAGACTCTGGAACCAATTGCAGGAGTACAGTCCCTTCAATCCCCTTCCGATGATCCCGGAAGAGATGACAGATGATGAATTTCCAGGCCACCCGGCAAACAGGGAGGCTGAGCACAGGGGAAAGGGGAGAGAGGCTCCTGCCATCTGGTTGAGTGCTCACCTTTTCCACCACAAATCTGGCCCTCTCTGCTTCCTGCTGAGCCACCTGTTTGGCTTCCACCGCTTCTGTGAACTCCTTCCCGAAGGTCAGATGCGTCTAAGGGGAGAGAGTGAGCACGAGATGAGGCAGAGTAATGGCTTAGACAGCGCTGCTGCAGGGCCCCCACGGCCACTGGAGGAAGAGGCCACGAATGGCTCTAGCAGCTGGAGACAATGTGAGGCCAGAACGCCCTTCCACCTCCACATCCGTGCCCAAACTGAGTTCACACCCCAGAATCCTCGGCTGCCCAAAGTGCTCCTGTACCTCATTCTGGCACCCTCAGGTAGAAAACCGCCCATGGGCACCAGAAGGTATCTACTCGATTGACCACCTCCCTAGGGGAGGAGACCTGTGGGTTCCAGGACCCCCACCACTGACTAGTGCTCTTCCAAGGTCCTTTGATGGCCTGCTTGAAGCCCCCAGAGAAGCCAGATGGAAAACTGAGCCCCTGAGAGTGAGGGATGCAGCTGGTTCTCAGGGATTCAAGAGTGTGATGCTCTCTGCTTATGACTTAACCAGTCCACTGCTTTCTCACAGCATCTCCACCACAAAACAGGAAGAGGACGAGAGAGACGATTTCCAAATCATGATCTTGCAAATCATGGTTTTCCCTATGTGAGTGCTTCTGATAAAGGGTTTAAAAGAAAGAGAAGGCAGGTAAAGATATTGTTTCGGGTGAAGATTTAAAATTCTGATTATGCATAGGTCTTCCCTGACAACATGAGTGACCGAGACTTCACTGAAGTGACTATCCGTAATGACAGTGCAAACAATGGGAACAGATCTCAGCACTACTAATGCCTAGTCTAGTTTATTTATCTATCTATACTTTTTATTAAAAGGGAAGAATAAAGGGGATAATAGCATTGGTTTTGCTATCAAATTCTACTTGTTTCATTTCCTCCACTACCCTCCCAACCTCTGCTTTAAAAAAAGAAAATAAGCAGCTCAAAACTTCTCCTGAAGAGTAAATCCCAGTCCAATGTCTTCCAGAATTTTTAACACTCCTAACTCTTAAACTGCAGCTGTTCTACCTCGCCTGCTCCATTTCTGGACTCTTGTTCAAAGTTTGGGAAAGAAAATACAATCCTGAGCAATGAAAATGAAATGCGTAATTAAGGAATAAAATTTCTTTCTAAAAGGGGCAGCTGAGGGCAGCAAATTCCCCTGAAACCTAATTTTCTTCTCACACCTCTTAGATATGGTTTCTTGTGGTCAACCTGCATTTCCCCAGAATGGAGTATGTGGTTAAAGTCTAGCAAAATGCCAAGCTTCTCCTTAGGTTTTTACTTAGTGTGTTCTCACGGCCACAGTATTTAGTTTAACACTAAGTGGGAGAGCCTGAGGAACCACTCTGGTCCAAGGAGCCAAATGGCTGCAGCCTGGCATCTTGCCAGTAGAGGGAGCCCACGAGCCCTTCCACGGCTGGAAGGCAGTTGCTGCAAGTGGAGCAGTGCCCTGGGGTGAGCGCAGGGTATGTAGAGTGTTACTGTTTAAGCAGCTGCACAGATGCTGAGGGGGAAGCTGTGCCTTTCCCCAGCGACGCACAGGAGAACGGAACGGGAAACACTCTACCTCACTACCCGAACAAATCACTCCAAATGACTTTTCCCAGAGAATCAGAAACACGACCCCTTCCCCTCACCCTCCTCGATCTGAAATGCTATCCTGCCTGTATTGCTTTCTGTCTGCATTGCGGCATTCAGTATCATATAAATACACAGACCACACAGTCTCAAGTGGATAGCTTATGCCTCAGAGATGCCCCCTGCCTCCCATACCAGGCTTTGGGAAACAGAACCATTCACTGACACTCTATCACCTTTCATGGGGAGGCCCCAGAGCTCACTTCACTGCGCTTTAGACCCTAGGTGTTAGGAAATTCCCCGGGGTCAGGCTGGGAGGTCTGTGCTAGGGAGAAAGACTATCCAAGCTGTTCTCTAGTCTCTACTGGGCAATTTCTGCCTGTGTCAAACAGGGTTAACACGACATCACTTCCTGGGGAGCTCGGGGGAACATTCAGTTTGGGGAAGGTAAAAAATCTAGTGGTTAGGGCCAAAAATTAAAAGAAGAATGTCTGTGGCACAGGGGAGGTAAAAGAACCTTCTTCTGAAAACAAACCCAAGGAGACTGCCACATGCCACCAAGAAGGTTCCATGTTTTCAAGCCTTCACTGAGGAAAGTGGAAGGTAGGACCTCACAGTGTCTACCCAGATACCCTCCCCTGCAGGCACCCCAAGGCCCTTACCAAGGATACGTCGTCCAGGATGAGCCCAAAGGTTGCTGCTCGCTCCGTGAGGTCATCGCTCACCTGTCTGGAGACCAGCTCTCTCTGGGTGATCAGTTCTCCAGCATCAAAGCGAGCCTGGTTCCAAGGGAGGGCAGAGGAGCCGGTCAGGATAATGAGGAAGCAGAGTCCCAACCAGTCACCGCCAAGCTCTTCCTGCCACCTAGCGACCCCTCGGGGGCTGGGCTCGAGGCTCGAGGCTGAGGCCCTGTTCACTCACCACCACGGACTTGAGGATCTCTGTGGTGATGGACGGCAGCACGCGCTCGTCGTAGTCCTCTCCGATGCTGGTGAAGATGCGGGGAAGCTGGCTAGCAACCGGCCGGAAGAGGATGCGCAAGGTGATGTTGACATTCTGTAAATCTTAGGGTAGGGGAGAAGTGCTGGAGTTAAAAATGAAAACCAAGGTGGCCTTCTATGACCTCTCCTACCCCAAATCTGCTAAAATTTATAAGTAAAGTTGCTGCTTATCAGATCCCAGAGGGTGAGGAGCACCTGTGCGTGGTCTCCTTGGTACAGAACCCAGCACAGCATCAGCGTTAAAAACTTCTCAAAGGATTCTGGGGATGACAGCTTTTCAGTGTGTCCTGAATGCCCTCTGATATAAGCAAATTCAGATTGTATGTCTAATAGATGCCATGGAAATGCCTGGAACACTGAATATTTTAAGAAAACAGATAGGCCAATGCCAAGAATTCTAGCGCAAGGCCTCTGCAAGGCCCAGTGAATGTGGCCCAAGGTAGGAGAGTGCCTCAGAGAGGTGACCGTGGGTCCAGCAGACTAGCAGTCTAAGTCCTGGCTGCAGCCTCAACTCTGCTGTTTACTAATTACGCGGGCTCACTAAGCCTTAGCCTATCTCAGCTTATTTCCTCACATATAAGAATAGGGATGGGGACTCCCCTGGTGGCACAGTGGTTGGGGGTCCACCTGCCAGTGCAGGGGGCATGGGTTCCGTCCCTGGTCCGGGAGGATCCCACATGCCGTGGAGCGGCTGGGCCCATGTGCCACGGCTGCTGGGCCTGTGCTCTGGAGCTCACGGGCCACAGCTGCTGGGCCTGCGTGCCACGACTGCTGAAGCCCGTGCGCCTACCCCGTGCTCCGCGACGGGAGGGGCCGCCGCGGGGAGGGGCCCGTGTGCCGCGATGGGGGGTGGTCCCTGCTCGCCGCAGCTGGAGAGAGCCCGCACACAGCGGCGGGGACCCAACACAGCCAAAAGTAAATAAAAAATAAATTTATTAAAAAAAAAAAGAACGGGGATGATTTCATCTGCCTCCCAGGCATGTTGGGAGAAACCGAAGGAGGAAACAGATATAAAAGCACTCTGTCAAATGCGCAACAGATGTAAGGGGTTATCAGACTCATCTAGAGGCCGCTTCTCATTACTTGGCCGTCAAAGGACCCAGGGAGGGAAGTACAACTTCCCCTGACAATGCAGTCCTGCTTGGAGCTAAGGCACTGTCACAGCCTGCGTGCAGTCATCAACAATATGGACCAAACGCCCATGAGATGAGTTCTGAACCAGGCACCAGAGTGGGAAATGGTTATACGTCCGTCCCTGATCTCTGCACGTTCCTATCAAGTTTTGAAGATAGGTGTATAATGTATCCTTAGAACAACTGCAAAACAGTAGAGAAAGAAATCCCAAAAAGGTGGAAAGTTCAGAACTAGGCTTTTAAGTTAAAATATGATGTTTCTTGATTAACGCCACCCCACCGCTGATTTCCTCTGATGTAGTAGGCAGGCCAGACCCTTTACAGGAGGCTCCTCCTCTCCCTCGCCAGGAGCGACAGGACAGATTAGTCAACACCAATGTACCCTTTCCCCTCCTCTGCCCGACGCACTTCTCATTCTAAAGTGCCAGTGCAGACGCACATCCCTCACAGGAGCTCTCTTCTCTGCTTCCCCTCCACGCTGTAGTCACCACGCCCCACTCTAATGTCTGTCCACATGGCTATCTCCTTAGCTAGATCGAGCTCCTAAAGGCTCCCGCTTTAGTCAGCTTTGAGCTACCCCACCCTCTGACCCAGCACAAAGCCTGGCACTATCACAGAAAGCAAACATCTGCTGGGACAGCAACATCCACCAACCCGCTCCTCCTGCTGCACAGAAACGTCACGGCCAAGGCAGCCTCTGCCACTCCATTTACTGCCTGTGCACCTCTATGTGTACGGTGAGGGGAGAACCATGAGAGCAATTCATTTTAGGATCCAACTGGGAAGCCAGTGGCGTGTCAGACCAGATTGCTCTCAGGGATGTGGGCCTTGGCCTGTGAGATAACAATGTGAGGGCCGCACTGCTGGAAACAGAGGCCTTGGAAAGCAAGGCAAAGGGTAAGTCAGCTGTGAAGGCAAACAGAACGGCTGGAGATCGGTTTACAGTCACCCTGGGGAACAAGAACTGATGGGAAGGGTCAACCGAGGGAGCAAAGGCACATTTAGATTTCTTTAAAATTGGATTGTTATGTAACTCTTGAAATATATCTTTGTTCATTTCTCTAAATTTGTACAACCGTGTGTGTATTTTAAGTATATAGGCATACCTCATTTTCCTGAGCTTCACAGACACTGCATTTTTTACAAATTGAAGGTTTGGGGCAACCCTGTGTCAAACAAGTCTATCGGCACCGTTTTTCTAACAGCACCTGCTCACTTCATGTCTCTGTCACATTTTGGTAATTCTTGCAATATTTCAAACTTTCCCAATATTATTATGTTTGTTATGGTGATCTGATGATGGCTAGCATTTTTTAGCCATAAAGTATTTTTTAATTAAGGTATTGTATATATATTGTTTCTTTAGAGATAAAGCTATTGCACCCATAACGGGCTACAGTATGGGGTAAACTTCTATATGCACTGGGAAACCAAAATATTCGTGTGACTCGCTTTATCACAATATGTGCTTTGTTGTGGTGGTCTGGAACTGGACTCACAACATCTCTGAGGTATGCCTGTATATTTCTTTCTCTGTAGCCACATAAAACTCTTCACGGAAAATATCCCAGGAATTCGTATTACGAGAAGTTCAACCCGTTCGGGATCCCACAGCAGCCCTTCCACTCTCTACTTTACCTGACCCACAGACAAGACTCACCTTTGCTACCAGTGATTACTGGCACGTTACGCGGTCGAGAGCGGCAGTCAAAGATAATTGGTTTCTGTACCCAAGGGATGAGGAAGTGAGTCCCTTCCCCTACGACAATGTCCTGCACTCCACGGAACCGGTCAAAGATGACAGCTCTGTGCCCAGCATCCACTAGGAATGAAGGATAATGATGGGTCAGAAAAATCCCCTCACCCTTTAACCAAAAGGATCATGGTTTTGAAAGATCCCTGGTGTTTTCCATTCATTTATTAAGTCTCCCCTCTCCTGCTCTTTCTTCCTACACTTCTGGTCTCTAGAGGCCTCTAAACAGCTACAAAACTAAGCAGTCATTTCCCATCCCACATGTCCTCCCAAGGACTTCGGTAATAGGCTCTATTCCTCAGCAGCCTTTCTCCTTGAAACAACTGGCTGCTGATTTTCTGATTAACCACCTCCCAAAACTTCTAAAACTCACCAAGGTCTTCACTATTAGCACAGTCCATCCTGGTTCCAATTTAACCCAGTGTTTCCGGAAGCAGCATCCTCCCTATGGCAATCCTAAAATTTGGAAGGCCCCACTTTTTCTTTCCGATAGCTTGGTTTCTCTAAGGTTTGAAGGGGTTATAGAGCTGTCTTGCTGATTCAGAAAGAAATTAGTAATGGTGACTACTGTTTAGCTATGCAGGGGTGGCCAAAAAGATCAGCGTATAAAGCTGTGCCATAGAAGGAGAGCAGGCTTTTCTTTCTTTCTTTTTTAAATAAATTTATTTATTTTACTTTTATTCATTTTATTTTTGGTTGCGTTGTGTCTTCACTGTGTGCGGGCTTTCTCTAGTTGCGGTGAGCGGGGGCTACTCTTCGTTGTGGTGCATGGGCTTCTCACTGCAGTGGCTTCTCGTGGAGCACAGGCTCTAGGCGCGTGGGCTTCAGTAGTTGTGGCACATGGGCTCAGTAATTGTGGCTCACGGGCTCTAGAGCGCAGGCTCAGTAGTTGTGGCACATGGGCTTAGTTGCTCCGCGGCATGTGGGATCTTCCTGGGCCAGGGATCGAACCCGTGTCTCCTGCATTGGCAGGCGGATTCTTAACCACTGTGCCACCAGGGAAGCCCAAGAGCAGGCTTTTCTGACCAGCCGCTTTCTGTCTCTGCTTTTTTGGACATTACAGTCGGCCCAAACACCTTCACTCTGAAAGTAATCCTCCTCTTGTCAGGGTCACACATGAGGTGGGTCAATCTACTGCTACTTTCCAACAGTGAAAGTTGGAGAATATCAGAGGTGGAGAGGGTCTCAGATATAAACCACCTCAGTCCTGTGGCTTGACCAATGAGAAAGCTGAGGCCTGGGGAGGGGAAAGTGACTTGCCTAAGGTCACACAGAAAAGTGGAAAAGCCAGCTTAAACACCCAGCACACTGTTAAAAGCTGGGCAGTGCATCTCAAAGATATTTTCTCTGGAAAGACTCAACCACAGCAGAGCAAAAGCTCCTGCTCAGGACAAGGTCACCAAAGGGCTTAAGCCCTTGCTGAGTTATTCCACACACAGGCAGAAGAGAACAAACGAGCTCTCCATTTCAGCTGGCCAGCGAAATCCTGGCACTCTGCTGCAGCATCACTTTAAATTCACAAGAGCAGGTGGAAACGTCCAACTGGGCTGGGAGGCTCTTGGTGAATAAAGGCTCTGAGAGAACCTACGGCTACAAGGACAGAGGCCCTGAGAACAATGAAACCATATGGTGCAGGATGGCAGCAGGTGAGCCCTCTTGGTCACAAACACATTCACGGACAGCGGCTGCCAACAGGAGTGTCACACAGGCTATGAAGACCAATAGACATCCTCTGGCAAAGGGCAGTGACCCACCACCCCTCAGTGCCTCACCATTATACAAGGCAGAGTTCACCACGCCTCCTGCAACAGCTAAGGCCAGGCCAAACTTGCCAATGGACTCAAACACTTTGGCAGCCATGTCTCCTTCTGCTGGGCCTGCTCACACCTAAGGGGGTAAAAACAAAACAAACAAAACAATTCAATCCCCAAATCCTCAGAGTAAAGCCCTCTCTGAGGCATCACATGTACCTGTCAAGTTGGCTATTTCTTTCCCCACTCT
This sequence comes from Balaenoptera borealis, assembly GCF_965194805.1. Lineage (NCBI taxonomy): Eukaryota > Metazoa > Chordata > Mammalia > Artiodactyla > Balaenopteridae > Balaenoptera > Balaenoptera borealis. Next base: position 24,765,123 of record NC_138879.1, on the reverse strand, counting down.
TGAGAGCTCTAAATTATCGACTGAAGGACATTTCATAAATAACACTCTGCAGCTTGTGTAAGCGTGTACTCAATTCCTCTGCGCTTCTTTCTTCTTTCTCTACTACTTAAGAAAAGGGGTCTGGGGTACTTGGTTCAAAATGGGAAGGAGGCATGGGCTTGATACCCACAGAGAACTTAGCACCACACCAAACACCCTCCCATTTCCTGGACAGTCAGGCCCCAGGAGAGAGGCTGCGTGGCTGGTTCTGTGCAATTCTGGTTCAGAAAAGAATGTGATTCCAACAACAAAATAACAATAATAGCTGACCTTTATACTAGGCAGTCTCCTAAGCCATTTCCATATTTAATCCTCACACCAACCCGTATGAAGTAGATAACTACAGATGAGGAAACTGAGGCACACAGAGGGGTTAAGTTACACCAGGAGCCTAAGATCACGCAGCTATGAGGGGGGCAACCAGGATTAGAACCTAGAGGTCTAATTCTAGAAGGCTCATCTTAACTCCTCACCACGCGGCTTCTCAACATCAGGTATTAAGAATGACCTGTTATTATAGAAGCAGGTGCTACACGACGTTCTGGGGCCAACATATCACGAGAACCAATCGGGCCAGAAAGGCCCTAAACAGCTGCACCCCGAGGGAGAGCCCTGGAACGGGTTGGGGTAGGGGGGCTGAGGCGGGGTGGGCGGGAGCACGGCTGACCTCACTAGAATCTACTCCAGCACTTAACTTTGTCTTGCTCCGCCCCATCGCCGTCGTCCACTTCAGCCTCCCTCCCTCCTCCCCAGACCTCAACGTCTCTACCTTCATCTCTCCCCGTGCACTTAAATCTTTCCTGAGACCAGGATGCCCAGTCCCGACCCCTCAGCTTTCCCATTCCTAAGAGCTTCTAGATTATTCCTCACTTTGCCCCCATACACACCTACCTCACTCTACGCAACCCCTGGCTCCTCCCGTGCTCACCCCCTTTCCCCTCCGACACGAGGCGGACCCACGCATGGACCCCGCCCGCCCAAACCTGGGGCTAATGGGAGTGCAGAGGGGAACTGCGGAGACGCCCGGACGCAGGCCGCACCCGATCCTCTCCATTCTCACCTGCTCCCACTCTGACCTCCACATGAATTCCCCAGACAAACATACTGCGCGTGCGCCGGGCAGCTCCTCCTCTTCCCCGCCTTCCTTCCAAGATCCGTGCCTTCGATTGGTGGGGATGAGCGCTATGCATTCTGGGAAGGGTGGCTCGCAGCCTTACCCTACTTCCCGGGCTCTTCGCAGATGAACTACAATTTCCAAAAAGCCATGCAGCGGCTGGCCCGCGCTGAAAAACCTTTCTCTTTGGTGGTACTAAAGGCCCAGAGGTTGCCGCAAAGCCTTTTGGGTGCTGTAGTTTCTTGAGGGATAAATGCACGTGCCTGTCCTGAACAGATCTGGACCCTGCCAGAAGGTGGGCGCTAAGGCCCTCGGAAAGAGAGACTGGGCTTGCTGGCTGGTGGCAGAGAAGGGCAAGGGCAAGTTTAGAGCTGATGAAAGAGGGCGGGTGAGCATGCTGCAGAAAGTCGTGGTGAAGTAACTGGTGGGCTGAGAGATTGAAGGGCTGGCTTCTTTCCAAAGACCTATCTAGAAGCGACCTGAGTTGTGGGACATTGACTGCCAGACCAGAGAGAACCTTAGAGACCACCTGGACTAGAAAATGAGACCCAGAGAGAGGAAGGGAGTCATTCAGGGTCATGCACCAATTAAAAAAGGGGTTGGGCTGAGTCTGGGTCCTGTGGACCCTTTTGTTTTGTTTTGTTTTGTTTTTTGGTCTAAAAATGGTGGTTAATTTTCTATTGAATTTTATTCATTTATTTTTTTATTTTTTATTTTTTTTGAAATTGAATGCAAACTAAGACCACTTGACTGTTACTGAAATGAATAGCCCAGTTTGCTTTTTTTTTTTTTTTTAACGGAATTCACGTTCTTTTATTTATTTATTTATGACTGTGTCGAGTCTTCGTCTCTGTGTGAGGGCTTTCTCTAGCTGCGGCAAGTGGGGACCACTCCTCATCGCGGTGCGCGGGCCTCTCACCATCGCGGCCTCTCTTGTTGCGGAGCACAGGCTCCAGACGCGCAGGCTCAGTAATTGTGGCTCACGGGCCCAGGTGCTCCGTGGCATGTGGGATCTTCCCAGACCAGGGCTCGAACCCGTGTCCCCTGCATTGGCAGGCAGATTCTCAACCACTGCGCCACCAGGGAAGCCCTATTCATTTATTTTTAATTAATTTTTATTGGAGTATGGTTGCTTTACAATGGTGTGTTAGCTTCCACTGCACAACAAAATGAATCAGCCATACACATACAGATATCCCCTCCCTTCTGGACTTCCTTCCCATTTAGGTTACCACAGCGCATTAGGTAGAGTTCACTGTGCTATACAGTATGTTCCCATCAGTTGTCTATTTTATACATAGTATCAATAATGTATATGTGTCAATCCCAGTCACCGGATTCCTCCCACCCCACCCCTTTCCCCCTTGGTATCCATACATTTGTTATCTACTCTGTGTCTCTGCTTTGCAAATAAGATCATCTCTACCGTTTTTCTAGATTCCACATATACGCATTGTTATACGATATTTGCTTTTCTCTTTCTGACTTCACTCTGTATGGCACTCTCTAGGTCCATCCACGTCTCTACAATTTCATTCCTTTTTATGGCTGAGTAATATCCCATTGTATATATGTACCACATCTTCTTTATCCATTCCTCTGTTGATGGACATTTAGGTTGCTTCCATGTCCTGGCTATTGTAAATAGTGCTGCTATGAACATTGGGGTGCATGTGTTTTTTTGAATTATGGTTTTCTCTGGGTATATGCCCAGTAGTGGGATTGTTGGGTCATATGGTAGTTCTATTTTTAGTTTTTTAAGGAACCTCCATACTGTTTTTCATAGTGGCTGAATCAATTTACAGTCCCACCAACAGTGTATGAGGGTTCCCTTTTCTCCACACCCTCTCCAGCATTTATTGTTTGTAGATTTTTTGATGATGGTCATTCTGACTGGTGCAAGGTGACATTTCCTTTTTTTTTTTTTTTTTTTAAGTCTTATTTGGAGAAGTTGCAAGGATAGTACAGGGAACACATGTTTACTCAAATTCATCTATTGCTAACAATTTGCTCCATTTGGTTTTTTGATCTAAAACAATAAAACAGCAGGTTATTTTATCAGCAAATTGGGTTTATTTGGGATCAGCAAAGAATTGCAATTCTGGACATGTAATCTATGGCAACCCACAGGCAAGTCTGCAGAACAAAGGAGAGGACCTTTCTTTTATAGTGGAGAAGGGGGAGTTGGGAGGGGCTGTCATAAACAAAGAGTCGGAGGAAACTGGGAATTTGAAAATGTAGTGGCTTTTCATTGGCTGAGTTGTGACAGTCTCTTATTGGCCGGGCTGTTGCTGGGCAAGGAGAAATTCAGGCAAAGAGAAAATTTTCCTTCTTCCTGCTGGATAGTAAAGTAGTAACCTTCTTCCTGTTGGAGATGCAAAGCTATATCTTCCTGTTGGGTTTCTACCTGTTGGTAGGGTGTGAGAGTTCTCCCTTCTGGCCTCCTGACTCAATTTAAAATGAGGTTTCTGTTTATTCCTTTTCACATCTTACCATTTGTTCCTTTCTTCTCTCCCTCCTCCCTTCTTCTCTCTCTTTGTATGTTCTAAGAATAAGCATATCCTTTTATATAACTTGAAAAAGTTTCATCTACCCTCTGCATTCCATTTTTTTCTGTTGACCTAATAATGAACTTTATAGCAGTCTTCTCACCCCCTCCCACCACCCAATACGGGAAGCAGTCTAAGATTAGGTACTATATTTATTTTTCATGTCTCTTTAGTCTCTTTTATTTATTTATTTTTTTATTAATTAATTTATTTATTTTTGGCCGTGTTGGGTCTTCGTTTCTGTGCGAGGGCTTTCTCCAGTTGCGGCAAGCGGGGGCCACTCTTCATCACGGTGCGCGGGCCTCTCACTATCGTGGCCTCTCTTGTTGCGGAGCACAGGCTCCAGACGCGCAGGCTCAGTAGTTGTGGTGCACAGGCTTAGTTGCTCTGCGACATGTGGGATCTTCCCGGACCCGGGATCAAACCGGTGTCCCCTGCATTGGCAGGTGGATTCCTAACCACTGCACCACCAGGGAAGTCCTAAGCCCTATATTGTTTCCACTTCCCCACATTGTGTCCTGGGAAGCAAAGGCAACAGGAAAGCTCACGTGACATGAGGGCATCGTGTGGACCTGGGCTAGTTGTAGGTGGAGAGATGGGGAGGATGAAGTATAAGGATAATGAGGAGGATATCTGGGAAGAATTTAATTGTGCTGAGGCAAAAATTAGGGACAGAGCAGCACTGGTGCACCAGCTTTAGGAGTGGATCCAATTTGTTGCTACACAGAGCATTTTCCCCTTCAGCTCTTCTTCCCAGACTGGTGTACAGGCTGAAGATAAGAGCAAATACATCTTGAACACCGCCTGTGGACCAATTGCTTCATAAAGACATAATCTTATTTAAACCTATTTTCACATTACCGTTTTGGAAATGAAGAAATGGAGATTCAGAGACGTCAAGTAACTTGCTTACAGTCACACAGCTGGGAAATGGCAGATATGTATGATATCATAGCCAGTGCTTTTCCAAGCTGTGGGAATGTGTGATCTGTAAGTAATATGTAAACAAAGGTTGATTCTACTTCCAGGCTCAGTGCTAACATGGGAAGGGTGGTAATTAAAGCAAATAATTATAGAAGAGCATCTTTTTCTTCATTTAACACATATTTTGGAGGCCTCTTGTGTCATGCTAGACACTGGGGATAAGTGATGAAGAAGATGGAGAGGGCCCCTGTCCTCATGGAGTTTACATTCTGGGTTAAGGGGAGGCTGGTGTATACAGAGAAAGACAAGTACACAAAGAAATAAATGATATGGAATTTTGACTACCTTCATGAAGGAAACAAACAGACAACAAGAAGATGGTGAACCAGTAAAGAAGGCTTTGATTGCAAGTAATAGAAAAGTGGACTCAACTGACAAACAATAAAGAGATATATCAAATAACAAGTCCCAGGGGAGAGCAGGTCTGGGGTTGGTTAATTTAGTGGCTCACCAAGGCCATCAATGCTGCAGAATCTTTCCATCTTTCAGCTTTGCCATCTCCAGATGTTGACTTTCTTTCTCATGCTTGTCCCCACAAGGTCACAAGATGACTGTAGAAGGTCCAAGCTTAATGTTCTCACACAACAATAACCAAAGGCCAGAAGGCAGGAAAAGGACATGTCACGTTTTTGGATCCCTTTGTAAGAGCAAGGTAAAGTTTCCCAGAAGCACCGAACCAGACATCCACCTATGCGTTATTAGGCAGGATTGTATCATCTGCCTATTTCTAGCCCAGTCATTAGCAAAGGAATGGCATTACAATGTTGGAATTTGATAAGCCAAGAGTTTACCTCTGGGACTGGGGAGGGCTGGCTTCTCCTAAACCACATGACTGCTTAATATGCTAACAAATCAAAATGGGGGTTCTTGTTAGCAAGGAACAGGATGCAAGGGAGAATGGATGTTGGAATTGCAACCAACTGTGTCTGGCACAAAGGGTCTCTTTTGAGTGAGCTGGTCAAGGAGGCCTCCATGAGGAGATGACATTTAGGGAAAGATGTAAAGGAGTTAGACATGAAAGGTTGCGTGGGGGCTTCCCTGTGGGGGCTTCCCTGGTGGTGCAGTGGTTGGGAGTCCGCCTGCCAATGCAGGGGACACGGGTTCGCGCTCTGGTCCAGGAGGATCCCACATGCCGCGGAGCAACTAGGCCCGTGCGCCACAACTACTGAGCCTGCTCTCTAGAGGCCGCGAGCCACAACTACTGAGCCCGTGTGACACAACTACTGAAGCCCGTGTGCCTAGAGCCCGTGCACCGCAACGAAGAGTAGCCCCCGCTCAATGCAACTAAAGAAAGCCCGCGTGCCGCAACGAAGACCTAATGCAGCCAAAAATAAATAAATTTATTTTTTAAAAAAAAGGTTGTGTGGGATGGGAGGTTGCCTTCAGGCAGAGGGAATAGCATGTGCAATAGATTTGGCTGGAGGGGGGGGGGCGAGACAGAAAGCCTCAGACCTCACCAGAACCCAGAGGCTATGAGGAACTGTCTCCTGCCAGCTTTCCCGTCACAGGGAAGCGAGTGAGAAATGGCCTTGTAGCAGCTCCTCACAACCCTCCCTTCTGTCCCAGGAGGATCACACGGTGCTCTGTAAGACAAATTCCACTGAAGTTTCAGCGCTGCCGATACGGACTCTGTTGAGACCCGTAAGGTTGCCAGGGCGCCACGGCGGAGCTTTTTCCCTACAGTGCAAAGACCTTCAGGCAGGCTGGACCTTGGTCCACTGAAGGAACCAAATGTGGCTGAAGCATAACTAGTGAATGGGACTGGGAGTGTTACCCAACATTACAATGGTGAAATAAGCATATATAAGTATAATATATACATATTCTTTTTCAGATTCTTTTTCCTTATAGGTTATTACAAAATACTGAGTATAGTTCCCTGCGCTATACAGTAGGTCCTTGTTGATTATCTGTTTTAAATATAGTAGTGTGTATATGTTAATCACTGTCCTGTACACCTGAAACTAACACAACATTGTAAATCAACTATACTTCAATTTAAAAAAAATGGGAACTTCCCTGGTGGCGCAGTGGTTAAGAATCCGCCTGCCAATGCAGGGGACATGGGTTCAAGCCCTGGTCCGGGAATATCCCACATGCAGCAGAGCAACTAAACCCATGTGCCACAACTACTGAGCCCGCGTGCCACAGCTACTGAAGCCTGCACGCCTAGAGCCCGTGTTCGGCAACAAAGAGAAGCCACTGCAATGAGAAGCCCGCGCACCACAACAAAGAGTAGCCCCTGCTTGCCACAGCTAGAGAAAGCCTGCATGCAGCAATGAAGACCCAATGCAGCCAAAAATAAATAAATTAATTAAAAAAAAAAGATGGATTATATACAGTCAAGTTAAAATGAAAAAAATTTTAAATATTTACTTACTCATTTAGAAATAACAACAGTAAACTCATCGCTTTAACACATTTTTATAAAAACTAAATATAATTTCCCAAATAAAAGGATTTAATGAGAAGAGTGGCATTGCTTTTTCTTTCATAAATTTATTTAATTAATTAATTTATTTATTTTTAAATTAAAGCCACTACCTTGGAGTGAAACCCACCACTGGACACTCACACCAGTGAAGCTTCCAGCCAGCTTTTCAGCGCTCGTATTAGTTGGGATTTAAGTTAGAGCAAAGTTTGATTTTCTGTACCAAGGAGACCCCAGAATACAGTAGACTAAAGAAGATAGAACTTAGTTTGTCTTTGCTCCACAGGTCATTCACAGACCTAATTTCCTTTTGTTGGTTTGTCATCCCCTAAAAGATTGTCTTCATTTAATCATGGGCCATCTGTGTTCCAGCTTGCAGGAAGGGAAAACAGGAAAATCTGGGCAGCAATTTTGTTGTAAGCAAATGAGGCAGAAGCAGCACATGTAAATTCCACTTCATTGTACTGGTGGGAACTTGGTTGCATGACCTCGTCTAGTCACAGAAGAGGCTAGAAAATGTGTTTTTAAGCTGGGCAGCCAAGTATCAAGGAAGAAAGGATTTGGGGACTAACCAGCAGTCTGCAGTACCTCACTTTCAAGTATGAACAGACAAGTGACATAAGTCCATTTGAGAAAAGCCATAACATGAAAAAGAACAACAAAATGAACAAAAACAACTAAGCAAAACAAAAACAAAACAAAAGCAACACAAACAAAAAACTTGGCAGAATCAGAGACAAGGCAAAGAGCATGGAAAATCTAAACCAACCAACCAAACAACTAACCAACCAACCCTATAATTGATATCCTCAGATAAAGAGAAAGATTCTACCATGCATGAAACTAGAACAAGATGCTATTAAGAAAAATAAGTAGAGATGAAAGATGTTTTCCCCTAAAATCAAGAACAAGGCAAAGGCTTCCCTGGTGGCGCAGTGGTTAAGAATCCGCCTGCCAATGCAGGCGACACGGGTTCGAGCCCTGGTCCGGGAAGATCCCACATGCTGTGGAGCCACAACTACTGAGCCCATGCACCGCAACTACTGAAGCCTGCGTGCCTAAAGCCTGTGCTCAGCAATGAGAGAAGCCACCGCAATGAGAAGCCCACGCACCTCAACTAAAAGAAAGCCAGCGTGCAGCAACGAGGACCCAACGCAGCCAAAAATAAATTAATTAATTAAAAAAAAAAAGGCAAAGATACACACTTCCATCACTTCTATTCAACATTAGGAGATCTTTGCCAGTATAATAGTTACAACAGGCACAGAAAAGTAAATAGGAGGCATACAGATTGGGAAAGATGAAGTAAAACTGCTTTTATTTATTGCGTATGTAGAAAATCCTAAAAATTTTAAAAAGAAACTATTAGAATCAATAAGTGAGTTTAGCAAGGATGCAAGAAGTAAGGTTAATACACAAACTGAACAACAAACTGAAAGATGGAAACTGAAAGGCAAAAACACCCTTTACAATAGCACCAAAAACATGAAATACTTAGGGATAAATTCAATACCACCTGTCTGATAAAAACTACAAACATTGCTAAGAAAAAATTTGAAAGACCTAAAAGAAATGGAGAGATATACCATATTCATTGAAGAGAAAATTCAATGTTATTAAAATGTCAATTCTCCTCATATTAATCTATTGATTCAAAGGGATCCCAAACAAAATTCCAGCAAGTTTTTTTGGTAAAAATTGACAAGCTAATTCTAAAATTTATATGGAATTTCAAAGAACCTAGAATTGGTGAAACAATGTTGAAAAAGAGAACAAGGTTGGAAGGTTTAGTATACACGGAGGATATAGTGTCCATTCATCCATAAAGCTACAGTAATCTAGAAGGTGTGGTATTGATTCTCAAAGGAACAGAGAATCCAGAAATAAACCCACACATCTGTGGTCAGCTTTTTGTTTTGTTTTGTTTTTACAAAGATGATGATGTTATTCAATGGCAAATGGATAGTCTTTTCAAAAATGGCACAGGAGCAAGTGAATATCCATATGGAAAAATGAAAATACTTGACCCTTGTCCTACTCCATACACAAAAATTAACCTGAAGTGGATCATGGACCCAAACATAAAAGCTAAAACCAGGGGCTTCCCTGGTGGCACAGTGGTTAAGAATCCACCTGCCAATGCAGGGGACACGGGTTTGAGCCCTGGTCCTCCGGGAAGATCCCACATGCCATGGAGCAACTAAGCCCATGTGCCACAACTACTGAGCCTGTACTCTAGAGCCTGTGAGCCACAACTACTGAGCCCGTGTGCTACAACTACTGAAGCCCGCGTGCCTAGAGCCTGTGCTCTGCAACAAGAGAAGCCACCGCAATGAGAAGACCACGCACCTCAACGAAGAGTAGCCCCCGCTGGCCACAACTAGAGAAAGCCTGCACGCAGCAATGAAGACCCAACACAGCCAAAATAAATAAATAAAGTAATAAATAAATTTAGGGGAAAAAAAGCTAAAACCATAAAACTTCTAGAAGAAAAGCAGGACAAAATCTTCATGACCATGGTAAGAATTTCTTACATAGGACACAAAAGGCACAAATCATAGAAGAAAAAAATGGATAAATTAGACTCCATTAAAATTTAAACTTCTGTTCTTTGAAACAGACTGTTAAGAAAAAAAATTTAAGCTACAAACTGGGAGAAAATATCTGCAATGTATTTATATGACCAAGGACTTGTATCCAATACATGTAAAGAACTCTTACAACTCAAGAACAATAATACAAACCCAATTTAAAAAAATAGACAAAAGATTTGAATAGACACTTCATCAAAGTTAGTTCATCAAAAAGCTAACAAACACACGAGAAGATGCTCAGTATCATTAGTCATCAAGGAAATGCAAATTAAAACCATAACAAGTTACTACCATATACCCTCTAAAATGATTAAAATGGAAAAGCCTAAAAATATTAACTCCTGGTAAGAATATAGAGTAATTGGAACACTGCTGGTGGAACTGTAAAATAGCACCACCACTTTGGAAAACCGTTTGGCATTTTCTTATAAAATTCAACATATATTTACTATACAATTCAGCAATTTCATTCCTAGATATTTATCCCAAAGAAACAAAAACCTGTGTCCATACAAAGACCTGTGTACAAATGTTCATATCAGCTTTGTTCCTAATAACCCCAAACTGGGAGCAACCCCACTGTCTGTCACAAGGTGAATAAATAGAAATCTGTGGTGTGCAGTGGAATACTATCCAGCAATGAGAAGAGATGACTGATACAGCAGCAATATGAAAGTCTCAAAACCATTATTCTTAGTGAAAGAAGCCAGGTGCAAAAGAGTGAAAATCGTAAAATTCCATTTATATGAAACTCAAGAAAGGACAAGTCTAATCTATAGTGTCAAAAAGCAGATTGGTGGGTGCTTGGGACCAGGAAAAGGGGGTGATTGACTGCAAATGGGCTCAAGGGAACTTTCTGGGGTGGTAAGAATTTTCTACGTCTTGATTGTGGTGGTGGTCACATGGGTTTTTAAAAAATATTTATTTATTTGGTTGCACCAGGTCTTAGTTGCGGCTCCTGGGCTCCTTAGTTGCAGCATGCATGTGGGATCTAGTTCCCTGACCAGGGATTGAACCCAGGCCCCCTGCATTGGCAGTGCAGTCTTATCCACTGCACCACCAGGGAAGTCCCGATATGGGTTATTAATTTGTCAAATTTTATCACACTTAAATAGTTTCCTTGTATTGTGTGTAAGCTACACCTTAATAGGGTTGATTTTTTTTTCAAAAAAAAAAACACTGAGAGAGAGAAATTCTTTTATTTTTTATTTTTTTCTTATTAGTCATCCATTTTATACACATTAGTGTATACATGTCAATCCCAATCTCCCAATTCATCACACCACAACCCCCATCCACTGCCGCTTTCCCCCCTTGGTGTCCATATGTTTTTTTCTCTACTTCTGTGTCTCAATTTCTGCCCTGCAAACCGGTTCATCTGTACCATTTTCTAGGCTCCATGTATATGCATTAATATACGATATTTGTTTTTCTCTTTCTGACTTACTTCACTCTGTATGACAGTCTCTAGATGCATCCACGTCTCTACAAATGACCCAGTTTCATTCCTTTTTATGGCTGAGTAATATTCCATTGTATATATGTACCACATCTTCTTTATCCATTTGTCTGTCGATGGGCATTTAGGTTGCTTCCATGACCTGGCTATTGTAAATAGTGCTGCAATGAACATTGGGGTGCATGAGTCTTTTTGAATTACGGTTTTCTCTGGCTATATGCCCAGTAGTCGGATTGCTGGGTCATATGGTAATTCTATTTTTAGTTCTTTAAGGAACCTCCATACTGTTCTCCATAGTGGCTGTATCAATTTACATTCCCACTAACAGTGCAAGAGGGTTCCCTTTTCTCCACACCCTCTCCGGCATTTGTTGTTTGTAGATTTTCTGATGGCGCCCATTCTAACTGGTGTGAGGTGATACCTCATTGTAGTTTTGATTTGCATTTCTCTAATAATTAGTGATGTTGAGCAGCTTTTCATGTGCTTCTTGGCCATCTGTATGTCTTCTTTGGAGAAATGTCTATTTAGGTCTTCTGCCCATTTTTGGATTGGGTTGTTTTTTTTTTTAATATTGAGCTGCATGAGCTGTTTATATATTTTGGAGATTAATCCTTTGTCCGTTGATTCATTTGCAAATATTTTCTCCCATTCTGAGGGTTGTCTTTTCATCTTGTTTATGGTTTCCTTTGCTGTGCAAAAGCTTTGAAGTTTCATTAGGTCCCATTTGTTTATTTTTGTTTTTATTTTCATTACTCTAGGAGGTGGATCAAAAACGACCTTGCTGTGATTTATGTCAAAGAGTGTTCTTCCTATGTTTTCCTCTAAGAGTTTTATAGTGTCCAGTCTTACATTTAGGTCTCTAATCCATTTTGAGTTTATTTTTGTGTATGGTGTTACGGGGTGTTCTAATTTCATTCTTTTACATGTAGCTGTCCAGTTTTCCCAGCACCACTTATTGAAGAGACTGTCTTTTCTCCATTGTATATCCTTGCTTCCTTTGTCAAAGATTAGTTGACCATAGGTGCGTGGGTTCATCTCTGGGCTTTCTATCCTGTTCCATTGATCTATATTTCTGTTTTTGTGCCAGTACCATACTGTCTTGATTACTGTAGCTTTGTAGTATAGTCTGAAGTCAGGGAGTCTGATTCCTCCAGCTCTGTTTTTTTCCCCTCAAGACTGCTTTGGCTATTTGGGGTCTTTTGGGTCTCCATACAAATTTTAAGATTTTTTGTTCTAGTTCCATAAAAAATGCCATTGGTAATTTGATAGGGATTGCATTGAATCTGTAGATTGCTTTGGGGTAGTAGAGTCATTTTCACAATACTGATTCTTCCAATCCAAGAACATGGTATATCTCTCCATCTGTTGGTATCATCTTTAATTTCTTTCATCAGTGTCTTATAGTTTTCTGCATACAGGTCTTTTGTCTCCCTAGGTAGGTTTATTCCTAGGTATTCTATTCTTTTTGTTGCAGTGGTAAATGGGAGTGTTTCCTTAATTTCTCTTTCAGATTTTTCATCATTAGTGTATAGGAATGCAAGAGATTTCTGTGCATTAATTTTGTATCCTGCAACTTTACCAAATTCATCGATTAGCTCTAGTAGTTTTCTGGTGGCACCTTTAGGATTCTCTATGTATAGTATCATGTCATCTGCAAACAGTGACAGTTTTACTTCTTCTTTTCCAATTTGGATTCCTTTTATTTCTTTTTCTTCTCTGATTGCCGTGGCTAGGACTTCCAAAACTATGTTGAATAATAGTGGTGAGAGTGGACATCCTTGTCTTGTTCCTGATCTTAGAGGAAATGCTTTCAGTTTTTCACCATTGAGAATGACTTTTGCTGTGGGTTTGTCGTATATGGCCTTTATTATGTGGAAGTAGGTTCCCTCTATGCCCACTTTCTGGAGAGTTTTTATCATAAATGGGTGTTGAATTTGGTCAAAAGCTTTTTGTGCATCTATTGAGATGATCATATGGTTTTTATTCTTCAATTTGTTAATATGGTGTATCACATTGATTTGCATATATTGAAGAATCCTTGCATCTCTGGGATAAATCCCATTTGATCATGGTGTATGATCCTTTTAATGTGTTGTTGGATTCTGTTTGCTAGTATTTTGTTGAGGATTTTTGCATCTATATTCATCAGTGTTATTGGTCTGTAATTTTCTTTTTTTGTAGTATCTTTGTCTGTGTTTTTTTTTTAAAGAAAGTAGAGTATATATAAACTCCTAAGAACAGAGGTTTTTGTCTTTCTTCACTGATATTCCTATCACCTAGAAGAATGCCTGGCATATAGTAGATTCTCCATAAATATTTGTTGAATGAATTATTGAAAACATTAAAAAGCTCTTGGAGATTAAAATTTTGAGATAAAATTTAAATTAAAAAATTCAATGGAGGGACTGGGAGATAAAATTACTCCCAGAAAACAGAACAAAAAGATAGAGATGGATAATAGGAGAGAAAAGATTAGAGAATCAATTCAGGTCTGACTTCTACTAATAAGATTTGCAGAAAATAAGAACAGAGAAAGCAGAGGAGGAAGATGTGATGAAATAGATAATACAGTGAACTGAAGGACATGAGTTTCAGATATAAAGATCACATCAAGTAGAGCATAACAAATGAAAAAGACTGGACACCAAAAGTCATCATCATGAACTTTCAGAACAATGGGGACACAAAGGAGATTCTCAGTGCTCTCAGAGAGAAAAGAACTGGAATGGATGGCATGAATATCTTACCAGTCCCACTGGAACTTAGAATACAATGGAACAATGCTTTCAGATTCTAAGGGAAACTAATTTGCTACCTAGTATTCTATATGCAGCCAATGGATCATGTGAGAAATCAAGGCATTTTCAGAATATAAGTTCTCAAAAATTTTACCTCATGCACCATTTCTCAGGAAGCTACTTAAGGATGAGCTGCAGCTAAAGAAGGAGAAAAAAATTTTTAGAGGATTCAGGAAATAGGAGATCCAACCACAAGAGAGGCAAAAGGAATCTCTAGAATGATGGTCAAGGGAACTTACAGGAGCCCAGGAAGCACCCACACCAGATGGGAGCAGGAGGAAGCAGGGCTCCAGGGAGAATATTGTGAAGAAAAAAATATTTTGTTTGAAAATACTGAGAGAAGATTTTAATTTCTGTCAGAGTGTGGGGATTAGCAATAAGTACATAGAAACTAAACAAACTTTTAAAAAAGGGAGACAAGTTTAATTCCAGAGAAAATGAAGTTATTCAAGATAGGAAATAGTATCGTAGTACACAACATGGCTCAGCTGTAAATAACATTTTCATAGTCATAATAATACAAGCACTTAACGATCTCATAAAAGGTGAGACAGCAGCTGTATTGGGAACATGAGGGAGGGAGATGATGTGTATGTGTATGAGCTAAATCTTCAACTTCCGTAAGTCATACTTACAGCTAAAAATTCAGCAATTTTGGGGTTTTGTTAGAAACATGAAGGGAAATAGCAAAAGAAAAGATACAAGGACTTCTGTTTGTCTTTGTAAGGCTTCTGGAATTCTTTGAGCTGTTTAACGATGTACATATATACATCTCCGATTAAAATAAAAATTAAAAGAAGAAAGAAAGATGGTATAAAGAAAGATGTGGGGCTTCCCTGGTGGCGCAGTGGTTGAGAATCTGCCTGCCAATGCAGGGGACACGGGTTCGAGCCCTGGTCTGGGAAGATCCCACATGCCGCGGAGCAACTGGGCCCGTGAGCCACAACTACTGAACCTGCACGTCTGGAGCCTGTGCTCCACAACAAGAGAGGCCGTGATAGTGAGAGGCCCACGCATCGTGATGAAGAGTGGCCCCCGCTCGCCACAACTAGAGAAAGCCCGGGCACAGAAACGAAGACCCAACACAGCCAAAAATAAATAAATAAATTTTTTTTAAAAGAGAAAGATGTGGTAGAGACACAACAGACTTTTAGCTAAAGGGAGATTTCTTTTGTATATATTTTGTATTTTGTATATATATTAATTTTTGGATTATAAAAAATGTAAAATGTGTTCACTGTAGAAAACAAGAAGAGAAAAGCATACAAAAGCAAACAAAAATCACCTCTAACCCCAACATTCACAAATGATCACTGTTAGAATTTTTCTCGTTCCTTCATTTTTAATGTATAAATAATTGGAATCAGACTGAATATGCAGCTTTCTATCTGGCCTATTTTCACTTTACATTCTCTTGTGAGAATTTTCCTTTCATTAACTATTCTTTGTAAGCATGGGGGAAGAAAAATAGATTAGGAAGCAAGGAAGTGGAAACTGAGTGTGTCAACAATTCTTTTGGGAAGAGGAGAAGAGAAATGAGGTAGAAGCTGGAGGGTGACATGGGAAAAGCGGGGGGATGGGTCCCCCCACCCACGGGAGAGACTCAATCCTGTCTGTAGACCGATAGGAATTATCGGGTGGTGAGAATGATGATTCGAGAGGGTGGTTCACTGAAGGAGCAGAGTCTTTGGAAAGGCGAGGAGTGTAAGTGGAGGCATCGCCATCTCTGGCAGAGGAGGAAAAGGATGGTGCGATGCAGGATGCAGGAGGGTTAGGGTTTGGTGGTGGGAAGTGTCAGAGTCACATCAGATGGTTTCTCAGTTAAGTACGTGTAAGGTCATCTGTTGCGAGGCAGGTAGAGAAGGAGGCACGAGATGTCTTGGGAAGTGGAAGCAAGACTATCAGAGAAATACAGCAGGACTGCTGGGCAGAGTCGAGCCCACGGGAAGTCTTTGAGCACCAGTACCCAGTGACCTACTCAGCCTCGTGGTTCTCTCCGGCCAGGGCCAGCTACTCAGGCCAGGCTTGGGGAAGGCGGATGGTTGACTAAATCCAGGGTTGGGGTTTTGTCAGGTGGGTTATTACAACAGAAAGAGGAGAAGGGTGGGGATGGGTAGAGGGATAGCAAGGGGTGGACCTTAGAATCTAGGCTGGGCAAGAAGAGGGAAGTCAGGAAGGGCTTATGGCTAGTGAGAAAGTGGTACCTGACAAGGAGGTCTCAATGAGCTTGCAGAAGTGTGGCCACAGGCGGACCCAAGCAAGCAGGGACACGAGGTGGTGGCCAGGGGGTGGTGTTTGGAGTTAGAGATTTCAGAGGAGGTATAGTTCCTGGTGAGGAACAGGTAGTAACACAGTGGGGCGAAGGTACCTACATAGATCACAGGAGCTTCAAAAGACCTGGGATTTTTAAAGAAGGTAAGAAGGAGGAAAAAGAAATGGGAAGCAAGGAGGACTCTTATCTCTCCTCCAAGCCCCAAGGTGTTCAGTGTGTGAGAGAAGAAAAGCCTTCAATTGAACAGGCTTCTGGAGAGACTTCCACTTGGTACTGGGTGTTCCTGACAGAGGGGAAGACAGAATGTAGTTTGCCAGTCACAGGCTGGGAGCACCAGGGGACCCTGTGGGAGGGCTGGGAGGACTGGGGGCCAGGGTAGGGGTTTGGGTCAGATTGGAGGGATGCAGAGGGATGAGAGTCAGAGAGACCTGTGGTGACTTCTGGTGGGGATGGAGGTGAAAGGAGAGTGAGGCTGGGGAGACAGGTGTGGGGCCTTTGAGATGGGGGTGGGTTGGGGTCTCTTCCCATCTTGATGCTTCCTTCCCTTGGTGGTTTGGCCTTCCTTGGCAACAGCTCCCAGATCCTGCTGATGGGGGTACCCAGACTCTGTCTCCTGTTCCTTCTCCTCCTCTCACCTGTCTTCTGTGCTGCAGCAGAATCTGGAGGTGTGCCTTCCCCTTGGAAGGGAGCTGACTTAGCCCTAGATTGCTTATGTTTTGGCTTGTTTGTCCCCCTCTCCCTGAAGCCTCTGGAGGCCACGTTGATTTCCCTTTGAGCATCCTGTGCTTAGACCATACCGTGCTCCAGGTGGTGCTCCCCAGGCCCGTGCTTGATTAAACTGAATTCATTCAGGAGGGGAGAGGGGAGGGAGGCATGCTTAATGAGCTCCTTCTACATCTAGGCATATGTTAGACCTTTTTTTTTTTTTTTAAAGACGTATTCTTTTTTTTTTTTTTTAAGTTATACAATTTTTATTTATTTATTTATTTATTTATTTATGGCTGTGTTGGGTCTTCGTTTCTGTGCGAGGGCTTTCTCTAGTTGCGGCAAGTGGGGGCCACTCTTCATCGCGGTGTGCGGGCCTTTCATTATTGCGGCCTCTCTTGTTGCGGAGCACAGGCTCCAGACGCGCAGGCTCAGTAATTGTGGCTCACGGGCCTAGTTGCTCCGCGGCATGTGGGATCTTCCCAGACCAGGGCTCGCACCCGTGTCCCCTGCATTGGCAGGCAGATTCTCAACCACTGCGCCACCAGGGAAGCCCCTGTTAGACCATTTTAAATCATGTTTGTGGTTTCCCTAGCAGAGCACTGGCACTCAGCAAATGTTAAGGGTTATTATTTAATCCTCCAAACACCACATTGGATAGATATTGTTACCTATCCTATTCTATGTATTCACTTAAGTATTTCTTGAGTGCCTGCTGTGTATCAGATGCTATGTTAGACCCCTGGAATATTAAGTGTATATGAACATGCTGGTCCGTCTTAGTTTAACCCCCAACCCCCAGATCCATTCTCTGTCCTGCCCCGTAGGTGGGGAGGCCAGTCCTTTGGCCTGCATCAACCCAGCTCACTTGCCCACTACTTCCGGGTGGGTTAGGCCAATGGGAGGCACTGGTAGAAGATGGGGTGGGAGAGAAACTCAAGTAGTTCTTCCTGGCTCCTCCCTAGCTTTGGGCTGTGTTTCCGGCAGCGGCATGACTGCCACATAGGTCCAACCCCTCCTTACGGTTCTCGCTCTCAAGGGACTTTGGTAACAATATTCCCCTGCTCTCCTCCCACCCAGCACCCAACTCACCCAGAGTGGGGAGACACTGTTCTGAGCATCCTGGGGCCCTTGTGTCTGAGTCAGTGTGTGAATCCATCCTCTGCAGGTCACCAAGCCTCAGCTCATAACCAAACAGGTCTCTGAAAGGTCACAGATTGTGGAAAGGGGGCAACTCTGTTGTAGGGAAAAGACACTGAACTTGAGAATCAGGAGGCTTAGGTCCCAGCTTTGTCACTCTTGCCAATTCTGTGACGCAACACATTTGCCTCAGTTTCCTCCTCTGCTAAATGGACATGGGAGAAAACACTTCTCATGTTCAGAAGTCTTACACAAAAGCATCTCGTGACTTGTGCACATATTAGTTGCTGTTATAATCACATCCAACCCCTGTCCCCAGGACAGGATGCCCGCCTCACGCAGGACCTTTTCTTCCTGCTCCCTCAGAAATGCAGTCACGGCCAGGAGTGATGAAAACATTTCACCCTGGTTGGATGCCACACGTAATTAACTCTTTACATAAAAAGGAGAGGAAAAATCATGAAAATTACACCACCTCTCCTGACCCAAAGGTTTTTTTTTTAATTTTCATTCTTTTCTTTTTCTTTTTTTTTTCCAGGATTGTTGAATAAGCAAAAATCTTCAGCTTTTCAAAGGCCATGTGGAGGGCTTCCCCGGTGGCGCAGTGGTTAAGAATCCGCCTGCCAATGCAGGGGACACGGGTTCGAGCCCTGGGCCGGGAAGATCCCACATGCCGCAGAGCAACTAAGCCTGTGCACCACAACTACTGAGACTGAGTCCTAGAGCCCGCAAGCCACAACTACTGAGCTCGTGAGCCACAACTACTGAAGCTCGTGCGCCTAGAGCCCGTGCTCTGCAACAAGAGAAGCCACCGCAATGAAAAGCCTGTGCACCGCAACTAGTGAAAGCCCGCTTGCAGCAACGAAGACCCAACGCAGCCAAAAATAAATAAATAAAAATTAAAAAAAATAAAAAATAAAAGACCATGCGGAAAAAGAGATGGATGGGGCCTGGGAAGTTCTGACAAAGCCCTGAGGAGGGCTCTGATTCACCTTCACTCTCTGAGGTAGGATGGAGGGGCAGGGAAAGAGATGGGGAGGGGGCTGGAGCCTGGAGGGCTGGGGGCTAGGTATAGACCCTCACAGACAGCTGGATGTGGTTCTCGGAGGTGTTATTCCATTTCCACTGAAGCCTGGAGGGACCTGGCACGAGTCACACAGAGTAGTCCGGGTTTTTTTAAAGGGGGAATTTCATGATAAGGTGAAACTGAGGAGAGGATGCTGGTCCTTGGAGTATGTGGAAGGGGGAGGGGATCTGAGCAGGGCTGCGTGTTCACTGAGCCCCCAGTATGTGTGAGGCCCTGTGTCAGACTCTAAGGAAACAGGTGAAGTAAGCATGGTTCTTGCCTCTAGGAGCTTTCAGTCTGGTAAAAACATCTGGATATAACAGGGCGGGTTGTGGATCATAAGCTGTGGAAACACATCAGTCATGGTCCAGGAGTCTGGCCTGGAAGAGACAGCGTCTTGCTGGGGTCAGGCCTCAGCTCTGGTGAGAGTGAATGTCTCCCACAGTTGCAGGCGGAGTGTCTGTTGGGGGGACTAGGAACTGGGACTGGGCCCATTCTGGAGATTGGCCAGAGGGAACGGACTTGGACTCCAAGCGGACCTGGGACCAAGAGCAATGCTCCTCGTGACCACTAGGAGGAGCCAGTGTCCTCGAGTGGACTGCGTGGTGGCTCTCTCTAGGGAGACGGAACATTCAGTAGGTGGGAAGGGAGAGCCCCAGAGGTCTCCAGGTCTCCCAGAAACACCTCTTCTTTGACCTGGGCTCTGGCTATCTCCTCTGCCACACTCAGGGTGGTGGGGGAGTAGGGTTCCAGGTTCTGCGGAAATAGGCAGATTGCACATAAATCAAAAGCAAATCTACAGTCACCTCCCCAACCCAGAGTAGGAGCAACTTAGGGAGCAGCTTTGGCCAGGCCATTCTACCCACCTGAGCCTCAGTTTCCCCATCGGTAAGATGCGAGCATTTGGTCAGCCGGATGATTTCTGAGGCCCTCTGCTACGGTTAAAGGAAGGATTCCATAACCATTCCTGCCATCTGTGGTTCCCGGCACCTCCCTTTCCCCTGGACCCTTGGCCTTCACTGATTTCTGCGGGAGTGCACTGCAGAGCTTTCTGCCCCTACTTCCCCCTCCCCAGCCCCCAATTCAGGGGCAGTCCTCTGGTGGGGGGGGGGTGTAATGTGAGAGGCAGAGTCCCTGGGAGACCGGGGAACCTCCGCTGAGATCCACGCTCTCAGCATCACCTGGGCCACACTCTCGATCTGCATCTTATTTGCAAGGACAACCTGGTTCCCAGCGGACAGCCAGACCCCCAGGCCTGCATCCGAATGCAGCCAGGCTGAACCCTCCACACCCATTCTAGGCTGCCCTTCTTCTTGGGCTGTCCCTCCCAGGGGCGGCCCTGCCACCCTCCCAATCACCCTGTCCTGAAGTCTGGGTATCAACATCTACCTGTCTCTTCTCACATTTCCCTTTCTCATATTCACGTGGCCAAAAGTCCAGACAGTCTTACCTGGAACGTGCCCACCTCTCGCTCTCTCGCCACCCCTGTCCTGGTTCAGGCCTATGTTATTTCTTTCCGGAACCGGTCGGTCTCTCTGACTCCAGTCTGTCCTCTCTCTAATCTATCATCCATCTATGCTGCTGCCAGAGAGCTCTTTCTAAAACACAAATCTGATTATGTACATCTTTGCTTTAAAATCTTGGCTTTAGCCTCGTGGCCTAAAGATAAATCCAAAGTCCTAATAAGCTTCCAAGTCCATTCATGGTCTGACCCTTGCTTCCCCAGCCAAGTGCATTTCCCAGCATGCTCCTTGATCCATCCACAGCACACTTCTCCCCACCAAGCAACCCATGTTCTTTCAGGGTTATTGCCTTGGCAAACATCATCCCCTCAACCGAAAATTCTGACCCTGATTTTTGCTTGGTGAACTTGGACTCCTCCTTGAAGTCTGAGCTCAAGGCTGTGACGCCTTTCCCAAGTGTCCCAGGCAGGGTTCCCATCACACTTCTTGTACATCTCTGCTATCTGTCTGCCTCCCCCACTGGACGATAAGCTCCTATTTAGCTCTGTATCTCCATAGCTAATCAATGCTTGATGTGTGGCAGCGATTCAATACAGGAGTTTGAATGAATGAATAAATATACGAATGGCCTGGGAAATTGCACGCTGGGGTGAAATCTTCCTTTTTTCTCTGCTGGAGCCCACTGAGCAAAGAGGAAAGGCAAGTGTGGTAGGAGACGAGGTGGGGAAAGCGGGTGAGGCCACTCCAGCCGGGGCCTGTGGATCAAAATAATGAGCTTGGATTTTGTTTTCTTTACTGGATCTCAGGTCCACAAGTTTAATCAGTTAGCTCATACTCCTTAGAGAATGATGTAGTATACTCGTTCTCGTCCTTGCCCTTATCATCTGACTTTCTTTGGTCTCTTCCTCACACACAGTGAGAACCCGCCAACATTTACCTCATGTGACTCTTCCATTCTCCCTACTTCTTTAAAAAAAAATTTTTTTTTAAATTTATTTATTTATTTTTGGTTGTGTTGGGTCTTAGTTTCTGTGCGAGGGCTTTCTCTAGTTGCGGCAAGCGGGGGCCACTCTTCATCGCGGTGCGTGGGCTTGTGACTATCGCGGCCTTTCTTGTTGTGGAGCACAGGCTCCAGACACGCAGGCTCAGTAATTGTGGCTCACGGGCCCAGTTGCTCCGCGGCATGTGGAATCTTCCCAGACCAGGGCTCGAACCCATGTCCCCTGCATTGGCAGGCGGATTCTCAACCACTGCACCACCAGGGAAGCCCTCCCTACTTCTACTTACAGAAGAATTTCAGTTTCATTCTCAAAGCAGTAAGTCTTGGGAGGTTTCAAAGTAAGGGTGTGACGTGATCTGATTTTCATTTCATAAAAAGTGTTCTGTCTATTCTGTGAAGAATGCATCATAGGGGACAAAGTGGAGCTGGGACAGCAGATAGAGGCCGCTGAAGTGGCACAGATGTGCGATGGTGTTAGGTGGAGGGTGGCAGTGGAGACAGAGAAAGTGGGCAGGTCGGTGTAGGTTTTGGAGGGAGAGCAGGGCTGGTGTATGAGTTGTGAGGATCAAGAGAGAAAAAGAGGAGGGAGGGGTAAATTAGGAGTTTGGGATTAACAGATACACACTCCTAAATATAAAATAGATCATCAACAAGGACCTACTGTATAGCACTCAATATTCTGTAATAACCTATATGGGAAAAGAATCTGCAAAAGAATAGATATATGTATATGTATAACTGAATCACTTTGCTGTACACCTGAAACTAACACAACAGTGTAAATCAACTAACCTCCAATATAATATAAAAATTTAAAAAAAGAGAGAGAGAGAGAAAAGAACTCAGTAGTGAAGGTTCCAGAATTTCAATATAGAAAGGTTTTGGGAGCAGTCATGTTGTTGGAAGAGGGGCCAGGGACCATCTAGAAGCTGTGTGCATAGCAAGCACACTGTTCTTATTTAGACTGATTTATTTGGGGCAGGTGAAGAAGGATCTTGGGGGATAATGGGGGGGGTTGCCCCTCCAAACCACTTCTTAACACCATCACAGGTCACAGGGCCTTTGCATGAAAGGCTCTCACAGGAGCCTTGTTGGAGAAAGGACCTCTGCCCTCCTCCCCCACCATCACTCTCTACCATGCTCTTTTACTTTCTTTGTAGCTTTTATCAAAGTGTTGGCATAGTTCTCCGGTGCAGCCCCTTTCTAGAGCTTTTGGTGCACTTTCAAGGCTCCTCTCTAGCTCTCCTGCTTTGGGGACCTTGGCAGGTTTGATGGAAGCTAAGAACTGAGCAGAGGTCCAGGGCTTTGTGAGGAGCTGGTGCCGGCACTGCACCCAGGGAGGGAGGAAAATGAACGCCTTAGATGTCAAGCTGGAATAAGTCTCAACCCTAGAAGGTGGTAGCTGTCCCCCTACCCCTACTCTCACCCCCTCCCCCAGCTCAGCCAGCTGCCAGAGAGGGAAGCTGGGGAGGAAGGAGGTCTGGTGATTAAGAGCTCCGGTTGTCAGGGCTGGGGCCAGGGGGCACGCCCCCTGGGTGACATTTTCTCGCATTGTGTCCTCAGAACAAAAACGAGTCTTATTTGAGGAGTTGGAGGGGGGCGGGGGCAGGGGGCTGAATGGAATCGTGGCTCCAGGGAATGGCGATTACTCATCAAAGACCAGGGCAGCCCCCGCCTTTGTGTGCCCTCCACAGCCCGCCCGTGCCTGGCCACAGGCCCTCAGCCCTAGACTACCCACCCCCTTCCCCCCGGCCAACCCCCCACAAGAGCAGGGCTGGGAATCATGGGTGGGCAAAGAGCTGCTACAGGCACGTTGTGGGGAGGGGGTGACCAGGGCAGGCTTCCTGGAGGAGGGGAGATGGCTAAGGGGAGAAAACATGGAGTGGGTCTCTGTAGACCAGGGAGTGAGTGCAGGGGGAGGGCGGGGCAGAACCTCCAAGGTGTCAATTCAGCCCCCGGATAGAGAGTCCTGGAGGGGTCCCGGGAGGGGGCTGCTTCCTGCTATGAGGGCTATTTTGGGGCCTGAATCAAATCAAATCCGCCAGCAGCCCCCAGAGCCCCCAGCAGCTGCGCAGAACAGCTGTCCCCGCTGAGGGCGTGGGGGGCTGGAACCTCGCTTCCTGTCCTGCCCCCCACTGATCTCTCCTGCCGCCCAAGGGAAGGGGGAAGAGGATGTGAAAGGGCTTTAGGCGCGAGTCAGAAACCTGGGCAAAAACCTTGGGTCTTTCCTCCTCCTGGGCTGGGCTACCTTGGGGCTGAGACTGGCCACTACCTCAGTCTTTGGGGTGCTCCTGGTCATGGGAAGGGAGTCACCCCAGAAGCTCTTCCCTGCACCTCGCCCTCCTCTGAGCCCCAACCAGGTATTTCCCCAGACGCAGACATTCCCTGCCCAACTCCACCCCCTGGGAAGCCCTCCTAGTCTTCTCTTGGAGATGTTGGTGGGATGGGTGGGTCCTGTCCTCCTCTGGCCCCTCCCACCCTCAAAGGCCAGTCACCACACTCATCTCCCTGGGTCTTGGTCTCTCTTCTGGGGTGGGGGTGTGTGCAAACTGCCCCATCAGACTGACCCTTCCTTCAGTGAGGAGTGGGGGCTCTGAGAGAGGGAGGGGACTTAGCAAGGAGAGGGCAGGGGCCAAGTCTCTCATTGGATTAGAGGCTCCCCGGAGGCTGGAGGCTGGGGGCACATCTCCTTTCCCCAGGGCAGTGCCCCATAGGGTGGTGTCTCTCCCACCAGACCTAGCTTTGAATCCTTCCTCTAGCTGGGTCTCTCAGCCCTTTGGTGCTGACCCACAGGGACTGGCGTGTTGGCTCTCTGGGACACGGTCAGCTCGAGGGCAGGTGCCTGTTCAGGCTTCTGATTGCACTGAGGGGAGCCCTGTGCACCCACCCACCAAGCATACCCACCAGAGCCTGAGATGTGGGTGTGTCAGGGATCCGAGGGTGGAGGGGGGGAGCACTGACCCCTCCTCCAGGAAGCCTTCCTGGGACAGGCAGGCAGGAGAGCCTCTCTTCCTCTTTGGTCCACCCTGGCTCAAGGCCAGTCAGTGTCCACAAGTGTGACCAAGGCTGGGATGTGCCCTGGGGCAGCCCTGTCCCTCAGGTCACAAGTCCATGACAGGGTCCCTCGTGCCCATCCTGTGCAGAAAGAGCCCCATTGTCCCGGTGGCATAGCTGAGGGGTGAGTTCAGAGCCTAGAGATGTGGACCACTGGGCTGGTCACTGGCTTTCTGAACCACAGCAGGAGGGAGTCAGGGACAATTGCTGGGCTGCTTGTTGGGGAAAGGGATTGGTACACACAACAGTGCACACGGGGCCATAGCCAAAACAGACACTGCTATCCTCACTCACACAGGCCTACTCGCTCCCAAGGCTCCCCAACACACACACACACACACACACACACACACACACACACGCACCTGTCCTCAGGACAGCCTAGCAGAATTGATGACAGCCCCTCCTCTCCTCTTTCTACATTCCTGCCAGCAGATGCTCTATTCTTTCCTTCCAGGAGCTATTGAGGCAGAATCTCCCCACCTTCCAGGCGGCTCCGGACATGGCGACAACAGGGGGAAGTGGGATTGTGGCACCTGTCCCTGGGGGCAGGGGTAGCTCCTGGAGCCCCACCCACACTGGGCTGAGACCCCAGGTGCTTTGATCTCCTGTCTGGGTGTGCTTGTCATTGGTGCTGCCGAGGTTAACAAAGATGCACAAACCAGGTCTTTTGGCCAGGTCTGTGTTCTTAGCCTGTTTCCAGATATGAGCCCTCATCTTCCTCTAGAGCCCCCTCCCGTAATGAAATCCTCTTCCCCTCATTGAATGCCTCACCTTATGGAACCCCCCCTCCTCTCACTGAATTCTCTTTCCTCACTGAATTCCTCTCCTCTCCCACGGCCACCCGAGTCCCCCTTTCGGGGAGAGTGGCATCCTTTCCTTCTAATCTCTGTGGGCCCCAGAGGGTCTGGTCTACAACACGGACTCCACAGATGGTAGCTGAGACGTTTGCAGCGGTCTGCCCATGCCCAATCCCCCACCCTACCCCCACCCAGTGCACCCATCACCACCACACAGGCCCAGCCTGTGAAGGCTCATCTGGGCCTGTAAGGTGGGCCGATTTGGTACCAGCCATTTCAGCAGGTTGGGCCTCCTGGCCCAGCAGGGCCCACCAGGCTTTAAGCAGACCAGGGACCGAAGAGAAGTGAATGGCCAAGGGGTAGGTTGAACGTGATTTTGGCTCTGAATCTGTATGATGTGGGGTTCTGTGATCCAGCCTCCTTGCAGGATCATTCACAGAAATCACTATTTCTCCCCAAGCTTCCTAAAGCGAAGGAGGCCCGTTCCCCATTCCCACCTTGGACAGCTCAGCCCGGAGTGGCCTGGTCTTGGTGGCCAGGAAGTCACTGTATCTGCCTGGTCTCAATCCTTCCTGTAGTGGTGGAGGCCCCACCCCAGGTGAAGCAGGACCTGTGGGCTATGGAGCTCAGGGAGGAGGAAGGGTGAGACCCAGGGAACGAGAGACAGAGACAGCGAACAATAGAGAGACGGGGCTGAGAGGGAGGAGGAAAGAAAAGAAAAGAGAAAATGAGCAGAGGGAAGCGGGGAGGGGGATAGAGGAGACTGAGAGGTAGCGAAGTGCTGAGCCAAGAGATGGGAGGAAGGAAGCTATCGGCCTCCCACCCTCCCTCCCCCCTCCTTCCTCCAGCCCGGCCATGCCAGGCAAGCTCCAGACACAAATGTGGCCCATTGGGCACAGACTCCAAACTGCTGCGAGGTCCTCCTGGGCCAACCTGGCCAAGGGTGTCAAACCACTCATCACTGATCACCCCACACCCATTAGAAACACAGGCTCTGAGCCACACTCTCTTTGATTCTGGAAATCAAAAAGAAGGCAAATCTGCCCAAGCTCCCCGAGGAGGCTCAGTCCCTCCATTGCTGAAAACCTTCTCTTCCCTGAGATCAGGACTGCACTGACCACTAGGAGGCCAGGCCTGCTGCAGGAACAGAGACACCACCCCCAGCCTTCCACTTTGCCTCGCCAGTGACTATTTGCTGACTGTCTCTTTCATGTCGCTAATCGTCCGGCCCCATCTAATTGGTAATTAGCCTTGAGAGCCCAGCCTGTGTTTGGCTAATTGCTGTTTGTCTCACTTCCATCTCCGGCAGCGGAGCCGTGCCAAGGCCGCTGCCTGGGCTCTATCTGGGCTGCTGGCATCCATGCCAAGGCTCCGTGGAGGTTTCTGCAGCCCCACCCTGCTCTATTCAAGGGGGCTGCCGGGTAGAGCATCTCTCAGCAGTGATCTCTGCCCTGAGAGTGAGAAGTCCCCAACAGTCATTCTGGGCAGCTGCAGAGAGTGGCCCCAGCCTTCAACCATGCTCCACAGCCAGTTATAGAAGGAGACGGCCATGAGCGAACCATGGTTCCTGCTGGGGAAGAGAGTCTGGGAAGGCTCCAGGGAGGATGAGTGGTCTGAGAGGGGCCTTGAAGCATGTCTAGGATTTGACCATCAGAGAAGGGAGAAAGGACATTCCAGGCAGAGGGGAAGTCAGGGCTGCTTGTAAAAGAAGGCTCCAAGGCAGGGCTGAACAGAAGCCATCCAGGGACCTGGAGGTGGTTGGCTCAATGTGACTGCAGGGCCTGGCATGTGGGTGGTGGGAGAGGAGGCTGGAAAGGCAGGCAGGGGCCGGATTGTGGAGGACTGGCTTTGGGTGCTAGGCTAAGGAGTTGGATTTCATTCTCCAGGCAGTGGGAGCCACAGAAGGTTTTTGAGCTGGAGAGAGGCTTGATCTACTCTGCTCTGGGGGCCATGGGGAGGATGAGGTTTGGTGAGGAGAGACCAGGACAGGGAGAGCACTTAGGTGGCTGCTGCCTTGGTGTTGGACGTAGAGAGAGGGAAGAGTGGGAGAATCATTTTAGAGGAAGCTGCAGGATTTATTGACCAATTAGAAGTACAAGTCATCCATGGGGACCATATGCTAAGGGTGGAACCCACGAAGGGTCATCCCCTCCTTCGATAGCCGTGTTGGGGAGCAGGGCAAATGGAATCTCACATGTTTTCAGTGGCTCAGAATAGCGTGGGGATCTGTGTTTGAGAACTAAGTCTTCTGGTCTCTTTAGGAGCCTCTTAAGGAGATGTCGCCATTGTCACAATAATTGACACTGGCTGGGCCCTTACCATGGGCCAGTCATTGAGTGCCTGCTTCTGAGAACTTGTTTCATGCTCAAAGAATCCCAGCTGGAAGCCACTATTATTAACTTCATTTTTCAGATGACAGAAACCGAAGCTGGAAAAGATTAAGTCACTTGCCCAAGGACACACAGCTAGTAAATGACTGAGGCTGGATGTAAACTCAGGTCTAAGTCCTCAGCCAGAACTTTAAATGTGCCTTTAGAGGGCCTTCCACCCTCCTGTGACAATTATGCTAGGCTAGGGTTTGTTTTATCTATTGATTTATTTTAGTCAAAATGGCACCAACCAGCTTGTCCTCTCTACCTGGAATCCCCTTCTTATTTAACTCTGTCCAAATCCTATTCATTCTTTTAAGCTCAGGACAAAGCCTGCCTCCTCCAGGAAGCCATCCTGGATTTTATAAGCCCTTCACGTGCTGGTGATAATCTCTGAGGTGTACTCGATTTTGAACCTCATGGTGGCACTTCTTCCACCCTTCCCCTTGTCCTGGAGCCCCCTGTGGAGGGAAGGCCTGCCCTGCAGGAGGCCCCACATGTGTTGTCCACATTGCCCTGGACTGCTTGGGTCTTTTCTTCCCCACTGAACAGCGAGTAGCCCGGATCCCTTGGTCATCTTTGGGCCCTCCCACCCCCACCCCAGCCTGGCACTGCGCCTTGGGTCAGTGCCTGCTCACTGGCTGTGTGCTGAGCGATGCTTGCCTGTCCGGCTGGAGGCACTACCTCTCACTCACCACGCTGGACTCAAGGGGCCCCCAAACTCAAGTTCACCCCTCACAGCAGGAAGCTTTGCCTTTGTCCTGAAGAGCCAGAAGCCTGAGCTGCTAGCTCTAAGGCTGGCCCAGAGCAAGAGTTTCCCAAAACCTGAGGGGGTTCCTAGGAAGATGGCTTTGAAAGGGACCACACGTGGTTTGACGAGTGAGTCCTGGTGCTTTTATCAAAACCATCAGTGACATCTTGTGCTTTCCTTTCAGGGCCCCTATTTCCTCCAGCAGTGCTGGCCTCGAGCCCAAGGAAAAAATGCACTAGTACTTTCCACCCAGCCTGGAGGGGCCTTTGGTAGAATCTGGTGGAGCTGCAGTAAAGGCGGGCAGTTGGGCAGATGAGTCCATTGTCCTTTGGCCCCAAGTGGGTCCCAGACTAAGGCAATCTAAGAGCTGTGGGTTGGAGACCCCCCCTGAGGGCAGGATCCTGGGAAAAGATTTAGAACAGGGTTTTCATCTGTGATCGGGGGAACTGCGGGCTCCTTAGAGGTGCCTCGGGGACTATCTCAGAGTGGGAATGGGCATCATCTACCTTAGTCTCCCCTGTAAGTGTTTTTCTGGCTCTGGTTCCCAGAGTCATTGCAGACGTGGGCTCTCCGGGTTCAGCTGGCTCTGCCCTTACTGCCTGTGTAACCTTGGGCAGTTGCCTGATATCTCTGAGTCTCATTTCTCATCTGCAATATAGGGATGACGGCAATAATCACATCTACTTCCAGGTGGGCTGTGATGGCTGTAAAACCCACAGCAAGACACCTGGTCCTCAGTAGAACGTTATAAAGTTAGCTTGTATTATTTTAACCATCTGCTTGTTTTTTGTTTTCCTAATCCTCTCTAGCCTGTCTGCCAGGCTTAGGGAAGAGCTTGGCACAAGCAGAGGATGGCCCCACCACTGTCTCACTTCTGGGCACCCTTCTTGGCCAGCCAGGGCTCGGGGCAGAGGTGGAGAAGAGCCAGGTGTCCCATGGCCTGGTCCTTCCGGGGGGCCCCTCGGCCTTCCCACCTCTGAGAACATTGGGCCTTTGAGACATGCCCCCGGCCTGCCCACCACCCCCCGCCCCCGGCCTGACAATGGGGGCTTCAGAGGGGACGGGTGGCAGGACACAGCCCCCTCTGTGAACCGGAACCGACCGCCAGTCTGGTGAGCCTCCGAGGACACATTCCTCGCGGGGCAGGGAAGGGCGAGGGGAGGGGGCTGGGCATCGGCCCCTCGGCCTGGCCCTGACCCAAGAAGCCATTGTCGCTGGGGGCTTGGACAAAGGTTCCCTCTTCCTGCTCTCTGTCCTCTTGGTGCCCACCCAGGAAATGGTGCCAACGGGGCGAAGAAGGAAGGCATGAGGCTGGGATGGGGCAAGGGTCACCTCCAGGTTTGCATACAGCACCCACAGCGCTGTGGGGGGAGGGGGAGGCCGGGCAGGCAGCCACCCAAGGGAGAGAGTCTGCTGGAGCGTGTGGTAGCCCCCAAGGGACCCTTGCCGCCTTCTCTGCATCCTCAATCCTCAGCCCCCTGGACCACCTCTTGGACAACATCTCCATCATTCTCAAAATCTCCCTCCTCCCCCTCAGGTCTTCCTGAATTAATCGGGGAGCAGGGATGGCTTCATTTAACCCCACTCAGCGTAAGGAAAGGAATTCCAACACTGTGTGTCAACCCTCTCCCCTCATCCAAGTAGCCACCTCCCTTACCTCTGGCAGGATGAAGATAAGTCTGAACCAGGAAGTCTACCTTCCCCTAGCAGCTCCGTTTCCCCTCGGGCCTTAGCTCACCAGCTAACATGACCTGAGCTGTCCCTACGGGCCGGGACTTTACAACATCACCTCATTTAGTCCTCTCACAGCCTAGGGCCATTACTGTCCCCAAGAGGTGAAGTAACCTGCCCAAGGTCACACAGGTAGGAAGTAGCACGCCAGGATTTGGACCCAAGCAGTCTGACCCCTGAGAGTCATTCACTTGAAGCAGAAGCCAGGGAATGACACCCTAATCCCTGCACCAGGCCAGCTGTGCCAGGACCAATGGTTGCTTGACTCCTACAAAGGATTCTTGCTAACAAGGAGGATAGAAAGATGAGATTGGTATCAATGAAAAAGAATGTGTTGATGAAGAGGTTTGATTTCTAGGAAATTCTTACGTGGGAGTCATGAAGTTGTTCATTCACTTATTCCGTCATCCATCTGAGGAGCTCTGTAGAGTGCAGTGGTAAAGAATGTGAGCCGTGGAGCCTGACAAACTGAGTCCAAAGTGATTCACTGTGTGACTTTGGCAAGTTGCTTCACTTCTCTGGGCCTCAGACTCCACATCAATAAAACGCAGATGATAAAAGTACTTGTTTTGTAGGGTTGTTGTGAATAACACATGATATAATGTATAGGAAGTGGTTTGTATTGTGCCTAGTACAGAATGAACACTCAGTAAATGTTAGCTATTACTGCTACTCCTTTCCAGGTGCTGGGCTAAGATGCCAGAGTTACAAAGATGAGTGGGACTGCTTCTTCCCTTGAAGAGACTAGTGGAAGAGATAGAGGTGGAGAGACAATGTAACAGGTGCTGGGAGAAGGGCCTGTACAAACAGCCACTCACTGTGCCTGGAATATTAAGGAAGGCTTCCCAGGGGAGGTGACCTTATCTGGGACTTGCAGGAAAAATAGGAACCTGTCAGGGAGATAGGCAAAGAAGAGATAAAAGCCAGTCCAGCAAGGGAACAGCAATGCTCTTGTACAAAGGGAGTTTCATCAAGGGAGCAGCGTGTGTTTTGCAGGCAGAAGGAGCTGGGTCTGGCTCTAGTATTGAGTGTGGGGTAGGTTAGCAGCAGGAGGTGAGGCTCTTACAGGGGCAGGACCTTGATGCTCCTCCCAGGACTTGATGTTTTGTCTTACAGACAAGGGTAACCCGTGAAGGGTTTTAAGTAAAGGCAAGACACAAATTACATATAAGACAATCTTTAAAGTAAAGTAGATCCTGAGAATTTAGGTTGGATGTGAGATAGAATTTCTGATGATTGGGGACCTTGGGCTTTCTTACACGGGAAATATGGGAGCCTTTTGCTGATGTTGAAGGAGAAAGTGGACAGCTCTTTTGTGGAAATGAGAGTCAAGACACATTTCTGGGGCTGTCTGAGCATGGATTGTGGGTACTGGAGATCCTGCCTGCCTTGAGGGTGTGGACTGAGATCTGGGGTGTGTGTGTGTGTGTGTGCGCGCGTGCGTGCGTGCACATGTATGAGTGTGAGGACACATGGGAGAGTGAAGGAAAGACCTCGACACCATTCTGAATCATGATTTAGACCTGGGAGAGGTGGACCCTCCCAAGAAAGCAGAATCCTCTCCTAAGAATAGAGAAGAGACAGGGAGGATGGGCACCAGGACCTCTTGCTGCTCAGCCTGACCGAAACCCTTGTCTACCCACAACTTAGAAGCACAGATCTGGAGTCTTGCCCACTTACATTGGAAGGTTCTAGAACAGTGACTCTCAAACTTTAGCCAGTTTTAGAATCCCCTGGGGATCTTGTTACAATGCAGATTATGATTCAGCAGGCTGGGGCGGGGCCTAATAATTTGCATTTCTAATGAGCCTCCCCTCCCGCTTCGTGCTGATGCTGTTGAACCAGGAACCACACGAGGAGTGGCCAGGATCTAGAAGGGTGGTTGCCTTCCAGCTGCACATTCACAGTCATCTGGGGAGGTTTTTAAAAGAAAAAAAGGATGCCAGGGACTCACCCCAGCCCAATTAAATCAGAATTTTTAGGGGTAGGGCCTGGGCATCCACAGTTGTAAAGCTTCCGAAATGATTCTGATGCACAGTGAGGACGTGAAAGAAAAACTGCTCCAGAACGTGTCCATTCAGACTGGAGCAGGGGGTTCAGAACTCCCTTCCCATGGAGGAAACTAGAAATAGAATGCAAGTCACACAAAGTCCCAGCCCATGGCCCTGTGAACAGCGTTCCTGGTAACTCCAGAAGGGCAATAGAGGGGTATCCATATCAGGAAGGGGCAGGGGCAGGAAGGGCAGCCCCCTCTCAACCCTGTCCCCACTAGCTCCTTGGAAAGTGGCTTTGTCCAGTGTTTGAGGCACAAGGCTAAATATAGCCTGGGCTAGGGGCTGAATTCAGGCTATTGAGGGAACAGGCCTATTGGCTGCTCTGCCCCAGGCCCAGGCCACAGAGAGCTGGAGAAGAAAATGTTGGGAAGGAGGGAGTAGGGGTGGGATCGGGTGTGTGGGCCTCCCAGGAGGTGGGGTGGGGTGGGAGAGAGTTGGAAGGGGAAATCCGAACTAGATCATCTTCAAAAATGGGGGTGCAGGGACTTCCCTGGAGGTCCAGAGGTTAAGGCTCTGCACTCCTAATGCAGGGGGCCCAGGTTCAATCCCTGGTCAGGGAACTAGATCTCACATGCGTGCTGTAACTAAGAGCCCACGTACCACAAAGAAGATTGTGCCCACAGCAACGAAGATCCCACGTGCTGCAACTAAGACCTGGCGCATGGGACTTTCCTGGTGGCACAGTGGTTAAGAATCCGCCTGCCAATGCAGGGGACACGGGTTCGATCCCTGGTCCGGGAAGATCCCACATACCATGGAGCAACTAAGCCCGCGAGCCACAACGACTGAGCCTGCGTGCCACAACTACTGAGTCCGCGTGCTGCAACTATTGAAGCTCGCACACCTAGAGCCCAAGCTCTGCAACAAGAGAAGCCACCACAGTGAGAAGCCCGCGCACCACAACGAAGAGTAGCTCCCTCTTGCCGCGACTAGAGAAAGCCCACGCGCAGCAACGAGGACCCAATGCAGCCAGAAACAAAAGACCTGGCACAGCCAAATAAATAAATAAATAGTTTTTTAAAATGGGGGTGCAATGTGGGGAAAAAAAAGGAGATTCCTCACCTTGAGTTGTGGACTGAATTGTGCCCCACCTGGAAATTCGTATGTTGAAGCTCTAACCCCTAATGTCACCGTATTTGGAGATTATATATATATATAACCTGTAAGGAGGTAATTAAGGTTAAATGAGGTCATAAGGGTGGGGCCCTGATCTGATAGGATTAGTGCCCTTATAAAAAGAGACACCAGAGAATTTGTCACTTTTCTGGCCTCCTGCACGCATGCACCAAAGAAAAGCCACCTGCAAGCCAGGAAGAGAGGTCTCACCAGAAACCAAAATGGCTGGACTTCTAGCCTCCAGAACTGTGAGAAAATAAATTTCTGTTGTTTAAGCCCCCCAGTCTATGGTATTTCGTTATGGTGGCTAGAGCTAGGACATCTTGGAAGCATAATCTACCTGTCCATCCCCTTACCATGCTTTCATCCATTTCTCCCAGAGTCAATTTCCCTTCCAGAAATTTATTCAAAGGGGAATCCTTAGCTTCCCTGAAGGATGCTTACTCTAGTTTCCTACCCCACACACATGAGGAAGTTCATCTTGCAATCTAGCCACAATCTCTACAGCTGCAACTACACATGTGGGAGGGAAGAATGGTGCTCAAACCTCAAACCTCCAACCTGCAAAAACCCCACACTTCTTTGTTGGAGTGCCTACCAGAGGCTTAAGAGAGACACAGAGGTGGTGGTGGGGATACACAGCAGAGAATGGGTTGAACCCACTCCTGGCTTCGTGCACACCCACTGCTCTCATACAAAACCACTGTAGCAGACAGACACCTCCAAAGCACACACAGCATTCCTGGAACTCAGATTGCCTTGGTACCAAACCCCACCTGGAGGAGTGTGGGCTCTGTGGCTCATCCGCATCAGCCTGGAGTGTTTAAGTGGTGAGTTTGCACAGCAGTGAGGCCAGAGGCACATTAAGGATTAACTTCCTGGCTGCAGCCAGCCTGGCTCAGCCTTCCTGTTAGAGGATTCTGTGGGCAGCCTCTGCCCAGAGACTCGGCTCTGCAAAACCACAGCCCCCTTCCAGGCCTGGGCCCCTACCAACTCACCAAAGCCCCCACTGGCACCCAGGCAGGAGCTGTTCCTGTGCCTCTTGCCGAGGCCTTCCAGATGTCTTTGAGCAGCTGGCCAGAGACTTGAGGGGTCTCAGGTTGGGGGGAGGTGTGCAGAGCTGTCTTGGTTTTGCTGTCTCAGCTCCTAGCAGTTATGCTTAGCAAAGTCCAAAGGCCTAATTGGTCTGACTACCTTATGGAGGGCACACCCCACCGTCTGCAGTTCCCAGTCTGGATTTGGGGGTTTGGGGAGATAGCTCAAGACTTTCAGACCCCTCCCTCCCCTAGAGAAGAAAGTCTCAGCTTTTCAGAGGGTCCCAGGCTGATTGGGGAGACACAGCCCCTGTGCTCAGGGCTCCCAATCTGACGAGGGAGTACGGTCACCTCTGGAGATGGGTGAAATGAAGGTGGGAACATCAGGATGGGGGAGACAGGGAGGGGACTGCTGGGCTGGGTTGGGATAGTTGTGGCCGGGGCTGGTGGTGGTGCCAGCTGCCAGGGGAGAAGAAGGTGTGGTGACAGGGAGTAAGTTGGTTTCACTGCGGACCTCTTTCAACAGTCACCAGGAGAGCCCCGACTCAGGAGAGCTGTGCCATCCACCCCATAGAGGGCAGAGCCCTCTGCCTTCCGCATTGTGTCCTGTGTGCTGGACCAGGGCCTTGCCTCCCCTTGCTCCCCCAACTGACAGAGGATCTTCCAAGGTGCCTTGGGGCCCAGACTCGCCCAGACTGGTCCATCCTGTCTCCAAGCAGCAGCCCCTCTGGCTGGGCCCTGGGTGTTGCCTCTATCAGCTCACTCTGCTCCTCGAGCATCAGCTGCCTCACAGCCCCAAGTAAGCAAGAAAAGCAGCCCCGCGTCGTCGGGGTGGGGTGGGTAGTCAGTGTGTGGAGGGGAGGGGGAGCCATTAGGGAGCTGAGTTACTGCAGGACTAGAGGATTCTAATCGATGAGCTCATGTTATATTTATCAGCCACAGTACTTAGGCGCTGCCCTGAGCGGGACTAATGGCCTCCCCATTGGAGACGCCATTACAGGAAGTGCAGGGGGAGGGGCCGGGGTGCTGAGAGGAGATGGGGGCCTGGCAAGGTCTACTTCTCCTGGCAACCGCCCTCCATCACACCCACCGCCCCTACCACAGGGGCAGCTGATCTGCAGGCTGTTGTCATGGAGTGTGCTTCCCCACCGACTAGGAGGAATCACCCAGAATCCTCAGCTAGAGGTCACCCCAGCCATCCCTCTGCCTCCCTTTCAGCGCAGTCTTTACCTCTACCCTTTCCGCTTTCTTTGGCTGAAGCCACACCCTCTCTTCCCCATGTCTGAATGACAGCCATGTGGGCCAGCCAAGTGGCTCAGACTTTCCTGGGGTGGAGCCAGCAGTGGTTGCCATGGTGATCTTTCAGGGTGGTGGGTGGAGGGGGGTCTGTGTACTTCCTGTAACAGCCTTAATTGCTCATTTATTTAGGGCAATTAGTCCCTGGTGACCCTCCCTTCCTTGACCCCGGCGGTGACTGTTCTCAGCTAGCACAACATTCCACCAAGATGGGGTGGGGCCTGCACGGGAATGATTCGGGTGAGGAGGAGCAGGGAGGCAGGGTGCTCCCAAAGTCCGAGAATCCTTCCTCGTCCTGTCACTGACCCCTTGGCCCTCTCTGGCCGTCCATTCAGCCCTGCGGGTGGACCCGCCCCTCCACGCTCCCAGCGCTGGTGGCCTTTGGACAGCCACACTCTCCACCAGTGGCACCACCGTCTTCCCTGCCAGCAGCAGTCATGGCTGGCTCCTGCAGAGCTTTGCCCCTCCCTCCCGGGGCAGCTGCTCCCATAGCTGAAGCTCTCGGGGGTGCCTCCCTGCCCTGCCAGGTTGCACCATGTCTCATCCAGCGACCACAAAGGCCCCCTTGGCTTGAGTCCCAGATCTGCACCCCCTGCACCCTGCTTCTTAGTCCAGACTACTAGAACTTTGGCTCTGGAAGGATCTCATTGCACAGATGGGGAAGACTGACCCAGAGAAGAAAACCAGCCCA
Source organism: Balaenoptera borealis (assembly GCF_965194805.1). Classification (NCBI taxonomy): domain Eukaryota; kingdom Metazoa; phylum Chordata; class Mammalia; order Artiodactyla; family Balaenopteridae; genus Balaenoptera; species Balaenoptera borealis. Next base: position 24,728,613 of record NC_138879.1, on the reverse strand, counting down.
GAGCTCCTGGGTGAGTTAGAGGCAGAGCCAAGGCTAGAACCCAGCGCCCTTGATTCCCAGCCTAGTGCCCAGTGACACCACGAGGACGCCTCCTCCAAACTCCACTTAGACCATCCCCTCCTCTGGCCTGCCCTCTTGCCCCTCTTATCCGCCTTCACCCCATCCTGACGGCAGAGCCTCCGGAAAGCCTCGCATCTCAGCTCCTCCCATCTCAGTACTTCAGACTCTGGCTCTGTTGCCCTTCCAGGCTGTGGACACTCTCCCCTGCCTTCTGCACCCCCAGCTTTTCCTGTGCTCTGGGCCCCAGACCCTCTCTGCTCCACTCAGTGCCTCCCCGAACTGTACCTGTACGACTCCCAGTTCACCCCCTTCACAAAGGCCTCTTGGTCAAAGGTTGAGGCAAGCTACTGGGGCGTTTAGGATCGGACCCCTCAGGTTTTCCTTTCGGGTTTGGAACCATCTTTGTAGACCAAGCCACATGAGAGTCTGGAGATCATTGTGAGAAAGGATCACCCTCTAAGCTGGAGACTTTTCCTCAGCCCCATTCCCTGGGTGTACCCATCTAGAACCTTCCGCCCCTCTACCAGTGCCTGCTGCACCAGCCTCCCTTCTTGTTAGTGCTCCTTCCTGTGCCCCTGGGGAAGCCCTTCTTCGGGGGTGGGGGGTACCAAGGGGTTTGGAGACAGGGGACAGGGGAAGGATGTCTGGATTTAGCTTTGGTGTCTCCTTGGCTCTAGGACAAAGAGAGCCATGCTGGGGGTGACCTCACCCTTTGGGCATCCTCCTGTTGGACAAAGGGCCCAATTGTTCCCTGGCCTGGAAGCAGGAGGCAGGAAGACGACACTCTAATCCTCGGACCCTTTTTAAAGACCCTGCACTGTTGGCTGATGCTGCTTCAGCAGTGCAGTGAGGCAGGCTCCACGGAGGGAGGCTGACCCAATTTGGGTGTCAAGATAAAGCCTGGAATATCTGTTAAGAAGTCCTTCCTAGGGTCTACCCTCAATCTTGGGACACTGGAGTCACTGCTCTGAACTTAGAAGCAGACACTCTCCGCTTTCTTTAGTTCCAGCAGTGACCTCTGTTTGGAGGGGGGTGGGAAATCCTGTCTTCTATTCCCGGGGAGAGAAGTGGTTTTCAATATTTCTTTTCCAACAGTATTGGGGGCCTTCCAGTGAAATCTTCCTAGAAGTCTGATTAGTAAAGAAGATGAAAGTGGAAGCAAAGCCCTCCCTTTTGTTGAAGTGGTGGGATTGGTGGGGTGGGAGGCAGAGATCTCCTCAAGCCCCTTTTCCCATCCACCTTCCCCCTATGGCAGTATTTTGGGGCTGGGGGCATCCACAAAGCATGGTTTGAAAACCACTGCTTTAGACTTCTTTGCTCCATGCTGTTCCCTGTGCATCCAGGAGCCAGGTGTCTGTAGGTGCTTAAAACCTAGTTGCTAAGTAAATAAATGGATGTCTCCATCCCCTCACTTATGGACTATGAGATTTTGTTCTCGGTTCTCTTAAGGGCCTGGGTTGGGGCCTCTCCCACTTCCCCCTGCTCTGGCGTAATTGGGATCCTGGCATGTCCATCCCCAGTTCGGGGGCTCCCTCTTGATTATGCCAGAGTTATCTAATGTCCAGGTGGGAAGGGCCCCAGCAAGGGACATCAATGGTATCTGCTGAAGTAGCAAGCAGAGTGGGGGAGAGCACACAGGGGAGCTGGACACTGGTTATTGCACAGAATCTGCCAAGAGCCCAGACACAGATCGAGTCCCCAAGACAGAGCCTGAAGTGGCACAGAGCAATGAGGACCATCCTAACCCCATCCTCCTACATAAGCCAGGGACCCTGGATTCTAGCCCCAGTTCTACCACTTACTGCCATGGACCCCTGGAGAGCTCACCTCCCTTCTCTGGGCCTCAGTTCCCTCCCCTGTAAAACTGATGGAACAGGACTAATGAGACACTCCAGGCTCTGGGGTTCTGAGCTGTGCTCCCAGGGTTGGGCAGGGGTGGGGCCAGAGCCCGGGATTTTTTTGCCAGGGGAGGCTACAGAGAAAGGGAGAGACATAATCCCTGCCCAGGAAAAGGTTCATCTGGAAGCTATGGAAGAGAGGCACGGTGAGACGGAGCCTGGCAATGTCCCCTCTCATGACGTTGGCTGCACAGTTGGGTCCTTGATTTGGATTTTCTCCTGGGGGTAGGCCAAGTTTCTTCACCCCTTGCGCCATCGTCTTTTGCCACTTTGCCCATAGATGTTCCATATTCCTACCTCTCCCTGAAGATAAACCTCCCCTCCTACACACCCATTCTTTTCTCACCCATGTCTCTCTGCACTTTCATAATCCCCCTCCTCCAGGAAGCCCTCCCTGATCTCCACGTCACTGTGCCCTGGCCTGGGTTCATAGCCCCTGAGCTGACTTCTGTCAAGGCCCTCCTCATGTGTTGTCATCGTTCTTTCACTTAGAAGCTCCTTGAGGATAGGGCCGCTATCTTTTTTTTTTTTTTTTTGACCTCGCTACACAGCATGTGGGATCTTATTTCCGCAACCAGGGATTGAACCTGAGCCCCCTGCAGTGGAATCTTAACCACTGGACTGCCAGGGAAGTCCCCGGGACACTATCTTTTCATTCCAGAATGCCCATTGCCTGGTTCACAGCAGGGCCTTGTGGAAGGCAAGATGGGAGTGACCCAGAGGGAAGCACTCGTTTTGGGACTTGTGAGGCTGGTCTTGTGTGCACTTGGCCAGGAAAACACTCCAGACCATCAAACTCACCCCCACGTATACAAAAATCCAGACAGTCAGGCGCAGACATACACAGCCGGGAGCCAGCACCTCTCTCACACTGTGGCCCCCACGTGGGGTGGGATGGGTTGCGGGGGAGGAGGTGGAGGGGACTGCCCTCCAGATGTTGTTGGAAATCCAACACATCCCCTCCACCCCTCCTTCTCACACTTCCCATTTCATTTCCCCTAAATATTTACTGAATTTTATTTACATTCTTTGCCCGAGGTGCCCGGCCCCTGTCAGGTCCCATTTGCTGGCAGCTCCCCTCCTCCTCTCTCAAGTCTGGAGCCAGGAGTTGTGTGTGGTTAGCAAAACCTCCTCGAGGCTCATGGGGTGTTGGGGGCGGTGAAGCCAGTGGGCTGGCAGCTCTGGGCAGGGCTGGGGCAGACAAGGGACGGCTCACCTGCACACTACCGCCTGTCCCCAATCTGGGATCGCTTCAGCCAACCCCCTTGTCTCACAGAGGCTTCTGGAAGGGACTGATGGATGCCAGATGCCAGGAGCACAATCACCCAGAGAAGACCCTGAAGGGAGGGAGGAGGGAGAGCCAGGACAGACGTGATGGCGATGGGGACAGTCCTGTTCCTGACATGCTGGGTGACTACTCCGGAGCTGGCCGCCCACGCTGGGCCTCCTCACCTCTAGCTGACCGAGGAGCCTGGAAAAATGAGTTTCCACTCCATTCTCAGGCTCCCAGCCCCACTTCTACCCTCTTAGTGAGTTACTCAGTCAAAATGTATTGAGTACCTACTATGTGCCAGGCGCTGTCCCAGGTGCTGATGATATATCACCAAACCAACAGACAAGTTTTTCTTACCCCATGGAGCTCGCTTTCTATGAGAGAGAATAGGTAAATTGTAGAGAAGTTAGAAGGTTGTAAGTGCTACGGGGAGGGGGAGAGAGCCAGGTAAAGGGAGTGGGGAGTGCCAAGGGCGGGGTTGTGGAAGGGGTGGGATTTTAAATAACACTAGCAGGGGAGGTTCCACTGAGAAGATGACACTTGAGCAAAGCCTTGTGGGAGAGGGTATGAGCCGGGGACTGAGGCAATGGTTCTGGGAGGAGGGAGCAGCCTAAGGAGGCTGGCCATGTGTTTGAGGAGCAGGGAGGAGGCCAGCGTGGCTCAGCAGTGGGAGTCGGGGCGGGAGGGGAGTAGGAGATGAGGGCAGGGAGGCAGGTCTTGGCTTTTCCCCGAGTGAGATGGGAGCCTCTGGACGGCTTTGAGCAGAGAGTGACATGACCAGACATATTAATGTAACACAGTCATTCTTGCCTCCCTTGCATGCTCCCCTCCACTCTGGTCGCACCGCCTTTCCTTGCCTGCTGCCTCCTGCTTTCCAGCTACTCTCCCAGGCTGCCTATGGCTTCTGTAAAGCTCCTCTACTCCAGGAAGTCCTCCAGGATTGCTCGGAGGAGCCTGCCTGGCTCTGTCTGGACAGTAGATGGCCTTTTCTCTGTCTCTTCCCTTTTCAGGGAAGCAATATTAAAGAGGAAGATTGTAATGTTCCCCCTTGGGCAGCCCAAGGACCAGAGAGGGTGAGTCACGTTCCCAAAGTGTCTCCCCAAACAGCCAACATCCTGCCTCCCACGAGCCTTTCTCCCGTCACCCTGAGTTTTTCACGGATGCTCTGTCTTCCCTTTCCTTCCTCTTCATCCTTCTTCCTCCCACTAGGTCTCCACCCTTTAAGGAAGACACTAAAGCTTCCCACTTCTCTGCTTTGGGATGGGCCTGGGGAGAACTGTTTCAAACATAAAGGTGTAGCAAGCGCTGGGCTCCCAAGGCCAGGAACTAGAGCACTGAGATGGCGCAGCAGCAGTGTGGACTGTGGTGGGATTCATTACTCTAATTGGTACCTTCCTCTGCACCCAGTCTCCGGGGGACTGGTAGTTATGTAGCAAACTCTGTTTTCAAAGAGCAGCTAATTGCTGGCCAAGCAGAGAGATGGAGGTGTCCTCTTCCAGTAGGGCATGGCACTATGGCTTCCCCAGTGAGTCCCTGGGAGTTAACCTGAGGGCCCTGAGTTCCTGGTCCTGACTTGGTTAAGGCCTCCCTGGGTGACTTTCCACCGTGTGCATCATTCATCTGGGCCTCACTCGTTTAAACAGCAACTATGTGTTGAGAGTCTACTATGTGTCAGGAACTGTGCTAGCCGTGGGGATACAGAGAGAGCAAAGCCAACTTGGCTCCTGCCCTCATGGAGGATGCAATCTAGTGGAGAACAGACATTCATTAAATAGCCACACAAAGGCTGTCCAAATGACAAACATGGTCAGTGCAAAGAAAAGGTAGTTTCCCTGGCATTTGATCATCCAGGGAAACTGAGGGGCTTCCTCAAGGAGGTGATGCCCAAGCTGAAACCTGAAGGAATGGGAGAACAGTCCAAGCAGAGAAAACAGTATATGCAAAGGCCCTGTGGTAGGAGGAAGCATGTAAAAGGGACTGCGAGAAGGTACTTGTGGCTGGATTTCAAAGAGCAAAGGGGACAGGTAGAGGGAGAGGTGGGCAGAAACTGACCATGAAAGCTCTTCTGGGTCATGTTTAAAAGCTTGACTGAAGAGCAGTGGCAGCCACTTAGTGTTTGGGGATTGTGCTGGAGGGGGTGACACAATCATCTTAGGCTGGCTTCAGATTGGGGGTAATGAGAATGGAGGTGGGGAAACTTGTCAGAAGATGTTGGCAGTTGTCCAGGCAAGAGCTGATGCCGGCTTGAACTAAGAGTTGGCAGGGAATTAGTAAGGTGGGGAGGCTGGTGACAAGAAGACTCCTGGATTCCTGCCTGCAGGGTTTTCCACCTGTGAAGAGGAAAGGAGCAGCTCTACTTTCTCCTGGCAATAAGTGAATTAATGGAGACCAAAATTCTCCTTCTCAGGAAGGCACTGGAGTGAACTCTCAGAAGAGCACGGCTTGCTCCCCCCAACCAGAGAGTTGTACCTTGGATCTGCCCCCGATCCTTCAGGCTATCCATACCCCTAGAGAACCTGAAAGGTAAGAAGATGCACACCTTAAACCGCAGTGAGCATGATTTAGATTAGACTGCTCGCTGCCAGTGGGGCTAGAGGAAAGTCAGTAAGAACCAGGGGCAGGGGATGAAAAGAGGAGACAGGATCCAGGCAGAGGGCCATGTGCTAGGAGCACGGGAGAGAGGCTGTAAACACCTGCAGAAGTCAGGATCTGGCAGAGATGAGGCCGTGGTCTCCGAAGCTGGTGCTGGCCCAGGACGCAGCTTCAAAGGAGATCCTGTACTCTATACCTGCACAGGAGATGCTCTCCATAAACCTCCACAGTCTCACGGGCCACAGACATTGGCTCACTGCCTGGAGCCCACGTTTGATGGAGGCAGAGCACACCCAGGAAATAGAGAGATGGAGGCTGTAGGTACAGGAGCTGGGCAGACACCCAGGGAACACTCTGGTGGGGTGCAGACGATCTGAGACGTCTTCCTGGAGGAGGTGGAAGTGGAGGAGGAGGAGGGGCACTCAGAAGTGGCTTTGGGACAGCTGGATTTGTCAGCCCTCTCTGGCACAGCTGGGATGTACTCATTTAAGTTGAAAGCGAGTTGAAAGCGAGTTGAAAGCGAGTTGGGTGTTAGGTGATATTGTCTCCCGCTCCATGCAGTTTCCGTCCAGTATCCCATCTTGCTGTCAGTTTCCAGACCCCTGGTAAAATGATGGTGGTCTCATTACCTTGCCCTCCCTCCCCCCTTACTCTTTTCTCCTCTCCCACTCTGATTGCTAGCACCGCTGGCTTTGGGAGATCTGCACGCTTGGCTCCCTGCTCCCGCTTTGCTTCTCCCAGCAGCCCTAGGGGGGGCCTGGAGTGAGCACCCACTTGGCTGATGGTGCAGGGTCTGCTCTGCCTTTGGCTCACATGCTGGCATTTGGGAAGGAACTGAAGATCCTGATCTTCCCCGAGCATTGCTCCACTCAAAGGAGGCCCCCAGGAGGAACCAGCCTTGGCCTGTAAGGCATGCAAGTTCAAGCGCAAGAAGGATTTCCTGGCCTGCAGTTCGAGGAATCAGTTCATGTGCACCCTGCTGTCTGGAAGGTCCATGACTGAGGGCTTGGCGGGAGGAGAGTCAGAGCCTCGAGAGGAATAGGGACCACGATGACACACAGGTAAACAAAGGCGGCCAGACCGGACATCTGCACTGCCCTGTGACACAGTGCTCAGCCCAGAGTGGGCCTTTGGTGAATCCCTGTGGAGAGAAGAGGTTTTGGTTCCCAGCTCAGGTTTCCACTTGGTCTTCTTGAATCTCTAGCTTCTTGTCTGCAAAATGGGTCGTAATCCCTGTACTTCCATTCTCATCAAGCTGTCATGGGGAACAAACGGAAGGATGACAGTGAGGGTCCTCTGTAATCACAGTCAACAGGGCTGAGCCCAGCACAGCGCCTGGCCCATGGTGATGGCTCAGTGTTGAATAAATGCATGAATGATTCGGTCCCCAGCAGACTGAGCTCCACAAAGGCAGAGACCTGACTTGTTCTTCCTGGTGTTGTTTCTCCAGTGCCTGCCACATTGGAGGTACCTGATAAATACTTGGATTGAATGAGTGATGGATGAATGAATGATGAAACTTAATCCTACCCTTGGGAATGTCTAGAACTTTGGAGGTGATGAGACTTAAACCACAGGGCAATGAACCAAACTGGCTTTGGAGACGTCAAGATTTCCATTTGAATCCTGACTCCCTGCAAGCAGCTATTTCCCATTTTACAGATGAGGAAAAAGGCTCAGAGAGATTGGGCGACTTATTCACGGCCTCACTGCTCCTGGTAAGTGATGCAATCAGGATGGGAAGCTGGGATTCTGCCTCCAAAGCCTGTGCTTTTCCTTCCATAGAAGGTTCCTGCTGTAGCAGATCCATTGGGACATGGCCTCCATGACTATCTACTTGACAAGCTGGAATATTCTTTCCAGCGGAGATCTCCTAATCGCATACCATCTCAGTGACTCCCTCGTCAGGGGCTTCTGGGTCCAATGAGAGGACATGATTCATTTGGGATGTGCCAGGTCACGCACTTGCCCAGGACATGCATGTTCAGATGAGGAAACAACCTAGAGAAGAGAATTGTTGATGGACTCTCCTGACCCACGGTCTCCGTCACACCCGCCCACAGCCACACCTTCCCTTTGTCATCCTGGGCCAGAGCTGTTCCTCAACTGCTCCTACAGACCCAGCTCCCTCAGCAGGAACTTGTCATGTCACAGCTGCCCTTTCCCTCTCCGAATGGACTTACCATTCAGTTCACTTCTTTTCAAAATATGGGACTGTTTCTTGGGCTATTTAGAGGTATTACTTGCAAAAAATATTGTGCGTGATAGAATAAGTTTGGGGAAGCTGTGTCAGACACGCTAACTTTGCAGGACTTCTCAGAGCCTTTATTACGTTCATGTGGAATGTGAATCTCAAAGGGGTGGGAAGCTCCAGTAAAGAGCATTTTCCAAACTTATTAGGCCCCCAGACCGTTTCTTCAGGAGCATCACTTGGGACTGATATGCCCCAGGGCACACTTTGGGAATTATTGCTGCAACTGGGGAGAGTCCCCGTAGGCGTTTAAGCAGAGTCAGAGAATCTAAGCTGTGTTTAGGGAAGACTGTTGTGTGGACTGGAGGAGCCAAGTCAGAAGCAGAGAAAGCGCTTAGGAGGCTGAATCAACAGTGTGCGAAAGAGGAGCAGAGCCCTCCTGCCAGCCAGGCACCATGCCAAAGCAAAGTCTCTGTCCTCAGTGAGCTTGCAGTCGAGTGCGGGAGGCTGAGGTCCCATCAGGAACTCTCCTCTAGGGAAGAAGATGCTAAGTGAGCAAATTGAACCACATCTCCGATCCAAGAAGGGTCCTGATGACTTATTCAAATGGCAGCCGGTGGCTTTGGCTGTCTTCCTCTCCTTCCTCTTTTCAAGAATCAATAAATTATTTGAGATTAAGTCAGGTGGTCCTTTGTTGTTTTTCCACCTCATTGATGGGTGAAAAATGGTCTCAGCCTTCATCCCCAAAACTAACATGGGATCAGCTTACCACCTCACTGGGGCCTTGAAACTCAAATCAGGAGACTTGGTTCCAAGGTTTAAGCTGCAATGCCTGGTTTATTTTTAGTCTATCGTGTTGTCAAAGGTCCGATCCCTTGGCACTGAAGACAGCCTAGATTCAGCCAGGCTGGGGAGCAGAACACAGTAATACTGGCATCCTCCCCTCTCCCTACCTCTGCCCTGTCCCGCACCCACTCTGCAGCTCCAGTTATGGGGAAATGGGCTATTGCAACACCCACCTCCCCAGGCAGGCCAGGCAGCAACTAGGTCCCCAGGAAAACTGGATAAGAACAAAGACTCCCTTCACCATCCCTCCAAAGAGCTGATGTGGGAGACTGACAGTTCTACCTAAGTCTCTGCATCCAGCTTGGATATTCATCCAGCTGTCATGACTGTTAGGGTACCTTGGACCTCATAAGGACAATGGGTATTTGGGTCTTGCCCTCTGACTTGCTGAGATCCTGAAGACCCTCCTCCTTGGAGGTCTTCTCTGGGTTCACAGCTGGGGACAATGAAAACACCTTCTCATTCCTGCGCCAAAGGCTGAATTTGAATGGGATTCCCTCCCCCAGTCTCTCTTCTTTCTTTAGAACCAACTCAGAAGACAGGTTTGTTTTCCAACATAAAATTTGATTGGGTCAATCCCTTCTTCAGCAACCTTCAGTGGCTCCCTATTGGCTTCAGGATAAAATCATCCTTAGAAATGGCATAAAGAACCCCTTGTCATTCAGCTCCTGCCTACTCTCCAAGCATCTCTCCTGCTTCTCAGCCACTTTGGTCTCCAGCCTCCTGAATCTCATTGCAATTGCCCCTGAAGTTCCCATGCCCCACCCCACCATGCTATTTTTCTGCTCGGAACAGCTTCCTCCAGCTGGTTTACCCAACAAATTCCTACTCGGTCTTCAATTCTGGGCTCAAATTCTGACTCCTCTGTAAAGCCTTCCTTTTCCTGAGCACTTACTATGTATGTGCCAGGCTCTGTGCCAAGCACTCTCTGTCCACCACTATTTACTTTTCACAATCCCAGGAGGTAAGTGTTATAATTTGTCCTGCTTTGCAGATATGCAAGCTGAGGCTTAGAGAGGACAAGCAACTTGCCCAGGTCACAAAGCTCAGGATTGGAGCTTACTTGTTCACTTCTTTCTTGCAGCTCCTGTCTCCGTGCAGGTTGCAGCTTGTGCTCGCCCACCCTGTCTACTAAAAGCCACTCTTTTAAAATTTTACTTGCAGTATAGTTGATTTACAGTGATTTATGTGTTACTTTCAGGTGGGCAGCATAGTGATTGTTGTTTGGGTTTTTTTGCAGATTATATTCCATTACAGGTTATTACAAGATATTGGGTATAATTCCCCATGCTATACAGTAAATCCTTGTTGCTTATCTATTTTATGTACAGCAGTGTGTATCTGTTAACCCCATACTCCTAATTTGTCCCTCCCCCTGCCCCTCCCCTTTGGTAGCCGTAAGTTTCCACTCTTTCACCAATGGTTCTCCTGTGCTTGCCTGTCTGTAGTCCTATTAAACTGTAAGCTTCTCAAAGGCTGGGACTGTTATTTTATCATGTGCCTGTCACAAAAGAGGTGTGCAATTAACGCCCGGGGAGGAAGGATGAAAGAACTCAAGGGGAGGGCTCATCAGAGTTCCCATTTGAGCCAACAAAGCCCTGTGTAAATAGTAATTAATTAGCAATTAGTTACCTAGTGCTGCTGTAACTAATCACCATTTAGTAGTTTAAAAAATATAAATTCAGGTCAGAGGTTAGAAGTCTAAAATGGTCAGCAGAACTGCATGCTTCCGAAGGGGAGAATCTGTTTCTTTGCCGTTTCCAGCATCTAGAGGCTGCCTGCATTCCTTGGCTCATGGCCCCTTCCTCACATCATTCTGACCTCTGCTTCTGTCGTCACATGTCTGAGACTCTCCTGCCTCCCTCTTTCCCTTATATGGACCCTTGTGAGTATATTGAGCTCATACAGGTAAGCCATGATAATCCCAGTCACAAAATCCTTAACTTAATCACACCTGCAAAGTCCCTTTTGCCATGGACGGTAACATCTTCACAGGTTCCAGGGATTAGAACGTGGATATCTTTGGGGGAGGACATTATTCTGCCCACCATACCCTGGCAACAGAATGGATCAGTTTGGGAAGAGGGAAGGTTTTTGGAGTCTCAAATGAGACTGCCGTGGCCCCATTTGTAATCAGGGGATGGGACTGCAGGATCCATAAAGTCCTCTTTGGGGACATTTTATGAGCCCAAGATTCTGCCCCTGAAGCAGGAGGGAGTGAGGTCAGACCACAGGAGGACCATCTCCTTCTCCTGCCCCAGGTGACACCTGCTCCCTCTAATGTTAACTCTGACTCTCCTCAGAGCCCCATCACCCCCCATCATGCTGAAGTCCTTTTGCTCCTAGGAACCCTTCCACCCTCGAGTCCTTGCCTTCTTCTCCTGGGGCAGGACAGGGGGCTCTGTCCGGGCATTCTGTGTCCCCGTGGAGTCCTGTGGCATGGTTCAAATGGGGGCATAGGGCCTCATCAAGTGCCTTGAGTGGGCAAAGCCAAGGGGTGAAAAATGCACTGCTTCTCAAGTCAAAGATTTTTCAGGGAGGGCTTCCCTGGTGGTGCAGTGCTTAAGAATCCGCCTGCCAATGCAGGGGACATGGGTTCGAGCCCTGGTCCAGGAAAATCCCACATGCCACGGAGCAACTAAGCCCGTGTGCCACAAGTACTGAGCCTGTGCTCTAGAGCCTGCATGCCACAACTACTGAAGCCTGCGCGCCCAGAGCCTGTGCTCCACAACAAGAGAAGCCACCACAATGAGAAGTCCGTGTACCGCAATGAAGAGTAGCCCCGGCTCGACGCAACTAAAGAAAGCCCGCGCTCAGCAATGAAGACCCAACGCAGCCAAAAATAAATAAATAAATAAATTTATTTTTTAAAAAAAAGATTTTTCAGGGAAAAGTTTGGTAATTTAACTGAAAATAAAATATTTTCATTTAGAGCAACATGGATATGCTATGGAGTAGAATACAAAATTGGCTAGAATTTTGGAAACAAAACTGCAGAATCCATTGCGTGGCAGCCACTGAAGGAAAAGCTGGAGGAAGCAAAGCGGAGGCCCTATGGGGGGACCTGGAGGGGCCACACGAGGAGCTGAGAGAGAAAACAGGTGTGTGTTGGGGGGCAGCGGGAGTGAGGGAATGGGAGATTAAGGGCAGATCTGTGTTGAATGAGGCCCCGGGGAGGTGGGGGTGAGGAAGATGCACCTCTTGCTCTTTCCAGCCGCTGCCCCCGCCTCAGCCGTGGCCTCCACCGGCTCTTCTTTCAGAGCCTTAACTGGGACCTCAGATGTTTCCAGATGAGGCCAGATGCTGAGAAACGGGGAGGGGCCTGACCCCTTCCGGGGATGACAGAAGGAGAGGAAGTGAGGGAGGAGGGAGTGTGATCTCTAGCCAGGGCCTTTGTAGACAGGGTCTTGGCTAATCTTCACGGCAACTGGGAAGGCAGGTGCCGGGCCCATTTTCACAGATGAGTCAACTGAGATTCAGCAGCACCGCCTCAGCTTCTGAGATTGCCTTCCTGCCCCACCGCCTACCACCCCTTCCACACTCAGATGGACAAACCACCCATACCTCCCCAGTAGGCCCCTCTTCCCTCTCCCAGTCTCACCGTTGATGCTTCCTCTGTTCCTTGGCCTCTCCTTGCCTCCTCCTCCAGGAAGCCCACCGAGGCCCTCACTCAGCTCTGTCCTGCTGTCAGCGGAGGTGGGTGTCCCACCTGCCCCCCAACAGGCTGAGAGCTCGCTCCTCCCATCAGATCACCTAATTACTCCAAGCTTGAGGGCGGCTCACTTGCAGTCCTTGTGGAAGGGGGCCAAGTCGGTCCCCCATGGCAGGCGCTGGGCATGGGGAGAAGTACAAAGGCATCCACCGGGGGCCCCAGATGAGGTGACAGTCTTGGCTATGTCCCCAGGCCGGTAAAGAAGGATGTTAACGGCCTCTGAGGGAGCGGGTGAGGGTCGATCAAAGTGGTGGGTTGGGGGTTTCTTGCCGGGGGAATGGCTCCTTCCAGGTTCTGGGTCAACATTGGCACCTCCTTTCTGCCCCACCAAATGGGTATCTCATCCCGAGGCTGCCGATCGAAGGAGAGTGGTTTGTCTCAGCTCCTTACTCCTCCTCCCTGCCCGCCACCACCAGGGTCCACTTCCCCCTGCTCCCCAAGGACACCCAGCACTGTCCTCTCCTCCTGTAGAGCGAGAGGGGATCGGGGTGCTATCAGCAGGGAGATGAGGAGGGGAAAGGTAGGAGGTCAGACTGGCCTATAACGACCTGCACTTCCGCCAGCCTGACAGTGAAAATCAAAATCAGTTGGCTGTGCCGGCTGACTGTTTCAAAACCAGGATCTTGGAGAGGCTAGAAGGCCTGCCTGGAAGGAGGAAGTAGGGAAGCGGGGAGGAGGGGAGAGGGGGGGGCGGTGTGAGCAGAGGTTGCTTTGGGGAGGAGCCCGGAAAAGCCAGCCAGGCATGGAAAGAACCCAGGGCCTGGCGGTAGACACCCAGGTCGAGGAGTCCGAGGTGGTAAACATGTGGTGCTGGGGGCTGAGGCTGACAGGACCCTTGGTGGGAACCTGTAGTTAGTGTGTCAGGCCCATGGCCCTCAGAGATGGTCAAGAACACCCCATTATTAGTATTTTTTAAATTTATTTTATCGAAGCATAGTTGATTTACAATGTTGTGTTAATTTCTGCTGTACAGCAAAGTGATTCAGTTATACATATATATATTCTTTTCCATTATGGTTTATCACAGGATATTGAATATGGTTACCTGGACTATACAATAGGACCTTGTTGTTTATCCATTCTATATACAATAGTTTGCATCTGCTAATCCCAAACTCCCAATCCATCCCTCCCCCTCTCCCCCAACACTGGCAACCACAAGTCTGATCTCTATGTCTGTGAGTCTGTTGCTGTTTCGTAGATAAGTTCATTTGAGGAACACCCCATTATTTTACAGATGAGGAAACGGAGGCCCAAAGGCAAATAGGAACTTGCTCAAAGTCCCACAGCCACAAGCCAGTGGCAGAGCCCGGACTAGATCCCAGGTCTGAATTTGGGGTTGGTGGCTGGAGAGGCCTTGTCTCCAGCATCATGTGTCCATTTAAATGTGTGGCCATGAGGTTCTCTTTAATTTGCATATGATGACTATTTTTTATTGCATCCCAATTCTCCCCATCCTCCCCCGCAACCAACTCTAATAGCAGGCTTTTCCCCTTGCGTTCCTCCTTCCCTGAACTCCAGCCCTCCCCAACCTTGCTGTGTCTACAGTAACCCCTGGGTCAGCCCTGGGAGAGGATTCAGAAAGGATGCCACACCCTATCCATTCATTCCCTGGGAGTCTCCATCCCCCAGGCTTTTCCCTGGCTCCTGCCTCCGGCCAGACCATTGATTTTCTCAGTTAACTGAATCAGAAGGGCTAGAGCCATCCTCTCAGTGTGTGTCTGCCCTGACCTTCTCTCCAATTGATCCCTCTTTTTCTTAGGCACTACCTCCCTGGATGATCCACCCCCAAGATACAGCTCTTGCTTCTCATTCACACATCGTGCCAGTGATGCAGGGTCCTCCACAGGCAATGAACTCATAAAGCAATAAATTCATATGACATCAGAGCTGGAAGGGTTTTTAGAAATGTCATTGCCCTCTACTCGTACCCTCACTTAACATAAGATCACCGAGGCAAGAAATAACAAGTGTTGACGAGGATGTGGAGAAAAGGGAACCCTCAAACACTGTTGGTGGGAGTGTAAATTGGTGCAGCCACTATGGAAAAAAGTATGGAGTTTCTTCAAAAAACTAAGAATAGAAATACCATAGGCTCCAGCTATCCCACTTCTGGGTATTTATCCAAACAATACAAAAACACTACTCCAAAGAGATATCTGCACCCCTATGTTCATCACGGCATTATTTACAATAGCCAAGATTGGAAACAACCTAAGTGTCCATCAAAAGATGCATGAATGAACTTATGATTACAAGGGGGAGAGGGAGGCGGGGAGGGATAGTTAGGGAATTTGGGATTGACATGTACACACTGCTATATTTAAAATGGATAACCAGGGACTTCCCTGGTGGTCCAGGGATTGAGACTCCGTGCTTCTACTGAAGGGGGCATGGGTTCGACCCCTGGTCAGGGAACTAAAGGCACAGCGAAGAAAATATATATATATAATGGATAACCAACAAGGACCTACTGTATAGCACAGGGAATTCTGCTCAATATTATGTAACAACCTAAATGGGAAAAGAATTTGAAAAAGAATAGATACACATATATGTATAACTGAATCACTTTGCTGTGCACCTGAAACTGGTATGGCATTGTTAATCAACTATACTTCAATGTAAAATAAAAAGTTAAAAAAAGAGAAGAAAAAAGATGCATGGACAAGAAGATGTGGTATATATTAAAATGGAATACTACTCAATCATAAAGAAAGAACAAAATTTTTCCATTTGCAACAATATGGATGGACATGGAGGTTATTATGCTTAGTGAAATAAGCCAGACAGAGAAAGGCAAATACTGTATGTTTTCACTTATATGTGGAATCTAAAGAATAAAATGAATGAATATAATAAAACAGAAACAGACTCACAGATATAGAGAACAAACTAGTGGTTACCAGTGGGAGAGAGATGGAGGAGGGGCAAGATAGGGGTAGGGGATTAAGAGGCACAAACTACTAGGTATAAAATAAATGAGATACAAGGATGTAATGTTCAGCACAGAGAATATAACCAATATTTTATAATTACTGTAAATGGAGTATAAGCTATAAAAATATTGAATCACTATGTTGTACACCTGAAAGTAATATAGCATTGCAAATCAACTATACTTCAATGAAAAAAATGTGGTGCATACACACACACACACACACACACACACACACACACACACACACACACACAATGGAACACTACTCAGCCATAAAAAGATGAAATCTTGTCACTTGCAACAATATGGGTGGACCTTGAGGGTATTACGCTAAATGAAATAAGTCAAAAGGAGAAAGACAAATATGGTATGATTTCACTCATATGTGAAATATAAAAAACTAATAAGCAAACAAGCAAAAACAAAATAAATGAACAAACAAAAACAAACACGTAGATACAGAGAACAGTAGAGGTTACTGGAGTGGAAGAAGCAGGGGGAAGATGAAATGGGTAAAGGGGATCAACTGTATGCTGAGAGATGGAAAATAAATTTTTGGTGGTGAGCACATTGTAGGGTATACAGAAGTAGAAATATAATGCTGTACTCATGAAACTCATATAATGTTATTATAATGTTATAAATCAATGTTACCTCAATTACAATTAAATTAAATTAAAAGAAACAAAAAGAACACTGAGGCCCACAGAAGAGAAATGACATGTTCAAGTTTTGTTGTTTGGTTCAAAATCCAGATTCCCTGACTGCAATTTGTTTTCTTTTTTATTTTATTTTATTATATATATATATATATATATATATATATTTTTTTTTAACATCTTTATTGGAGTATAATTGCTCTACAATGGTGTGTTAGTTTCTGCTGCATAACAAAGTGAATCAGCTATACGTATACATACGCAATTTGTTTTCTGGTTCAGATCAGGTACTTGAGTTCCAGGGGTCATGCAGACCATGGCCAACTCCCAGGATTGCCTTCCAGCGAGACTCCTTGAACTGGATGGTTTCAACTTGCGAGCAAGGCCAGAAGAACAGGAAGTTAGAGACAGGAGAAAGAGGTGAGAGGAGGGCCGTCCATTCATCTCTCAAGCCTTTACTGAACACCTCTAATGCCCTAGACCCCATCAGGGGAGCAAAGTCGAGCAAGCCACGGCCCCTCCTCTCAGGCAAAGATGGGCAGATACCTGCTAACTGCTTTGCTGGTGTGGAAGTGCTGGGCTAGCAATTTGAGCAAAGTGCTGTGGGAGCACAGAGGAGGGAGCAATTCATCCTGCTGGGCAGGGCAGGGGAAGCCGCGGAGAGAAGATGACATTTGACTGATCTTGGAAGGAGGAGGACCAGTTTGCCAGGTGGAGATGGGGAAAGGGGCATTCTGGGCAGAGGTACAGTGGGAGCAGAAGCTAAGGGGAGTGAAAACCTTGGTGGGTTTAGAAAGGTATGCTGGGACCACTTCTTAATGCTTTATCTTGAAAGTGATGGGGAGCCAACATTTTTAAAGTAGGAAGTGAAGGATTAGATTGTATTTGGAGACATGCATTCTGGCAGCAACATGGAGGAAGGAATTGAGTGCAGGGAGGCTGCAGGCCCACTGGGAAGGTCCTGGAATTGTGCAGGTGAGAGGGGCCCAGGGGCTGAGCCACCCCACTGCCTCACAGCTGGGGCACAGGGGCCCACTAGGGACAGGCCCATTTCATAGACAGAATGGACCAGATTCCATACTCTCATGCCTGGTCAGACACGGAGGAAGAAAGAGAGGAGGGAGGAATAGCCCTGTGGTGCTGGCTTGGGCAGCAGGTACCTTTCGCAGGAGGGAGGCGTGGGCTGGGTAGTAAGGGATAATGAGCTCAGATTTCGGCATGTTGAGTTTGAGGCCCCTACCAGACAGCTGGTTGATGATGTCCACTAGGCAGTGGGATAAAGGAGGCTAAGTTCAGGGCAGAATCAGAGTCTCAGATGTGGGTCAGAGGGCATCCGCTCAAGCACCAAAGTCAACCAGACTGGGGTTCAAATCCAGTTCCCACAGTCTTGCTCTGGGACCTTGGACAAGTCCCTTAACCTCTTCACACCTTAGTGATCTCATCTATAACACGGAGAAAGTAATAGCAGGATCAATGAGATCAAGCCACTGGCTAATACTTGTCACAAGGCAGCCAAAGCTCTGGTAGTTTCTCCCCCCACCTTCTTTGACTCACCCACTGCAACCACTAGTTCTCTCTGATCCTACCCAAGAGTGTCCAGACAGAGGACCTTCACTCCTTTTCTCCTCTGCCGCTGCCCAACGTGGACTTGATGCCAACCATTGACTCAGTGACTCAGTCACCAGAGTCCAGCTTTGAGGCTTCAGCCTGCTGTGATTGACGTCATCACAGAGACCCCCATGGCCTCAGGAGAGGTGGCGAGGCACTGGCTGGGCCGACAGGGTGTGGTTGCCTGCTGTGAGAGGAGGGGCAGGTTTGGATCTTGGGGGCTGACTTGGGTCTGAAGCCGGGTCCAGGGCACATCTTTCCTATAACCTGACAGCTCAGGTCTAGCCCTCTGTGCCTGGAAGATGGAGAAGAGGGGGAAAGGGCCAGGCTAAGGGGTCATCACCAAGTCTTTTCTCATTTTGAACCAGCCTGGCTGGTGGTAGGGGGTGGGAGGTGCCCCATCTGGGAGCATCCAGTGCCCTGTGCCTTGCAAATGACATGCTTCTGGGGTACGAGTGTCTTCTCAGCAGTTCTGAGAGGGAGGGACTCTGGGGAGGAGGAGGTTGTCTGGAGGGAGGAAGGACACCCCCCCGGCCCCCATTTTTTGGGGGGAGGGGCAAGCCGGCCTGACTAATGGGCTTATGATTCATCGCTGGGCTCTTGTCTGCGCTAATTGGCTCTGCTGGCCGCCTGATTCATGGCAGGGAGCCGGGCTCTGGGGGACCCCCGTGTCCCTCCCCTGCCTCCCGCCCAGGATGTCTGCGTGAGGCTTTTAGATCCAGGATCCGTTCCAAGGGACCGCTGCCCAGCATCCGTCACTGCTAACAGACTGGGGCTCCAAGGTGGGGGCGGGGACGCCGGCACGGAGCTGCAGACCGATGCTTCTGACCCCACCCCAGCCACAGAGGGGCAGCTGAGGGCAGCGGGGGCACGGCGCTGGGACTTAGGCAGCAGCACATGGGGATATCCAGGCAGGTGTGAGTGGCGAGGGGTGGTTTTCCAGAGGAGGGGAGATAGGATGCGTTTGGAAAACGGGAAGAACGTTAGGGCCAGGAGGAAAGGCTGGGCAAGGGCTTCGAAGCAAGTGAGGTTTGGGCTGGAAGGGAACGGAGAATTGTGAGCTGAGGTTGGTGACTCAGAGCAGAGTTGTGTGGCATAGTGCTCTGAAGCTTCATCTTAAGTTGCCCAGAGCAAGACAAAAGAGACCCGAGACGTTGCCTGAGAAACTGCTGTGAACTTTGGTAAGTCACTTAACCAGTCTGAGCCTCCACAGCTCAGGACCTTCAGAAGAAAACTATGACGCCCCAGGCATAGGCACTCTTGGGGACCTTCCTCTGGCAGTGTCTTGCTCCAGGCTCCCAAGACCTCTGAGTAGTGTCTGTCATTCATTACCCTCCACAGTGACAACAAGTGTCTATCAGGGCCTGTCCTCCCAAGTACAGGGATTGGTAGGGACTCCATCCCCGGACAGGAACATTCCCTCGGTTCCCCCTATCCTCCTCCAGAACAACTCACTACACAGAGACTTTCAAGCTCTCCAAGGCCTCTAATGTCTACCCCACATCTGTGTAGCAGTATATGAGCCCACACCCAGCAGGCTGGAGGGAAGGGCAGCTGTCCACCCCTACTGTCAGAAGTGGGCTAGAGTCTGGACGGGGCAGGGTTGGGGGCTGGAAGGGGCCTGGTTTGAGCTCCAGAAATACCTCCTGCGGGAATCCATGAATGAACAACTGTCCTGCAGCCTCTGCAGAGGCAGGCCTGGGCTGGCAGCAGAAGATGAATGGAGAATGCAGTCCACAGCGAGGCACCACCAGCCTCTCAGCTGCCCTGGCGAAAATCCCGAGCGTCATCTCCACTCCTCCCATTGACCCTAAGGCACATCCAGTAGTCAGGGCCTGCTGGCTCGAATTCTAAACCAAACCCAGCATTGGGCTCTTGCCTCTGTCTCCACTGCCGCCAGTGGCTGTCAGCCCGACACTGCAACAGCCCGGGTCTGACCTTCCCTCCCAGCCTCCACGCTGGCACCTATAATCCATTCTCCACACAGCAGCCGATCTTTTAAACACATAAATCAGACCTTGTCACTCCCATTTAGCAGAAAATTCAATCCCGTTGCCTTACCTTACAAGGTCCTACATGGTCTAGCCCCTGGCCACCTCTCTGACCCCACCTCTGGCCAGTCTCACCCCACTCACTCTGGCCTTCTTGCTCCAGCTCAAAATCTACCAAGCTCATTCCCATTTCAGGGCCTTTGCACTGACTGTTCCTTCTGCCCAGAATGCTTTCCCTCCAGTTCTGCACATGGCTGGCTCCTTCCTGGCCTTTGGGTATCAGCTCAAATGTCACCTCCTCAGAGAGGCCCCCCAAGACCACTCCATCTGTTGCAGCCCCCAAGCACTTGCTATCACATCAATTTGTTTTATTGTTTTCAAACCCTTAATACTTCCTTTTTTGTTTAAATCTGCCCTCCATCACAGAGTCCTGTCTCCTAAGCCTTCCCTGCACTGGCTGCTGTTTTCCAGAGTGTCTGGGTCTCTCCCAGCATCTGAGGGTTGAATAAAGGACTCAAAAGGCAGGCCTTGCCACCAGCTTTTCCTAGTGGAATATTTTTCTTCTTCTTCCTTTTTGTGGAAATGTTCATCTTCTCCATGCTTCCCCCCCCGCCCGCCAACTAGACAGCTGCCCCCCACGGCCATTCTGTCCTCTTCACAGACCCCTTCTTTCTCCCCACCTCATCTCACCCCACTGCCTCCGCCAAGCAGGAAGCCTAGGGCCAGAACTGTGAAGGGAGGGCGGTCACCAGAGGGTGGTCCCTCCTTCTTACGTTCTCTGTGGCTTTGTAATGGGACAGGAGGCTTGTGGGTTTGTGAAGCTGGAGGGGAGGGGCATCCCAGAAGCGCCCAGGAGTCTAGCCCCCTCCACGCCACAACACCCCTTCCCTGCCCCCAGGGAGGAGGCTGCCTTGAGAGAGAGGATCCCCCTCCCAGCTGGGGCGTGGTCACGCCCTGCAGGGCCACTGCCTGCTAGGTTAGGAAGTCCTTCTAACCTTGTATCCAACCATTCTGCTGCAATCCAAGCTCTCAAGTGACCTGAGTGACCCTAATCCTTCCTCAGGATTTATTTCCTGTCCCCTGACCCCACTACAGCGGGAACCGGGGGCCAGGGGTCAGGAGAGAGGAGGTCAAGTTCATGTCCTCAGTGCTTAGAGGCCAGCGCCAGCAGGGAAAGGCTCTTATCTACAATTAGCAGTGGGGCCAGGCTGTAGAAACAAATCCCCATTTTCTGGATGGAAAAACTGAGGCCTGGAGGCTTGTTTCCACCTGCCTAAAGTGGAAGACCAGGTTCCTCCTGCTGCTCCTGCCTGCCCCATCCCCCAGGGGTTCCAACTTCAAGCTTCCACAAGAGACCCGCGCCCTACCCCATCCCCCACGAGCCAAGAGGATCCCCTGAGATTTCTGATGCTCCCTGTGCTTTTTCCTCTCTTCTCCTTTCCCTTCAAGAGGATTGGGCTTTCTGAAGGAATGAGGTGACCTTGGATCCTGACGGTGGCCGCTTCTGGCTCTGCCCAGTGTCTAGGAGGCTGCAGCTCCCCAGTTGTCCCTTCTCTGAGCCCCAATTTCTCCATTTGCTATGAGCCTGAGGGTCTCTCCCAACTCTGCAGCTTTTTATTCTGTGAAATCCATCTAGCTGAGATCTGGGGGAGGGGTCAATGCACAGACAAGAGGATGGGGTGTGCCCACAAAGGGGAGCTGGGTAGAGACTGTAGTGCCATTCTGAGACTTATCACCTTGGCCACTGTCTGCTCTTCCTCATTGTATTTCTTTGCTGACCCTGTTCTTCCCCAAGCCCGGCCCTGCAAACTAACTGGGAGAAGGAAAACTGGGGAGAGGGCTATGGAAGAAAGCAGCAGAGGGGATGGGAAGACCCCTCAGTCACCTCCCCATCTGGCTCTAGTGTCAGCCCCCCACTCCGGGAGCTACCACTTATTGGGAGCCCCAGTCTAATGTGGGAGGTCCAGCCCCGGCCCTCAGGTCCTTTGGAAAGCAGAGGTCTCCCTGGCCTAAGACATCTCTTCCCCGAAGTCTACTGACATCGACACAAAGACTGATGTTACTCCAACACCAGGAGAGATTTGGCAGCTGCCCCAGCTCCTGGGGACTCAGAGAGGGTGAGACAGGGATCTAAGACCACCCTGAGAGTGAGCCACTAAGGCTGCGGGTGGTGGTGGGATAAACCCACGCTTGGAGGCACTGGGAAAGGGGCAAGGAACCCAACAGGTTGAATTTCTGAAAAATGCACCAGGATCAAGCATATTTTCCCAGCCATCTCGAGTGTGGTTTTAAATGGAAAACACAGCTCATCAGGGCAGAACCCCCTCCCTCCCCCACTGCCTGGAAGCTTTCTTTCTGCTGAGGCAAACATGTGATTATATTTATTTCGCAGGCGTGGGAGGCCTGATTGTCACCCCTCCCCTCTGCCCATCTGGGGGTGTGCAGATCTAGGCTTCACCACCAGCGGTTTCTTCTCCAAGGTGCCTGGGAGTGGTGGAAAGTTGCTGGGTTCACAGAGTAGAAGAAACAGGGTTCAAGCCTCTGCTTTGGGTGACTGGGAGGTAACTCTGGTGAGCCTCAGTTTTCTCCATCCGCAAAATGGAAGTGATCAGATTTCCTGTGGTAGCCTGCTTCCAGCGCCGTCCCTGTGAACCTCACCTCCTGGTTTTCATGTTCTGAGTGCCCCCCACACTAGATAGGGCCAAGGGGCGTAAGCAGTAGAATATCGCAGAAATGACAGAGTGTGACTTCTGAGGTCAGGTCATAAAAGACAAGTGGCTTCCTCCTTATTCTTTCCTAGATCATTTGCTTGGGGAGAAACCAGCTGCCACGTTGTGAGAACACTCAGGCAGCCCTGTGGAGAGGCCCATGCACCAAGGAGCTGAGGCCCCCAGTCAACAGCCAGCATCAGGCGAGTGAGCCATCTTGGAAGTGGACCCTCCAGCTCCAGTCAAGCCTTCAGATGATGGCAGTGACATCTGACCATGACCTCTCAAGAGACCGCTAGCCAGAACTACCCAGCTAAGCTGCTCCCAAATTCCTAACCCACAAAGACTATATGAGATAATAATGGATGAAATTGTTTTAGGCCTCTAAGTTTTAGGGTAAATTTGTTGTCCAGTAATAGATAATTAATATAGCCCACAGTCCCTTATCCTTCTGGCTTGGACCCTGCCAGCAGCTGCTCTCCTCATCCATGAGCCTTGGGTCCCTCTATCCCATTTTTGCCGCACCCTCAATGCTAGAACCAGCCTTCTTTTGCTTTGCTCACCTGTGTTTGCCAAACTTGTCCGACTTAACAACCACCTGGGACCCTTATTAAAAACACTTAGTGGGCTTCCCTGGTGGTGCAGCAGTTAAGAATCCGCCTGCCAATGCAGGGGATATGGGTTTGATCCCTGGTCTGGGAGGATCACACATGCCGCGGAGCAACTAAGCCTGTGCGCCACAACTACTGAGCCCGTGTGCCACACCTACTGAAGCCTGCGTGCCTAGAGTCTGTGCTCCGCAGCAAAAGAAGCCACCGCAATGAGATCGCGCACCGCAACGAAGAGTAGCCCCTGCTCGCCGCAACCAGAGAAAAGCCCGCGCTTAGCAACGAAGACCCAACGCAGCCAAAAATAAAATAAATAAAAATTAAACGGGCTTCCCTGGTGGCGCAGTGGTTGAGAATCTGCCTGCCAATGCAGGGGACACGGGTTCGAGCCCTGGTCTGGGAAGATCCCACATGCCGCGGAGCAACTAGGCCCGTGAGCCACAACTACTGAGCCTGCGTGACTGGAGCTTGTGCTCCGCAACGGGAGAGGCCGCGATAGTGAGAGGCCCGCACACTGCGATGAAGAGTGGCCCCCGCTTGCCACAACTAGAGAAAGCCCTTGCACAGAAACGAAGACCCAACACAGCCAAAAATAAATAAATAAATAAATAAAAATGTAAAATAATACAGACATACAATTTATAAAAAAAAAAATTAAAAAAAAAACTTTATTAAAAAAAACACTTAGTGTCCCCAGAGGATCTAAACCACCCCAGTGAGTATGACCCAGCAACTCTGGAAAACTCGAACCTGTGTAGAAGCTTCTTACACAGCTCCTAGCACATAGCAGTTATTCAAGAACTGTTAATTTTGTTTTTTTAAGTTCTGATTCTACCATTATCTTCATGGGACTTCCTATAAGGAACATACATGCCATGTACCAGAGACTATGCTAAGTGTTAGCCTACTTAATTCTCACTCCTCTGAGGTGGTGGGCACTAGAAAGTTGTGAAGCCAGGATTTGAACCCAGCTCTTTCCCTCTCCAAAACCCACTCCTAGCCACTTCACCATGTGGAGCCACCATTGCCTCCTGTGTCTGGTGTCCCTCAGGACTGCCTTCAGCCCCTTCCCTCACTGTCATCCCAACTCATCCCACTTTGGCTCAATTTGATCCAATACACAAGTTCTGGTACCTCCCTTGTGCCAGGTGAATTCCCCTTTTCTCCCAAACTCCACCTCCCTCCATCCCAATGAAACTCTATGTCTCCCTCTGCCAGGAAGCCTGCCCGAACTGTCCCCTTTGTTCTCCTCTCTGCTTCTCTGTTCCCGAGTCTAGGCCGAGGCCCCAGGTGCATCCGTCTGGACACCCACCCCACCCCGTCTCTCCCAGTCGAAAGGTCCCATGAGGGCCAGAGACTCTACACAGGGCTTACTCAGCTCAGATGCCGCCATGGCAGCAGCCGTGTGACTTCGGGTCAGTCACACGATTTCTCTGAGCTTCAGGCTCCTCATTCCTGCACTGGGCATCTATTCAACAAAACCTGCCTCCCATGGGTTGTGGGGAAGGTTAGATGAGATTGTGACTTTGAGAAGAACCTAGCAAATTGTCAAGTGCTGTATAAGTGTGAAGCATTATTAGATAGCTTTTTCCAACACTGTCTCCGCCCACCGCACCCCACAGACTCTCACACGCTTTGCCGCTGCCCAGGGGTTATGTTAGTTCCCCCTCAACGGCCTAGGAGTCTCTTCTCTTTCATTTCTGACTTGCTTGCTCCTATTCACCCTTCTCAGCCCAGTTCAAGTGTCGCTGCCTCCATGAAGCCCTCTGCTTCTTCTCCTGGTGGAAGTAGTGCCTCCATCTACTTTGTGGTGCCTTAACTGTCCTTGTCACCCTACTTGTCATCTGCTTCCCCCATGGACCATTTCATTCACCTCTGTATGTATGCATGTAGTAGGTACTCAATAAATGCACCTTAGCTTTGCATTCCCTGCTATACACTCCAGTCCTACTTAATAGCAGTTTGCTGGTTCCCTCACTATCCACAAACACTTCCTCTTCCAAATAATTCTTCAGGCTTCACTCCCGCCTCCCTAAAAAAAGTCTCCATCGATTACCTGCCCTCTGAAAAAAAGAACCAAAATGAGGCGTGACTGTGGTCTGGCACTCAGCCTCTCCCCTAGGGCCTGAGACAGAAAGAAAGGCTTGGGGAGGGGTGCAAGTGGGTAGCAGTTCCAGCACCCCACCCCCACCCGTGGGGAACTGGCTTTGACTCCACTGTTGTGAGGTTGGAGGGGTGGTCAGTGTTTGGTTTTCTGGCGTTTCATTTATGCCTTGGAAGTTCGCTTGGGCTGTCAGGGTACCTGGGGAGGGGAGCCAGCCTGGTGGCAGGGGATAGCTCCATGAGTGGTCCTTGACATTTCACTGGCTTCCTCCCTGCGCTGAGGGCAAGATCAAACATCAAACATGGTCTGGCCAGTGCACGGGCTAATGGAGCTGGGCAAGCATCTTCCAGATGTGTGCAGCTGTTTTCTCCCACTTTGCATCCAGAGTCTTGGGTTAGAGAAGCATGTCAGTTGCTCTGCAGGTCCCAGATCCCCAGGTTTGGGGCTAAGGGGGCCAGCCTCCCTTTCTCCCACCCGTAATCACAGCTCTCCATGGAAGGAGACTCTTTCATCTTCCTTCCTTCCTCTCCTTCTATCTAAGGATTCTTTTAATGCACTACCAACTGGAAGTCCTTCTTGCTGCATAGCCTGCATCCTTCCTGCCATAAGAGAATTTCTCCTGGGACTGGAGGAAGGTAAAGGAGGAGAAACTCTCTCAGGCAGAGAGGAAGGAAAGAGAAAGGCTCAGGATGATTCGACAGGGGGAAATGTGCGGAGATAATGAAATATGTGAAGCTCAAGTTAATTTGCAAATGGGAGCACTCCACTTCCAGGCACTCAGCCGTCAGAGAGCATATCAGCCTCTTAGCCGCCCGAGCCCCTCTTTCCAAATGCTATAAACTTCTAATAAGGATGTAATACAATTGAATTTATTACAAACTTAATTGTTTACAGAAATTTACCCAGCTGCAGACAAGGACCGGGAGGACTGCCCCAGTGGGAAGATGGGAGAGCTGGAGAAGTAGATGAGGAAAAGGACAAAGAAAGGAGGACGAAGGGGAGATAGGAAGAGAAAAGGGAGGCGAGGGACACAAGAGGACCAAGGAGGCAAGGGGTCTGGAGAAGGAGTGAGTCAGTCGGAGTCAGTCCAGGGATTCCTGCCTCCCCATGGGCCCGAGGAGGCACCATCCCCATGCTGGTGAGGGAGTGCGGCATGAAGGATGGGCCCAAGAGGGAGGGGCTGCAATGACACCTCACACCTCCAGGTAGTGGCCAGGTGGGACACTATGGGCGGGGCTAAGGGAAGGGCAGAATTTCTAGGATTCGTACTGAGACAGGGATGCCTGTGTGGAAGGCTTCTGCAGGAAGGCTTATTGGATGGATCAGAGCAGGGGCTGGCTTTTCTGGCAGAGCCCTAACTGGATCTAGAACCCTCCAGGTCCTTCTGTTCTACATCATCTTGTCCTTATCTTTGGCTGTCCACTGCCTCCCCCCAACACACAGACACACACAGAGAGGCACACACTTGTTCATTCATTCAACAAACAGGAGCAAGTGCAGGTGCCAGGCACTGGGGATTCACCAACATGGCGCCCATTATCAGAGTGCTCACAGTCTAACAGGCAGAGGCGGGGACAGATGTAGACGTGGTCTACAATAGGACAATAGGAGGAACCACAGAGCCTGGTGTGCAGTAGGTGGCCAATGAATATTTGTTGAATGAATAATGTGAACCTACCACTGGGGAGCAGAGGGGAGAAGGGGGCCCATTGTGGAAGCTGGCCAGGTAGCACAGAGGGACAGCATCTGGACAAAGCTCAGGCGACTCTGAGCTTCTGGAAGGCAGGGGCTGTGCCCTGGTCATCCTCAGATTCCACCACTCAGCTCAGTCTGGCACAGAGCAAGAGCACAGTAAGTGTTTAGTAAATGAAGTGATGCATTAGTCAGGAGCTTTGGGGCTGTCAGTGACAGAAAGTCATCTCAAACTGGCTTAAGTAAAAAAAGAGAGCGAGAGAGAGAGAGAGAATATGGGTCAACATAAGTGACATTCCCTGGAGTAGGGTAGGGTGTTAGGGTCAGTATCCAAGCAAAGCTAGGTGCAGGTGCTCATTGTCACCACTGAGCACCTCTTGGCTCTGCTTTCTTCTTTCAGGCTCTCCCCAAGGGATGGTAAGAAGGCTTACTGTATTCTAGCTTGACGTCCCAGCACAAAGAAAGCACTTCTTCCCTTGCAGTCCCAAAGAAACCCCGGGGGCTGACTCTTCTTAGATGGGTTTAGTGATATACCCATCCTTGGACCAATCACATGTTAGGGATATTATATACACTAATTCACCAGGCTTTGGTCACATGACCATTCCCAGGGTGGGAAGAAGGCTGAAGGTAAAGTGAAAGCAAGCTTCTCCCAACAAAAGAGTTGGGAAGAAGAGGTTTCCCATAAGCTAAAAAGGGCAAATTGTATTGAGCAACAGATGTCCATGACAAGTGAATACCTGAATGATTGGATAGATGAATTGGGCCTTGAAGGGTGAATAGGAGTTCACCAGGTAGAGAGAAGAGAGAGGGTCACCTTATATGTTTGTGTACACACACAGAGTCTGATTTTACATTCTGTTTTATTTTCATCCCTGGCTGCCCATCCATGTCTGTCCCCATCTGTGTGTCTGGATCACCCTGGAAGCCCCAGAGGGCAGGGACAATGTCTGCCACATTCAATCTGGGCACTGCCCAGGCCTGTCCATTCAGACACTTAATCAATGCTGTTTAGGCTCTGCAGCTGCCCTCTCCTGCAAGTAGGGTACTCTCTCCTTCCTCCAGCAGGTCTGGGCTCAGCCAGGCCACAGTCCAGTCCTGGAGGAGGGGGTGGGAACAGTGAGGAGCCAGAGACCTGAGAATGGGACAGTGGGGAACCCCCCACCACAATCTCTCTTGTTCATCTGGGGATTCCTCCCTGCCTGCAACGGCATCGGAACGTCCTTGAAAAGTCACTTGTGAATTGTAAACATGATAATCCGACATTAAAGGAGGTTTTCTTTAATATATAAATTTATTTATTTATTTATTTATGGCTGCGTTGGGTCTTCGTTGCTGCACGCGGGCTTTCCCTAGTTGCGGCGAGTGGAGGTTACTCTTCGTTGTGGTGCGCGGGCTTCTCACTGCAGTGGCTTCTCTTGTTGCGGAGCACGGGCTCTAGGCGCGCGGGCTACAGTAGTTGTGGTGCACGGGCTTAGTTGCTCCGTGGCATGTGGGATCCTCCCAGACCAGGGCTCGAACCTGTGTCCCCTGCATTGGCAGGCGGATTCTTAACCACTGCTTCACCAGGGAAGTCCCAGGGAGGTTTTTTAAAAAGGAAAAAACACATACAATTGCTCCCTTCTGGTCCTTGAGCACATGGCATATTGACTTTAGATAGAGTTGCAATTCCACTTTTCTCTACTTATTTCTCTCCTGACACTGCCCCTTGCTTCCTAATTGGAATTTTTAACGGCTACGTTAAGTTCGTGGAGGTGCACGCCTTCTCTGACTTCCCCAATCCTCTCCCAGTTGCTGTTTAGGCTGCTCTTGGTTCATCTGCTCCTTCCTCCATTCATTCCTCATCCATGCGTTCATTCACCCACAGTTACTGAGTACTTGCTTCACAGGCCTGTGCTAGGCGAGGAGGACACCAGATGGATAATAGACACACTCACTTTCCTCCCCAAGAGGCTCAGCATCCAGACAGAGTGCGAAGACAATCACCGACCATGTTGCAGTGTGCTGGTGGTTGTGGGGAAGCAGGGTGCCTGAGGTCCACGTGGGTCATGTAGGCTGGAACAAAATGGAGGGCTTCCCGGAAGAGGCGATTCCTATGCCGAGTTGTGAACGAGTAGAAGGGAGTGAGGCAGTTCTAAAAGGAGACAGGGTGGGGTGATGATGCTGGAGAAATAAACAGGGGCGATAAGCATCATTGGCTTTGGGTTTTTTCCTTGGCTGAGTTCGTTCCCCTCTCCTGCTGCCACGTCTTCATTCATTTGTTTGCTTGACTATTCATGCAGCTCATTCATTGTTGCCTGCCTCCCTCAGTGTGGAGCCCGACAGAGACCTTCTGTGGAGACCCAGTGGAGCAGTCAGAAACCCTTTCTCTCAGACTCCGGGGTGTATGCTGCAAGTGGGGGTGGGGAAAGTCAGGGACCCAAGGGGAAGGAAGAGGGGAGAAGGGAGTTATTTTTTATTTAGGAGGAAAGGCAGCATTCTGCCCCTAGAGCTCCAGAGTTGGACTGAGAGGGTCACATCATAGGCACCCCCATAAAGCTCAAGTGAATCTATACCCCATTGCTGGTCCACTGGAGGAGGGGCCTCCAAGGAGGACTGGAATGGGAGAGGGACGTCAAAAGGCCGAGGAAGGAGAGCAAAGCTGCTGGGGAAATTACATGTTTCCGAAGCCGCCTGGGCTGCAATAATGAGAACCAGAGAAAGGGCTAATGGAGATCAGATTGCCCGGGTGCTGGCTCCCAGCAGCCTCCTCCCCAGCCTGCTGAAGGAGAGGCCCAGGGACAGGATGTAGCTGGGAAGGGCCACTCTCCCCACCTGGTCCGTTCCTTAATCTCAGCTAGAGTTGACGGGATGGAAGCCGGAGGAGGAGGAGGAACACCAGGTGGACCATTTCCAACGGGAGGCAGCCGGGGTCAGGGGAGAGGGCAGAGGCCAGCTGGAGGCAGCCCCCTCGGCCCTAGGTTTCACAGGCCACTCAGTCAGTTGGTCAACAACCCGCCCCAAGTCCCAGGCCCTCTGGTCATGAAGGGTCAGGGTGGGCACTCAGGGGGCAGAAGGGAACTTGGGCTGCACCTCCTCCCCCCGGGGGATTCCTAGCCCACCCGAAGAGACACAGTCCAGGAAGTCCCCACTCTGGGGAGGGAGACAGAACCCTGCCCTCGGGAGCCCCAGGCTGGTGGGCGGGGAGGCTGGTGCCAAAGCCCACCTGCTGTGGGAGAGGATGGTATGTCCACCTGGAGGCTCTCACAGCCGGGGGTGAGACGAGGAAGAAAACCCAGCCCTGCTACTAGGGCTAGTACTTCTACTACTAGTATTGCTAGTAATAACAACAACAGTCATCTTGAACTGAACACTCATTTCGGGCCAGAGCCCTCCTTAAGAGTTTGGTAAGCATTTAACTTCATTTAATCTTCACGACCACCTGAGGAGGAGGAAAGGTGGACATGACCACTATTTTGCAGATGTGTAAAGAGGAAGCAATCACTTGCGCAAGGTCACGGCACTCAGGGAACCCACGCAGCACTGGCCTCCCAGGCCTCCACTCCAGCAGGCCCTGTGATCTGGACCCCAAGGGACCAAGGCCCCCTGAGCCCAAGCCACCTGCCTCCCCTCTCCTCCTCCGTCTCTATGTCTGCCTCTCAGTCTCGCCCTTTCTCTCCTTCCTTTCGTCTCTTCTCCAACTTGATCCTTCTTTCTCCTTCTCTCTCTGTGCCTCGGCTTCTGTCTCCTTTCTCCTTTTCTGTCTCTCCCTCCTCGCTTCTCCTCTTACTCCATCTCTGCCCCATACTGCCCTCCGCCAGGCCACCATCCAGCAGGGCACTTGGTTCAGGAAGGCAATGAGCTGACCCCACGGGAGGCTGGCTTGCTCTTGGCCTGGGTCCCTTCTTCCAAGGCCGGGAGCCAGAGCCAGTGCCTGCCTGCAGAGGGCTACAGGGCACTTGGGTGGGGCACGTAGGCCACATGACTTCTCCATGGATGCCCACGGCCTGGGAAAGGAGACACAGGGGGATGCTGGAGTGAGGCAGCTGGACACAAGGCAGGACAGCCCTGAAGCAGCTCCCCAGGTCTCCGGCAAAGGTCATGGTACAAGGTGGGGATGGAAATGACCCCCCCAACCCCTCCTCCCTGTCACCGTTTTCCCTCTTGCTCTTTTTTCTTATCTTTCTTCCCCTTCTCCCTCCTTTTATCCTCTCCCCTTCTCTCTTTCTTCCCCTTCTTCCCTCCTCTTTCTCCCCTTCCCTGCTCTCATTCTAGGGCTTGCATTTTCTCTCTCTTTTTCCTCACTCTCTCTCTCTCTGTCCCCCCTTCTCCAGCCCTCCTCCTCCTCCTCTATCGATCAGTCTCCCCAGCTCTAGCCAACACGGAGGCTTTGGACGGTGCTCACAGTCTTGCTTTAAATTTATTGCCCAGTAAAGGAGGCGGCAGATGGAAGTCTCCGTGCCCCACCCCCACCCTCCATGTCTCCTCACCCCAACAAAAGCCAATCTAGACACGAATGTCGCCCATCAAATGCACCAATATGGGGTTATTTATAGGCCACCCCCTTCCAAGAAAGGGGAGTGTTTTTCCTTCCTCTCTCTTTTCTCTTTGAGCTTTCACATCTCAGGAGCAAGGGATTCAATATTTGAAAAGCTGCACAATGAGGTTCCCATCCCTCAGATTCTAGGGTAGGGGGGCGCAGAAGTGTCTTGATTGGAAATGAATTAATTAGAAGTGAGGCTCTTCAAGTCTCTGAGTTGGGTTATTTATAGTGTTCGGTTAATTTTGATAATTAACACTGGGGAGAAAAAGCGAGTTCCGGGCAAGGCAGTGCCCGCCAACAGAGACACGCTTCCCGCCCCTTCGGCCACCCCTCCCCACTCTGCTCTATTTGGACTCTGTCAAAATAGACTAGTCCCTGCCACGGAATCCCTGGTTTTTCTAAAAGTAGAATGAAGGAGGTAAGGCCAAAGGCCTAAGGGATGCTTGGGTGAATTTCTATTTCTGAGAAGTGGGGAACTCAGACTGGGGGGATGGTCTGGGGTCAGCTCTCCCATTCACCCAGCATCAGGCCAGCACCCCTCCCCTCTCCTGGCCAAATTTCCTTTCTGGAGCAGCAGGTGCGAGGCTGCTGGTCTGAGTTGCATGCTACTCGGTAGCCCACGGAACCACGGGAGAGTGGGGAGGCTGCACCTGAGGTTTGGGCATAGACGCCCATTCTACCAAAGCTGCGGGGGAGAGAGAGGCCTGCAGACAAGGGTGATGGGAACCAGAGACAGCCAGAGACAGCCAGACACCAGGTTTGGGAGGAGAGAGCGGGTGGATGGGGAGAGATTCTCAGAGAAGCAGGAAGTTTTGACTTGGATCCTGCTGCCTGCCCCCAGGGCAGGATGGACATTTCAAGGAGAAAGAGCGATCCATCACCACAAAGAAAAGGGGCCTTCAGAGTGCCCCCAGCTCCATCTCAATCCACTTGCTCCCCCATCCCTTATGCTGCCTCAAATTGACGGCTCAGCATTTCCACACGTACCGCCTCCTTCCACGCTCCTGCACCCTCACTCAGACAGCCCCTTTGCTCAGAATGTCCTCCCCTCCCTGCTCTGGTGAGATCAAGGCCCAGTGCACATGTGACCTCCCCTGGGAGCCTTGCTGAGTTGGTGGTTCCCCCTCCTCCTGCTCTCCTAACTTTGGTGGAATTCACATTGGGAGCTGGTGGTAAATATGGGACTGGAAAGACCTGGGGATGGACTCTAAAGGGCCCTGTGACCCCTTCCCCAGAGGTGCTGGCAACTGCTTCCTTGCCTGGGAGGCGGGCAGTGGGCTCTAGGCTGCCCCCCAACACCAGGGTGGTTTACCAGGAAGGGATCACTTTTCTTCCCAGGATAAAGACCAACTCAACACCCTCCTACCTCCAGTGGGGGGCAGGTGGGACCACCCAGCACAGGTACAGGAAGTGGTGAGAGGCCTTTCTCCCTCCTGCAGTGTCCTCTACCCCTGGAGCACAGAGGCCGTCCGGAACATGGAGAGGAATTTCAAATGCAACCGTCCTCCCTTACGCTCTCGGAGGGAAGCTCTGCTCAGGGCTTGCCAAGCACTGGGGCCAGACCGGAAATGGGATCAGATCAGTGACCAAGGGCCGTGGGCTCCTGTTGTTCCTGCAGCCTGTGCCAGCTCCCCCGCCCTTCCCTCCTCCCGCTGCGGATGTTCTCAGGTGTCTCAACCAAATCCCTTCCCCTGCCGCTCCTCCCCTTCTCTCCTAGTTTCTGATCCCTGACAGGAGAAGGAAGAGAGAGAGAGAGGGGAGAGTCCTCATTCTCCGGATGGCTTCTCCCTGCCCTCCATCTTCATAATAAAACATGCTATGTCCCTGTCTCACCCCCCTGCCCATCGCCTTCCCACCACTGCCTGCCCAGCCGTTTCGTTGTTTCACTGGCATCCGAAGTCCTCCTTCCGGAAGCTGCTGAGGCTGCCCGGCTGCCCTCTCACGTGCAGCCCTAGTTCTTTTAGTCTCCATCTCCAGCCATAGGTACACTGGGCGACTCCTGGGTTTGCTTCTAGGTTGTTCTGGGAGGTACTTATCCATCTGTCATTTTCCATCTTAAATTCTTCGCGCAGACCCCAGCCCTTCTTGAGGATAGCAACCTGTTCCCGCCCCAGACTGGGGGCTCCCCAGTAGTTAGGGTTTGTGGAAATGGAACTCCTTCTGCCCCCCCCACCCCACCCCCGCCCCAGGGTGCAGACCTGCTGGCCCACCCACCTGCCTCTGTTTTTGCTCTGTCTCCAGTGCCCAAGGCCTCTGGGCTCCTGTTGCCCTCTGTGGCCGTTCCAGGCCAGGCCCCTGACCCCAGGCCACCGCAGGCCAACCCTCAGACATCTCTGAGAGTTTTCCCCCACTTTTCCGCCCAGGGGCCTTCGGGGAGCTGCTATTTCGTCTCCAGCTTCCTCTGAATGGAGAGGCCATTTTTAATTAAAGTGGAAAAAGAGCTGAAAATCTGTTCGCATTTAATCATCTTGACGACCTTTTCGCTTAAGAGTTTCCAGCTGAGGGGGGTATGCTGAGAGGGGGATTTTGAATGGGGGGGGGGAGGACTTTCTTGAGAGTGGGCCTGGGCTGGGAAGGAGGAGGGAGAGCCTCTTACAGGGATGAATAATGGAACAGGAGTGGAGGTGGCTGGGACTCTGAGTGCCGACTCAGCACTTTCCTCTGCCGGCTCTTCCAGGAGGTGCCCCGCCCGCCCCTGCCTCCCCTCCCCAGGGCTCCCTGTGGGCTGGGCCAGGCTGGGCCGCACAAGAACCTGGCCTCAGACTCCACAGGGAGCAGGAGCAGGGGCAGACTGGGAGGGACAGCTTTCTTCATGTCACAGGTGGGAACAGGCCTGGAGAGGCACAGTGAGTGGTCCCAGGTTCCACGGGGGGCTGGGGCAATGCTGAGGGGAGACCGCTACCTCCCACCTACTGGCCCAGGGCCTTCTCCACTACACCGTGCTGAAACTGCTCAAACTGCACTCTTATTAACTCCCCCCTTTGCAGCGGACCCACTTGGAGCCTTTCCTGTGCGTCTCTGGGTCTCACTTTCCCCGACGGCAGATGGCCTCTGGGGGGTTGCGTCCACTTCTGAAAACTGAGTCCCGGCCTAGAGCAAGTGACTGGAAACTGGCTTGTGCTCCTGCCCCAGGTGCGAAACACTCCTGTTTGATTGGGGAACCCCTTAGACTAGGAGGTCCCCGCGGCCCTGGGCCATCTTCCCCCTGCCCGGCCCCTGAGATTACAGGAGAGGACGGCGGCATTGCGTCCCTCGCCACATCCTAGACGTGCTCCTGTGGGAGAGGAGGCTGCAGCCTAGAGACCGTGTCCTCTCCTCAGAGTGGAGGGGCTTCCAGGCGAGGGCTCTGTCTCCCCCTCACACCGGAGTCTCCTCAGTCAGCAGGCGGAGTGGGTGGGACTGAGAGAGTCAGTGCGGGAAGAGCTGGCGGCCCAGGCCTCCTGCTCTTAACTGTTCAGCCCTGTCGCAGGGGTCCCCCAGCCCAGCGGACCCGGCTGTGGGATGGGTGGGGTTGGGAAGGGATCCTCCTCTGCAGCTCCTCTCCCTTCCCTCTTGGGGGTCTTCTCTTGACTGCGAGACTTAACAGACTGTGCATCTATGCCCTTTACCCCTCCTCTGCTGGAAACCAACCCAGACAATCGCACTTGACCCCACTTCCCAGACGCGTCAGAGTGAAGATAAGCTGGGGCCTGGGATGTCTCCTCCCCCAGCAATTCCCGTGGGAATTGTGCCGGAGCCCGAGGCCTGTCACAGCTCTGGCTCTTATCGGCAGCAGGAAGGCCCCCCGAGCCTGGCTCTCCAGTGCTGAAATGTCATCTCACCCCTCATCCAGTCTCCAGCCTGCAGGCCAGATGCCACCATCAGCAGCGGCAGCAAATAGAATAAGAATAATTGACATCTGCCCAGCTCCTGTGACACACACACACACTCAAGACCTCTGATTCCTCACAGTAACTCTGAGACTGGAATCTTATGCAGATTTTACAGATGAAGGAAACTGAGGCTCAGAGCAGGGGAAGGAACTGGTCCAAGGCCACACAGCAAATAAATGGTAGGCCTGGGCCTTCTGATGCCTCATCCTCTCACCTTCGTGCTCTGCCAGCAGGGTGTAGCCCTACGCAGGTTTTCTTTAAAATGTCTTGACTGTTCTTGGATGCAGGATAAAAAGTGAGAGGGATGACTGAATCCTTCAGAACTACAGGACAACTCTGCAATCCTTCAGGGCTGTGAACGATCAAAGTGGAGGGTCCAGAGGAATTTCCGAAAGGAAGGGTACTTGAGGGGAAATGTGCCACGGAGGTGAAGGAAGAGGCTGGAGAGAGGGGAGGCCCCCAAGTCAGCAGGGAAGGTGGCTGCCCTGAGGCACGGGGTACCCAAACTCTCCCCCAGGCCCTTACCACAAAGCCTGGAACTCTCTCCATTCAAGCACTTGGGTGTAGCATTGCCTTCTCTGGGCAC
Organism: Balaenoptera borealis; assembly: GCF_965194805.1. Taxonomy (NCBI): domain Eukaryota; kingdom Metazoa; phylum Chordata; class Mammalia; order Artiodactyla; family Balaenopteridae; genus Balaenoptera; species Balaenoptera borealis. The sequence continues at coordinate 24,692,750 of NC_138879.1, read as the reverse complement.
CTCTCCTCCAAGACACAAAATCTGGGGAAATTAAGTCCCTACTGCCGGGACTTCCCTGGTGGCACAGTGGTTAAGAATCCGCCTGCCAATGCAGGGGACAGGGGTTCGATCCCTGGTCTGGGAAGATCCCACATGTCTCAGAGCAACTAAGCCCATGTGCCACAACTACTGAGCCTGTGCTCTAGAGCCCGCGAGCCACAGCTACTGAAGCCCATGTGCCTAGAGCTCGTGCTCCACAGCAAGAGAAGCCACCGCAATGAGAAGTCCGCACACCGCAACTAAGAGTAGCCCCTGCACACAGCAACTAGAGAAAGCCCGCGCGCAGCAACGAAGACCCAACACAGCCAAAAATAAATTAAAAAAAAAAAAGAAAAAGTCCCTACTGCCTATGTTTGATGAACCGTTTGACAAGAGGTATGGGTGCAGACCAGGACATGTGGGAGGGAGGGTGGCCTTTGAAGGAAAGACTGCAGATGGGAAAATGGAAGACTTTGACCAACTCTACAGTTATCTTGAAGGAAGAGAGAAGGCAACTCTCATGGGGGCATAACCCACAGAAGGGCTCAAAGGTGAGAGAAGCTGCGTAATGTGGGTCAGACGGGGCCCCTTGAAGGACAGGGTGGAGGCAGGAAGGGAGTACCAGCCTCTGAGGCTGGAGCAGACAGTGGGGGAGGGCACTGTGGAACTGGCCCACTTTGATGCTCCAGTTAATCTAACTGGTCTCCAAAATTGATTAATTCCTCTCACCCCTCTCACTACTGATGCAGTTCCAGAATCCAACTGGGCTGACCCCAAACCAGTCCCCATCCCCCACCCTGCTCTCTCACTGGCCAGGTCTCCCTTGCAGCCCAGAAGGAGTCAGCTTAGAGGTAATCACCACATCACGCTTCAAAGCCACTGAGCTAGCTCTTAATGGGGTCAGGCGGGTTTCACTTACCTTGCCTGGCCGCCTGCCTGGGGCAGATGGGATACAGCTGGGGGAGGCCTGGCACCTCCTTTTCCCCCTCCCCCTCAGGAATTGTTCTCTTCTTGTCCATCTCCCTTCACTGCTTCTCTGGTTGGACACTGGAACTGAGGGATAGGGGAGGTGATTTTCCCAAAGCAGGAAAAGTGCGTGCTCACTAGAAGAGCTTGGAAATCATGTCTTCAATCAAAAGACAGAGATCATCCCCTGGCTTGCCTCAGCCCATCCTACTCCTGCCAAAACCCAGATTCTGTGAATGTGTGTCAGGAGGGGGTATCTGAGCAGTGGTATGGAAGGGCCGAGTGCAAGCCCCTCTGAGATGCAGGTTCTATCTCCCGAACTCATTGGAGTGAAGGCTGGAGGGGCTGCGTTGGAGGGGAGAAGTGGCTGGGACATGGAGATTAACATTGAGACATGTGGCTTTGGAGGGCCTTGTGCAGTACAATGGCCACTTATGGCACCACTGCCTCCTTCTGGGGGTCCTTGAGCCAGTGGCTTAACCTCTTCAAGCTTCAGTCTCTTCATCTGTATATGGTGAACCCAGCACCTCCTTCATGAGATTGCAGTGGGGATTAAAGGAGATAATTGTGTGGATCTCCTGGCTCACAGGACATCTCAATAAATGTGAATTCTCATTGTCTGCACCCACATTTCTGCTTGGAAGTAAGTTGGGGCTGCAGGCTGGTTCCCCAGGGGCTGCTGGCCAGAGGCACAGGGAGCTGTGAGCAATGTCCTGCAGGTGCCCGAGGTGAGGGGTCCCAGTGGAAAGGAAGGACTGGGCGTGTGTGTTAGGAGCTTGCCTTCCTGGAGGGGCAGGGAGATGGAGGGATGGTGAGATGGCGAACTCCTCCCACTTCAATTCCTGAAGATGCAGTCTGACCCACCACTACCACTCCCAGCTTCATGTAGATCTGCACTGAGATTCTCCACCTTTTCATCTTAGGGTCCCTATGAGGTCCAGGAGGACTTGGTGTGTGTGTGGTGGGGGGAGGGGCCCTTTATACAGGCAGTTCTGTTATGGGAGATGGTTCTGGGGAACCCTCCAATGAAAACTGCTGCCCCCTCGGTGCTGCCTGGCTGATCCTACTTGCTGGTCAGCTCCTCAGAGCCCTCTCCCCATGGCCCCTCCCACAGTTGTGGCTGCAAGTGCTGAGGATTAAGGGAAAGGGGACTGGGTCAGAGAGAAATTTTTGAAGGATGCTCATGTTGCGGCCAGGAATCATGACAATTAGGGAGTTAGGGTCAGGCAGGCAGTGGCACCACAGAGCCTCCAATAATGTTCCAAGGAAAAGGGATGGACCCGAGTATTCAGCACTCATTAGGAACAGGAATGCCTGCTGCTTGTGGTGCAGATGTCAAAAGGTAAGTGGTGGCGGCCATGGCCCTGGCAGCTGTGGTGGTGATGGTGATGGTGGTGATGATGGTGTGGTAATCGTGATAGTGATGGGGATGATTGGGGGAGCAATAGTGATGGCAGTGGTAGCTGTGGTGCTTCTCGTAGTGATGCTGGTGTTGTGGTGATGGTGGTCATAGCGGTGGTGGTTCTGGTATAGGTGGCTGTGATGGTGACGATGGTGGAGATTGTGATGGTGGTGGTCCCAGCAAAGGAGCACTCTGATCACAGCCATGCCATCTATCTAATGGCACATTATAAAATAATCCTTCATATCAAATCACTAACACACTAGAACATCAGCTCCATGAAGGCAGCTGCTATTGTTCACTGCTGTATCCCCAGTGCCTAGAACAGGGTGTGGCCTATAGTAGGTGCTCAATAAATACATGTTGAATGAAGGGGATTGAGTCTCTTCTTTGATGAATTTTATTTGCCATTCAAGATAGGATTTTTTTTAAATTCCCATTTTATAGATGAGGAAACTGAGGCTGAGAAAGATGACATAACCTCAGACCATGCAGGAGTAATTGATGTGGGGGTGGAGTGGGGTGGGAGGTGTAGGCATTTGTGGCCAGGCCTGTCTGACTCTCAGTTCAGTGCTCTTTTCTCTGTACAATTCACAGCTGCCTCCCCACCAGCACTCAGCATTACATCGTGGTCTTGTGCTCGGGCTTAATCATAGAAATACTGCTAATAATAGTAACAATTGCTGTTTGTAATTGTTGGAGTAAGGCTTAAATGATCAAGACCACGGAAATTATTAATAACCCAGGCCCAGCCATGGTGGCATGGGTCATATTAAATTGTGTTGAGCTGTATAACCTTGGCAATAATAGTAACCGGGATCATAAATTAATAACAGGAGTATTTAAATTAATGCCGTACTGTCGATACCCTTGGTAGTAAGCAGCTCAACACTGCTCTTAGTACTAATGCTGCCCCTTCCTGCCTTCCATGAATTCAGCTGAGAGGAAAGGCAGGGCTCTAAAAGCAGCAGGAGGAGACAGCTTAGAAGCAATCCCTGTCTGGGAGGAGGGAATCCTCAGGGATTTCTGAAGAGGGGCTAGCTGCCTGGCTTCTTATGCCCAGTCAAGGAGGTGGCTAATTCACGCTCATGGTCAAGGCCACAGTGATGTCTACCTGTCCGTTCTGGGATATCCACTGGACTTTGTTGGTTACACAGGAAAGAAATTCACAAGGCAGACAGAGTTTTTCCCCCCATGAATGGATGAATTAGCTTCAGCTGATCTGGGAAATCACCTACCAGCAGTAAGCTTGCCCTCTTCACAAGTGTCTCAATCTCCCTCTTCTTCCTGTAAGGTGGGAGGGTAGTACTTCTTTTATTTTCAATTCGAAACTGAGGTCCACACCTGGCCAAGATCAGGGTGAGGGGATGGGCTTTGTAGACTTGCCCCCCACCCCCCGCCCCGAAGCTCTGTGCTCTAAGGCCTTCCTGTCTGGGAACCAGGAAAGGGTGGGAACAGGCAGGCGGGGAGCATCAAGGTGGAGGTGGAAGAGCTTCCCACAGAAAGACTGGTGGCGCACTCTCTGGGTTGCCAGGGCCTATGATTTGGACCTGCCAAGATTTCTAGGGCATTGGTGAGTGTGGTCCTGGGGATGCCTACATAGTACGTGGACAGGTACATGAATGTGAGTCCATCCAACCAATTTTACATTTATTCCCTTCTACAGACCTTTATTGAACACCTACTGTGTACCACGCATTCAGATAAGAAACCATAGTCCCTGCCTGCAGGGAGCTCATCAGCTAATGGAAACACAATCTAGTGAAGGCATATTGTTGAGGATACATCTGTGTGTGCATATCAGTGTGTGTGTGTTCATGAATGTGTGTGTGCACTGTGTGAGAGACTATACATGTGAGGGCTTGTGAGGAGGTGACTGCACACATACACATGTATGTGTGAATGTGTAGGTGAGTACATAGGTCTGAATGTTACGAGCACATGGGCGATGAGTGTGCATACGTGGAGGTGCACAGGCAGGTGTAGAATGCACAGGTCCACAGGACTGCGTGAGGATGGTGTGGGCATGTGAGCTTGGGAGTGTGTATTCCTTTTTGTGTGTGTGCACACCTGCGACCCCTTCAAACCCACCTTTTGAGAATTCAAATGATGTCGGGATGGTCTCCACCTTGAACGTCCCCGCTGCGTGCGGTCGGGGTCAGGCCACCTACTACCCCTCCCCTCCCCTTCCCCTAGGCCTCTGCAGAGAGAGAACCCCCCACTGGGGCAGAGGGAGGGGTGGGGTATAGACCAGGAGATGAAAGGCGGGCGGGGCAGTGGGCATTATTGCTGATAAAAGCTGGGTAGGGAGCAGGGCACCGGGGAAGAAGCTGAAGCCGGAGGCAGGGGAAGATGGGCAAGAGAGTGAACCGTGCGAGGGGCCGCAGCCCGAGGGAGCCGCAGTGGGGACGACTCGAGCCCACAGCATGCGGGACGGACGCGCAATAGCGCGGGCCGGGCGCCGGGTAGCGGGGCGGGGTGGGGGATAGGCTTTGAGGGCCGGGACTCGCGAGCGCGTTTCCCCGTACGCTCTCCCTTCCCTCCTTTCCCCTCCCGGAGACTGCGGGGAGGGCGGGCGCGGTTCCGGGGGGTGGGCGGGCTGGGCGGGGAGGAGGCGGGGCCGACGCCCTGGCTTCTCCCAGCACCTCCCGCTAGCAGGCAGAGGGAGCCGAGCCTCCGCCAGGTCTGGGGGCCGGGCGCTGGAGCGCAGCGCAGCGCAGCCGTGTCTGTCCGCGGAGAGGGCTGAACTGGAAGCCGAGCGCTGCCGCGGGAGGCGGGCGATGGGGGCAGGTGCCGCCGGCTGCGCCATGGACGGGCCGCGCCTGCTGCTGCTGCTGCTCCTGGGGGTGAGTGCTAGCCGGAGGGGAGCCCGCTCCCTTTCCCGGGACCGGAACCCCAAGGAGTGCAGGTTTCCCCGAGGGAAAAGAGAAAAGAGCGTTGGGATCCCAGATGCTGGGGGGTGGATGGCGGGAGAGGAGCTCCGATGCCAGTATCCACGGAGGAGCGCCTGAGGTTCTCAGAACGAAGAGGCGACCCTGAGATTCAGGGTGGAGATGCGGACAAGAGGGGCGCACCTATGCGGGTCCTCATGTACCATGGGGGGTGTGTGCGGAGGAGCTGGGAGGGGTCTCTCAGGAGGGAGTCGTGGGGCTCTCGGATGCCTGGGTTCTTCGGAAGAGGGCGTTTGAATGCTGGGATCTCGAGGCGACTTTCCCCCTGAGCATCTTGATTTCTGGAGAGTCGTGGGACGGAACCCAGGCTAAAGAAGCAGGAGGAATGGGACGGGAACTAGAGAAGTGAGGAGAGAGTGTGGTTGGGGTGGGGAACTGGGGACGAGGGGATGGAACAATGTAAGAGGAGGATGGAGGGCCTGGAGGCAAAGGGGACCGGGCATCGGACAATGAGGACCGGCCAGACAATGGGGGGGAGAGGCGTGGGAGGGGGAGGTTCGTGGAGGGGGGCTCTGTTGAAGAGAGAGAAGTGGGTTAGGGACGGCAGAAAAGGGACGACGGCGAGGGAGGTAGAGAGATGGAAGCAAAATGAAGGGACGGAGAAGGGAGAGCGGACCCTAAAGTGGTCGGGCCCCGCCTGTCCGCCGAGAGACAGTGGGACGAGGAGAGCAGAAGCACAGCCACTTCCCGCGCGTGTCGCGCGCTCTTTCTCGCGGCCTCGCGGGGTCGGGGAATTGCGGCTTGGGGTCCGAGGCTGGGAAGGGAGTGCCCACTTCGCCGGGGCGAACCCGCTTCCCGGGTTCCCCCGCGACTGGTGGGCTCCTCCTACGCACTTATTCTCGCGGTTTGAAGCAGAGCCGCTGACCGGATGGGACGGAGCAGGCGTCGTCCGACGGGTTCTTGCCGCCGCCACTTCTCGGGGTGCAGAGAGGCGGGACGCGCAAAACGGGGACGGTCCCGGCAGCGCGCAGCCGGGGGTAGCGCAGGCGAAGGCGGCCCGCAGGGGGCGCTGCGGCGCGAGGGCTGAACCATCGCAGCTCCCCGCGCGACTGGGGCTGCGCGCTGCACCCGCCACCCAGACCCCCAGTTAAGCGGCCCGAGCGCCGCGCTGATGGTTGGCTCCGTGTCCGCGCCCAGGCGGGTCGGGATTCCGCCCGCGCCCCGCCCAGCTTTCGATGAAGGACGCCGGGCACCGAACAAGACGGAGGCGCTCAGACGCCTCGGATTCTGTCTCGGCAAAGGACTGTGGGTCCTCGTAAGCATCGAAGTCTGCCCGGTAGCTCTGACAAGACATTCAGGAGATGTGACCCGTTGTGTGGCCATGAAGGGAGTGCCCTGGAAGGTTTGGCGGTGGAGGAGGTGTCCTCACTCTCCCTGGCATCTTCATCTCTCATCTGAACATTGCGCCCCCAAATCCCCATTACAGACAAGGAGACTGAGGCTCTGAGAGATTAAACCAATTGGTCAAGATCCCACAAGCGAGTTGAGACAGAATCCTAACTAGATTGCCCCTCACCTGATTCCCAGCTCGGTACTTCCTGTACCTCTTAAGGGGCAGCCCAGCGTTCCAGCTCGGGATAAGAGCTGCGTGTCTCGGCGGCGGGAGGGCGTGACACCAGCCCCAGAGTCAGGCCGGCGGAATATGGGGGCTGGGATGGGCAGAGACCCCTTCCGGGCGCTAGACCCGTCCCCGAAGCTCAGCCTGGTTTCCCTGAGATGGCAGTACCTGCGGCTTCGTCCGGAGATTTGGGAGTGACTGCGGGCACGTCTGCTGACTAACGCCGCGGGTTAGAGATGCATCTCGGCTGGGGCGGGGTGGGGCAGGGAGGGGGGACTGGGGCGGCCAGTTGTGAGGATCCTGGAGGGGCGAGGGCATGGGCTCCGGATCTGGGCTGGAGAGTGTCCCCCGAATAGAGAAAAGGCGAGGAAGGAGGGGATGTGGGGGTGGAGGGCCTGGGGGCTCGGGAAGGTGGACCCGGCGCAGAATCTGTCTCCTGCAGCCCCTGCGGCTCTCGCCTCCGCCTTGCCGCGGGGCTGCTGTCTATGGGCTGGCGCTGCGCACCGCAGCGGTCCGAGTTCCTTCCTGGGCCGCGGCGAGAGTGCTGAAACCAGAGCGCGTCCCGGCGGGTCGGCTGGCGGGCCACGCCGGTAATGGAGGCACTTTGTCATTCAGACGTCTGTAACCGGAGCCGCCGGGCTGGCTAATGCGCCTAATAGGGATGCAGCGAGGGCAGCAAATGCGAGGGCGGGAGCGGCCGGGTGGGGGAGGCGACTCCGGGAGGGAAGGGGTCCCCGCCCCGCTGTACCAGCCTGGTCCCGTTCCCGCGCCTAGATTCTTCCCTGGGAGTGCAGGGTGGGGAAGCGGGAATAATAAAACTGGTTGAGTGCCTACCGTGTGCCACGCACTGCCCTGGGTAATTTCTCTTGTGTTATTTAATCGGTATAATGTCCCAGCAGAGTAAATCTAGTTATTCCCATTTGACAGTTGAGGGAACTGAATCTCCCATACCTTCAGGCACGAAACCAGGCTCCCCCAGCTACTATGTGGTGGCGCCCTTGTTGGAACCCAAGATGTTTGGCTTGGAGTTTACTCTTTCCTCCTTATGCCAGGCATACCCCCGCCCAACCTTCCAGATCACAGAAGGACACGTGGCCTTGAACCACCACTAGACCTGGAAGTTAGATCGTGTCCTATGCCCCTGGCACCACAAATTTATAACTGAGCCCCTTCACCCCCCCACTCAGACCCCTGCCCCCTTTCAAAGTCTTCGTGCAGCATCCTCCTCAGTAATTAGCTCTTGTCTCCGACCCCAAATCCACCCTATCTAAAGGAGTGGGGGGCATGTGCCAGTGCCTCCCCAGGGCTTGCATTGGTCTCAAAAGACCCTTTGCATAGTTGAAAACTCACCAACCCCATGATGGTGGCCAATGGCTTCACTCACCTAAGGAACCTTTTGCTGAAGCTGTTGTGAATGGATAGGACTCATCACACTGAAGCCTTCGTGTAGTTTCAAATTCTTTCAACTATTTTGGTGTATTTTCTGTTTTGTCCAGTTTTTAAAAATCAATTATTAAAAGTCAATTCAGGGCTTCCCTGGTGGCGCAGTGGTTAAGAATCTGCCTGCCAATGCAGGAGATACGGGTTCGAGCCCTGGTCCGTGAAGATCCCACATGCCACGGAGCAGCTAAGCCCGTGAGCCACAATTACTGCCTGCGCTCTAGAGCCCGCGAGCCACAACTACGGAGCCCACGTGCCACAACTACTGAAGCCCGTGTGACTAGAGCCCATGCTCTGCAACAAGAGAAGCCACAGCAATAAGCCCGCACACCACAACGAAGAGTAGCCCCCACTCGCCACAACTAGAGAAAAGCCTGCGTGCAGCAATGAAGACCCAATGCAGCCAAAAATAAATAAAATAAATAAATAAATAAATTTATTTTTTAAAAAAAGTCAATTAACCGAAGGATATTTCCACCTTAGTTTCTAGAAAGCCTGGACATGGCACCAAAAAAAAAAAAAAAAAAAAAATTGCAAACATTCTAAAAAATGGAATAAGTGTAATAAGTATAAATTTCAAGCAAATGTGCCTATCATTTTGGTAAATTGATCATTTTGGAGCAATGAGCCTGAATCCTAGTCATCCCTCCCTGCTTCCCAAGATTGCCTGGCCTTGGACCAATAGAGGGTGTGGCCAGGTTGGTGCTTCAGGCCACTTAGCAGAATGACCTCTGTGGGCCTCAGTTTCCACATCTGTCAGAGAGGGGATGAATCCCCTCAAGCAATCCCTCAAGCCTTTCCTCCTCAGCTTCTGGAGCAGTTGTTTGGGGTGATCTTTCTTCTCCCTCATGGGACTTTGACTCCTCTCAGGAGTCAGGGACCATGTCTCACTGGAAACTCTTAGTTTGGTGCTCAGTAAGTAGTTGCATTAGTTAGCAGTTCTCCATCCTCCTTTGGTCCCCATACCCTCTTCAGACTCTTCTTGGTGGGTAAGTCTCTCTTCATTTCTATCCTGCCCCCTACTCTGAGATGGTTTCCCCTGTTTGGGGATGGCTCAACTCTCCTCTCCCACTATCTACCCCCCAGGCTCAACAGCTCATTCTCCCTAAGACAAGACACTTCTTTGATAACCAACATTTATTGAAATCCAACTATGCATCAGACAGCTTTGCATAAATTATTTCTTTTAATTTTCACAGAAACCTGGACAGTAGGTATCACCAACCCAACGTTTTAGGTGGGAAAACTGAGGCTTAGAGAGATTGAGAATTTACCCAAAGTAGCATATTACTAAGTAGCAGATCTGGAATGTTTTGAAATAGAAAACAAAACAAGCACAGGAAACACATGGTTACTAATTATGTGGCCTGGACTCCAAGTGCAAGGCTTTGGAGAAGAGAGAGGACCACGGGCTGCAGCAGGGAGAGCAGGCTTTGAGAAGAGGGGCTTGAGCGAGGCTCCCACTCTGCCCACAACTGCCACGGTCAGATTGCCTCAGTTATCTGGAGCCCAGGTCTCTACTGACCTCAACTAACTGGAACACAGCCAAAAGCCACAGAAGACCTTGGAAAAGAGAAAAGAGGGGTCCCAAAGTGAATAAACACCTTACTCATTTATTTAATGCCTCCAGCAACTCTCTGAGGCAGGTACTGTCATGGTTACCTAATGATGAAGAAACTGAGGCACAGAGAAATTCAAAACCTGTCCCAGGTCACCCAGCTCTAAGCTATGAACCAGGATTCAGAGCGATGAAGGCAGCTGAGGAGGAAGGCAGACTTTTTACTCTGAGAACGGCCCCCCTCCTGGTTCCGATCCTACTTACACTCACTTTATACACCTTCCTCCCAGGGCTAGTTACATACTTTCTAAAATTCAATTAGACCTAATAAATAAGACTGGGGAGGGGCTGCTCAGGTCACACTGGCAGCAGCAAGAACTGAAAACTGATACCTTGACAGGAAGGGAGGAGGCAGCAAAACTATAAGAAAAGCTGACGGGAGAACTCAAAGAGACAAAAGTGTGGTAATTTGGGATAAAGAACACAGGGCTTCACTGCATTGCATCCCAGAATACTCACTGATGTAAATATTGAGTCCCTGAGTCATGCGGAAACCGTAAAGGTATGTTCCAGAGACAGAGGAAGGTGCAGCCCCCATGGTTAAAGTGAAAAACATTAGGTGAGAAGAACAGCAAAGCCATGACTTTCCAGAAACTCAGGTATCCAGAAAGTCAGGCCCTGGAGTTCTAGCTAATTGAGGCCATATTGTATTATGTTCTTAAATTCTATAAATATACATGTTGGGTCCCTAATATGTGCCAAGTACCGTCTCAGGCACTGAGGTGACCACAGTCCCTGCCTTCAGGGACTGGAGAGTCCAGTGGGGGACTCTGTAGAGTGTCAGACCAGACAAGAAGAGTGAACAGGGGGGACATGTGACAGGGCAGCTCTGCCTGATCTGTCAGATCAGGGAGGGGCTGGGCCACAGGACCACTTCCCTGATGAAGTGACATTTAAGCAGAGCCCTGAAGGATGAAAAGAAATCTGAATAGACCTTTCTGGAACCTTGCTCACCTCCTGGGGGAAAGCCTGTATCTGGGACTACCCCCTGCCCCTAGGCTTCTGGTCTGCAGATGTTCCCAGCACTGTGTTCCTGCCACCTGGGAGGAGATGGTGGCAGCACCCAAGGTTCCCCTCCTTTGCTGCCTGTACCCTCCCCACCGGTTTCTTGAGGACCATAGGCTGCCTCCTAGACTGATCCGACATGTCCATCCCCCTGCCTCCACCAAACCCTAGTGAGACCTCAGGATATCTGAAAGGACTGAAGGGAAAAGAGTGTTTTGGGCCATGATCTGGCCAACATGGAAGCAGAGGAATGCCCAAAATGACCTTTATAGCTTCTCTCTAGTCCCATGATCCAAGAGCCCATACTTCTCTGAGCATCAAATGGGAGCTACACGGTCTGGAGCCAGGGAAACAGGCTTTGGAGTTTTATTAGACATTAAGATTTTTTTTAAAGGAACAGAAGTATAAAGCAATCTGCCAGCTGCCCCTCCCTCTAGGGAATCTGGTGCTAAATCATTCCATCCATGAGCAAAGATGCCTCGGCGGCAGGAATCTGACTCTCCTTTCCCCTGTTTCCAGTGCTGTTCCCACTGGCTGCATGGGGGGCAGGGAGAGGGGAGGGCTGGTGGCTGGAAATCAAACCCTGGGGGAGCAGGGTTGCTGGGTGGTGAGAGCAGCCACTTTCTCATTATTGGTAACAGGCGTACGTTTCTCCTGTCTTGGCGCCAGACTCTTGATGACTGGCTGGTCATTTGCTTTGGCCCTGAGCTGTCTCCATCTCTATCGGTCTAGAGAGATGAAGACTCAGAGCGGGAAAGCAGAGAAGGTCAGAACTCCCAGAGCAGAACCAGGATTTGAACCCAAGGTCCCACCCCTCTGCTTCTGTTCTTGGACACCTCCCATTTGATACTTAATATGTGGAATGGTAGAATTAAGGGCGGGGAGTAGAGCCCTGCTAGACTTTGATAGAAAAAGTCTCCCCTCTGGGTAGACGCATCCCTGGAGGTGTGCAGCTTAGCAAGTGGCATTTGGGCTAGATTTCAGCTTCTAGTTGCCCCCTTGGCTGGGAGCCCTGTGTGAGCTGCAACCTGCCTGCTGGTTCCTGACTGCCGCCCAAAGGTCCTCTGCTGGGCCTCAGGTTGCCTTCCCCACATGGTGTATCCTTGGGATTTCAGGAGTTACTGTAACCCCAAGATGAACTTTGCAGAAGGTCAGCATCCGAAGTTCTGATCTCACACCCGTAGCAGCCTGCCCAGACGTGCTGTCCCCCACTGCCTTTCTTCCCCATCAGCTTTCAAGTGCCAAATGCCTCCCTGGTGAGCTCATCCCAGCCCAGGTGGTTCCAATAGAAGGCTTTAGGAGGGGATGTTTGCTCCCTCGGAGTCTACCCTGTCCCCTTTCTCTTGCCAGTCTGACCTTCTGATCTTCCTCCACCCAGGTGTCCCTTGGAGACGCCAAGGAGGTGTGCCCCACGGGCCTGTACACCCACAGCGGTGAGTGCTGCAAAGCCTGCAACCTGGGCGAGGGCGTGGCCCAGCCTTGCGGAGCCAACCAGACCGTGTGTGAGCCCTGCCTGGACAGTGAGTATAGGGTGTCCGGTGGGGGGAGGGGAGCGGGACGGAAGGGAGGGCAAGGGGGCTGGAGGGCATGCCCAGTAGAGGCCTTACAAGTGCTCTGCGCCCTGGCAGGGACTCCTGCCCACAACCGTATGGGTGCCAGAAGTGGGTCTGACCCAGCATAGGAGGCAGAGAGGGGAAGCTCAGAATGGATGAGGGAAGTATGCAGAGGGAGGAGGGAGACCTGCTGGGGGATCCCCAGGCTGTGCCCCTTCCCAGCCCCCAAGTAGAGAGGCCTGGTAGAAGAGTGTGGCCAGGAGGGAGGAGTAGCTGATGCTAAGACCAGCTAAAAATACCATCTGCACTGCAAAATCAATGGCTGCCACTTACCCTTGGTGCGTTTGTGGGGAGGGGAGGAGGATCAAATCCTAGCTGCCCTGCAGACTGACCTTGGGGGATCCTGGGAGGGTGTGGCTAACCCTCCCCCCCCCACCCCACAGGCCAACTGTTCTCCAGCTCTGACGGAGGAAGCAGAGCTTTCCCCAGGCAGCAGGGATGGGGGTTGGAGCAGTACAGGGATATCCTTACTGGGGGGTGATGTCGGGTGTGAGAGGGGGGAGGGGCGCTGTGGCCCTTCCTACCTGGGATTTCCTTGGGGAGGGGAGAGAACCCCATCTTCCAGAGGTGCTGGTTGAGGGAGACAGAAAGACGGGCCCAGAAACAGATCCTGCCTTCTACCTGGCACTCAATGCCCAGCTGGAGGGCCAGTGGGAATTCTACCCAGATTGTTCTTTAATCATGTTGGGGACAAGGCTACAGGAACTGGGAACTCCGAACACCCCCGCCAGCCTGTCTTACCTTTGAATGCCTCGCCGCCACCACCGCTACCTCGAGGCACCTCACTGCACACAGCCTATCTGTCCGTCAGGCAGCCCCAACTCCTTGGTGTCCCAAACACACTGTTTTCCTATTTCTGTACTAGTGGATCCTGTAACTCCATCCCCCAGCAGAGGGATGCTAGGTAGGGAGGCTGGACATCCCATAATGCCTTTGCTACCTTGCCATCTGGCCACCTCCCTGGTCCTGGCCTAGCAGGGTTTCTTTCCATCCCAGGGCAGGGTTGGCCAACCATCAGCTACCCTGGAACCTCCCACGTTTGCCTCTCTTATTTCCTAGACTCCGCCCAGGGCCTCTTCTCTTTGGACCCTAAGTCTCCCAGGATGGGACCCCAGTCCCTTCTGTCAAAACAAGCGGTGGGATAGAAGAGGCTGAGAGAGGGCATCTCCGGGGAAGGGGAGGGGAGACAGGAGCAGAGACCAGCTCTGAATGCTCCCTCCCACTTCCACCCTCTGCTCCCCTCCTTTTCCCCCCTTCCTCCTCACCCCCCTCCCCGCACCCCAGCTGTGTTAACAGGCTGCCTTTACAAGTCCTCTTTATGGGATGGAGACCCCAGTGGACTTTCCCTCTATCCTCAAAACGTTTCCACAAGGAAACCCATTAAGCTCCTGACTTCATTCTCTGCCCAAAAAAGACCACATTTTTCCCACCCCCTAAAACCCTCTCCCAGGAGTTGGCTGCTAATTTTCTGTAATTTCCCATGGGCAGGGCCCTCCCCTTCCCCTCCTGTGTGACTAGACCCACCCCTGCTGTCACATGCCACCCAGATAGGAGCCTCTGGTATAAATTGGACATCCTGCCTTGGCTCTTTCTGTTTGGAAGTCCTTTCTGATGTCTGACTAATATCCCTACTACTGAAGTTCATTGAATTTATCATTGCCCACCCCAGGGGGCCCAACCTTTACAGGATCCCTGCTGTGTGTCAAGTGCTACTGAGGAATTTCACTTATTCCTCATCACAACCCTGTGAGTGGAGACATTATTCCCTGTTTTACAGAGAAAGAAAAAAGCTCAGAGAGGTTAAGTAAAACACCCAGAGTCACACAGCTAATAAAGGGACGGAAGCAGGTTTTGAATCCAGATCTGCCTGATGCCTAGGAAGAGAAACACAGGAGTCCCTCTGCCAGAACTGACTTGAAACTGAAGTCTTCCTCCAGGCCCATCTCTGTCATTTCTTCTCTCCCCCCCAACTGCTGCCCCTTTTACTTCTCTGCTTTTTCCTTCTTTGCTTCTGCAGTTCCAACCCCAACCTCCAAGATAATGACCCTGTGCTCCATCTTGTCTCTTGATGGTGTTAAAGTTAAGATAGGATCCCCACAGCAAGCCTCGATTTCCCTCCATTGGGATCCCAATCTCTCTACCTCTGTTTCCACATTCTGAGCAATCCTCCCTCCCCAGTTCTCAGGTTCTAAATCTGTGCTCTTCCTGCCGTTGGAGCAAGGATACATCCTCTTGGATTCAGTTTGGCATGGAGTTCTCCACCCTGGGCTGGAAGGGGTGAAGAAGATCTGGCTCTGTGCCTTCCCCACTCTTTGCACAAGGCGGAGAGGACCCTGGAATCCCTCCCCTTATTCTGGAGCTCACATCCGTTAAATTAAGAGAGCATGAATCAAGAGTGAGCTTGGAAATCTTCCCTTCATGTCCTTTGAAAGAGCAGAGGACTATATATGCAAGTCCTCCCTTCCTTCTAGCTTCAATCCCTCCTGCAGTACCTTTCTTGCCAGGAGTCCCATCCCTGCCCTCTAGAGCCAAGCCCTTCAGCAGCTGGGGTAGCGCCATGGGTGGGAAATTCCGTTGTCTAACCCTAGTCACTCCCATTCAGGCCACACCTGAGCCCCAACCTGTGCAGAGAGGAATGGAAGGACAGCCGAGGTGGGAGCCTGCCTGGTGAAGGCCGGCTCTGCCCGAGCTGGGTTCACAGCTTAACTCTGGCCTGCGGGGAGGGCTGGGTGGGAACCACGCTCAGATTATTCCTTAATCATGCTGGGAACTCTCTAAGAGAATCTGCCAAGAAATTTACCGGCCCCAGCTGGGTTACCCCCTGAAACCTCAGGGCCAAAGCTTCTGGGGCCTGGAGCACCGGGCTCCTGGCCCCCTTCCTCCTTCCCAGTCGGGTGCCACCAGCTTTCACACACCGGGATCCGGGCCCGGAGGGAAAAGCGGGGGAGTCAGTGAGGGGGCGAGGTAGAACGAGGGTGTCCCGGGATGGGGCGGGAAGGCCTCCAAGCCCCTGCGTCCCAAGTGCCCCCAGGGCAAGCGGCTAGACTCGGGGCGCGGCTCCCCCTGCACGTCCGTCTGTCCTCAGGCGTGACCTTCTCGGACGTGGTGAGCGCCACGGAGCCGTGTAAGCCGTGCACCGAGTGCGTGGGGCTGCAGAGCATGTCGGCGCCCTGCGTGGAGGCCGACGACGCCGTGTGCCGCTGCGCCTACGGCTACTACCAGGACGAGACGACGGGCCGCTGTGAGGCGTGCCGCGTGTGCGAGGCGGGCTCGGGGCTCGTGTTCTCGTGCCAGGACAAGCAGAACACCGTGTGCGAGGAGTGCCCCGACGGCACGTACTCCGACGAGGCCAACCACGTGGACCCGTGCCTGCCCTGCACGGTGTGTGAGGACACTGAGCGCCAGCTGCGCGAGTGCACGCGCTGGGCCGACGCCGAGTGCGAGGGTGAGCAGCGCCGGGGCTGCGGGAGGCGGGGCGGGGGGCGCCCCGGGGTCCGCAAGGGTCTGCCGTGGCCTGCGGGGCCAGCGGACACCCTCCCGATCCTTCCCACCAATGGACCCTATCCACTATTTACCCTTTTGGGCTGTTTGTTTAGCCATCCTCATCCTCCTAGGCCACACTCATTTTCCAGGGCTTTGTTAATCTGTGGCTGCCGGCTGGGAATTGGATGGGTGGCAGGTGAGCGGCACGAAGGTGGCCTCCGTGTCCAGAGCACAGATAGGACATGTTTGATCCTTGAGGCAGACTCTCTGCACTGGAGAAAGGGGTCTGAGGACCCTCAGGAGTTGGGACCTTTTGGCTCTGAGGCCCATAGTGGTTTATGGCTCTGGGACCTGCGATGGAGTCTGCTCTGTCACTTACTATCTGAGCGATGTCAAGGAGGTCACTTCAGTTTCTGGACCTCAGTTTCCTCGCTGCACGTGGTTTCCACGGTTGCTGTGGGTTTGGGAAGGGGGCTGGCTCACTTCAACTTGTGGGGGAGGGGTCAGCAGTCACTGGCACAGTTTAGTCAAGGACGAAGTTAGACCCAGGGAACACTAAGCAGGTCGTGCGGACAGGGGCTTTGGGACAGAGAAAGAAGGGGAACAGCAAGCCTGGGGCTTGGGAGCCCGAGGATGAGGCAGGTGCACCTGGAGGGCCCTCAGCTTCCTGGGTGGATGGGAGCTGGGTGTGCCCACCTTAGCCAGAAGGGGCAGTTCCTGGGCTGGGAGGAGGAAGCACTGTGGCAGCCAGGGCAGAACCGTTTTGGTCCCTGGTTGGTGACATCCATCTTGGGGGAGAGATTGACAATGCCTTTACTTTCTATCACCCGTTCAGCTGCTTCCCCTTGGGGCCTAACCCTCGGGGTGCTCTCACTCTGAGCAGGCAATGCAGTGCCTCCTTCAGGAGCCCTAAGTTGGACGGGACAGAGACAGCCTTTGCCCCAGTCTGATGAGGGAGACGCAGTCCCAGCGCTTAGTTCCCAAGAGATCCCCCCATTCTGGTGGGGGCAGCACAGCCTCTGCCTTCAATCAGCCCCCAGTTGGATGGGAGAGGTAGATCCCCTGCCGTGGGGAGCCTCCAGTCTGACGCACCCATGCCTGCCTTCCACATCCTGTGATCTCTGGCGCAGGGAGCTCAGGGTGCAAAGGGCCGTTAAGCTGGGCTGAGGCCAGGTATGTGTGTGAAGCTTGCTGCACTGGGATGCGGGGTCAGGGTGGAGAAGTGGGGTGCAGAACGTGGTGGCTCCGGTGGCCGTTGCCCTGGGCCAGGAGACAGGCAAGTAGCGTCAGGCACAGGGCAGAGCAGGGAGGGAGTTTCAGCAGCCTGCAGCAGGCAGGTGGGTGGCACGCTTCTGTGGGCAAGTCCGCACCAGCTAGTGGGGGGGACTTAGGGGTGCGGTTAGAGCAAAGAAAGGTGCTGGCTGGGGGAAGGGTGGGCTCTGCCTTTTGGCGTTCACATATTCCTTCCAGATACCACTCTACTTTCCCAGCCACCCTGAAGGGGTGCGTTTATCCCTGCCCCTCTTCCCCTCACCCTCTAGCCTCTGAAGGGGTAAATGTCAGCTCCAGGGCAGAGGGAACATTTCAGGAAATGGAATTTGATTTGTGGTGGCTTGGTTGCCCCCCTCCCCTCCACTGCAGGGTACTTCCTTGCATAAATCCTTCGGGTGTCAACATGGTGACTCACCCACCCTGGGGGCAGAAGCTGCCCCCCTCCCCAAGCAAAAAATATTGGGTTTAGGAAGAGTAACCTGGCCCCTCTTTCCACCCCCAAGTCTGACAGCTCCCATTCTGGAAACGGCTGTCAGGACCTGCCAGGGCTTAGTGTGTTGGAATGCTAGTGGACACAGCCACATCTGGATCTCATCCCCACCCCCCAAACACGGGGGGGATCGGAGAGATGAGGGGAAAGCACCCTGGAAGGCGCTGTCTTCAGCCTGGGCCGTCTCTCAGCTCTTCCCCGCTGCTCTCAAATCTCTGTGATGCCTGATTTCAGTGACCCTCCACCCAGCAATGCCTTCAGCCTCTGGGTTCGGGTCAGTTGAGCAGAGCTGTACCCTTAGCCTCGGGGCTCAGGCTGCCCCTCCAGCTGGCCCAGTCCCCTAGCCGGGCAAGAGAAGACCCTCCCCGGGCCAGCGCCTTGTCTGGGGCTGCCAGAAGGAGGGCTGTGTCTCCTCCACTCCCTGCCCCACCTCTTCCACGCCTTCCTTCCCAGGACTGAGATGGGGGAGGGGTGGGATAGGGCGACAGATGTCAGCCCCCTCCCAAATGCCAACCAGATGGATTCCAGATTCACATGTGGGGACCTTACTCCTCAGAATATGCTGAAAATGGGGGCCTTTGAAGCATCTTTGCCTTGAGCCAAGGAGGCCTAGGAAACCAGTGGGCAGTTTCAACTCTAACTTGGGTGGGCAAACTGGGAGCTAGGTGAGGCAGAGCTGGGGAGCAAAGTGCCCGCCCTTCACCCCATCAGCATGTCCTGTCTGCTTTCCCTCCCTGCTCCAGGCGTGGGAAGCGAGGAAGGAAGGGGTAGGCAGCTTTGCCCAGACAGGTACCCCCAGGTCGTCCAGAGCCCACAACCCCAGGTACTGCCCCCGGCTGGGTGGTGGAATGGAAAATCCCACCCACTTGTGCCAGGGGCTGCTGGGTCCCCTGCCAGGGAGGCTGGCAGTGCCCAGCTGGCATGAGAGAACCTAGGCGGGTGGCAGGGCAGTCTCCCTCCCCTGAGGCAGTGGCAGTGCCTGCTGTGTGGGCCCTCTCTCCACCAGCAGTCCTCAACCTTCCCAAGTTGGGTTTGGGCTATCTGACACTGTCATCTCTGGGTGGCAAGATCAGACGGTGTAGGGGCCACACAGGGCAGGAAGTAGAGGCTAGCCACTATCCACGGACCAGCTAGAGGGAAGCAAGCCAGCTGGACACCTCCCCACCCTGCCCGAGCCTAGAGCCAGGACACCAGAGACTAGAAAGGAGGCTGGATGCCAATTCTCAGGGGGTGGTGCCGGGGAAGGTACCTCTCCACCAGACCTGATTACGCTCATCCTTCTTTAGGACAGGGGTGACTCGCGCCACTGGGGCAACCTGGGGCCAGAGAAATTACATTTCCCTAGCCTGATTCCAGCTGGAGGCGTCCTAGGGCCCACTCTCTTCTTTGTGTGTTTACCTCCATGCTGGGTTTTTGGGTACCCAGGGTAGGCAGAGTAGAATTCTAGGATCACAGTTATACCCAAGATGGAAGGGAACTTAAAGACCGTCTCTTTTAATATCCCCATTCATGGGGAAGTTGAAGTCCTGAGAGTTGAAGGGACTGGTCCAGCGTCCCACAGCAAGTCAGTGACAGAGCCGAAGGGGACCCAGGGCTCCTGATTCTTAGGCCCTTGCTCTTCTCCACCATCGTGACATCATACACCCAATCCCAGCCCTCTCTCCTGTGTGTAGCCGCTGGACATACAAGCATCTGGGGCAAGGAGAGGGCTGGGGGAGAAGCTCTGGGGGTCAGAACATAGGAGAGGGGCGGGGGGAGTGGGCCCTCACTCCTGTAGCCCTTTCTCCCAGAGATCCCTGGCCGTTGGATTACACGGGCCACGCCCCCGGAGGGCTCAGACAGCACAGACCCCAGCACGCAGGAGCCTGAGGTACCTCCAGACCAAGACCTCGTAACCAGCACGGTGTCAGATGTGGTGACCACAGTGATGGGCAGCTCCCAGCCCGTGGTGACCCGAGGTACCACCGACAACCTCATCCCTGTCTATTGCTCCATCCTGGCTGCTGTGGTTGTGGGCCTCGTGGCCTACATCGCCTTCAAGAGGTGAGAGGGGGAACGGGAGCCAGGGAGCCAGATCTTTACCCTCAAGGAGGGCTTTGCTGCGACCATGATCTGAAAATGCACACACTCTTTTAACTCAACCCCAAACCAAGCTCATCCTCACTTACCATCAGCTTCCCCACTCCAAGGTGTGGCAGGTCAACAGGAGGTAGGGAAGGGGATCGTCCCTGTCCTGTCCTGGTGCCAGCACCTCCCCACCCCCATTCTGCTCCCCCACCTGCCTCCCTACACATAGAGCTTCCTTTACCAACAGCTTGTGTCCTCATTCCCTGAACCCCGTTACCTGTGTGTATGTGTGCCTGTATCTCTTCCTTCCCATGTCACACATGGGACCTGATGGCACCCATATCCAGAAATCCAGGATGTGGATAAGTCCTAGAAAGCGTTTTAAATGTTTAAGTGCATTTTCCATTCTTTAAAAAAAAAAAAATCATCAAAGTAATAACGTGCTTATTTGGGAAAATGCAAAGAAGACCAATGTCTTGTAAAGCAAAAAGTAGTAAAGCCTCCTTTTATCTCCCCAAATCCTACCCCTCTCCTCCTGGGAATCTGTTTGGAATGGATCCCTTCCAGCCATTTTCTATGCATTTATAAACACATGTGTGGAAAACCTATACATACACACGCAGATTTTTTTTTTTTAAAGCATCAATGTGATAACACTATACATATTCTACAACTTACTCTTTCAATTTAATCTCGCTCAGGAGAGCTTTCTTCAGAACATCTAGATAATCTGATTATTTATAATTGCTCATTCAATAATACAGGTGGATCATAATTTATTTAACCAGTCTCCTATCGATGGACATTTGGTTTGTTTTTCATTTTTTCTTATTGCTTATAACAGCAGAGGGAATCCGTGTACATACCCCTGCACACACGTGGGAGTCCTTTAGAAGGGTAGACTGGGAAAAGTGGAGTTCCGGGGAAGGCATTTATTTGTGCACCATTCATCCCACGGACATTTATTGAACACCGGCCGCACACATCAAGCCCTGGGTGCCTCTCTACCCTCACGGCGATTCGGTGTGGGCCAGGGACAGATAGGTAGAGGAAGGAGAGCCTCCCATGCCGTGCGGGGTTACAGACGGGCACCCCCCGGGCCCCTGGCACCCACACGCCAGAGCACAGATACCTTAGCGGCGTGGCCCGTGCGCCCCTCAGCCCTGTGACTGGGGCTGTCCTCTGGTTCCAGGTGGAACAGCTGCAAACAGAACAAGCAAGGAGCCAACAGCCGGCCCGTGAACCAGACGCCCCCACCCGAGGGAGAAAAACTGCACAGCGACAGCGGCATCTCTGTGGACAGCCAGAGCCTGCATGACCAGCAGTCCCACACACAGACAGCTGCAGGCCAGGGTAAGCAGCGGGGCCGGGCGGCGGGCCGGGGGGGCGAGGCAGGGGGAACAGGGCTGGTTAAGCTTAGGCTATAGGAGGGACTGCAGAGGGGCTGGCTGTGGGCCGCTGCGTGGAAGGATGGGAGAGGCCCTTTCCGGTGGGGATGACTTGGGAAACGGAAGCTTTGACAAATCGGAGCATCTAGACTCATCCAGCTAATTGTCCCCCAGGGCTAATCACTCCCCAAAGTGGCTGCAATTAGCCTCCTGCCCAGGACTTCTGGGGAACAAGTAGTTATGTTCCCTAATCGGTGGCCCATAGCCCAGCCCCAGTACACTTGCTGCAGTTGAGTCTGGGACCAGAAGTCCTGTCTCCTCAGCCTTGATTAATTGCTGGGGAGGGGTGGGGGGGGTTAGTGGGCAGGGAGGTTAGGTGGTAGGGATGGTTCTGGAGCTATGGGTGAGGAAGGGACGTGAGTCAGCATCCCCCAGGTGCCTCCACAGCCCTGCCCACATCCAGGACTGCATCTTGGGCATCCCTCTGCTTCTAGACCCTCGGGTCCTCCCCAGATCGGGAGGAGAAATGCCTCAGCCCTTCTTGGGTCTTACTCCAGGCCCCCACTCCCACTGTGGGGGAAAGGGTGTCCAGCGGGTAGCGCCTGACTCCCCCTGGGTTCTTGGCAGCCCTCAAGGGTGACGGAGGCCTCTACAGCAGCCTGCCGCTGGCCAAGCGGGAGGAGGTGGAGAAGCTGCTCAGTGGCTCTGCGGGGGACACCTGGCGGCCTCTGGCCGGTGAGCTGGGTTACCAGCCTGAGCACATAGACTCCTTCACCCAGGAGGCCTGCCCGGTCCACGCCCTGCTGGCCAGCTGGGCCACCCAGGACAGCGCCACACTTGACACCCTCCTGGCTGCCCTGCGCCGCATCCAGCGAGCCGACATTGTGGAGAGCCTGTGCAGCGAGTCCACGGCCACGTCCCCGGTGTGAGCCGGCCCGGGAGCCCCTGCCCCGCCCCCACATTCCGAAGACTGATGCTCCGGCCAACCCCACAGGCCAGCGGCAGAGCTGCGCGCCTCTGGGCAGGGCCTCGGAGCCCGGGCCCCCAAGCCACAGCCCTGTCACTGCTCCCGTGTGGCCCCACTGCTTCCGATCCCACTGCCTCTCCGGCGCCAGAAGTGCCCCCGCTGCCTCTCCCACCCTGCCCTGCCCTGTCGCCATCGCAGGCCTCCTGCTTCCTTCTCCCCCCACTTCTAGGGGGGCCAGCCCCTCCCACCTTAGCAGGTTGTCATATATGGGGGGCTGACACCAGGGATGGTGTTGAGGGCGTGACAGGGTCCCAGGGACTCAGAGGGAGAGACTGAGGAACCAGAGCCATGGGCTCTACACTGTGAACTTGGGGAACGAGGGAGCACCTTCGTGGCCTAAACCTCCCTCATCCCCCCTCCCCCCTCCCCTCTGGCCTGATATGAAGAGGATCAGAGGTTTGATAGAGCTGGAAGAGGGGGTTGAAATCTAGTCCATCCCCCGCATTTTACGAACAGGAGAGTGAGGCCCAGAGAGAGGCAGTGATTTGCCCAAAGCCACCCAGAAATGGGGAGGCCAAAGATGGGCTGTCCCCCGAAACGAGGGGTGCAGGCCTCAGGTTTGCAGGGAGTGGGGGGCCAGGCGACCCTCTGGGAAATGTCTCGAAGCCAAACCCAGTCTGCTCTTCACCATCTCCAGGCCTGTCCAGCCCCTGTGGAGAGGGGATGCTTCACCCAAGGCCTGGCCCATTGATCCATCCTGACCCCAGTCAGGTTTGGGGTTTGTGGCAAGGGGTGCTGCTTCCCTCTGCCTGTCCCCTCAGGCATGTCAGGGTGGCATCCGTGGTGTGGCTAATCCGTAGGTACCCACCATCCCAGCATAGACCCAGAGCCAGTATAGGCAGCATCTTCCCCTGGAGTCAGCCCTGGGGGACTAAGGAACCCCACCTGCAACACAGAGATTTACAGGCACACACACCTACACACAGGATGAGAAATCTTGCTTCTCTCCAAGAGTTCTTCCTCTTGGGCTGTGGCCGGATCCTCCTGGGGCAGCTGCCAGAGAAGCATTGAAGGGAATTGAACTCTGCTCGCTGTCTTCCCTCGCCCCCGGGTTTGGCGGGCCAAGGACGGCTGAGGCTTGAGCTGGCGCCTGCCTTCCAAGGGCCTGCACGTGGAGGAATGCTCCCCCGCCCCACCCCTTCCCTGCAAGCGCGGGTTTGGCTGGGCCCTGGAGGCTGCAATGAAGAAAACTGGACCAGCGTGGGAATGCAGCAAGAAGGAACTGAGTTAGACTGTGGCCCATAGAGGGTCGCTTCCAAGTTTAGAGAACGCTACAAATGACTGTTTTTTCCCTAGCTTGGTACCAGAAAGGGGCCATGAAGCCCCTCCTGGCCTGTTCTGTTTTGCTTGATGTTGGAATGAGTGCGCCCCCCCCCTTCTATTTAGCATGAACGAGCCCTGAGCAGGATGTGCACGGACAGCCACCCCTCCCCAGCCCAGGGGTCTCTCAGCCCTGTGTAAGGCACTGGGAACGTTGTACGTAGATGGCATTTCTTTGACCTGAATCTGTGATGGGAGGAGGAAACTCACCTGCCGGCCCCTCACCTGTGAATGTGGGGAGCGGGACAGAGTCTGAGGTATTTCTTTTCCTCCCCAGCAGTGGGGGAGGGGGTCGGAGGGTGCAAGTATGTTTCAGCATGTGTTTGGTTCTGGGGCCCCTCCTGCCTCCCTTTGGGCTGAGATGGAACCCTTTTGCCCCCTCCCCCCCCCAGCTGGGGCTGTGAGCTCCAGACTCCTTGTCACCCTCTCTGTCACCTGCCCCTTGCATCCTGTGTAATCATTTCTTGGGCCCTCCTGAAACCTACACATAAAACATAAATGATGAACATTAAATAGCAAAGAAAGGAAAATCGTGCAGAGATTTTCTGGAAATACACGCGGTTTGAGTTGGTGGGGGGTTATGTGTGTGGGGCAGGGACCCGGGTATAATTTCCAACTCAGTGAGTTCCTGGCCTATTTCCCCCCACCCCACACAATGGGGATGTTTTAACAGAAATCCAGCAAATTCACATGTGTCACCATGGAGTTAATTTAAGTGGGATAGAGAGGGAGTGGGGGCCCTTGCCGCCAGACTTTGGAGAGGGAAAGTAAAAATGGCCATGCAGGAAGCTGGCCAGCTGTGAACTTGACCAGATGTCAGAAGTGAAACTGACCACAGGGGAGCCAGAGGCTTGCTGGGAGGGCCAGGTCACAACCCCACAGCTCGCAGCCACCCACATGGCCTGGGAGGCACACCACCCCCCAGCACACAAGCACACACACAAGGTCTGGCTCCAGATGGCCTGACAGGAGCCTGGCTGGTCCGGCCTGGAGTTGGGCAGGCCCCTCCCTTGTGGCTCTCCCAGGCAGGTCCCAACCCCAGCTCCTACCAGCCTGGCTTTGAGCCCTGCCTGGTCTGGGAGCTGCAGGGTTCGAGGCCCCGGGTCTGTGCCCCTCTCCCAGGCTGGCCTGGCAGCTGGTCCGAGCTGCTCAGCCTCTGCTGGTGGCTTGGCCAGGTCTTCTGATGGGCCTGGCTTGTGGTTGCTAGGGAATGCCATGGGAGGCTTGCTTTCCCAGAAAGAACAGCAAACAAGCCTTCCTGATCTTGGGATCCTGGGAGGGGCCAGCCAGGCCCCAGCCAAGAGTTAGGCACGAGGTGGAGGGAAGCTGTCTTCCATCTCCCACCCCCAGACTGTGAGGGTTGTGAGGAAGGCAGCGGGGAGGGGGCAGTGATTTAGAGTCGGTATAGGAAATGATCCTGGGTCTTGGATAACCCCCAGTGTGATGGGGGAGACAGACTGTCTTGAGGGAGCCTCCCATCTAATGGGGGAGACACAGCCCCAGGCTTGAAGATACCTCTAATCTGATGGGGGAGGCACAATTCCTATCCTAGAAGAGCCCCATTCTCATGGGGGAAATGCCTCTAATTTGGTGGGGGAGAGCCCGATGCTGCCTGTGGGAATAAGGAGACACAAACTCCTGTCTTCCACGATCTTACGTACTTGAGGGGGAGGCAGCAGACAGCCCCTGTATGGTGTGCAGTGCCATGCTAGGGGTGAGTGGGGGCCCCAACCCAGACTCACCCCTACCAGGGGTTAGGGAAGGTTTGCCAGTAAAGAGACATTGAAGCTGAGCCCTGCTGAAGTGGAGTCAACAAGCCAGGGGAGGAGAGAGTTCCTGGCAGAACAATCAGCGCAGCAAAGGCCCTGAAGAGAGAGAACGGAGCCCATGGGGCCTGGGGAGGCTCCTGTGCCTGCAGCCCAGAGAGTGAGTGGGAGGTCAGTGGGGCCAGATGGGGAAGGGCTTACAAAGAGACACATTAAAGCATCTGGACTACATCTTAGAACACTGGGGAGCCACTGAGGGGGATGAAGCAGGGGGTGCCGTAGACAGATTTCCATCTTAGAAAGCACCAGCTCTGGCTGCAGTGTGGAGGGTGAGGGTGGGGCAGGAGAGGTGGGCCAGGAGAAGTCAGAGGTAAAGGATGGGCCACAGGGATGGCAAGAAGAGGGCATTGAGAAAGCTCCTCATAGCATGCAGGACTGGGTAGGAGATGTGGTGACGGACACTGGCCTCGGGCTTCTGGGGGTAGCGGAGAAGAGAGCCTGAAAGACATCGTACCAGAGATTCGCACCCACCCCCCCCCACCGCATTGTGGAGAAACCCCCTCTGCCCTCCTTCAGCCTAACCTCCATCCTTCCTTCTCTAATTCCCCTGCAAGGGCAAAAATGCTTCATCGGCTCCCCATCTTTAATGTGGCCTCGGAGGTGTGTGAGGCCCCTGCCAACCCCTCCAGACTCACTGCCTTGCTCCAGCTGTCCTCTTCCTCACTCTCTGCTCTTCCCCAAACCAGCCCCCTCACAATTCATCAAGCTTCAAGCCACAGGGCCCTCTAGCCACAGGGCCTTTGCATAGGTTGTCCTTTCTGTAATACTCTTTCCCCTTCTTTCTCAAGTTACCTCCCAGTTCAGTGCTTCCTTGGGGAAAAGCTCTCACCGCATTCTGGATACAAATCAAGTTTCTTGAGTCCAGGTTCAGAGAACATCAAGTTCCACTCCTTTTCTTTAGACCACTTATCTCTCTTAGCAATTAGGCACCCGTCTGTGTGATTATTTGATTACTGTAAACTCCAGGAAACCAGAGACAGGGTCTGGTTTTGCTCACCATCTAATCCTGTGCACCTTGCCTGGTGTACAGCTAGCACCCAATAAAAATTTGTTGAATAAATGAATGAATGTGGTCTAAAGTAGCACTGTCCGATAGAAATATAATGCAAGTGACATATGTGATTTTCAATTTTTTAGTAGCCACTTACAAAAGTAAAAGAAACAAGTGAGATGATCATAATAATACATTTTATTTAGCCCAATATATCCAACATATCTTTTTAACATATAATCAATATTTTTAAATTATTGATATTATATGTTACTTTTTTTTTGCTAAGTTTTCACAATCCAGTGTGTATTTTATTCTTACAGCACAACTCAGTTCGGATTAGACCCATTGCAAGTGCTCAGTAGCTACATTGGGCTAATGGCTGCCACATCGGGCAGCTAGCTCTAGAGTCAGACCTCATTCTGAGCCCCCAGTGGGCTCAGAGGGCAGATAGATGTTCCCTGGCTTCTTCCTGTATCATCAGTCTGCTTGGGCCCGAGGCCTATTGTTCTCCCCCCCATCCCCAAGGCTCTCTCCTCTCCACTCTTTGTCTCTTTCATTCTCTAGGTTACAGAATGAGACCATCTTTGACTGCTCATCAGGGCCCCTTCTCTTCCCCTAGTGCCTCCCTCCCCTCTTTCATCCCGTGCAATGAAGCTGAGATGAGACTTGGAACAATAGGAAAGGCCTCTCCACCCAGTGGGGAGGGGCCTGATGGGGGCCACTGAGCCTGTGCTCCAGGGGAAGAAGGGGCTGAGCCAGAGCTGGGGTCATAAGACATCTCCCATGATGCTCTGGGCTGTGGGGTCTGCTGACCATATGCCTCGGGGAGGCAGCTCCTCTGATAATGCAAAGCAGATTCCTCTCAGCTCTGTGGCAGCTGGTGGGCAGAAGGCCAGGGGACAAGATTGAGTCCCCAGGCATCTGGGTTCAGAAGAGCTGAGGCCAGGAGGGCTCCTTCAGCCTCCAGCCCCCTGACTCCCCCCAACACCCCTGCCCTCATGCTGACCCCTCCCAACTACACCAGGCTCCCCTGGGCCCCACCCCAGGCTCCAGATCACCCTCCAGCTCTATCAAATACCCCCCAGTTCTCAGCACACATCCTTGGGGATCTTTGATGCAACCTCCTCATTGAGAAGGACCCCCAGTATTCTTCTCCAGGCAGACCCTGGGTAGGGCTGTTCACCTCCACTCGCAGGGTGATTCCTCCCAGGCCCCACTGAAAGTTAGGGCTTTCCACAATAATTTCCACACCCTAATTCTACCTATTCCAATCCTCCAATCATCTCAGAGGCGAGGCCAGGATCATCTTTCTAAGGCTCTGTCATGGAAGAACGTTAAGGAACCTTCCAACTCTCAGTCCCCATTCCTCCCAGGGCGCTCAATCCTGCCCTCTTCCCACAGCATCTGGGCACTTCCCAATTCCTGTGCTCCCTTCCCGGCAAGCCCTGCTCCAGCTGTTTCCAGCAACATTCCCAAAGGGCTCCTGGGAGAGGTGGGATTGGGTCTCCTCCCTGGGTGGGGACTGCTCCCTTTGGAAAAGTCTGGGAATGCGCCCATCCCCCTCCTATCTTCTAGTGACTCATAGAATCTAGGGGTCCTTCTGTGTCATCCAGGAGCCTGTCGCCCTCCTGAGAAGCCCTCAACACTCTCTGGCCTGGGCCTGGGTCTCAGCGTCCACATTCCAGGGGCCCGGCCCCACCCCTGGGCCTAAGGCTTCAATCAGCACTCCAGATGGTTCTCATTCTACGCCTACGCACCTTAGGATGCCAGCGGTCCACATCGGATGTGCGGGCCAGGGGCACGGGGCAGCCAGGCCTCCATTTGTCGACCTTGGACCCACAGGAGATCACACGGTGACCTCCTGGAAGATGATGCCGAGGGCTCAGAAGCCAGCCACCTGGGAGCTCCCCTTTCTTCACTCTGCGTACCAGTTTGGATTTCTCGTGTTGTAAAAGGGAGAAAACCCAACTCAGGTTTGTTTACGGGAATTTACTGTCTGTCTGAAGTAAAAGGTGCAGGGGTAGGGCTGGCTCTAGGCACAGCTTGATTCAGAGATTCAAACAACATCCTACCACCCAGTTTCTCCCTCTCCATCTCGTGCCTCCTTCCCTCGCACAAGACTCTTTCCTTGCGGTGATAAGACGGCTGCGCGCCTTCAGATTCATGCCGGTGGAAAAGAGAGCGCCTCGGTCTTAGCATCCGGCGAAAGTATCCAGGCGTCCCTGGTTCTGATTGGCCCATCCGGGGAATGGCGATCACTGATTGGGTAAGGTGGATGTCACATGCTCCATCCACAGGGGCGGGAGGTGTCGCCCCGCCTGAGGCACTGGGAGAGTGGGGGAAACTGAGGCACAGTCACCAAAAGGGGACCCCAAAAACAACAAATGTAAGGTTCCAGCCTAGATCAACACTTGGGCTCTTCCCTCTTCACCAGGCAACCTGAGCGAGACTCCACCCCCCCCTTCCCCCACCGCCCCCAGACCAAGTTCGTCTTTCTGGTCAGAATCGCCATGAAACAGCAGGGACATCCTATTCGAGGACTTGAATGCCAGGCTGAGGAATTTGGACTGATCAGGGAGCTACGGAGGTTGTCTGTTCTGGAAGGAGAGGCAGGGAAGACCAACTGCGAGGTTGGCGCTTCGGGCAAGGGAACTAGCAGTGGGGAAGAAAAGAGGGGAGCAATTCAGGAAATATTAAAAAGAGAGAACGAACCTGCCTTGGCACAGGATCAGATGGGAAATCGTAAGGCAGAGAGTACATGACTCCCAGTCTCCAGCTTTAGCAACCGAGGGGGTGATGGTGCTGTTCACAGAGATAGATCCCTGGAGGAGAAGCAGGCTCCCGTGGACGATCAAGATGTCCACGTTGAAACAGAAACAAGAGTCATAGATACAGAGAACAAACAGGTGGTTGCCAGAGGGGAGGGGAGTGAGAGGAGGAGAGAAATAGGTGAGGGAGATTAAGAGGTGCAAACTTTCACTTATAAAATAAAAAAGTCACAGGTATGAATGTATAGTGTGGGGAATATAGTCAATAATTATGTAATATCTTTGTAGGGTGACAGATAGTAACTAGACTTATCGTGATGATCATTTTGAAATGTATAGAAATATCCAGTCACTATGTTGTGCACTAGGAACTCACATAGTGTTGTAGGTCGATTATACTTCAAACAAACAAACTCATACAAAAAGAGACATACAACATGATAAATATAATTAACGCTGCTGTGCGTTATATATGAAAGTTGTTAAGACAGTAAATCCTGAGTTCTTATCACAAGGAAAACGTTTTTTCTATTTCTTTAATTTTGTAACTATATGGGATGATAGATGTTCACTAAACTTATTGTGGTCATCATTTCATGATGTATGTAAATCAAATCATTACTCTGTACACCTTAAACTTATACGGTGCTGCATGTCAATTATATCTCAATAAAACTGGAAGAAGAAAATTCCCATGTTGAGCTTCAGAAGCTTGTGGGACATTCAGAAGAGAAAGGCAGGTGGCTTTTTTTTTTTTTTTTTAAATCAGGAGCAGGGAAATTCGAGGGCTACAGTGGAATACTTAAAAATCATCTGCCATCCACTAGGTGAGGTCCCTGGGAGAGAGAGCCCTTGGGGGTAGTCCTGCTTAGGTGACCAAGGAGAATGAGGAGGCAGAGATGATCTCGAGGGGCCAGTGTGTTGAAAGGCCTGGATCTTGCAACATCAAGGGAGCCTAAGAAAGGAGCATGTTTCTAGGAGTAACAGCAGGTGACTCCCAATGCAGGTGCTGCAGGGAGGCCTGGGAGGGAGAGGCTGGGGAGAGCCAATGGATTGGACCTTGAGAGTGCAGGAGACGGACGGCAGTGGTCGGAGGAGAGGCTGGCAGGTGAGACAGTAGAGATGCCCCTGTATAACTCTCCTAGAAGCTTGGCTGTGAGGGGGAGATAGGGCTTGCCCTGGGACAAGGAGGGGCTTCCTTGGGGGGAGGGAGAGGGAGGACGTGATCTCCATGGTCAGGGAGCCAGGCTGCCTTGAGCCGCCCCTCTCATCTTGGACTCTGCAGCCTAGTTCTACCAGCTCAGCCCTTCTGTGTGGCCTTGAGGGTCCAGGCCAGCTGAAGAAGGGTCAGCTTTGGTCCTCAGGGTCCTGCCCCTCTTGTTGCCCCGATCATCTTGCCCTCTACCCCCACCCATTCTTCAGACCCCCTCACCTCCAGCTCATCGCCACTGATGCAGGATTAATTAGCAAGAATTAGTGCCTGGTTCTCAAGGAGTTCAAAGTTCAGTTAAAACGAAGAGGGAAATTGTCTAAAAATTCTAAATGGGATTGGATTCTGCCAGGAGAACCACAACCTAGATCCTCTGTTGAAATGCCTCCTCTTCGAGACTTTAATAAGCAGCCATGAGGCCCTGCGAGTGAGAGCCTCACTCCATCCCTTCCAGGGCTGAAGAAGCTGCCAGGGTCACATTAGGTTCGTGCAGAAGCCACCTCGGCAGCTCTGGGCACCCAGCCCCCTCTTCCTGGGGTAACACATGGGCTGGGCACGTGCCCAGCGAGTGCCACATGCCTGTCAGGCTGGGGCCTGCTTCACGCCTCTCCAGGAAGGCTGCCAGAAACCCTGGACCAGGGCAAACCCAGAGTGGTGACTCAGGTGAGGGGCGGGGCGTGGAGGGAAGGCTGCAGTCTAGGCCAGATTGTGGGGCCTCGCCAGCCAGGGGAGGGGGAGGGAGCACAGGCGCCAGGGGCAGGGGCTTGGCCCCCTATCTGGGAGCGTGGTCATGCCTCCCTTGGCAGGAGGGCAGTCTGCTTGGCTTCGAGGGTATCTCAGGCTGACCAAACGGAGTTGATGTCCTGAACGCCAGGCAGCCCTCTGTCAATGAAGAGCTTCCACTGAGGAAAAACGGCAGCCACAGTCCAGCCTGCGGCCAGGATAGCGGGGGAGGTGGGCTGGGCTGGGGTTTGTCGGTGGGAGCCAGAGCCCGATCCTCTGGACTCGGGGCCGCACGTCTGGCCTCACGGCGGAGGAGAGGCCCTGGAGCCCCTAGGGGACCCTCGGGCCTAGGGGCTGACCAGAGCCACTGAGGTGGCTGAACTGAGCAACACAGCTGCCTGTTATCCAGGGCCTCTGGGGACCATGCTTAGCGATAACAGATGACATTCGTCCAGCATTTTAAAGTTGACAAAGCACTTTCACAGCTGTAATTTCACGTGATGGTCTCATGAGTCCTGCCAGAGAGGTATTATTGGACCCACTTTACAGATGAGACAACTGAAACCCAGAGATTTGCCCAAGGCCACCTGATAGGAAGTGGCATAGCCAACCTGAGAGCCACGGCTACCTCCAGCGCCCTTGTCTCCTGTCCTGCCCCCACCTCGGCGCCCCGCCCCGCAATGCACCAGGCTGCCTCTGCTGCCAACGGGATGGGGGTGGAGGTGGCTGTGCTGGGGGTAATGTGAGGACGAAGGGCGGGGCCAAGGGGCTGGTGTGGGGAGCCAGGGAGCCTGGAGTGGGGACTGGAATTCAGATGGGGAATGGGGGCTGAAGAGAAGCTCTGACCCCATTTAGGTACTTCCAGAGGCTCATTCCCCTTCCAGAATCCCCTGCCTCCTCCTGCAAAGAGTGGCAGGGACAGCTGCAGCCCACGAGGGGAAGAAAGGGGATCCCCGTTTAGAGCCCGGTATCTTCACATTGATGCGCAACCAGCACCCCCTCCCCTCTCCCCCCAGCCCCCCATCCAGGTTGCAGGAGGCTGGCGCCACAGGGAGCCTGGCACAGGCCAGGCTTGGTGGAGGGGGCAGAAGGCCAGCCAGACCACCCTGCAACCCAAGGCCCACCCTGGGGGACCCCTGCCTGGGCCCCTCTGTGCATCCCCAGCTGCCCACCTCTCTGACCGGCCACTGAGAGTCCTCAGAGCGTGAGCTTCAGTCTGGGATTCGCACAAGTCCACCCTTTTGGACACTCCTCCCCCTCCCTACCCTGGGCTCTGTTGGGTCTCGCTGGGTAACCCCACAGGGACCCTCCCCGGGTCCCTGAAATGAAGCTCCAAGGCCAGAACACTCTTCCCACCTTTGCTGCTGGTTGTTTGGGCTCCAGCACCCAAGGGACACAAGTGTGACCTTTAGAGTCACACAGTCCTGGGTTCAAATCCCAGCTTGGCCACTTACGAGCTCTGGGATCTTGGGCAAGGTAGTCACACATTCTCACTGAGCCTTTGTTTCTCAGCTGTAAAGTGGGAATAAGTAGCAGCTCCCTTGGAGATTTGCTGTAAAACTTGAAGCATATGTATGTGAGATTAGACCTGGCACAACCCTGGCTCACAGATATTTGAATCATTGTCATGCCCCCCCCACCCCAGCATTAGAGGCCCCCACAGGAACCCACCCTGCCCTTCCAGCTTATCCCCCACCCTTCAGCCAGACTGGATGACTTGTGTCCCCTGAGTCCAGCCTACGCTTCCCATTTGGGGCTTTTACTGCTGCGCCTGCGTCCTGGGGGGCCCTCTCCCCAGCTCTGCCTGTAGCCACATCCCTTTCCCAGCTCCTCCTGGAAGTCCTCCTGGATCTCCCTCTCCCATTGCCTGCAGGATATCTCCTTGACGCTGCAGAGAATAGACTCTACTCCATTTTGGGTCCTTGCTTTATCTTTCATTAACCTATAAGCTGACTCATCTCTGCAACCCTCCCCATCTCCATGGGGGGCTTCCCCCCACACCCCCAGCGCCTGTGCACGGTAGGTGCCCAAAAGCCTATGGAGTGCTGACTGTGTTCCCCCTCCGTGGAGCAAGTTCAGCCCATCTCCCTCCAACCTACTTGGACCCACTTCCCCACAGAGCCATCACACCATCCAGCGAGGACAGAGCATTGCCATTCCAAGGGAACTTGGAGCCCAGCTGTACTCGGATATGATAAAGAGAGCGGGAAAGTGGAGAAAGCAGCATATTAATGGGAGCCAGCCCTGTGACTTAATCCAGCTTGACACGGTTGTGCAAAAGCCATTCACAGGTTATCCCTCTGGCTCCAACCAGGCCAGCAGCTCACACCTTCCCCCATTCTCGGCTGTCGATGTGGAGGCAGGAGAAGCCACCCACAGACACCAATCTGCAAGACAGACAGAGCCTGGGCCTCCACGCAGGGGCTAGGTGTAGGCTGTAGGGTTGGGGCGAGCAAAGTCGGGGACAATCGCTGAGCTTGGCTGCAGCTGACACAGGACTGGAGACGAATGCATCAGACACCTGTCTGCCTTCTGGGCTGCTCTCCCCCTCCATTCCCCCCTCCAACCTCTTTCAGAGTTTTAGTAAAGTCCCTTCTTTGTTTCACCTGAACTATAAGCTCCTTGAGAACAAGGGACTGGCTCTTACCCCCTCACCCAGCGCTGTGCCTGATGAACAACTATTAGTACAATCACCCCATTTGTAAAGATGAGGAAACTGAGGCTCAAAGACATATAGTGACTCATAAAGTCACACCATGAATGCACAGCAGAGATGGGAACCCATTTGAGACCTTGGGCCTCCATTATTCTGGACTCTTCTCAGAGTCCCCTTTGCGGGGCAGGTTCTCAAGGGCAAGATATTCTCTGCAAACAAACTCCTGAAGCCAGCAAGTTCTGGAGGATTCAGGAGCAGAAAGCAGGCTGCTTCCTCCCCACCCACGCACTCCTAGTGATTTCGGATGCACACAGCAGTGAGTGGTAGATTACAGTAAGCAGCAGCAGCAAACGGTAGCTGGAAGCAAGATCTTAGTTCCCTGACCAGGAGTCCTAACAGCTAGACCTCAGAGGCCAGGGGCTAGGGCCTAAATCTCCAGTCCTTGCCTGCGTTGACAAGAATGAATTCTGACGAGGAGGTGGAAGGTAAAGAGAAAAGTAAAACATTTATCGGAAAAGCAGAGTACGTGGGGAAAGACACATGGGCGAACTCTGAGAGAGAGAGTCGCGCCTTTGGGAAGTTTAAATCCTTTATAAGGGGGCAGTTTTCCGGGTCTTTGTCTTCCCTCTGGCCAATTGTCTTGTTTTGTCCCCCCCCTGGCTAATTTGTCTCAGGACCCACCCCACCACCCCACGTGCACACACACCTGTCAGCCAAGATGGATCTCGCCACAAAGGCATCTGGGAAAAGCAAGACTCATTACGGCCTGGCGTCCCCCGATTTTTGACCCCCAAGGAGACTTTTTGCGCATGTGTAGTGTTTCCCTTGCCCCAAGGGGTGATGGGTGGTAGGTGATCTCTTGATCCTTTACTCAGACAAGGTTTAGCCCCTCTTTGTCCCTGCCATGACTGTTATCTTAAGGTGTCCACAGGAGACAAAGCCTGGGTGTTTACCCTGTTTCTGTTGTTACTTCCATTTCGGAGAGCAAACAGGAGGCTGATTGCAAATGCCTACCTGGAGCTCACCTAGCTCCTGTCTCAGGAAATGCAAACAGGAGGCTAGTTGTAAGTGTCTGGCCTGAAGTCCACTTTTTTCCTGCCCCACGAAATGTAAACAAGGAGGCCATTTGTAAATGTCTAACCTGGAGCTCATCTATCTCCTGCCTCACTAGGTCTCCGAAAGTCACCTCCTAGCTTTGGAGGCCCTGAGCAAGGTCACTGGCCACTGGCCAGAAGGGCCTCCTCGTTCCTGTTTTGTTCAACAAACCCCTGGTCTCCTTCCCTCCCTGCCTGGGCTCTGATGAGGAGGACCTGAGGCCCTCGGGGGGGTCAGTGAGCCAGCCAGTGATGCCCGTGGAAGGTGACTCCGGGGTCTGGCTCCCAGGTTCCAGTCTTTCTGGCACCCAGGGCCATCCCTATATAAATAGCAAAGGGCCACACTCTCCCTTCTGCCCGCCTTAGGTCTAACCTCGGTGTCTTCTGCAATTTGGAGCAGACAAAAATTGCTGGCAGCAACTGTTGAGAAGCCCCCAGAGTGATGGGAAAGGCATGATTCTGGTCTCTAGTCAGTTCCCAATCTGATGACGGAAACAGGTCGCACTTGGAGGTCGGCAGAGAGAGGAAGAGCAGTGGGCCTCATTGCCGGGTAGGGGTGGGGTGGACTGAGGGAAGGCGACTTGTGTGAGCCGAACGGGCTCGGAAGAAGGGCTGGGCCGGGAGTTTTTGGCCGGAGGAAAGGCCTGGGGAGACCCAGCGGCCGGCGTGGGTGGGGGCCAAGGCGCCTGCCAGGACTGGCCCATGGAGCAGGGTGGCTGAGCGGCTGGGGGAGGGCAGGACCCCCGGTGCTGGAGGGCCCCCTCCTGGACCCGGCTCCGGAGGCTCCAGCCGGGAAACCTAGGCCTGTGGGCCCTCCCCCTTCCCAATCCTCGGGTGCTAAAACGCCCTCGACATTTACGACTTCAAGAGGGTAAAGATCCTGAGAAACGAATCGCAGACCATATGGATTTGTTTCCTGGGTTAAAAAAAAAAAAAAAAAAATCCTTCTAATTAGGCCCGGAAAAGCCATTGGCCTGGGTCTCGAGGCCCCTGGATTCAATTAGAGCCCGGCCTCCCCCACGCGCGGGGCCCCACGCACAAGGTCCTCCCCGCCCCCTCCAGGCGCGGGCTCAATGTTGGTTTTCACTTGGGATGAATTCGATGTTAAATCCCCTGCGGCTGTTGCGAGTCTTCAGCGCCCAGGCCTCCCCCCACCCGGCCCCCTGGGCTACTGTCTCTGAGAAGAGAGGTTTGGGACCTCCTTGGAGTCCCCTTCTCTCTCTGCCAGGAAAAACTTCTTTACATCAGACTAAAACTGAATCGTTGAGCAAGTTGAAAGGTGGAATTATGGGTAATTAATCCCCAAAATGTTTTTAAGAGTTGAGTAAGACTTTTTCTACGATACATGGAAACGAGCCCGAAAAAGCCCCTGACTCCTCCACCTGTGCTCTGGGTTCTCTCAGAGTCTGTCCCCTCCGTCTATAAACACTCTCCCGCTTCCCGCATCCTAGAACACCTTCTCTGAGCCCTGCCACCCCTCAAGCCTCTGTCCTCTCGCCTTCCCCGTCTAACTCCAGATGCTGGGAGAAAGAAGTTCACCCCCTCCTCCCTCCCACCCTCAACCAACCCTGCTGACCTCCACCTCCCCACCCCCATCCCGCCCCAAGCTGGCCTCCCTCCTTGTGGGACCCCGTGGGTGCTCCCAAGCCGCACCCCCCCAGTCTCCCTGCCCCTGTGCTCCAAGGGCCTGGTTGCCCCGGAAACGCTGTGCTCCCTGAGCGGCCAGGACACAGCTACCTCTCCGCCTGCTCCTCTGCCCACTGACTGCCCCAGGGCCAAAGCACTGGGTCCCCTTCTGGGCCTTTACTCTCTCTAGCCCTGCTGTCTTCCTGGCTCACGTCCCCACTCTAAATGGCTCCCAAGTCTGTTACCTCAGCACCATCTCTCTTCCTGATTTCCTCAGTTTTCTGGTTGCTTGTAAACACTGCCTTTTGCATGTTCTACTCACACCTCCAGCTCAACGTGCTCAAAATGCAACAAGAATTCATTCTTTATCTGCATCACCCCTCCAAAACCAAAGCAACAATAACAAAAGTTCCTCCCTCAGAGCTCTGTATTGTTTTTTAATATATATGTATATAATTCAAAAAGCAGTTTTAGGTTTGCAGCAAAGGTGAGTGAAAAGTACCAAGAGAGTACCGACAGTTCCCATGTACCCACTGTCACCCCAACACACATCTTCCTCCACTGTCTACCTACCAGACCACAGTGATACGTTGGTTACAATTGATGAACCTACACTGACATTTCATCGTCACCAAAGTCCATATTTACATTAGAGTTCACTTTTTAAAAAATTAATTAATTAATTAATTTATTTATTTTTGGCTGTGTTGGGCTTTCGTTGCTGCGCCGCGGGCTTTCTCTAGTTGCGGCAAGCAGGGGCTACTCTTCGTTGCGGTGCATGGGCTTCTCATTGCAGTGGCTTCTCTTGTGGTGGAGCACGGGCTCTAGGTGCACAGGCTTCAGTAGTTGTGGCACGCGGGCTCAGTAGTTGTGGTGCATGAGCTTAGTTGCTC
Organism: Balaenoptera borealis; assembly: GCF_965194805.1. Taxonomy (NCBI): domain Eukaryota; kingdom Metazoa; phylum Chordata; class Mammalia; order Artiodactyla; family Balaenopteridae; genus Balaenoptera; species Balaenoptera borealis. The sequence goes on along the minus strand of NC_138879.1, from coordinate 24,655,342 downwards.
TGCGGCATGTGGGATCTTCCCGGACCAGGGCTCGAACCCGTGTCCCCTGCATTGGCAGAGCGGATTCTTAACCACTACACCACCAGGGAAACCCTAGAGTTCACTTTTAGTGCTGTACATTCTATGGGTTTGGACAAATGTATAATGACATAAATTCACCATTATAGTATTGTACAGAATCGTTCCACTGCCCTAAAAATCCTCTATTTACCCCTCCTATTGACCCCTCCCTCCCCTAATCCCTGGCAACCACCCATCCTTTTACTGTCTCTATAATTTTGCATTTTTGTTATACATATAACATACAGTATGTAGCCTTTTCAGATTGGCTTCTTTCACTCAGTAATATGCATTTAAGTTTCCACCATGCCTTTTCACGGCTTGATAGCTCTTTTCTTTTTAGTGCTGAATAATGTTCCATTGTCTGGATATACTACAGTTTATTCACCTACTGAAGTACATCTTGGTTGCTTCCAAGATTTTGGCAATTATAAATAAAGCTGCTATAAACATCTGTGTGCAGGTTTTTGTGTGGATGTAAGTTTTCAATTAGTTTGGGTAAATACCAAGGAGTGCAATTGCTGGATTGTATGGTAAGGGTATGTTTAGTTTTGTAAGAAACTGTTAAACTGTTTTCCAAGGTGGCTGTACCATTTTGCATTCCCACCAACAATGAATGAAAGTCCCTGTTGCTCCACATCCTCGCCAGCATTTGGTGTATCAGTGTTTTGGATTTTGGCCATTCTAATAGGTGTGCAGTGGTACATCATTTTTTGTTTTAATTTGCAATTCCCTAGTGACATATGATGTTGAACATCTATTCCTCTGCTTACTTGTTATCTGTATATCTTCTTTGGTGAGACGTCTGTTCAGGTCTTTTGTCCTTTTTTTTTTTTATAAATTTATTTTATTTATTTATTTTTGGCTGCATTGGGTCTTTGTTGCTGAGCGCTGGCCTTCTCTACTTGCAGTGAGTGGAGGCTACTCTTTGTTGCAGTGCGCGGGGCTCTCATTGCGGTGGCTTCTCTTGTTGCGAAGCACAGGCTCTACGTGTGTGCGCTTCAGTAGTTGTGGCACACAGGCTCAGTAGTTGTGGCTCGTGGGCTCTAGAGCGCAGGCTCAGTAGTTGTGGTGCACAGGCTTAGTTGCTCCGCGGCATGTGGGATCTTCCTGGACCAGGACTCAAACCCGTGTCCCCTGCACTGGCAGGCAGATTCTTAACCACTGCACCACCAGGGAAGCCCTTTTGTCCATTTTTAAATCAGGTTGTTTGTTTTCTTATTTTTGAATTTTAAGAATTCTTTATATATGTTGGGTAACAGTCCTTTATCAGATATGTCTTTTGCAAATATTTTCTCCCAGTCAGTGGCTTGTCTTCTGATTCTCTTGACACTGTCTTTCACAGAGCAGAAGTTTTTAATTCTGAAGAAGTCCAGCTTATCATGATTTCTTTCAAAGATTGTGCCTTTGGTGGGACTTCCCCGGTGGTCCAGTGGTAAAGAATCTGCTTTCCAATGCAGGGGACACAGGTTCGATCCCTGGTTGGGGGAACTAAGATCCCACATGCCATGGGGCAACTAAGTCCACGTGCCACAACTACTGAGCCCACACGCCTCAACTAGAGAGCCTGTGTGCCACAAACTACAGAGCCACGTGCCCTGGAGCCCACCCACCACAACTAGAGAGAGAGGAAAAAAAAAACCTACGCACCACAACTAGAGAGAAGACCACACGCTGCGACGAAAGATCCTGCATGCTGCAACTAAGAACCGATGCAGCCAAAAAAAAAAAAAGGTTGTGCCTTTGGTATTGTATCTAAAAAGTCATCACCATACCCCAGGTCAATTAGATTTTCTCCTATTTATCTTCTAGGAGTTTTAGTTTTGTGTTTTACATTTAAGTCTGTGATCCATTTTGAGTTACTTTTTTTGAAGAGTATAAAGTCTGTCTAGATTCATTTTTTTGCATGTGGATGTCCAGTTGTTCCAGCACCATTTGTGGTAAAGACTATCTTTTCTCCATTGTATTGCCTTTGCTCCTTTGTTAAAGATCAGTTGACTGTATTTATATTGGCTCTATTTCTGGGCTCTCTATTCTGTTCCTTGATCTATTTGTCTATCTTTCCCCAATACCACAGTGTTTTAATTACTGTAGCTTTATGGTAAGTCTTGAAATCGAGTCTTCCACCTTCAACATTGTTTTTCTCCTTCAATATTAAGTTGGCTATTCTGGGTCTTTTGCTTCTCCATATAAATTTCAGAATCAGTTTGTTGATAACCAGAAAATAACTAACTGGAACTTTAATTAGGATTGCAATGAATCTATAGATAACGTTGGGAAGAATTGAGATCTTGACAAAATTGAGTCTTCCTATCCATGAACATGGAATACCTATTTACCTAGTTCTTCTTTGATATCTTTCATCAGAGTTTTGTCGTTTTCCTCATATATATCTTGTATGTATTTTGTTAGATTTATATATAAACATTTCATTTGAGGGGATGCTAATGTAAATGATAATGTGTTTTTAATTTCAAATTCCACTTATTCATTGCTGGTATCAGTAGGAAAGTGATTGCCTTTTGTATATTAACCTTATATCCTGCAAACTTGCTATGATCATTTATTAGTTCCAGATGTTTTTTTGTCGATTATTTCAGATTTTCTATATAGATGATCATGTCATCTATGAACAAAGACAGTTTGAGTTCTTCCTTCTTAATGTCTTTTTTTGTGTTATGATGTCTCTTTAATTTTAATTTTGGGCAAAGAAAAATCCTTGGATATGTGAAAATGATGAATTAATTAAAAGCAAAAGAACCAACTCTGTGACCCCTGAGGGATGGGGCCTTGCCCTTAATTAGGGCTCTCTTTGTTTTTGATTCTGAAAAACTCTGCTTCCTGGCATCCAGAAGTTTCATCTTCTTTCTCAAAACTAATTTTTGATGCCAACTTTAATGGAAATAGTCACATTTTTGTTTTATAACCTGCACTGCTCTAACCACGAAGGAGTGTGGAATGTTCTTGAGTGTGTTATTTATGCAGGTTACAATCACTTTTGCCATCCTGGCAGGTATGTAAACCACTAATAAATAATGTTGTTTTTACTCCCTCTTTTATTCCCGTTAAAACTGATGTAAAACAGTAACAAATAAACAAACAAAACAAACTTTTATTTTCTTCTCTTGTTTTACTGCATTAGCTAGGAATTCCAGTACAATATTGAAAAGCAATGGTGAGAGGGACATTCTTGCCTTGTTCCTGATCTTAGCAGGAAAGCTTTGATTTTCTCATCATTAAGTATGATGTTAGCTATAGATTTTTTGTAGATGTTCTTTATCAAGATGAGGAAGTTTTCCTCTATTCCTAATTTACTAATAGTTTTTATCATGAATGGATGTTGAATTTTGTCAAAAGCTTTTTCTATACCTAGTGATATGATCATGTGATTTTTCCTCTTTAGCCTGTTGATGTTGTGGATTACATTAATTGATTTTCAAATATTGAACCAGCTTTGCATTTCTGAGATAAATCCCACTTGGTCATGTTGTATAATTCTTCTTATACATTATTGGATTCGATATGCTTATATTCTGTTGAGAATTTTTACGTCTATATTCATGAGAGATATTGGTGTGTAGTTTTCTTTTCGTGTCATATCTTTGTCTGGTTTTGGTATTTGGGTAATGCTAGTCTCACAGAATGAATTAGAAAGTATTCCCTCAGCTTTTATCTTCACGAAGAGATTGTAGAAAATTGGTACAATTTCTTTCTTAATTGTTTGGTAAAATTCACCAGTGAACACATCCGGGCCTGGTGCTTTCTATTTTGAAAGGTTATTAATTATTGATTCAATTTCTTTAATAGATATAGGTCTATTCAGATTGTCTATTAGTGCTCTGTTCTCAATTGATGACACTTCTGCCCACACAGATTAGAATCTTGGTTATCATTGACTCCATCTCACCCCAATTTTTAGCTGCAAACCTAATGGTAGTTACCTTAGTTCAGGTCTCCCTCTCTCAAGAGTAACTGAGGGTTTAGAAGCCGGGTTCCAGGAGACTAAAAGTGTTGTTCCAACACTACCATGCACAAGCTATGTGACCATCAACAAGACACTGAACCTCTCTGATTTCAGTTCTCCCACCCATAAAATGATGAGGGTTTGTTGTCACAGTCACGTTGTATCAGCACACCACTTGGCTCTGCAGTGAACAATATTTACATAGTCAAATGCTGTTGTTTTGTTTGTTTGTTTTTGTTTTTTTAAACAAGGATTGACTTTTAGACAAATCAAAGAAGGCTTGTCTGTGGTTACAGCCTAGAAGGTAAATGTTAGTAACTTGATGTCAAAAGTGTAGCTCACAGTGGCTGGGAGATGTAAGGAAGAGAAGAGATGAGGGGACCAATCATGAGGAAGTGTCTTCACTTCCAAAGTGGGAAATCAAAAGATTTCATCTCTGGTGGGCTGAACAAGTGATAGAGGCCTTGATGTGTGATGTTGATGTTGCAGGGAGGAGGAGTGGAGGGTCTGAGAACAGTGGGGTGCAACCACATTTGGGAGGAGAAGAGGAAATGGGAGGTTAAGAGCCAAATCCTCATCAATCCTAAAAGGCAATCAATTAATAATGTCTAACATTGATAAGTCAAGGAAGAGAAATAAGCAAAATATTTTAAAATAACAGTATAAAAATTAGAGATAAGATGACAGTCACCAGAATATCTAAAAATAAAAATGGTTAAAATGGAGAGCAGGACCTCAGATTGGGACAGGGAGAGTTGTTTTTCACTTTAATCTCTTCTGTTTAATTTTTAAACCATATGCATATATTGCTTAGTTAAATTATAAGTGTTTAAATAATTTTCATTATAAGTTTCAACTGAAGAATTTTTTTTAGTTTTCTTTAAATTTTTTTCTTTATTGAGGTATAATTGACATATAATAAACTGCACATATTTTAAAGTATGCAACTTGATAGTTTTGACATACGTATACCACTGTGAAGCTCTCACCATAATCAAGATAGAGAATATATCCATCACCCCTAAAAGTTTCCTTATGCTCTTTTTAATCCCTCCTTCCCCTTACCCCCAATGCAGTTACTGATCTGCTTTCTGTTACCATAGGTTAGTTTCTGTTTTCTAGAGTTTTATATAAATGGGATCATCTAGCATGTGCTAGGTTTTTTGCTTGCTTGTTTTTTGTTTTTTGGTCTGGATCCTTTCACTCAGAATAATTATTTTGAGGTTCATACATGTTGTTGCCAGTATCAGTAGTTTATTCCTTTTTATTGCAGTATAATATTGCATTGTACTACAGTTTGTTTATCCACTCAGTTGTTGAATGAAACATTTGTGTTGTCTCCAGATTTTGGCTATTACAAGTAAAACTGCTGTGAACTTTCATGTGTAAGTCTTTGTATATCTTTTTTTAAATTAATTAATTTTTTAATAGTTTATTCTTTTATTTAATTAATTAATTTATTTTTTAATAGTTTATTCTTTTATTTATTTATTTAGGCTGCGTTGGGTCTTCATTGCTGCGTGCGGGCTTTCTCTAGTTGCGGCGAGCAGGGGCTACTCTTCATTGCTGTGCACAAGCTTCCCATTGCGGTGGCTTCTCTTGTTGTGGAGCATGGGCTTAGTTGCTCCGCAGCACGTGGGATCTTCCCGGACCAGGGCTGGAACCTGTGTCCTCTGCATTGGCAGGCAGATTCTTAACCACTGCTCCACCAGGGAAGCCCTGTATATCTTTTTATCTTCTCTTTTCTCTTGATAGACACGTCAGAGTGGAATGGCTGGATCATATGGTAGGTGTATATTTAACTTTTAAGAAACTGTCAGTTTTCCAAAGTGATTGTACCATTTTACATTCCCTTAACCGTGTATGAGAGTCCCAATTCCTCCATATCCTTGCTGACACTTAGTATAATCAGTTTCTAATTCTAAAATTTTAGCCATTAATAGGTAAGTTGTGGTATCTCATGGTAGTTTTAATTTGCATTTCCCTAATGACTAATATTGTTAAGCATCTTTTCATGTGCTTATTTGCCATCCATATATCTTCCTTAAAAAAATATCTCTTCAAATCTTTTGCCCACTTTTTTATTGGGTTGTTTGTTTTCTTACTGTTTTGAGAGTTCTTTATGTATTTCTAGATTCAAGTCCTTTATGAGATATAGGCTTTAGAAATATTTTCTTGTCTTTAAAAAAAATAAACTTTTGCAGTGGTTAAGAATCCGCTTGCCAATGCAGGGGACACAGGTTCGATCCCTGGTCCGGGAAGATCCCACATGCTGCGGAGCAACTAAGCCCATGCGCCACAACTACCAAGCCTGCCCTCTAGAGTCCATGAACCACAGCTACTGAAGCCCGCGTGCCTACAGCCTGTGCTCTACAACAAGAGAAGCCACCGCAATGAGAAGCCCGCGCACTGCAACGAAGATCTAATGCAGCCAAAAATAAATAAATAAAACAAATAATTTAAAAAGAAAATAAGCTTTTAATTTTAGAATAGTGTTACATTTACAGAAAAATAGTGCAGAGAGTTCCCACATATCCCACACCCAGTTTTCCCTGGTACATTAATATTTGTAACATTTGTTACAATTAATAAACCAATACTGCTACATTAATATTAAGGCCCATACTTTATTCAGATTTCCTTACTTTTTATTTAATGTCCTTTTTCTGTTTCAATATCCCATCCATGACACTACATTAGTCTCCTTAGGCTTCTTAGGCTGTAACAACTTCGCAGACTTTCCTTGTATTAATAACCTTGAGAGTTTGAGGAGTACTGGTCAAGTATTCTGTAGAATGTCCCTCCACTAGGATTTGTCTAATGTTTTTTTCATGATTAGACTGGGGTTACGGGTTTGTGGGGGGAGTGCCATTTTTATCACATTATATCAAGTGTACATAATACTAGCGTTACTTATCACTGGGATGTTAACCTTGGTCACCTAGCTGAGGTAATGTTTGTCATGTGTTTCTACTGTAAAATTACACGTTTCCCCCCCTTTTCATACTGCACTTTCTGGAAGGAGCTCACACTTAAGGGATGGGAAACTATGCTCTACCTCAAGAGTAGGGTATATGTTATTTAGACTTCTTCTGCATGGGAGATTTGTCTATTCTCCCCCATTTATTTACTTACTCAATAATTTATTTATGTCAGTATGGACTCATGGATATTTATTGATATTTTATACATTGAGTTATAATCCAATACTACTTCACTTATTTTGTTGTGCAAATTATTCCAGCTTTGGCCATTGGGAGCTCTTTCAGTTAGGTCCTGTGTTCCTTTGACATATCTTCATGACTGTGTGTGTGGGGAGGTTGTTTATTTGTTTTGTTTTGTTTTGTTTGAGCATTTTCTTACCTCTGGCACTACAAGATTCTTCAGGCTCATCTTGTGTATTTCCTGCCCAGGTCCTAAAAGCAATCATTTTTCTAAGAATCCCCAGTTCCTTTTATTGGAGAATGGTATTAGAAACAAAGATCTGGGCATGAAGTGTGCTCATTTCTAATGGGTGTGGTTGCTTCTGGGCCCTCTCAGTTGACATAGCAAAGAAATATATGTATACTAACCCATGTATATAGATATATCTGTAAATATTTCTATATATAACCATCTGTATCTATTTAAGCTAAACATGAGTTTATACTAATGCCTCCACCTCTAATCCACAAATTGTTACATCATTCTAGCCTCCTCTCCTTGCTTACCTATACCAGTACACAGTAAGAAACCTGGCTCCTACAATCCACTATCCATTTATTTAGTTGTTCAATTCCAGTATACATACATACCAGTATCAGAATTGTGAACCTGTACCCCTGCAGGAAATAACTTTATCAACTAGAACCAGTGCTAATGTACAGTTTCTTCTGACTTTAGTCTTACACATGAAGCTCATTCCCATATTTCCCAGAACTTTTTCTCCCCATCTCCTTTAGTGAGGTTGTTTCATACATTTGTAATAGATTATTTTGTCACATTCTGCATTCTTTTGTAACTGAGCAGGACCCTATGGGGCCTTCCCAGGACAGACGCCCTCCCATGTCCTCTGCCTGCCTCTTGTTTAGCCTCCTAGGCCCTCCCCAAGTTCCAAAGAATAAGTTTAATCAGAGATGTGAGAAAATGCAGAATGAAAGGAAAACAGTCAGACAAGACAAAATAATAATAGTTTTGCCATTAAACAAAGTCAAGGACTCTTATTAGTTCCTCCTAAAGGGCTATAGACAATATTCTGAGCCATATCCTTTAGCAGTTTTGCAGATACTGAAACCAGGTGGAAAAAGTTAACTGTATGCTGCCCACAAGCCATAGACTGCGACTGGTTGAAACTAGAAGGAACTAGAAGGTTGATGATGTTGACTCCTGATTACCTCACCACCGACCAATCAGAAAAATGTCCAAGAGTTGATCACACACCCCACAACCCCCTCCCTCAGCCTGTCTTTTAAAACCTTTCCCTGAGGGACTTCCCTGGTGGTCCAGTGGGTAAGACCCCGCGCTCCCACTGCAGGGGGCCCAGGTTTGATCCCTGGTCAGAGAACTAGATCGGCATGCATGCTGCAACTGAGAAGTCTGTATGCTGCAACTAAGAAGTCTGCATGCCACAACTAAAGATCCCGCACGCCACAACTAAGACCCGGTACAACCTAAACAAACAAACAAACAAACAAATATTTTAAAAATAAAAATAACAAAATTAAAACCTTTCCCTGAAAGCCATTGGGGAGTTCAGGTCTTTTAAGCACTAGCTGCCTGGACTCTGCTTGGCACCCTGCAATAAACACTGCATTTTCCTTCACCACAACCTGGTGTCAGTAAATTGATTTTACTGCACGTGGGGAAGTGGACCCAAGTTTGGTTCAGTAACAATTTCCTGAGAGCTCTCAACTTCCTAGATGATTTTGTAAATTTGTATGCATTACAGTTCACTCTTTGTGCTGTAAAGTAATATGGGTTTTGACAAATGCATAGTGTCATGTGTCCAAAATTACAGTATCACTATCCTAAAACAAAATCCCCTGTGCTTCACCTATTCACCTTCCTTCCTCCTCACAAACTCCTTGCAAACATTGATCTTTTTACTATCACTATAGTTTTGCCTTTTCCAGAATCATATAATTGGAATCATACAATATGTAGCCTTTTCCGATGGGCTTTTTTGACTTAAAAATATACATTTAAAATTCATCCATGACTTTTCTTTCATCACTGAATAATATTCCCCTGAATAGATGTACACAGTTTGTTTATCCATTAACTCACCGAAACATCTTGATAGCTTCCAGTTTTTGGAAATTATAAATAAAGTTGCTAAAAACATTTTCATGTAGGTCTTTGTGTGGACATAAAGTTTTCAAATCAACTGGGTAAATACGTAGAAGGGTGATTGCTGGATCATATATTTAGCTTTGTATAAAACTGCCATACTGTCTTCCAAAGTGGCTGTACCACTTTGCATTCCCACCAGCAATGAATGAGATTTCCTATTGTTCCATATCCTTGCCAGCAGTTGGTACTGTCAGTTTTTAAAATTTTAGCCATTCTAATAGATACACCATTTGTGTTTTAATTTGCAATTTCCTAATGACAAATGATGTTGAGTGTGTTTTCATATACTTATTTGCCATCTATGTATTTTCTTTGGGAAGGTGTCTATCCATATCCTTTGCCATTTCTTAATTGGTTGGCTTGTTTTCTTACCGTCAAGTTTTAAGAGTTCTTTATATATTTCGGATACAAGTCCTTTTTTAGAAATGTGTTTTGCCAATAATTTTTCCCAGTCTGTGGCTTGTCTTTTCATTCTCTTAACAGTATCTCCTGAAAAGAAGATTTTTATTTTGGTGAAGTCCAATTTATCAACTTGTTTTTTATGAATCCTGGTTTTGGTGTCATATCTCAGAAATCTTTGCCTAACTCAAGGTTATAAAATGAATTATATTTTATTAATAGTAATAATTAATATTTTATCAATATAATTAAAATCTTTTGTCTTCTTCTAGAAGTTTTATAATTTTAAGTTTTACGTTCAGGTCTATGACAAATTTTGAGTTTATTTTGTATGTGATGTATCATATGAGTCAAAGATTTTTGGTTTTTGGCTTGGGGGTTTTTTGGCATAGAACTGTCTAATCATTCCAGCACCATTTATTGCAAAGACGACACTTTCTCCACTGAATTGCCTCTGTACCTTTATTAAGAATCAGTTGCTCATATATGTGTGGGTTATTTCTGGACTCCATTCTGTTCCATTGATCTATTTGTCTATCTTTGTGCCAATACTATATTGTCTTGATTACTACAGCTTTATAATAAGTCTTGAAATCAGGTAGCCTTAGCTCTCCAACTTTGTTCGTCTTTTACAAAAGCAGATCCAGAGCGGTACTCAGTCTAATCATTCCCCATCACTGAAGTAACACCTTCCTGGGTAGTCTACCCAATGCTGCATGAATTATGGCTTTTTCCAGTCTGGCTGGTGGGAACAGGCACTATTCCTTGATGGGCACTGCTCTCTAATCCTTTTGGATTGTCTTTCCTGGCCAGGAGTCGTTTTCTCACCTGCGTGCGCTGATCGGTTCTCTGCGTAACACCTGGGGGGTCCCCTCTGCAGATCTGGGGGTGGCCTCTGAGCAGGTCTCTCCTCTCAGGTACCGTTTCCTGTTAACTCCAGACTCCTTGGTCTCCCTGGACTCACCTCCACTCCTCCTCTCCAGGAGCCCCTCAGGCTCTGCCTCAGTCTCTCCCCATGCACAGCCTGAAAACCCTCTCCAGGCAGGAACTGGGGAAACTCAGGGCCCAGCTCATGGTTTCCTATCCCTCAGGGATTACTGCCTTCATCGCCTGATGTCCAGTGCCTTGACAACATTGTTTCACATATTCTGTCTGGTGTTTTGGGTTGTTTTGAGAAGGCGGGCAAACACAATCCCTGTTACTCCATCTTTAAATCTTGCCATTTATCTGGGACTTCCCTGGCGGTCCAGTGGTTAAGACTCCGTGCTTCCACGGCAGGGGGCACGGGTTCAATGCCATCCCACATTCCACGCGGCATGCCAAAAAAAAAAATCTTGCCGTTTATCAAGACTTCTGATGTTCTCCCTCTCCACACAGGCCTCCTTGCTGAGTCTAAGATGACCCTGCCAGGGTGCAGGAGGGCGAGGACATGTTAGGCAGAATGAAATGTGCCGGGCGTGGAGGGGGACTGCAGGGCAGGGTTTGGGGACTCATGCCAGTAGGCAACAGAAGAGAGAAAGGGGAGCAGGGGAGAGAAAGTCACATGGCTATAGAAGAGCAGATGGAAGAGGCGTGGGACCCAGGGTGGAGCTGAGGAAAGGAGACCCCGGGAGGCCCAGTGAATCACCCTGGGGCACAAGCTGGTGCATGGTAAAGCCACGGCTGACTCTGGCTCTGTCTGATCCAGGAGCTCAAACTCTGAACTTCTTGCAACTTGGCCTGCTCTGAGAGCCCGGCAAGAAAGATAAAGAGGGGAGAGAGGGGCTTGCAGGGGCCTAGGCCAAGGGACCCTGCTGGAGGCTTGCAGCTCCCAGGAGTAGCAGAAAAGGTGGGAACAACTGGGTTTTCCTGGGCCCAGAAGGGCCTCTTCCCTCCAGAAGGCTGAGTGGAGCCCCTGTTATGTGAGAGGCTTAGCCTTGGAGGCCTCCCAGGAGTCCAGAGCTCCCGCCCGGTGCCCCAGGTGGTGCCAAGAGCAGGGAGGCAGAGGCGGTGTCTTATGGGAGATACCATCTTGTGCCCCTGAAGATTCTGAGGGTCAGAACTGTTGTGGCCTGTAGTGTCAACCTGGCAACTTGCTGAACATTCAGAAGCCCAGCCCCCTGCCCCCTACCGGAGATGGAGATTCGGATTCAGTGGGTCTGGGCCTCTGAGTCCCAGCTGATTCTGTGGCAGCAGATGGTCTGGGATTCCATTCTGAAAGGCCTCGGGCATCTTTCACCCAAGAGTGCCTGGGGAGTCGAGGCCTGGGGAGAGCACAGGCAAATGTGGAGGGAGGGAGCCCAGGTAGGCGGGCAGAGGTACGCTTGGGAAGGGGCAGCTGTCAGCACCCCTTTAAAGTCTGTTGTGCCCTGGGCTCCCTCCCATCCCAGGTCTTATCTCTGGGTGCTGTCCCTGGATGGAGCTTTCTCCGGGGCACCTCGGGGTCCCTGGGGCAGGAGGAGGGGACAGATCAAAGGGCAGGCGCCCTAACAACGGAACTTGAGATGGCTTCTTTGCATCCTGGAGAGGCCCAGCCTGAGACAGGATGGATGGGAGCCCTGGGCCAGGGGGCAGGGAGGGGGTGTGAGTGGAGAAACCAAATCCTGGTGCATTCACTGTGGACAAAAGGAAGGGCTTGGAGAGGGCCTCAGCCTCCTCTCACAGCTGCTCTGGCTGGAAGCTTCCGGAAAGGTCTGGGGACATCTGGTTCAGGTTCCCTTCAGGGGCAGGAAGGACCCAAAGGGGGTGGTGATTTGCACGCCTATTCGTTGGGGACCCAGGCCCACTTGCTAAACCCTGCTTTTAGCTGATTCCAAGTTACCCATACCCAGGAGGGGGCCTAGGAGCAGAGCTGGGGGCAGTGGGGAGTAAGAAGTAGTCCCCTCCCAGATTCTCAAATCCCAGACATCCCTCCTGGGAAAGCAGACTAGCCACTTGGGTGTAACACTATCCCTAGGCTTGGGGCTCCCCCACATCTGGAGCCCCAGCTGCCGACCCACCGTAGAGGCTGGGAACTCTTCCCCCCAAGTCTGCCTGGTCCCAACAACAGGAGCAGAGCCGAGCGAGCAGCAGCAGCAGCTGTCTGCTCGGGCGTCTGGACCACAGGCGGGCGCCAGGGCTCAGTAGGGGGTGATGGGGGGAGGATCCGTGTTTCACCTACCTCTTTGGTAATTTGGGGCCTTACAGTTGGTGTTAAGGTTGGGAGGGTATTTGGGATACAGTTACCCTTATGCCAACTTTGGTCTGAGTTCAAGGAGACCCAGAGACACTAGGACCCTCAAACTATGTACACCGCCCCCCCACCCCGCCAAGGCCCCCACTGAGACCAGTTGGATTCCACATAGACTCACTGGACCAAGCACCCGATTCAGCCAGGCCAGGTCTGGAGGTGGAGCTGGGTGGGGACTGGGCGGGGTAAACCCAGCGGCAGGTGGGATGTGAAGGCCTGAATTCAGCCCCCTCTCCTCCAGGTTCTCTCATAGCCCATGACCCTCCCCCCAGCATTCTCCCTGAGCCTGGTTGTTCTCAAGCCCACCTGGGCTAGTCGCTGAGTAACAAAGTACCACAAATTCAGCAACCGAAAGCAATGCACATTTATTAGCTCACGGTTTCCATGGGTCAGAGTCTGGGTCCAGCTTAGCTGGATGCTCCGCTTGGGTCTCACAGGCTGCAGTCAAGGGGTCGGTCAGGCTGCATTCCTTCCTGAGTTTGGTGTCTTCCGAGCTCGCAAGGTTGTTGGCAGGGTTCAGCTCCTAAGGCTACAGGACTGAGGTTCCAGTTTTCTTGCTGGCTGCCAGCCGGAGGCTGCTCTCAGCTCCTAGAGGCTGCCCACAGTTCTTTGCCAGGTGGCCCTCTCCCAGGCCCTCTCACTACAGGGCAGGTTATTTCTTCAAGACCAACAAGAGAATCTCTCTGACCTCAGGGAGGGCCTCAGTCTCCCTTTTAAGAGCTTTCATCTGATTAAGCCAGGCCCGCCCAGAATCAGCTCCCTTTTGAGAACTCATAATCAAAAGATTTGGAACCTAACTACAGCTGCAAAACCCCTCCATGTTTGTCATATTCTATTGGCGAGAAGCAAGTCACAGGTTCTGACCATGCTCACGGGGAAGGGATTATACGCAAGGGTTTGACTCACGGGGTGTCCCCTTAGCCCTGCCTCTGCCATGCCACCCACTGAGGGCCTTTGTAACGTGGCTACCCTCCTTCCACAAAGCTCTGCTGTCTCTGGACTGTGGCAGTGAGAGCCTGGGCAGGGGCCAGTGTGGACTCTTCTTTTTTTGCCTTCCAGTCAGCAAAGAGCTGCAAGTGGACGCGAGGCATGCGGCGGGTAGGGGAGGTAGGGGCAGGTGGTGAGGCTGGGACCCCCATCCTCAAGAGTGAGGCCAACCCCGTAAAGAAGTCACTTTAGACCTTTAGGAGAGTCCAGGAAAGCTTCTGAGGGGAAGGCTGCTCTGAGCTGACTCTGGTGGGATTTTGAAGGCAACCAAGGTTGGGAGTGGGTGGGGAAAGGGCTGCTCTGGCTGAGGGACAACCTGACAGAGGTGAATTTGGGGAACCGTGTGGCTGTTGACCGCAAGGCTTTAGGTGGAAGGATCAGGCTAGAAGGCAGATGCGGGGGGGCTGAGCACGGCAGGCTGGGGCGGCAATGGGGAGCCATTAACGTGAACTTCTGTGAGCCGGGGAAAGACACAATATCCTGCCATGGACACAGCCTGGGAGGCCCGTCCCCCTCTCTAAACTGAACCCCCACTACGAGCCAGACACTCGAGTTTGGCGCTGTGAACGCAATACTGAATCAGCAGAGAGGGGATTTCAGGGATCTGAGAGACGAGTCAGGGACACAGACATCAACCAAATCATCAGTTCCATCTGGAACATGAGCTCGGAGGAGAGAAGAGGGTATTGTACGAGCGAAGATCTGGGCCCCGACCTAGTCTGGTGAGTCCAAGGAGGCCTGGGGTGGGGTGAAGGTGGCCGGTATATCAAACCCCAGTGGAGAAAAGAGGAAACAGGAGAGTGCCCCCAGATTCAGTCTGAAAGCAGCCTTCCCGTCCCCAGTTCTCATCCTCTCTAATAGCAAAGGCCACCAGCACGTGCCCCTCCCGTGTGCCTAGCCCAGAGCCAGCATCCTCCCTCTGCCTTCACACGCTGAGAAGGAAAATCCCCTGTGCGGGCCCTGCTGCCCGGGGGCACAACGGTGTGTCCTCAAAAGCGGTGGGAGACCCTCTGTGTGACCACAGCAGGCCCAGGGGCCCTGCCCCACTGCCTCGCTGCTCCACACACCCAGCCCCAGATGTTCTCACGCCCCATCGGCCCAGACACAGCCCCGGACAGCTGCACAGCTGGCCGGCCTGTGGGAGAGTGGGCCTGCCAATAGCCCTGGGAAGGAGGACAAAAAGGGGACACCTCAGACAAACAGAGCTGGCTCCCTGAGCCAAAGCATACACCCCGGTCAGAGGCCTGAGCAAGCAGGCTGGCCAGGGAGTGGGCTTAACCCTTTCTCTCCCAGCAGGGCGCCAAGGAGTCCCCAATACACTCATCTCTGCCATTCCCCTGCCTCCAGCCAGATGTCCCCGCCCCTCAGCCAACCCAGCAGACTCTCCTGGCTGGACAAGGGGAATCTTCCCCTGCTCCCTGGGGGCAGGTTCATTCATTTTCATAGAAACAAGACACGGGTCTTGTCCCCAAGGAGCCAGGGTCTGGAAGTTCTTTCTGTTGTCTGACCTTGCTCCCACTCTCTGACTTGGTCACTGCTGTCCATCTGCTCCCCCTCTGATCTCCGAACAGAGAAACAGGAAATGCGTCCAGGAAGAGCAGAAGTGGCGGAGGCAGGGTCTGGAGGAGGCCCCAGAGCCATGGTGTCCTGAGGGTGTCACCTTGTTCTGGACGAGGCACAAGGCAGCGGGTGAAGCCTGGGCTCCCGACACAGTCCCCCACCCACTGACAGTGTGTCCCTAGGCAAGATACCCAGGTCTCTGCTGACCTGTGTGTCAGATGGAAGTGAACGTCGGAGCTGCCTCTCTGGGGCTCAGAGGAAGAAAGAGGCATCTTGTGCAAAGAAATGGGCCTAGACCCATGGGGGCCCACGGTAAGCACGCAGACAGGGCTGCCAGCTACTGCTCGGGTGACAGCAGGGCCAGCATGGTCCAGGCAGAGACAGACCCGAGCCATCTCGAGCTCCCACGTTAGTGGCAGGGGCAGACATGGAACATGTCAGCAATCAGCAAACGAGATCATCCCAGGCTGTGACAGGTGATAAGAAGGCATTCAGAGCGGGCTGACTGGGGGTCTGGGCAGATGGATGAGAGGCAGCGTGGGGAGGGCCAGGGTGTTAGGGAGCAGCCATTTGTCCATCTCTCGAGTCTGTGTCCTGGTGAGCAGACGGAGACTTAAAGGTGAGTGGCCGCCAGGCCCCGTGACCAAGACCTCGCAGTCCTGACAAACGCTCAGAGAGACATGAGGTTACAGGAGCACAGAGCAGGCATCCTTCATCCCCGGGGCGAGCAGAGGGAGAAGAGAGGCTTGGGGCTATTGGAGAGAACGTTCAAGGCTGGGATGAGGTAGGGAAGCCCTGTGAGACCAGGTATGAAAGGCTCTGAATGCCAGACAAGGAGCTGGGAATGGTCTCCTAGGGCAATGGAGAGCCATGGGAGGTTTGGGCCCAGAAGTGACAGTTCAGATGTGGGTTCTGGCTGCGGTGAGGAGAAGAAATTGGAAAGGCTGGCCTGGGGGCAGGCAGGGAGCCCAGGCAAGGGCCAAGCCTATGTTTTATGGAGGAAAACCAGTAGTTCCTGGCCACTGATGGGACCTGCAGAGGAGAGAAGCACTGGGTGTCCCTGAGCTGCACTGTGCCTCTTCCTGCCCCGTTCAGTCCAACACATCTGCTGGGGGCAAGACAGCCACGAACAAGCCAAATGAGGGCCTCAAGGAGATCTTAGCCGGTGGGGGAAAACAGACATGACACAAACCGCACTGAGAGTAGTGGTTTCTGAATTATTAAAGGAAAGTGGGACGGGCTGTCTGTCTGCTTTAGACCTGAGCTCCCTGAGGGCAGGGGCTGTGTCTCCCCTTCACACTAGAGACGCCTGAGGCCAGGACAATGTTTTCTCCATGAGGCTGGAGGCTCCCTAAGAGAGGGTCTGTTTCCTGCCGGTCCTGGGGCTGTGGTCTGGCAGCGAGGCGCCTGCCCACTCCCCACACCTCCCGAGGGGGCAGGAACCGAGGGAGCGGGTCATGTCATCCTGAAACACTCGCCAGCCACCCACCATTTCCTGAAGCCAGCCCACGGCTCCCAGGGTGGCGGGGTCACCCACTCTATCTCAGAAGCATCTCTTGGGGTGTGACCGGGCCAGGGGAGGATCAGTTCCCCACAGAGGGTCTCCGCTGGGGCTCACCACCCTCCCCCAGCTCCAACCTTACCTGCCTGCTCTCCCGCAGCTGTAAGCTCACTCAGTTGCCCATGTCAGGGGAGACTGCTAAAAGGGGCCTGGTGGGCGCTGGGCAGAAGCCGAAGGTCCATACTCATCCTCAGGAGGGGTTTGAGGGCAGGACCAGGGTTGGAAGAAGACCCTGGAGAGATTTTGCTAGAACAAGGAGGGTCTAGGAACAAGAGCTGGGAGACAGAGCCCCCAGCCTCTGCCCTCAATTCCTGTGGGCCTAGGGCAAAGCCCTTCCATCCTATCAGCCTGTTTACCCACAAGGTGATGGGCCTGGGGTGGTCATTGCCGTCCCTCTGGCCCTCAGTCTTTTTTTATTCCAACAGGGACAATCATCTTAGAAAACTGTAAGGTCAGGAGACCTCATGTGAGAGCCCCAGGAAGCCAAATGAGAGGAAATGCTGTAGAGCATGAGGGATTTGAGGCTGACACTGAGGAAGACTTCCTGGAAGGAAGGGGCATGAGCCCCTGGACAGGCCCTGGGTCACTGCTTTCCAGGGCTCCATCTGGCTGGGCAGCAGGAGGGACCTGTGACCAAGACATCGGGGGATACCTCCTGCCCTGGATGGCCGGACTTTGTCCTGGTCAGGCTGGATTTCCCTTCCTGGCACTCATGAGGTTTGACCTTTGACCTTTGGCTTAGTCACGGGGCGAGGCCGTTTGTCCACTCATCCCATAGCATTAGGATTGTGCGGAGCCCAGTGCAGGCTCTGAGCGGGGCGGGCAGTCTGTCTGATGAGGAAGACACAGCCTCTGCCTTCAGGAGCTCAGTGGAGGAAAGGAGTCAGCCCCTCCCTCAGGGGAGAGGCCTGTCACCTACAGAAATGACCTAGGAGTCAGGCAAACACCAAACCCCCCTCCTCTGGAGGCAGCTGGACCCCCAACTGCGTGTGAACCTGAAACTGGATCGGGGAAGCAGGGCTGGCAGCAGGCCCAGCAGTGAGTGCAGTGTGTGGGGAGCTGGTGGACGTGAGGAAACCCCCATGCATCCCTCTGCCCCCGGCCTGTCTGCAGACATGCGCATGCGTGTAAGGGAAGAGGGCTGGGTGGGAGACTGTGTGCACATCCTTGGGCAGATGTCCTGGTACCTGTGTTCAGGCCTGGGAGATGGGTGTGCTGGGTGCATATGGTCCTCAGTGCTGGTGAGCGTGCTGTGTGCACAGGCTGCATGGAGGGTCTGCAAGGCCGGGAGGTGCAGCTGTGTGCACTGCTCGTGCAACACGTGTGCGTGAGTCAGGTGCAGACCCCCCGGGGAGTGGGGAGACTGGGCCCAGTGTCTGCCCCACGAGGTCATGCTGGGTAACCTGCCCGCCCTCCCTGGACCTCGAGTGTCCTGCACACAGGGAGGTGTCAGCAGAGGGCTGTGTGAGGCTTCCCCAGCTCCATCAGTCTGTGCTCTGAGCACCAGGGAAAACCCCGGGGGCCCTGCCTGCCCACTGCCAGGCCTTCTGTCTGCCCTTGATCCCTCGCCTTGGCGCCTGAACAACTGTGCCTGACCAGCGAATGCAGGCCGGGCCAGCTGTCACTGTGACATCCATTCTCCTCGGTGGGCCTGGGAGCTCCCACCCAGCTCCCCCAGCTCCTCTTGCCCTTCTCCCTCCCTGCTGCACCCACATCTGGAAATTAGGCAGGGTGACACCTGGAAGCATCCCATGCCCATGGGGTCTCATGGGGTTCTGAGCCTTAATCCAGGAGCTGGGAGAGACGAAGGTGACAAGGAGTTCCGCTCCCAGCACCCCCAGAGCCCCACTTTCCACTGCCTCTGCCCCCAGCGTTCTGGGAAGATTCCTGGGGCCCCAGCCCAGACCAGGAAGAAGCCTTCTTATTTGCATATCACGTACATCTGATTTGCATGTGCCTCCTGGTTGGTCATTTCTAAGCAACCCTGGAATTTGGATCTCACAGGACGCTGAGCCTTTTCTAGGAGCTTGCTTCTCTCTGTCTCCCCTTGACCCAGGTGCCTCCTAAAGGACAGTCACACACACACAGACCCCTCCCTACACACACCTGTTCCTGCACACAGGCACAAGAGTATACCAGCCTCCACCTACCTGCAAAAATGCAGCGTCCTGGTTCTTAGCCCCATGCACCCTCACCCTTGCCCTGTGGAATATGCGCTGAGTATACGCTCACACATGCAACTGCACAGATGCCCATGCTTCTGTCCTCACACACACTCAAAACTCACACACGTTTGTCTACACACATGCCCCCACAGCCCCAGTACACAAGCAAACACAACTCAGCTTCACGTAGGAGTTGGGGGACTGCACACAGACTGTGTGCAGTCTGTGTGCCAGGGTGGGCTGCCAGTGAAGTGCCCTAAGCAATAGATCCCTCCCAGACCCCCAAGTGGGCAGGACTAGCAAGGGCACTCCGTGTGATTGGCTGGGAGGAGACAGCACAGGTCAGGTGGCTGTTTTTAGTGGTTTTACCACCAGTGAGTCCCTGGTGGTAAGAGTAGCACAGTCAGAGTAGCAGTCCTTGAGAGTTTTGTCTTCCCTGAAATATGGCTCCATCCTGCATTTTCTGCATCATTTCTGTCGCTCTCACCCCAGGCCTCCTCCCCTTATTAGTCCCCAAACACAGCTTCCTTGGGTGGCCCTGCCTCTGACCTTCTTCTCCCTGCTCCCCACCAAGAACACCTCCCTGCCTTCCTCCACCATAAACACACACACCTTTTTTTGTGCTGTGCTGTGCCCTCTTCCTGGATGGGCTTCTTCCCCTGTCCACCCAGCACATTCCTATACATCCTTCAAGTCCCACCTCAAATGTCACCTCCTGGGTGAATCCTTCTCTAATCTTACCAGGCAGAAGTAATCTCGCTCCTCACTCTGAACATCCAAAGGCAGAGCAGTGGGGTGGAGAGACATGGTTGGTCCTAAATATCTGTACGGGGGATGCTTAGGGGCTTGGAGGCTGCAACCTTTCATTTGTAAGGAGGGGACAGACTTTTCTGAAAACTGCAATTACATGGTGAGCATTTGGTCTTAAATTATATTTTGTGTTCATTTTCAGGGGAAGAGCATAAGCACAAGAATCAGACAATGCTGCTTCCATCCCTTCTGCTGTGCATCTTTGGGTGATTGTTGCAGCCTCTTGGGGCCTCAGTTTCCTTGTCTGTAAAATAGGCTCATTGTGGGGGATTATGAGACTCCAATTAGAGCTTGAACATTTATGGCCTTAATTCTCATTTCATTGAACAGTAAAGATTAATTTGGCTCAAAGGATTTTTGCTCACTTCTCTGTCTCCCCACTGGACTAGAATTTCCTTCACAGCAAAGGTTATGTCTCTATCGACAAAATGGGGATAATACTGGGACAGACCTCATTTGTGAGGATTAAATGAATTCACTCATGTAATATGCTTAGAAGAGTTTCCTGGCACTACTCAGTGTTTACTATCATAGTTATTACCACATACCTTATCATTTAATTCTTACAGCGATCTTGTGTTGTTGGAGATATTGTTATCCCACGTTACAAGTGGAAAAGTGAGGCTCAAAACATTTAGGAGCTTCCTTGCCAAGGTCACACAGTGAGCAAGTATCAGAATCTAGATTTGAATCTGGATTTAGCAGAGTCTTAACCACCGATCAGGATGTGACAGTTCTGGGCAGACAGATCTAACGTCCAGCCCACGACTTCCTGATACAGTTTATTTGCACATGCCCACATCCCTTACTGTGTCCCTACAGCACATAGGCCTGTGTTCCATCTGGACTCAGCAACTGATGACAGTGTGGGGCACCCTGAATAGGAGCTGCCCATTGGCCCAATCCCCACAGCTGACTGAGGTTTGTAGGTACCACCCTGAGAACAGGATTCCACCTGGGGAGGGGGAGACAGGGTGACGGCCCGGGGTGAAGTCTTTGTCCACATTGGCCCAGGATGTTGGTCATTCAGCCCCACCCCACATATCCATTCAGCATCCCAGCCCAGAGCACCTGGATGGAGAGACACTCTCTACCCCACATGTCATACCGTGAGTGCCGGACACTCGTGCTGGAAAGCTTGACCTGGAATGTGTTTCCATGCAGCAGTCCAAGCCTCACTCACTCCACCGCCCACCAAATACTCTGGTGCAACAGGCTCATGGGGCCCCCCAGTCCTGCTGGGGAGACCCCTGGGGGCAGCAGAGGTCCAGGGAGGAAGGGAAACATGGAGTTCCCCAGTGTGTGTGGCAGCTGGATTCCTCCAGATCACACAGCCCAGCTCCCGGAATCAGTGGGAGCCCCTTTTCCTGGCCCTGCTGGGGGTTTGGCCAACAGGCAGCTGGAGTCCTTGGATATTCTGCTGAGGGCCTCGTCCTACCCGTGTGCCCAGTAGCTCCAGAGAGCGTGGCCCAGATGGCCAGAATCCCAGGAGGGAAAATCTAGGCTGGGGCCCAGCCAGCTCTGGGCTTGGGGAGGGCTACAGGGAGAGAGCAGGGGAGCAGAGATTAGACACAGGGGCATGGAAGGAATGATTTCTTGGACCCCTTCAGGCTCCAAATCCAGCCTGCCCACTTCGGCCCAGGCTCAGAGAAGCGGACACCCGAGACCTGTGGACACGGTCGTGACCAGGGCTGTGGAGAGAAGAAGCTGATGGATGGGGAGGCAGCGGACTGCGGGGCACACCCAGGACCTCAGCTTCAGCAAACGGCTCAGGGACGCACTGAGCCCAGCCAAGTACTGCGGTGCCGCAGCGCCCTCTGTTGGCCAGAGGCGGAGGCCGCCTGTCCAGAGCTCTGCAATGGTGGGGGGAAAGCGGTTGCCCGCAGGACTCTGGCCCAACACAAGTTCCCTAAGGGCCCCAGGAGTCAGCGCCCGTTGAAGTGGTCATCCGAGCTGGGAGAACCTTGGCGACTCCTGCGTCAATCCCTATTTTGTCGCTGGGAAAACTGAAGCTAAGAGAGGGGAGATGATTGACCCCAAAATGGGCTGGCACCAGGGACTGGATTATGGGGCTGGCTAAGTCCCAGTGCTGGTGCCATGGGATGGCCTGGGATTTCCCAGTCACCCCCACCGCCACGCTCCCCACCAACCACCCCGAATCGACCTACATCCGGGCAACTCCAGACAGGTCTCCCAGCCCCGCCTCTGCCCCACCCCTTCTACCCAGATCCCTCCTATAACAATTCTCGAACCTCCCCGTCTCGCCACCAGCCCCCTCCTCAGACACCATACCCCCCAATCCTCTTCAGCACCCCCGTCCCCCAGACTCAGGAGACTACCTGTGCTCCGCAACAACCAACGATTTCCCACGTAAAGCCTTCTGCTTTTCTCTTATTTTTTTCCCCAGGAAATGAAAACTTCAATTTATTTCTTTTCTTTTTTTTTTTTTTATTAACTTTATTGGATCTTCTTTTTAATTACAAACCACAGTACTACATGTTCTTTGTAACAGCTAAACAAACCAGAGGTATCTAAAGAAAAAGTCGACAATCTCCTCTCTCCCTTTCCAGCCCCTCACCCCTGAGATCACTAACGTGGTTGAAGGGGTGTTGTCTTTCCTTATTGCTCTAAGGCTGTTCACTCAATAGGTAGGAAGACTTGAGACCTGCTGTGCATCGGGCCCTGTGCTAAGCCTGGGCTACTGGGGAAAATAAGAGAACAGCCACGATGCCCACTGCCCTCAAGGGGCTTACATTCTAGAAGGGGGAGGAGAGGCAATAGAGAGTAAATAAGAATATTTCAGGCAGCGATGAGTTCTCTGGGGGGAAAATGGTGGGGTGATGGGCTGGGAGTGATGGGTTCTGAGGCAGGGACCCGGCGGCTTTGGGTGGAATTGCCAGAGAAGGGCTCTCTGAGGAGGGACGTTTGAGTTGAGGCCCAATAGAGGGCACTGTAGGCCACTGTTTGAATGTCATTCTAAGGGCACCAAAAAGCCACTGAGCATAGGAAGGGGTTGCACAAGGACCCCTTGGGAGAATGGATTGAGGGTGGGCCAGTATGGCTGCCATGAGACAGAGGGAGAGAGAGAGAGAGATTTCTACTTTTAGATATTCCTTCTTTTTATACAAAAATGGGCTTAGACTACATACATTGCTCTGCTCATGTTCTTTTTCCTTCCAGTGCTTCAGTCAGAAAATGCAACTCCAGTTCCAAAGGGTTGGCAGGTCACACACTCTGGGCCGCCAGCACCCCTCAGCTGCCACAGCCCTGGTGGTTAAATCAATCTTTTAATTTTTCCAATCCAAAGGGTAAAAAATACATCACAGCAATTTAAGCAACAAAATTAATAAAGTAGTATTGGATTATAACCCAAAGTATAAAATAAATATCCATGGGTCCATACGGATTTAAATACATGATCGAATAAATTAATAAATGGGGAAAGAAGAGAGACATCTCCGGTGCAGTAGAATTCCAAGTAAATGATGTAGACACTTCATCCTAAAAGAGAAACATATAATCCCCCACTCCTTAACTGGGGGCTGCACATAACGACTTCCTTCTAAAGAGTATAGCACGGAAAGAGGCCGGTTAGGGAGTGGGGAATAATTTTACAGGAAAAAAGCCTGACGAACACTACTTCAGCCAGGCAATCAAGGTCAACAACTGTCATAAGTCATGTTGACAGTATTTGTTACCAAGTCCAAATTGGCCCGTACTGCTCGCCACACAACAGGCAATAAATCGATGAGTAGTTCAGGGCAAGGAATAGCAACGTTATTTGGAAAGCCAGCAGATGGGGAAGATGGTGGACTAGTGTCCCAAAAAGCCATTTTGGCTGGGTTTGGGTGCAGTTTCTCTTTTTTAATTAATTAACTTATTTATTTATTATATTTTATTTTTGGCTGTGTTGGGTCTTCCTTTTTGTGCGAGGGCTTTCTCCAGTTGCGGCGAGCGGGGGCCACTCCTCATCGCGGTGCGCGGGCCTCTCAGTGTCGCGGCCTCTCCCTTTGCTGAGCACAGGCTCCAGACGCGCAGGCTCAGTAGTTGTGGCTCACGGGCCTAGTTGCTCCGCGGCATGTGGGATCCTCCCAGACCAGGGCTCGAACCTATGTCCCCTGCATTGGCAGGCAGATTCTTAACCACTGCGCCACCAGGGAAACCCCCCTGGGTGCAGTTTCTTTTATAGAACAAAGAGGGGGAGGTGAGGAGGTAAAGTTAAAAAGGCGATAAGTTGCTGCAAATATTTCCTGGTTCCAGCCAGACTCTGGAGGGGATGTGTTAATTTCTTCTTTCCTGCAGCCATTCACAGGTGGACCTGGTCAGGATGTTTCCTGTGAGCTAAGGCTCAGGCATGGAGGCAGGGTTCCCAAAGACGAGCCATTATGTATACTTTAAGCTCTAGGCAACATCCTTTCACTGATTAACTTGTAGCAAAAACAATATAATACAAAGGTTAAAGTAAAAGAAACAGATCCAATATGGAGTCAGGTTTGTTCTTCCCTATTACATATGTACCCTTGATATGATGTGATAAGAATGGCGCTTTACCTCTGTGGTCAACCTCCCAAAAATGCATAGCCCCAGCCTATGAGAAAAAGATCAGACAAATTCCAGCAGAGGAGCATTCTACAAAACACCTGACCAATACTCCTCAAACTGTCAAGTCATTAAAAATAAGAATGGTCTGAGAAAAGGTCACAGCCAAGAGGAGCCTAAAGAGATTAAATGTAATGAGGTGTCCTGAGACAGAAGAATGTAAAAACTAGGAAAATCTGAATAAAGTATGGACTTTAGTTAATAATAATATACCAGTATTGTTTCTTTAATTGTAACAGATATACCATACTAATATAAATTGTTAACATTAGGGCAAACTGTGTATGGGGTGGGGGGGAGGGGTGTCTATGGGAACTCTCTGTACTACCTGCTCAATTTTTTCTGTAAGTCTAAAACTGTTCGGAAAAAATAAAGTCTACTAGTTTAAAAAATATATATCTCATGCAACTGACAAGGGCTTAATTTCCAAAATATACAAACAGCTCATACAACTCAACAACAATAAAAAAACCATAAACAACCCAATCGAAAAATGGGCAGAAGACATAAATAGATATTTCTCCAAAGAAGACATACAGATGGCCAAGAAGCACATGAAAAGCTGCTCAACATCACTAATTATTAGAGAAGTGCAAATCAAAACTACAATGAGGTACCACCTCACACCGATCAGAATGGTCATCATTAAAAAATCTACAAATAACAAATGCTGGAGAGGGTGTGGAGAAAAGGGAACCTCCTACTTTGTTGGTGGGAATGTAAATTGGTGCAGCCACTATAGAAAACAGCATGGAGGTTCCTCAAAAAACTATAAATTGAGTTGCCATATGATCCAGCAATCCCACTCCTGGGCATATATCCAGACAAAACTATAATTCAAAAAGACACATGCACCCCTATGTTCATAGCAGCACTACTCACAATAGCCAAGACATGGAAACAACCTAAATGTCCATCAACAGACGAATGGGTAAAGAAAATGTGGTACATATATACAATGGAATACTACTCAGCCATAAAAGAGAATGAAATAATGCCATTTGCAGCAACATGGATGGACCTAGAGATTATCATACTAAGTGAAGTAAGTCAGAAAGAGAAAGACAAATACCATATGATATCACTTCTATGTGGAATCTAAACTATGACACAAATGAACTTATCTACAAAACAGAAACAAAATCAGACATAGAGAACAGACTCGTGGTTGCCAAGGGGTTGGAGGAGGGATGGATTGGGAGTTTGGGATTAGCAAATGCAAACTATTATATATAGAATGGATAAACAACAAGGTCCTACTGTATAGCACAGGGAACTATATTCAGTATCCTGTGATAAACCATAATGGAAAAGAATATGAAAAAGAATATATATATGTATAGCTGAATCACTTTGCTGTACAGCAGAAATTAACACAACATTGTAAATCAACTATACGTCAATAAAATAAGTTTTAACAATACATATCTCATTGTTGTTTTAAATTGTATTTCCCTGACACCTTCTGAGGCTGACTGACTTTCTCTCCATATACATTTTCTGTCAACTGCTTGTTTATACTTGTGCCCACTCTTTTATTTTTTGCCTTTTTCTTATTGGTTTATAAAATTTTTTCATAGTAAGGATATTAACCGTTTGTCTATTACACACGTTGCAAAGGTATTTTTTTTCAGTCTGTTGTTGACCTTTCTATTTTGTTTGTGGAAACTTATGTCTCTCTGAAATACTTTCTTCTGTAACCAAATCTTTCTCTCTCTCTTTTTTTTTTAAAGAGAAAGTCTTTTCTTTTTTAATTAATTAATTAATTAATTAATTTGGCTGCATCGGGTCTTAGTTGCAGCATGCAGGATCTTCATTGTGGCACGCGGGCTTCTCTAGTTGTGGCGTGTGGGATCTAGAGCACACGGGCTCAATAGTTGCGGCACGCAGGCTTAGTTGCCCCGTGGCATGTGGAATCTTAGTTCCCCGACCAGGGATTGAACCCACATCCCCTGCAGTGGAAGGCGGATTCTTAACCACCGGACCACCAGGGAAATCCCTTTTTCTCTCTTTTGTATGGCTTCTGGGTTTCCTGTTCCCGCAAGGTTAAAGAATTATTCTTCTAATTTTTCTCCTAATATTTTTAGCTTTTATTTTTCACTCTAAAACTTTAATCCATCAGGGATCTATTTTGTAGGTGTTGTCAGGTCAGAGGGGAGGATTTGGCTTTATTTTCTTCCCGATGGGTCACCGATATGGCAGCACCATTTATTAAATAAATCGACTTTTCCCCTAAATTGACATTCCCCTTTAATAAATAAGTTCCCCTATAGATCCTTACATCTGCGTCTGGGAGACTGAATTCCCCAGTTCTCCAGGCTGTCATCAACATCCAGCTCAAGAGCCCATACCCACCTTCTCCTTAAAGGCTGTAATTCCCCGCCCCATTCCTCCCAGCTGGAATCAGCCTTATCCCCACCTGACTTCCCATGGAATTCATTCATTCAAATTGCATACACATTTATTGAGCTCCTCCTGAGTGTCAGGCATTGGACCAAAGAAGACTGTCTCTGTCTTCTAGGAATTCACAGTCTGGGGAGAGAACGGAGAACAAAGTGAGGACAGGTGACTCTGGGGAAACAATGGTGGGAGAGGTGTCAATTCCATTCAGAAAAGCTTCAAGAAGGGAGTGATGCCTGAGGTTGGTGAATGGTCCAATGAAGAGCAGGTGTTCACCAGACAGCCACGGAGGAAGGGGCCGCCAGGTGGCAAGAACTGTGTGTACAAAGGCACCGAGGCAAGGCAAAGCCTGGTGTGTTTGGGGAGCTGCAAGTGGTTCAGAGGCCCCAGGAAAGGAGTGCCAGTAGAGAAGAGAAAGCAAGGGGCAGGCTGGAGAGATAAGCGTGAGACAGGCTGGGACCTGGAACCTGGGACCCTTTGCTGCAATGCTTGCACCTGGACAAAATACAAAGAAACTACAAGGGACTAAAAATAACTGCGTGCATGTACAGTTGGGGCAAATTATGGACAAAAAGATACAAAAAGACCAAAAATCCCAATTGCCACTTCTGAAGAGCCGAGAGCAGAAGCAGGGTACTGCGCATGCCCCCTGCACACAACACCACCGAAGGGGTAAGCAAACCCCCTAAGCCCCCCCTCAGGCATGACCCCTGGACACATATAAGGAACCAGCTTGCCCTCCCTTCGGAGAGTGAGTGAGCAGGGGGAATCTGTTGCTTGTTCTCACTCCCCCCTGCTGCAGCAGGGGCCCCAATAAAGCCTTGCCTCAATTTCTTGTTTGGCCTCTGGTCAATTTCTATTGATTAAGGAGGTCAAGAACCCTGGTCCGTAACAAGTGGGGCCAGAGCACATGCAAGTGTACTGCAGAGTCTGCCATTTCTCCTGAGAAGCACAGTGCGGCAGCGAGTGCACCGACGCTCATTTCCCATCTCCACATTCTGCCCAGGCTGTCATATACTTAGTACTTTGCTTTCAGTTAGCTACTCTTTTTCCCTAAAATAAATTAATTTTAAAGGGTCACTTTGTATCACCTCCATAAATGGGAAGCCAGTATCCCTTGCTATAAATAAAAGAAAATAGAACAAAAGCCTTAAAAGGAAACATATTTCTATGAAAATTAAAATTGTTCATCTGTACTATTTTTTTTAAAGGAATCTCCCAGCCAACACAACAAATACTTCACTTTAGGACACACTGGTGTGGTGAGTAAAAGCATGGGTTCAGCAAGCCAGGCCACCTGGGTCCAAATCCCAGCTCTGAAGAATATTAGCTATGGATCCTCGGGGAAGCCACCTTATCTCCTGAAGCCTCAGTTTTCTCATCTGTAAAATGTGGTAATAATAGAAGCTACCTCATTAGGTTGTGTGATTAAATGAGAGGATTTTGGTACCATTTCATGAATGTTCTCAAATATGCATTGTCTAAACTAGGGGGAAGGCTACGGGAAGCCTTCCAAGGATTTGAAATAGGAGAAGGAGATCATCTAATTTGCATCTTGGAAATTAATCTCCCTTTGGCGTCGGGTAGGTAAGGAATGACTGGGAGAGACCATTCCGGGCTGCTGTGGTCCCAGTGAGCAATGATGGAGTCCTGAAGCCTCCAGTGGGTTGGAGGAGATGCAATCGGACATTGGGAAGAGAGACAGGGGGCAAGGCTGGCACCAAGATTCTAATGAGGTGGATGGTGGGGCCCTTCAAGGAGGGAGGAACACAGGAGGCCACAGGACTGCGGTTCAGGATGTGAAAAGTATGATTTTGTATACTTGGAGTTGGCAGAGTCTGTGGAATCCCATGTCCAGAGTTGGCTGACTTTGGGCCTGGCGTTCAGGAGTGAGTAGGTTATGCCTTTGGGCTGAGGTCAGTCCCCGACCCCCAAGCCTGAAAGGCTGCAGAGCAAACCAGAGCTGAGTCTGCATGAGGCAGGTGTGGGCAGCCGTGGTGGTCCAGGGCAGAACAGGGGTCAGAAAAGCACCCCCAGTGGCGTCCTTCCTGCTGTCTCTTCATGGCTGCAGCTGACCCTTCCAGGAGTGGCCTGACTGAGGTCCCTCTCAGCCTGTGGCCACTCCCAGGCTCATTCCCCCCATGTTCTGCCCTATATTGAAATGTGGGAAGGGCTATGGCATCAAGGGGGAACAGTGATGACCCCAAATGGGGTGGAGGGAGAATACTAGGGAAGTCTTCCTCCTGAACTCTCTGGGGTCTCATCTGGCTACCACCCCAACCCTGCCCCCCTCCTCAGCGCCCTTCCACTCCCCCTGCCCCATCTTTGATCAGATTTGGAATCGGAAGGTCTTGATTGCATCTCCCCAACAGAGGCTCAGGTCAGTGCTGCTCTGGGAAGCCCTTCAACCTCCTGGATCCCCCTGACACTGTCTGCTCCTCATCCCACCCCCCACCCCCCGCCCCCACCCCCACCCAGCGGTGCCCAAGAGTTTAGATAGGAGTTCCTTGAGTGGAGGTTCCGGTTGTCCTTCCTTCCGCCGCCAGGCGTCACCATCGGCCTGGAGATGGAAGGCGCAGGCAGGCCGTCTGGACGCCCGGGCGACCGTCGGAGGGCGAGGGGGTGATGCGCCCTGCCAGCCCTGTGGGGGGGAGGGGAGGGGACCCTGAGGGGTGGACGCCTCGACCTCCAGAGGAGGCTGCCACTGGGCGCTCTGGACCCAGTGTCTGTCGGGGGTCCAGAGGTGCGCGCGCCCCTGAATTCGGGCCGGAGTGGAGGCGAACCCGAGGGCCAGCGTGCAGGTGAGCGTGGCCTCTACGCCCACCCTGCGCCCCTTCCGTGAAAAGGAAGCGGGAATTTCTCACTACAGATGTTGTACTGACCCTTTCACAAATAAAGAACTCGAGGCTCCCTTCCCGTGCCCGAGGGGGTACGACCCCCCTCCCCGTCTCAGTCGAGGCTATTTTCGCTCCAGAGCTGCCTCCCTGCAAGCTCCTGGTCCGACAGCGACGTGAAAGCCTGTGGTTGAATGAATAACTGAATGCGTATATAAGAATAGGCGGCATTTATTGAGCACTAACTATATGCCAGACGCTGTTCCCAACAAGTTTATACGTGGATACTGTTATTATCCCTATGAAGAAACCGGGCACAGTGAGGTGTAGTCATTTGCCCAAGACACAGTGTCAAATGCAGGATTGGCACCCAGGGGATCTGGCTCCAGAGCTCGATCGCGCAACGACGTCTCTGAGCAGCACAGGCCCTTCGTTGTCTTAAGGTGTTGTCATCAAACGCCTGGGCGCCGGGCACTGGCGAGCGAGAGGGGGCAGCGCGGCGGGCAGATGAGGCCTCGCCTTCCTCGCGATGCAAAGCGTCCGCAGGCAGCCTCCCAAGTGCCCACCAGGCGGCGCGCTGACCCCACTCACGTCTGAAACGACACGCCCGCGCGGTCTCCCTATCATCCCTCCAGGAGTTGGCTTTGACCACGGCGACCTGTGTCCAGCCGACAGGTGGAGAACAGATGACCTGGTGCCAGGTGCGGGGCCCCTGCCAGGTGCCCTGCAGTCTAGCGGTGCAATTCAGGCCCTATTTCTCCCCCTTGCTTCCCACCTCCGAAGATACTGACAAGTAGCTGGAAGGGCCATGGCCAGTTTCACTGTTTACAAAGCACTTTCCACCAGCTCAATGCAGATAAAGGACCAAGGTGTACATGTGCCCAGTAGAGAGCCAGATGTTCTCACCCTCACCAAGTCCTCACCCCAGGAGAGGGGCAGTGTGATCCCCCTTTACGGGGGGGGAGGGCAGCTGAGGGCAAGGAAGACAAGAGGTTCTCCCAAGATCACCCACACAGCCGATCTCAGAGTGAGACCCTAATCCAGGAGTGCTGGACCCCACGTCCTTATCCTTTCCTCTCAACAAGAGCACACGTGGGAGCCTTTACAGCCAGAAGGAAGGCCCTTCTGGCTGGAGAGGCCTGTGAGAGGCAGGGGCATAGACAAAATGACCCCTCAAAGCCGGAGGCAGGAGGCAGGCACAGTGTGGGATGTGAGTAGCTTCCCTCAGGCTTCTGAGGCCAGGGGGTTCCCACCTGCTTCCTGGCTCCCCTGTCCCTCCCCTGCCCCATCCCCCCTCTCTTCCATCACTCTTCCCTACATGACCGGCCCTGGCAGCCCCGTTCTGCACCCTCGCTGTGCTCTGTCCTTTGGAGCTCCTCCCACTCTCACCTCTGATAACTCTCGAGGCTCACACACCTCCCAGTCTGGTCCCTTCAGTGGGAACTCCACTCTGCACCCAGCTCTTTGCTGCACCTGAGCACCTGAAGCACCTAACGCCACCTGTCCAGGGTGGGGCTCTGCATCCTCCCACAAACCTGCCCTCTGTCCTGTGTCCCCCGGGCCAGAAAGCTGGGGGCATCTTTGACCCCTCAACCCCAGCCCTAGAGCCTAACTCCTCTCCATTCCACTCCTTAAATGTCTTTCAAGGCCATCCCCTCCTTCCCATCCCCAGGGGTTCTGCCCTAACCCAGGACATCATCACCTCCCAGCTTCCAGTGTCACCCACTCTCTTAAATCCTCTGCCCTCAGAGTGATCTTTCTAGTGATTGTTCTAAAGTGCAAGTCTGCCCCTTGTTTAAATGTTGTAAATTAAAAACTTGTAATACAAAACAAACACCTTAATCATGGGATGAAGCCCCAAACCTTTCACTAGACCCATAAAGCCCTGAGCAGTCCAGCCCCCGCCCACCTCTCTGGCTCTCTGTCTCACTCCCCGCTCCTTCACAATCCTTACTGCCTTCAGCTCCTCCAAAGCACCAAACTCTTCCCAGTCTCTGAGTCTTAGCATGCGCTGTTCCCTCTGCCTGGAAGGCCCCTCCCCAGCTCGATGGCTGGCGACGCCTCCTCACCCTTCTGATCCCAGCTGAAACGTCACATCTCACAGAGATTTCCCTGACCACTTCCAGGTAAAGTGGGACCCCTACTTAGTTTCTCTCTTACTCAGAACTTGCTGATCTTCTTCCTTCATACCACCTTCCAACATCTCAGAGCTGGGTTTTTGTATGCTTAGCTATTTAATCTCTGTCTCTCCCAGAGCCCAAATTCTCCACGCGAATAAGGACTGCCATCTCTCAATCACAGCTGTACCCTCACACCCAGCCCAGGGCCCGACATAAAAGTAGACACCCGATAACTATTTGTGGAACAAATGAGTCTTTCATCTTGTCCTCATCAGAACCCCATTCCCAGCCTTTCTTTCATCTCTGGCCTTTGCATGAGATGCTTCCTCTGCCTGGAAGGTTCTTTCCTTCCCCTCCCACCTGAGCTGATCCACATATCACAAGACCAATTTCTCTGGGATTCGTCCTTGGCCTGCTCATTAGAATTAGGGTTTCCCTCTGGGCTCTCCTGGTTCCCTCTATGTAGCATTCTATCATAACACTTAAAAATTGCAATTTTCCAGGTAAACATGAGAGATTGATAGCAATAATGATCTAATCCCACCTCTCCCCGGCACCTCTGCTCCAAGTGGCTCAAGGGCATCCATTCTCTACCTTTCAAACCATCAGGAGCCCCATTTCCTATTTATTCAATAAGCACTGATCTGGCACCCCTCTGTTGTTTTCTTTCCTGCAGCACTGGGGTGGTCGGGAGGAGGGGAGGCATATAGACAGGATTCTTCCAAAGGTGAGACTGAGGCAGGCGAAAGCATCAGAGGTGCTAAGCAAATGCCCAGCCAACCCACATCCAGGGTGCAAGTGGGTGCCAAGGAGGCTGGGGGCCGTGGGGCGGGACTAGCAGGCTGAGTTCTTCGCCTTTCGTTGGGCATCTGCTGTGTGCAGGGTGTGGTGGGGAGGGGGTTGGGGATAAGAGGAGAGGTGAGCCTGAACGGCAGACAAACCTGGGGTTACCTCCAGCACAGCTGCGCACAGAGCTCACTGAATCTGCCGTCTGTCTCCCCACCCTGGGAACAGGTGGAAGGACCAAGGTTGGATAGAGTTGCCAGAGGAATCTCGGCCAAACCCTGTGGTCACTTTTATGTCTCTACCTTGCCAGGCTGCTCTGCTCCTTTGAGCTGCTGCTTGTCTCCTCTATGCTGACACTCCCCATACACCAGTTTATCAGAGTGAAGTCCAGAGACCACCTCCATCGGCATTACCTGGGAAAGGGGCAAAAATGCCTGGTTCTGAGCTCCCATCTGCTGCCCTTGGGGTGGGGCCCGAGCATCTGCATGTGTACAATACCTCTGCTTGGCACTCTCAAGTGTGAGAGCCCCAGTGCTTCTGCTGCTTCCAGGATCGGCCCACACGCCCTCCTTGCCCCTGGCTGCCGGCTCCTGCCTGGGATCCTTTGGGGGCTGCTCTTCCTCTGCCCACCCCTTAAATGCCAGGGTGCCCAGGGGTCCTCCATCCAAGCCCCTTGTTCCTCTTGCACATCCACACCTCCAGTACCCCCGGCTAGACTTTCTTCTGCCCTTGGTTGGCCAACAGCACCCAGACTTGACATGACTGATACCTCCCCACTTCCCCAGAAGCCACCTTCTACCCCCAACACATCCCCCTGCATGTAGTGCCCACCTCAGCGAGCATCCTGCCTATTGCCCAAGCCAGAAATTTGGGTATCATACTTGACTCTCTGTCTCCCTTCCTTCCTCATTTCAGCAACAACTCAATCCTGATTTGCCTCCTAAAGATGTTTTCAGTCTACCCCTCTCTCTCACCCCAGACCATTGCATTTATCCCCTAACTGATTCCTTTCCTCAAGTCTTTCCTCTTTCCAGTGAATTTTCCAACAGCTTTCTAAAATGCAAATCTGACTATAATCACCAGCCCCCTTAAAACCCTTCAAACGATTTTCAAGGTCCTAACCCCCTTGACCTGCAGGAAAGACCTTCCATCAGCTGGTCCCAGCTTGCTGCTCCAACTTCCTCCCCTCCCCTCTGAGCTCCAGTAACAGCAAACTGCTTCCTGTTCTAGCCTCCAGACCTTTGACCATTCATTCAGTCCTTCGGCATCACCTCCTCCAGGAAGCCATCCCTCTCCGATCCCCCCACCGCCCCCGCCACCCCCCACCCCACCCCGCATGGTCCTTGGTGTATCCATACTGCCTGGTAGAGGGATCTGTTTTTCTACTCACCACACTGAGTTATAATCATTGATTTTCATGTCTCGGTTCCACACTACACAGTGAAATCCTTGAGGGCAAGGATGGTGTCCCACTCGTCTCTGTATCCCAGCCCCTGGCCTGGTGCCTGGCACAGAGGACAGGCTTGGCCAGTGGTTGATGGATGAATGCAGAGGGGAAACTTGAAGGAAGTGACAGCCAGGAAGAGCCAATAGGGCAGTGAGGGCAAGCCTGGCAGGAGGCGCAGCCAGAGCAAATGTGTGGGTAATAGAAAAGCAAGAGCTTCCCTTTATTGAACGCCATGACTGCCTGCCAGCCATTGTGCCTGTGCTTTGTTTGCACATTCAGTCTCATTTAGTTCTTGCAACAACAGATCAAGAAACTGGCATCAGAGAACCAAAGCAACTTGCCCAAGGTCACACAGCCAGGCTTGGAGCAGAATCCAGGGCTGTCTGGCCTGAAAACCTGTGCTCTTTCTGCTGGGTCACACTGCTCTCCTGGGGATAGGACCTCCTGGAGACGGACAAGGAGTGGGCCCAGCTACACATCTGCCTAGCTGAGGGCCGGAACCAGCTGTCCACGCTCAGGCCGACAGCTTCTTCCTCCCAGCTGGACCAGAGGCTCAGAGGCCAGACAAGGATTTATCTGTTCCTCCCTCCCCAGGCTTTGGGTGGAGGAGGGGGGTCTTTGACCAGACATGCACACCCCACCACCACCACCACCAGGGAAGGGCTGCTGCATCCCATACTGCCCAAGGGAATGCAGGGGGCTCTGTGATGCTGTCTGCATTCTGCAGAATCTGTCTCCCTCATCGCACTTGGCCCAGGCTGATATTAAGATTCATCTGCATTCCCCGCGCACCCGCCTGGCAGATGGTGGGGGAGGAGGCTGGGTGTGTGCTGGGGGCTGCAGCCAGAGACCAAGCTGGGCCTCGAGGGCCAAAGCAGAGTGCCCACCCATCCTGCCCCATGGGCCCAGCCCAGGCTGGGGCTGCTCCAAATGCTGGGGTACCTCCTCACCGTCACAGCCTCTGAGGGGTGCTGGGTGCTAGAATCTGACCTTTGATTTTTCTAAGGACTAAAGGGGCCCTGCAATTCCAGGAAGAAAACACAGAGATGTGGGGTGATGGGGGATGGGCCCCACCTTTGGGAATCTCAGATGAGGGTCATTTTCTTCCTTCTCGCCTGGGAGGTTTGCAGAGACTGGAGATAGAGACCCTGCTGGCATAGGAGCCCCACATCCCAGCCTGTGGCTCCCTGGATCACACGGAGGGCAGTAGTGAAGAATGGAGGTACAGCCTCCAGGGAGGCCTTGCCCACCTGGCTCCCCAGCTTCTCGGGACGCTTACCCCTGACCCCAGCCCCAGAATCCAGTCTGGACCCTAGTGGCCTTTTCAGCCCAGGGCTCCAGCCAAAAGTTTCCCGTGTCACAGCGACTGGACTGAGAGGTATTCGGGGGAGGCGGGGAGGGTTATCCCTGCCCCTCTGAGTAAAGTAGAAGAGGAAAGGAACTGACTCCTGAACAGAAGGAGTACAGGCTAGACACCTAGAAGAACTTCCCTCAGCACAAAAGCAACTCTTGGGGAGAGAAGTGGACTTTGGGCTGTGGGGATAGGCTACAGTAAGGAAGACGTTCTTTTCTGACTCTCGTAATGAGTTTGGGGAAAATGACCTTTGCAAATTCCAGGTCTCTTGGGATTCAGGGCAGGGCAGCAGATCCCCAGTGCTCGCGACCGGGGACAGGCGCCCTGCCCGAGGGGTGGAAGAAGTAGTGTCCCTGTTCCCGAGGCCACCACCCTCTCCCTTCCTCGCCGAGTTACTCCGCCCCCACATCCTGCCCCTTGCGTCCTAGGTCCCTGGGTTGCGGGCCGGCAGGGGAGGAGTTAACTCTGGAGGTACCGGCTGGGCTCACAGTACCTGCCGCCGCCGCCGCCGCCGCCGCCGCCGCTGCCGGTGGGAGGGACGAGGAAGCGGGAGCCGCCTGGGCGCCAGAAGTGCTCCAGTCTGGCGGGGCGCTGCGCGGGTAGCGGCGGCGGGTGTCGGCGCGGCCAGGGGCGTCCGCCAGGGGGCGCGCCGCGACGGGGCGGGAGGGGCCGTCTGGTCTGGGGAATTAGTACAGGGACGAGCGCGCGCGCGGGTCCCCAACACATCTGGGCGAGAGCGGCGGCCGCTGGAACCGAGGGGGCATATCTGGAGCGGCGGAGCCACCGCGCAGCTGGGGCCCTTCGAGGCGCTCGGGGCGCCCATCTGGGACCTCGAGAGGGGGCCGTGCCGCGCGCAGCTGGACCAGGGGAGGGGGGCGGCGGCTGCACAGCTGGACCGAAGGGGGCGGGGTCGGTCCTGGGCGGCTGGCAGAGCGGAGGGCCGCGAGTGGCCTGGGACTGGAGCATGGGACGGCGCGCCTGAAAGAGCAGGGGTGAGGAAGGGCCTGGTACCCTGAGGGGGAAAGACGAGAGAAAGGGGCACGAGAGCAAAGGAGGAAGATGCAACTGACTCGCTGCTGCTTCGTGTTCCTAGTGCAGGGCAGCCTCTATCTGGTGAGTGGTCCGCGGGGAGCGGCGCGGAGGGGCGGGGGCCGGGAGGATTGGGGGAGAGCGCGGGAAGCTTCCAAGCCCGAAAACTTTCTCCCTTCCCCTCAGCATCCCGGGGATGGAGCGGAAGCCTGGAGGCTGGGGGAGAGGGCGGGTCCGAGGCCAGAGACTGGACAGAAAGGGTTAATAGGGGCGGGGAGAGGGTGCTGGGCTGGCCCACCCACTCGGCCTCTGGTGGCGGGAGGTGCGACGGGCACGAGGGAAAATGCCCGCAGCCGTCGCCAAGGGTTACTCGACCCCTTCCCGGGCCCCGGGCCGTGCGGAAGGGTGGTGGGGGATGGTTGTGGAGCTGATGACCTGCCAGAGCAGGGGCTGTGGGCTCTTCCCTGACCTAGGGGCCCCGGAGGGCCCCGGCGGGCCCCGGCGGGCCCCGCGCTCTGGGTCCCGCAGCGTACGAGCCAGTACAGGCGCGGGGCGGCCCCCGCGTCCCTCGCTGCAGCCTTCCCTCCCGCTCCCTCCCTCCCCGCCTGTTGTTTTCCTCTCCTCTCCCGGCTGCGCGCAGCCCGAGCCCCACAGGACCTGGGCAGGCGGCTCCCGCCCCGGGCTCTCGCGGCAGCTGAGCGGAGCGCCCAGAGCCCGCTCCCCGAGCGCTCGCTCGCTCCTCCCCGGCGGCCCAGGACGCGGGGAATCAACCCCAGACCCCAGCCCAGGGCTCAGCTCCCCTCCGACCCACCAATCCCGTCTTGGAGAAGCCTCAGCCCCACCTCTGGGTCTGCCCTTCTCCTCAAAACAATAATCACCTTTGCCACTGTGTGGAAGAAGCCTTCCCTTGTCACATCCCCACCCGGGGCCCTTCTCCCCATCCTCCAGCCATTCAGCTGTGACCCCCGGCGGCCGAGTACACACAGGTCTGCCGCCTGGAGCCCAGCCCCCAGAGCCTCCCCTCCTGCTGTCCCTCTGCCCCACCCTTGGGTCCTGGCAGGCAGGGCCACCGCACACAACCCCAGGCATGGCCAGGGCCAGAACAGAGACCACGAACCCCTTTGGAGCCCTCCAGACCTCAGGCCTCCCACATCCTCATCCCAGGGTCGCCAGCAAATCCAGATGCTGCCCAGCTGTGAGCTGGTGCCCCTGGTGCTCATAACGAGACACATAGGGTGAGTACTCTCTTCAAAAGCTGAGCAGACCCACACCAGGCAGCTGTCCTCAGGAAACCTGGTTCACTCCCTGATGCCCTCCTGAGCTGTCCTGTGTTTGAGCTTGTCAGGCTGTCCTGCTGGCCTTCCCCACAGCTCCTTCAGGAAGCCTCCCCAGGTGTTGCCTGTCAATAGAGCTGATGCAGCAGAGGCCAGCCAAGCCTCCGCAGAGCTTTACAGGAGATCCCGTGTGGGGATGGGGCTTGGATAAAATCCCAATAGAAGGACCCATCTAGTTTGTGAGCCCGGGAGTGCAGTGGCTTGGGAGGGCTGCCTGTGTGACTTAGCCTTGTAGTGATGTAACCTGTGAGTCTGGTGTCCCCATCTGTGAAGTGGGAATAATAAGAACTCCTACCTCCTAGTATAAGTAATGTCCTGGCATGTTATCATCAGTGGTCCCCTGAGGAGAGGTTGGCCCTCCTGGGTATGGAACTCACCCCAGGTCTCCCTCAAATCCTCCTGCCAAAACCTAAACTGCATTTGTACTTGAGAGAGAGTTTCACTGGGTTCTGTTTTCTTTTCCATTGTCTGTTGGTTCTCTTTGCCTCTGAGGGTAGAAACTATCCCAGGATAGGGATGGTGTCTCATCCAACAGACTAGGAAGTCCCAAGAGGCAAGGGCTGTACCCCCATGTCAAACTAAGGGCTCTCTCAGCATAGAGATGGAGCTCTCCTATCTGACTTGGGGCTCTTTGAGGGCAGAGACTGTACCTCCCCCATCAGCCTGGAAATTTCACAGGGGGGGGGGGCCCTAGCTCTCCTATAGGAAAGGGGTGCTCTGTCAACACAGCTTCTTCCATCAGATGAGGGCTCTCCCAAGATCGGGAGCTGGGCCTCCCCCGTCAGACTCGGGGCTCCCTAAGAGTTGGGGCCATGTACCTCTGCTGCCGTGGTCTACTGGAGAGAATTCTCCACCATCCTTCCAAGACTTTGAATAGTGACCAGAGGCAGGACAGGGGGGACAGGAGCTAGGGGTGACCTGAGTGTCAGAACATGAGAGGGAACCACGACACAGGCCAGAGTGCACACCCAACCCCCAGAGTAGGTGGGCAATGTGTAGGGGCCCCTCAGCCCCAAGTCAGGGTGGAAGGGAGGGCAGAGAGATGATGCCGGTGGTGGGGAGCAGTGAACCAGAATTCCTGGGTCTTTTGGGGACCCAGGGTGCTCATTCTCCTCCCAACTCCCTCCACAGGTCATCTGTGGCCAGGATGATGGTCCCCCTGGCTCAGAGGACCCTGAGCATGATGACCCTGAGAGCCAGCCCCGGCCCCGGATGCCTCGAAAGCGGGGCCACATGTCACCTAAGTCCCGTCCCATGGCCAACTCTACTCTCCTAGGGCTGCTGGCTCCACCTGGGGAGGCATGGGGGGTCCTCGGGCAGCCCCCCAGTCGCCCGAACCACAGCCCCCCACCGTCGGCCAAAGTGAAGAAAATCTTTGGCTGGGGTGACTTCTACTCCAACATCAAGACGGTAGCCCTGAACCTGCTCGTCACGGGGAAGATCGTGGACCACGGCAATGGGACCTTCAGCGTCCACTTCCGACACAATGCCACGGGCCAGGGCAACATCTCCATCAGCCTCGTGCCCCCCAGTAAAGCTGTAGAGTTCCACCAGGAGCAGCAGATCTTCATTGAAGCCAAGGCCTCCAAAATCTTCAACTGCCGGATGGAGTGGGAGAAGGTGGAACGGGGCCGCCGGATCTCGCTCTGCACCCACGACCCAGCCAAGACCTGCTCCCGAGACCACGCTCAGAGCTCAGCCACCTGGAGTTGCTCCCAGCCCTTCAAAGTCGTCTGTGTCTACATCGCCTTCTACAGCACAGACTATAGGCTGGTCCAGAAGGTGTGCCCAGATTACAACTACCACAGCGATACTCCCTACTACCCCTCCGGGTGACCCTGGGCAGGCCACAGAGGCCAGGCCAGGAATGGAAGGACGGGCCTGCCCACACAGGAAGCCATCTGTCTGGATACTGGGCAGGGAGAGGAAGGGGCCTCAGGCGGGGAGCGCGGGGGTGGAGAGGAGGAGAGGCCGAGTGGCGCCAGGGCCAAGCCTCAGGTGGCGGGGAAGGGGTCGCAGGTGCTGGCCCCAACCTGAGGCTGCGGAGCAACCAGGACACAGGAGCGCTGGCCGAGGAGTGGGTCCTCTGGGCGGCCTCCCAGGGCTTCCCCACTGAGCAATAGAAAGATGCTGGGTCCAGGAGGCCCCTGGAGCAAGCAGACAAATAAAGTCATTGAGAGGAGCC
Source organism: Balaenoptera borealis (assembly GCF_965194805.1). Lineage (NCBI taxonomy): Eukaryota > Metazoa > Chordata > Mammalia > Artiodactyla > Balaenopteridae > Balaenoptera > Balaenoptera borealis. The sequence goes on along the minus strand of NC_138879.1, from coordinate 24,615,209 downwards.
TAAAACCTTGGCTCCCTCCCTGCCATCCTGAGAAAGAACACAACGGGGAGAGGGTTATTTCATTGGTGTGGACAGCAAGTGGGCGCTGAGGATGGCGGAGCTGGGGCTTCCTGGGATCCAGCACCGGGAACTCTCCAGCCCCACCCAGTGGGCAGACCTGAGCCCTCATCCTGGACTGTGGCTTGAGGCTGAAGTGGTGACCTTTGGAGTCTTCGATGTCTTGACAAAGAGACCATCTGCCCCCAGCCAGGCCCCCCCTTTCCAAAATTCCTTCTCTTGCCATTGCTCCCCACCCCCACCCTTGTGCTGAAGGGGACCCTCGTCCTTAAGCTGAGACAGGGGGCGATCGTAATTCTCCCAGCACCAAGACCACATGTGGAAGCCCACCCGTGGGCCACGTGCTCCTCCTCCATCCCACTCCTTGCTGGCTCCTCGGGGAACGACCTTATCCAGCGAGTGAGCCTTCCATAGCCAGCCTTGCCCATCAGCCCAGGTCTTGCCAGGACAGAGATGCTGCGTCCCTTGTGGCCCATGGGACCATCAGCAGCTCGGGGCAGGGTGAGGCCACACTGTGGCGGGTGTGCTGGACCTGTCCCGTAGTGTCTGTCTGTGGGGGTGGGGAGGGGGGAGGTTTTGTGAAATCATCAGTTTGTTGACTTCTGTGTGCAGACTCTCGTTCTCAGATCAAGGAATAAAGCTTTCCTGGGCATTGGACTCTGAGTGATTGGGGAGGGGTATGGGAGTGGGGGGGAGGGCCACAGGCACCCCATGGTCTGGCCGGAGTTTCTTAGATGGCAACAGGACATTTTCTGGAGTCCAGAGCTGCAGGGCTCCAACAGCTGCTGGAGCTGACACTCCAGGGCTTCCCTCTCCACCCCCTTTCCAGCCACGAAAGCTGGGCCGGTGATGTGCCGGGGCTGGTAGGGGGTGAGGGTGGCATCTGCGAAGTAGCTGGGGAGGAAGAGCTAGTAGGTGGGATGGGCCACATAAGGTGTTCCCTGTCACCTTCCTGGATATCCATCTGATGGGCCCACTGGGGTCCCAACACTCTGTCAGTATTTTGCTCTGTGGCCTTGGGCAAGTCCATTGTCCTCTCTGGTTCTCTTTTCATTTTTTTCTATAAAATGAGGAGCTTGCCCAGCCCAGAGGTTCTCAAATGTGAGTGGGCTTCTGAATCCCCAAGAGGGTTGTTAAAACCCAGATTTCTGGGTTCTACCCCAGAGTTTCTAATTCAGTAGGTCTGGAGTGGGGCCTAAGAATTTGCCTTTCTAACGAGTAATGAGTGCCCAGGTAGACACTGATGGTCCCAGCCCAGGGACCACACTTTGAGGGCCGCTCAGATGTCCTCTGAGCTCCTTTCTGGCTCCGGCTTCCTGGGACGAGGAGACACCTGTGATGCTTCTCCTCGTTGTGATTTCCAGCGGCTCCTCCTGCAGAAGTCTCCTGGGAAGGGTCCCTTCAGAGAATCAGGGGTATTGGGTGTTCAGTCTGATGACATGCTCGGGGAGAAACAGGCCAGGGTGGGGTAGGGACAGAGGGGCTTGAAAGCAGCCGTCCCCCTGCCCCAGCCCATAGGAGGGCCTCAGAATGGATAGCTGCCCGGGGCACCTCATCTGGGAGTTAGCCGGGCTAACGCCATTCGAGCTCCATGTGGGGAAGGCTGGGCCCCCACCATCAAGATCACAGTGCCCTCTCTGGAGGCCATTCGAGATCTGCTCTCTTGGGAGGGCGGCGTGTGGGCCCCCTGGGTCCCTTTTGGCCAGGTAGCCAGAGTGAGGAGAGTCCTAGCATGAGGGTAGTGTGCTCTGGCCACCCGCAGCCTGTCTCCCCTGCCCAGCAGCGCTCAGCACGGACTATCGCCCTCACACCGCAGAGCAGAGCTGGGTGGGGTCTCAGGAGCCACCTTGCTCTCGTCCCCTTTGTAGGAAGTGACCCAGAAAGGGTGAGTGACTTGAGCCCGCACTCCTATCCCAGCCTCTTCCCCGCCCAGCCACCGCACTGTGCTTCCGGGGACGTCTCTCCTGAGCAGAGGTTTGAGACTCCCCAGCTCCTTCACGCCACCCTCTCCCTTCCCACCCTAGGGACAGGGCTCGGGCCCTGCCATGGGGGTCTTGGGCTTGCTGGGCTCCCACCTGTGGACACACACTGGAGACCGACCACGAGCACCTCCCACAGTCCCGTGGCTGCGCTGGGCCCCTCCTCTGTCCCGCCTGCCTGAACTGTCAGCAGGGCCGGGGGCCCTCTGACGCACCCCACGGCTGCTCTCCTCCTGTAGAGAGCCAGATGCTGCCAACAGCTGGAGGGCTGGCCTGCCTGGCACACGGTTCTGCCTACACAGGGGAGGGTGGGTTCATTTCAGTAACTTCATTTTGCCTGCGTGCACTCTGCAGCCTCTCCCTCCTTTTCCGCCTTCCCCAGTAACCTGGGCGGCTCCGCTCAGTTAGGACCTTGCTAACAGATTTCCTCCCGAATCGTAATTCTTTTGGAATAGACTTTGCGCCCTACTAGTCTCGCCATCACCAGATACTTCCTGTTCCCCCCTGGTCCCCACAGAGGGAAGGGGTCCATCTAAGCATCTGGCTATGAAGGCGCCAACCTCTTCCCCCTTGGTGAGCGATGTCTAGGGCATCTCCTGGGCAGATAGACCCCCAGTCCCCATCAAGTGCTTGGACCTCCCACTCTTGCCATTCAAAACACAGGAGAGCAGATTCCTCAGGAACAAACCTGTCTCCTGTCCCAGGGAGAAGCTCTAGGTCCCTATTCTCACCCCCAACCTTTGCCCCCTCCCACTGCCCTTCAGTGGCTGGCCTGCTGGTCCCGTGGCCCTGCTCCCCCATCTGCTCAACTTGGCTGGGGAGCTGGCCCAGGGCAGGGGCCTTGGCTCCTCTGTTCGAGTGGAGCCTCTGGGACAAGCCTACCAGACTGGGGGCTCTTTGGGGACATGGCCTGTATCTCCCCACCAGACTGGGGAGCCCCTGGGGCCAGGGTCTGTACCTGCCACGTCAGATCGAAGAGCCTCTGAAACTAGAATCTGTGCCTCCTTCATCAGGCTCTAGTCTCTCTGAGGGCAAGAACTGCAATTTGGATGCAGTGGGGAAAGCTTATTCTTTTCTAGGCATCGGAACACCTGGAGGTGGTCTCTGCCCTCAGCCTTGCGCACATCTGGGCAAGGATTCCCACCTGGGCCTCAGCATCCCCATCTCTAATGGAGTGAATATTCCCAGTGGTCTGTGAAACTAATAAGAGGGAGTACATGTTAGGTCAGCTGGCAGCAATGCTGAGTCTTCCTCTTGATGAAGTTTAAGGCAAAAGCAAATGGGTGCCTGGGTCCCTCCTCCCTCCCTCCTTACCCCCTTCCCAGGGATGAGCAAGCAGGAACTGAGTCACCCACTTTCCCATCCTTGGCAGGAATGCTGGTGACCTTGCATGTGGCAGACTTGTGTGGCGAGGCCCACTGCTCAGAGATGCACGAGGTGGTAGGTGGGTAGGGAAGCTGGGGGAAGGGCATGTATGGGGTGGAGGCAGCTGAAGGTCGCGGAGTGACCAGGGTGCTGGATTATTGAGTGGGTGGGTATGTGTAGGGGGTTGTGGGAGACACAATGAACCAGTTGCCCTGTGCTGGGATGTGATCCAATGTCATGGCTGGGAGTAGGAGAGAGAAATGTTACTTCCAAAGGTTCTGAGTCCTGTGGTACTGCCAGGAGAACCAGGGGCTGGGGTGACGGGCGGGGAGAGGCACCACCAGCCCTGCTAGGCGGAGGCAAGATTGGTTGGGGACAGCACCTGCCAATTATACCAAAGTCCTGGAGTGGCATCTGCTGCCATCACCAAGGCACAAATGCCAGAGGAGACATGGCACTCAGCAGCTGGACGCTGGGTTCTGGCTCCACAAGAGCCCCTGTTTCCTGTTGGCCTGCCAAGCTCAAAGGCTGACCTGAAAACCATCCAAGCTAAGGTGCCTAGTTCAAAGCCTCCCAGTTCATCATCTCAGGGCCGCCTGGCTAGATGGTCCCAAGGGACAAGCTAGCACCTCCTGAACCAATGAACTGACAACATGAGAGTTGCAGAAAGATATACCTGGATCCCAATTCTGAGTCTGTAATTTATTAGTCGGGTGCCCTGGACAAATGACATAATCTTCCAGAGCTTCCTTATGTGAAAAACTAGGGATCTACTACCTACCTTGGAGCATTGCTGGGAAAATTAAATGAGTTGCTCGACAAATGTTACTCCTCTTCTTTGCTTCTGGAGATGGGGGTTTGTGTTAACTTCAGCCTTGCTCCTGGTGTGGAGAGGTAAAAAGGCCCCAGGCTGGAGGTAGGCGACCTGGGTTCCCATAATAAGTGTGGCAGAGACCACTAATATCCATTTCCCCTATCTCCATAGTAATGGAATTCTCCATTTTTAGTTGGGCACTTGGCTGCCTGAAAAAAATACTTCATTTCTTTGCCTCCCTTGCGCCTAGATGTGGCCACGTGACTAAGATCTAGCCAGTAAGCCAGTTATTTGGCAACTTCCAGAAATCTTAAGAAGTTGGTATACACCCTTTGCCCCGTCTTCTTTGTTCTATCCTCTGTCCTGTTGCCTGGAATATGTATGTGATTGCTGGAGCTCTACCTGCCATCTTAAACCACGAGGGATAAGAGCCATACCCTAGAAGTGGCAATGAGCTGGAAGAAGTCCTGGTCCCTGAAAATTTTGTGGAATAGAAATATCATACCAGTCCTAGGCTCCTACCTTCAGACTTTTATGTGAGAGAAAAATCAAATTTCTATCTTACTTCTATCAAATTTCTATCTTATTGGGTCTCCATTTCTAGCAGTTTAGTCTAGCTCCACTTGATTTAGTGGATGTGGTTGAGCACTTCACTTCTGTGGACCTCAGTTTCCTCATCAGTAGAAATGAGAAAATGCTCACATATCTTGCCGCACTTCAGAGAGGTTTTATCGACTCACGGGCAAGAAGGAACTTGGGAAAGCTCTGGTTCTCTGCCCCCTCTCCAGCACTGAGGCGCACAGCCGCCATTTGCGAGGTGCAAGAAGTTGCTGCTGCACTGCATGGGGTTCCCGAGAAGCTGAGAAGGATCCCCTAGCCCTGCCTGCAAGGCCTCCCGGCCCCAAGTTCAGCCCCCACACATCTGAGTCCCCATCCACGTTCTGATGCTGGTGACACACAATCGTTGTTAAGGGTCTGACTGATCCCAGCCAGATGGGATCCTAATTTAATTAAAACCCTTTAATTACCTGCAGCAACACAGCTTTGGAAGTCCAGTGCAGAAGGGGGCCTGTAACGGGAGGGGGATCGTTAACAGGGCAGAGTAGGGGCTCCCCTTCCATCACTCTGGGAACCAGAGGTTGTAGGGCGTTTCTCCCACCAGGGTGGGCACAAACTGTATGCAGCAGCCTGTGTGGCCCATGCTTCTGGCTTGGTTGGTTGACTGCCAAGCGGGGAGTGAGGCCCTTGGGAGCAGAGTACCAGCCACTTGAACCTGAAGCTGTCAGTGTTGGTTTTGTGCTTACACTGAGACCAGCACAGACTGTATAAGCTCAGGTCTGAGTCCCTCAAGATGCTGGCCTCGCCCGGGACAGTCTGGGTAGGAGCAGGTACAGTTCTGATTCCTCCTAATTGGCCTGGCTTAAGAAACAGGGGTACCTCTGTTTCCACCAAGGAAAAGCAATGCCCCTGTGAACTCAAGGTGTTATCCATCTGGGGAGGGAGATGAAAGGGGGTGACTTAGGTGGGCTGCAGAGGAACCATGTGATTTCTTGGGGTCTAGTAAGGAGCACCCTTCCCCCAACGTGCTCCTGGCCCTCAACTGGCTTCTCCCTGTGAAGGCAGAAGGCAGTAGCCCAGGCCAGGCCAGAGCCTGCCAAGCCTTGGCAGGGCAGACTCAGAAACCTAGACTCCATGAGCTGGGCTGTTTTTAAGCCTTGTGGACATAATACGTTAATACCCTTCAGTTCTCCCTTAGTACTTATTCATTTAACAAATATTGTTTAATAAAGCCTCTGAAAGTTCCAGCTGGTCTCCATGGGGCCAGATCATTGGGGGAAGAGGTTCAGTTCGCACTTGAGCCATAGCCTTAAAGGACATGTTCTATTGCAGTCAGCATGATGTCAGTGGCTAGAATTGAAGCAAGAAACCCCAAGAAGAAGAAAAAACTCAAGGGGAAAAGGTAGGAGCCGTGAGGCCCCACCACTCCACACCCCAAAATTTCTCCTTCCGAAGCTGAAGCCGGGAGCACTGTAGTTGAACATGTTCCGCGGTACCCAGGCCTTTTGGCTCCCGCCTTCCCATCCCCTTCCTCTCTTCCTGCATCCAGCCTCAACTCCCCACTCCACTTTGCTCCCTCTGTTATCCCCCAGCATCCATGGCCCTCTTGAAAGAGCCTGCTCCTACCTCTGACTCAGGTTGAGTCTGGAGTGCTATGTAACTGCCAACTTGGGGACTGTCACAGCAGGAAACGTGGATGTGCCCCCAGACTAACTAGAGACTGGACATAGGAGCTGTCATTCCCCATCAGGTCAAAGACTTGTGAGGGCAGGCGCTGTGTGTCCTGTCCAGCTGGCCTGGAGGCTCCCCAGAGACAGGAGGGCCTTACTTTGAGGCATATCTGCTCAAAGGTGTCCTGTACACCAAACTCTCCCTGGGGGGTCATCCCTGATGGGCCTCACTGGACGGTGTGCTGAGGCATGATCACAGCCTTCCCTCTGCCAGCCTGGGAGAGGAAGTGACAACAGGGGGACAATCTGCTGCACCGTTCTCACTCCAGCAGCCCAGGTCCTCCTGGCTGGAGGAGAGGGTGGGCAGGAAGGGTGAGGACAGCAGAGGAGGAGGGCAGCATGTTGGTGTTGGCACACCCCTCCTCCCAGCTGTCCTGATATTGTGTGTTGTCTTCTCTAGAACAGTCTTCGGAGACCTGGCTTAGCTCCGGGGGCACAGTGAGGGGCACTGAGCGTCACAGGAAAAGCCAGGGTCTTCTGGCTCCTAACCCGGTACCTGCTTTTTCCTGACCCCAGGCTTCCTTGATCCGATCCCCTTCATGACTTGAGGGGTGGCCCCACCTGGGGAAGGACGGCCTGCGCAGCCCCAGGGAGACTGGGCTCCCCCTCCTTGGGGTCAGAGCAAGGCCATTCCCCAGCTAGGGTGCGTTTAGAGAGAGTTGGGTTTGAGTATTGGTTGCCATGTGATCTCATTCTGGTCCCCTCAGCCCTCTGGGCCTGGATGGCAGTCCTTCCCCCACCTGCTCACATGGTTCCTGCAGGAGCAGCTCTGGCAGCAGGGGCTCCGGGTCCGTGTAGGGCTATTGCCATCTGGCTGGGGCTCACGGGCAGGGGGAGAGGGCTGGTTTCTCTTTCTTCCTGGGGGAGGCCGTGGAGAGCAGCAGTTGAGAGCACGGATTCTGGAGCCAAGTTGCCTGGATTCAAGTCATTGCTCTCCCACTTCCTAATTGTAGACTTTCGGCAAGTTATTGAACATCTTTGTATCTCAGTTTCCCCATCTGTAAAATGGGGGGGGGTGATCTTTACCTGTCAGAGGGCTGTTGTGAGCTGGAATGGGTAAAGCAATTGAACCGTGTTTGGCACAGCTGCCCTGAGTACAGTCCCAGCCTATAGCCCTCTCTGTTCCTGGCCAAGCCTGGGTGTGAGGGAGGGGGAAGAGTGGCCATGGGCAGGAATGCGCAGGAAAAAATACCCATAGGGAAGGTCAGAAGTCTACAAAAGATGACTCATACAAAGGAATCTACTTTTCTTTTGATTCTGGTTGAGAAATGGAGCCCTTGGTTGTATTTCTACTGCTCCTTGGGCCCGGAATTCCCCTCTTCTGCACTCCAGAAGCCCGAGGGTATTTCCCCTGGGGACCTCGACTGGTAAACACGACACAAGGCTCGGGGAATGCAGGTGGCCAAAGGGTCTTTATTTACAAGCAGAGTTAAAGACCCAGAGCAGTCAGCCAAGTGTACTCCCGAGGCCGGCCGAGGCAGCCTGCAGGGGCCCCTCCTGCCTTACTTTGCCCCACCCTCACCTCACCTGCCTTTTTATCACCTCCACCCAACGGATCAATTTCTCATCAGCCTGGATGGCCTGTGGTCCCTTGACGGTACTCCTGGGAACTGGGTGTGTGAAACAGGCCCATCTTGGACTGTAGCCCCGAGGGTGACTACCTGAGGACTGGGCCTTATGCGACCCATTTCTTCTACACTTTGAGAAGGGCCAAGGGCATGGGGTAGGCGCAGGGCCTGGCAGTAAATCTTGTGACTCGCAGAGGGGCTCTGAACGCTCTCTATCGTGGGAGTCTTTCACAGGGACAGAGAGGAGAAGGAGAAGGGAAGACAAAGGTCAAGTGGCAGCTAAAACCCCGACAGGCTGCATGTGCACTTTATAAATGAGGAGGATGTTGTTTGGGGAAACTGTGGGTAGGTGGAGGATACAGGAGTGTGGAAAGGTATATAAATGCCCCATTTACCAGCCCCGGCAGCTCCCGGGCCTGGGATAGGAGGGGCCCGCCGCTGCTCAGTCAGGCGCTGCCATCTGTCACATCTCAGCGGAGATCAGCACTGGAGGGCCCGTTGTAGGCAGGTTTGTTTGGTTTTTTTTTTTTTTAATGCTGCAGGATCAGGCTCAAGATGTCACTCTAGTGAGCGGTACTGGAGACAGGGGAGAGAAATGTCTAGGAAACCACGGAAGCTTCCATGCTCCAGGAGGAGGGAAGGACAGGGAGCGGAAAAGGAAAGAAAAAAGAAAAGAAGCCAAAGAAGGAAAGCCATGTAGAAAAGACGGCCTTGAACTAGCAGGTGTGCATCATCCCTCTCCCCCTGGCCCCTCAGGAGGCAGCAGCTGCCCAAGAAACAGGGCTCCAGGGTCCCCAAGTTCCTTACATCCTCTCCCCAAGCCGTATTTTCATACCTCCAAGCCGAAGTGCTTCTGCCCTGCCTCTTACCTTCCTCTCTGGAATGCCTAATGTCAAGCACTCCTAGCTTTTGGAGATTATAACAATGATGATGGTGATGATCATAAATGAAGAGCTGCTCCAGATGACTGAAAGGTCTGGCGCCGGCTGACTCTTCCTGAGACTCCCCCCACACGTTACAGCAGGTGAGAACCTCAGAGCCCGCAGGACACAGGGCTGGCCAGGGGATGGCTCTCCCTCTCCCCACAGGTAATTCTGGCTCAGAAGATCCCCACACTCCCAAAGGTGCCCATTTCAGGGTCTCATCGCAGATTTACCTTCCATTCCAAGAAATCCTAAAAGGCCATGGACTCAAAAGGCTACATATGGCTTAGGGTAGGACCAACAAGAAGTACACAGCAATAACAATAGCATCAGTGGCAGTTTACCTTTCTGGAGCCCATGAATGGTAGTCACCATGCTAAGGACTTGATATGTACTACTCATTGATTTCCACGGGAACTCTATGAAATACCCATTTTACAGAAGAAAAACTAAGGCTTATACATGCAGGTGCTTTGGCCAGGATCATGAGTGGTGGCAGGAGATCAGAGCCGGGCTCCTAGACTCCAGACGCTGTGCTCTCTGAACACCAACCTTGGCTAGACCCCCAGGGCTGCCTGCACTCTCACCAACCCTTCCCCAGCCACTAGGCTGATCACACCTCCCAGCCCCCACACTATCCCAGGGATTCTCAGCCATTGATCTTATTTCCTACTTAACACTCAAAAACGTACAAGTCACCAGATGCAAGCTTGCTTAACTTCCTACTATGAGACAAACCCACTTTCTATAGGACTCTCCTCATACCCAGAGAGGGTGTTCCTCCTCTTCCTACCTATGCCCACCCACCCGCTTCTCCTCCCAGTTCACTCAGAACCTCCTGGCACAGATGGTCCTTTCTCTACTGGACCTGAAAGCTTTTAACTGCTTCCTCTCTACTGGATCCCTCTCGCCAGCTTTAAACATGCTCATGTCTCTTCCATACTATAGGAAAAAAATGGAACTCCTCCCTCTACTCATTTCCTTCTTCCAGTTTTGCCCAAACTTTTCATTCCTCATGACCCACCCACTCCTCACCTCACCCCGATTGGGTCCCTTCACTGAAATGGCCCCAGCTAAGCTCACTAATGACTTCCATGTTGCTACCTCCAATGGGCAATTTTATTGTTTCTCTTATTCTACTGCATTTGACACTTTTAACAGTTTTGTATTTGTTCTCTGACATATGTTTCCTTCCTATCTCTAGCCAATTCTTCTCCTTCTTTGCGGCTTATCTTTTTTTACTGGCTCTAAAATATAAGCGTTCCTTAATGTTCCCGGGCCCCCTTCTCTCTTCACTCTATACTCCTTGATGATCCAACACACCAAGGGCTTCACAATTACACCTCAAAACCAGTATATCCCAGAACCATCTCTCCAGTCTTGATCTCTCCTCTGAATCCTAGGCTCATAAATTCAATAGCCCATGTGATACCTCCATTTGGATTTCTCAAGGCATCTCATAAGCAACAAGTAAAATGAATTTAATGATCTAATTTCCCTGTTTATCTTCCCACTGGTCTCTATGTTGGTGAATCCATCCTACTCACCTCTTTATCCTTACTCTATCCAGTCAGCAAGTTCTAACAAATTTGCCCCCTAAACCTCTCTCAAATGTATCTCTTCTCCAGCTCTGCCACCTCCGTAGTTCAAGTTCTGCTATCTCTTGCCTTCCTCCATCCCCACTCTCAACATCAACTTTTCTACACTCAAGCCAAAGATCTATTAGAATAAAAATCTTGTCACCCCCTCCTGCTTAATAAAGCTTCCATGATTTCCCCACTGTTCTTAGTATAAGTACCCAGATTCTAAATGTGACCTATGAAGGTCCTGCCAGGTCTGGCTTCTAACTTGCTCTCACACTTCTCCACACTCCAGCCACCCAGCCTTCTCTGGGCTCCTAGAACGCATGCACCATGCTCCCTCCTGAGTCTGCGCTTCATGCAGGCGACTTCTTCTGTGTGGAATGTGACTCTCCAACTTTACCAAGTTGACAGCTCTTCATCCTGCAGCTCTCACTTCAAAAGTTGCTTTCTTAGGGAAGCCTTTCTGGATCCCCCAGATGAGATTAACTCCCCACTCCAGGCTCTCACGGTGCCTTACACATTTCTTTCAGAGCACTCACCATGGCTTGACGTCATGTCTTTGTGAGATTATTAAGGACACTCTCTTCCTCATTAGGCTTGTCAGGTCCAATGAGGGCAGGGAGCAGTTAGTTTTACTCACTGTTTATCCCTAGAAACTAGCACAGTCCCTGGCACATCATATATGGTATAAATAAATTTTTAGCAAAGAAAACAGAAAGGGCTCTAAAAATTCATTCTTATAAGGCCAAACCAGGGCTTCCCTGGTGGCGCAGTGGTTAAGAATCCGCCTGCCAATGCAGGGGACACGGGTTCGAGCCCTGGCCCAGGAAGATCCCACATGCTGCAGAGCAACTGAGCCTGCGCTCTAGAGCCTGTGCTCTGCAACAAGAGAAGCCAAGACAATGAGAAGCCCGCGCACCGCAACGAAGAGTAGCCCCCGCTTGCCTCAAACAGAGAAAGCCCATGAGCAGCAACAGAGACCCAATACAGCCAAAAATAAAAACAAATTAGTAAATTTATTTTTTTAAAAAAGGCAAAACCAATGCAAGGTTCTCAAACTTCAGTGGGTGTAGAAGACCTTGGGGATCACCCATTGGTAAGCCGACCATGCTCAAATGCCTTTTCTTTTTTTTTCCTCTTTAACTGTTGTTCAGAGGTAATGGAGACATGAATAGAGAGGTAATGGAGACATGAATGATACACTGTGGAGACCACTTCCCTGGAATGACTGAAGATTATATTGGATATATCAGGGGATGTCCCTACTTTTCATTAGTGTTTCAATAAAAATAAACACTTCCAATACCTGTAAGAGATAGCATAACAATGTTTATTTACCCAGAGAGATTAAAATGTGTAATATGACTATTGGTTCATGTATCAATGTCAATCTATCTATAAATTTCCAAAAAGGCAGTACTTCATTTTACCAATAAACTAGTAAGTGCATTTTAAAGTGCTGTAGGATAACAGGAAATAACAAAGCACAGATGTTGGAGGACAAACTTGAAACCACACCAGTGGTGTGCTGGAACCAGTTCACACTGGCTCTATAGAGCCATTCGTTAAAATTTTCAGAAATTTTGAGAGATGGTTGTTAAATGGCCAATTAAAAATTCAATTGTATTAATGTACAACAGCAAAAGTAATAAATACTCAAAATTCACCTCTTCCTAATTATCTTACACTTTACCATTGCCTATGGCTTGAGGTTATACTTGTTTACCGTTATCTGTATGGTGGCAGTGCTCGATAATGGTGAGCTGCACACCCCTTCCAACTCTGCACCCAGGAATGTCACCTCAAGGTTTGAAATGGCCATAGTGGGGGTATTTACACCATGGAAACTGGCAAATGCTACCAATCAGGGCTGACATTTTGGGGAACTAAATGTTATACCTTTAAGTAGCACGCCACTGAACAAAACCACTGCCCAGGAAAACATTGTAAGGGTCTATAATAAATGTGAAGCCAACTTTTACTTGGAAGATGGATAGGTTAAAGAAGTATAGAAACATGTGTCTGTCTTGAGGAAATCATTCTCAAAACTGTGTAAGGGTTGACGGTGATTGTTTTCTCAATTTGAAGCTATAATTATTCTACAGACGTGACTTTCATTGCAAACATCAGTCACTGAAGTGTCTGTAATTTTAGGGAACAACCTGTATACCATTACTTCTAAACAAACATAAATGTGTTGATTAAATTGAGACGTTAAGTTCTTAAGAGTGGGTGGGAGAGGTTCCCTTCCTCTCTCCCTGCCAAACTTCTGGAAAGAGTGGCTTATACGCAAGCCATGTTTGCTTACCTTCTCATCAGTCTTGGCTTCTACCTCCACCATTTGACAGAAACTGCTCTAAGGTAACCGCTGACCTCCTTACTGCTAAATTCGATAGCTTTTCAGTCCTCAGTGCTATGACCTCCCGGCTTTGTTTCTGTGGGCCACTCCCGTCTCCTCCATTAGACTGGATTAGTGGAGGGAAAATCCTACCCCTCACCTCAAACCTAGCCTGGCACAGTATTTGCCACTTTCTAGGTGCTCAGGCACTGTTTGCTCCGTCAGTGGCCTGAGTTTTCATCTCTGTGACCTTGAGCAGTCATCTCACTTCTAGGGATGTGTTTTCTCAGACATGAAAAGAAGATGAATTATGTGGGGGCCCCTTTTTTCCCTGCAGTTTGTCAAAAGCTCACCTTTCAGGGTCCTGAGGGGGCTGACGCTCACCCCGTTTCAACTGAGCATTACGAGCAGGGGTGTCCACTTAGGCAAATGCTTAGATTTTCACTTTCTTTATGGTCTGAGGGCCTAAGGCCCAAAGCTATTCCTTTGCCTTCTGCTGCTTCTTGGCTCAGAGCCAGGTTGAGTGACCTCGAGGATGTTATGGTTATCACCTTGGGATGAATGGGAGCTGCACAACACAAGCCGGCAAGCGTACAGAACTCCTGTGAGATCTGTAAGCTACAGGTCCTGGTGCAACATTCCCATACTTGAGTAATGCATATTTTATCTTCATAATGTTTTTCCCCTGAAGTTGATCCCCGTCAACTCCTTAGTCATTTCTGTTGCTTGTACTGAATTCCCTCAAGTCTAAAATTCTCTTTTCCTAGAGCTGCAGGAATCAGAACCAAACAGTATTCCAGATGCCACTTTCCACTCCAGCATTACAGGATTTACAGAGGGGGAATGATATCTTGCATTATAATAGCTTAGCCACATAAAGATCCCATCAGTCAACAACATTCAAGTTTCCGCTCTCATCTGGAGGTCAAAGCTTCTGGTTCTCCCAGCTCATTATCCCAAATACTGATCATCCTACATTTGCTTCCTTGCTTACTGTCTCCAGGAGGTGTCCACCTATTGGGTCAAAGGCCCCAACGTGGCGAGGTCACTTCTGAAATTAAAAGGGGGCAAACACATCTACCTTGTGCATACACATACATAAAGAGCAGTCCGACAATACTCACCTGAATGCTGAATTAGTCAGCAAGCCATTAGAAATGAATCTAAATGATATAGGGCACGGTTCAGGGAAAAGTCATGAGATAAAGGAAACACACAGGCCCGGGCTGATTAAAAAGATAATTAGTTGTGGAAAATAAGGTTGGGCTCCAGCCAAGAATTTGTCTTTGACAAAGATAAACCAAAGGATCCAATATAGTCATGTTGGGGGGATTTAGTTGCTGTTCTTTTATAGGAGCTGAAGAGCCAGAACAAAGCAACAGTCAGTTTCAAAGTACAGCTCAACTCCTCCCGTCTGTTGTTTTGCTCATAAACATACAGGCTGTTTCCTTTCATCTGCACAGGCTCACGCAATATGGAGAACGTACAATAGGTTTAAGCCAGAATTATAAATGAATGCGCAGAGTGGTGGTCAAGCCAGGGATCTTTTGGCCAAAGAAAGAATCTTGATGTCTCTGGCTGGAATTAAAAAAAAAAAAAAAAAAGAGGAACCTCTTAAAGACCTAAAAGGCCAGCAGACTTACCAGTGATAAAGAAAAGAGAGGCATCTCTTACCTGAATTGTTAAACCTCATAAAGGTGTTTGAAATGCCTAATAACACAGGTTTAATCTCTACATAAGGAACAAGAAAAATTTTCCGTGAATGGCCAGATAGAGGGGGGCTGACAATAAGGAAGGAGGGAAGTTGGGGAATGATGCCAGATACAGTATTTGGACCCGAAACTGCAACTCCAAAGGTTCTGTGAAACTACTTGCCTGAAATATTGTTTTGATAAATAAGCCATATCCTTGTGGAATTGAAATCTCCAACTGTTCCACTGGCACGGACATCTCTGCAGTGACAGCACATGCCCCAGACTGTGGAGCTAACTTGAATTAAATTTCAGATGTGGGGGAGCTCTGGGAGGGGGTGGTGGCAGTGGGAGGTTTATGAACAGTATGCTGGGGCTCTGATGTTGTCATAACCAGATGGCTTCAACTCTATCATTTAAACAGAAACAAACACGTCCAGAAAGAATATAATAATGACAGGAGAAGCATCAAACAGCTTCACCTGTACCCGAAATCCTAACTGCTTTGTACCCAACGGTAAAGCCCACAGTGGAAATCCCGTAAATTTTGGGAAATCCCAGAAGAGACTTTCATCTTGCCAGAAGCTTGGTGCCAGAACTGCTACCCTTCTGAGGACATGTTCCCTGAACCTACCAGCCCCCAATCCACAGCTTTCTGTGAACGAGGAAGGGCAAATCTGAAGCCTGGTTTGTCCTCCTGGATCCTCTGACAAACAGGCCAGCTGAGGCACCTTTCCAGAGCTTTTGCTCTTGCTATTCCCACAGAAAGAAAGCTTTACCTCAGATTGCATACCTAAACATTTCAGAAATGGAACTTCCTCCAGTTGCTTACATAATCTTTTCAGGGTATCACATTAGAAGAACTCTCGCTCAAGTTGTGTAACCTTAGGCATGTCCCTCGGGGTTCAATTTTTCTCACCTATAAAATGGGAAGATGCTATCTATCTCTCATTTATCCTACCCAACCCATCGAGTTGTTGGGAAGTTCCAATGAGATATCGTACAGGAAGCTTTGCTGAAACGTGAGCAGTGCTGAGCCAGTGCAGTTACCTGAGAGACACCGTGGGTACAGGAGACCCCTGGTGCGCCCTGGTCCCCAGATCCACGTGCTGATCTGGAAAGTGAGGACTCAGGAGGCACAGGACAGCAGCCAGGACATGGAGAACTGGGCACGTGCTCACATAGGTGACACTTAGGAGGAAACCGAGAAGCGCAAAGGAGTGGTTTCTAATGAGCAAATCCTGCCTTTGATTATACTGATAATAGGTCAAATAATACACTCCTTGGCCCAATGGCCAATGGTTCTCCAGTGTATCCCACTGCCCTGTCCAACACTGCTGCAGGAACGGCAGAGGAGGAGCCCCAGAGCATTCCTGTAAGCTCACCGGGAATCTGGACATTAACTTTTCTGCAAACACATCCAGTCAGTGACAGAACCAGTCAGAGATAAGAATTTCCCTTTATTAAGTCTCCACAGTCATGTCCCCTTGATATTTTTGTATTTACTTAAGGAGAAGGGAGATTGGGAATTCGGTCTTAAAACCTGTAGGGTGCAGGAAAGCCCACTTCCGTTACTCGCCTTGGCAGAAGGAGCCTGATCCCTCGGTAGGATGTGGCCTGTGAGATAAGAAGGACAGGGGACTGGCAGGTGCTGGCAGCTCACAAAGGGAACTTGAGATTAGGGAGACGCAATGAATTCCTACTGCTTAGACTTTTTGAGCATAATCTCTGCAAGCTAGAGAATCAAACTAGGCCTTCAAAATCCCTTAAGGAACTCAGACCCAAAAGACAAGCCAGGTGAGTGAAACAAAAGACCAGAGATACCACACAGTACAAAATAGTAATTATTTATATTTTCAAAAAGAAAAAAATTAACATTTGGAAGTTCTCCCCTGTAGGAAGAGGGGCGAATTGGAAGGAACAGGACTGGCTCCTATGCAGGTGGCAAGTCAGGTATGAACAGCTGAGCAATCTGGGCTGGGAGTTTTTCCACACAGCATTAATAATAAAATTTCCTTTTCTTTTTGCTCTGTTTTTGTTTTGTGTGTGTTTGTTTTTTAGAAAAAGGAACAGGGGAGAAGAAATAAAATCAGAGAAAAATGCCAAAAAACATTTTCCACAATATCTAAAAACAGAGAACCATAGTTTTTGTCAAGACAGTATGAATTCTGGATGAATTATTTTTTCCAGTTTTCAACACCAATAAAGATTTTTTTCCAAAAGCTACCACATCAGAATACTCATCTTCTAGACCAAATCATCTCCTTCCCCTTCCACCTCTGCTTGTTGTTTTTCATAAAAGGGTAACGGGACGTATTGTGTTCTTGCAAACAATAAGTGCTAACAACAAGAGAGCTCTTCTGATACTTGCATGGTGGTGGTGAGTTCTCACAAATACCCAAGTTTTAGCACAGCTGGATGGACTAAAACTTCTCTCAACATAAATACTACTGGAATCCCAAAACTGATTTTTGAGAAATTCTGCAAAAATCCTTTCTTCTTTCCTTTTCCCTTCTCTTAAAACTAAATGTCCTTTTTTAATTTTCTTTTTGCTCCAGGCACCTGACGATCTGTTCTGCTCAGTCAGATGCAGACAGGTTTCTCCCAAGTACCACCGCTGGGATGTCCTCAGGGCTAGCGCCTAAACTGAATCCCCACAGTATCAAACTCGGCCAGGCCAAAGAGAACACAGTGACGCAGCAACAGGGTTTTCATTAGGTTGAACAGCCCCGAGTCCCGGGCCCTTCCCTCCCCCCACCCCCATTTCCCCCAAGTTTATTTAGTGCTGTTTTAAAAGTCCGGGGCCACGATGCAGTCTTTTCCCCCCACAACGGAGTAAAAGCTCCACAGATTGCGCTGTCTACCTGGTGGTTTGTGGCAGCAACAGTGGCTGCTGCTTCTGGAAAATAAACGGAGTCTTACAACAGGATCTTAGGACTGCTTCAGGCGCTTGCGTGGGGGTCCCAGAAACGGGCACTGTGCTGAAGCCAGAGAGCGGTACGCCTCAGCCACCAAGTGGGGATGTGACACCACCATTGACTTCCACCCGGAGGTCTCCAAGACATCCGAAGCATGACTAGGAGAAATGTGAGAGATGGGTTACCAGAGGGGTGAATGAAGGATGAATTAAACAGCCACCTAGACAGCCGAATTTCCCAGGGTTTGCTGTTATGGGTGTCAATGCAAGACGTACTCAGACAGAACCCTTAATATGCATGAGAATTTGCTTGTTAGACAATGTGCAGACAGGTGACCAGGTTACGACTGTTGTAACTCTGAAAACTAGGACTCTGAGACACTATGTTCTCAATTACAAAAGATGAAGTGTTCCTCAGGCTCTTCTCTACATCATCAATGCTCCTCATATTCATTGGTGATGCTGACAAAGGGAAAGAGCAAGAGTTCTCTGGGTCCGACAGCTCTGAGTTCCCATCTGGCTTTGCCATTTACTAGTCCCATAACCACAAAGCAGGTCATAGCCTGGGGCCTAACTGATAATCGAAAAAGAGGGGCTAATACTCACACTTCACTGAATGGTTAACATCTAAAAAGCACCAAGCAAGTGTCCAGCACAGAGTGAGCACTCAGGACAAGGAACACTTTGCTTCGAAACAATCTTACAGACTTAGAGGACATCATTTCCTGTTTTCAGGGCATTTTCTGTGTTAAATAATGTTTACTCACCTACCCTGCAACCTCTTAGACCTCTCACCCCCCAGAACTGCTGTTTTGAGGGCTTTATTAGTAGACCTGCTTCTCTTCCTGGGGTTTTTTCCAACTTTTGCTCCCCATCAGGCAAAAGAGTATAACATGTCCCACTGAGAATTATTTCAGAAAGTAATATGGTCATTTAGGATGAAGGAACAGATCTACTGGAATTTACTCTTCTTTCTCAAAACAGTTATTTTATGACCTTGTCTCCTGATTATGCCTTCTCTTTTCCCCATTCTGCAGTCGACCATTGGACACTCTTACTAACTCATAAAAATCCACTTCTGCTCTCCCAGAGATCTGCATGTCTTTTTTTAAGCCGGTGAGTGTGAAGTAAAGATACTATCGCTTTAGGGGACACAGCTTTTTCAGACCAGCAAGTTGTCATTTTCATCAATTCTGATCCTGCAAGGTAGTAATACACTTCACTCACCAATCAGATTATACTGATGAAAGCAAAACCATTTTTCACACTGTCAAGCTGAAGGAAAAGATGGACACTCTCTACCTACTACTAAAAAGCTTAATGAAGCTACTCACCTGTTTCACTCACCAATTCAAAGTCTTCCTTTCTCATTCGTTAACTAACCCAACTACCCTGAAGGAACTTTGAAGATGACAACTCACTAGTTGATGAAATCCACTGCCTGAGTTTTCAACTGATCTGCGCTGTGGAGGTCAGCCAGGATGAGAATTTCTGCGGCGTTCTCCACGGAGAGGTTACTGCAGAGGGCATCCTCACACATGACCTTTAAACGCTCCAAGGCATACTGTAAAACACAAGCGTGGCTGTCGTCAGAGCAGGAATGGCTCTGGGCTGACTGCTACTGAAGTTGTTTTCTTCAGCTGTACCATCACGTAACTGTATACCTTAACAAAACCGCACAGACCATGAAAATGCTGCTACTGCAATTATAAAACATAACCATACTCCGAAGGCCGAAATAAACAGCCAAGATAACTTGCATAGCTGCCATTCAAGTTCTAAAGTCTATTAGAAAAATGGCAATTATGGAATAGACCCATATCTTCAAGTTTTCCCCTACACCGACTACCATTAAAGTGTCTCTTAAACCATCAACACCTACCCTTACAATGAGGCATTTCTCTGCTTCAAGTCAACAGGGACATTACATTTAAGTTTCTGCAATCCTTTTATTTAGAGCCAGACTAGGGTGCAGCACAGTCCTTTCTACTTAAGCATTGTCACCAGCCCAGCAGGATATTCCAACTGTCCCATCAGGCTGTGAAAAGGAGCCCTGTGGTGACTTTCACCAGCATCTCTACCACTCATTATTCCTGAATGAGGGTCAACCAAAGGCCTCCTTTTCAACAGAAAAGGATAAATGGAGTCCTATCTTATTGGGGTTGAGGTTAAGATTCTTAAGGTAGAAGAACAAAGCAACAGAGACCCTGGATCCAGTTTCAGCCTAAAAACTTCCTATTTTCCAAGTAAAGGGTATAAATAAATGTTTTGGAAATGAAGGCCTAGGTTAATATTGGGCACATCTGATCTACTTGATTTGTTTTGATGCAACTGTACTACTTGCTCTCAAATATATTATGAACTTACTAAGGAACTTCAGGGAAAAGGGGGAGGAAGGGATAAAAGAAGGTCCAAAATAAAATGTCATTAATCAGTTCATAGGAGAATGGTTTGCTCTGAGAATATCCACAGTCTCCGTATAGGTCCCATCTTGAGGGCCTGAGAACTCAATGACACAATAATACTTCTTCAGGCTGAATCATGATGATCAAACCAAGACAATTTTATTGTTATGAATTCTGGGTGAGGAGGCATATCTGCTGGCACTGTGATCTCCTGCAGCAAAAAGAGAGTTTTATTGGTTTTGGGTGCAGCTTTAATTTCTTACATTTGAGTAACTAGAAAACAGTTTCCATGGAAAACAGGAATGACACTACACAAGAAAGAAATTAGGCTGCCGTTTTCATTTTAAAAGACTGAAAAAGGTTAAGTAAATGTTCAGTCTTCACACAGTGCTGCACAGAATATTCACCTTATCCTTTCTCAATAAAATTCTTTTAAAAGGACTTTTACTGTGAATAGCTCTGATCCCTACTGCATAATTAGACAAAAGTAGCCATTTTCATCCCTTGGGGACAAAGTTTTTTTTCTTAATTATGCTTCTGAAAAACCTGCCTAATGGCAGAGATTGAAATTTTGTCTCCTAGGCCTGGGTTATATGTTTTGTTTTGTTTTTGGTCTAATTACACATGTCCCCAGGAGACTGGAAAAACTCAGAAGAAGCTGTTTCAGCCTCTTGGGTAAATTTTAGATGTTTAGATCCTTCCATAAAAATTTTCTTATTCTGTTTTCCTGAAGCTCACAAGGAGGTGTAAAGGTAAAAATGTTTTCAAATAAGCTTAGAGCAAGGACTGTCTAATGGGAAATTCTGAATGGAATTTGAAAAACACACCCTTCAGTTACTTCTCATTCATAAATTTAGAGCACTGCTGTGGTTCAACTGCTTTAACTACCACATTGTACTGAAAAACACCAACCTTAGAATGTCAGTTCAGGCTGACCGCCTGCTCTCTGTACTTACAATAGGTTCCCAGTAGGCTCTCTGGCTGAGGAGCAGGAATGAAAACCCAGGGACACAGATGTCTAACCCTGGCTCTGAGAATGTACAACTCTGAGTTTTAGTATTTCTGTCTAAAAATTGGACCTTGTGATGCTACTCATCCTTATGGGAGCTAGAAGATGAGGGGGATAAATGCCTGGTATGTATAAGTACAAGTGACTGCTTCATTGAAAATCAGAGGACGGGGAATTCCCTGGCAGTCCAGTGGTCAGGACTCTGTGCTCTCACTGCCGAGGGCCTGGGTTCGATCCCTGCTTGGGGAACTAAAATCCCACAAGCCGCGTGGTGAGGCCAAAAAAAATAAGAAGAAAAAAAAAATCAGAGGGCGGATGAGGCAGAATCATTATAAACTCATGTTTATAAAAAAGCAGCCATTTGGGCTGTGTATTCTACTTCCCCAGAACTCACAGCAAATATTTTCTTTCCGTTTCCACTGAAAGCAAGTTTCCTCTGGTCAGAACTGAGCTAGACTGGAAGGGTATAGGATGTTCACATTGCTTAATTGTACTTAATAAAGTCTTGAAAGGTGATAAGAAAGATACAGCTATTATTCAATCCTTTTCACGGGTAGCACTGATTGGGTTTACATGCCTCATCCTCTACAAACACTCCAAAAAGATGATCAATAAAGAAAAAACCTCCACTGTAAACACACTCTCCTCAGGGGTGCTAAGGGAGAAGGAAGGAGATTACTCCCGTGAGTGAATCCTGAGAAGGCTCTAGTGCTCTCAGGCCAGAGCCAGCTGTGCCCCTCAGGTGGGTGCTGCAGCATCACGGCAGGAAAAGGAGGCACCTCCAGCAGAGAACCATCTTTCTCATGGGGTCTACTGCTGGCCGGGTTTAAGCTCTTTAACACCCTTGCCTCAACTGCCCCCCAATGTAAGAGAAGATTCCACAGGATAAATAGCAATCCTTTTACACACACACCCGCCCCCACCCCCCAGTCACATTTCCTCAGACCACAGGGCCTTGGAGGAACAGGTCACTGCTCTCTCTGGTCTATCTACACAATGAAAGTCAGTTTCCCAAAGTGTGTTTTGGGGAACACTAATCCCCAGAGGTGATCCTTGAGAAAAGTAACTCCAGGGTTAACTAAATTGGAGAAATTTGTCTATGTAATACATTCTCTTTTAGAAAACTAACAGTACACACTGACATACTAAAGGTTCTGAGAAAGGTCCTGCTATAAAAGAGCAACACAAAAAACCCCAATTTGACTTGGTGTTTCATTAACCTTTCCCCCTCAACCCTATTTTGGGAATCACCAGCCTGTTGTTTTAGGTAATAACCGTATTTCCTTAAGGCTAAGATCTACATTTTTATTTTCACACTTTAACATTTCTCAAATTAAAATGTGTCTTATAATCAAAGCATACATTTATTGTAGTAGTATCTCTTTTTTCCCAAAGATCTATTCATCATCTTACAATTCTGAATATGGTATATTTCAATAACTTCCAAGGTAAAAGCTGAAAATGCTAATAAGCAGGATACTAGGTAAAAGTTATTCTCTTACTGACAGAGTTTAAATAAAAGTTAATGAACTCAAGAACATTTTTGTAAATTACAAAGCCAAATTATAAATTATAAATCCAAATGTTAGTATTATCTGAATCTTCAAAATCACTGTGGTTAAATTTGAGATTGGCAAGAGAAGAGAGGTAAACATCAACTTATCCTTCTTTTCCATAGTTAGGATGACCATATAATTTACCCTTCAAAGCAGGATACTTTTGAAAATAAAAAGGGTGCTATCAGTAACTGTGTTGGAACGTAAGTGTAAACCAAGACTGTTCTGGCCAAACTAAGATATATGTGGAACTTCCCTGGTGGCCCAGTGGATAAGACTTTGCACTCCCAATGCAGGGGGCCTGGGTTCAATCCCTGGTCAGGGAACTAGATCCCACACGCACGCTGCAACTATGAGTTCGCATGCCGCAACTAAGAGCTCGCATGCTGCAACTAAGGAGCCCGCCTGCCGCAACTAAGAAGCCCACGTGCTGCAACTAAGGAGCCCGCCTACTGCAACTAAGACTGGTGCAACCAAATAAATAAATAAATATTAAAAAAAACAAAACTAAGATATATGTTCATCCTGCCCACAAAGCAACATAAACGCCCAGTCATGAAACTCATGATGTCACCAAAACTCCTAGTCTTGTTATTATTTTCCTGTTCTTATCTCACCTTGTCAGCAGCTGCCAGCAAATCATCAGCCATTTTGTCGAGGTTCGGAGCCTTCCCCGTGTAAATGAAGCACATCATTTCCTTAAAAACTTCAGGCTCCACATCATTGATTTCAACCCGATTCTATGCCAAAGAAACTAAAAATGAGAAACATTCCAACAGAACAAAATCTCTAAACAATTTTCATGATTTTAACCTCTGATGAAGAGAGGAGCTTGTATCATTTTAAATCTAACACGAATGGAAAAGTTCTCTTTGCCCTATTTGATTGTAATAGCCTTTTCTCCCATCATATGTACAACCTTTGTTTTCTTAAATACAATAGTAAGACAACTATATCTTTGATTTTTCACCTTTCTTTTCCTCAGTAGAAACACATGTCTAATACCCTCACCCAAGACTATTTGGATGACCTGCCTGGAATAGTGATTCTGCTTTACCTAGAATGCTTCCAGACTACCTCTCTCTGCTCTCAGAAATTGTCTGTTCAGGGAACTGTACTCCATTTTAATAACATAATAAGACAAAAAAAACAGGAAAATAAATCTGCTGCCAAATTGGGAAATGATCTGATTCTAGCCACCTAGCTAAAAAGACGTTATCTGTATCCTGTTAACATACCTTTTTGCTTTCCTCCATTTCATGTTCAAACATGGCACTAAAAACTGGAGAACGAGCTATAAAGTGAAAGGAAAACAGAGACAGATATGGTTATCACACCAAAATCTCTTGGTTCTTCTGTTATGAAGAAGAGATCATAGAGATCATTTTCTTTTTTTTCTTTTTTGGCCGCACCACGTGGTTTGTGGGATCTTAGTTCCCCGACCAGGGATTGAACCTGGGCCAATGGCAGTGAAAACGCCGAGTCCTAACCACTGGACCACCAGGGAACTCCAGAAGAAGAGATCATTTTCTTTCCTGTCCCACTACTACAGAAATGGTCTTTTATATCAAATTATGCCAGAATTATAAAATTACTTTCTTTTTATATTATATAATAAGTGAATAATTATTATATAATACATAGGGAAAAAAGAAATCACTTCTTTCAAAATAATTTGTTGGCTCCATTCCAACCATTCATATTTCAAGGAGATGACTCAAATTACCTATCTATGTTAGATGACAATGATATCCTCTGAGTAGATCTTGGGGTTCAAATGGAAGGTCCTTCATGGTCTAAGCAGGGTGTCCTAATACCTGCATTTTTGCCTGGAACAATGATACCTACCTTCCTCCGCTTCCAGGGACCACACAGCAAGGAGGTCAAGAACAGGGCTCAATGGCATCCGTTAGCTAGATGAAGTGTAGGCTTATTTATGGCAGGCTGTCCGTTCCTCCAAGCCATGCATTATCAACAGAGATGATAACGCCCCAAAGAGGTGAAAACAATCTTAGGTATCACAATCACTTGTGGCCCTTCAGATCTTAACCCAACTAGACAAAATCTTATTCCTTAGTACTTAATGTCTCTTAATTTTTTCCTTAGGGGTGGGAATAATGAAAAAAGATTCAGAAACAGTGTTCTAAGCCATGCCCATTCTAGTCTAATGAACACCATGAAAAATAAGTAAACTTAATTTCAACCGTGAAAGTAATAAAATGGCTAAGAACTCAAATTTATCATGTCCAATAAATCAGGGGTTTTGGTGAAAGTTGAGACTACCAACCTCTACCTAAGAGAGGAGGAACAGATGGAATATATAGAAGGAGTTTCAGCTAACAGGCACCTGGAACTTTGACCTAATTTATGTCAGAAAGGACTAATTTTAGATTTGCCATTTTCTAACCATATAATCTTGGGCAAATCACGTAACCCTCTGAACCTCGATATTTTAATCTATTCCAAAAGAATATCAGTTCTCATTGTTCTTATCTCTGAAAAGCTATAGACTGTAAGGTACTCTATAAATACATTACAGAAGCTGAAGACTAAAGGGCTGGTGCTTTTAATAAAGAGGGAAGGGTCCAAAGCAGCAATATGCCTACAGGGATCAGTGGATAGAGAGAAGCTGATGTTATGAGAATAAATAAAATAATCTAGGGGGACTAAGTAGAGTGAAAAGAGAACTAAGGCAGACCCTTAGGGAATAACAATGTTTAAAGGGATGGGTGAAGAAGAGGGAGGCCACACATTAGAAGTAGCCAGACAGCCAGCCAGAGAAACCAGAAGAAAGGAGTCAAATAATATATAAACTAAAGAGTCCCTCAAACTTAGGAACTAGCAGGTCATGTAACTTTGGAAAACCGCTTTTGTGGCATGGAGGCAAACTGAGGATAAGTGGGAGGAAAGAATAGAGAGAATGAATATGTTAACTCAAGAAACTTAGCTCTGGAAAATAAAGAGAGAATAACTAGAGGGAGAAGCTTGAGCGTGTTTACAGGCTGAGCGTAAACAGGCAATAGGAGAAAGAGATGGCAAAGATACCGGATAACAAGGGTCTAACTGGCAGAGTCAGGCTTCTGAGAAGGCAGCATGAAACAGAACAACAGTAGAAAGTAGTCTGCTTTGGACACGAAGAACACCTCCTCCACTGAGAATGCAGAGAAAATGCAGGTGAGAGGCAAGAGCCGAGGGAGAAGGGCCTTGATTTTCTCTTGGAAGCAGCAGCAAGGTCATCTTTTAGGAGGTGGAGATTAAAGGAGAGTGGTAAAGGTTTGAAGTGTCTATTGAGAAAAAAGAAAAGGAGCTGACTATGCATCTGTAGAAAGAGGTCTCGGCAGTGCCGAGCGCCTAGCTGAGCAGAGGCACGAACACAAGAGTTAATGACTTCCTTTAGCAAGTCTCAGTAACACTGAGTTGAGAGAGGGAACAGGAAGATGGTTAGACTGAGCCAGACAGAGGTTTTGCCAGGTGTGTACTTTAGAATGACAGGGCTGAGGGTCTTGGTAAGAAATCTGTTGCCTGAAGGTTCATGTGATTTCCTCTTACATCTTTTGGCCTGAATACAAGTTTGTGGCTGAAAGCTATGCTTCCCTGTGAGGTAAGGCCATCAGACTGCCTTAACAGTTCCTGCTGTGTGTCAGTCTTTCTGGTCTTAAAGACTAAGGGCCTATTACTAGAACAAGACCTGATCTTCCACGTCACTGGCAACATTCTCATTCTTCTAGTATGTCTGTATGGAAGAGAGGGCTAAGACCTCCAGGGC
Source organism: Balaenoptera borealis (assembly GCF_965194805.1). Taxonomy (NCBI): domain Eukaryota; kingdom Metazoa; phylum Chordata; class Mammalia; order Artiodactyla; family Balaenopteridae; genus Balaenoptera; species Balaenoptera borealis. The sequence continues at coordinate 24,588,950 of NC_138879.1, read as the reverse complement.
TGGGGACTTGGCTATGTGGTGGTTCAGTCCCGAGTCCAGAATCCTCTCCGTTACATCCTAAGTCCCTGTCTAGGGGCTGATACCTGCTCTTAACCAGTGTTTTGACATCTAACCTCCAGGTGCAAAGGCATCCAATACACATCATCATCCATTCCTTGAAAATGGTGGCCTAAGTCCACTACAGAGAGTTATGGAGAGTAGCCCTTTTGGTTTTGACAACTAATGTCACCACAATATAAAAATATATTTAGCTGCAGTTTTTTTGTACTAGTTCAAAAAGCTGAAGCTATTCAAAAGGTGATTATGCAGCCTACTGTTTTTCCTTGTTTAATCACAACTAAAGCTCCCCATGAATAAATACTAACCTGCTAAGATAGCTTTGTGAGCCTGGAATTCCTGGCCAGCAACACACAAACAACAGTCTGTGAACCGGGAATTCTCCCACAGTCCTCCTAACTCATCCGCCAACCGGCACTCAGGAACCTTCACCATATTCATGGTGTTCTGGCCAGAAATGTTGACAGAATCTTGCACCACACTCACCTGTGAAAGATAAGAAAACACAGTCCAAAGCTTTTGTTACCAGGAATTTTCTTCCCAGCAGGAGGAGAGATGACTTTTACCTTGTTGTTATAGTACATTTAGAAACTGATGTTAGGCATGTTCTCTTGAAACCACCTTCACAAATGAAGTCTTTAACCTCTGGATCAAGTAATTTCCAAACTATCATGATCATACTTATTCTACACCATCTCAGGACAATAAGGAGAGAGCCCCACAAATCTCCTTCTCTTCCAAACTTCTAATAAGCTCCTCCTTCCCTGCCCTGAAGACCTGGGCAAAACCCCCAGAGGGAAAAAACTGACAGAAACAAATGTTAAACCTCAAGTATTTACCTTATTCTGCCTTAAGCAAAAGGTTAAATGCAAAGAACTCTATAGAAACTGCCATTTAAACTAAACTCTCCAGAGAAAAGAATCTAATAAGCCTAAAAGCACTTCACTTTTTTCAGTTAGTTCTGGAACATAAAAATAAAATGCAGCTTCCATAGGGCCTGGTAAATAATTGGCATTTCCTCACAAATGTTAGTTTAATGAACAGGACTGGGCCTGGAAGATCTTGCGTAGCGATAACTGGGTGGGTATCCCACACCATTTATACCCTTACTCAGTCATTGGTGACAGTGACATACAAGATGACTGGCTCCAGCTGGGCATGCACTTACAGCTTTGGAACAGAATGACGACAACGAGGTTATAGACGAATCCAACTTGCCACTTGGCTTCAGCAGCAGCATGGTTTAACCAGTTGAATTAACTGTTCAGTCTAGAGAAAAACCCTGGTAACTTGTAGATGGATCAATGAAACTCACGTAAGTTTGTCAGGATACAAAATACAAGGATTTATAAACCATATAACATTATAAAATAAATGTAAATTACCAAACTGAAGATGAGACCCAACAGATCAGTCTTCTGCCTGACAACCCTGGCTATGCTTCCTCTCCTATATCACATTAGGTTAGAAATGGTAAAATGAAAGCAGGATTCACAAACCTTGAGAATCAGCTCCCCACTCTTGCTATTCCTATGAGTTAGATGAGAAAGACTGCTGAGGAACATCCTAAATGACCCAAATTTCTTTTAACCTTCAAGATGCAAGTCATCCCTTCCTTAAATGCAGTCATAAACCCAGAGGCAAAGTTAATGCCCCATCCAAATGACCTGTAGTCCCTTCTGTGTAGGAGTGAGATATTTACTATCAGGTCAAGAAGTTTATTCATTTGTTTAAAACTAGCTGTTACGGTCTTGAGCAATGAAGCAACCAAGCTATGAATGTGCTTAGCATTAGTAGCACATTTATCAGAGCCAGAGTATAACATTATTTTAATAGCCCAGGACCCAACACAAACCACCCCACAGAGATCGTCCCATGTAAGATCTCTAATTTGGTTCAGCAACTTTCTCATATTAACACCCTTACTTCTTTGATATAATATTAACACCAAAAGTAGAAGTAGCCTACTTCCAGTTTTAGTTTCAAAATACTGCTGATTTAAAAACAAACAAACAAAACACCAAGGAAAAGACCAATTAAATCCAACTTCCTCATAGGGAAAGGCAGGAATCTCTTGGGATGGCCAATGAAGGGAATGGAGAATGCTTTTGGCACTGGGTTCCTAAGCTTGAATTAAACCAGGCTGACAGGAGCCCAAAGTCATTAACACTTGATGGCAATTTACTAGACTGGGTAAAATGAACTGGCAAGAGCCAAGCTGATTTTCAAACTATGGTTACCAGTGGACTCTGTGCTCGTTACATGTGCTCTTGGTAATGAGTGCGGCCCAAAGACTGTGACTCCTCTCACTGGGGCAATTCCTCTCTTCAGACACAGACAGGAACACAGCAGGAAGGAGAAAGTACCTTTACTGTCTGAGCCAGACTTGTTCTGCAGATATATGGATGCCTGGAGTCTCCAGAGCTCTGAATGTCTGGCACCTCTTACCAACATTAAATACGCTTAATTAAAAATAAATTTTAAATGGCATACACAAATGAGTCTTCAGAGCCCAAACTTTTAACTTAGAAAGGGATTGTTTCCCTCTGCAAATGATGATGCTAAAATGATACCATTTTGAGAAAAACTAAAGATTTTTTTTTAATGCCTATAAAGTTGACTACGGAGACTCATTCAGAATTGCAGCTGTGAAGATGACGTGACTGTGACATTTATGTCTTAGAAATGACTGCATGAAAATGTCTCAGGAAGGCTCTATAACCCTCTAAATTTCAAGTTGTAAAAGGGCCTCACTTTTAAAGTCAATTCCTTTTCTTAAAAAAGAAAATTTCATAAAAGACATAAAACTTCATAAAAGATTGTTCCATTTCTTGTATACTTTGTCTAAACATAGAATGTCAAGGTAAAACCACTGGAAATATATTTTTAATTTCCGTATAATTAAAACAATCAAGAAAAAATAAACAGACAGCATATAGATTGTTTATAGCAGCAGCACTATTTCTAATCAAAAGACTAACAACAATCTATAAATGTCCATCAGGGGACTTCCTCGGTGGTCCAGTGGTTAAGAATCCGCCTTCCAATGCAAGGGACGTGGGTTCGATCCCTGGTCAGGCAGCTAAGATCCCGCACGCCACGGGGCAACTAAGCCCGCACGCCACGGGGCAACTAAGCCCGCGCGCCGCAACTACTGATCCTGCATGCTCTGGAGCCCACGCGCTACAACTAGAGAGCCCATGTGCTGCAACTACTGAGCCCGCGTGCCACAACTAGAGAAGCCTGCGCACCGCAACTAAGACCCAAAGCAGCCAAATAAATAAATATTAAAAGTAAATAAATAAGTGTCCATCAGCAAGAGAATGAATAAACAAACCAATCAACTGTCATGTGAATACACAACAAACTACTGTACAGCACTAAAAATCAAGAATTATGGTTATATTCACAATATAAATAAATTTTAGAAACATAATATGAAAACAGCAAGTCCTAGATGACTACATACATCCTGACACTATTTTCATAAAGCTCAAAAACAAGCGAACCTAAACAATAGATTGTTCAGGCATGCAAATAATAAACAAGGGAATGATAAACAATTCAAAAGCGCTATTTATTATCATCATCTGAGTAGGGAGACAACAGGTCTAAGGGACAGGGGAGAAGCATATATAGGTCAGTTCTAAGTTATTGGTGATGTTGCTGGGTTGGGTGGTAAGTTTACTACATTATCATGTTTATAACCTATAATGATAATACATATTTAATCACCATTTTTGTAGGTCAAGATCAAATATTATTAGCATTTTCATAAGTTCAACTAATGTATCCAAATAATTCATTTAAAAAATGATAAAAAGAAAAATTAATAGACCCACATATTTAAAATTTGGCAAAAATACATATTCCCAGGCTTTGAACGGATATTCTATGTTTGATAAGGAAAGATGTTTTAAGAGTTAACTAGTTTCGAGATATTTCATATTTGGTATTTCATATTTCATATGGTATTTAATATTTCAACTTTAATTGCAACATTACAAAGAGGCACTGGAATCTTCTACCTGTCAGAGGCATATACACTGACGGTGGAATACATGTATATTTACTGCTAACAGCTACTTGTTTTCAATATAAATAAATGGAAAGAAGATCAATAGAAGCTGAAACATTTCAAGTAGATTTTCTGTTGTCCAAATTATTACAGAGAAAATTAAAAGTATAAAGCTTTCATGATTCTCTCTTTCATTATCAAAAAAAAACTTGGTAGAGCCCACGTTTCCTTGGGTAAATGGCATTCAGTTTCACTTAGTGTAGCACAGCAGACTAGAGATGGAAAATGGAGAGCTGACATAGCCCTGACACTAATTTGCTGCACAATGTTAGGAAAAATTACCTGACCTCCTTAGGCACTGCTTCTCTCCCCAGTAACATGAAATGAAGAGAAAAGAACTAACCTAGCTCCAAGGATTGTGATAAGAGACAATTAAGGGAATGCGTTAACTAAGCAATATCAACTTGGAAGAATTGCCGTACTTCCTAACAGTCAGACAGAAAGATCACTGAGAATCAAAAGTGAACCCAGTGTGGCACATTACAAACAAGACTACCCAGTCGGCATTTTTCAGAGTTTCATTAATAGTTTTACCACTGAAATACAGCCCAAACACACAAATGCGTGATTCTCAGTCTTTCACCTTCGGATTCCCTCTTGTGGCCTCTGGGAACAGACCAAAAATATCCACAAAACAACTGTACTTATTACTTACATCAGGACAGGACAGAAGTGCCTGGGCCAAAGACTGAGTAAGGAATGGAACAGTGGAGTACTCATAACCTAAATTTGTATGTGGACATCAACTTCATAAAGGCCTCTAAATTATAAGAAAATACTAACTAAACCAATAATAAATAAAATATAAATATGAACAAAATAAATTTGTTTATAAATATTCTATTGATAGAGGTAGCGAAGGTCAAAGGGACAGAATTTGCACCAAAGGATGACCCAGCTCTGAAATGCACTAAGCACTCAGATGAGTTGCAGACATTTTTAAAACCCACACATTCAAAACACACCCCCCACGCAACTGTCTTGCAATGCTGAATGCTACTAAGTCCACAGAGAGCCTTGGAACAGAAACGAGTCTCACTAGGCACGAGCCCAAGAACAAGAAGCAACACTCAGCACCTGTGGCCAACAGAGAAGTGTGAGAGGAACAGATGGCACACCTGGTCTGATGGTAAGAAACCGATGGCATCAGCAGAATCCAACAGACGTTTCCCTGTTCAACATCTCCTCATTTCCAAAGTGTCATCTCACTTCCCTTCTAAGTCAGTAAGGCATTTCTAAACTTAACCACAGGATTTCTCCTAAGAGAATTTCATATGGGGAAGCAAAGAGAGAGTGCACCTCGGACTTAACTACAGGATGAGAGATTGCCAAGTGAGGGCAGGCCAACTGGTTTCCAAATCAAGAATGTCAATACAAGGGCTGGAGCAGATGGAATGGATCTGGTGATGGTATAGAGGGGAAGCATGTGAGAAAAGGCTGGACCCACTGTGGACTTGAAAATGCTACAATAAAGGTTTTGGTGTTGCCTAAAGCACCAGATGCGTTATTTAGAGGCGATTTCTCTTCCTTCAGAGAGCAGTTCAAAAATTGGCTTTCGTTTCCAACAGAAATTAGAATTTTCCACTATTTTAATTTTTTTCTGAAATATAGGATCTCTAAGGTGGGTGAATATTAAATTGATGGTTTGTTTATGTAACATCCAACATCACATAAAACCACCTAATTGTTCTCATTTCTCCACTTGGGCAACTGAGTATGATCTATAACTACTTGGATTTATGTAGAATTCAAATTCCAAGTCCATCAGACAAAAAACAACTGCAAAATTTTAGGTATTTTTACAGATGCCATCACTCTAGTATTTCCTTCTTTTACTTAGCAATTAAAAAGGAGAAAAGGCAGCTATTATGCAAACTATATTTTATGTATTCAGTGTGATATTTTAATAAACTACAGCTCCCAAATTTCCTAATCACCAGCAACTATTCCATGGAAATATTCAATGAGCTGTGACTTGGAAAAGAAGCTGGCTACTGCTGGCCAGGCCTCGTCTACAAAGGGGCAAGATTCCTAAGGGACACCTTTCCTACCGTGCAGGCGGTGATATGCTGTGAGCCTATTATTTGACAGAGCGCACTGCTAGCTGGGGAACTTGCCTGCACCTTCCCCATGAAAGCACAGTGGTCCTTTTCATAAAGTGATGTTGCTCAGGAAGCAGCTCCTTGACCATACGATGTACAGGGAATGCCAACATCCCAGCTGACTGGAGGTTTTATTCATTTCTTACACTGTGAGCTTATGAGTATCTATAAATGTATTGATAACAGCATGAAATGACCAATTAGTATATACTCATTAAAGAAACCATTTTTCAACTCACTCTCAGTTTGGGAATTTTACTTCAAGTCTTCTCCTATAAACCTGAAAAAGGCTCTTTAGGTCGTTGGGGAGAGAAGGACTCTCCCAACTGACTACAGGTAACTCTCTTAGCTAACTATGAGTTAGAGAGCTTTATATAACCTTCACTCTAGAAAAAATGGTTCTCACCTTCCTATTTCACAATTACCAGCAAGACAAACTGGAGACACTCAACAACTGATAAGAGTCATCTAGTTCGAAAAGCAGAAAAGGAAAGTGCTCTATCAAACACACGTGGACTTCATACTCAAGGAGGAGCCAGAAAGCTCAAGGAACAAATATATTTACATATCTAGTTGCTGGTCATTCTCCTCAGCTTAAAGTTAACAGTCCTTCCAAATGCTTTCTGAAAAAATCCACAGGGAAAAAGCCAGAATTCTGACCCAAGCAGCTAAAAAATCACACATACCAAGATAGTGCACAACCTTTGTTTTTAAGAACAGTAACAAGTGGAAAGCTGAGATGCCCAACAACCTTGAAATCACGGCACAGCTTTTCAGTCAGTCACATAAATCACATTTGTGCAGCACCACTCCACTTGGGGATTTTTCTCACTCACCATCCTTGATACAATACAATTATGTCTACTGATACCCATCAGGTCTGGGAATTGCTACTCTCACAGCAGGGTAAAAGGACTCACCTCACAGAAGAGGGTAAGCTTGTCATCAGGGAGAAGCCCATTGGCCTCATCCAAGAGAAAATCTCTACGGATGAATTTTTTGAATCCCCAGTCTTTGCCTTGCACAAACCTATATGCCCGTTGACTCTCTGGAGTGAAAAAAAAAAAAAGTTATATTTAGGATTACTCAAAAAACCGTATCAAATCCACAATTTGTCAATATATAACGTTGCCAGATGTGAAAATAAAGAGTCGAACAAAGATAACATTTACCCATAGCTTTGGTTTCTTCTCCCTTGGCATTCAGGATGGAGAATTTGAATTTTGCTCGAACTTCACTCTTTGGACAGCTGACCAGTAACAGGTAAAGTGACAGGTAATCTTTGCTCTCTTCATCTAGCCCTTTTGGGTTTACCCGCAAACACCTACCCAAAACAGAAAAAAAAAATGTCGAAAGCATCCGTGTTTGTAGGCTCATGAAAGGACAGGAGGAAACTAGAACATTCGAATCGAGAGGGAGATGTTAAAAAAACAAAACAGACAAAAAAACCCCAGGCCCCATAGCAGGAGATTCTGATTCAGTAAATGACTACTTGGAAATCACTTTTCTAGAGCAACCTCAGGCACCTTTTAAAAAGTAAACAATAAAGGGGCATCCTAGAATCTGACAACACATCCCCTGCATCTCTTCCTCTTTCCTCATAATCTCCCAAATCAGTCTTTTTCCCCCTAAAATATTTTAAAATTCAGCCTAGACTCAATCTATTCTAATCCTCAATCTTAGGAAAAGCAGCCCCTTATTTTGTTGGGACTGCAGTGAAACCAGGAAAAAAAAGTCAGTGAGCCTTTCAATATCACCTTGGGAGAGAAAAAGAATTCTAGAGAAATATGTGAGTAGTAAATAATCTTTTATAGATATTTTATCAATCTGGCAATGATATTCTAAGATTAAAATAAAGGAGGCAGTATGGAGGAAGCACAGACAAAAGTAAACTCCCATTACACAGGGTAGAGTTCCAAGCCAGACTTCTAAATAGAGTTAGAGATGCCAATATGTTACCAACGGATCAAAACAAAATTCAAACAGAATAGGTTCAACTCAGTTAAGTTGTAAATGTCATTAGCTGAACTGCATGTGGTTCAAACACCGCTTCTACCACATACAATACACAGGCCATATGTATCCTTAGGCCTTGCCAGTGTTATGGCACCTCTCTCAAACAGGTGGCCCAATTCAGTGCTTCTCCAGGAAGTGCATATGCCACATACATCACTACACAATTGTGCTAAAGATGCGGATTTAAATACAATGCCTAAGAATAAGCCTTCTCTCAGCACCTAGCAGTACACTGCTTATGTACATGGCCAAAAAGTACTAAACGAAAGGAGAGTTGTTAAAACTTTTCAGTGGGATATCAGAGGTCAAAAATGGTGGTTCACAGATATGTGTTCTGGTCTTTGTAGAGAGCACATGGATGTATCCGTAACCGCCTGCTCCTCCTCGAGAAAACACATGGCTTGGATAGGACTGACCCCCACTCCCAGATCCTATTCCCCTTGCCACAGGGATCAACTGAGGGAACCTAGATCTACACCAATCAGTGCATTCTTGGCCACACAGTTCAGAAGAAGTTCAAAGAATTGGTTGGATGGTAGCGGGTGATGCCCATTGCTACTGCCAGTCACCCTTCAACCACAAGGGAAGCTAAGCTTGAGATGTCAAACAGTGTGGAGAGCAGGGCAGAGCAGAGAGCGATGGGGTCCTTAATCTAACCATTGGGCTGTCTGCTGGATCAAACTACCTTCAAAGACATCCTACACCATGGGCATTCCAGGTACATAAGTAAATAAATCTCCTTTATTGTTTAAAAACAGGCAATCTAAAAGTCAAGAGATATTACATTAAAATCTAGATCTCGTGCTTTTCTTGAAAAATCAGAAACTCTGGCAATGGTCAGCCCTCATCCACACATGCCTCTAGTGAGCTGGAGCTGAGCAGCCACCACTTCTTTTAGAAGGACATTCACTAGTTTGCCAAGTGGTCAACACTCATACCACGTATGGATATTATTTACAACACTGGCTCTCTTTACTCATTTACATTACCCTACAGCCATTTGAGTTTGCTGATCCCCTGATATACTCATTGAATTAATTCAACAAATTATACAGTGAGCATCTGTTATGTATCAGACACCAGGGAATACATTAAGAACAAAACAAAGTCCCTGCCATCAAGGATCTTCCACTCTAGTCAAGTCTCCCGTGAAGCCAAGCAAAACAGGCAACTTATAGAAAAATTTTTATAGCTAAATGTATTCCTCCTCACCATTTCAGCTTATCATTGGCTCCTGATGAAAAGGTTGAACTTTTAATGACTTCACCCATTTCCTCCCGGCAAAAGCTAAAGTTATTGATGGTCCACATGTAGGAGAATTTCACTACTTTGATCTGTTGATAGAAAACCAGGAAGCAATTAAATAGGAAGTGGGTAACCTGAAAAACAGGCTGGAGATCAGATAATTTTCCCTCTACCTCCCTCTGCATAATCCCATGGGAAGACAGCACTGTTTGGCCAGCATGGAGGCTCAGCCTTTTCTGTCTCTCATCTACTTTTTAAGAAATCTCACAGTGACCAACTGCTTTCATAACTTTTCTCAGCTTCTGAGAAACACTGGATGGAAAGTGAGAAAAACATGGACAAGGTTGGGAAAGCAGGTGATTAAGCCACACCTAAAATGAACCTCTGCTCAGAGCAGCTGTTTGATGATTTAGATGTTGATACCACTGCCTGGGGTTGCAATCTCAAACCTGGTTTCCCCCTAAGTTGCCCAACAGAGGAATACACTTCCATCAAGGTGGATGTAGGCAGCAGATCCAGTTTCAAAGATTCCCCTCTTTCAACCTCCCATGAATGCCTAGGGCATTCAGATTCCTCATGGAAAACCAAGGCATGGAAAGCTGACAAGTACTTTATCTAACTATTTGGCAGGTTTGACCCACAGAAAGCAGGAAAGCCAACGTAGAAAAGAAATCTGATTCCTTTCGTCCCCCAAAATCCTCCCAAGAAGCACCCACCTGTGTGTAACACCAGCTCTCAGCTACTGGGCCACTCGACATTTCTGCCGGAGGTGGAGGACTTGGAACCCTTGACATCGCCAGTTTGAAGGTTAAACAAGATTTCCAAAGTCAGGGGACAAAGACTTCTGTTCCTCTTCACCCTGGTTGATGCAAGAAGCAAGAGAATTTTATTAGATTAATGGTATACTATCCTACTATTTCCATTTGACCTTCCAGAGACTGGAAACTCTGTCTCCTGCCTGGAATGCTCTACCCCTATCATTCAAATGGCTTCTTAGCATTCAATGTTAACCTCAGAGAAGATCACCTAACCTAAAACAGTCTCCTCATCACAATGATATCACCCTATTTTAATCTTCTGCACAATACTATTTAATATTATCTTACCAAATGAATTTACTCAAAGGGTACTTAAAGTACATCCATGAAAAGGCTACCTAAAGAGGAGACAGCATGGTGAACACCACATACAGCTTTACCACTGTATGTGGGCTCCTTCCCTTGAGGGTACAAATACTTTACTCCTAAAGGAAAATTACCTTGTTACCTTTCCAAATACTGTCTCATCTTCTCCTACACTTCAGTGCAAACTTATTATTAAGAATAAATAGTTTTCTGGGCTTCCCTGGTGGCGCAGTGGTTAAGAATCCGCCTGCCAATGCAGGGGACACGGGTTCAAGCCCTGGTCCGGGAAGATCCCACATGCCTCAGAGCAACTAAGCCCGTGCACCACAACTACTGAGCCTGCGCTCTAGAGCCCGCAAGCCACAACTACTGAAGCCCGCGCACCTAGAGCCCAAGAGAGCAACAAGAGAAGCCACCGCAGTGAGAAGCCCGCGTGCAGCAACGCAGAGTAGCCCCCACTCGCCACAACTAGAGAAAGCCCACGTGCAGCAACGAAGACCCAACACAGCCAAAAATAAATTTAAAAAAAAAGAATCGTCTTCTATCTATCAACCCATTGCTAGCTGCTCTCTGGAAGGGCAACATTTATCCCTTTCTTAGATGTTTTCCTTTCTCTGTAGCATTAGAGATCTCTCTCCACTTACACTTCACCAGTATCTGATTTTCCAGATTCTTCTTGCTTTCTCTGTTCCTCTGTTCCATAGTATGGAGCCATAGGAACTCTCATACACTGCTGGTGAGACTGTAAATTATTAAGTATATTTGGGGTAGGAATTTGCCATATCTAGTAATGTTTAACCTACTTACACGTAAGACTTAGTAATTCTACTTTTAACTATGTATGTGCTAAAGTAGTGGTTCTCAAACTTTAGGTGCATCAGGATCACTTGCTAATAAACAGATTGCTGGGCCCTGCCCCCCAGAGTTTTTGATTCAGAGGTTTGGAATGGCCCAAGAATTTCCATTTCTAACAAGTTCCCAGGTGACCCTGATACGCCCTGGAACATTTTGAGAACCACTGTCCTAGAAAAACTGCACACGGGCACAAGAAGACATGGACAAGGTCGTTCAATGTGGCAGTTACAGACAAACAAACTAAAAATCCATTAGGAGGGAAACAGATAACTAAATTGGGTTATTTCCATACTATGAAAAACTACTTCAGGATTTAAAAGTAATGAACTATATCTACAGCACCATGGAGATGAGTGAGATCTAACGTGACACTAATGAAAAAAAGCAAGTTTTGGAATGTCATGTGCAGTACACTATTTATGCAAATTTAAGATTTATATATTATTTACAGATATATGCATACAGTAGAATTGAAAAAAATCATTGACAAGCTATGTATCAGATCCATGATGGGAGAGCAAGGACGAAGAATGAAGCTGGGAAAAGAATGTAAGACATTTCAAGTTGATCTCTCATGTGTTTTTAAAAATTAGGATGACCTGAGGCAAATATGACAAATGTCTTTTAGTTTGGGATGATAGCTATTTTAGTATATACTACCCTTTGTACTGTTCTGCTTTATCTTTAAAATATATTTTATTGGGACTTTCCTGGTGGTCCAGTGGTTAAGACTTCACCTTCCAATGCAGGGGGTGTGGGTTTGATCCCTGGTCAGGGAGCTAAGATACCAACCACATGCCTCTCGGCCAGAAAATCAAAACAAAACAGAAACAATACTGTAACAAATTCAATAACGACTTTAAAAATGGTCCACATCAAAAAAAAAAACTTAAATAAAATAAATTTTATTAATTGTGGGAATAGTGTAAGGATGTACTTACTCCATCATATCATACATTGTCTGGTTTACAATATACAAGGGAGAAATTTCTTTCCTGAACACCTGGTCTGTTTTCAGCTATGGACAGACAATATGAATCTATATCTAATAATGCTGCTCTCTTTGCTTGGCTACTAGGAAGCCCTGAGACAAATCTGACCCATCTCTTGAAACTACAGACTCATATGCTCATTCTATATGGTATACTGTATATAGGCTCATATGATCCCTCTACTATAGCTTTATTATTATTTTATTTTATTATTATTATTTTTTGGCTGCATTGGGTCTTTGTTGCTGCGTGCAGGCTTTCTCTAGTTGTGGCAAGCGGGGGCTACTCTTCGCTGCTGCACGCGGGCTTCTCACTGCGGTGGCTTCTCTTATTGCAGAGCACAAGCTCTAGGCGCGCGGGCTTCAGTAGCTGTGGCTCGCGGGCTCTAGAGCGCAGGCTCAGTAGTTGTGGCACATGGGCTTAGTTGCTCTGAGGCATGTGGGATCTTCCCGGGCCAGGGCTTGAACCCATGTCCCCTGCATTGGCAGGCAGATTCTTAACCACTGCACCACCAGGGAAGTCCGAATAGCTTTATTATTTTCTTAACATTGTTATACACTTTGCTATAATTCCCTGAACTGATTTATTTTACCGTTTGATATGTTAAGTATTTCTGGAAACTGCCTCAAATCCTTCATAGAAGGAGGTATAAATGAATAACAAAAAAAAAATCACTCAACTCACACACATTCACTGGCCACTTAAGTAATAAGCATGGAACAGGAGTAATAAGATATAGTTGCACCCTCACAGAGTAATACCACCAGTATTACCAGAGTCCCCATTGGTTTTAACACAATCCTACATGCGTTTATAATTAAAACATCCCATGTAATCACACATGAAGTTAAGTCTTATATACATGATGTGCTATTTCACTTAAACTAAGCACTGCAATGGAATTTGGGCCTCCCTGGTTTGTGCAATTCAGGATTCATGATAATATCAAGAAAAGAGACCTGTGATCAAGGTAGACTTGCATTTGATGGAAAACACCTTCTCACAGAACTGTCTGTCTAGCAGTGAGTAAATGCACCTCAGGAGGTTTTACAAATCCCAGTTACCACTACTGCCAGTAGGAGCCAGAATGAATTTTCAAAATTCCCAATTAAAACTATCTTTTGAGCAGGTTGGAATGAAGATGTGAATTTTACATGTTAGTTAAGAGCATAAAACTTGGCTCTGTAGGTGTGAGGTGCAGGCTCAGCTCTATATTGATAGATCATAAAATACTAATTTGAGTTTATTTTTGAAGTTTAAAAAAATACTTCAAATTTATCTAACAATTAACAAGTTAAGAATTCTCTGGGCTTCCCTGGTGGCGCAGTGGTTGAGAATCTGCCTGCTAATGCAGGGGACACGGGTTCAAGCCCTGGTCTGGGAAGATCCCACATGCCGCGGAGCAACTGGGCCCGTGAGCCACAACTACTGAGCCTGCGCGTCTGGAGCCTGTGCCCCGCAACGGGAGGGGCCGCGATAGTGAAAGGCCCGCGCACCGCGATGAAGAGTGGCCCCCATTTGCCGCAACTAGAGAAAGCCCTCACACGAAAACTAAGAGACCCCAACACAGCCATAAATAAATAAATAAATAAATAAATAATTTTTAAAAAATTTAATCTTTAAAAAAAAAAAAAAGAATTCTCGAAGCCTAAGAAAAAGACAAGTTTAAAAACCAGTTTATTTTAATGGCTTAACTGTTGCTACTGAACCATGGTCCATTATCACAACCAGGAAAAAAATACAACTTTGGTCTTGGCCATTTTTACCTATCTTTTCTGCTTCTCATTTATTCTGTAGAGAAGTCTTTGGTTTCTTTTAAAATATCACCAACCTTTCTTCCAATTTTTAAAAGTGTCCAACCCAGCAGTCAGTAGAACTGGAGAATCGGCTTTAGACTCTGAGGAGGTCTAACCACAAAACCTGCTGGGAGGGAAATCGACTAGGACAGCACAAATCTAATTAATTTCACTCACGGCAGGCACCATGGGCAAAGTGTTCATAAGCAAAGTAGCCTGGCTGTACGTGAACTCTTCAGCACTTCATGCCAACTGCTGCAGATGCCCAGCAGAAAAACAATTTTAGAAAAGAGGAGGTCTATTTGAGGGTCATGGTTTGAGAACCTTTGTAGGAGACAACTAGCAGCACCAAAATATACTGTTCCTGGCTTCAAACAAGTTAAAACAAGACTGTCCAAGTTCTCTAATGAGAAATTTATTTTCCCAAGCTTAGCAAACTTCCCAGTATGCTGACAACTCAGAGGCTGCACATATCTGTTATACACCACCATTTATTTTCCTGTTCACTCTATTAAATCCTGACAATTTCACGTTGTTTAATATAATACACAAACATGTACAAGCTAGATGGCTGGGAACATGGTTTCTTGCCAAAGAATGGTTTGTTAGGGACTTTTAAAAGCCTGTAACTATTTTTTCTCTTGGTTTAAAGCCTGGTACAGTTTCCAAGTAAGGAAAAATCCCAATGTTGTAACTATTTTAAACTTGAGAGACGTTTGCATTTTCCAAAACAGAAGATGCCAAAAAGACTTGACAAAACAAAAAACAAAAAACCCCCCCAAAAACTATAGAAAGCCTTGGGTATATTCATTTTTGAGAAACTTTTGGGACCTCAAAGGAATGTTTGTATTTCTTCTGTTACAGTGTCCTCAATCATATACAGCCCAGGAGGTAATAACTTCTTTCTCATTACCCCAAGGACAGATTATTACAGGTCATACTGACTTCCTCTCTTGCAAGGTTTGAATGACTTCTGAATATTTGTTATGGGTAAACTTTTTGCAGATCAATCTACTCTAACAAAATACTAAATGTACTTTTTTCTTTTTTTCTTTTTTTTTTTAATTTAGAGACACTTCTTAAAATGAAACCAAGGGCAATCAAGAGAGACTTCAATCAACAAAGGAAAGACTAGGGTTTCTCATGTCTCATGTCAGGTTCATGTTTCCTAAAATTTACAAGTTAAAGATGACTGCTTTTTTAAAATTGAGATATAACTGACATGTAACATTGTATTTTTAAAAAATTCTTTAACTGAGGGAGTTAGAATTGAGTGAATTTAAAGATCAAGAAGAAAAAAGTCAATAGCCTAACAGAAAAATGCGCAAAGAACAGCCAATGGTTTACAGACATGTAAGTATCAATGGTTCTTAAATATGTGAAAACAAGTTCAACTCTCATTCATAATAGATAAATGCAAATTAAACCACACATTAATTCACCCAGTGAATTGGCAAAGATTAAAATGTTTGGTAACACTTGCCCAGGATAAAGAGAACATTTCTGATTAGAGTATAAACTGTTATAAACTTCATGAAGGGAAATGCATATCAGAATGAATAAGAAATGTATATACCCTTTGATCCAACAATTCCATGTCTAGAAATTTATCCTACTAATATATTTAATATGACAAATATAAAAGGTTTTTCAATGTGGCACTATTTGTAATCACAAAAACATGGAAATAACCTGAAAGTCCATCAATAGGGGATTGATTAAATAAATTATGATACAGACAATGTAATAATAATATCTATTTAAAAAAGGAATGGGGAAGCTCTTTCTATCTAAAGAGGCAGAAATATTTATGTATGTATGTATGTGTGTGTGTGTGTGTGTGTGTGTGTGTGTGTGTGTGTGTGTGTGTGTAAAATATCTCTGTCTGTAAAGCTACACAAGACTCTAGGGACACTGGTTACTTCCAAGGAAGGAAACTGGGTACTTGGGTGAGAAGGAGAATTTCCACTGTTCCCATTTGTATTTACTGAGTTTTGAACCATGTGAATATATTACCTTTTCAAATAATGAATAAAACTATTTTAAAAGGAATCAGCAGACTTCACAATTAATTCTTCTAGGTTATGAGATGGCTTATAAGTCAGACCCTTATAAGAAACAAAACAGGAATTCTTCAGTGACTTCCACTCCTATCCAAATAAAATCTACCTTTTGTCATGACTGCCAAAGCTTCAGCGCACCTCCCTGACCTCATCTAACACTTACCCTTCTCAATCACCATGCTTTAGTCACTCAGGCCTTTAATTCTACTTGGTAAACACATCAGGCTCTTTCCTCAGCCTGGAGAGCTCTTTCTTCCCTCAGATCTTTTCACAGCTGGCTCCTTCTTGTCATTTAGGTGTCCTATCAAATGTAATATCCTCAGAGAGGTCATCCCTGACCCACCAGATCTGAAGCAGTCCCCACTTCTAGCCTCTTTCATCACATTACCCTATTTAAATTTCTTTTTTAATACCACTATCTGAAATTACCTTGTTTTTATATTTTCACTTGTCTACGGTCTCTCCCACTAGAAGTTAAGCACAATGAGAGAACAGCATCCCCCTGTGCCTAAAATGGTATCATAATAGGCACTCAATAAATATTTGTTCAATGAAATTGCTGTTGACTAACTAGACTACTGTCTTTTGGGATCATATTTTTCCTTAATGAGCTTTAGTTAAAAGATTAAAGTTTGGGAGTTGCTGAATGAGTAACAGCTATAGGAATCCAAGCATACTCTTAAAACTTAAAGAAAATATTTTAAAAAGAAAACTATCAGTTAATCTCCTATTTTGAAGAACTAATTTAATACATTCCAAAACTACATTTTTCTTTATTAAAAAATAAATCCAAGAAAAGTTGGGAGAAAGAGAAGTGTGCAGGGCTAAATGGGAAGTTCTTGAACCCACAAGACAACAGTAATATTAGCACATCTTCCAGGATAAGTCGATCCTGAAAGAACCATTACAGCAGCTGTCAGAAACTGAGGACCTCTCAGTTATTTCAAGTTAAATTCTATACAGTAAAATTCCAATATACTGATAAAAATGAGGCAGATTCTTAGCATTTATTTAGATTTGATCTATGATTCCCTTAAAATTGACATGTAGAGAAACGATAATTAACATTAAATATATACACGTGTACACATGTGTACAGATATAAAGAGAGACAGAGAGACATACTTTTAAGACATGTATAGACACATTAAGTTTTTTCTATACCAGGCTAAGATGCAGAACATATTTTCTACCATAGCCAAATATTTAACTAAGAGTTCAATTGTTTTTGCAACTGTTGTGTATAGGGAAAACTCAGAAACATATATAGTGTTATATATGCATGTCAGTACCTTTAAGATTTTCCCAGTTCACAGATCTCTTAGGCAAGCACAGACTCTGAAATGACTGTGAGGATGAGACATGCTTTTATACATAAAAAGGCTATTTTTCCTTCTTCTCCTCAATCTAAGTGTTACAAGATAAGAGTTTTATAGAAATACCCCGGCTAGTAAAGTTCATCCAAAGTCAAAATGAAGAGGAACAAGAAGATACATGGAAGAATTTCAAGTCGTGGAAAGCAGAGGAATAAACAACAGACTGCTCCCACTGACTCCCAAACCTCACCATGTGCTGGCTGTTCATAGCCTTACTGCCCTTCTCTATAGGTTATAAATAACTACAATGTGTCCTTGTCCCCAAGGAGACCTCAGCAACCAGCTCAAAGGTTAAAATATGGAATAATTCTCAATATGGATGCAACTTTTCCAGTCAGAAAAAAAAAAAAAAATCGAAGAGCAGAAAGATTTATTGCCAATTTAAGTTAAGGGCTAGGGAATCACTCCCTCCCCCTAAAAACTATCCATTATGTAAGAGTTGTTGATATGGACACATTAGCATGATTCCCTACCCCAAAAATACGTCCAGGGACAGTATGCTCTGCTCCAAATGCAGAGGTCTGTCCTGGAAAGAGGTAGGTGCCATTAAACAGACTTGTAGGATTGCATCTCCTTAGACCTTAAAAAGACTTCTTGAGTTTTTGTTTTGCTTTTTAATTTAGGCACAAATGACTACATCTACATAACAACATAGAAGGAAAAAATTCCTGTCTCCACTTGGATGGAGGGTCCTGCAGCATAAACCATGATGGCTGCAACAGGCACAGGTTTCACAAGGTCTGGGTTCTTTCCATCAGGTGATGTGCTGCTGTTGTTAATTACTAACCCCCTGCTAGGGAAACAAACAAACCCTCCTCCAACTGCTTTTAAAAAAAAAGGCAGATAGGGTTCATAGGATTAAGCTTCTCCACACATCACTTTCAAAATCCATCATTTGGGAGATGTCTGAAATGGAATGACAACGAATCCAAATCAGCAAACAAACCTGACTATAAAGGGGCTATTTCACTTCAAAGTGGATCTCAGCTCCAAAGGAAAACACTTTTAGAAATGAAATTAGATAGGCAGAGGCAATCAGCAACTTCTCTCTTTTCACAAATTATAATAATGTGTTGATTCCACTGAATAGCTTGGGCAAAAATCTCTAGGGCCACAAAGAGCAAACTTAGGAAAGATGAAGATTTTAACACATCCCGCATGTTATCAAAGACTTCTCCTCTAGGTTGAGAAAATTTATTCTAAAACAAGAGCTGGAACAGAATTTTAAAAAAGAAGAAGGAAGAGGAAGAAGAGGGAAAAAACCTTATGGCTAAGAAGACTCTATTTATTATGTAATTATATTCCCAAAGCTGTTTTGAGATTTGAGAGACAGTTTTTCACCTTCTCTCTCCCCTCAACTACAACTATGAAGAACCTTATAAAATCAAATAGTAAACAGATGAATGCCTTGGCCTTAATACAATTTAAGCATGTCTAATTTGCAAGGAATTCAAAAACAAAAGAGTCATTTCATGAAACAAATAGGCAGAGGTTGCATAACCCCACAGGATCTTCTGGCCTTTATAGAAGCCAAATTCAACAAGCAGTTCTCTTTGGCCATCGATGTTTCAGTCAAGCCATTTAAAAATATTTCTTGCTAACACAGTCTGGTTACAGAAAGGGCCCAAGGAATGTATACCAAAGAATAAATTCTAAACTGGTCTTAGGGCATATAATTTGGAATAACTTCATTAACTTAGAGGCTGAAAAGACCCACCTGCTCCAGAGGATTTGGTCTTCTACAAGGGCAACCGATCCTCTTCAGCATTTACTACTACATACTATCTAGCAGTACAGAATTCAGTGTTCTCTGGAGACTCTTACCTTTATGAGTGACACTTAGAACTCCCCCTACCTATGAAAAAGAGATTGAGGTATATGTACGCTTTACTCTTCTCCTTTAAGTATGGTCTTAAGTAAAGAAATCTGATGATTGTTTACATGGACCCATGTTCCTTACCTAGAAACCACCTGCAAAAAATAAATTCTCCCTTCTTCCAAAGTTATTAAAAAATAAGCCAATTTCTATGTTAATGTTAAGGTTCTAACTAAACTAAATGGGACAAAGGATGAGCAGGAAGTTCTCAGCTTGAAGTGTTCATTCCAAAATTCATGACGCAAGGAAAAAGTAAAACCACACAGGCAGCCAAAACAGGGGAAAGTTAGACAGAATGCCCATCTTAACACAATTTCCTGGCTCCCAATGATTTTTGTCAGAATTTAAAAGATTAAAATGCAATAACACCTATTTTACCCAATAAAACTGTGTAAAAACATACATAAGCA
Source organism: Balaenoptera borealis (assembly GCF_965194805.1). Classification (NCBI taxonomy): domain Eukaryota; kingdom Metazoa; phylum Chordata; class Mammalia; order Artiodactyla; family Balaenopteridae; genus Balaenoptera; species Balaenoptera borealis. The sequence goes on along the minus strand of NC_138879.1, from coordinate 24,568,960 downwards.
TTTGAGGCAAGAATCTCATACCACAAAGCAAAACTTTTAAGATGCTAGCCAGAATGGTAGAAACAGTTGTCTAAGTTACCCATAGAGAGATGAGCTCTAAGGTTCATGCACAAAGGCAACCTGCTCAGAATCAAACTCCTTTTATATGTAGAGTAAAAGGGAGCCCATGAATTGCTTTAAGGTATCTCCTTTTATAAGCTGGAATTCAAATTTCCCTGAAGATCTTTTCTCGGAAGAAAAATAATCTTACTCTAAAGTCTCCATATCATGTATTATCAGAAAATTTAAATCCAAACATCTTTTCTCCTCTCCATCATTAGTGTAAAGCCTTATCCTGTATGTACTAGTCACCAGAGAAGATCTGAATGAATAACTCTTGTTTACTCCAGGAAAGAATATTTAGAATAAAACCTCTTTTGAAACCATTTATGAAAAATATTTAACACTGATTGTCATGCTCATTATTTAAAAAAAAAACTTACATGCTCACCTTATATGACTTCCAACTATACATACTATCTGCACTGAAATGAAACAGTAGATTGCACTCAAGATGTGCATTTTTTAAAGTCATGATAAATATTTCTATGCATTTCATTCCACTTGTGTCCTCATGATCTTAAACTATGTTTAAAATAAAACTATGTAAAAACTCACCAAGTCAGTAGGAAGACTCTAATTTGTCTTGTCTAACAGGAAATCTTTGCTGGAAATAGAGATGATGAATCAGACTTAACAAGATTCTGAATCTCATGCAAGTCTTTACTTACTTAGGCTATTCTGAAAAGGGAAAATCTTACAAAAGCAGGTGATACATTAGCTAGGATTTACTAGTCAAAATTACCATTCTTATATCTCATCACTAGTTCTGAGGGCTCTATTTTCTAGTCATCTCTCAAAAAGATTACGCTTAGAAATTAAAGTCAGAAAAATTCAAGCTAATTCCTCTAATGAACTGGCCTATGAGTACAGCAAAAATGAAATAAGTGGCTTGCCCTGTGTACACATTTACAAGATTTACAAGAGGGGAGTGACCACTTTTGCCAGCTACTTCACAAAATGCTAGAAGTATTACTATCAAGTTTTTATGTAAAAAAATCTTTATAAAAAGTGCTCTGGGTTGACCAGATGGCTTCACAGGCGAATTCTATCAAACGTTTAGAGAAGCGTTAACACCTACCCTTCTCAAGCTCTTCCAAAATATAGCAGAGGGAAGAACACTCCCAAACTCATTCTACAAGGCCACCATCACATCACCCTGATACCAAAACCAGACAAAGATGTCACAAAAAAAAGAAAACTACAGGCCAATATCACTGATGAACATAGATGCAAAAATCCTCAACAAAATACGAGCAAACAGAATCCAACAACACATTAAAAGGATCATACACCATGATCAAGTGGGGTTTATCCCAGGAATGCAAGGATTCTTCAGTATATGCAAATCAATCAATGTGATACACCATATTAACAAACTGAAGGATAAAAACCATATGGTCATCTCAACAGATGCAGAAAAAGCTTTTGACAAAATTCAACACCAATTTATGATAAAAACTCTCCAGAAAGTAGGCAGAGAGGGAACCTACCTCAGCATAATAAAAGCCGTATATGACAAACCCACAGCCAACATCATTCTCAATGGTGAAAAACTGAAACCATTTCCTCTAAGATCAGGAACAAGACAAGGTTGCCCACTCTCACCACTATTATTCAACATAGTTTTGGAAGTTTTAGCCACGGCAATCAGAGAAGAAAAAGAAATAAAAGAAATCCAAATCAGAAAAGAAGAATTAGAACTGTCACTGTTTGCAGATGACATGATACTATACATAGAGAATCCTAAAGATGCTACCAGAAAACTAGAAAACTACTAGAGCTAATCAATGAATTTGGTAAAGTAGCAGGATACAAAATTAATGCACAGAAATCTCTTGCATTCCTATACACTAACGATGAAAAATCTGAAAGAGAAATTAAGGAAACACTCCCATTTACCACTGCAACAAAAAGAATAAATTACCTAGGAATAAACCTACCTAGAGAGACAAAAGACCTGTATGCAGAAAACTGTAAGACACTAAAGAAAGAAATTAAAGATGACACAAACAGATGGAGAGATATTCCATGTTCTTGGATTGGAAGAATCAACATTGTGAAAATGACTATACTACTACCCAAAGCAACCTAGAGATTCAATTCAATCCCTATCAATCTACCAATGGCATTTTTCACAGAACTAGAACAAAAATTTTCACAATTTGTATGGAAACACAAAAGACCCCAAATAGCCAAAGCAATCTTGAGAAAGAAAAACGGAGCTGGAGGAATCAGGCTCCCGGACTTCAGACTATACTACAAAGCTACAGTAATCAAGACAATATGGTACTGGCACAAAAACAGAAATATAGATCAGTGGAACAGGATAGAAAGCCCAGAGATAAACCCACACACATATGGTCACCTTGTCTTTGATAAAGGAGGCAAGAATGTACAATGGAGAAAAGACAGCCTCTTCAATAAGTGGTGCTGGGAAAACTGGACAGCTACATGTAAAAGAATGAAATTAGAACACTCCCTAACACCATACACAAAAATAAACTCAAAATGGATTAAAGACCTAAATGTAAGGTCAGACACTATAAAACTCTTAGAGGAAAACATAGGCAGAACACTCTATGACATAAATCACAGCAAGATCCTTTTTGACCCACCTCCTAGAGAAATGGAAATAAAAACAAAAATAAACCAATGGGACCTAATGAAACTTAAAAGCTTCTGCACAGCAAAGGAAACCATAAACAAGACAAAAAGATAACCCTCAGAATGGGAGAAAATATTTGCAAATGAAGCAACTGACAAAGGATTAATCTCCAAAATACACAAGCAGCTCATGCAACTTAATATCAAAAAACAACCCAATCCAAAAATGGGCAGAAGACCTAAATAGACATTTCTCCAAAGAAGATATACAGATTGCCAACAAACACATGAAAGGATGCTCAACATCACTAATCGTTAGAGAAATGCAAATGAAAACTACAATGAGGTATCACCTCACACCAGTCAGAATGGCCATCATCAAAAAAATCTGCAAACAATAAATGCTGGAGGGGCTTCCCTGGTGGCGCAGTGGTTGAGAATCTGCCTGCCAATGCAGGGGACACAGGTTCGAGCCCTGGTCTGGGAAGATCCCACATGCCGCGGAGCAACTCGGCCCGTGAGCCACAACTGCTGAGCCTGCGCGTCTGGAGCCTGTGCTCGGCAACGAGAGGCCGCGATAGTGAGAGGCCCGCGCACTGCGATGAAGAGTGGCCCCCACTTGCCACAACTAGAGAAAGCCCTGGCACAGAAACGAAGACCCAACACAGCCATACATACATACATACATACATACATAAAAAGAATGTAATAAATGCTGGAGAAGGTGTGGAGAAAAGGGAACCCTCTTGCACTGTTGGTGGGAATGTAAATTGATACAGCCACTATGGAGAACAGTATGGATGTTCCTTAAAAAACTAAAAATAGAACTACCATATGACCCAGCAATCCCACTACTGGGCATATACCCTGAGAAAACCATAATTCAGAAAGAGACATGTACCACAATGTTCACTGCAGCACTATTTACAATAGCCAGGACATGGAAGCAACCTAAGTGTCCATCAACAGATGAGTGGATAAAGAAGATGCGGCACATATATACAATGGAATATTACTCAGCCATAAAAAGAAACAAAATTAAGTTATTTGTACTGAGGTGGATGGACCTAGAGTCTGTCATACAGAGTGAAGTCAGAAAGAGGAAAACAAATACCATATGCTGACACATATATACGGAATCTTAAAAAAAAAAAATAGTTCTGAAGAACCTAGGGGCAGGACAGGAATCAAGACACGGACGTAGAGAATGGACTTGAGGACACGGGGAGGGGGAAGGGTAAGCTGGGATGAAATGAGAGAGTAGCACTGATGTATATACACTACCAAATGTAAAACAGATATCTAGTGGGAAGCAGCTGCATAGCACAGGAAGATCAGCTCAGTGCTTTGTGACCACCTAGAGGGGTGGGATAGGGAGGGTGGGAGGGAGGCTCAAGAGGAAGGGGATATGGGGATATATGTATACATACAGCTGATTCACTTTGTTATACAGCAGAAACTAACACAACATTGTAAAGTAATTATACTCCAATAAAGATGTTAAAGAAAAAAAAAGTGCTCTGGGTCAATTACACTGAAGCAAGATACATTTAAACAAAGCCATGTATCCTATGGTTTTAATAAATAGCTGCCACACTAAGGTGGCTGTTGAAGACTGGTGAGATATCTTAGCTAAACACCACCACCACCCCCCTAAATAATCTACCATAGCCTACAAAGTCACTCAAAACAGAAACAGGGGTAAGAGTGGTTGCAAGGGTTCTAGGAGTATAACCTAGGCAGGAAATTCTGGTGCTATCTTCCTTTTTGTGGGAAAATGAAGTACTGCATACACTGTGGGTGATTTTTCAAAAATAGTATCTTGGGACTTCCCTGGTGGCTAGTGGTTAAGACAGCACGCTCCCAGTGCTGGGGGCACTGGTTCGATCCCTGGTCGGGGAACTAAGATCCCACGTGCCACAAGGCACAGCCAAGGAAATAAAAGAATTAACAATGTACTGTTAATAAACCAATAAAAACAATTTACTGTCTCCTCTTTGCTGCTTTCATTTAAAAAACAAAAACAAAAACAGAGTCTTTTCCTGAAAATGTAAATGCTATCTTTAACTGGTACACTGGTACAAATAAGCTCCTCTTACTTTGGTTAACCAAGTCTAGTTACTGTCAGTAATGGAATGAGCCCTCACCAAAAACTACTAAACTATTGACTCTAAAACAGGACAAGTCATGATCAGAAGATTTAGAGTAGCAAGAGTCAGGCCGAATTCATTTAACAGATATTTACTGCACACCAACTGTGTTTAAGGTTTTGGTTTCTCAGTTAATTTGCTAGAATGAACACTTTTAGGCCTAGTGGATTGGCAAAATTTAGAGTCTGACAATACTGATAAGGACTGGGAGGAACAGGAACACTTTCACACTGTTGGTAGGAAGACAAATTAGTACAACCACGCTGAAAAACAGTTTTTTCTTATCTAATAAAACTAAAGATCGGGACTTCCCTGGTGGTACAGTGATTAAGTGTCCACCTGCCAATGCAGGGGACAGGGGTTCGATCCCTGGTCTGGAAAGATCCCACATGCCGCGGAGCAACTAAGCCCGTGTGCTACAACTACTGAGCCTGCGTGCCACAACTACCGAAGCCCGCACGACCTAGGGCCTGTGCTCCGCAACAAGAGAAGCCACCGCAATGAGAAGCCCGCTTGCCGCAACTAGAGAAAGCCTGAGCGCACGAGTGAAGACCCAACACAGCCAAAAATAAATAAATAAAATTTTAAAAAATGTTAAACAAAAGAAAAATTAAAGATCCATTGTTTAGTTTGTTAAAAACTAAACAATTCTACCCCCAAATATGGCCCAGAGGAAGTCCTGCACATGTCCGTCAGCGCACATAAATAAGAACACGTACAGCAGCAGTGTTCCTAACAGCCAAAACATCAACAGTAGAATGGATACACAAATTGGGGTATATTCATGACAGGGTGCCACATGGCAATGAAATTACAGTTCTACATAACAACATGGATGAACTTTACAAACATATAGTTAGGTTCTGAAGGAAGACATAAAAGAACACATATAGTATTATTCCATTTAATGTATATAAAGTTCAAAACCAGACAAAACTAAATTATATTGGTTTGCAATGAATCCTAGGTGGTAAAATCACAAAGGAAAGGAAACTACTATCACAAATGTCAGATTAGTGACACCTGGGTATGGGTTATGATCTAGAAGGAACACACAACACAGCAAGCTTCTTCTGGGTGCTGGCAATGGTATATTTCTAGGTCTAATTGGTGGTTATATAAGTACTTGCTTTTTATAATTAAACTTTATACAGTTATGTTTTGTGTATTTTTCTATGGGTTATATTTCAAAATAAAAATGCATTAAAATAAAATCATAATTTAAAATGCATTAAAATATGCAATAAAATTACCCAATAGAGTATATGTGTGTGTATGTATGTGTATGTATATATCTCCTCCAATGTCTAAGGGTGAATATAGTGTCTTGCACAGAATATACCCTTGATTTTTTTTTCAAGACAGTTCAGGATGAGAACTCAGTAATAAAAGCAGGGCCACCCAGGAATGAATATCTATAGACAGGCTTTCCTATTATACTTTCTTTCTCTGAATTCAAATGCAATACCTAAGATCTGTATTCCTGGGAAATTTTCGGTACTGACACAAATGTTTAAATCTATGTATGACTACTCACCAGGAGCCATTAGTTAATATCCAAATTATTATAAGAAACAAACAAAGCTTCTGAAAAAGCAAAGCCAGGACACAAGTATTTTTTGGTATTACCTTTTTAGTTTAATCATGTCCTCTGATGGAACCTCCAATGATTTCCATCTCACTCTGAGTAAAAGCCAAAGTTCTTACAATAACTGAAAAGGCCCTGCACCATCTGGACCTCATTACCTCTCTGGCCTCATCTCCAATTATGTTCTCCGGAGTTCACTGTGTTCCAGCCACACTGGCCTTCTCTGCTGCTGTTCCTCAGACAGAATAGGCTCATTCCTGCCTTAGGGCTTTGCACTTGCCCTTTTTTCTACCTGGATAACTCTTCCCCTAGATATTCTCTTGGCACACTCCCTCTCCATTGTTGGGGCTTCCCCTAATAACCACCATCTCTGTGAGGCCTTCCCTGACACCCTTAAACATGTCATCCCCTCCCCCCCAGCCATAATCCTATTTCTCCTGCATTGCTTCATTTTTTTCTATAGCACACAAAGTCATTTACCACACTTTACCTGAGATGTAAGAAGGCAGACTCTTGTCTGTTTTGTTGCTGTACCCAGACAGTGTCTGGCAAGTGGAAGATCAGAAACAAATACTTATTTAATAAAATGACTGAATTAATCTCCTCTTCTTTAGGATTTCCATCCTAGAAAGCTTAGACAATAACTTTATACATTTGAAAAAAAGGCTTCCCTTCTCTGTAAGTCAAATTTATTAACAAAGTTTGTTTTACTAACAAGTTTCAGATTTATGCTCTTATTAGTACTGAGTCACAGGTAAGACTTATAAAAAGTTGATACAAACTAAATTGTATTTTCCCCTAAAACAAATATGCAGTGCATCTTTTAATGACAGCAATGCTGGGAGAGCCCAGAGAGACAAAAGACAAGAGCTCTCCTGTACTGCTGGTGTGGGTGTGCGCCGCCATAACCACTAAGGGAATTACTCAACAAGATGTAGCAACGAAGACTGAGTGATTGCTTCCTTTAGTTATACTTTTCATTATTTTAAAGTTTTTTTTTTAACGAGCATATTTTCTTTAAAGTCAGGAAGAAAGGTGTGCTAAATAAAGAATTATGCAAACAAAATATAATTTCAAGAAGAAGGTTCTTTATATTATATTTTGATGCCCACAGAAACAGTAAAGTCTTCTGTTATGTATCCAGATGAAATATCCCAAGACGGTGACTACAGTTAAAAGAAAAAATTATTTTTGACTTAGGAACTAAAACTTTTTACAGCAGAGTTTCCAGAGTGGAAGGGAAAACAAAACTCCATGGTGTTAGTATTCCACATAAGAACATACTTTCATTCTAAAGAAAGATTTAAAATAGGAACATTTCTCTGCAGCATAAAACATGGGATTGACAGGATAAAGAACAGGTAAAGAACTCCATTCAAACTTAGTGATTACAACATAAGGAAGAAAATTCACTGAACAATTCACTGCCTACTGAGTGATTACAGATACTTCTGAGTATACAGATAGAGCTTATACTTTTGGTGGAATACTTCACCTAAAATAAAGGCAGAATAAGCCTAGATCCGAAGGTTACTTTCCAACCACAATAACTTGTGACGTGAACCATATCCTAGGACATAAACAAATCTGAAAGAAAATACACAGGCACCTGATATTCTACAGTTATATTTATTACTAAGACTTCCATTTTAAGGTCTTATCAATTACTTTTAAAAATACTTAGCACATTAATTCTTAAAGATAGTTTATATATTCAAGAAAGGAAGTCCTACTCAAACACTTCAGCTGGCGAGGTGTATTATTAGAGAAGAGCAACGGTTTTCACTTGTAACACTTTAACATTCCAAGTGCTCAAAGCTCTGAACAGGATCCACCTTTAAAGTGGGAAAAAAAAAAAAAAAACCCTTGAACATAAAAATTAAAAATACACCCTGGGACTTCCCTGGTGGCTCAGTGGTTAAGAATCTGCCTGCCTGTGCAGGGAACACGGGTTCGATACCTGGTCCGGGAAGACCCCACATGCTGTGGAGCAACTAAGCCCGTGTGCCACAATTACTGAGCCCGCGCTCTAGAGCCCGTGAGCCACAACTACTGAGCCTGCGTGCCACAACTACTGAAGCCCGTCCTCCGCAACAAGAAAAGCCACCGCGATGAGAAGCCCGTGCACCGCAACGAAGAGTAGCCCCCGCTCGCCGCAACTAGAGAAAGTCCGCACACAGCAACGAAGACCCAACGCAGCCAATAAATAAGTAAATAAATAAAATAAATAAATTTTAAAAATACACCCAACCTCACAATAATGACTAAAGTAGAGTGGATTAAAGACTCCAGAAAAAAAATATAAATGAAAACCGGGACTTCCCTGGTGGTACAGTGGTTAAGAATCCACCTGTCAAAGCAGGGGACACAGGTTCGAGCCCTGGTCCGGGAAGATGCCACATGCGGCAGAGCAACTAAGCCCGTGCGCAAACTACTGAGCCTGCGCTCTAGAGCACATGAGCCACAACTACTGAAGCCCACGCGCCTAGTGCCCGTGCTCCACAACAAGAGAAGCCACCACAATGAGAAGCCCGCGCACCGCAACGAAGAGTAGCCCCTGCTCGTCACAACTAGAGAAAGCCCGCGTTCAGCAACGAAGACCCAACACAGCCAAAAAAAAAAAAGAAAAGAAAATCATTGGTCATTGAAACATATGGTCCCTGAACAAAATTTATCTGTAATAATTCTAATCTAAGGTAAAGGCTTACATTTTTAAAATGTCTAATTTGGCTAAGAATGCTCCAAGAAACTCTTTCATAAATATCAGCTACATTTGGATCATGATGAATTTGTAAGACAAGAATTGAATGAACTAGGTTGGCGATCAACCAACTAAATACTAGTCCTACATTTAATGAGTGGGAAGTATTCTAGGAGTTAAAAAGTAATGAAAGAAAACATATAACGGAGAAAGGGAAAACGTGAGTAGTTACTGAGGTTTATGAAAATCAGCTATTGGATATGAGACAATAAAAATATAAAATGTTAAATGCAAAGGCTGACAAATTTATCAGAGTCCATAAAGAATCCACAGGAAAAGAACATTTCAGAGTCTCTGGCCTCAGTAAAAGAAAACTGGCATTTCAAGTTAGAGAAGGTTTCCCTCATCCCTTCCTCTCCTTCAAATGATGATTGTAAATATCAAAGTGGTAAACCAAATGGGAGAATTCAAATAAGATATTTAGGACAAAAATCAAACCACCCAAGCAATAACAAGGAAGAAGGAGGAGGAAAAAATCATATGAGGTGGTTGTTCACTGAAGTTCTGTCTGTAATGGCAAAAAAAATGGAAACAATTTAAATATCCATCAAAGGGGTTTGGGAAAACTGTGAAATATTCATACAGAGAAATAAAAAAATGAAACAGCTGAAATGAGGGACCTAGATCTACATGTATCCAGATGGATAGATCTTGAAAAACAAGAATAAATGAAAAAAATGACTGCAATAGAATTTATTTATACATTCACACACACACTCTGCACAGGATGCACACTAAATTTATGGTCATAGATTGTCTCTGGGGAGTGAGGTGGGGAAAAAGAACTGAGAAAGTGAATAAAGAGGACTTCAGCTGAAGGTCTCACAATCTCTCTACTTTTTGTTTGGCTTTCTTTTTCTTTTTTTAAAAATATTTATTTATTATTTGGCTGCGTCGGGTCTTAGTTGCAGCATGCGGGATCTTCGTTGTGGCGCGGGATCTTTCGTTGTGGCACATGGGCTTCTCTCTAGTTGCGGAGCACAGGCTCCAGAGCGTACGCACGGCTTAGTTGCCCCTGGGCACGTGGGATCTTAGTTCCCCAACCAGGGATCGAACCCCCCGTCCCCTGCACTGGAAAGCGGACTCTCAACCACTGGACCACCAGGTAAGTCCCCAAAAACAATGAATTTAGAGGGAAAAGTAGATTAGAAAAGCTTTAAAAAGTTGACATCAGAGTAGTCTAAATCAAACCAAAAAAGCCAATGAATTCAGTCCAGATCTTCTCAATAATAAAAAATATAGCTCTTGGTGAAATATTTTCCCCAGCTGATGGGAACACAGCACTGGGGTTACTTAAGCAGAGGGAGTAAAGAGACTGACATTATATACTTCAGTAAGAAAGTACATTTTAAATAAGAATAACACTCATCCTAACCCAGTATATCCTCAGAGACTGTCAATCCTCACAAGGAACCATGTTTCCACAGAGCACCTTCTCCTTCCTCCCCATCATCTACCTCTAACCTAAACACCTGTCCTCCCACTTTCCCTAATTTTACTCACTCTCCTCTAAGAACCAACCCCTCCTTCAATCACCTCCAAGTATAGTACCTAAACTCAAAGACAGATTTTTAAAAAGAAAACTTGAGACTTTTGGAAATGATTTAAATGCTTTTTCTCCTCTTTCAAATGTTTTTCCTCCCTCTTGCTTCACTTTTTCCATTCCCCAACCTGTTTTTTGCCTTCTTTTCTCTGGCTGACCAACAGTTGCTTTCAACTGCTAGCAAGCCTCTGGCATGTTTATACTTTTCCCTTCTTAAGGAAAAGATACTCCAAGTAAATCAAACAAAATGCCTCTCCATAGCCCAAGAGCAAATAAAGGGAAAAGAACTTAAAAGTAAAAAATACTAACCATATTTTGCTGCCTTTCATTTTCATTATGGCTAGGAATAAAGTTCTAACTACCAAATAAGAGAGCAAAACCAAACTTACATTTTATCATCCTCATAGCATTGAAATTTATCTAGGGTCCTCTGTTTCACAAGTCACTTTGGTTAAGAATTATAAGGCCACTGAGACTAGATCTGTACAGTTGAGTACTACAGCCTAACGGAAACCATAACCTCAAGATTCACAGTAGAGATACAACCGGAGCACTCCCACCCCCATCTTCCTTGTCTTTTTCTTCTTTTATTTATTGGCCATGCTAATTTTCTCTGTATCATTCAAATTTTAGCACACGTGCTGCCAAAGCGAGCACTTCCCTTATCTTCTTTAAAAGGACTTCTAAGGTCCTTTTGTGGTAAATGCTTTAAGCTATATAACCATTCCCTCACAAGCAGTATTCAACACTTCATCTTCAAAGTACTGTGACATTCATGATCTTATTTGGGATTTATTAACAGCTCTGTGAGGCGTGCAGGGCAAGTATTTTACAAATAAGGAAACAGAAGCTCAGAGGTTACAATCTACCATGGTTACATGGTTATTAAGGGGGCTCAGTTAAGACTGAAGTCTTTCAACTTCTAATCCAATACTTTAATTCCTGTGACTAGGTGATTCTTAGATGAGGTTATTATTCAACACGGAGGAACTGGAAAAATACCCGATAGAAGATACATCTATATACCCTAGCTTTCAATTCCGATTTCGTTTTCAAGTGGCAACTCTGTTGAAAACTATGCTCTTTTGTTCTAACAAATTCTGAGCACAATTATTAATGACACCTGGGCAAACTGTTGATAGGCTCATGCCTACTTTCAAGACTAGACTCTGGGAACAAATCATATGTCCTCATACTTTTTTAAGGACTTTCCATATTTCAGCACCTAATCGTCATTAATTTTTAAAAATAAAATGTCTACTTTTCTAACATGCCAGAGTATTTTCTAGTCTGAGTTTACAAAAAACCAGTGTCTTTTCCCCAGGAGATCTCTCTCTCCTTTTCCACAAGCTTACAGAATTAAAAAGCACAATTTCTATCATTCCTTAATTATATTCATTTGAAAAGTCGAACATGACTAAAATACTAAATGGCACCATCTTCTATCCAGTTGCTCAAGCCAAAACCCCTATGTTCTCATATCCCAACTGTCAGCAAGTCCTGTCAGCTGTCCGGCTTCCTAATACAGTCCACATTTATCCATCCCAAATTTTACCCATTTCTGTGCAGTTTTCTCTCATCTGAACCAGTGTTAACTGGTGTCTAACTGATCTTCCAGCTTCCTCTGTAGCACAATCTATCTGCCACACAGTAGCCACAATGAACTTTAAAAAGGTAAATCAGATCATGTCCCTCTTCCATTTAACCACACTTAGAATAAAATTCAGTCTCTTTACCTGACCCTATAGGGTCCTATAAAAACTGGCCCATTATGCCAAATTTATCACCTATCCCTCACTCCAAACACACTGACTGGCCTTCTTTCTATAAATAAGCCAAGCGTGTTTCCATCTCAGGGCCTTAGTGCTATCTTCCCTCAGCCTGGAAGACCCTTCTCCTAGTTATTCACATTACTTGCTTCTTGTTATTTATGTTTAGCTCAACAGTCATCTCTTTTAAAAAAGGCCTTCTGGGAACTTCCCTGGTGGTCTAGTGGATAAGACTCCGTGCTCCCAATGCAGAGGGCCCATGTTCGATCCCTGGTCAGGGAACTAGATCCCTCATGCATGCCGCAACTAAGAAGTCCTCATGCCGCAGCGAAGATCCCTCGTGCCGCAACTGAGACCCAGCACAGCCAAAATAAATAAATATATATTTTTTAAAATTAGAAATAAAAAAGGCCTTCTGTGACCACAGCCAAAAGTAGCAGCCCCATCCCTACTCTTCCATGGATTTGTTTTGTGTGAATTAATCCTCTACACTGTCTACAGTTTATAGAGCCTGATCATCTTCTGAGTGCACTTATAATACTGACATTCTGGTCCTGCAAGTCTGAAAACCAGAACCTAGACAGTGGGGGCTCTGCTGAGATAACGCCCAGTTCAAAGTCAGAAGCAGCCCCTGGTCTTTTTCTTGTTTGGGTCCAACAGAAACTTGATTAAACTTTCTTTCTTCTTTTGGGTGTAAAAATTTTTAACGAAGCCATCCTTGATCTTTGAAACTTTTCTTATTGTATCCACTTAGCTTCTCTTTTTAAAAATTATAATATCAAGCCTGTAGACTCTGTCTTGCCTTAAAGAAATCACTAGTTTTTCTGACCACTAAGCCTTATTCTGTAGTACATAGTTTATTTTCTATCAATTAAGGAAAACAACTGATCATAATGGGACTGGGAGCTGAGATCTGTTTTCTGAGATGGGAAACTGGCTTACAAGTAGAAAAATAAAAGCTAGACGTAAAAGCATTTTTGGAGATGGAGATATAAATAATAACAAAAATTGTAACGAATGCCTTTTGGGTGACAGTAAAAAACCAAGAAAACTTGCTAATGCTACTTAATTCTTCAGGAGTAAAAGACTGAAGTGATCTGAGTAAAGTGAAGGGAGTTCTCTGCTATTAGCCTGAATACTCTTTGAGGGCAAGGGACTTGTACCCAGATAATCCTGTATTGTGCCTGGCACATAGAAGGTGCTTCATAAACATCTGGTGAATAAAGGAATTAGCAAAATATTCTAGGGATATAAAAGGATTTAATGAACATCCAGTAAAATGTTTTACAGATTGTTTTCCAGTCTTACCTAATGCGACTGTTCAAATTAAGTCAACTGTCAGGATACCCAATTCTACTGCTCAGTCTACATTCGCAACAGAATTAAAGTGGCTATAGAAACTGGATTCCTCCCCAAGGATGTGAGGTTACAAAGATAAATTTGCAACTCTATTTGTTCTTGGTCCTCTGTAACCTCTTCTTCCTTTCAATTCAACCAAACCTTAACTGATTAAAGCTGCACAGATTTGACTCTGATCCTCAAGATGTAAAAAGGCTCTTTTACTCTATTTCCTGAAAACCCTTTCCTTCAAAGCAACGAGTCATCTTATTAGCTGAATCAAATTATTATCAAATAGAGGTCCCATTTTGGGAGAGGCTTATGGATTATTTAAATTTTGGAAGACTAAGTTTTTCCCACCTATATTACTAGTAGAGTCACAGCAAAAAATAGATTTTTATCCTAAGTCCAACAACTACTCTGAGCATTAATAAATGTGTTTCCATTGCTTGAGCCCTAAAGTCAATCAACCATAAAAAATATTCATTGAATACAGTTTGGATGTCCAGTCCCATGTTAAATCACCAGCCTCACTACTACCAATTTCTTTGCTTGGTTTGAATTAAGAGAAAATGTTTCTGGCCTTGAAGAGCCAGGAAAAGATTCAACTTATAGTTAAAAGAACTCATATTTTCAAGAACTGAGAGTTCCTCCTCAATATATAAATTTTCCTCCTTTAAACAATTTCCCTACCGTCCTTTTCAGTATACTTGGTCTTTAAATAGGAAGCCATTTAGAAGACACAAAAATTATTTCTCCATCTATTCATCCCTGGAAACTAGATGGAAAACTCAGTAAAATCAGTTTTAAAAATCTAGATAGTCAGCTAGTATTCAAATCAAAAAGGGAAGCTTTGGACTCTAGACACAAATTCATTTCAAATATTAAAAACTTATAGAACTCATAAGTAAATTCACTTTTAAGGAAAAGTTACAAAATGTAGGTAAGAGTAACACTACCACTTTACCTTTATTGCCTGAGGTAGTTACATGAAGCTCTGTCTCACAAAGGTCAATATTTTATTGGGTCTTCAAAATCAATTCTTCACAATGAGAAATGGACATCAGTTAAATAAACTGTTAGAACAGAACAGAACAAGTCAATATATTCATAAGCTCTTGCTGTCTTTGGGACCTGAATTCTAGTGTAGGCTTTGTAGATACTTTCCTAAATCTAAGTTTTCTTAAATTTAAATTGAGGGCAACTGTCCAAGGCTCTCTAAGCTCCCTTCTAGAACTAAAGTTCTATGACCCTTTGGAAAAACTGTTAAAATTACATCTGCCTCTCTACATATATGCTTTTTAAAAAATAAAAGCAATATGTACTCAGTATAAATAATTCAAAAGTTATAGGAAGCTATAATTGAAAAGTAAAAGTTACCTTCCAGACACCCAAATCCCTCTTTCCTAAGCCTAAAGACAACCACTGTTTTCTTTTGTAGCCTCAGAAACAAGCAAAAAAACACACAAAACCAAAAAAAGGCATGTACCAGCAAACAGACACACACAGACACAGACACACACACACACTCATACTCCTTGGAGGCACACACATACCTTGATCTTTCTAAAGGCGGCAAGGAATTCCACTGTACCCTGATGTGTGGTTTCTGGGTTTTTGCTACTGCAAACAACGTAGCAAATAGGTGTATCTGAACATAAATGCAGCAAGCCCAAGTCTAAGCGCTGTTTATTTTGATAGATAATGCCAAATTGCTCAACAAAATGTTGTACCAATATATACTCCCCATCCACATGACTGACTGCTCAATTCTCCCACACCTTTGAGTACAAGGAAGCACAAAGAGTAGGTGAGAGTGAGCAACTTGTACTGCAGATTCTATTAATTCCAAGGAGATCAAGTTCTATCTTAGATCAGGATGTGGATTTAATAGCATGTATGGCTAAATTCCTCCACTCATAATCTGGCCACTTTCACCTAGAGATGGACATCGGTACACTGAAAAATCAATTTAGTTCCTTATCTTCTTCACTGCCAGATGATCCCTATTAATTCAGCTGTTTATTCCCAAGTTAAATGGAATAGTACATGATCTCAGAGTTGATAAGTGTTAACAGAGCACACAGAAGTAACTCCTGGTGTATTTTTAAAGTATTTTTTAATTAAACAACTGGTATAATGTCTAGCATGGAGTAGATACTCAATAAGTAACTGTTAATTAAATTAATGAGTGTTATCCACTTTGAAAATATCATCTTAGTTTAGTAGGAAGTATTTGCAAAGGACCATATAAACATCAGGCAACTCCAGGAGGAGCACATGAGTTTCTAAAAACAAAGTAAACATATATAAAAGTTCTCATTTTACTTTTCTATAATTTGTTATTTTAAGTATTTCTTACATCTTCAGTTGTAGTATGCCATCCCATGGGGGGAGGGAGCAACAACTTTGGTCTTACACTGAAATGTGGAAAAAGAAATTAAAAAAAAAATTTTAGAGCCAGGGAAATGACGTACATCTAATGCAGTATGTTTTCAGCAGAAGCTCCCTCTAATTTTATAAGAAAAGTGGGAAAACACAATTTAGGAACACCAACTATGAGATTATTCCCGACACATAATCTTTCCTTTCCTCACCCAAGTAAACCAACCACACCCAACACTAAATCTCTTAAGAAAACTGCCCCCAGTTTCTTCTATTATCAGGGGATCACTAAAAAAAAAAGCTTCACAGTTTTAAGGATCAACACGAAGCACTCAAATCAAAGCCGACCTTACATACACTTACACGTAAAACTCACCAAACACAGCAAGTCCTATGCGAAGGACCAGAAGCATCTTTCAAAATGAGGGACGTCTTCTCAGCCCTTGCTCTGACTACACCACAAATTATCAATGGGGCCCAACTCCAGACACTGGGTTCAGAGCAGATAATCCAACAAGGCATCAACTAGGAAAGGGAGGGGCAGTTGAAGTAAATGGGAAATGAAGTCAAATATAAGGGTTACCTGGCAAGGGTCCTGCCCATGACGTTATCAGAAAATCACGTGGGAGGTCCCCAAATTCCACCACTAACAACAACCAAAAAAACACCCTTACCTGTAGGCCTTTTAAGATTGGTTGCAGCTGAAAAAAAATTAAAGTCCTCTAGGTGCTAGCAAATTCTACCTAATGGAGTTCAACGTCCCATCTACCAGAATGAACTCCACAGATTAGAAGATAAAAATTTTAGGTTAACAGTTTTCAAATAAAAAGTATAAACCACAGAAAAAAACAAATATTACAATCACATAATCAAAGAGGCAGGCCTCAGACCGAGATGAATCAATTACGCTCTTCAATACAATCTACAGTTTCCAAGACACACAAGAATCTGATTCTTGGACTTGAGATTGGTATTAAGTGGCAATGGATTAAGACAGAAAAATGATTACCTGAAACTGAACCAAAAATCAAATCCAAAGACACTCAATTTAACACTGAGCTTGCACATACTGTCACGAACAAACTAAAGCAACTATTAGTAGGGCTGCTATGTTAAGTGGCAAACTATTGTGACATAAAATAACGGGTCATAACTGGCTGGTAGACAGTCTGATAACCAAAGTGCATTTTGATTGGTTACTGCCCATACTTGCCAGAAAAGTTCATCCAGTCAGATCATGTAATACAAATTACTTCCAAAAGTAAGCAGTAGTTTACTTCTTTCCCCCACCGTATGAGTTTTTAATCAGCACGCACTCCATACAAGGCAAAACAGTCAAGGCACAGTCCAGTGGAGGAAGGGAGGTGTCTTAGTTTTCCATTGCTGCATAACAAATTATCAAAAATTGAAATTACATGTTCAGTGTCTTTAAGACTGCCACATAATTTATAATTAACCCAATCACTCCTAAAAATATCTCATGTCTATAAACTTTGACTTTCCCAACTGTTGTTAATTTAGCTAATTCAGAATATTTTTGTTATTCTTGGCATTAAGATACTGTTATCCTCATTTTTACTCTAGAATGAAATTATAACCTTAATTTCATCCCTACCATACTTGAAGGAGATGAAAACATTCAAAAAGAAATTTTTTACAATTATTTAAAAAAATGCTATAGATATCTATGGTGAAAAATCATTCACAATTTATTGGTGGAAAAAAAGACTGGGTCAGTATAATCTGTAGACTCTTCAGATCCTTTTTTGCCTCTCTGTCTTCAAGTAGTGATAACCAAAGCAGGACGAGGATGGATAAATTTAAATCCACCCATTTTCTTATTTGTCAGGTTGGTCAAAGAATTGGTGAGAAAGTTTAGAAAAATTTGTTAATATGAGACTCTGGCATTATAAAAAGTTCTAAACAGATCTCGTTAAAAGGATACAAAAGCATCCACAGAACTCTGGATGCATTTATTTATTTATTTATTTAGCATATTTATATACAGTATAATTTACCTTTTTGTGTACAAAATTTTTTACAGAATTCACATGGAACCACCACCAAAATCAGAATACAGAACAAAATATATGCTTTCAGGCAAGTTATTAATACTCAGAAAAACTCCCTGTACCTCAGACTCCTCACCTGTAAAACACAGGTAAGAATACCTCCATCATAAGGTTACTGTGAAGATTAAATGAGTTAAATACAAGTAAAACGCTTAGAGCAGAGCCTAACACATAATAAGTGCTCAGGAAACATCAGCTATTGTTATTAGTTTTTTTTTAAATTTATTTATTTATTTATTTTTGGCTGCTTTGGGTCTTCATTGCTGCACACGGGCCTTCTTTAGTTGTGGCGAGCAGGGGCCACTCTTCGTTGCAGTGTGCAGGCTTCTCATTGCGGTGGCTACTCTTGTTGTGGAGCACGGGGTCTAGGGCCCGTGGGCTTCAGTAGTTGTGGCTCGCGGGCTCTAGAGTGCAGGCTCAGTAGTTGCGGCACACAGGCTTAGCTGCTCCGCAGCATGTGGGATCTTCCCAGACCAGGGCTCAAACCTGTGTCCCCTGCATTGGCAGGCAGATTCTCAACCACAGCGCCTAGTTTTTTAATAATACTCTGACACTAGGAGGGGAAGGGACTGAGCAGACACATTTTCTAGGTCATGGAAAAGACTGCTTCTCAATGTACCTTAATAAAACCCTCACCATGTACCTTAATAAAATGGCATTCTGGTTTATCTATCAGCCCAATGTGAGTTTGGCTAGCCACTTTTCTCTGAGACCAGTCAACTCTGGTGCACCGAAGAAACAAGTTTACTTGAAAAACTGAGGAATGGATCCTAAATCCTAAAGGCCCCATCAAGTTAACGGCATCCTGAGAAGGCTTGTCAGAAGAGCTAGTCAGTCAGCCTATGACCTTGGTTCCCTCTAAAAGGCAACACTGGTCAAATATGCTTCAGTGAAAAGAATGTGATGCTAGGAGGGAGATACTTGAAGTATACCACAAATTAGCTTTAACACGATTATGTACTTTAAAGAGAAAGTCTGAGTTTTAAAAAGTACTAGTCAGTTCTCAATTATCCACACTAAAGGAGGTGAAAAGTAGTGTAAATAATTCAAAACAGACAGTAAAAAAAGAAATCCTTAACATTCTACTTTAGAATGTATTATGTAATTTTTCCTATAGATTTATATCCAAAATTGCACCTGGATATGATCAACCTCACAGCATCCTCTTGAGGCTCAATCTTAGGCCACAAAATTCTTTCAAATGAAAGTCTCTAAATGTCATATAGAAGTAAAAGCTGAGAACAAATGAGTTTCCAAAAGTGAATCAGTCTAGACCTGGTAAGCCATGAGAGATCATCCAACTGAGGAATTTTGCTCCCAAAGATATGGGGGTGCATTATTGTGCCTAAGGAGCTGGAAGTGGGTATCAGCCTAACTGCAGGCCAATTTATTTCATAAAATCAAGGTATTCTTGAAAGTTTATGTAATAATCTCAAGTGCCAGAAAGGACTTCAGCAACCACCCTGTCTAAACCCTTCGATTTTACAGACGAAACTGAGATCCACAAAAGTTGCAACATGCTGACAAACTATATAATAAAATGAATATTTAAGTATTGGGAAGTTCATTTTTTTTTGATACATAACTGACATATAACACTGTATTAGTTTTAGGTGTACGACGTAATGATTTGATATACATATATACTGTGAAATGATTACCACAATATGTTTAGTTAATATCCATCATTACACAGTTACCAAAAAAACGTGTGTGTGTGTGATAAGAACTTTTAAGATCTACGGGAAGTTCATTATTTAAATAATTCACTTATATAAAAAAATAACCTGTATTTCTTGCAAAAAATAGACTATTCAGTTTGCTTAAATTGGGCCACATATCTGCTTTATCTTAAAGTTCCCTACTGTACAACTTCAGATGTACCAAAAATAAAATCAGTCCTCTGGAATATAACTTAACTCCAATAGAAGCCTCTCCACTGCACCACAACATGAACCCTCCTTTCCAGTTAGTCTAGCCGCATACTCTAGCCTATTTGTCAGCTAATACACACCTTCCTCAACTTTGTTCATACCATTCTGAAGGCCAGGTACATTCTCCTACCTCGTATCTGAATACTACTCTTCTGGATCCAGGTCAGGTTCCACCTTGCCTTGAAGCATTTCCTAATCACCTCAGTTCACTCTGAATTCCCATCATATTTATTGTCACTTTCTTGGCAGTTAACAAATGTTACTTAGGATCCCTTATCTGATAATATAAGATGCCCAGAATTGTAATTGTTCTTTGTATGTGTTTTTCCCTACCCCCAAATTCTCTTTTGGTAGGTGTAGTGAGAACTTGGAAGAGGTATTTAAAAATCAAAACAAAACAACTTAGATGAGAAGAGGAAAACAGCTGGTAAAAGGATAAAATCAATTTTTTTCCTTTATTAAAATGTCCTTTTGGGACTTCCCTAGTGGCACAGTGGTTAAGAATCCGTCTGCCAATTCAGGTGACACAGGTTCGAGCCCTGGTCCAGGAAGATCCCACATGCCTCGGAGAACTAAGCCCATGAGTCACAACTACTGAAGCCCGTGCACCTAGAGCCCACGCTCCACAACAAGAGAAGCCACCGCAATGAGAAGCCCACGCACCGCAACGAAGAGTAGCCCCCTCTCACTGCAACTAGAGAAAGCCCGCGTGCAGCAACGAAGACCCAACACAGCCAAAAATAAATAAAATTAATTAATTAATTTTTAAAAATGTCCTTTAATGCTGTTTAAATATCTTTTCAACTATAAAGATATTAAAAGAATAATTAGGAAAATATGGAACATTGCACAACCTTCAACACAGCAATTCTGCTTCCACTTTAGGAATCCATCCTAAGGAATCAATCTGATCAGTGTATAAAGATTCATCACAGCATAATTTATAAGCAAAAATTGGAGAAAAAGGAAGTTCATTAGGAGGGAACAGACCAAATAAAATATGATGCATCCATACAACATATTTCTATGTAGTTACTTTAAAAGAGTATTAATGACATGAAAATTTTAAAGTTGTTTCTATTTTTTTCTATTTCTCCATGATTTAATAATCAGAAAAAAGCAAATCTTTTCACTCTGAAAAAAATATAGTGTAGATTTGAAATAACATAAAACTATTTACCACTTATGTGACACACTAGCTCATGAAGAGTAATCCTTAACAATGTATCAAAGTCAACAAGTAATCAACTTCCCTGCTGTTTTCATGTTGTTTCTTCATGCCAGAAGTTCCTGAAATAATTACCAATAACTTTCATTGAAGGAAGTTTTCACCTATCCAGAGGACAGACATCTCCATAAGTGGTGACAGGATGGCAATGAGTCAAGTCATCATCAAGTCAAGTTATATTCCAAAGGTCAATGACGACGACCACCACCAACACCCCATCACCAGACCAACAAGGCAGAGGGGAAATCCACTGAGTTAGCATCTCCGATCAACAGATTTAAATACTGGAGTACATGAAGACCAAGATGGTACTCTGTGTCTTTTTGTTGACAGGATTTCAACTTCAATGGCTCCCACAGCCATTCCACTTCAGATGCTCACTGACATTCTCATACCTTAGCAAGGATCTCTTGGAATTTTTTATACTTCCCAGATGCTAACTTCCGAATTTTTCTCTCTGAACTTCTATTCCATCTACCAAGAGGAAGGGAACACTCAAGACGAGAAAGCAAGTACAAAAGCCCTGAAGGAGGACCTAGCTGGGCATACTGGAAGAACAGAAAGAAAGCCAGTGCAGCTTGAACATGGTGCACAAAGGAAAACTGCAGAAGAAGCTGAAAGGGATGATATCACAGAGGGCCCAGCAGGTCATGATACAGACTTTGGATGTTGTGTTTTCAAAAATTCTTCCACTCCCATGGTGAACCAATCTTATGTAAATAAAACCTAGATTTATGTTTCAAAGCTCACCTGCTCTTCCAAAACCCAGTGCAATAGATTAAACTGCCTGCCTGCTAAGCAGCCTCTCTTAAATGTCAATATATGCAAAGCCAAACACTATCTTTTTTCCCAAACCAGTTCCTCCTGACTATTTTATATCTGTTAACAGACCGACCATTACCCAGGCTTGACATCTCAAAGCTATCTTTCATTCCTTGTCTACTGTCCATCCCCACTACATACTGGCTCCACAGGTCCCCAAACCTCCAACCTACTCTTTCTTTTCTAGTCCCAATGCCCCCATCCTAGTTCACACTAGCACCAATTCTTATTCAAATTACTGGAATAGGCTAAACTTTCCAGACCTTCAGTTCCTTCCCCATCAAATATATCCTATATGATGTCATTTAGATACTTTTAAGACCATCAATAAGCAGGTTATATACAAATTTATTACCTCAAGTTCTGGCTTTACTTCAAGCTCCACTCACATTTCTGCCTACTTAATGTATTTATACTCAGCCTCATTCACATCTCAAATTTTAACATGTCTAAAACTGAACTCCTGACTTCTGATCTTCCCTCCAAATCCCACACCTACTCCTCTCCTATTTCCCACTCCCATCTCAGTTAAGTGGCACCTCTACCCATCCAATTACTTGAGCCCGAAACCTGGGAGTCATCCTTGACACTTTCTTCTCCCTAAACCCCCACACTCACTCTAAAATTAAACAGATTTTCTTTGACATACTTCTCAAATAATCTACTTCTCTCCATCACCTCTGCCACTGAGTTCCACCTGCAAAGATTCCTATTTAGGTGGTATGAGGTGCAGCCCAGGCTTCAGGAGCTTTAAAAGCTCCCCAGGTGATTCTGGCATGCAGCTAAGGGCTCACCCTCTGCTCTACAGGTCCTGGACTCCTACGAACCACTCCAAGCTTATTTCTACTACTTTCTCCCTTGTTCACCTAACTCCACCCACCCTGACCTCCTTGCTGGTGCCTTGAACATGCCAGGCACATACATTCCTCCTGGCTTTTGCCCTTGCTACTCCCTCTGCCTGGAGATTCTGGTTTACTCCTTCACCTTCTACTTCTACAGATATTTACTCAAATATTACTTTTGTAGTGATTTAGTGAGACATTCCCCGGCCATTCTAAAATTGCAATACCCACCTCCACCTCAACGCTCAGCATCTCTTTCTCTGGCTTTATTTTTCTCCTTGGGACTTATCACATTCTAACATAACATATATTTTATTTATCTTGTTTACTGCCTGAATATGCACTTCATGAGAGCAGGGATTTTTGTCTGTTTTGTTCCTTAACTATATCCCCAGCACCTAGAACATCATCTGGCACAAGGTGGGTACTCTATTAAAAATTTAACTCCTCAGCAAGGCCTGCCCAGATTCCTCAATTAAATTTAATTTCCCCATTATCCCCCATAGTAATTTACTCCTTTCCTTCATAACATTTACAGTAATTTGTAATTATATTTTATTTGTTGAAGTTCCTTTCCTAGAATGTAAATTCCATGACAATAGGGATTTTTCGTTTGGTTCACCACTATATACAGCATACCTCATACTTAAGTGCCACAGAGCAATTTAAAAATTTTTAGATGAATGAATTAATAAATGATTGAGGTCAAATACAATTTCTGAAAGCACAGTCTGATCATGTTATTGTTTCAATCAAAAACTTTCAAAGTCTCCCCATCACTCACCACATTAAACCCTAACTGCCTGGCCTTGATAGAAGACCTCCCACGTTCTGGGCCAATTTACTTTCCTGTCTTAGCTCCCATTTTCCCATGTGTCTTTTGCTTCAGCTACACTACACTGCTCATTATTTCCAGTATGCACCCTATACTAACACTGTATTTCCCCACCTCCACATTTTTACTCATGACATTCCTTCTGCCTGAATTCCCTTCTTATTCCTGCCTATCAAAATTCCAGCCTTTAAAATACCTACCCTTCAAAACCCAGCTCAAATGTAACCTTCACAAAGATAGTCCTCCCACCCTAACCTTCCCAATTGAATGGTCTCTTCCTCTTGTTTTTTTGTTTTTGGCCACGCCGTGGGGCTTGTGGGATCTTAGTTCCCCGACCAGGGATCGATCCCGTGCCCTCTGCAGTGGAAGTGAGGAGTCTTAACCACTGGACCGCCAGGGAAGTCCCTCTTCCTCTTCTAAACACCAAAATACTGGTTTAATTCCCCACTCATTTCAGAACATACCCTCCCCCACCTTTTACAAACTCTTTTGTTTATAATTACTCAACAGATATTTGTTGAAATGAAGTCAGTTAACACCACTAGTACCCCTTCTCTGTCATAAAACATGTTTAAATTTGGGGGGAGGGGGTGTTCTCTTTCACAAGACTCTTTAATGACCAAAAAGACTTAAAGCTGAAATAGCAGGTTCCTAGCCTTAACCTTCCCTTCTATGCTTTTTCTGAAAAGGCAAGATCTTCCCAAATGCAATTTTTGGAGCTCAGATTTTTTAATGTACTCAACTGCTTGAAAAAAAATGTTAAGCTGCACGTGCTACTATGATGACATAAATTCCATAAGCCATATTAAAATGGGTTACCCTAAGATAATGACATATTTGAAAGACTATCTGGCTAAAAATCTGAATACCTTAAATTCTGCTGTTTGAAAACGATAATTACTAGGAAAATATTTCTGTTCAACAAGAAATCTGAAACTTTTTATGATCTTTTAAGTACCCCATTCATTTCTACATCATGTTAAATGATGTTAAGTAACACTACCAGCAATCCAGTAAAATTCTACCATGAAACACTTGTTGTACCTCAAATAATAGACTTTTGTTTCCCTACCCACTGGGGTTCCCGAAGTGTAGTTCACAGATCCCTGAAAAGTCCCTTTCATTGAGTCTGTTAAGTTGAAACTATTTTCATAATACTAAGAAACGACTGCCTTTTTCATTGTGTTGGCATTTGCACTGGTGATACAAAATCAATAATGGGTATAACTGTGGATGCCTTAGCTTAAATCAAGGTAATGGCATCAAATAGCACTAGAGTTATGTGTGTC
The DNA here is from genome assembly GCF_965194805.1 of Balaenoptera borealis. Taxonomy (NCBI): domain Eukaryota; kingdom Metazoa; phylum Chordata; class Mammalia; order Artiodactyla; family Balaenopteridae; genus Balaenoptera; species Balaenoptera borealis. The sequence goes on along the minus strand of NC_138879.1, from coordinate 24,543,698 downwards.
TTTTATCATCATGGACTAGTGATCTTTTTTAAAAGTCAATTTCACTTAAAAATGTTCTTGATGAAGCAATAAAAATTATTAATTTTATTAAATCTGAGCCCTTGTACAGGTCTTTTAAATATTCTGCATGATGAAATGGGAAGTATGCAAAAAGCACTTCTACAGGATAGTACATTGGTTGTCTCCAGGAAAAGCAACTGTGACTCTGATTAGTGAGCTAAGCTAACCGCTTTTTTCATGGAACACTACTTTTACTTGGAACAAAGGGCAAACTGTGGTTATTCAGACATGAATATTTAGCAGGCAATTTCTTGAAAATGAAGTGATTCTATCCCTTCAAGGAAAACAATTGATAGTATTTGTTGCCAATGATAAAGTCCAAGCTTTCAATCAAAAATTAAAATTTTGGAAATACAGTAGCTGCTTAATAGATGCCCAATACTTACAAATTTTTCTGATAAGAAGGACAGTGATATTAGCTAATGTGGGTTTTTTGGTATTATATTATGAAACGTGTCATTTGGAAGATCTGCTTAACTCAATGAACCAACATTTCCTAAACAACCAATGCATGATATTATAAAATCATGTATCATGATATTATAAAATTCATGTAAATCAATTTTAATGTAACAGTAACATCGATATGATTTCAGATTCCACACTGCAACCTAACTTATGAAGAAACTACCAATTATCAAGTTTTGGTGTAGTATCAGAGAATAATATGCACAACTGTCTGAAAATACTCCTCCCTTTTCCAACTACAAGTCCTTTACGGCCATATTTTCTTCATGTATTTCAATCAAAACAATTTATCACATCAGATTGAATACAGAAGCAGATACGAGATTCTAGCTGTCTTCTATTAAGCTGGATATTTAAGAGATTTGCAAAAATCTAAAAATGTCACTCTTCTAATTTTTTAAAGTTATTTTTCATAAAAATATATTATTTGTGTTAATATGATACCTTTTTAAGTAATTAATATTTTTTAATGTTTTTTGTTTTAATTTCTAATTTAGTAACTATCAATAGATATAAACCACATAAAGAAAAGCTCAATAATTTTTAAGAGTGTAAAGAGGGACTTCCCTGGTGGTCTAGTGGTAAAGAATCCGCCTTCCAATGCAGGGGACACAGGTTCGATCCCTGGTCAGGGAACTAAGATTCCACATGCTGCGGGGCAACTAAGCCCACGCACCTCAACTAGAGAAAGCCTGCTCTCCACAACTAGAGAGAAGCCTGCGCGCCGCAACGAAAGATGCCACAGTGAAGATCCCGCGTGCTGCAACTAAGACCTGATGCACCCAAATATAAAATATAATAAATAAATAAAACAAATATATATATTTTTTAAAAAGTGTAAAGAGTTCTGAGACCAAAAAGTTTTGAGAACCACTGCTTAAGAGAATTTGCCTCTGATTCCAGCCCCAAATTGCTTTTGGTATCCTCAACCAGAGTTGAACCTGGGGCAGATATCTGGCCCAGGGGAAATCAAGCCTTAGACGGACCAAATCAGATATTGCTCAGGAATCTGAATTAAGCTTCATGGATACTGAGGTCTGTTTATGGTGGAACACTAGAGTCTAACTGCTGAAGTATTGTACTTGGAACTGTCTTGGTGCCAGCCCTTTCTGAAGCCTTGTTGTTCAGCTTTTCCTTGGATTCGACGACAGCTATTTCCTTCTGATAAATCTTTTATATGAGCTATTTTTTTTTTTTATAAATTTATTTTATTTTATTTATTTTTTATTTTTGGCTGCGTTGGGTCTTCGTTGCTGCGCGCGGGCTTTCTCTAATTGCGGCGAGCAGGGGCTACTCTTCATTGCGGTGCACGGGGCTTCTCATTGCGGTGGCTTCTCTTGTTGCAGAGCGTGGGCTCTAGGCGCACGGGCTTCAGTAGTTGTGGCACATGGGCTCAGTAGTTGTGGCGCACGGGCTTAGTTGCTCTGTGGCATGTGGGATCTTCCCGGCCCAGGGCTCGAACCCGTGTCCCCTGCATTGGCAGGCGGATTCTTAACCACTGCACCACCAGGGAAGTCCTATATGAGCTATTTTAAATAGGCTTCTTTTCCTTATGATCAAGAAAGCCTTAACACCATAGAACCTCAATGCCGTTACCAAAAGTGTTTCATCTGGTGTCCTTGTATGAGACAACAAATTATAACAAGATTCTCCTCCATCTGAAGACCATATTCCTATATAAAAAAAATATATCGGGCTTCCCTGGTGGTGCAGTGGTTGAGAATCTGCCTGCCAATGCAGGGGACACGGGTTCGAGCCCTGGTCTGGGAAGATCCCACATGCCACGGAGCAACTAGGCCCGTGCGCCACAATTACTGAGCCTGCACGTCTGGAGCCTGTGCTCCACAACAAGAGAGGCCGCGATAATGAGAGGCCCGCGCACCACGATGAAGAGTGGCCCCCACTTGCCGCAACTAGAGAAAGCCCTCGCACAGAAACGAAGACCCAACACAGCCATAAATAAATAAATAAATAAATAAATAAAGATTAAAAAAAAAATCACTCCAACAAAACTAAAAATTGAATGGAAATTATCGGCTCATTCAGAATAAGAGACAAACTTAATGACCAGCTGCTAGATAAGGGAGGTTTGATTTTTTTCTCTCTTTTGGAGAAGGCCATTATATATCATGTCAATACAATTTAGACAGCAAATGGCTTCAATGAAATACACCAATCTGACAGGGTTTTTCAGAGAGGCTGATGAACAGAAAAAGAACAAGGTAGTGAGACCTGCCCTACCAGATATGAACAACTATTATAAAGCTATGATAATTAAGGCAGTGTAGTACCAGCACAAGATATGCAAACAGACCAATGGTACAGAATATAGAGAACACAGACACAAATCCTCATATATTCGGAAACACGTAGGTGGTATTTAAAGTTGTAGGGGGCAAACATGACTATTCAATAAATGATGGTGGCGTATCAGGTTATCCTATGGAAAGAAAATTAAATCCCTACTTTGGGTTATCCTTATGAAAATAATTAGGTCCCTACTTAACACCAAGCATCGAAATAAATTCTAGGTGGATTAGAAACCTAAATGTGAAAAACATAACTTTAAACCTTGTAGAAGAAAGTACAGGATGTAACTATTACCTCACAAGAAACACACACCATAAAAAAAAAAAAATCCTACTTTAAAGTTTAAACTTAGTTTCAATAAAAGATAAAGTTAAAAAACAAAATATACCCATTATGGATGGCTATTATTTTTTTCAAAAAGCAGAAAATAACAAGTGTTGCCAAGGATGTAGAGAAACTGGAACCCTTGTGCACTACTGGTAAGAATGCAAGATGGTGCAGCCATTACATTAAACTGTATGGAGGTTCCTTAAAAAAAGTAAAAATAGAATTAACATATAATTCAGCAATTCCACTTCTGGGTATATACCCAAAAGAATTGAAATCAGGGTCTCAAAGAGATATTTGCCTGCCTATGTTCAGAGCAGCATTATTCACAACAGCAAAAGGTGGTAGCAACCCAAGTGTCCATTGGTGGATGAATGGATAAACAAAATGTAATTACACACATACAAAGAAGTATTACTCAGCCTTGGAAAGCAAGGAAATTCTGACACATGCTAAAATATGGATGAACCTCATGGACATCATGCGAAGTGAAATAAGCCAGATACAAAACGACAAATACTGCATGATTCCGCTCATATGAAGTATCTAAAGTAGTCAAAATCATAGAAACAGAAAGTAGTACCTGTTTCTAAATACCAAGAAAAGGATTATGTAAATCTCAAATTAAGGAGATGAATGATTACATATACATCTTTTTTTTTCTTACAAATAAATAGACAGATTGAAAGGAGGAATTAGAGGTCTTCAGAGAACTACTGCAAGCCCTTCTTTGATGTAGCTGGTGCCACAGCCTGAAGATTTATGCCAACAGCTTCTTAGAAAGCAACAGTCAAGAATAAAGGTCTCTGGGACTTCCCTGGTGGTCCAGTGGTTAAGTCTCTGCGCTTCCACCGCAGGGGGTGTGGGTTTGATCCCTGGTCAGGGAACTAAGATCCCGCATGCCGTGCGGCGTGGCCAAAAAATAAAAAACTTTTTTAAAAGAGTTGTTCGGACTTCCCTGGTGGCGCAGTGGTTAAGAATCCGCCTGCCAACGCGGGGGACACAGGTTCGAGCCCTGACCTGGGAAGATCCCACATGCCGCGGAGCAGCTAAGCCCGTGCGCCACAACTACTGAGCCTGCGCTCTAAAGCCCACGAGCCACAAGTGCTGAGCCCACATGCCACAACTACTGAAGCCCGTACACCTACAGCCCGTGCTCTGCAGCAAGAGAAGACACTGCAATGAGAAGCCTGTACGCTGCAACGAAGAGTAGCCCCCGCTCGCCACAACTAGAGAAAGCCCGCGCACAGCAACGAAGACCCAATGCAGCCAAAAATAATAAATAAATAAAATAAATTTTTTTTTAAAGTGTTTAAAAAAAAAGAAGAAGAATAAAGGTCTTCACAGTCAAGCAACAGTTACTGTCCGAATGTAAAATTCCCATTCTGTGGTCTGCATCCAGCTCTCCGAAAGCAGCATGACCAACTTTGCCACACAGAGCAACTAAACAACTCCTGCCAATTCTATTAAAACATGACCATAGTTGTTAAGAATGAAGGCCCAAGTGTTTCCTAAAGAGGCTAAACTTCAGAATCTTTTTTCCTATAATGGGAGTTTGTCAAAAACAAAAGTAAAAGAAGCTACTGGATCTTAGTAGCAAATGTATCACCATAGTCTTTCAGAGTGATTCACCATGACTGAAAACAAACACAAGAAACAGGTGTGCTTCCCTGAATACACAACCAGAATTTAATATGGAGGCAGTATTGTTATGAAAGTAGGTTAAGAATAACCTTATAAAATCTGAAAGTAAATACGACAAGATGGTAAAAAGAAAAATGAATTTCAGATAAATATCAGAATACTGTTATTGTCAGGCTTTGAGTAACCTGAAATCAGTAAGTTACTCAAAATACCACTGTAACGGTAAGAATCTTATAAATCATTTTCTGCTAAGGCAGGAATTAGTTTAGCCCCTAAAACAGTTTTAGAATGTAGTTCCACTGTATCTTTCATTTATATTAACCTTCATTAATGTGATGGATTTTCAGAAAACACTGTGGATGCATCAACATTTCTGAGTCCATAGTACACGATAAAAATCCACAGGATCCAGCACTGTTCCACACCCTGTGTTAAGACAGCTAGATATCAGAGTTCATGGCCTATCTGAAAATTTTCCCTAATTAAGAAAAATTTGTCTCTTTTTTATGATGAAATCTAGTGATAATGAAAAAAACATGCTATTACAGCATAATCTTACGTAACAGTCCAACTGTGTTGGAGAAATGTGTGTAATTGAGGAAAAGGGAGGAAAGACAAACACATACTTGTACATATATACATATACATACAAAGATTTATAACAATCAAAACCCCATATCCCCAAGATACTATATACAAATTATCAGTTTCTAAATTTCATCCTGTGTACCTTTCTATCTCAGAAAAAAAGCAAGGTTGCTCATGAGAGAAGAAACTACCCAGTCTCCTCTATAGCTAACCTTATATTAACGATGTGGGGGTGGGAAGCAATGTTCTCTTCAGAGATACTACCTGTCTTCACAAAGACTATTCAAGATAAGAAATCTGTGAGGTCTCAGATTCAGAATCCAGCAATGCCAGCGGCACAGAAGTGAGTCAAACACTAGGTGCACTGTGTTAAAAGAAAGGCACCTTTAGTTTTTAGAATTTGGTGCCAGAAACTCCCTAGGGAGATGAACAACATAATTTATTAAAAGGGAAGAAAATGTAATTAATGTATATATAAATGTACGGAGGTGAGGTGAGGGGACATTTGAGACAAGAAAAATACAAAGTGATCCAGGGACTTCTTTTACTAGAAGCACTCATACACCAAGCTTAAGGGTTCCCATAGGTCAAATATGGGACATTTTGAGTATCAAAAAAAGGTTATAATTATTGGTAAAACATAGACTAAATTAAAATCCACGAGTTTATAATGATACTAAAACCAAGAGAGCAAGAAAAAGAAACAATTCATTTGCTATCATTAAAGGTATACCAACTCCTTACTCAGAAAATTGCTAAAGGGAAAATTAAGAATTTACCTGAACTTTTGGGAAAAAATTATAATTTATTCCTAACTGATGAGGGAAATCTTTACAGAAGATGGAAGGCAAAGGAATGGCAGAATTAGAAAATTATCATTTCATAATAACCAAAGAAATAACTGATTCAGGCAAGGATCGTCATCAGAAGGTGAAAGGTTGCTGGAGAAGTAAAATAGTATCATGCCAAAGTGTCACCACTCTACAGATTACGTGCTAATTACAAAGGGGAAAAAAGTCTTTACAGTGAAGAGACCTGGTATTTATGATCTTGAACAAACAAATTCATCACCATTAACAGTCAGACATTATGACATGATGTCTCTCTTACTGTGATGTGATACGAGGTACACAGCATCACCTATGAAGTATTATTACCAAAAATGTTTAACCTGAATCTAACCAAGACTTCACTGCCAGTTTGTAGGAAATACAGGGATAAAGGAGCAAATTAAATGAAACTGTGAGGAAAACACTCAGAAAATTCCAGAAGTGATATGTTATACAAGACAGATGGCCTGGTCTCTTCAAAAAGGCAATACTGCACGGCTCCTAAATAAAGGGTTCTAGATTGAGAAAGAGACTAAAGAGGGGACTTCCCTGGCGGTCCAGTGGTTAAGACCTCACCTTCCAATGCAGGGGGTGCGGGTTCGATCCCTAGTCGGGGAGCTAAGATCCCACATGTCTCGTGACCAAAAAACCAAAACATACAAAAAACCCAGAAGCGGGCTTCCCTGGTGGCGCAGTGGTTAAGAATCCATCTGCCAATGCAGAGGACACGGGTTCGAGTCCTGGTCCAGGAAGATCCCACATGCTGTGGAGCAACTCAGCCCGTGTGCCACAACTACTGAGCCTGCACTCTAGAGCCCATGCTCTGCAACAAGAGAAGCTACAACAGTGAAAAGCCCGCACACCACAACAAAGAGTGCCCCCAGCTTGCCTCAACTAGAGAAAGCCCACGAGTAGCAACGAAGACCCAACACAGCCAAAAATAAAAACAAATTAATAAATAAATTTATTAAAAAAAAAAAAACCAGAAGCAATATTGTGACAAATTCAATAAAGACTTAAAAAAAAAAAAAGAGACTAAAGAGACATGTTTGGGGCTTCCCTGGTGGCGCAGTGGTTAAGAATCCGCCTGCCAACGCAGGGGACACGGGTTCGAGCCGTGGTCTGGGAAGATCCCACATGCCGCGGAGCAACTGGGTCCGTGAGCCACAATTACTGAGCCTGCGGGTCTGGAGCCTGTGCTCCGCAACAAGAGAGGCCGCGATAGTGAAGAGGCCCGCGCACCGCGATGAAGAGTGGCCCCCGCCTGCCACAACTAGAGAAAGCCCTCGCACAGAAACGAAGACACAACACAGCCATAAATTAATTAATTAATTAATTAAAAAAAAATTTTTTTTTAAATTTAAAAAAAAAAGAGACATGTTTGGAGAAAAAAATACCAATAGCTAACAAGTGTTGTATTGGAGACAACTGGGAAAATCTGAACATGAACTGAATATTAGATGGTATTAGGAAAGTATTGTTAATTGCCTCAGCTGTGACAATGTAAGAACAATTAACTAAAACAATGTCTTTATTTTAAAAAGATGCATCTACAGTAAAGTATTAAAGTATTAAGGTGTCATATCTACAATATAAAGATTTATATATTATATGTAAACACACATGCACATACATAGATAAAGCAAATATAGAAAACATGAAAAATTGTTGAATCTAGGGGATAATTGGTATAAAGGTGATAACGGTACTGTTCTTTCAATTTTTCTGTATGCTTAAAATTTTTCACCTAAGCAGCTGTTAAGGGGGGGGGGGCCTCAAAATGTACTTCCTCCCAGAAGGCCTTCCAAATGACCTCGCCTCTAAATCTTAATCGCTTCTTTACAAAGTCCTCTCAGCATGGAACACATATTTCTGTTCCTGTTCTGTTTTCTAATTGTTCTCTTATAATTTGATATACTCAGATTTGGTTTTCCAATAAAATTGTAAGCTCCTTCCAGCACAGACATCTTTTAATTCTTTTCTATTTTCTCACAGCTCATAGCGAAGCACGAATTCTGCAATTAGCAGACTTTTTTAAAGTACCAGTAGCGAACCGGTTTTCAAGGCAGAAACAGAGATACAGATGTAGAGAATAAATGTCTGGACACCAAGTGGGGGGGCGGTGGGATGAACTGGGAGATCGGGATTGACATATATACGCTAATATGTATAAAATAGATAACTAATGAGAACCTGCTGTATAGCACAGGGAACTCCACTTCGCTCTACAGTAGAAACTAACACAACATTGTAAAACAACTATACCCCATTAAAAAAAAAAAAGTAAATAAAATAAAAATTAAAAAAAAAAAGTACCAGTAGCAGTATTCTGTGCAGGCACTCAGAAAAGCACCTTAACAAACTGGGTTAGCTTTTCAATTCCTCAACAGAATGGCAGTTCACTCGTATAAACAATTTTGAGTCACTGCTATCAAAAAGAGATCATCAAACATCACTTATGGGCTTATAGAATTTCACATAGAGAAACTAGCAGCAAGAGTTAAAGGGAGAAATTAGAATATAGGTTCTACATGTCTTCCTAGCATTGTTAATGGATTTCCCGTGTTACCCAGGCATACAACTTCATTCTCATGACATTATTCTTCAGTCCAGCAATGTCTATCACCACCACCCCCATCTGCAAAACAGTGACAGTATTTATCCACAACTCCTGGGTGTAATGAATCTTAACAAGCTACATAATGAACTTTAAAAACTTAGATAAAAGAGTGCACAGACTTTTTTTTTTTCTTTTTTTGGCCGCGCGCGTGGCATGCAGGAACTTAGGTCCCTGACCAGGGATCAAACCCATACCCCCTGCAGTGGAAGCATGGATTCTCAACCACTGGGCCACCAGGGAAGTCCCCTGCACAAAGATTTTTAAAATTTGATAATACAGTGTTGGTGAGAAAAGAGGCAGACTCGTACACTGCAGGCAGGAATATAAACACAACCTCCATGGAAAGCAGTTTAGCGATATCTAACAACATTAAAAATGCATATATCCTTCCACTAGGAATTTATCCAACAGACACCCATGTACATAAAAAGTACATACAAGGAGTTAATTGTAGCACTGAAAACAACCTAAGTATCCAATAAGAGCTGGCTGAATAACGGTACATCTATACAGTGGAATATCTGCCATCTTTCAAAAAGGGAGAGGTACTCTATGTACTATATGAAATGACAGCCAAGATATACTCAGTAAAAAAAAGGAAAGTGCAGAATAGTGGGTATAGTATCTTATCATTTGCATAAACAACAAATAAAAACAAAATACCAACGAATACATAGTTGGATATGCTTATAAAAGCATTATCTCTCGAAAGGTAAACAAGATACAGGTAACGACAGTTTCCTTTGAGGGGGGTAACTAGAAGGATGAAAGGAGGACAGGAGAAGAAAGATTCTTCCCTCTCTCTGCGTAGCGTTTGAGTTTTGTTTCATATGTATGTATATGTGTTACCCATTTTAAAGAGTTATTTTTTTAAACATGGCTCTGCACCAATTCGAATTATTTAATTAATACTTATCTTAATTAACCTAAAAGCATTTCATGTCTTCATACCATGAAAATTTTACATGAGACTTCAGTAAATTCAACCAGATAAAAACAAAGCATCCTGCAGGACAGAAGCCTACTGAGAAGAGAAATGGACATTTATTACCTCCATAGCTTTACTTCAAGATTTTACCAAACTACCTGATGGAAGTCTGGACATAGCCAACATTAAACATCTCCAAGCACCAAACTAACCACTATGAAGAGCTCTAAAAGGAGAAGTCCCAAAGTACCAAATGGACACCAACCACCCCCAGCCTAAGTGTGAAGCTGTCACAATAACTTACACTCCTCAGTCTTCACACAAGGAAAAAAAAGATGAGTCTCCAGCTCTTTCACAGGACACAAGAAGATATATGCCCCCCAAATTCCTGTGCTTCCTCTGTGTCCTCTCTTGGCTCCAGCTGTAACCATGGCAACAGAAAACAGCACAAAAGACAGCTGAACCACGAGAAGGCCAGAGTTAAATGGGGAAGTGAAAAAAATATATATATACTTTAAGGCCGAAGAACATAAGGTCCTAGAGTTAAGAATGGCAGCAAAAAAAAAAAAAAAAGCCTTGAGAGGCGAATACCAAAGAAAGAACACAAAGGAAAGAGAAGAGAAAATAAGGCTCACTAATAATATGTCCCATTCCTAAGTTATCCAGATAGGAGACAAGGTTGGCAAAGACAACTGAAAAACACAGAAAATGTGCACACACACACACCCAACAATTTAGTTATTCATTTCAATGCTATTCAGCAAACCTTTTGCTTGTAAGAGTTTATTAACTCCTCACTCTGTTCTGATGGCAGAGGTAAGAAGCAGCAAGTATCCAAAGCAGCGGCAACACAGGAAGGAGCAAATTAAGGGACCACGTATAATCTGCCAATGGAAAACCCAGGTTCTATAACACTGAAATATTATTGTACCTTAAAGTTAACTTTTAAAAATTGCTCTTTGTTATTTGCAAATGTGAAAGAAACACCACTCTTGTTACTTAAAATTAAAACTTCCACTGGGTAATTTATTGTCCACCAGTAGTTTCAGATTGCTTGTGTTTTCATGTGCTGTTCACAGCATCAATAATGTACAGCTAAAACGAAAGCGCTAAGGAAGATCTTCTACCAAAAAAGAGGCAAATAGGTCACACAAAGTAGGAGGGCTGGAGATGAGAGAACCCTGACGTCTTGATTTACAATTACTACTCTAAGCCTTATACCCTTCGCTCTTTATCTAGTTCTGTGAGAATAATAAATAATTTTACTAAACGAAAACTCCCCTTACTTTCTTTTTTATGACCCTAGTCCTCCTTAGAAAGGCTACCAAAATCCCCTGCCAGAATAATTGAATGGGTTGGGGCACCTACTCCTAAATTTAGGGGAAGTTTGCATTAAAGATACAACATGACAATGGGAGTATCCGAGGAAAGAAAAATAATACTAAAACTAGAAGTTGCAGTGACAGCTTCAAAAGAAGTGTCAGCGTGGGGCATGTTGGCTCTGGGAGGCGTTTGTAGCCTGGGAGTCTCTAGGACAACACAAGATGCGAACGGTGCTTTGTCATAAACTCCCTCAAATAATTTAAATTCTCCCTTTTGGATAAAAGCAACAAGCTCACTATCTGGCACCAAGTCTAGCCCACTGCCCGGGAAGAAGGCAGGCGCGTGGTCAAGGGTCTCTTTATCCCGCAGGTCGCTGCAACACAGCGATGCGCATGCGCCCCGAGGGCAGCGAACAAGCACCCCGGGCTCGTTCACACTCGCGCATGCGCAGTCACCCATCTCGCCGCAGGCGACAGCTCACTATTTGGCAAGGGGGATGGGGCTGGGAAAATTATGGGGGGGCCGAAGGCGGGGGCGCGTTTACGGTTGATTAGGCTCTGGCATTCGCGGGCCACGTAACCCGGCATGTGGGAAATGGGGCAGAGAAGAGTTATGTGCGGCGGGGGGGGTGGGGGGGGCGGGAGTGGGGGGGGTCAGTCACCCCTTAAGGGAGACGCCCCCCCCCACTCCGACAGGACAACCCTCTTCCTCGACTCTCCTCCCCCCACTCACCTGAGAGCGGCGGCGACAGCTGCTGGTCCCCGTCCCCCTGCACTCGCCTCATACTGTCCGCAACATCCGGGACCTGCGGAACCGCCGATACACAAATACACACACACTCGGAGCGCGCGCGCACGCACACACACACACACACACACACACACACACACACACCGAAACACACCAGCCGGGGCGTCAATGGCGTCAGCACGTCGACGCAGCGAGCGCGTACCCGCCGGGCCCCACCCCGCGCGGCCTCCGCCCCCTCTACTCCCCTCCCCTCCCCTCCCCTCTCTGGGTTCTCATGCCCCTCCTCCCTCTGCTTCAAGGCTCCGCCTACCTCCCCTAGTGCGCATGCGTCCCGGTTCTCACCAGTGCCCGAGGATTTGCGGGGAAGGAGGGGCCTGAGAAGAAAGAGGCGGGAACTCGGAGGGGGTCGCGTGTAGGGCGCGGCAGGCTTCGCAGAGGTGCGAGGACCAAATAGAGTGGGAGTGGGGTGGCCGTAACAACAAAGGCATTTAACAACAGCAACTTATACTTGCAAGCAGGGTGTGGATCACTAACGACTTTACCTCATTTTTTTCTAACCAACTGTCAGTAAAATATTTTTTAGACTTTATGATGATGTTAGAGACTCTTTTAAGTAACGTAAAACTGAGCATTTGGAAACAGAAAGGAGAAGGACCGTTCTTTTGAGGGAAGGCAGGCATATAGGTGGCTTAACTGAAAGGAAACTGATTCAGTGACAATTTATTGTCTTGGACACCTGGGTCCCCAGCTGGTCTTACATCCTAGCTCCCCAAGGGCTATCGTTGATTCCTGAGTTGAGTAAAAGAAAAAAGTCTCAGGGATTTCCCTGGTGGGCCAGTGGTTAGGACTCCACGCTTCCACTGCAAGGGGCATGGGTTCAATCCCTGGTCGGGGAACTAAGATCCCACATGCCGTGCAGTGCGGCCAAAAAAAAAGAAAGTCTCAGAGCATCTTGGCCCTGGGAGAAAAAAGTCATCTCCACGTTATTACGTAAGAGTAATAATGTCAGTAATGGGATATTTGTTATTGTTACAATGCTTTCCTTTAGCTTCAACTTTAAAAAATTATTCTTACTGAATCAAGACAAATAATCTGGAACAGGCGTTGTCTCTTTTCCATACTGAGATTGTATCATTACGTAGACACGCACACAAATGCACGAGAAGGCATTGTATCCAAAAGAGCAACCAGATGAATCTATGGGTGGTGGGGTGACAAAGTGTGGGCCCTGCCTTGGGGATAGCTACCGGAAGCTCTGCTTCTGTGGGACTGTCTCCTGCCACATGCATCCTGGCTCCAGGTGGCTGGTGAGTCTGTTCAGCAGGGAAAGCTGGGAGCCCATGAGCAAAGCCACAGGGGAGGCTGTGACAGTGCCAGGCTGCCTTCCACTTTCAAATACGCAAGCACACCCTAAATTCCACAGCTTAAAATGTCCTAGGAATGACGGACAAAACACTCTAAACTCCTTAAGCTTGCTCAACCCATATTTCAGCCAAAATGATCAAGAAATGGAGATCCTAAATTCAACAATGATGTGGTTACTGTGCCTGCCCCACTTAAAACAAGAAGCACTTTCGTCACCTATTAGGCTGGTGCCTGAAACTTTCCAATTAGATTCCACTCATCATCATCAACAAATATTTCATTCTGTTAGCTGAAGCCAGCGAGGTTTTTGGTCCTTGGGAAGCATCAGAGTGCCCCACAGGCAACCCAGTAACCAGTTACAAGTAACTGATTCCTAGTGTCACTGAAACTGTTCAGTTCCTGTTCTTTTGACTTCAGATTTCACGGGATGACAGGGAAGAAAGAAAAGGGGTACTGCTTGGAGGGAGGAGCATGGAGGTGGGAAGGGGTGCAGAAGGAGGAAACTGGAGGCACGGACAACATACTTTAGCTACCTTACAATTGGGGCTAATCATTACAGTTTAGTCAGATTCTGCCTGGGACCTGGGAAGTGACTCCTCAGAGCTGGTGAGTCTGCGCCAGCAGCTTGTCCAGGCTGGCCCTGAATCTCCAGAGAGCTAGAAGGACATAAGAGTCCTTTCTCCATCTGTAGCCTGGTGTGATGAGGCTCCCATTCTACTGTGGGGACCATACCGCCCACCTGAGATGTGATCCCACCAGCCTCTGTACAAAGGACTTTGATTTGGTGTGGATCTGATTAAACGACTGTAGATGTCCTTGGAAGCACTGTGTGGAAGAATTTTAAACAGCTTCTCCTTTTTAATATGCACTTCCTCTTCAGTTTTAATTATTTTGTTCCTACATTTTCCCTTTCAATTTACTAAAATCTAGAAATGTAATTAGAGCAGAGGCTGGGCTCAGAGAAAGCTGCCAGGATTTCTACAGCATGATTAAATACACTAGGCATCCCTTTAGTGTGGGGCTGAAAAATAGGATTCTCATTATTATCTTTCCTTATCCAGGAAAGAATCAGTACCATGTACAGATACGGATTTATTGAAAACGCAGCACTAATTAAAAACTCACCCAGCCTCTTGATGAGGTCTGGGGGGGAAAGTGCAGTTATTTAATTATTTCCTCCATTTACTGTTTTGTTGTTGTAACCACAACAAGCAAGAAACCCCCTCTTCTCTCCCCTCAGGAGGGACTTAATGAGGCTTTTATCTATGCAACAACAATCAAGCTTACAATGGCACCAATTCAACTCACTGCTCTTTGTCATGGTAGGAAACATACAGAACTTGTTTTCTTAATCCAAAGCACAAATGACAAAGTGTTCTTTGGCCATCATGAGCCAGGTCTGGGCAAGGAATCTGTCCCAAAGACCCCTAGACGTCTGGTATTTATTCTGCCAATGAGGATCTTCAGCTCCATTTTACAGTCCAATAAGCAAAGGCATGGTTTCCCCTGAAGGTGGTGTAGGGGAGGTAGAGGCAGGCAGGAATGAATAGAAGATGAGTGCCTGGATAGGAGGTGGAAATTCAGGAAGGACGATCCTTAGTAGGGGCATGGTCCTGTCTAAAGTGACAGATGACACCCCCTGGGGTACAGATGTAAGACCACACTCAAGGAAGCATACCAACAAGAACACACTGATGAGGTTGTGCTAGGGCTGTGATGGGGTTAGTAGAAAACTGGCAGCGATTAAACATTTATTGATTGATTAAATTTCATAGTGAAGCAGCTGTGGCTTAATGAATGAGCTCCAGCCGCCTCGGAGACTCAAGTTCAAACCCAGCACTATCGCTTTCTATATATAAACTTGGACCAACCTCGCTGAGCCTGTTTTTCCATATGAACAATGGAGAAAATAATGCTCACCATATCATAATGTTGTGAGGATTAACTGAAATAATATATGAACATAGCACAGTCCCTCTACACAGAATAGAATAGACCCCACTTATTTACGGATGTGTTACTGAATGTGGATTTGGGGGTAAATGTTCACATGCCTGCTGATCTTCAAGCCTCACTCTAATCAGTGTGCCATCCTTGCTCCTTTCCTTTACGCCCTTCTTTAGAATTCTTCAGGAAGCATGGAATCAAAGAAAGCAGCACGGGCTTCTCGGCCAGAACACTGACACTCGCTAGCCAGGGTCCCTGAACAAGCTCCTTGATCTCAGGGTCTGTTTCCTCACAGATCAGTCAGGTTTCTGGTTGCAAGAACTGCCCCAACGCTGGCTCTATCAGCCCCAACTGGAATTTACTGAAGAACTATCTCTGGCTTCCAGAATTGTCAGGAGCTGAAGAATCGGTCTTGGAAATTCTGCAGAAACCAAGGGCTAGTGGAGGAAAAACAACAACCTTCTTTAGTAGGACCTTCTGGCCAGGAGGTCCAACCGCTGGGCACTGCCACGAAGTGCCACCACCAGACACATGGCTCCTGCTGCTGCCGTTGCAAAAGGACGTTTAATCTTCCTTCCATCTGTGTGCCTCAGGCTGCAAACCCAAAGCCCATGCAGCAGCGCCCTGTTGACTAATCCTAGACCACATCCTGGGCCCTGACCACCATGGGGGAGGGGGGGAGGGGCGGTGAGGAGGGAAACGAAGAAAGGTCTCGCTGCCATGGTGCCCACGGTGTAACGTTCAGCACTCCTTCTCACTGACGCTGTCCGCAGCAGGGTACTCATCCCAAACAGGAAGGGGGTCAGATGCTGGACCACCAACCCTCCCACCTCATCCTTGAAACAGGGCATTCATCATAGGGTAATAAGCAGCATCAAATGACATGTTTGTTCAAAAGTGCTTGGCATATAAAAGACATTCTGTTACTTTACTTCCCTCTTTTATAAAAGGCTTGGAATGGTGTGCTTATCTGAGGATTTGATCAATGTGCTTATAGATATTGAAGTTCTGAGTTTTTCACCTGGAGAAATGGTTGGGAAAGATCATGTCTGAAGCGTGGAGTATCAAGCAGAGGAGAAGCAGTGGGAAAGAGAAGAGAGGAAATGGCAAGTTTGAGTCCACCTTGTCCTTGACTTTTGTCCTGGACTGGCCACACAGCTCCACCTCCATCTTGTTCATCTTTAAAATGGTTCTAAGAATTACCTAAAGTCATTGTTTCAAAATAAGTTTTAGAGGGTCAATATTTGCTTTCAAGAGAGAATATATTACCAAAAAATGGATTATATTCACTGTTATGAATTATTTTCAGTGGTTTCTTGGCCCTATTCTGAATGGGCTTGATCCACTACCTGTTGGTATTTGCCCTAAAATAACATTTACCTAAATGTAGATAAGTTGTTTAGGAAAAACATTTTTTTTTCTCTGCCTCCACTCAAATAGAAATTATTTCGGATTTTACAATTTTAGATTATCCTTGCCATGGCTCTACTTTATCAAGGTGAATTGATTTCAACTGAAAGTTTATTCTACATTAGAATCATATTTTTAAATAATTTAATCTAAAATTCAATTATGGAAGGTCTGTGCCCAAATGAACAGTCAAGTAGCACTTACTGAATGCTCCCCAGGTACAGAGCTCTACGGAGGTAACTACAGGAGAAATCAATAGAAATAGAAATAGTGTCCCTATTCACAAAGAGTTTTCAGTTTGGAATTTTTAAATTTCAAAACCGGAAGGGACCATACTGATTCTCCAGCCCAGTGGTTTTTGAACAGTGTTTGACTCTCAAGCTCTGGGCTTCTGAAGATTTGCCTCAGGGGTTCCAAGGAAGAGGGGAGCAGCAAAGGGGGCTGGGGCAGTCCAAGCCAAGCCAGTCTGGTTCTCTGTCCACTCATTCAGGCCAGAAATTGGGCACCATCCTTGAGTCCTCTTCTCCCCTAATACCTTACCTCTAATCCATCAGGAATTCCCATAAATTCTAGTTTCAAAGTATCCCTTGAATCCATCCACTTCTCTCCATCACCCCAGTCCCTTTCAAGTTCTAGCCAACATCCTCCTTTGCCTGAACCACAGCGAGAGGGTCCTAACTGGTCTTCCTAATTCTTTGCTGTCCCTCAATCTATTCTTCACTCAGCAACCAGGGCAATCTAATTAAAACTTAAGTCAGATCATGCTGCACCCCTGCTTAAAAACTTTGAATAGCTTCCCATTGTACCAAGAATAAAACCCAAACTTTGTACCACTGCTTTTTTTTTTTTTTAACTCACATTTAAAATCTGCATCTGTGACTCGTGTGGGAGAGCCTCTTTCTCATTTTTCCATTTTAATTAATTAATTTATTTATTTATTTTTGGCTGTGTTGGGTCTTCGTTTCTGTGCGAGGGCTTTCTCTAGTTGTGGCAAGCGGGGACCACTCTTCATCGCGGTGCGCGGGCCTCTCACTATCGCGGCCTCTCTTGTTGCGGAGCACAGGCTCCAGTTGCGCAGGCTCAGTAGTTGTGGCTCATGGGCCTAGTTGCTCTGCGGCATGTGGGATCTTCCCAGACCAGGGCTCGAACCCGTGTCTCTTGCATTGGCAGGCAGATTCTCAACCGCTGCGCCACCAGGGAAGCCCTGTACCACTGCTTTTAAGAGTCTCATATTCAACTATGTCCCCCGTTGCTCTTTTCTTCCCCATCTTCATTTCAGCCACACTGGCCATCTATCAATTCCTAGAGCCCATCAAGCTCTTTCCCGCCATGAGCATTTGTGGTTACTATTCCCCCTACCTTGAACAATTTTCCCCTAAACTCTTCACATTGGCTGGTTCTGCCTCTTATTTCAGGTCTCAGTTTAATTTTCACAGCCTCAGAGAACCTTCTCTGACCACTTGCTTTATCCAAAATAAGGACCTTCTTGGTATCTTGGTACTCTGTTTACTTCCTTTACAACACTAACAATAATTTGTAATTGTCTTGTGTATTTACTTGTTTATTATCAATATCTCCTAATCAATTGTTGGCTCCAGCCTGTTTGTTTGTTTTGCTCTCCATAATGTCCCAGCATTCAGCACGGTGCTGACACATGGACAGAAGGTGCTTAGTACATACTGAATGAATGAATGTACCACAGAAAACCCTAGACTTGTCTGGAATGTCCAAGAAGGTTGGAAGCATGAAAGGAAGGTTAGTAGGCAAAGAGCATGGAGAAGGGGAATGAGGAAGGAAAGCAGACCAGGCAGATAAAGATCCTAAGGCCAGAGAGAACATGGAGTTTTTGAGAAACTCAAGGAAAATTAGTGTGGCTGGAGTACACAGAGTAAGTGGGAGGGCTGTGGGGAGTGGGTCAGGAGGGTTAGGAAGAGCCAGCCAGCATGTCTCCCCTATGAGCCAAACCACAGGACTGAGAACAGGGGAGGAGTGAATTCCCCAAAGGAAATTCAGGGCCCTCTTGGCAGAAGGAGGAAATGAATGCTGGGGGCCAGCAGCAGACCACCATTACTCCTGGTTTTTCCTTCTACCTCTCTGGCTACTCCTTCTCAGTCTCCTTTACAGGCTCTTCCTTTGGCCATCCTTTGAATATCAGCTTTCCTTGGATTGTGTTCAGTTCCTCTCCTCTTCACACTGTCCTCTCTTGCCTTGAGATGGCTCCTTTATTCTCACTGCTCTACTGCCATTCATCTGCTAAAGAATATTCCAAATCTATCTTGAGCCAGGTCTTTCTCTTGAGCGCCACTTCCATATCCAACTATCCACCTGATATCTTCAGTTGGATGGACCATAGGCACCTAACATTCAGCAGATGTAAAACCTGATTCTCCTCCAGTGCTCTCTTGTCTCACCAAGTAGCTCAAGCCTGGGAACAGGAAAGTATCCTTGACTCCTCAATCCCACTTCTAATTCAACACCAAGTTCTGACGATTCCATGCTTTAGTTATCTCCCAGTTCTGCCTACTTCCTTCTGTCTTCACTGACACCTCCCCAGTCCTTTCTGGGATTGCAGCAGCCTCCTTTCCTGGGCTCCCAACCTCTGGTCTTCACCCTTCCAGTTCATGTCTGCTCTGCAGCCCGAGTGAGATTTCTAAAAAGTCAATCTGATGGAGTCACTTCTTTGCATTCCACCCTTCACTGCCCTCAATATAAAAACCATACTCCTTAATAGAGGTGAAAGGCTCTTTACCAGTGACCTATGCCTTAGTCTCCAGGTGGTCTCTTATGCTTCCCACCGCACCTAGCAATAAGGTTTCCTGTCATACAAAGAACTACTTTCAATTCCCTGAGTAAACCAAGTTCTCTCTTTTTGCACATACTGTTATCTCTTCCCAGAACAGTCTTCTCCGCAGCTTTCCCTGCCCCTACCCTCACCTTCTCCTGGTTAATTCTCTGCTGATTCTCCAGCTTCAATTCATCCATCTGTTCCTCCAGGAAGCTGTGCATGTCCCCTAGCCCTGAGCTAGGTCTTCCCATATTTCTCCTCTCACTGCAACCCCTGTATCGTGGTTGCCTGATTCCCTCTCTGTCCCTCACTAGATGGCAAGCTCTTTGGGGGTAGGGATTTCCCCTTTTTCTTCTCTCTCTCTCTCTCTCTATTGTGTTTACAGCACAGGGAAGCATTCCTAGCATGTAATAGGTATTCAGATAAATGCTTGTGTGATGAATAAATGAATTAACTAGTGAAACAAACATTCCTTTCAGGAACTTGGATCCTGTCGTTTCAGGCACAGAAGCCTCCAGGAGCTTCCTCCTCCTGCATCCTCTGTTTGGCCACAGGCTGGTCGGCAGCCTGTGAGAACCCTGAACATCTGCTTGAGAGGCTCCTTGACTCACCGCATCCACTGGGAGCCCAGTCTTCCCTTAAAAGGCCACCTTATCGGAAAGTGCCAGTGATGGCATTTATGAGCTCTATTTTTATCTATGTTGGAAAAGTCTCAAAGTTAATTCCCAAGCCAACGACATTAAACTCAGGAACGTGGATGAGCAAGAAAGCATCTACGTGATGTCTTTGAGTCACAGCTTTGTTTTCTGTGGCAAGACTTCCAGTCCTCCCGGTCACTGGGCCCTTGTTTTTCTGGACTGGCTGACTCTAAAAAGCTTTTGATCCCCCATTCGTTAGAACTAGATCCTGCAGCCCTTGATGGTCTAGGAAATGGTGTCCTCTTCCTTCAGGTTTGCTTAACTCTGCTGGGGCCTTCAGAGAAGAACACAGACTAGATTGCCAGACACCTCCCGGTTTATTCAAACCAGCTTTCTACCCCCATTCCCAAATGGAAATGAATCGTGGGTGATAGCATTGCTAGCAGCAGGAAGGAAGGAGGCACGTGGCCAGAGGAGAGGGCTCCCGATGAGCTTGGCCAGAGAGATAATTGGACAGAAGCTACAGAAATGAGAAGAGTAACCCAGCAGAGCTGGCAAGCAAGTCGAGGGCCTGTGCCAGGGAAAGGATTCGCTGTCAGAACTGGGGGAGATTGAGAGAGAGAGAGAAGGGAGGAGTATGGAGAGAGGAAAATGACATGAAGGACTGAAGGAGGAAGGCAGCAGGAGGGAAACAGGGAGCAGCAGAGATGGGAGGAACCATAGCTAATTTGTAAAGTGAAGAGGAGGGAGGGAGCACACATTTCCCTTTAATCCAAGGGGGGTCCTTTGGGGAAAGGGGATGTTGGAGAGTCAGGTGGAGGCCCCAGAGAGATGGTCAGTCACACCCCCCACGGCAGATTAGAAATGAGACAAGGAATGTTCTCACTCCCAGATTCAAGGTACTAAATTGGCCACCATCCCTGCCTCTGGAAATTTAGGAAAGATAGTTTTTGTCAAAGGATGCTGGAACTCGGAGGACTCGAGCCACTATTTGAGTCTCCTCCCCTTTCCCTTAGCAAAAGCCTAAACAATTCAGGGTCCATGCCCCACTGTCTTGCATCCCGATCTCCCCTTCCCAGCAGCACCCACACAGCCCAGGATCACAGCCCCCTGTGCGTCTCTGCCCCTGCTGGCTACTCTGGGCCGGGGACCAGCCTGAGAGCTTGGAGTCTGGGCTGAGTCAGCACTGCCTGTGGGAGAGATTGCTTCCTGGAAAGTCTTGCTTCAAAGCTTCTGGCTGGCCAAGCGCTGGTAGGGAGCAAGAGGCACACTGGAGGCTGGACGACGCATCTTTGGCTTTCAAGATACCTCTCACCAGAGAGAGAA
Source organism: Balaenoptera borealis (assembly GCF_965194805.1). Lineage (NCBI taxonomy): Eukaryota > Metazoa > Chordata > Mammalia > Artiodactyla > Balaenopteridae > Balaenoptera > Balaenoptera borealis. Next base: position 24,522,379 of record NC_138879.1, on the reverse strand, counting down.
TCACGCGACAGAAATTTCCATAATCCCGCTTAAAGGGTGACTCCAATGTACTTCAGGCTGCCCCTCCACCCTCCACCCTCCACCCTCTCTGCTTCGGAAAATCACGTTTTTCAGGTCTCACAAGAGATTTCAGGGCCAAGATGGAAGTTCTGATTCCTGCTTGATCTGGTTACTTCTCCTGTAAATCAGACAAAATATATTTTCTGAGCCTCAGATATCTATTTTCTGAAGATATGTCCTTATTCATTGGGGCAGCAAGAATGCTCCCTTGTGTGGGCACAAGGCAGAACCCTCTCTTGATAAAAAGGACAGCATACCATTAGCAGAATCAGCAGACTGCTCCAGGGGTCGAGCCCCCGCTCTGTCTCTGGGGGCTGTGATGCGGAGTCTGAGCCATCCTCACCCTTCTCTTCAACTTGGGAGTTTTGATCTCCCCAATGCAGGGTGAAGGGTCATTTTGATGGTCTCACTTTGGACAAGTGAGAAGAGAGAGCATTTACTTTGACCCCCACAACTGCTTGCTATGCAGCGGGCACTCTAGCGGGTAGGCAGTGGGTGGCAGCAGCTGCCAGACGCCTTCCCCTGAGGATGTATCAGTTGGTGCCAAAAGCCTCTATAAGCGCTTTCTGATCCCTGTGCCAGCGACTACGGGTCCTGGAAGGAAGCCAGGAGTCCACCCTGAGCCCTGCATTCTTCTCCTCCCCCTCATCCGCCGAGAATGAGGTGGGATGGCTTGGGAGCTCACTGAGAAAGGAGCCGATAGTTCTTAGACACATTTTCCAGCTGTCACACCTGCTAACGTGGGAACTCACACTCATGAACACATGCACACTCAGCAATAAATTGTTTCAGGCTTTCTTGTTCCATCCATCCCATGCCCAAAGCAGTGGGAATAAAAACTTCCATCAACAAACTGTTGTACCCAGTTTGCCTCATTCTCCCTCCCTTCTTTCCACCCTTCCACAAACATTTATTGATGTCTGACTGGCACCTACCCTGTGCCAGTCACTGTTAGGGGCTAAAGACACACAGACACAGTCTTGGGGGAGAAAATATATGTAAATACTAATCAGACACAAGACAGTGATATAGTGTTGCAATATGAGAGGTGGCAAACCGGTGGCCATAGGCCAAATCTGACTTGTAGACACGTTTAGTTTAGCTGGCAAGGAATTCAAAAAATTGTCAGAGTTCACATAAAAATCAATATTTCCATCCGTTTTTGAAATAACAGATCTGGCAATAATCTGGAGGAGGTAAAACACCACTGTCCCCTTTAGCTGGGATGTGCTCTCAGTGTCATAGGCCACATACCCACCCCCCACCTCACCCACTTCCCTGTTGAATTAAACTGGTTCTTTTCGTTCATCCACGTTCGCTACCACCATCGTGCACGTGTTAGAATTTGGGACCCTTAGAATGAAAAGCCATCAGAAGACCCAAAGGAGGGAACCATCAGCTCTGCTCAAGGGAGTCAGATCAGTTATCCCTTGAACTAAGTCTAAGTACTTTGTTGATTTGATGACTTGTACACTGTTTCTCCCCTGCCCCCATCGTCAGATGCATAAGGGAAAGGCTCCAGTCGGTTCCCTCCTCCAAGTATCTCCAGCCCACTTCAGAGTGCCTGGTACAGGGCCGATCTCAATGCACACTTGTGAAATGTGTTGAATGAATGGAGTCGCTAGAAGCATCAGGTGGAAAAGGGAATTCCAAGCAAAGGGAACTGTGGGTGCAAAAGCGTGACAGTGAATAGTATAGTGGGAAGCTGCAAATAGTTGGTGGTGAATAGGGGTGGGGGTCGGGTGCCGGAAGTGTGAGGAGGGTGGGATGAGGTAGGGTGGAAGCAGCAGGAGTTGAAGCCAGGAAAAGACTCCCATGGGATCCCGAAGGGCTTTTTAGAGTGTATTAGGAAGGTAACCACGGAATCTTGGAAGTGATTTAAGAAGTGAAGTGACAGGATCAGATTCTTGTTTCACACAGATGACTCTGGCAGGGTGGTGGGTGGGGAGAAATGGGAAGCTACAGAGGGAAGACAGAAGCAGCAAATAGAAACTTCAACTCAATATTCCCCTTTCTGAGGCCCTTGAAATGACACTGGGGATCTATTTTAAGAAAATGGTGCCCCCTGCTGACTAGGTCTGGGCTTGCATCTCCCCCTGGCCAAGAGGGAAATTACAAAACGTTTGGCCCTGAACAAAAAGTACCTGGAAGCCCTGGGCACAGAATTGCAAGTGGTGATACATCTGAGAGTGCCTTCCTTTCCTAGAAAAAGAGGGGCCCATGAGAACGGGTGACAATGACTAATGCCACAAACTGTGTTGCCCGATAAATACAGAACACCAGCTAAATCTGAATTTCAGATAAACAAGACACAATTGTTTGGTATAAATATGTCTCAAATATTGCATGGGACATACTTATACTCAACAAGTATGTGCTGTTTATCTGGAACTCAAATTTAGCTGGGCATCTTGTATTTTTATTTGCTAAACCTGACAACCTTAGATAAAGTGTGTTGGAGGGGCCAGGAGAAAACTAGAAATGAAATCGGATGCGTTACCTTCCTTGGGTTTCTCTGCAAACTCAATCTCACCCCTCCATCTAAACAGAGCTGGAGATGATGCTTTCTCATATTTTGCAGTGTTGCCCAGTTATACAATAACTCTATTTGGGAAATCAGTTTCCATTAAATGAGCCCATGATTACAGTGGACCCTGTGTATGGACCCCTAAGAGAATCTAAAGAGAGCTGTGGACCCTTTTCACAGCAAAACCAACCTACTAGCTTGACATATGTGTGAGCACCTGTGTTACACACACATTTTTACATTAAAATTTCAGGGAGTTCTCAGCCTTCGTGTAAGACTGACGTTCCCTCTAGGGCTATGGTCTGAATGTGGCAGTTCCAGGGTCCTGAGTAGGAAGAAATGGTGTCTAGTCAGCCCCTAAGCTGAAACATGATGCTTCTGCTAGCTCTGGCCACCCACACACCATGACAAAACACAGAAGTGGGCAGGAAGAAATATTCTGTCCCCTCCCTCGGAGGATGCCTTGAACCTCTTCCCTCTTCCACCTCTCCCAGAAATAACAACGAGTCGGGCATATCTGGACAGAAAACCCACCAGCCCTTGTAGACTTGCGCCTCAGCCGAGTGGAAGGCACTGGATGAAATCGCTCCCCGTTCCAAGACCCTCTTTGTTCTCCTTTCCAGCCTTCTTGCCATGGCAGGCATAGCACCCTGGTCCCCAGTCTGAGGACTGTGCCTGTCAGGAATTAGCTTTCACCAGTAGGGGGAGGTTCTTCCAGGATAAATTCTGGGTGCTCTGAGCTGGGTGATGAAAGCCTCGGCCTGAACATCCTGGGAGCAGATCTTGGAGCAGAGGTGCCGAGTCTGTCTCCCTCCCGCAGCCCTTAGAGGAAAGCCTTCTGGCCCCACAGCCTGCTCTCCTCTTGACCCTGCAGAGGGAAGGCAGAAGGTCAGGCAGATGTTGTTTTAGACTCTCTCAGAATGTTCGAAATGATGTAAAACCTCATTGCATGTTGCTTCCATCTTTGTCAGCATGCTTATGCGACATTCAGCTTCAGGAGACTGAATCATGGAATACAAGCCCCAAATTGACCAAGGTGTTTCAAGCCAACAATCATAGTGATATGCTTACAATGTATTACCATAGGATGACATTTTATGTTGAACATTTTCTGCAATTAATCAATTTTTCTTATTACCTATATAGTGATATGATTTCCAGCTATCATTTCTTTGGAAGAAGGATTCTTTATTCTGAGGTGGATAGCCTTTCCTAAAATTTTTGGACTTAAAGTGTCCTTTTGTAAGCCATAATGATATTAGATTTTTTTTTTAGAGTCCTTACTTGAAAATATAAAAAGCCAGCATACTTATATCAGCCCCTCAAATTATTTGAAAATTCTACTGGATCAGGAAATCCAAACAGCTGGAAACCACTGGCTCAGGCTTAGCTTGCTGACCTCTGACATGTGCTAAGCGGAGGCTCACTCTGGGCCCTGCCCTGCCACGGAGTCGCGTGACCTTCAGCTGATGCACTTCGGTGGACTTTGGGCTCCCTATTCCGAATATGGGGAGACTTGTTTTTGGCCTAAGCTCTCCCCAGGAGTGTTGTAAGGATAAAATGCCATGAACTAAAAGAGCTTTGGGAAAGGAGGAGCTCAATAAATACGAGATTGCTGTTCCTAAAGACAGCTGGTGTGTTTTCAGTGGGAAGGGCTGAATGATCCCGCAGAGACCCAGGACAATTTCTCTGCCAGGACATCTGGGGAGAGTGACCGGCACCACTCAGAAAGTGTGCAAACTGTTCCACCGACAAGTGGGACCAGATGGCAGAGGCAATGGGCCTCCTGAGGAGGTTGGCTTCTCCCCCCTCCAAGGGCATAGGTCCAAGATGCAACTAGAACTCGGGGAACCTTGAGTTCTAGTTAATCTCTCTGGGACATACCCAGGGACCTACTGCAAGTTGCCCCCTTCCCTAACTTGTTTTTCCATTTATAAAAGGTGCAGATGCCTGCTCAGTCCTCTTCACAGGGGTGTTACAGGGCTGTGAGAAAACACATCACCCAATCCTAAAGAACTCACTTTAGAGATTACCCACAGTGAATGTTTAATTCCTGCCCCTTTAAGTCCTTTGAAAAACAACATATAATTTTTCTTCCTTATATTGATTAATTGCAGAATAGCCTTCCCTATGGTTTTACCCCAAATCACATTTTTGCGTCACTCCCCCTGCCCTAGGCTAAGAGGTGTACAGGAAATGGAAAAACCACTCTACCATGAACCTGAGCACAAACACCTAAGGAAGTAAGCCAGATAGTTTGACCAAAATAGACATTAAGTACAGTACACCCCAAAAGGAAAACACAGTGCTTGGGGAAATGTGTGTGCTGGTGCCCTCCCCTCTACACATAGCTGAGAATTAACTGCAGATGAAAGTCCTTTGATGCTTAGAAACCTGAGACATCAGGCTGCCCAGGGTTAGCGATCAACAATACTTCTGTTTGAACTTGCCTGGTATTTCACGTTTATCGGTACCATTATAACCTAGCAGAGTGTTACCAACGCCGAGTCTGACTTGGCACTCTCAGTTCCTGTGATCCTGTAGGTGAGTACGCCACCCCGAACGAGCTGGCAGCTCACACGACATTTTTAAATATCTTGCAGTTGAGCTGAAATGACACCTCACTGTAGAGCCACTCACCTGCTCCTGTGCTCTCACTTGAACTGAGTTGAAGCAGGAGCACGGGGAGAAGTCAAGCAGTTTAAAACCCCATTTCCCACTTGGCGGTAGAGCCAAGTAAAGCTGCCTTTCCACTTCCTTTCATCTTTACGTGCTCTCTCCAGCTCAAGCCTCACCTTGCCCAGACACCTTCCTTCGTTGTTAGCCCTGCATTTCTGAGATGCGATGATTTATCTACCCGTCTCCCTATTAGACTGTGAACACCCTAGAGGGTAAGTACTGGTCCTACTCAACTTTGAACTCCCAGCGTGTTCACAGGACATGTCACACAGAAGGAAGGGTTAGATGAATAGACACAGGACTGAATGAATATACCAGAACTGGGCTCCTGGCTCACCAAGGATAGGACAGGCTTGCTGTAGTATCAGGTGAGAGCCATGCTGAGCTGTTGGAAATCCTCCTTGCTCTTGGTGACTGGTATGAGGCATGCCTGAGACCCCTGGTTGGAGCTGGCGGGGGGTAGAGGTGGAGGGGACTGGCCTGATAGCTGGGAAAATGTCTCTTGTTAAAACAACAGGCCCAGGTGAGGACTGCTTATAGGCCCCTGGCCCTGGTAACATGGTCTCACCACCTAACCAATCCACAGAAGACAGTTTGGAAGAACTATCAGTCCAGTAGGGAAGGAGCTAATTGATGCAACTTTCAGGATGAGAAACAGAGAAAACAAAGGGGTGGAGAAAAGAAGGAAGTTCAGCCAGTTGTATTTAAAACCTCTTCTCTCAAGGAGGAGTTCAAGATGAGAGGGGGCCTTTCGGGGCAGAGCTGCAGTGACACTCGGGCCCCTAGAGAGTGAGACGAGTGCAAGTGAGGCAGGTCTTGAAAGGCTGGGCGGGGGGTGGGAAGGCAGCCGCGCAGGAAGGAGGCTGGGCTCCCATCTGGAGAGCCAAGGGGCTGGGGCTGCTGAACAGATGGAGTGAAAGTTGCAGCTGGTGGAAATGCACTTTCATGTGTAAAGTTTGGTCCACGGAGGATTTCGATTTCCAACTCTGAAGGCAGCAGTGGGCAGGTGGCTCTGCTCCATGCTCCGCCTTCTCCTCCCACTGCCACACAGAAAATTTGACAGCGGCGGCTCTACGCCAGGACTCAGCCACCGTGCCTTCCACCAGCATCCCTTTCAACAGGCAGGAGCTGGCATGGGGACACCGGGGCACAGCCAGGATGGCAGAGGACTGCAATGTTTTAGCCGCTGAAGGGGGCAGGGGAATAGGAGGGATTAATCCAGCTTTCCCAGGAGGGGACTGAGAGGACCAAGAACAGACGCGGAGGTGGAGAAAGGGAATCAGACCTTCCAAAGCTGTTCATGACATACACACTGAGTCTCCGCTCTGGACTTTGGCTGAGCTTTGGGAGGCAGTGGGGAAATGTGAACACGCAGCAGACTCTGAGGCTCTGGGCTCATTTTATCTCAACCTCGAGACAAGATTCTCAAGGAGAGAATATATCTGTAGTTTTTTAAGAAATATTTGCCCACCAGAGCTTTAAGAGAGAAAGTGATTTTTACATTCTCTGGGTCTGACAGACAGTTACCTGTCCTGGCATATTTAGACCTTGGCCTGTGGGAACAGAAGCCACAAGCACAACAGCTCTTGGGGGAACTGGCCACCCAGCCAGGTTAACCACACCCACGAGGGAGCAGCTTGGGCCATGAGCACCAAGCTCTGCCTCTTCCCTCTCTCTTTCTTTCTTTACTTGTGCGAGGCTGTGCTCCTGGCCATCAAAAACAGAAACAGCCAACTCTGTCTTGTTAAAATCCAAGTGCTTTTTTTAGAGTATGTGATTTTGCTTCCTTAAAAAAAAAATAACAACAGCAACAAAAAATACCCAGACTGAAACCTAGTCCTTTATCTCTATTGCGTCCATTTTCCCAAAAGATGTCACTGTTCGAGAAAATAACTTAAAATATTCTTGGAGTGGAGGTAGTCTCTCTCTTCCTAGTGGGATGTCTTCTTGGCTCCTTTCCCAAACTTGGCATCGAGACCAAGACCTATAGAGAGAGAGAACACGGGCTTAACTTTGTGGGGAGAAATGAAGCCTACAAATGATTTGGGGGTAGCGGGGTGGGGGTGAGCCTTGGTTCTCCAAAATTGGAACTTTAAATAAAACTAGTTTTCAAACATTGGTTTTATAAAAGCTCCTCAGAGAAAAGAGATTGGTATCAAATGAAAAAAAATCACCAAGATACTGGTAATGACATGTATATATGAAATATAGCAGGGACTTCCCTGGCAGTCCAGAGGTTAAGACTCCGCGCTTCCACTGCAGGGGGCACAGGTTCGATCCCTGCTTGGGGAACTAAGATCCCGCATGCCGCGTGTGGTGCGGCCAAAAAAAAAAAAAAAATATATATATATATATATATATATATAGCAAGACTGAAAGAAATTTAAGAATTAAACTTCTAAGCTACGTCTCTCAGCTTACCCACAGCAGCATAAATGAGTAGGGAATAAGTATAATAATTTTACCCTGCTCAGTATCTGGGGAAAGCAAAATCACTCAAATGAAATGTTCCTTAGGAAAGCTGGAGTAGAGGTAACGCTTCCTTTTCTCCTATAAAAAATTTTCTCTAAAATAAGCTAATAAATTTCACAAATATACAAGTAAATATTAAGGGAAAAGAATAAAGCTCTGTCACTGTCCCTTTGTGTGGTCCAGAGCTACCCTCTCTGGATGGGACTTACCCAAGAACACAAGCACAGTGCCCACCCACTGCATGGGGCTGATGGGGTTGGCGAAGAGGATCACAGAGGCCAAAATGGTGAAGAACTTTCGAGTTGTGGTGATGATGGAGCAGGTCAGGGGACCAAAATATACCACTGTCATGAAGATGAAGCTCTAGAGAAAGACAGGGAAAGACTAGGTCAGGCTGGTTCTTAGCTATCTATCTGCCAAGAGGTCTAAAGTCTGTAACAGGACATCACGGCTAATCTTGCCACCCCTCTTCTCGCAGCCAGGCCAGTCTCTTTTGGGGAATCCAAGCCACCCTCCATCAAGGCACTCACCTGGCCCAGGGCACTAGTCAGGCCAAAGAGCAGGATGTTATAGATGATGGTAGGGTACCTTTCGGCAAAGCTCAAGAACTCCCAGAGCTCCCCAGTGAACAGGATTCCTAGGAAGAAACGTCAAAAGATGAACGGTGCATCTTGTGTGCCCATATTCACACACCTGCAGAGGCCTGCTAAAGCACTCTGAAGGAGGGCATGGAAAAACATATGGAGTGAGTTTGTATTGTCCCATCAGGCATCTCCTATTTTTCTGGTTAGAGAAACTAACTAAAGACTCTTCTGGGAAATACTTGGAAGTTAATGAGTTACTTCTGCCAAAGTGATTGAAAGCAGCAAACCTCAGATGCTGTGAAGATACTGACCCACACATCTCTAGCTCAAGGCAGCCCCAAGCACTGGTCGATTCCAGCCATCAGTAGCCTCCTCTGTTAACCCTAGTGTGTTGTATGAAAAATACTCCCTGTGTGTGCCCAGATTTGAAAAAAGTTAGGAAGCACTGATTTAAAAGCAAATACATCATCCGTGTTTGAACAATATTCAGTATTCACCACATACCAATGTCTCATCTCCCTCAGAAGAGGGCGAGTTCCCAGGGCACCCCAGCATTTTACTACTGTGTGTCCTCCCATGATACCTGGCACAGGTCTACCCCTGATTGTGCCAGTAACAAGTAGCAAGCAGAGCCAACTGGTGAAGGTTTCTCCAAGAAGGCTTCTCAGGGGCTTGGACATAAAGGCATCTGAGAACCGATGGGCGAAGTTAGCAGCTGGCACCAGAGCTAGAGATTATGTGGACTGAGGGCAGTCTGCCCTCTGCTGATACGTAGAAAGAACAGCAGAACTGCTCCTTACCAGCTCCCAGCAGCAATGTCGACCAAAGGTTGATGTTCAGCATCATGTGGTTCGAGCCCGTTTGGTAGTGAGCCCGCATGTGGTCCTGGGAAACGCCGGTCAGTCCATCCAGGGTGAGAGACAAGAGCTGGGAAAGAAAGAGTACAGCCTGCAGTGAGAAGGCCACCGGGACCCTCCCTAACGCAGGACACAGAGCTCTCACCTTTCTCAGACCCCTCAGAAAGCCACTGCCTTAAGACAGAGTCCTCAGAACAAAATGCTGCCATTCATCCACAGGCGGAGGGTGGGGAGAGACCATGTGAGTTCCCTCCTCCCCTCAGGCACCAGAATGACAGGCGATCTGAGCCACATAGATGTAGTGTGATCAGAGCAGGGCAGGAAGCCTACCACTTCCCAACGCAATGCCGTGAAGTCTGGCGTGCAGGGGCCTAGAACGACCCATGGTGAGCCACACTCATTCTCCCACTAAAGCTGGAGAGAGGAAATCTAGTCCCAGCACGTTAGCCTCCTGGCTTGGAGTATAGTGCTCCAGAGACTGGATTCTGCGGTCACACTGCCTGGATTAGAATCCCGGGCAATGTAAGCCACTAACTCTTCCAATTAACAGCCATGTGACCATGGGCAAGTGATTTAACTTTTCTTTGCCTCAGTTTCTTCACCTGTAAAATGGAGATAATGCTATCTAAGTTATGAGGTTATTGTTGTAAAAATTAATTAGTTTACATGTAGAACACTTGGAACAGTGCCTAACACCTAGTAAGTAATAGCTACTATAGTATTTTTTTAATTAATTAATTAATTAATTAATTTATGGCTGCGTTGGGTCTTCATTGCTGCGCACAGGCTTTCTCTAGTTGCGGTGAGCAGGGGCTACTCTTTGTTGCGGTGTGCGGGCTTCTCATTGCGGTGGCTTCTCTTGTTGCAGAGCACGGGCACTAGGCGCGTGGGCTTCAGTAGTTGTGGCTCATGTGCTCTAGAGCGCAGCCTCAGTAGTTTGCGCACGGGCTTAGCTGCTCCGCAGTATGTGGGATATTCCCGGACCAGGGCTCGAACCCGTGTCTCCTGCATTGGCAGGCGGATTCTTAACCACTGCGCCACCAGGGAAGCCCTGTAGTATTATTTTTAACCCTGGCTTCCACGTTCCTTGGAAAGCCACAGTGAGAGACACACTATTCCTTTCCTCTTTGCTCTCAGGTCTCTGGAACCTCACACCAGCATTTAGACACAGGCCTCAGAGTCATCCCTTCCCCAGAAGGAGAGCTGACCTATAGTGAAATATTTTAGGCTCCCCACTATGGCCTTAGGAGAGCCAAGGGCTTTGCAGCCACAGACAAAGACCAGAAATGTGGGGCAAGAAACATCACAACCTCCCTCAAAACATATAACTGGCCTTCTGCCTGCATAGCTGGGGATACTCCTTTGTTAAGATTACTGGAAAAGGCTTCCTTTCCCAACAGGATTGCATACCAGGAGCAGCTCTCCATAGCCAACTGTGTGTTCTTCTATCCCGACTACTTTCTTGGGTTTGTACATGAAAAGGGCCACTCCAGCCACAATTAGCAACACACACAGGTACTTGGCCATTGGGTACTTCTTCTTCAAAAGGGTCACTCCAAGGAGCATGACTACAGGGAAGAAACAGAGTGGAAAATTCAGGCACCCATAGGCATTGACAAGCCCAACACTCTCCTCCTAGGAGCCAAAGACTCATGGGAAAAAAAGAATGTCTGAGAAGGAAAGCCGACAGAGGACAAAAGTAGGGTGCAATGCTGGCACCTAGACAGAGACGACTGAGCAACAAGGTTGAGCAAAGAGTATAAGGAAGGGAAGAGGTAGAGAACAAAGGTGAAAGTTCCAGGAAGGAACAGGGCAGGGGAGGGGCAGTAGGGAAGAGTGACAGGTTGAGGAAAAGGAAACTGATGATCAAATGGGATATAGGGTGTCTAATGACAACATAAACACATGGGACACCAAAACGATTGACTATGTGAAGCAGGTTAGGTCAGCCTCTGGCTCACAGTGAGGATTACCAGCTAATGAACACCCAACACCACAGGAAGTGATAAAGGATGGGCAGGAGGAAGGAATGGAGGGAACCCTAGAGATAGCTATGGTGAGATGACAAAGCCCAGAGGAATAGAGCTCTAGCAGAGGAGGATCAAGCTCACTGCAGGAAGAGTGAGGAAGGAAGATGGCGACCATCTTCTTCTGCTTACCTGGGATGGGCTTGCACGATTTACCAAGGACCTGAAATTAAATTCAGCAAAAATAATTTCTGAGCGTCTTTGATGTGCCAGGTACTGTACTAGGTGCTACGATAAGATGAGTTAAGTGTGGGGCCTGCACCAGAGACTGCAGCCTCAGAAAGCAGCCCTACCACGGCCAGCCCACCACCACTAAACCTCAGATCTATGGTTCTTCACACTCTTAACTTCCCAAACACACTCTCTTTTTATTTAAGTCACAGACCAGAGGGAAGAATCTTTCATCCTTTTCAAGCAACTTCTGAGCCAACCCTCATTCCACCCTAAGGTTTCACCTGAGTTGGGTAGTTGACAAACTGTAGTGCTGAGTTGCTGGAGACCATGGCACCCAGATAGGAGACAGAACAGGCAGCATAGAGCCAGCTCCGAGTACGATCCACCCTGGCTGTGTCAAAAAACTGGATCACTGAGAGAAGACAAAAGAAACATACAAGAGAAAGCTGGTGGGCCTAGGATGGACCACTGAGCAAGTCGAAGCCACATGAAAGGAATTTGCCTGTCAAATAAGATGAGCAGCACAAACTATTTCTGTCCTCTTAGACTGGGAAATCTCTGAAGATTCTCCAATTCTCCAATCCCACCTAACCCTAACACAAGACCTCATGGAGGGCAGGGGTAGGGGTGGGGTGTCCATTCAGTTCAAGGGACTAGTTAGCCCTGCTGTTAGCCCCCAGGGAACAAAGAGAGAATGCTCAAAACATGCTTGAAGCTGACACATAAAGGAAAATCAGAAGGACAAAAGAAAAAGCTTTAAGTATTCTCATGGGGATCTGGAACACAGAAGACCCATTCCCTGCACGTTTCTGACTGAGAAGTTGATTTAATCTAAGGAAATGGGGTTTCACCCTTTGCCAAAGCCACTAGTTTTATTAATCGAACAGAGAGGCTGTTGCAAGCACTAAAGGGGCTGAGGGTGTTGAGAGTTAGATCTAATGCCTAGGATACAAAGGGGAGGGGACACACAACAGATTACTATCTAAGTACTCACAGATCTTGGCAAACAAAGCATTGATCACGCACTGGATGAAGACCAAAGTTAAGGCAAAAGTGAACGTCTCCTGCTTGGCTCCCTCCCCATACTTTCCTCTTGTTCTAAGAATGAAATGCATGAGAAAGAGGGGAGGAATTAGTATACTTCCCTCAGTGCCATCTACTAATCCACAGCCACTGAACGCTTTGAAATTTTCTTGCCTCTCTAGACGTAGGGAGAGTTTGGTAAGGATCACCGGGCTCATTGACATCAGGAGCTGATTTTATTGGATCTAGAAACTAGACATTCCAGGCTGCTGATCCCGTAGCCGAAGGAAAAAAATATCCGTACAGGATGGAGCTAGAGGAAACGTGAAAAATTAGTTGGTGAAACGAGGTACCCCGGGCAGAAGAAGGGATTTGGGCTACAGCAGCAGGGCCGAGAGCAAAGGAATCCACTACCTGCAAGCATCTGGGAGTTCCAAAAAGGGGCCGGCACAGGTCATGGAAACCTAAGCCTGTAAAACCTAGCTCCTTAGAACCAACAGGAAAAAACAGCAACCAAGGGAAGAAAAATAACCAGCTCCCGAGAATCCAGAGACCAACTTTCGCGTTTTGGAAACCTAGGAAGGTTCAGCGGCAAAGGCGGTCAGGATGCCGGGAGGGCGGGGCGGCGTGGGGGTGCAAAAGGGAACACTGGGGCCAGGGGCGGGAGGACCGCGAAACTGACCACAGGCTGGGGAGACAAGGTGGACTGGGCAGGGGGGCGGAGGTCTGCGTTCCGACCCCGGGGATCCGCTCACATCTTTTCCTGCAGGATCCCATAGTAGAAATAGCAGACAAAGACGCCGAGGAAGCAGAGCGGCAGGCGCAGCCGGTCGGGCACCAGGGAGCTGCTAGCGGCCATGAGACGCCCGGACGACCCGACCGGAGACCCGCTCACAGCCGGCAGCAGCGGCGGCGACAAGTCCAGCCGGACATCGCCGACCGGCGACAGGGGCCTCATAGGAGCTGCATGCGACCGCCGCTGAGCAGGGCCTCAGCAGCCACCGCCAGAACTGCCAGCTCAGAACCGCCGAGGTGAAACTCTTCAGAACCCTGAACCCGCTTCCAAGGAAAGGACACCCACCCTGGGGCCTTGGCCTCGTCCCTGATGGCCAGGGGAGCCCGCTATCCCGATGGTAACGCCTTACCCTCGAGACTTTCCGACCAGGCACCTCCGAGGACAACTGAGACCCGGAGCTCGACGGCTGGCCTAGGAGGTAGGCGGACGTGGAATGATGACGTATAAGGATGTGGAGGTAACCAATTGGCTGCGCTGTGCAAAGGCAGACAGGTGGGCGGGAAGGAGGAGTGCGCCGGCCCGGCAAATCGGAGAGTCTTTTTCCCGGTCGGCTGTCAGGCTTCTGCTGGGTCCTAACGCCCGTAAATCGCAATGCAGCCTTAGCGCCCCCTAGCTGCTGCCCAGCGTCCCCGACTCTAACCCCTCTACCAGAAGAGCGTTGCTCAAGGCCTGGCTTTTGGGGAGCCGTCCTCCTCCTAGGGCACATCACTAGGCTCCCAAGGGCGGCAGGGCTCTTGTTTCAGTTCTGTCACTTAAAGGCAGGGTAGCCTACGCATGTCACCTAAATTCCGAGCTACAGTTTTCCTAGTCTATATTATTACTAATAATAGCCACCTTGTCGCCTCTTGACTGTTCTGAGGATCAATTGAGCTGAGGTTGGTGAAACGGTCTTATAAACTGTAAAGTGTGCTGTGCAAGTTTAAGGTATTTATTAGTCATTACTCTTTCTCAACTCTAATCTTATTTCCTCACATCCTCCAGGTGGAAATGGAAGCTTGCCGAAGTGGATTTTCTTCAGGGTCTTACAACTCACCAACAAGGGAGCAAACCCTCCTGCATTGATGAGCTCCTTGTTGGAGCCCCTCTCTCATCCCAGTGTCGGACCTCCACCTGCTGACACCAAGAGCTAGGGCCGGACTGACCCCAGGGCTTGCCACTACCGGCCTCAAGCCCCACCGTAATCACTGGACTCTGGGTTGCTCTTTGGGTAGAGGCTCCTTCTCCCCTTCTAGCAGCCTGCTCCTTTGGCACAGCCTCAGGCAAAGGAAGGAAACTCGGGGCAGCACCACACCCATCCCTCCGGGCCTGACTCACTAAGACTTTGGGGGTAGGCCAAACATCTTTCAGGGGAGGGGTAAGAAGTAGAAGATAGGGTCTGTCTGCAACCCCCTGTGTCCTTTATATAAGTTGGGGAGGGGGACCCCCACGCATTTGCTCTCTTGCCCAGTGGCTTACTTTACTGTGTTAGCCGACGATTCCAGGGCACGGAGCTGGGGTTCCAGTCCCAGCTCTACCTCTTTACCAGCTGGGACTTCAAACAATTCACTTGACCTCTGAGTCAAGTTTCCTCATCAGAAATTAATGGAAATATAATAACAAGCGGTAGAGTACTGTGGTTAGAAGCACAGGCATTGGATTCAAAAGATCTGGTTCCCAGTCCTAGCTTCCCCGCTTTGTACCTGTGTTTTGGGGGCAAAGTTTATCAATTTTTTTTTTTGTCCTTCCCTCATTAGTACAGTGGGATTTATCACATCAGATGGTTTGTGATATTTCAATGACATTTTATGTAAAGCATTTTACAGTGTATCTGATGCTTACCTAGCCAATACATGGTAGTTGGGATAGCCTGGCTTAAGAGTTTGTTTTGAGGTTTTATGAGATAGATAGATATAACTGTAGTTATTATGACTGCCCTTGGAGTAGTCAACTTTTTACCCATACAGTGGGGGTAATGTGTCTTTTGTGAAAATGCTTTGTAAATTGCAAAGCACTATCAGAATATTCAGATGGTTATTCTCATTTTCCCCAAAAGCCTAAGAGCTCTTACAGGGGGGGCACTATAAAGCTGAGGAACAGTTTCTTCTACCCTCTGTGTTGTGGGTACTCACTGATGTGAAAAGAACACCCACAAGGAGCTAAAGCTTCCCCAAAACTGTGCCCAGAGATTCGATCTGAATGCCATTCCCTCATCTTGTTTTCCTTGCTGGTGCAAGGAGCACCCACAATGTCAAACTGTCTCCCCTTGGTCACCCTTATGTCCCTGCTAAAATCCGCTCTCCCTTAGGGTATTTTTCCAGACTCACCCAAGAAAGGATGACTTCCCCTCTGACTCCTTCACCCCACCTCCACCACACTCTTCATTCTGGACAGACTCTCCCTGGCCCCACTGTTTCTATGTCCAAGTAGAGAATGCAAGCCTGCTGTCCTGAGGACACAGACTCTGGATCCATCCACCCAACATTATGTGTTAAGTAAAGGCTGCTCTTAAAAGACAAGGATGAAGTGATTAATATGATACCCTCAATCTCCATCCCGTTCCCTCCCCCCAAAAATATTTAACAGAACCTCAAGCTGCTGGGAATACTTATTTATTTGGTCTATTAACACCAAGATCTGCAAAAAACAAAAAACAAACAAAAAAACACAACTTCTAAACACAGGATAATAAAACTTGAACATTAACATTCTTCTTCGATTTTGTGTAAGCTCTGCAGTATGGAAAATATACAAACTTCAAACAGCTGCAAAAATAGTGTCTTTGGGAGAAAATAGAGTTTCTACATCGATACAAGAAAAATAGGCATTTTTCTAATCCAACCCAGTCCTGGGGCAGGTGGAGGGTGGAGAGTCACCACTTGCCACCCGGAGGAATGCCAGCTCTCCCTCTCCCCTACTACCCACCTGGGGCTGGGCAGGCTGGGCTGCTGCTTAAGACAATCTTAGGGTGAAAGCGAGATGAAAATGCCACTTAGGAAAACGCTTGGTTCCCCCTCTGCCAGCAGCTGGATTGGTCAAGTGTTATGGCCCTTTCGGGCTGCTTTGGTCAGCTCCTCCAATGAGAGGGAGGTATGGGGATGGGACTGAGAGGATGGGGGAATCTATTCGGGTCTCCTCGTCTGTGTCTGGGGAGGAGAGGTAAGGAAATCTGTGGTGTCCCCTCTCCTTTAATCATGGCCAGCTTGCTCCATGATAAAGACAAGGGCCCCGTACACAGTCCTTTGGACTCACACCCAGGTGTGGGGGACCCAAGACCTTCTGGGTGAGTTTTCCACCAAGTGAGAGAGGTGACAAGAACACGGGTGTGACTTGTGAGCTGCCCAGCTGCTAGTGGAGAAGGCAGGTCCCCTCACATTCGAAGGGGCAGGGGTCCATCGGAAAGAGGACCCAGGGCTTTGACACAATAAATGAAAGTGCTCAAAGGCCAGGAGGGAAGGGCTCCTTCATCCCCCATCTCAGGGGAGCTCGGGAGGGGCCTGCCACCAAGGCACTGGTCTCCATGGTGAAGTGGGGGTGGGGCCCTCAGACCACCAGGGAGCTCTGGAAAAGCACGGGCTCTTCTGACGGTGGGGGGCGCTGCCAAGGCTCGAATGGCAGCGAGGAGGCCTTGGGGGCCTCTGGATCCTTCCGAGGCGGTGGCCTGGGGCTGGCTGGGGGAAGGGGGGACCCCGGGCTTGAGGGGCAGTTACGGAAGATGAAGCCCATGCTGGGGAAGAGGGGCTTCATCAAGCTGACGGGGCAGAAGGCCGAGCCGGTCGGGTTGAAATGGACTTTGTTCTTGTCAGGACAGGAAGTCAGGAAGGCCAGGTCAGGACCTGGGGACCTGGAGGACGGAGAGAGAAACACAGACATACGTGTGTGCATGCACACAAACAGCCAGTGAGAAGGGATGAGAGGTGTCACAGCGTCAGGGGAGCAAGGGAGCTAGGTCTCTGTTCAAACATGTTGGTAACTTGACCAAAAAAACGACAGGCTACTGAGCAACAACCAGTGCTCAGTAGGCCCCTCAGCTCTCCATGTTTTAGAAATATGGCTAAACAACAGGAAATCTACTTTAGATTTTACTTTAGATTTAGATCTAATCTAAAGCAGATTTAGAAATCTACTTTAATCCCAACAGGAGGGATTAAAGCTAGACGGGAAGGAGAACTTCCTCACAGTGTGATTCTAGAAGAGGAGACCGAGAGATCTTTTAATTTGAGAGGTTTCATCAGTGAACAGTGTTTTAGGGGCAGACCACTTGCCTGAAAGCAGAGATCCAAGCAGAGTGACTTTTTATAGCCTAAAGCAGGGCTTCTCAGCCTCAGCACTACTGGCATTTGGGGCTGGGTCATTCTTGGTTGTGGGGGCTAGCGTGTGCACCGTAGGATGTTTAGCAGCATCCCTGGCCCCTACCCACCACACGCCAGTAGCGCCCCACCCCAAGTTGCGACAACCATTGCCAGATGTCCCCTGGGGGGAAAAGTATCCCCCATTGAAATCTACTGACCTCAAGAATCTAATTCTTGAGCAGATTTGAAAGGTGTGATTTTCAAAACCCTTGCTGGGAGGAAAGGACAGCAGCTAGACCTTATCAGGAGATCTAGGTTCTGATTCACCATGTGCTCTTGGCCTAACCTGCCTCACCTCTAACGGGGAAAGAATCCCTACCCTTCTGATAATGTAGGGGAAATGAAAGGATTAAAAGAGCTCAGGTCAGAGAGCTCTAGAGCAAGGAATCCTTATGATAAAAAAGGAAGAAGAATGTCTGGCCATGCTTCAAGGGTGAAGAGCCCTGAGAAGCTGCTGGTTATGAGGATTCTGGGCAAGAAGACAAAAGTGTGGGAAGATAGTCAAGCTCTGCACCAATGCTTCCCATCGCCTAACTTTTTCTTGAAGTGTAATGTATACATACAGAAGAATGCACTTAGTGTACAGCTTGACAAATTGATTACTATTTTAATTGTAGAATTCTAATCATTCCAAATGCAGGAAGAAGAGCGAGGCACGCAGAGGAGGGCAGATGTTGGCCCAGCGTGAGAGATGGGAGGAGAGGTAGAGGGAAGCGAAGGCCCGTGTGCAGGGTGTGTTTGGAAGCCTGGGGTCCCAGAGGACTCCGCAGCGGCAAGGTGCCCACTGACTGAGAAGGGCTTAAAAGAATCCCACTTTAGGGGCTTCCCTGGTGGCGCAGTGGTTGAGAATCTGCCTGCTAATGCAGGGGACACGGGTTCGAGCCCTGGTCTGGGAGGATCCCACATGCCGCGGAGTAACTAGGCCCGTGAGCCACAACTACTGAGCCTGCGCGTCTGGAGCCTGTGCTCCGCAACAAGAGAAGCCACGATAGTGAGAGGCCCGCGCACCGTGATGAAGAGTGGCCCCCGCTTGCCGCAACTAGAGAAAGCCCTAGCACAGAAACGAAGACCCAACATAGCAATCAATCAATCAATCAATTAAAAAAAAAAAAAAAAAAGACTCCTCATTAAAAAAAAAAAAAAAAAAAGAATCCCACTTTAGGAAGAGGTGGGGGATGGGCAGGAGAGGGAATGCTCTCAGTGTGCGCATGCATGCATGAGGAGGGTGACCCAG
The DNA here is from genome assembly GCF_965194805.1 of Balaenoptera borealis. Classification (NCBI taxonomy): domain Eukaryota; kingdom Metazoa; phylum Chordata; class Mammalia; order Artiodactyla; family Balaenopteridae; genus Balaenoptera; species Balaenoptera borealis. Next base: position 24,503,618 of record NC_138879.1, on the reverse strand, counting down.
GGGAGACCAAGTAACACTCGAACGACGTGAGGGCAACCAGTGTGACCCTGAACGGCTTGATTCCCTCCCTGGGAATCTTACACGATGGACAGCCAGGAAGAGGAAAATGTGGCAGAGGAACCACTAAACACAAGAACTTCCCAGTAGGAAAGTTCATACAATGAAGAGACACCAATGAGCTGAGAATTTCTATCCCAGGATATCTAAGAAAGTAACTGATGGATCACTACCTCTCTCAAAGGGTTAACATAGGGGCAGGAAGCTGGATGAGATGACTTTAAACCTCTTCTGGCCTTATGAGCCTACAAAAGAATAAAGACAAGCAACAGCCTAATTGCCACAACCAATTCCAGGTTGTAATTACTCAACTATACTGTGGACTGGGGAAGGGTACAAGAGCCCAGACTCTGCTTAAGCTACGAGATCTGGCCTCTTCCCCCCACATGACCCCAGAGGATCGAGGGTTCTTGGAGAGATGCCAGGCAACAGTGATGATGGGAGCAAACCCTCAGTGACCCTGGTTTTCTCCATAATTCCCACTCTGGGTCATATATGTACCTCCTGCTACTACCATGGGTTGTCCTCTCCCTTATCTGATATACAGATGGAGCCATCAAGGCCCCACACCCTGTCCTAGCTAAATCTCCACTCACACACCATAACTAAACTTCCTCACTGCCATCGAATCCACAGCTTCCAATGTGAATCGGCCCTGATGAATATTACAGTGGCAGTGGGAATATGATGAACTCTCTTCTTAGCTCCTGCTAAGGGGGACTGTGGGGCATTTGGAAAGTTTTGGCTCTTGATTCTCTCTGCTAATGGGAGGGAACTGTAGTAAAAAAATCAACTTACGAATGACTTCTGAATTGTCCAGTCTGGTTTGGGAATATTCCATAGTCCTTACTTGCAAGGACTGGAAATTTCTGTCTGGGAGTTCATGACACTTGAACCACTGCAGCTGCAGGGTGAAGATTTGACTCAGAAGCAATCAGAAAGCTTTTTAGGCTCCCCCTGCCACACCGGTGGGCATGAGGCGCTTCTAAGCTCTGCCTGAAGAGAATTACTAGTATGTTCTCTCTCTGATTATGGTCTAGCAAAATCTCACACCTTCCCCGGGGATGGAAAAAAATAGAAGAAACAAAGGATTTAGGTTTCAGATCTTTTTCCTTTCCAGCTCCTGCTGCGCTTGTGGCTGGCATGTGGGCAGAGAGCAGGTTTCTATGGAGATCATGATAAGCAAAGACTTAGGTGCTCAGAGGAGGTAATGTCAACAAGTTTGGTCATGGAAAGACTGCAATACTGATCATCTACAGCTGACAATGTCTCCAGGACAAGAGGGAGTCAGACTAAAGAGAGGCCTATCAGGTGGGATGCCACAGGGCTCAGCCCGCATCCCTATTCCTCCCTCGCACATCCTGACCCCCACCGACCCGCTGAGGTACTCACGTGGCCTCTTCAAACACTCGCACTCTCTCACAGCCTTCCGGGGGTTCCCGTTTGAAGACGTAGCTGTGATTGGGTCGAGGGGAGGCGGCAAAGGCAAGGACTGGAGATGGGCTGCCCTCTTCAAGGAAGGCTGGGTGGCCTGGAGGGGAAGCTGCAAACAGAGTAAGGCTGAGTCCCATGGTGCTAAAGGAAGGTCTCCGCTTTCCCGGACTCAGGCCTTGGTGTAAAGGGGCAGGACTGGGAGATATGGTATGGTGGGTGGCAGTGGTTATGTTAATCCAGGTTGTTTGTCTACACTCTACCTTAAAACATCTTTGAGGCAGCCTTACAAGAAAACAAACCTTGTATATGTGTGGCTGATTCACTTTGCTGTACAGCAGAAACTAACACAACATTGTAAAGCAATTATACTCCAATAAAAAAAATTAGATACCATAAAAAGAGGCCCAATAAAATAATGATGATAAATAAAATAAAATTTAAAAAAAAAGAAAATAAAACCAGAATTGTAAGGGGAAAAAAAAAAATACAGACCTTGTTATACAGGATAAAAAATTACAGTTGAACTGAGGGAAAAGTTGGGTCTAATACCAATTCCATATTCCCCGGAGGCAGACTGCGACTGGAACTCCAAGTCTCAGACTTGAAGGAATCCTAACATCTCTATCTCTGCCTTCTTCCAAGACTGCACCGCCCTGCCTGCCAGCATACCACAGCTTCTTCCTTTCCATGGTCTTGAAAATCTATCCCTTCTTCCAGGAAGAGCTCTTGTACTGACTCAGACAAGCAATCTTTACTCAACCCAACTTGTGGGATAAGATTCCTCTCACTTTCCACACAGCAAATGTACTTTGCCTAGGTTGCAAATATTGACTTTATCTGTATTTATCTCACATTTATTCTTTATTTTGTATGCTCTGTTTACCTCTGTATTGTTAGATCATGCCTTTGACCAGCCTACCTCATGGGGTTGCTGTGAGGATCAAGTTAGGTGATGCAGGCAACAGTGCTTTAGAATGTCAGGATCATTATGACGGGGAGGAGGGACTCTTATCTTGTCCTCGCAGTGACGCAGCCACGGCAGAATAGAAAGTGGAGATTTGGAATCAGAAAGCTTGGGTTTCGATTTGGGTCAAACTGTGTGACCCTGGGCAAAAGACCACATTCTTTTATTTACAGCGTTCACACCCGCCTTGAGATATATTGCTGGTAATGGGTACAGTGGACACCTGAACGGGCTCATGGGCTCTCCACGATGGCATGCTGAACCTCAGCCAAAAACTGGGGGTGGGAGGGATTGCTTCTTTGGATTACAGTGAGGATTAAATAAAATTGTAAGTGCAGAAACTTCATATAAATTACAAATTAGAATCTGTATCAAGGACCACTATAACGTATGGAATATAGAAGACTCCCAAAGATATTCTAGTTGGTTAGTAAGTAAAAAAATGCCTGGCCAGAAATTGATGAGAGTTGGAAAAGGGCATGGAGATGACCCCATACTCCATGTGGGCCCCGCAGCCTGGGCCTCCCCAGCTTACCTTTGTCACTGGGGATGGACGTCAGCTCCTCGGCTGCACCCTGGTGTTCCTCAAGGCTAGTCTGACCAGAAGGCTGGGGGGATGCCAGGGGCATGGAGGGAGAGCTGGCAAGGTTTCCAGGATCCAGGAGGAGGAGGGGATGATCACAGCTGCCGCTCTGGGGGGGAGCTGGGGCACGGTGCCCATCAGGGATTTCAAGGATCTGCCGAGGAAGAGTGGGGGTCAGGCCTGTCTCTGCAGGCTGGCAGGGCTGCGGTGACCCTTAGGGTCATCCCCTTGCCATTGTCCTTGTCCTCTATTCACAACACACAGTGACAGCAGGACACCATTTCCTCACGTCACTGACTTTCCCAACAACCCCCAATCCAAGAGACACCTCCTCCTGCTTCTCCCAGAGCGCTTCATTCTTTCCCCTCATAGATAGAACTTTATGACTACATATTTATTTTATGGTTTCATCAAGGTGTTGCCCCCACAAGGCTGTAAGCCTCACGAGGGCAGGGGCCTCCTGTGTGTCAGGCTCTGGGAACACAAAGGTGAATAACACATGGGGGCACAAGAGCGGGCAAACCACCAGGACACTGTAACAGCTACAGGCCGTTGCAGGACGAACGTGCAGATTATTATCATGTATTAAATACACCCCCCCCCCCTCATGTTTTTTAACATTCAATGGTACTTGTGTCCACAGCTCACCAGTCTGTGTGCACGTGTAAAATCCTACATATACGCACATTAAAAATCAACCAGCAAGTAAATCATAAACTGAGGAGTGTGCCCATTAGAATTATATTAATGTTGCCCAACTGGCATTCCCCAATTGTCCTGTGTCAGTATAAAAATGTGCCTGAGACTGCAGAAAAGGGAGCAAATAACTCTGCCTGGGAGTGGAGTGGGGGAGAAGGCTGCACAAAGGCAACTGGGCATGAAGGATGAACGCACGTCAGCAGGTAGAGATGGAGGGAAGGGAAGCAGTAACTCTAGTACTGGGGCCACCTGAACTGAGGCACAGCTGGGTGACGGTGACAGTGATGAGTATGCCAGGAACACTGAGCTGGGGCTTTGGCTGAAGAGTGATGCCTAGTCCCTTCCTCCCAGCCAGGTGCCTTCCTCCCTGCTGACCCCTGCTCCTTCTCTTTCCACTCAATGCCCCAACGTCTTCCCCAACTTCACCCACCCAGCTCTGCTGTTCCTGTGGTCAAGTCCATCTGAGTCTAATAAACTCAATTTGTGTTCCTCCCATGGGGCGGTTTTGGCATGTTGCTCTGTTGACATGTGCACAGCCTGTGAGCCCCCGGACAGCACGAGTCCCAACTCCCTGTGTCCAGACTCAGCAAGACGCTGCCTATCTGTGCATCCGGGGTGCAGCCCCCACTCACCCGCAGCAGCTCCTCCTCACCCTGCTCTTTCACAAACACCTCCTCCAGCTCTTGGTTGAGCCCTTCCAGGCTCCGGTGCAGGCAGGGGCTCAGTCGCAGGACAGGGGACCCTGAGGGGAAGCTGGGAGGGGACGCCTGAGGAGGAGGTAAATGAAGCCATCACTGAACCCCACCAAGCCCCGTGCAGTTATCAGTTCTGACCAGGGGGGTAACAGTCATGTCTACACAGCAAAACCAAGTGAGTAGAGGAGAATTCGGGGACAGTTACCAATTGCAATAGGTCCATTCAGTGGGGTTTTCTCCAGAAGGCAGAGCTTTGAGGGGCCCAGAGTGTGCTTTTAGAGTCTGCATCATGGCCTCAATTGTGCAGGGGGTGGGGATGGAGGACAGAGACATGCAGCACAGCAAGAAACCCTTTCCAAAGTTGCACCAAAACTTCACCCGGCACCCACGTGGCCACAGGCCCTGCAGTGCAGGAGGGCTCAGAGGACCCGCCCACCCCAGGGGCCCCACCACAGAGGATGACAGAGGGGTGAGGGCTGGGGAAGGGACGTACCCTCAGTGCTCCCCGCACAGCATGGTCCCCTTGGAGGGGGGAGCCCCGCTCCTTCTCTTTCCCACTGCGGCTAAGCTTTGTCCTCTGCAGCTGTTGCTTCAACTTGGTAATCTGGCGGCAGGGAGAGGGAGAGAGGACAGGCAGGTGAAGCAAAGCAAAAGCGCACTGGGTCCTCCCTCCCAGGTGTGGCTCTTGCCAGAAGCCCATGAAAATACGTAAAAGGAAGACGGAAGTTAATCTTCCATCTCAAAATACCTCAGTGGTGTTCAAAACTGTGAGGACAGGCTCATCAGGCAAGCTGGACACCACAGTAACCAGATTATTGGATTTTTTGAATTACCATGTATTCCACAGATGGCTCACGTTCCAAAAAATTAAAAATATACAACACTGAAACCATTTTTGTCTTTCGCAGATTCCAAAGGCATGGAATACTACTCTATTAATAGAAATGGAAAATGATGTTTTCGAATCCACTCCTCAAAATACATTCACAGCTATCTCAAAGGCCCTGGGACCAAGAAGGATGGAAGGATTCCCCCCCCGTTTTGAAGTAGACTGCACTGAGCAAGGAGCAGCCTCTCCAGAAGGAATATCAGCTTCTGTCCCAACTTCACGTCCTGTAACAATTATGGAGCGTCATCAACAATTTTAAACATTGTCCCAGTCGCATCTGTAATTCTGGACCCTACTGGTCCTTAGTGTAAATACTCTGATAATTACAAACTGTAAATACTTTGTATTTCCCACTGGCCTTAAATACTCCATATTCTCTCTCTGTTCTCGCAGCCAAGAGGGCAGAAGCTACTGCCCTGTAGAGGGTGACCCCTGGCGAGTTGGCCCTCCTGGGGGCTCCCCACAGCGTGCCAAGCAGAGCTGGGTCGGCAGCCCTGGGATCCAGTCTGTGGCTTTCTCTTCTCACCCTCAACCCCGTGGCCCTCATCAGAGGGAGGGAGGGCCAGGAAGAAGTGTTTGAGGACACATCATTATTTATCTCTTCTTTTAAAAATAAGGCTGGATGAGTAGTTAAGTAGTAAATGAGGTTGGGGGCTTCCAACTCCCAGAAACTCGCTCTCTTTCTCCAGTCTCTGAAACGCTTATCTGGATCCAACCTCAAAGTGAAGTGAGAACAATGGCCACCCCCACCCTGAGCTAGGCTGCTGGAGGGCCAAGCCCCTGCCTGCAGGAGGGTCTGGGCTCATGAAGCCAGGCCACCAGGAGGCTGGGAGGCAGCTATGAAGGCGCCATCTCATTAGGAAAAGGCTAGGTCGAGGCAGGTGAGACTGGAAATGTGGGTCCACTTTGGAGCGGATGTGTCCATTGTGCTGGGGGGTAGACGAGAGGCAGTTTCCCAGGCCAGAGAGTCAAAGGGGGCAGTTACCTCTTTTCGGTGGTCTGTGCTGCCCCAGGACGCTGAGCGCTTGTGTGTACTCAAGCTGGCCCGCTCGCCTTCAAGCTCTTGCCAGGACAGGGGAGTCTGCAGGGAGAGAAACCCAGTGAGCCAGAGCAGCTTCTCAGGCTGCCTCCGGGGAAGCAGACACACCATTCCCCAGACAGAGGTGCTGGCTCTCTGAAGTCTTCTCTCATCTGCTCATCAACCTCCTGGACACTGCCAGCCCCTTTTATTCTTGCAGGCTTCTCCACCTGCACTGCCTCTTTCCCAGTCCACATCCTCCAGGAAACCTTCCCTGATGAGCCAATAAGGCCAACCTGCTCTTTACTCTCTTATGACTTTTACACACGGATTACAGCCCCAACTATTCCAAGTGCTCCTCCCCAGCAGCGAGGACCAGAACTGTCCCCCCCTATCCCGACCAGCTCCAAAAGAGCACTTTTTGGAGGCTCAGGGAAACACTGGCCTCCTCGATTCCCTCCCCGTCTATGTGCCCAGCACGGGCCCAGCTTCCTGGCAGCCTAATGAAAACAAGTTACCAGACGGGACTCCATTAAGGAATCATTAATGGGTAAAACAGGAAAAAGCTCAACAGAGATGCCCCATGCGCCATCCTGAACCGAAGCAGAAGACTTCTGTGCAGTGCAGTACCTCAAGCTTGTTCCGTGATTTTTCCCTGTCCACCGAGGGTTAGGGTCCCCAAAGTCCTCCTGAATACATAGGGAGGGGATGTTTTCGCAAAGGAGGGAGCCAGAATTCTGAACTCAGCCCTGACTCCTGACCCCTCTTGGCTTTATCACAGCTCCTTCTCCTGGGCCCTGCTCTGCCCCTGTGAGAACGTGACTCTCAGTCCGCCATCCTCCCTCCCCCACTGCACAGAGGACAGAGGACCCAGGATGGAGGCAGGGGGAGTTGTAGACCCACTTCCTGAGCCCCTACCAGCGGGAGGAAGTGGTTGGCTCTAAGCACGAGGCAGAGGAGGACACAGTCCCTCCCCCCCCACCAGTATCCCTACTTCCATTCCAAGGGAGGGGCCCAAGGGGGAAGGCTCTGGTGGAACCAGTTCCTCTCTAACTTCTTTGCACAAGCTGCCAAAACCATGAGGGCCTGGGAACTGTCTCCTCCAGCAGATCCGCTGACCTCCCCCGAGAGGTTGTTACAAACAGAAAAGGGGGAGGATGAGAGGGAAAAAGCCCAACAACTCACCACCCAACAGCTGTTACGAAGAGCTCGGCGATGGCAGTCTGAGCGGGCCGGTGGGAGCAGGCTGCCCTGCGCCACAGCTGCAGGGGAGGGTCCACGGGGGTGCCCAGCCTTCCTGCCTCTTCCTTCTCCCAGCTGCCCACCGATCAGGGCCTTTACCCGGCCGTGCGACACAGCCAGGGTGAGACAACTGCCGGACTCCCTTCCCTGAGGCCAGCACCACAAGGGAGACCCTCCAGAGATGTGTCCCCACTATTCCTTCTTCAGCAAAAGGGCAGAGAGCATATCCTCAGGCCCATACCCCAAAGCCTCGAGGTGGAGCTGGCTCTGACAGTGGAAACCAAGCAGCTGGTCTACTTCCAAATGCCTATCAGGGTGTTGGCAGACAGAGACTCAGAAAAGGCTGCTGCAGATACTGAAAAGAGAGGAGAAGCCCACAGCGCCCTGAGCGGAGCAGATGCACGAACACTCCTCCCTTCCCAGGGCTCCAAGCCAAACCTATAGATAACTAGGTCTGCTCATCAAAGCTGCGTTCCACACAAGCTTGTTGTCCCTGGAAAGGTGGCGGAGACTACAGAGGAAGGGTGACAAAGGCTAAGGTGTTGATGCCTGTTTCTCCTCCTCCGGGAAGATACTGCACTCACAGGTGGGTGGTGAGAAGGAGGTAAAAGCAGCCACATTCAGGTTGCCACCGGTTCTACTAATATCTCTTGCAAACTCTTCAACTGCCTCTTTCTTCTGAGATACGTGAGGGGGTGGAAGGAGAAGCGTAGGCTAGCGCTGGAGGCTGGAATGCATGTGAAAACTCATGGCAGCTGGGATCATCTCCTCTCTCAGTCCATCTCACCGCAATCTGCTCAGCAGCGTCTCCCAGCAACTACTGCCTACTCTGTAAACTGTGCTACTAAGGCCATCGCTTTGCCTCAACAGCCACCCCTGGCCATAGACATCACCATCTTACCCTCCATCCGTGGGCGCTCTGTCCCACAGGCAAATGTAGCTCCATCTCCTTTTTCTTTCCTTATCCCTTGACCTCTAAGCCTGGTCTCCCCACCTAAGACGGCCCGCCGTACCAGCTCTTCCCAGCCTTCCCATCAGGGAGCCCTTCCTAGCTGTCCACCTCATGCGGCCTGCTGCCTCACTCTGCATCTTCTCTGATCAGATGGGTTCAGGGTACACATCACTCATGCACTCAACAAAGAGTTACTGAATGCAAACTGTGTGTCACATGCTGTTCCAGGTGCCGGGGACATAACAAGGCACAAAATGACAAAAATCCTCATCCCCTTTGAGTTTACATTCTAGCTGGAGGCACAGTTTAAACAGTGATAAGTACTGAGAGAGAAATACAGCAAAGAAAGGGAATAGGAATGCTGGGCTGGGGAACATGATTTTAAATGTCAGGGAAGTCCTCAGTGAAAAGGGAACATCTGCTGAAAACATGAAGGAGATGAGGAGTGAGACATGTGGATATCAGAGGTGAGAGTGACCCAGATGGAGGAAATAGCAAGTGCAAAGGCCCCCAAGCAGGAGCCAGTCTGGTGGGTTTGAGAATGATAAGGAGGCCAGTGTGGCTGGGGCAGAGTGGGTGAGGGGCAGAGTAGTAGGAGACGAGGTCTGTAGGCGTGACAGGTTGAAAATGGCCCCCCAAAGAAATCAGGTCCTAGTCCCTGGAACCTGTAAATGTTACCTTATATGGTCAAGTTTTTGCAGATACGATTAAGTTAAGGATCTTGAGATGCAAAGATTATCCTGGTGGGCCCTAATGCCATTAAAAGTGTCCTTATGAGAGAGAGAGAGACAGAGGGAGATCAGACACTCACAGAAGAAGGTAAGGCAATGTGACCATGGAGGCAGAGACTGGAGTGACGTGGCCACAAGCCAAGGAATGCTGGCAACCACCAGAAGCTGGAAGATGCAAGGAATGGGTCTCTCAGAGAGCCTCCAGAGAGAGTATAGCCCTGCCAACACCTTGATCTTGGCCTAGCGGAATGAATTCAGACTTCTGGCCTCCAGAATTATGAGAGAATAACTTTCCATTGTTTTAAGCCACTAAGTTTGAGGTAATTTGTTACATCAGCCTCAGGAACCGAATACAGTAGGTTTTCCTGTGTTTGAAGCTGTTTACATGCTGGCCTTGAGTATTCTCCAGGCAGGCACATGCACAGGTATGGGCTTTGGCCCCTCCAAGGTGACCTAGGAGCATCAAGAAAGGGACCATGCCGGCCCCTTATTTCCAGTGCCCCTGGGTGGACAGGCCCCTCCTCCTGGGTCTCACCACAGGTATCTGGGCCAAGGTCTCCTTGGAGCACAGAAGAGTCACAGCTAAGGAAGGTTATCCTTCAAAGAGTGACCCTTCATGGCACAATGGGGGTCAAGCCGGGCTGTGTGACAGCACCGTGAGTAGTTGTTCCAGACAGTCCTCTGGAAGCAGGATAAAGCTTGAGCTCAGCAGGCCAGTCATGTTTGTCAAAGGGACTCACACACTGCAACAGATTTATTTTAACACCCTGGCCCAGGGGGAGCAGCTAAGGGAGAAGCAGGGCTACTTACTGGCCACGAGTGGCGTCAGCCAACTATGCAGATGATGCTCGGATTATGCAAAACTGGATGTGGGTTAGACCACGGAAGCTTTGCCTGGGATTCTGAAGTCCCAGAGCAACATGTGGGATAACTGGGTGAGGGCGAGGACAGCTTTATAACAAGAAGGCAGGGGTGAGATGGAGCCCAAACCCTCCAAACTGGAACCTCTTTCTCTGCCCCCCACTCAACTAAGCCTCTACCCAGATTCTGAGACAGGAAGAGTCCTAATCCTTGCTGTCTCCAGTGACCTTGGCTGGGCCCTGGGAACATAACCCAGTGTACCTATGCGGATGTGTAGAGCAGCGTGGTGCCTGGCCTAGTATATATGCTCAGTAACTACTTGCTGAACTGAAATTCAGCAGGGAATCAGCCTCTTGGGACTCTGGCCAGAAAAAGAGGCAGGAAAGGCTCTGAGGGTGGTCTGCCGGCCAGCGCCGAGAACTCTAGCAGCAGGTGGCCAAGGCCACCATCTGTGGCCCTACGGTGACTGTGCAACCCTCAGATTTTCCATCATGGACCCATTTTCAAATATTCTGTGCTGATGTCAAACCATATACTGAACAACTGGTCCCGCTCACCGGTTTGGGAAATAGGCACTGTGCCCAGGCCCTCACACCCGCAAAGAAAGGCCCATCATAAGCAGACTGAATCGTGTGTCATCACCAAATGCTGAGGCACTGGATTGGGAAAAAGAGGAGGACAGCACACAGGTAGGGAAAGTCACAGAAAGGGAAATCTTCCCAAACAAAGCATGCCACCTCTGCCTCTGCCCTTCCGGACACTCCATGAAGTTTGTCAAGGACTTAAGCTAATTTTTTTTCCCAAAGGGTAACTCAGGCCTAAAGAAAAAAAAGTCTCTCATAAGGGCATCCCTACCTCACCTGGAGCCTGCAGAGGAAATGGGGCTGGGGATGAGCAGAACGGGGGGCCAGGCAGAGCAGGCACCCAGGGTCCCGTCTGTCTCCAGGATGAGAACACCAGCGGGGGAACTTGGCTCCAACAGTCATTCCAGCTGTGGTGAGACCACTTCCTCCCTCCAGAAGAGTGCGAGAAGACTCCCAGCAAGAAGGGAGGGGTGACTGCAACCACCAGCATGTGCTGCCATCTCCCGTCCCGGCCCCGGGCCCAGTGCCAGGGGCGGCCGGCCCACAGCACTTGATGGCCAGCTCTGAGTGACCAGCTGACCTGGGGGAGGGCAGTCAGGAGAGGGGAAAACAGATTCAGATTTACCTGGAAAATCCTGACAAAGTCCTCCGAGACACAAAGAAACCTCCAGATGATGGTGTAACCACACAAGAGCCTTCCTAGTCCTCGTTGACTGGCCCCTCTGCGTCCAGCACCCACTGCACCCAAGCTGTTCCTTACACCTACCAAGCTGACCTCTGGGAGACCTGGTCATCCCGCTCCCATCACCCATCCTGGCTCAGAACATGTAGCAGCTCCAAAGCCCTCCTTTCCCGATGACCACATTCACACCTCCTTAGGAGAACCAATTTCCCAAATAAGATCCATCCACCTCTCTTCCTCACTTGCCCCAAATATTTGGGTAAGCCCGCTCTCCATGTCAGACTGCAAGTTGCTTGGGAACCACCCGTGCTATCCTTTGCGCCTGCCTAAGGGCTTAAAACACAGCTAAGCCCAGGGAGGGAATACTGGGACTGTTGGCAACCTGCTGCAATTCGAGAACCGAGAGCTTTTAACCCATCTTCTGCCTTGGGAGAAGCCTTGAGGATGCAGTGTGCTGGGCTATCTAAATGGCAGGTGTTCTGATATGAAACTGGCAGGGCTCTTGCCTGCTCTAGGGGGTTCAGAGAGGGGAGCCGAGCTGCTCGGCCTACACCATGACTATGGCTGCTGTCCTTACTGCAAGTCCTGCCCCTGGGAGTGCCAGGCTGATGAGGTCTCCAAACACACACTCTGGCGGCTGGCTGGGGTGTGTGTGGGGCTGGGTTGGGGGCACAGATAAGAGAGAAGTGAGGGCCTGCCAGGTGTGGTGGAGGTACTTCACTGGTGTGGCTAGAAGAGAAAGCGAAGAAGGTGGGGGTAGGGGTGGGAACAGCTCCCCTCGAGCTCAAAGGAATTAAGGAAACGTGCTGGCATCATCTATTTTTAGTGACTTAAAAGCTTTCAAGGACTTTGGTAGATCCTGCCTCCCTACCTTCCCTCCACTCTTCTCTGCACCCCCTTGTGTCTCCCCCATAAAACCTCTCCCTCATCTCCAGTCCCTTCTGGGTGATGTAGCCGTGCTCAGTAGGGAAGGAGCACCAATTTCTTTGGGAGATGTTGAAGAAGGCAGCTTGTGCCAGACCAGGGTGCTCAAGCAAGAATTTGAATGGAGCCCAAAACCTAGAAGCAGAAAATTCCCAGAAGGCCAGGAATGAAAGATGGGCAGAGCACATACTTGGGTTTGGATGCCCACGTTGATCAGAATTCTCCCACCTCCTGACTGCAGCCACAATATTGACAGGTTGCTAAGGGTTCCTCGAGGGCTGGAGCCCAGCCCAGGGAAAGAGGAAAGCTGCACAGCTCGGCCTTGCCAGACCCGCGGAGGCGCATCGCTGGCCTCTGTCTTGCTGTGGCAAGAAGCCCGGACTTGTTATATAAAAGATCTGGCCTGCAGCTGGAGCCTGAGCAAAACACACAGCCTAGAGCCCATGCCTCTAAATCCGGCCAGGGAACATCTGAGGCCAACCCTGCCTTGAGTTGACAAAGAGAACGCCATCTGAGGAGTGGGATGGAGGCTTCCTAGAAGGCTGGTAGCAGGAAATGACAGTGACGGGGATACGGGGATAGGTAGGTGGGCTGCATGGAAGCCTGCCATCTGACGAAGGGGGATGTAATCATGAGCTTACACAACCAAAGCAACCTCAAGTCCTGCTCCTCCAGGAAGCCCTCCGTGACTAGACGCATTATTTGGACTAAACACTCTCTCAAAAGAGAAAGGGGTGTGTGCTCCAGGCATGTGAAGGGGCAGTAATAACCTATCCTACTTGCCCTTTTCAGGGGACACAGGGAACAACAGTGTCTGGGGCTTCCGGGAAGTCGGTGTGCTACCTGGAGCGTGCTCTCCCTTCACAGTCTGTTCCTAGATCTAAAGAATGCCACTGGACTTCCCTGGTGGCGCAGTGGTAAAGAATCCACCTGCCAATGCAGGGGACACAGGTTCGAGCCGGGTTCCGGGAAGATCCCACATGCCGCGGAGCAGCTAAACCCGTGTGCCACAACTATTGAGCCTGCGCTCTAGAGCCTGTGAGCCACAACTACTGAGCCCACGTGCCATAACTACTGAAACCCGCACACCTACAGCCTGTGCTCCACAACAAGAGAAGCCACCGCAATGAGAAGCCCGCGCACCGCAATGAAGAGTAGCCGCCGCTCGCCGCAACTAGAGAAAGCACACACGGAGCAACGAAGACCCAACGCAGCCAAAAATAAATTAATTAATTAATTAAAAAAAAAAAAGAGTGCCATCAATTTTAACTGCAGCAACTCTTGTTGGTCCAAGGTGGCATATTCCTATGAGAATTCCCCTCCTGTAAACTGTGCCAGACATTTGGCCCCATCTCATCCTTTGGCTCCCTGTTCACTGGCCTTCATGGAACTGGCATCCAGACTCACCAAGGTCAAATCTTGTTCTCATTTCCTTGTTCTCTACTCTGACATGCCAAGAACAGTACTGGGCATTCAAACATTTACTAATAACATTTGAAAATGGATCTCATTTAAAAAATAAATAAAAGGGACTGGGAGATGTGCTCCGCAGAGGAGGACAGGGGAAGCGAGCGCACAAAACCCTTTCCCATTTGGCCGGCACCCCACCTCCAATCAGGCGGGCGGGCACGCTCCAGCGACATGCAAAGGAAGAGTGACTGGCCCAGCATCCCCCAGGACGTGGGCTGCCTCTCCTCTGAGCCTGTGTTCTCCCCACCCTGTTTCCTCTTTCCTGAGAACAACTCATTTGTTCTGAAGTTGAACAGGAATGGGCTTAAACTGCATCAAAAGGGAGAAGATTTGAGTCTTAAAAACTTAACTGCTGAAAATGTTGAAGTCCTGAGTCAGATGAAGAAATATCTTTGTATAATTTCACATATGAGATGACTTCTTGCTCAGGCTAACACTACCTTACTCAAAAACTGACCAATGGACTGGATGATTACAGAGATCCCTTCTAAGTTTAGGATTCTTAATGAAGAGAAAAACCCTGAAGAGGGGACCTGGGCTCCATCAGACTCAAATGGGTCCACCGAAATCCCAGGCAGGGTTGCTGATTAGGGATCAACTCTCCATTATCTGAGAACTTTCCACTCCTGTTGCTCTAGTGGGATCTATCCTGGCTCAACACACTTTCGGGCCACCTCTTCCAGTTGTCTGGGGAGTGCATACTCAGTTGAATGTTGGTCTGTTTTAGCAACGTAAATCTCATTTATTAAAACCTAGAATAAATTCCAAAATCAACTCTTGTATACCCACACATGAATACTCAAAGCCAAACTGATAAACCCAGATTGCCTTCTCTCTCCCACCAGTCAGGTGGAATGCAAACTCATTTTCAGGTAAATTTACGAAGAGAACCAAGTAGGTTAACATGAGATGATGAAAAGCTACATGGTGCATATGTACAGCCAAAACCCAGGACAAGTCACATCAATGACTGAGTATTGGTAAGTCGACCCAAGGCCTCCTCGACCAGCCCACCACCCCACCTTTATCCCTTATCCCGTTAGCAGAGAGCTTCATTACCTGGGTGGCCTTGTCATTGGTACAGCAGGTGAAGGCCCCATCAGCATCTCGTGGCCACTGGCCCAGAAGGTAGGAGCTGAGGATGGTGTCCAGGGAGAATGTACGTCGGACCTGGGGTGGCTGAGGCCTCCACACTGGCTTCTCTGGGGCCACGGAACACGGGACGCTGGCTGGAAGAGAGCACAGCCCGCACACCTGGACGTCAGCAAGGAGGCAGCAGACACAGTAACCAACGTTCCCTCTTTCAGGAAGCCTCACCGGACTGCCGCATCTTCACTTATATTTACCTCCCTCCGACAGAATTTGAAGCAGCCCATAACAGCACATACAGCGTGATGAAAGCTCTCCTGACTTATCCAGCTGGTCTTTCTCACTGGAAACAATTTACACCATTTCACTCTGGACGAGGGGCTACTTTACACATGTCTTCTTTCTCCTGTTCCTAATGGACTACAGACTGTGAACCCCCAGGTCTCCGCACTGAGTTTCCTGAGAGCAGGACTGTTTCCCATCATTAAAGAAGTAACTGGAAGTGAACAAAAACCAAGTTTTCCTCCATCTTTTATCCTGCCTTTTATTTCCTTTTATCTCCTGCCTTCTTCCAGCACTGATTGCAAGGCTCCTATGTACAAATTCAACCCAGTTAACTGAAGGACTCTTCCTATTTCCTTCAAGACCATTAGCTCCAGGGAACCTAGGTGACTGAGACAAAGAGAACGACATAACTACTTTCACCTATCCAGGATCCAGGAGAATATCCAAGTCTTTTGGTTCTCTCCTCTATCTCTGACTTCTGGCTAAATAGAACAAAAATAAAGCAGTTACAAATCCACTTGTTTTATTTTTACCTTGATTAAAGCTTTCTGGGGGAAGGTAAAAGTTGAAAGTGTTACTAAAATCTAAGCGTTCTGGAATCATCTGTAAGTTTCAGTCATCTGGGTTGACCATGTTTTCCGCAGCCACATTCAAAACACACTACGATCTTAAGGTCTGTAAGGCTCTTTCCTTTAAACAGAGCAAAATGCTTTCACATCTGTACTAATCTCTGGATAATTCATGTGTGCATTAAGCACAACGAAAGAACTGGGGACTGTAGATATAAATAAACTTGAAGAGCTTTATATTAAAAAGACACTAACAGGTTGGCACGTTCCTCAAAAAGTTAAATATAGAATTACCATACCATCCAGCAATTCTGCTTCTAGGTATATATACAAAAGAATTGAAAGGAGGGTCTCAAAGAGATATTTGTATACCCATGTTCATAGCAGCACTATTCACAATAGCCAAGAGGTAGAAACAACCCAAGTGTCCACTGACAGATGAATGGATCAACAACATGTGTTCTGCACATACAGTGGAGTCTCAAAAAGGGATGAAGTTCTGATACGTGTTACACCATGGATGAAACTTCAAGACATTATGCTACATGAAATAAAACCGACACAAAAGGACAAATATTGTATGATTCCACTTATATGAGGTACCTAGAATAGGCAAATTCATAGGGACAGAAAGTAGAACAGAGGTTACCAGGGGCTTAGGGGGAGAAGGAAATGGGGCATTATTATTTAATGGGCACAGAGCTTCTGCTTGGGGTGATGAAAATGTTCTGGAAATGGACAGTGGTGATGGTTACACGACATTGTAAGTGTACTTAATGTCACAGAATCATAAACTTATAATGTTTAAATGGTAAATTTTATGTTATGTGTCTTTTACCACAATAAAAAAAAGAGAGGGCTTCCCTGGTGGCGCAGTGGTTGAGAATCTGCCTGCCAATGCAGGGGACACGGGTTCGAGCCCTGGTCTGGGAAGATCCCACATGCCGTGGAGCAACTAAGCCCGTGCGCCACAACTACTGAGCCTGCGCGTCTGGAGCCTGTGCTCCGCAACAAGAGAGGCCGCAATAATGAAAGGCCCGCGCACCGCGATGAAGGGTGGCCCCCACTTGCCGCAACTAGAGAGAGCCCTCGCGCAGAAACGAAGACCCAACACAGCCATAAATAAATAAATAAATAAATAAATAAATTGTATAACTTTAAAAAAAAAAAAAAAAAGAGAGAAACACTAATAATACTATCTACATTCTCTAAATCCATTTAAATATTTACACACATTTTGACATAGTATAATCAATACGAAATATATTACATGATATTCTGCTTTGTTCTACCCATTTCCAAGTATCAACAATCTACATATCTGTCATTTTTAAAGACTACATAATATTCCACCAGGTTGATATACAGTAGTTTGCTTAGCCACTCCCATATTATTGGACGTTTGAGAGGTTTCCCCTACCCCAATTTGGATATCATAAATGTTATTGCGTGGATAACTTTTAGTCTCAGGTTTTATCTAATTCCTTACATATTCCTAGGTCATTTTCCTCAGCCATCATATAGTATGTGCTCATTTAAAACAAACTAAAGGGACTTCCCTGGTGGTGCAGTGGTTAAGAATCCTCCTGCCAACGCAGGGGACACGGGTTTGATCCCTGGTCCGGGAAGATCCCACATGCCGCAGAGCAACTAAGCCCGTGCACCACAACTACTGAAGCCCATGAGCCTAGAGCCCGTGCTCTGCAACGAGAAGCCACGGCAATGAGAAGCCTGTGCACTGCAACGAAGAGTGGCCCCTGCTCGCCGCAACAAAGCCCACGCACAACAACGAAGACCCAACACAGCCAAAAAATAAATAAATAAAAATAAATTTATTTTTAAAAATAAATTAATTAATTAAAAAAAAAACAAATTAAAAATGACTTATAAAAGTAGTGTGGGGAATTCCCTGGCAGTCCAGTGGTTAGGACTCCACACTTTCACTATCGTGGGCCCAGTTTTGATTCCTGGTCAGGGAACTAAGATCCCGTAAGCCATGTGTTGCGGCCAAAAAAAAAAAAAAAAAAGGTAGTGTGAATTGTGGAAAATTCAAGAAATATGCAAACAAACAGAAAAAACTTCAAATTTCAACACCCAGAGATAATCATGGATAATACTATTAGATATGTATTCTTGGGGGCCTTGCCTTCTATGTGCATGCATGTATGTGTGTGCGTGTGTGTGTATGCTTTAAAATGAAAAATGGGATTATACTGTACATATTATTTTGCAATGAGTCTTCACCTTATATCATAAACACCTTTCCAAATCAATATATACTGACCTACAACACACCCTTTTAAATGACCTTAACACTCTTTAAACTCTTCAAAGGCTTTCTTTCAAAGACAGTACTCATAGGCCTCGTGTTCTGGTCCCATTTACCTTTCCTTTACACGTCACTCCTCTTCAAAAGCTCTATGTCCTGGACAAACTACACTATGCACCATTTCCCACCCATGTCTTGGGCCTGCCCTCCTCTGAGGTTTTGCACATGTGCTCAGGGCTGAAATCTGATCCATCCATCAGGGCCAGCCTAAACATCTCCACCTCCACGGAGCTTCCTGAGTCCCCTGGAAGGAATGTCTCAGGATTTTCTGATTTTCCCCAGTACTTTGTACTCTTCTAGTACTTCCCAGCCTTTATTGGATTACAAGTATTTGTAACTCCCAGCTAATAAACAACCTGTGGCCAAGGGCTGTCTAATTTATCTTTGAACCCCACACAGCATCTAGAGCATAGGGTTGGAGATTGGCAGACGCCTAAGTATTTGCATAAAATCAAAACCCTGTTACTATAAGGGAGAGCCTGCTCTAATTACACCTGGACTCTAGGTTTGTGTGCCTTGCACATCCATGCTCACCTGCTCCCTGTGAGTAAATCCCCCTGAGCTGCTTGCCCCCTTTCCTCTCTCTGAGGCTCAGGGAGGCCCAACCTCTTTCTTCCCCTCCCTGCACCTGTCACCCAGAAAGTTAGTGACAGGCACGCTGGGTTCAAGCCCCAACTGCATCCCCTACACTGGCATTTCAACCAATCGTTTTTCTATCCTGGGCTTAAGATCAAAAGGTGGCAATCTAGATACTTCTGGGAGCTCCTGACCCATGCAGGCAGCCTGGCCAGACACCAAAATGCTGTCCTGTGGTTCTCCCAAACTGTCTCTAAGAGCCCACTGATGAGGCGGGGGCCCTTGAAGGCAAGTTTACAAGATTACATGACAGAGAAGCAATGAGGCAGGTGCGAAGCAGATGAGCCAGAGACTGGCAGAGAGGCCAGAACACCATGATTCTAACAGCTCCTTCACCGCTGTCGGAAAGAAGAGGGCTGTGACTCCAGGGCTGAGAAAAAAGCACTAGGGAGAAAGATTTCTTGGAGCCACCTCTCCCAGCCCCTCAGCAGAAATTGCTGCAAAAACCTCCTTTAGAATTTTTTCCATCCTGAGACCCTAAGTATGCTCTTCTGTTTGTGTAATACTTTCAAGTTTTGCCCCCTCCTCACAAAGTACTTGTGTGTGTACAGTCTTTTGTTCTCCTAAAGGGGCTCGAGAAAGACTGATAAGGAGACCAAGACACAGAGAAGTCCAGTCTCAGATTGGGCTTGGTCGCCCAGAAAGTCAGGAGCAGTCCTACATCCAAATCCAAGCCTCCTTCTTCCTACATCAGTTCACGGGGCTCCTGGCCCTTTTGCATCAGGAACACCTCCAAGGGTGCAGGACACCTGCCTACATACCTGAAGGAAGAAATGCTTGGCAGCTCCTTCAGGGAGGGGAGTAAGGAAGGAGACCACAGGCCTGACCCGGGTGTCCATAGCAATTTTTTGTTTGGGGTGTTGGTTGGTTGGTTTTTTGGAGAAGCCTTTGAAACCTAGGGGGAAGGATTCTAGTAAACCATGCCCATTTTACATCTTCCCATTGATACCCTTCACAGCCCACCTCATTCGTGAGTTACAGGAGGAGTCCAATTTCAAGGGCAGTAATCAGAGATGACATTTTACTCCCCAGCACCCCCAGGGTTGGGGAGGACCCAGGATCCTGGAATTTCGTATAAGAATCCAACCGCCCATTTTGATCAACTCTACATCCAAATCTGACCAAAGTTATTCATAAAGACTCTGAGGGCTTTGTTGGTTCTGAGTTGCTCCTCCATATACAAAAACAAAACAAAACAAAAACACGAATACTAAAAAAAAAAAAGGGAAGGAACGGCGGATGGGGAGAAACCAAGTACCCCAATCCAGAACCAGCTGCCTCTGACCCAGCCCCCTCCTCTCTGCTAGGCCTGCAAGGATGTCGCTGCATCTAAGACAAACTAGAGGACTCGCCTCAGTTTCTTTTCCTTAAATGAGACCGCTGGGCCTCAGATTTATTTCTACAGTGACCACATCCTAGCACAGTGTGCCGGCCCAGCTCCTGACCAGCCGCAAGGTGACAGAATTCCCTTCTGTCTCAAAGCCCTCAGCAAAGCCACAGCTCCCCTCCCAAACCCCCACGTTCTTAGACCCTTTGAGGAGACGAAAGTGCCATGTTTCCTTCACGCCCAGAAAATAAGGGAGGGGGGCACTTTAAAAAGATGAGATTTTGACAGGAAAACAAATCTACCACTTATTTTAAAAACCCCACCCCAAATGGTTTGGTGATGACCTGCTAATTTGGGCACCAGAACTGATTAAGGGCCAAACCAAGGTGTCAGGTTCCCCCCAAACGCAACACAAACCGAAGCCAAAACCAGACATTGACATGTTCTGTGCCATCCTCGAAGGGGCCACAGGCTGGAGCGGTGTGGCCCCCGAATATCTGGGAGGGGCTCAGGTGTGAGGGATCTGGTTCTGACTGCAGCTCTGCCCTCACTGTGTGGTGACTGCAGCCCACACTTCATGCCCTCCCCCCTCACCGGGCCTGCTCTCCCATCCGGCAGGCAGGAGCACAGTCCCAGCCTCGGTTACCTCTCAGGGACGCTGTAAAGAACAGAAGATGAGATGCAAAAAGGCTTTAAAGTCTTCATTAGATAGATCATGTCAAACCAATTACTGTCAGTTAGCCCCTCCCCACACCACAATCTTTTAGGACTGAAGGTGTGGGTGGGGAAGGAAGAGGAGACAAGCAGGGTGAGTTCCAGCCACCACTGTCCCCTGGGAAGGCCACAGCTTCAGTGTCAGAGCCCTTTCCTTTCCTAGTGTTGGTCTAGCCCAGCCAGGACAGCGCCCGGAGTGGATCATGCCCGCGAAAGAGCCGCTGGGAGGCGTGCGCGGCGGCAGCGCTGTCAGCACTGAGACCTCCGTCAGCCGGGAACGTCCTCTAAGAAATCTCACAAGTGAGTGCAGTTGAAACAGGGGCTCCTGGGCTTATCCCTCCCTTACGGGCACACCGGAAAGATCTGGGGATGGGGTTCTGCCCTGCAATTGTGTGATTATGGTTAAAGGAGAAGTGTTGAGAAGTCACAACGGTTGCTTGTGGTCGGAAGATGAACTGGTTTCATTTCTGGAAAGTACCCCTCTCAGATTTGGGAAACAGGACGATTGGCTGCCCTGTCTGAGAAGAGACGCCCCTATCATGACAGGCCAAGACAAAGCAGCAAGTTGCGGGGCCCTGGCTGGTGGCTGCGGGAGGGTGGGGTGTCCTGTTTACAGCGCTGTGGGGTATTATCGGCCCATCGCATGCAGCAGCCTCCACAGCCCAACCACCTGGCGAAGCTCCCTGGCACAGGGCCAGGCCATTTCACCATGCAGCTGAGCAGTGGCGGATGCTTTGGTTCTTGGGCAACGGCAAATGGAAAAAACAAAACAAAACAGCACACACCAGAGATAAGAAGCCTTAGGTGCTATCTTCCGGAGCCACTTGGCCCTGTCTCCCAACTGCTACATTTGTATGGCTTTGGGGAGAGGGGGCTCTGAGTGGAGAGGACCGCCGGTCAAGTGTCTGCTGCGCCTTGGGGGACAGTGAATAGGGCAGAAACACACAAACAGCTGACGAGGGGCCTGGCACGCCACAGCAGACTGACTGATTCCTTCAGTAGCAGATTCTGAGTGCCCACCACAAACCACCCCTGTGACAGGCCCTGGTGACACGGAAGGAGCCGGACAAGAAGCTGCTGACCAGGCTGAAGTGGGGCAGGCCGATACACTCCCCAAGGGCCAGGCTGCCAGCTCAACCTCTGGGGGTTCCTCCAGCCACTGACTCTTCAGAAGGACCCCCATTTGGTCTCTGCTGTTCCCTCATATTCCTGGCTGGAAATCAGCTCAGGCCTGACCACACCAGCAAACCCCCACTGAGGGAACCCGAAGGAGGAGGGCGACAGCTCTTAGAAGGAGGGGTCAGGGAAAGGAGGAAGGCAGCAGACGACGCAGGAAGTGAGGCATCTGTGGCTGCCCTTCTCAACTTGGCCAGAGATAGACTGTGGGGTGGAGGCTTAGCAGCTTATGAGGAGAGACGAGCCCCTGACCAGAGGGTCCTGGCTGGGAATCTAGGGGGGCTACTTCACTTATTTTACTATCTTTGGGGCAATGCAGGAGAGAGAAACCTGGGAAACAAGACAAGGCTACTCTCCACCCATCCTCCATTAGCTTGAGGCTGAGTGACCCCAAAATACCCAAGAAGGACTACAGAAGGAAGAAGAGAGACAGCCAATGAGATTTCACAGGTGGCAAAAACTCAGCAACTGGCAGGTTCAACAAACAAGTTATCAGTCACTTTCTCATGTCGCTGGGGTTTGAGCCATTATTAGCACTAATCTTCTCGCCTTCCCTCTTTAAAACAACTCTCATTATAACAGAAGCTGTACATATATAGGAGGAAATCAAAGGAAATTTTAAAAATGCAGATTAGCAAAAACTGAAAAATAAAAACGATGCATGCCGCCACTCAGAAATCACCACTCTGCACATCCTTCCTGATCTCTCCCTGTGCACCTATGTATGCATATGTATTTTTAATAAAATGAGATCTTATTACACATTTTTCTAACAATATGCTTTTTTCAGCCACTGATCTTCACTTCAGGAGAAGCAGGCAGGGAAAGGGCCACCCAGGAGGCTGAGGCAGGGCAGACGGTTAAGACACTGAGGGAGCAGGCCCTGTCCTGTCCCGTCTCCTAGCTGTGATGCAGCACTTTTGTTGGGGGTGGGGGAGGCGGGGGGAATGATAACCTGGAGGGGAGCAAAGTAAAACAGGGATGCAGAATTTCTAAATATTCCCCAATACCAGATTTGCAGTAAGTAGGGGAAGTTCCTCCTCACAGCTTCACAGGGATTACTTTTCCATTTCAGTATGTGTGTTGGGATTAAACAGTGCAGGCAGTCTTCTGAGCTGCTTGCAGTCCTGCGCCGCTTAACTGCTTAACTCAGGGACATGTGGGTTTTGGAGGGAAGCTGTGGTCAAACCGAAATCCTCAACATGACTGTACAAGAGTTAGAAGCCCTCCTTGGAAAGCCCAAGGAGACCCCATCCATCCCAGCTGGGAAAATTAAACCTGGGGCTTTAAACACTTCTTTCAACCCCAAGCAATAGCTCATTTCAATCATAACAGGGAGAAGAAACTAAAGAAATGAGATTAAAAAGGAAGAAATAAAGAGTAACAGCACATTTCCCTTACCAAGAAGGCTTACCTGAAGAGAAAAAAAAAGAGTGATATTTGTATACACATGAAAAACTTCTCAGCCAAGACCTCAATACTAACTCCATATTTTTTTTTTAATTTTTTATTATTTATTTATTTATTTATGGCTGTGTTGGGTCTTCGTTTCTGTGCGAGGGCTTTCTCTAGTTGTGGCAAGTGGGGGGCCACTCTTCATCGCGGTGCGTGGGCCTCTCACTATCGCGGCCTCTCTTGTTGTGGAGCACAGGCTCCAGACGTGCAGGCTCAGTAATTGTGGCTCACGGGCCCAGCTGCTCCGCGGCATGTGGGATCTTCCCAGACCAGGGCTCGAACCCGTGTCCCCTGCATTGGCAGGCAGATTCTCAACCACTGCGCCACCTGGGAAGCCCCTAACTCCATATTTAATACTAACTCCATATTTAATATTAACTCTGTATTTAATACTGTCTCCATATTTAAGTGTGTAGCTCAGGTGAAACCTTTTCTTGCTGTGTGTCTGACTCCCCAGGATGCAGACCACATCCATGGGCAGCTGGAGAGAAGGGTCAGGAGAAACCCATTTGGAGGTGTCACTATGGGGAAAAAATGAGGAATACCCTAACTCTTCTTATCAGCAAGGAGGGAAAGGGTGATTCCAAAGCGTACGTGCGTGCGTGTGTGTGTGTGTGTGTGTGTGCACGCGCGTGTATGAAGAGTAGACAGCAGTTACTTAGACATTTGTTCAATTCTCAAGAAGCTGCAGTTAGAAAAAAAGGAAGTGGTGTGAACTTTTCACCTTTTATCTGAATTCTATGAAGAGGAGTTCTGAAGGATTTCAACATTCTTAAAACAGGACAAAATACTAGCAGTTACTGATTGGAGCATGCTTTCCTTTGGGATCTATTTGGCCTTTGTGAAGAATAGCATAAATAGTCATAGCCTAGCCTTCTCCCCCTAAAAGCAATCCTCACCGCCTGGCTATTTGGGAGTGATGAATTTCTGGGTGCCTATAAACTCAGAGGACGGGCATAAACCCTTCAGTATCTTCACTTCAGATGACAATCTGATTCTTATCAAGTAGAGGAGAAATCATGATGTCCGCTCAGCTCTTTAAAGATAAAAGAGGTGAAGGAAGAATCAAAGATTGGGGAGGTTCATCTACAGTAAATCCTGTGAGAGGACAACTGTGATTGAAACCCTACTCTGATTTTTGTTCTGAATGTGTGCGCCCCACACACTCTCAGGAATTCTCTGGGTGGAGGCCCAGGAACATCCTCGTGTAGACAGGTGAACTGATTTCTCCAACGCCACAGAGCAACTTGAGACACAGGCCTTTCTTCCCCCACAGAAGACTTTCAAAGTGCATTTCCCCCCTTGTGTTTCACTGTCAGACTCAACTGTCATGACTGTCTGGCTGCCTTGGCTCAGGAACTTCCCCACGGACTGGAAGAGGTCTATTATTTTCCCTGCTAGGAACCAGCACAGTCAGACCTGGGTCTCGGGGACACTGTTTTACCCACTGGGCATGTAGGGCAAATGGAGGAAGACAATTAAAAAGGAGGGATCCCTTTTCTAGTAAGGACAGTGGAAATCAAGTGAAAGATAAAAAGGAAATAAGAATAGAATTATAGATAATGTTCAAATAGTCAAAATAATTTCTGCTTTGTGAACAAACCATGACTTATTTTTAGCTTCATCCAGCCTGCCTTCTCCCTGACCTCACGCAAACTGCCAGACAGCAACATATGTGTGAACAGCTGATACTCAATTTACTATCGGCCCAAGTCACACAAAATACCTAGAGTTTGACAGAATTTGATGGCCTCATTTTGTTGCCTTCCCGCCAATGATTCTAAAAGCCCAAAGAAACTTTTTTTACTCCTCTTTAGAACAACTCACATCAATACTCATGTCCTTCAGTGTTAGTTTAGAACTGGCTTTATACAGCTCCCAAAGTAACAGCTCAGTCAGGAGGAGTCAGCAATGGATGCCAAAACAACTGGAAGAAACACTGAGGGGAACAGAACACTTACATAATGTACCACATATAAGAGAATAATGTACTTTTACAAAGGGAAATCTGGTCGTCACCACCTCAAGTGATCAAACTTAGCATTACTAGTGATGGACATTCTGACACTGTGTACCTCCTGAAGCGATGTATTATGAAGTACACAGCTTCACCCATGAAATGTTCATGCCCAAGATGTTTTACCTGAATCGAATTGGGCCCCACACCTAACTTCCCACTTACAGGAAATACAGGAGATGGAGGAACAAGTCAAATGCCATTGAGAGGAAACAGTCAGAAAACTCCAGAATGTGGGACAGCTAGAAGGCTGTCCACACTTTCAATAAGTCAGTAATCAAAAAACCTAAAAACAAAAAGACAGGGATGGGAGGGGAATTTTAAACAGATTTTTTTTAAGACATAGCCAAACGAGAACCTTGACTGGACCCTGGATCAAAAATAAAAACAAAAGAGCCACAAAGAGGAAATCTGAAAATGAACTGGATATTAGATAATATGGAATTATAGTTTCCTTATGTGTAATAATGATATTATCATTATGTAGAAGAATGGTCTTATTCTCAGGAGATGCCCTTGAAGTAACGGGCAAAGTGTCAAGATATTCACAACTTGTTTTCAAACAGTTCACCAGAAAAAGTACCTATGGATGCACATATGTGTATGTCTAGACACACATATACATAATACACACAAGGAGGGAAGAGAGATTAGACAATTGTGGCCAAAAGTTATCAATGAGTTTAAGGTGAAAGATAAATGGATGTGTACTGGGCTTACAACTTTTCTGCAGGTTTAAAATTTTCCAAGATAAAGCTGTGGGGGAAAAAAAAAGAACTGGCTTAATTTGGAATTTGGGAAGACAGAATTAACTTCACTCCTTAGCAAGGATCTAAACTGTTTAGCAGTTCAATCTTGGCAGGCTGTAGTCAAATTCAATTGGGTCACTGCTCTGGTCTTCTAATTTGGGGAAAGAGAAGGTGGGCAAGAAGAAATGAAACAGTCAATGAGGCTTACTAGGAGGCAAGGAATTGAAGGATGTAAATCAGTACAAGGTAGAATAAAGATACTAAGGGAAGGAGACTTTAAATTAAGAAGTGGCATGTCGGGCTTCCGTGGTGGCACAGTGGTTAAGAATCTGCCTGCCAATGCAGGGGACACGGGTTTGAGCCCTGGTCCAGGAAGATCCCACAAGCCGCGGAGCAACTAAGCTCGTGCGCCACAACTACTGAGCCTGCGCTCTAGAGCCCGTGAGCCACAACTACTGAGCCCGCGTGCCACAACTACTGAAGCCCGCGCGCCTAGAGCCCATGCTCTGCAGCAAGAGAAGTCATCGCAATGAGATGCCCGCGCACTGCAACAAAGAGTAGCCCCCACTCGGCACAACTAGAGAAAGGCTGCGCGCGGCAACGAAGACCCAATGCAGCCAAAAATATTAAAAAAAAAAAAAAAAAAAAGAAGTGGTATGTCATCCCAGGAGACAGACCCAGATTGTGCGCAGAATTAAAGAGTTCCTATGATCCAGAAACAGTTGGAGTTGGATATAACCTCAGATATGCCCCGCCAAGTTACCCTGGGCATCCATTCGCTCATTCATTACAGGAACGTAGAAACCAGTGAGATCCCAGGGAAGATGGGTAAAAATAGCTAAAGCGAAGGTAGCTAGATCCCAAGAGGAAGATGAAGTGAATTAAAATTTGTCTTCTTGGGGCTTCCCTGGTGGCGCAGTGGTTAAGAATCCGCCTGCCAATGCAGGGGACACGGGTTCGAGCCCTGGTCTGGGAAGATCCCACATGCCGCGGAGCAGCTGGGCCCGTGAGCCACAACTACTGAGCCTGCGTGTCTGGAGCCTGTGCTCCGCAACAAGAGAGGCCGCGATAGTGAGAGGCCTGTGCACTGCGATGAAGAGTGGTCCCCACTTGCCACAATTAGAGAAAGCCCTCGCACAGAAACGAAGACCCAAGACAGCCATAAATAAATAAATAAATTAATTAATTAAAAAAAAAAAAAATTTGTCTTCTTCTGCATGAGTGTAAAAAGGAAGGGCAAAAAAGACTTTAGTTAGAATAGGAGAGATTCCAGCTAGATAAAAGGAAGAACTTCCTGCTCATCAGAATGAATGAGGGAGATTGTAGAGTCTGCCCCTGAACAGCTCCAGGGAGAGATCATTACATGCCCCCAGAGGTCTCAATATTCACCCCCCAGAACGCAGGAGGTTGTACCTAGAGAGTTTGAGCCTCCTCTAGTTCTAGAATTCCCCAACTATTAAAGGGTAAATAAGAGATGGCTACTGACCGATTCAGCTAAATTGAAAGCCCCAGAGCCCATGCTGTTATCCGGGGCAAAATTAGTTAAGGGGGGGAAAAAGGCACAAAGTCAAAAGGAGATATGCCTTACCTAGGCCGATCAGGCAGCTGTGTTGTGGGCTCCCGGACCATCTCTCCCACTTCCTCCCCCAAGCAGGAGAGTATAAATAGCGCTCAATTTACCTGTGGCTCGCCACAAGCAAAAGGGCTGGTCACGTGGTAACTGCCGAGTAGACATCAGAGCTCAGAGGGCAGGTTTGCTCACTTGCTACACCTCAGTAGGTCTGTCAGGACCTCTGCTCTGGTTCATTTTGCTCTGGGCTGGGGGGTGGGGAAGGGGGCTTAAAGGAGCAGTTACACAGTTATGTCCCTCAGGGCCATGAAGGTACAGTCACAGAACTTGCTTTGCCTTCAGGGTCTAAAATCTTATTAGGGTTAACTCTGCTCAACCCTCAAAGCTTTGAAAACCTGCGTGGATCATTTTGTCCCACTTGCAAAATCTTCTCTGGTTATATCCATCTCTTTACTTAAGTTCTACTGCATCCCCAGTTTCAAAAAGGAAATACCTGAGAGACCACTACATCCCACCTAGTGATTCCCTACCTGGCCTCTGGCATTCTGGAACTGATCCACCCTGACCCCAAATCCCAGGCAAATTCCCAGGCTGGGCCTGGTGGAAAAACCCCAGTGTGTGCTGGGCAACATTCCAGGGCAGCCCCTGCTCTAAAGCCCTGGTCTTGCTGGTTGCTCAGATCTCCTAAGGGAGGCTCAAAGGTTATATAGTGCCTCCAGGGTAAACCTTGTCTGAAACACAAATTAGATGGTCCCTCTAGAAAGAGCCTTGAAAGGTATGACCTTGGGAAGATTTTTCCTACCCTCAATGTCTGCCTGAGACCAATGATTACTTCATAGCAGAAGGATGTTTGTCAGGTCACCTCTCCACATGTGTTTCCAGGCACAAGGGAGGACATGGCGACACATACCACTGGATGGTGAGTTACACCATCTCCCCCATATACAATGGGCTTTGTATCTGCTCCTAAATCAAAAGCTGCTTAACAGTAATGACACCTTCTTTTATAAGTCAGGTAAAGAAAAGGCTTATCCTCCTGAAGCAAGAGGAGAATATGATCCAGGGAAACAGTCTGGGGTGTTAATTACCAAGACGCCCCATCCATGCCTCTAAGAACTGGAAGGGAAAGCGCAGTGGTCCCAGTCCCCTCCAAACAGACAGCTCTGGCCATTTGCATGGCAGCTCTAACACAGACCCTTACACTGCAGCCAACCCAGTAAGACGTGGGGGCAGCCTTTCTCATCCTCCTGCAACTTGTCCGGATTCCGGATGCCATCCACCGGGCACTGATTTTGGAGTGGGACAGAGCCAAGAGAATACTGGAGACAGCCTATATAGCTTGATAACTGCCTAAGGACAAACAATCTAACTGTATAAACTGGTGTAATAATACAGTAAATGCTCATGGGTCTATTTCACAGAACTGGCTGGAATCCATGAAAAATTCCTTTGATGCTAACTTAACCACAGTCTCACACTCTAGAGCGGCTGCAGGGAGGCATTTTAGATAAAGGACACATAGTAAAGATTCTCCAAAAACTGTTTTTTCTATGTTAAGAAGTAGAGTCAGACTCATTCACTTACCCCAATTCTAGAAGCTGGCGGAAAAATGTCAGTAAGCAAAAATGTCAGGAATAATTCAAGTGCCTTCAAGGAGCACAGATAGATGCAGAGCATGCGGTTTGGAGGGAGAGAATAGGGGCTGGGAACAAACAGTAGTGTCTGAACCCCTAACTCTGCTTAGCGGTGATTACCAGATCCACCCCTTCTGGGGCCCTGCTGTTAGTGGAAAGTTTTCATTGACAAAGAGTGAAGCCCTCCCTTTGTGTATGAAGTTGTAACTCCTGTCCACTTGGTGAGACATGCTGCACTAGGCCATAGGCTCCTGTACATTCACAAGGCGGTGGGCACAACAGACCAACTGGTACACAGCTAAAAAAGCTGTCTGGCCTGGCCCATAACCTGGCATTGCTTTCTAGACAAAACTCAACTCCTTTTCCCCTTGGATCTCTACCATAAAAATGCGAAGTAGTATTACTCTATGGCTCTGGCACATGAGAGCCTTCCGATTTCATGTATTTTAAGAAATGAAGAGAGTTGAGTGAAGAGCAGAGTGAGAGCGTTTCTCAGAAGGAGGAAGCAGTTTTCCCTAGAAGGTATCTGGACATCCTGAACATGCTCAGTGTGGACCAGCAGCCTGCTGCAACCCTGCTGACCCCTCTGCCGGGTCAATGTGGGGCATGCACTGGGCTCAGACACACGGCCGCAGGTGCCCAGTGGTTCTCAGAATCTGATGCCAACCTTGTGCAGCTCGAGCAGCAGGGACAAGCTACAGTCTCCTACCATAACAGTCAATACCTGGGCCCAAATCCTGCCTCCGCCTCAGTGTGCTACATGAACTCAAGACGAGTCACTTAACTTCTCTGGGCTTCAGTTGTTCTTTCTGTTAAATGGGGAGAATAAGAGATGTTATAAGGATGAAAGAAGAAAACTTTAAAGAACTCCTGGTACAGTCAAATTAGTCTAGCATATATTCATTTTTAAAACTTTTTATTTGGAAATAATTTCAAACATATAGATGTAAGAATAAGACCAGTACACAGAACATCCATATGCCCTCTACCCAGATTTGCCTATTGTTAAACATTTGCCCTGTTTCCTTTACCATTTGCTTTCTTTCACATGCACTTTTCCTCACATACACACTCATACACATGCTCTCCCCTACATTCACACCCGGCACCCACACATTCACACTGAAGACACACACACAGACGCTCACATCCAGATACACACACATACTGTCCTTTGTTGGGTTTTGTGTGGTGGTCTGTCTGTAAACAACCAGGAGGGACAGGAGAGTGGGAGGTTCAAGGCGAAAAGAAAGCAAGGGGGCCGTGCTACTTGGTGATGGGTCCACAGCCCTGCTCCCCGCTCCCTGCCTCCAATGCAAACAGCAAGCCCTCGAGTGTTCCGGTTTAGAGATGAATGAGTACACGGACAGGGACCAGGAGAAGTACTTGTTACATAAGGTAGTTGGTCACTCTTTTCCTCCGAACGAGAAAAACCACAAAAAACAACAACAAAAGCATTTATATGAAGCATGGAAATAGCTTTATTATGTAGAATCATTTTTATACTATTTGTTATAATGGGGCTTTACCTTATGCAGTTGGGAAATAACTGGGAAAGGAAGGTTCCACATAAGCATATGGTTATTAGAACATTCAAGAATTCTATACGAAATCTGGTTTTGTAAGAGAAATAAGGAGGGCTTCCCGGGTGGCACAGTGGTTAAGAGTCCGCCTGCCAGTGCAGGGGACACGGTTCGAGCCCTGGTCTGGGAAGATCCCACATGCCGCAGAGCAGCTAAGCCCGTGCGCCACAACTACTGAGCCTGCGCTCTAGGGCCTGCAAGCCACAACTACTGAGCCTGCGTGCCACAACTACTGAAGGCTGCGCACCTAGAGCCCGTGCTCCACAACAAGAGAAGCCACTGCAATGAGAAGCCCGTGCACTGCAACAAAGAGTAGCCCCTGCTCACCACAACTAGAGAAAGCCCGTGCACAACAACGAAGACCCAACACAGCCAAAAATAATAAATAAATTAAATAAATAAATTAAAAAAAAAAAAAAGAGCAATAAGGAGGTAAAAGCTGCCCATAACCCTCTCTATGAAACAGGTCAGGCAGTTCTCCATGACACCACGTCCCTAGTTGGAGCTTTCTCCTGAGTTCAAGTCCCTTCTGGTCCCCTTAGTGGGCACACACTTGTCTCATAAAGGCACTATCACGTATCACAACGACTCCACTCCCAGTTAACCTAAAGCTAGGAGAGGGAGACACGCCCAGGCAGAGCATGGCAGGCGTGGGGGAGGTCTGCACCAGCCGTCCCCTACATGGAGGACTAAAGTGTCACCTATGACACAATGCCATCTGCACCTAGCCCCCCCACCACAGAAATGCACGACCCACATTTACTCCTGAGTGCTTTTGGGGGGTTTCACATAGTCACACATAAGAAAGACACCCTTTCCTGTAAGCTCCATCTTAAGAGTATCTCCCTGACATGGCCCCAAGCTCAGTAACCATGACCATGACCCCACCGAGGCAGGAAAACCCTGCCTCCTGGGCCCTAGCTGTCCCTGGTTAGCTTCTCATTCCCCGTGAAAATTGCGTATCTCCAACCAGTTGGAAACACTCAAAAGCTGCCACCACATCACACATATAACGTAATAACCATCACCCTCCAGTCAGCTGCACCAAGTGGATAGTTACTTATGGGGTGCTGAAGGAACAAACAGACTTCTCTGCAGCCCATTTTCCTCTCCAATTCTCTTCTGGTCAGTTAAACAAACGAAGTTTTGCTCCTGGAATACAGGTATATAAGCAGAAGGGAAATAGGCCGGGTGTGTGCTGGGCAGGCAGCAGAGGATGCCAGCCTGGGGGGAAATTCCCCACGGACTCTCCACACATAGGTGGGAAGAGCTCTGGATCAGGAGCAAAAGGGCTTTATTAGTCACATGGTCTTGGGCAAGTCACTTCCTCTCGGGGCCTCAGTTTCCTTATCTGCAAAAACAAGCAAATGCCACCTGCACCTGCAGGACTGTGGCAAGGTTGAATGAGAAACGTTGCAGGGTACGGACTGCGAGCAACAAAGAGCTAAACATGCAGAACACGTTGTCAAAACTAACACTATCCATACCCTCAGCTTCCCTGAAACATGCAGATGAATTTTGGGGCCTTCCAGGGTTGGGACCCACAGACTCTTTCTTTCCACAGAAGCAGCTGCTTTAGCCTTCTCCTGTGAACACAAAACTCCCCAGGATTACGGTTCTAATGAGAAAGAGTCCAGGTGCTGCCTTCAGCATTAAGATGTGCACACACCACATGGATAGCCTCACACGGGCCTCCTCTCCCCAACTTCGAAATCCAGACGACATGATATTGTGAAAGCTCTCTGGTTGCATCCCCTCTGTCATGCCAAATGCTATCCAATCCATCCTCAACTCCAATTTGTGTGTCATATCTGATGGGCATGAGTTACAAAGACAATCCCCAAATAGGGGCTGGGCGTCAGGTTCTCAGCCAGCTTGCAGGTGTAGGGCAAGGGAGCGCACGTGTTATCAGCCGCGGTTCTCTCAAAGCCGTGTGGGCGATCAAACACACATAGAGCACAGAAAACTCTTAAACGGAAGGCAGTGTGGCAGGTGGGGGAGAGAAGGGGGGAGGAGGGAAGAGAAGCTGCCTTTCTTTCCTTGCAATCACATTTTCATTCTGTTCAAAGTTACCCACCCACAGCTGAGCAGGTTTATAAAACCATTTTTTTTTTAAATCAGTCATCAATTTTATACACATCACTTTATACATGTCAATCCCAATCGCCCAATGCAGCACACCACCATCCCCACCCCACCGCAGTTTTCCCCCCTTGGTGTCCATACGTTTGTTCTCTACATCTGTGTCTCAACTTCTGCCCTGCAACCCGGTTCATCTGTACCATTTTTCTAGGTTCCACATACATGCGTTAATATACGATATTTGTTTTTCTCTTTCTGACTTACTTCACTCTAAAAATATGGAACGCTTCACGAATTTGCGTGTCATCCTTGCGCAGGGGCCATGCTAATCTTCTCTGTATCGTTCCAATTTTAGTATATGTGCTGCCGAAGCGAGCACTATAAAACCATTTTGACTAAGCCACCAGGCCCGTGGTTGGCAGGGGAACACAGGCTCCATTGGATGACAGTGTAGGTATCAGGGCTTGGGGAATGACAGTGAGCATCTCTTTCCAGCATTTCCCCCATTTGGTGGGGAAAAGAGAAGGAGAATCAGCAGTGCTTCATATAAAGGATGGTGCCTGGCTTGGGAGGGGGGGCTTCCTGCCTGATCATACCTCTAAGACCACCCTAAAGCCAATAGGCAATTCTGCTCCCTAGCCCAGAAAAGCTGCTAATTCAGATTTTGTTTTCCTGCTTTCCTTTGCTATACATTATAGCACTACTAGGAATTTGGTGCAAATCTACCTGGAGTGAAAGAACATCCCGCATTCATCTGTCTCCTTGGCCTCTCACCCATATCCACATATAAGCCTAAAGCCAGGTCTTCTGGCTCTTTTACAAAATCACCACAAAATCCTAAACATTGGCTGTTTCCATGGATCAACCTGGTAACTAACGGCCCAAGCTCACACTCTGGCTTTAAGTGTGTGGGGAACAGAACCTACAGGCCTAGCGAAGACATCCATGGAAATGCCACGTCTTCGCCACCAGCTGGGCTTCAAGCCCAATGACCAGGATGAATGGGAGACCAGTGAATTGAAGAAAGAACACTAACACTTCGGGCGGGGTGGGGGGGCCTTGTAAGTAGCTAAAGAGAGGTATTATAAAGGGGGCACAGAGTGTGGGGGCCACAAGTGGAAAAAACCATTTCAAATGAGCCTGGGGAAGTGTGGTTCACTCTCCCCACCCCTGCTGCCTTTCCAGCAACTCCATCCAACAAGCATTTATTGAGCACAACAATCCCCATCTGCCCTGGCCCTCCCTCTGCAAAAACACTCAAATCTGTTCAAGCTGCAGGGTGAGTTCCATTGCACTTGAACTTGAAACATGAGGTGCCTACCTTTTAAAAAGGCAGGCACACAATTTCCAGCATGGGGCAGAAGGGACTAAAGAGATTTGAGAAAGTTAAAGAACACAGCTGACCAAACAAGGACACACCAGTGCCACTTTCAAAAGGGAAGGGAGAGGGCTTCCCTGGTGGTGCAGTGGTTGAGAATCTGCCTGCCAATGCAGAGGACACGGGTTCGAGCCCTGGTCTGGGAAGATCCCACATGCCGTGGAGCAACTGGGCCCGTGAGCCACAACTACTGAGCCTGCGCATCTGGAGCCTGTGCTCCGCAGCAAGAGAGGCCCTGATAGTGAGAGGCCCGTGCACCGCAATGAAGAGTGGCCCCCGCTCGCCACAACTAGAGAAAGCCCTCGCACAGAAACGAAGACCCAACACAACTAAAAATAAATAAATTAATTAATTAAAAAAAAAAAAAAAAGGGAAGGGAGAGAGTAAAAATTTAATTTAATGGTAGGGAGAATAATATACTGGCCAATTAAAAAAAAAAGCCTACTAGAGACATCTCAGTAATTCTCTAATTAACCCTAACTAACACTGAATATTCCTTCATTCTATACCTCCTCCAGCTTGAATTTATCTTTTATTCACTGGTGCACGTGTTAGTAATTTGCTTTTAGAGTTGTATGTTTAATCCTACCTTTGCCTCTTGAGGAGGTTAGACCTCCACGCTCTCCTGCATGTTTTCATTTAGGATCAGATGATGAGGGATGCAAGCGGCAGAGCAGGTGGTAATCTAGACCTACGCTCGTTAACAAAGCTCCCCCCGGAAAAGCCACCCACCATTTGCAAGATAGGGAGTACAGGGTCAGAGAAGAGGCACCCCAAACATCACTCTGCCTGCCAAATACTGCCCAACTCTAAGAAGCCACATTCAGGCAGGCTCTGAGAGAAAACTCCCCCACCCCTGAAGCCTGCTGCTTCAGATCGACCAAAGCCCCCGGAGGAGTTTTCCCAGGCCTCCCCCAACCTCCCCCCTTTTAGAATGTGCAGGCAGAGCTGAGCCCAAGGCACTCGCCACCCCTGGTGTCAGCTGTCTGGGGCTCAACAGCAGGGCAGGTTAAGTGTCTGCACACAGTCCAGACTTCAGTTCCAGGTTCCCCAGGGGCTGGAGTTGTAAGTTTTTCTATTATGAAATACTTTGATAGCATTCTTTTAAGTTCGTTGAAGCCACCCTTGATTGGCTGTGGTGCTCCCACACAGTAAAAGTCGATTGAGGCGTACTCGGGGCCTAAGAATAAACATTTAAATGACTCCAAGCTGGGCATTCAGCTTTGTAGTGACCCTGAGGAAAAGCGTGGAGGAGAAAACAAAGTGCCAGGAAGAGTTTTCAAAACCAGGAGGTTCACTGAGGACCATGAGCTTGAAGCCTGGGTGAGAGCAGCCAGCTGTGCAGAGCTTCCCACCAGACAGCTGTTCCCAAGAACAAGAGCCTCTTCACAAGCTCCACACAACTGGAGAGGAACTGGAAAACAGATAATTTACAGCTTCGAATATAATCCAAAACTCTTTTCTCTCTGAGATCAGGATTTGTTTTGGACCCAACAATGTGACTAGATTTGGCTAATGTTTGGTTAATTCATAAACCAGCAAACCAAATAATGGAGCCCTCTGTGAAGACTCAACTCAGGCAGAGGTGGAAAGTTGACCAGATTCCCCACTCATCTTTTCTTTGCTTCCACTCTTCCCTGCTCCCTCTTCTATCCATCTCAGAGGGAGATAAAACTTACTGACTCATGAAGAGACAGTCCAGTCTCACTAAACTAACTTGCTGGTGGTCACCCACCTTCACTCTGAAACGGGAAGGAAACACAAGGTTTTCCCTTCCAGTCCTTTCAAAGGGCTCCAAGCTGCCTGTGGAATAAAAGTAAGCCCAGGTAAATCTAGTAAAGCATTTGAGCTAGTGTCATATAGCATTTGATATATATGATAGTGTCAGTAAGAACTCAAAAACCAGACCTGCCCCCAGAATATGTCACACCCTAAAGTCTGAATCCTTTGGCACCAAGGCTCTATGTGAGAGCTGTAAGAATCCAGAGGATGATGCTCCATTAAGATCCAAGGAACAGGGATTCCCTGGTGGCACAGTGGTTAAGAATCCACCTGCCAATGCAGGGGACACAGGTTCGAGCCCTGGTCCGGGAAGATCCACATGCCACGGAGCAACTAAGCCTGTGTGCCACAACTACTGAGCCTGTGCTCTAGAGCCCGCGAGCCACAACTACTGAGCCCACGTGCCACAACTACTGAGCCCACATGCCACAACTACTGAGCCCGTGTGCCACAACTACTGAAGCCCACATGCCTAGAGCCCATGCTCCGTAACGAGAAGCCACCGCAATGAAAAGCCTGTGCACTGCAACGAAGAGTAGCTCGCCACTAGAGAAAAGCCTGTGTGCAGCAAGGAAGACCCAACACAGCCAAAAATAAAATAAATAAAATAAATAAATTTTTAAAAAAAGAGCCAAGGAATAGTGTTGCCTTGGTGC
This sequence comes from Balaenoptera borealis, assembly GCF_965194805.1. Classification (NCBI taxonomy): domain Eukaryota; kingdom Metazoa; phylum Chordata; class Mammalia; order Artiodactyla; family Balaenopteridae; genus Balaenoptera; species Balaenoptera borealis. The sequence continues at coordinate 24,466,802 of NC_138879.1, read as the reverse complement.
CCATCACATCATTCATTATAAACTAGCAGAAAATGCAGGTAAAGTGTTCTCTGGCTATTATAGCCCACCAACCACTTTGGCAACGCTCATATTGCCACCACAACTATGAAAATTTTGCAATCCTGCCTCAAATTTTCTAGAGGACAATCTACATCTGGAACCAGAGAGAACAATGTCGTCTTACCGCCACACGCCACTGTTGTTCTCAGCCCTTCTCCACTGACCTCAAATGGTTTAAAAAATCCTCGTTCTATGTGACCTAAGTGGAGAGCTTCCATATGTATAATCCTTTACTGTCCAAAATACTGAAGAACACATGGACGCACTCTCCTTTGGGTACCAAAAGGATAAAGTAGTTAGGCACCTTAGCCCCCAGTTTCAAGGGTGCCATCATTGGTGATAACATTTAAGAGTCAGATATTTCAGCAGTGCATTTTGCTGACCACGTGCCTAGTGCTAGCAAAGCTGTCAAAAGCAAGCTAGCAGTGTCAGGCTGGCAAGTGCCTGGTGTTTAATGCCTCCCAAACAGAAGCTGCCTCAATCACAGGTTTTCAAAGCACAGTTGTAGCTCTTAAAGGATTTTAACTGCAGCCCCAAGCTTCATTATAGCAAGATGGCTCCGTGGCATAGAAAAGTTACACTCTATTCTAATCTCCAGGCTGTTTCAAACCAAGGACCATGGTTTGATGAGGGCTTCGTCTCAGGGTTTCTAATAAGTAACCTCCTTTATGTGGTTCCATACCTCTCTAAACACCCATCCCCCTCTAAACACCCATCCCCTAAGGACTAAGTTTACAAAAGCACTGCAAGGAAAGGAGTTTAATAATTACCAATAGCATTTAATAACAATGCTGCTTTACATTCACTGAGACAACTCTCCTGGAGAACCTAATGGACATTTGAAATAAACCCTTCGTATGTCCCTGTGAGGAAGTCAGTATTTGAGGGCAGCCATGACTACCACCAGCTCTCAATGATCTGTTCAGAAAAATAAAAGGTAAGGAGAAAAATCCAAAACCAGAGATAAGCCTAAAGGAATTTCCATCTGATTTTGAAATGTGTTCACTGCAGTTGTGGGTTGTTAGATTTGGAAGGAGGGTAAGAGGGGAGGAGATGCAAATTTGCCTAACAGTTAAGCTTTCATGTAAATCCAAACTAGTTTATATCTACTGAACACATGTCACCTGACAAGGGTGGGGGTGGGCAGCATGGATTCACATGTGCTGATCTTCTATAAAGATTGAGAACTGACTGGAAGCTGATGATCCCCCTTTCTTTTCCCCTAAAATATGAGTAGGGATACAGGCTTCTTAGTTTTCTTTACCCCCTTAGGATTTTCTGCAGAGGTGTATACTACACACATTTGAAACTCATCTTTTTAATAGGACTATTGGTCAGGAACATTGTTGAAGACAAGGAGTAGGCCAATTTTTTTCTGAAAAGTGTCATGTAGTAAATATTTTAGGTTTTGTGGGCTATTCCATCTCTATCACAACTACTCAACTCTGTCATTGTGTACAACTACTCAAATTCTGTCAGTGTGCAAAAGCAGCCACAGTCAATACCTAAGTGAAGGAGCATGGCTCCATCCGTTCCAATAAGCCTTTATTTACGAAAACAGGCAGAGGCTTGGATTTGGTCTGCAGGCCATAATGCCAAACCCCGGTTTAAGAAGAGTCTGGGGCTTCCCTGGTGGCGCAGTGGTTGAGAATCTGCCTGCCAGTGCAGGGGACACGGGTTTGAGCCCTGGTCTGGGAAGAGCCCACGTGCCGCGGAGCAACTGGGCCCGTGAGCCACAACTACTGAGCCTGCGCGTCTGGAGCCTGTGCTCCGCAAGAACAGAGGCTGCGATAGTGAGAGGCCCGTGCACCGCGATGAAGAGTGGCCCCCGCTCGCCACAACTGGAGAAAGCCCTCGCACAGAAGCGAAGACCCAACACAGCCATAAATAAATAAAAATTAAAAAAAAAAAAAAAAAAAGAAGAGTCTGGTGGGCAGCGGAGGTTCAGAGGCAGCACTGGGCTCCCCCAGCACCCAGCTGGCCAGTGGGGCTGGTCCACTAGAGAAGAATTTGCAAAGCTGTATTGAACATTAGCTTCTGGACATGGATATGGAGACACTGAACAGAATAGGTAAGACTGGAACCCAGAACAATTCACCTCCTAGCTCCGTTTTGTCCATCATCAGTGGTCCTGGAAGAACATAAAAGTCAGCAGCCTCCAATTGACTAAAGACATAAACGAGAATTTAATTAAAGGGGAAATTGCAGTAAGAAATTTATCCTGGGTTTCTGTTACCCACTAGTAGTTCTTAGCTTCTTAGAGTTGACCTTCATTTTTCTCTCCACTCTCTTCTATCTTCCACACCCCTCGCCCAGGCTTGTAAAAATGAAGCCATTCCTCACTTTGTGAAGACATCCCTTACGGATGAATGGCCACAGAAGGTAAATCCTGCTCTTTACACCATAACCCTTCTTTTTTTTAAACAACATCTAATATACCTAGTCAAGAACACAACAGGGTGTGTGGTGGAGAGATAACTGCACAGCCCTGAGCACTACGTCACTTTGAGATGGGAAACAGAAACAGTGACGACACTTAATTGTTCCTGAAACTCTGTCTCAGCTCACATGCTTTTTTAAACAGTTGGGTTTCAGAGCCCTGTTTAGAAACCTCATTTTAAAAGATGAGCGAATAAAAGTGCAAGGGGAGGCCCTGAAATTCTGAAACCTGCAGTACTGGTTTCAGACCAATATGGGTTTGCTCTTTGAAGCCTGAAAAGGCAATGGGCTCTGGCCAACAGTGCTCTCACCTTGGCTGAGTGGAGAGAATAACAACAATATAAGCAGCAGCAAACACTTCAGAGCACCTTCTACTTGCCAGGCACTGTTCTAAGCACTTTATAGCTACTGACTCATTTGATTCTTATGATGTAGATATTATTATTCACACTTTACAGATGAGGATATTGAGGCACAGAAGTTAGTTAACTTCCTCCAAGCCACACAGCTAGTAAAAGGTAGAACCTGGATTCGACACCCAGGTAACTCTGGCACGCAAAGCCATTCTCTTAAGGGTTTATGACTGCAAGGCTTTTACTTCTATCACATATATCCTACGGGCCCAGAGGAAACCACTTCTGCCACTTCTCAAGGCCGAGGAATGGAAACAATCTGAACACACATAAAGGTAAAAGTTAACATTCAGAAGACCTGATGTGCTCCCAAACCAAAGGCCAGGAACACTTCCTTAATGTCTGGCCACAAAGAACTCCACAGGCTCAGGCCACTCTTTCCTCCTCCTGTCTTTCCTCTCTCCTGCCTCACTGAAAACTATAGATAATCCCACTACAGACCAGGTAAGTGCCTTATTAGTGCCTCTGGGATACTAATAGGTGGAGAAACAATCCATCAGCCCAATCCATAAGCAAGAGATCACCCAATCTGCCTTAAATCACCCAACAAATTGTGCAGAGCTCTAGCTTCCTATGTTTTTACCAGTATCTTAGGGTCCCTGGCCCTAAAAAAGGAACAGGCCATGTGAAGAACCCAGTCATCCAAAGCTACACTCTTCTTTCCACAGCATCCACCAGTGTTTGTCCTTTAAATATTAGTTCTATAGTAGACACAAAATAACTGCTCTTAAAATATGACTGCTAATAGATTTCCAGCTAATACACAGGCAGGCTTTCTGTTGATTTCTACTAAAAGCAACTAAGGTTCAGGTGCTTGCTGTTCTACTAACTTCCCTGGACTCAAAGGAAGCACAAACAAAACCAACAGGTTTGTAGTCTTCTGGTTTGCTTTACAGCAGTTCACGATAGGCATGAGTTTATCTGGGCATTGCCCTGCTCTACAGATTCTAGGCATACTTTTACTAGTTGGTTACCATCTTGCTACCAGATTTAACCAAGTTTCTGCGTTCCAAGATGCAATGCTAACATTTACAGTGAAGTCCAGACAGACTTGGATTTTCTACTTCAGAGACCCTCTTAATCCCATTCCTACCTAGGAAGGCACCGTAGCAGCTATACTTTCAGGAGGGGGTGTGCTGAAACTAAGTTTAGTAATCACAAAAAGCTCAAGAAACTCTGGTTTAGAGAATGTTGTCATTAACCATCAGATGGCAGGGACCATGACTTTTGTACATTTGGTAGACCCTGAGGCTTTGGAAGTGTGCAGTCATCTTTTCACATTTGGTGTGAATCAAATGCAAGTCTCACTTTCTACTTCTTGCCAACCTCCTCATGCAAGTAGGTTCCTTTTCCCATTCCTAACTGCCTGCATTTGCAGGGGATCCATTACAACTTTGAGTGTGAAAGCAAGATTAAGCTTGCTCTTCCCTAGTTTCCCCATATCCACCACATTATTAAGCTGCTATTAAGACATCTTTTTGGTGTTGTTCAGAAAGTGGGGGTATTTGCCACAATGTACTCGATTGCAGCCCTCACCCCACTGCCACGTTGACTGACATGCCCAGGACAAAACAGCCTTGGTGGGGGGAGGAGGGAAAGGCAGGGGGCAAACTACTCAAGTTCTACACACACACACACACACACACACACACAATGGTTGGAAGCCATATTAAGCAGGTCAGTGATCTGGGAACATACAACTTCTGGGCCAACCAAGAGGAATGTAGGGAATAGGAGCGGAGCGTTTGTACAGTAGTAAAAGCCATTAAACTAACTTATTCCAACGGCTCAGAAGAAATCAGCTCCAGGAGGTGGCAGAAAGGGAAGCCCACGTGAAGTGGTGGGAAAAGGAACTCTAGAGCTGCACAACGGGATGCTGGTGCCAAACTCAAGTTGGAGAACTAACACATAGCTCCACGGGGCTCTCCTCCATGCCCCTCCCCCTTCCCGTGCAGACATCCAGCGCCCACCGGCTCCTCGCTCCAGCTCAAACCCTGCGTAGGGCGCCCCCATCACGCGCCACTCACTCCTTCCTCACACCTCGCTGCCACCCCTGCATCTTCCACTCACCCCCACACGACACCTCTGCCCACTTTTCGGTTACGCCCCCAAAGCCAGCCTCCATCTGCCAGGTTCCTTCCCTCACCTCTCGGCCCCGACTCCTTGCACAGTCTGTCCCGGCGGTGCACTCCGCGTTCACGACTCCTCGCTCTCGCTCCTTCCGTCCTCGCAGACTTTGCGCGACCCCCTTGCTCTTCCTTCGCCCCATCCACTTCCCCCTCACACTTCTCCCCATACCCCTCCCCCCGTCACGCGCCCCCCTCCCCCAACGGCTCCCCTCGCCCCCCCGCACCCACTCCAGGCCCGACTCACCTGCGCGGCCACCCCCGTCCCGGCGCTGGTGCGGTTGCTGCAGCTGGAAGGGGACGGTGGCCCTGAGCGGCTGCAGCCCAGCCCGGGGGGAGCCGGCGGGGGCTGGGGGAGAGCAGCCCCGCCGGAGCCCCCCGGCCCCTCCGCGCCCCGGCCCCCAGGCACCTCCGCTTCTGCCGCCCACTGCGGCCCCCGCCATCGCACGCCCGCCCAACTGCCGGCTTGCCTCGGCCCCACAGCGAGCCCCACACAGCCCCCCAACCCCCGCTGCTGCTGCTTATCTGCCCTAAGAGGCGGAGACCGGCCCCCCTCAGCCCAGAGCCCTCATTGGCCTACGGATCCCCAGACCCCTCCTCCCAACCAATCCTCGGCTTGCTCTTCCCATACCAGAGGATGATTGGTCGATATGCCTAGCGATCCAACCCAAGACCCCACCTCCACCCCACCCCTGCCTGCTGTCCCACGTCCGAGGGTCCGCTGATTGGTCCGTCCGGAAGAGGGCTGGTTTTCCAGCGCCGCCAATGAGAAGACGCAGAAAAGGGGAGCGTCACACCCAGTCCCAGGTAGTATGCAAATACGATATCACGTGACGTCAGGCTAAGCGGGGGCGGGGCCGGGTGTAAAATGGAATCAAGCAGTAGTGAAATCATTATGGGGGGCAGGGAGAAGTGTCAGACTTTAAGCAGTTGAGTCCCGGCAAGTATGGAGAAACCAATAACTTCAAAAATCATTACTTTTGGTTTAACCTAAAAACATTAGTTTTGAATCCTCATAGGATCTCAACGCTGCTTGCAAGCTCCAAAGTAAGTTTCTACAAATTAATGCAAAGTTTGCATAACATTTGCATGCGATTTGCATTATATCCGTGAACTTAATGGCTACTGTGCCTCACGTGACACCACATTTGTCTTTCTTCACATTTCCAAGTCCTTACTTGGTGTTGGTCCAACCTAAAAAAAAGCAGCTGCTAGCCTGTAAATTAAATTGAGACTGAAAAGGAGCAGAGTCGTCCATTCCAAGTCTAGCTCAGCAGAGTGGAAGGAACAAAGTGACTGAGAAAGTTGACCAAATTTGCACAGTGACTCCATAAGCAAATCCTGGTCTTCCCAGTTCAATGCTCTCTGACCTACAAGTCAAAATGAGACTGGACGGTCCCCAAAAAGAATGCACGCAGTTGTGAAAATCATATGCTATAATATACACGACGAGATTTGGGGAAGAAAAGAGCGCTTAAGTTACTATTTAAAATTATTACTCTTCAAAAGAAAAAATTGTTACTCGTGGTATTCATTAACCATTTTGTTCTCTTATATGGAAAAAGTGAAAGGCAATCAACCCTGGATTGTCTGTGATAAGGGACCATCCAAATAATTAGATAATTCCCTCCAGGTTTATATTTAGCCATGATATCTATTTTTGATCTTGCTACAGATTATCTTTCTATTTCTGTTTTTGCCCGGCTTAATGTTAAAATGAAGGTATTCCCTGAAGCCATACTAACTAATCAGAGAAAAGGAGGTAATCTGGGAGCGTGCTGCAAGGCAAGGAGAGGTCATTCTTGGGATTAAATATTGAAAGCAGAAAATACCCAAAGTGGAAATTCATGAACTGGATGAATATTAAAATCAGCCTATGTACAGAGAACACATTGAGGCAATGGAACGTCCTAAAGAAAGGTTTTCTTTGCAAAGAGTATATCCTTGCAGATTTGAAAAATTTACTTTGAGGTCTGACATTTGAAATCTTTTTTACTGACAGGGAGATGCTGTACTCCTTTTCCATGAAGAGGACAACTTTACCAAAGGCAGGTAGAAATGAACAAAAATTGATGAACTGATAAAAATTCAGTCTTTATAAACTTAACTCAGTTTTTAAAAAAATATCTTGCAATTTATAACATTCCTCAATTCCGATTAGTTCAAAGTCTTCATATACTTTTTTTTTTAAATCCCCAAGACAATCTGGAAAAAGAAAACCATGGATTCTTATTATGGTGCAAGTAGAGAAACTGAGGCCCAAAAAGGTGAATATTTTTGATTCCTAGCTCAGATCTCTATCAGATCTTATTGCACCACCCTGCCTCACATCTTCATTAATAAAATCAGTAATAGTAGCTGATAACATTCAGTGAGCTCCTTTCTCCATGCCAGGTATATATTAAGCATCGTGCATACATTATCTCATTTGATTCTCATCATGATACCTATGAGATGGGTATTATCTCCTCTTCATTGAGGCTTCAGAAAGAAGCAAGATTACTTACTGCCCAAGGTTACTCAGGCAGCCTGACTCCAGAGATGAACTCCTAATCTCTATTCTTTTAAAACTTTCTTATGAACATAGAAGGATTACTATGTATATTTTACATAAAGAGTCTCCAAAGATGCAATTTGGCTGAGATGTTAAAATTAACTCTTGTCTAGTACTCCACAGCTTTCGCGTACATCATCTCATTTAATTTTCACAATAGGCATGTAATAGGTAGAATATTACCAGACAAAGATACTACAAAAAAAGAAAATTACAGACCAATATCACTAATGAATATGGATGCAAAAATCCTCAACAAAATACTAGCAAACAGAATCCAACAACACATTAAAAGGATCATACACCATGATCAAGTGGGATTTATCCCAGGGATGCAAGGATTCTTCAATATATGCAAATCAATCAGTGTGATACACCATATTAACAAATTGAAGTAGAAAAACCATATGATCATCTCAATAGATGCAGAAAAAGCTTTTGACAAAATTCAACACCGATTTATGATAAAAACTCTCCGGAAAGTGGGCATAGAGGGAAACTACCTCAACATAATAAAGGCCATATATGACAAACCCACAGCAAACAACATTCTCAATGGTGAAAAACTGAAAGCATTTCCTCTAAGATCAGGAACAAGACGAGGATGTCCACTCTCACCACTATTATTCAACATAGTTTTGGAAGTCCTAGCCACGGCAATCAGAGAAGAAAAAGAAATAAAAGGAATACAGATCGGAAAAGAAGAAGTAAAACTGTCACTGTTTGCAGATGACATGATACTATACATAGAGAATCCTAAAGATGCCACCAGAAAACTACTAGAGCTAATCAATGATTTTGGTGAAGTTGCAGGATACAAAATTAATGCACAGAAATCTCTTGCATTCCTATACACTAATGATGAAAAATCTGGAAGAGAAATTAAGGAAACACTCCCATTTACCACTGCAACAAAAAGAATAAAATACCTAGGAATAAACCTACCTAGGGAGACAAAAGACCTGTATTCAGAAAACTATAAGACACTGATGAAAGAAATTAAAGATGATACCAACAGATGGAGAGATATACCATGTTCTTGGATTGGAAGAATCAATGTCGTGAAAATGACTATACTACCCAAAGCAATCTACAGATTCAATGCAATCCCTATCAAATTAACAATGGCATTTTTTACGGAACTAGAACAAATCATCTTAAAATTTGTATGGAGACACAAAAGACGCTGAATAGCCAAAGCAGTCTTGAGGGAAAAAAACGGAGCTGGAGGAATCAGACTCCCTGACTTCAGACTATACTACAAAGCTACAGTCATCAAGACAATATGGTACTGGCACAAAAACAGAAACATACATCAATGGAACAAGATAGAAAGCCCAGAGGTAAACCCATGCACTTATGGTCAACTAATCTATGACAAAGGAGGCAAGGATATACAATGGAGAAAAGACAGTCTCTTCAATAAGTGGTGCTGGGAAAACTGGACAGCTACATGTAAAAGAATGAAATTAGAACACTCCCTAACACCATACACAAAAATAAACTCATGGATTAGAGACCTAAATGTAAGACCGGACACTATAAAACTCTTACAGGAAAACATAGGAAGAACACTCTTTGACATAAATCACAGCAAGATCTTTTTTGATCCACCTCCTAGAGTAATGGAAATAAAAACAAAAATAAACAAATGGGACCTAATGAAATTTCAAAGCTTTTGCACAGCAAAGGAAACCATAAATAAGATGAAAAGGCAACCCTCAGAACGGGAGAAAATATTTGCAAATGAATCAACAGACAAAGGATTAATCTCCAAAATAAATAAACAGCTCATGCAGCTCAATATTAAAAAAAAAACCCAATCCAAAAATGGGCAGAAGACCTAAATAGACATTTCTCCAAAGAAGACATACAGATGGCCAAGAAGCACATGAAAAGCTGCTCAACATCACTAATTATTAGAGAAATGCAAATCAAAACTACAAATGAGGTATCACCTCACACCAGTTAGAATGGGCTTCATCAGAAAATCTACAAACAACAAATGCTGGAGGGGGTGTGGAGAAAGGGAACCCTCTTGCACTGTTGGTGAGAATATAAACTGATACAGCCACTATGGAGAACAATATGGAAGTTCCTTAAAAAACTAAAAATAGAATTACCATATGATCCAGCAATCCCACTACTGGGCATAGAGAAAACCACAATTCAAAAAGACACATGGACCCCAATGTTCATTGCAGCACTATTTACAATAGCCAGGTCATGGAAGCAACCTAAATGCCCATCGACAGACGAATAGATAAAGAAGATGTGGTACATACATACAATGGAATATTACTCAGCCATAAAAAGGAATGAAATTGGGTCATTTGTTGAGACGTGGATGGATCTAGAGACTGTCATACAGAGTGTAGTAAGTCAGAAACAGAAAAACAAATATCGTATATTAACGCATATATGTGGAACCTAGAAAAATGGTACAGATGAACCAGTTTGCAGGGCAGAAATTGAGACACAGATGTAGAGAACAAACATATAGACACCAAGGGGGGAAAGCCGCGGGGGGGTGGGGGTGGTGCTGTGATGAATTGGGCAATTGGGATTGACATGTATACACTGACATGTATACAATTGATGACTAATAAGAACCTGCTGTATAAAAAAATAAATTAAATTAAATTTAAAAAAATAGGTAGAATATTACATGTACAATAGGTAGAAAATGCAGATATTATTGTCCTTATTTTACAGAAGGCTAAGTCACAGAGGCTAGATGACTTGCCCAAGATTTTCCACTTAGTAAATGGCAGACCCAGGACTAACATCCTAGGTCTTTTGACTTCAGGTTCAAGTGCTTTCCCAACAAACACTCAATTTCTAGACCACTAACCTGCCTGAGAGCCAAAGTGTGAGCCAGCTAGTCTCTTGAAATCTGTTCTTACCTGACAACTTTGTGCATTTAAGGACCCAACATGTAAATTCTCAGGCAGTCTTAGAAGATGATGTGTGATTTTTATTGGTTGGGCCATACAGTGTGGGTTAGAGGTAAAAGGCCTGGAGTGAGGAATCTTGAAGTACTTTGGACAAATGGCTTCCTTTCTCTATGCCAGAATCAACTGTGCTTCATCAACCTCACAGAGCTGTTCTAAAGATAAAATGGCGGGACTTCCCTGGTGGCACAGTGATTAAGAATCCACCTGCCGGGCTTCCCTGGTGGCGCAGTGGTTAAGAATCTGCCTGCCAATGCAGGGGACACGGGTTCGAGCCCTGGTCCAGGAAGATCCCACATGCCGCGGAGCAACTAAGCCTGTGCGCCACGACTACTGAGCCTGCGCTCTAGAGCCTGTGAGCCACAACTACTGAGCCCCTGAGCCACAACTACTGAAGCCCGCATGCCTAGATCCCGTGCTCCGCAACAAGAGAAGCCACTGCAATGAGAAGCCCGCGCACTGCAACGAAGAGTAGCCCCCACTCGCCACAACTAGAGAAAGCCTGCGCGCAGCAACAAAGACCCAACTCAGCCATAAATAAATAAATAAATAAATAAATAAGTTAAAAAAAAAAAAAAAAGTCCACCTGCCAACGCAGGGGACATGGCTTCGAGCCCTGGTCCGGGAAGATCACACATGCCACGGAGCAACTAAGCCCGTGCACCACAACTACTGAGCCTGTGCTCTAGAGCCCACGAGCCACAACTACTGAGCCTGAGTGCCGCAACTATTGAAGCCCACGCGCCTAGAGCCCGTGCTCCACAAGAGAAGCCACCGCAATGAGAAGCCTGCACACCACAATGAAAAGCCCTCACACTGCAGTGAAGAGTAGCCCCTGCTCTCCGCAAATAGAAAAAGCCCGCGCGCAGCAACGAAGACCCAATGCAGCCAAATATAAATAAATAAATAAATTTATTTTAAAAAAAAAAGATAAAATGGCATATTATTGGACAGAGGCAATCTTCCCTTGGAGAGAAGGGTAATGTGGGTAATCTCAAGAATATGGAGTTTAAATTTTATTCTAAAGCCGAAGTACCAGGAGTAGAGAGCCTGGACAGTTGAAGAAGAGTTGGTGGAGGTGGCACAGCTGAAGAATTGGATCTTCTGAATCCAGAGAGTCGTGGTCCTTCTTGATAAGCTGGCAAAAGACACTAAGTTGACCTAGCTGGAGGAATGCAAAGGCAGGCATGTAGAGGAGATCCCTGTCCTCTCCTTACCCAGGTATCATGCCCAACCAGCTGTCTCTTATTCCCTTCTCTATCACTGATAGCTTCTCCTGGCATGGGTATGATGGGAGGATAAAGTCCTCATCTGAAAATTAACCCCTGTCTGTTTCCTCCAATTAAAAAAGCCATGGCTTTGAGGAGGCTGCATGCTGCTAAGGGGAGATGTCTTGCCTTACAAAGCATCTTCTAGCTTGCAAGAAAACCTTTGTCACTGTCCCCCTATCATCTTTATCAACATAATTGTCACTAATTAATTCACTTGTCACAAATTTATTGAAATGACCACAACGTGCCAGACATAGAGCTAGGCACTAAGGAATGACAATAATGTTCGGAGACATACTTCCTATTCTGGAGTTCACAGCCCAGCAGGCCTTGAAGCCTGTAAGCAGAAGTGGTCTAGATGCTGTTCTGATTGAGACATGAGCTGGGTCCTGCTTTCAGGGAGGTCAGAGGCAGGCACTCAAAAACATCAAAAGTGGAGGATTACCTACACCAAGTATATCAATAAATTGTTTTTCATCTATGGGAGAATTACTTGCCTTAGAGGGTTCCAACAGCAAATGCTTAGTCCCTTGATCCCAGCCTGATCTTGGGATGTCCATAGCTGTCACAAATAAATGAGGACTCAAGGAACTGGAGTTATTTTTCCTACAAGTGTGAGTCAGAGATACAGCCCCTCCGCAAACAGTCCCTATAAGGCCTGGGGTCTTCAAAGCTGCAGAAGTCTGAGGGGACTACCAAGGATGAAAGGCTGAGGAGAATTCTGGAAGATCAGAGGATCCACAAGGAGGCCTTATCCTGCTGGCTACTGAATTAAGAGAAGGCTGGGGCTGTCATAGCCAAGAGCAGCTTTCCAGTTCTGAAGGCGCTGTCCGGCCCTACTTCCAGGGCACCTTGACCCTCACCCTGTGCATTTATGCCATGATAACCAACAAGAATGGAAATTCTAAATCGCCATTTTTACCCTTCAGAATCTGATACTCAGTAGCACTTGTTCAGCAGGGACTAGAGAAGTCTTGACATTCCTTGGTACCTGGGGGACTATCTCTGAACTTCCTGGTAAATGTCTATGTACTTACGTCTTTGGCCCCTGGGATCCAAAATGATAAAAATGAAAAATAAAATGACACAGACACACAGTGTCTGTTTCTGACCTACCTCCTTCCCTCAGCCTCTGTCTGAAATGTCAGGCCCAGTTCCTCAGGGAACGAGATCCTGAGGAAATGGGGTCAGAGCTAAAGGAGCAGAGCAGCCTGAGAGGGATTGGGAAGGAGTGTTGAGGGAACGAATGAGGTTATGGGAACAGAGTAGGGAGGGGGGCCTAGCCCTCAACCTCTCTCCCACTCTGGTGGCCTCCCTCTCCCTACATCCCTGCCCTATTACTCCCGAGGTAACCGTGGCCTGGATTTTGACCTTCGGTACTCTGACACACTTTGTCCCTTGCTGCGGCCCACCACTTTCTATCCTCTGCTTAGTTATCTCACTTGTTCATTCTCCTTCTTTCAGACTGGGTGATGTTCACTCCTTAATTCTTCTTTTCCTCTCGGTGGGAATCAAACTTTCCTGTTAAACTGCAGCCTTTTAAAACTGAACCTTCCTCGTCTTTAACAATAAAGGATTTGTTGGATGTTTTAAAATAGGTAAAGGGTAAATGTGGGATCAGAGACATCAAAATTTTGGAATACAGGACCTAGTGGCGTTCCATGAAAAATACAAAGTAGATCTTTTTGGAAGAACTGGAAGAGACATTAGAGACTGTATATGATCCAGTCCCTTCATTTTACAAATGGAGAAGTGGGTGCTGAGACAAGGGGATGAATTGCCGGAGGCCACTTGGCAAATCAGAGGCAGGACAGGAGACCAGGGCTCCTGCATCCTGGTCAGTGTTGCCTCAAAACATAAATAAATAACTTCCAAAAGAATTTATATGGCGGGCTTCCCTGGTGGCGCAGTGGTTGAGAATCTGCCTGCTAATGCAGGGGACACGGGTTCGAGCCCTGGTCTGGGAAGATCCCACATGCCGCGGAGCAGCTGGGCCCGTGAGCCACAATTACTGAGCCTGCGTGTCTGGAGCCTGTTCTCCGCAACAAGAGAGGCCGCGATAGTGAGAGGCCCGCGCACAGCGATGAAGAGTGGTCCCCACTTGCCACAACTAGAGAAAGCCCTCGCACAGAAACGAAGACCCAACACAGCCATAAATTAAAAATAAATAAATAAATAAATAAATAAATAAAAATTAAAAAAAAAAAAAGAATTTATATGGCATACTATTCAGCAATAAAAAGGAATAAACTACTGATATATGCTACAATGTGGATGGACCTTAAAAAACATTATGCTAAGTAAAAGAAGCCAGATGCAAAAGACTACATATTGTATGATTCCATTTATATGAACTATCCGGAAAAGGCAAATTTATAGAGACAGAAAGCAGATCAGTGGTTGCCTAGGGCTAGGAGTAGAAGCAGGGATGACCTGCAAACAGGCACAATGGAACCTTTTGGGGTGATGGAAATGATCTAAAACTGGAATGTGGTGATGGTTGCACAACTCTATAAACTTAATAAAAATCATAGAATTATACATGTATAATAAGTGAATTTTATGGTATATAATTTATGCCTCAATCAATCTGTTTAAAAAAAAAAGGATTTAGATATGTTTATGGATGAGAGATCTATGATGTATGTCAGACCCTGCTAATCTTAAGGGAACATCTAATGAAAAAGATATACCTACCCCCATGATATCCATAAAAGTTCACTGTGAAAGACATAAGAGTTGGTTCTTTGACCTATGAAATACCCAGGTTAGCATTCTTCATTTTTAAAAAGTGTCCTCCTGGGGCCTTCCCCGGCGGTCCAGTGGTTAAGACGCCGCGCTCCCACTGCAGGGGGCGCGGGTTCAATCCCTGGTCGGGGAGCTAGGGTCCCGCATGCCGTGTGGCACGGCCAAAAAAATAAAAAATAAAAAAAATAAAAAGTGTCCTCCTCACTAAAATGTGTAAGTTTCCTGAGGAGAACAGGTGTGTCTTTGTCCTCAGGCTAATTACTACACCTAGCACTGTGACCAGCATGCAGATGGTGCTTCACAAAAAATGAATTAAAATAAACTTTAGTTCTGCTGTGTTATGTGATTATGGGTACCTCGAGGGACCATCTGGTTTCTAGAGCAGTACCTCGGTGGGAAGAGTTTGCATCCCCTACACACTCCCAGGCCCCTCAGAGAGTAAAGTCTCTGGAGAGGAGATGCTGGTTGCATACATTCCCAGGAGACTGTATATAAACCAAAAGGCCTATTCGTTTCACCCCCTTTAGACCTCTCCTTTCTCTGCTATTGTTCCCATTTACCTTCTCCAGGTCAGCCTCAAAAATACAATGACCCCTGGAGCAAAGAAGCTACAATACCCTAAACATTCTTCATCTAATTCCACACCTAATCCTTTTCCCTTCCCCTCACACCATGCACCAAATCAGGAATCAAGTACCATGAAATCCAGTTCAAATATATTATAAATATAACAGAAGGGACAAGTGATGTGAAAGTTGGTCTGTAGTTTAATTTCCTTCAGTCCTAGGGCATAGGCTCAGAACTTGTTTTCAGAGCCAAGAATATTACCTAAAGGGCTTTTGTAATAGACAACTGCAAAATATCACCACAGATGTATCCTCAGTTTTATCTTCTGAGCTTGGATATGATATTCCCCCTCCCTCCCTGCAATTCCACCATCTTCATCACCAGCTTCAACTTCTAATCAGACCTCAGTTCCTTCTAGCATTCCTCAACTGACCCTGTGAGGCACTAATGATGCCCCCAGGACTTAAGTGTTCGGTTTTTAGCCCATTATTTTGTGCTACCTTATGGGTAGCTTCATAATTCCTCTTCAATCATTTTATATATGTTTGTCCTTTCTCCCCAGTTCTGAGCAAAGGGACTCATTTGCTCTGTTATTTCTTGTCAGCTACTAGTGCAAGCCACTACGTCCGGTGATGTTGAGGCAATGTTGGTTGTTTTTCCAACTAATGTTTCTGATCACTCCTGAAGGCTGAGGCTAAAAGCCCTGCAGGAACTTCCCTGGTGGTCCAGTGGTTAAGACTCCATGCTCCCAATGCACGGGGCCCGGGTTCGATCCCTGGTCAGGGAACTAGATCCCGCATGCCACAACTCAAAGATCCTGCGTGCCACAACTAAGACCCAGCGCAGCCAAATACATAAATAAATAATAAATAAAGCAACACTATAAAAAAAAAAAAAAAAAAGCCCTGCAGACTAAAAGTAGGGAAGGCTCCAGGTTCTGTGAGGTCTAATACTTATATAATTTGGGGGTTCCTCTTTAGGTTAAATAGTAAAATAATTATAGGATTAGGGAGAAGGACTTGGAAGGGTTCTGTGCAAGTGAGGGCTCTGACTCTTAAGTTTCATTAGCTTCATTGTAAATCTGTTTCTGACTGAAAAAAATGAAGCCTGGTTACATCCCATCCAACTCTTCAGCCCTGATTGATCAGGTGCCTATTCCTGGCTTTTCCTGTGGATAACCTGTACCCAGCACACCTATTCCACAAGAAGGCTCTGGCTCAACAAAATGGCCTTGGGAGCCAAGTCTCTCTATTTAGTGAAAAAGTCCCAAAGGGCTGGATTAACACTCCTCCCACTTAGTAACTTGGAGGCACTTAGAATAATGCTCCTTTCAGAGCAGGTGATTTCTTGCTATGCATGGTGGAGGGTGAGGACCTTGTATCCAATTCTTCCTGGAAGACCCTGATGGCTCAAAGCCTCGAGGAGTTGTGTTGTTATGCAGCAGAAGGGCCTGGAATGTTCCAGTACATTCCACCAGTGGCCTCTGTGACCCCTGCTTCTATTCAACTTGGGCAAAGTCCTGGTAATCTACAAAGTAGCGTGTATTCTGCTGGGGTAGGAAGCAGCTTAGTCTTACTTCTTCCATGCCACTCTGATAGTATCATACAAGTTGGCACCTTTCTTGGAAGTCCCACCCAGAAGCTCCATCCAATTCTCTGACCTACTGGGTGTTTGCCCAGAATGTCAAGTCAGGGTCTAGATCTCAACCCTGTTAATTTTTTGGCCATATACACCCAATTTTGAATTCTTCCCCAAAAATTCTTCCTGGGATCTCTGAATCTGTGGTGGGTCTGCATTCCTCAGAATGCCCAAGAAGCTTGTGCCACCTGTGGAGACACTAACATCAGGGCCCCAGAAAGAAGGTAGTATAATTAGGATGCTATAGACCATGTGCCCCAACTACACAGCATAGAAGAATACTTCTGCTTACTGGGAGCTTCCTATAGGCTAAGTAATTTGCACACATAGTATTATTTAACCCTCAGTCCTATCCAGTTGGTGTAACTATCCCCAATTCACAGGTGAGAAAACTGAGGCTCAGAAAGGTTAGGAAATGTATTGGAGGTTATCTAGCTAGAGAAGACAGGTTCATCTGCTTTCAAAGACTGTGTATAACCACTACTGGGGGGTTCAGTGGACTAGGTCAGAGGGATGCAGACCTAGAGGTCCACTCCTTACCCAGAAGTTGAAGGTCAGAGTTAGGAATACAGACCAGACCCTATAACCCACTTCCCTGCCTCCCTGTCACCTCCCCTAGCCCTAAACTCTCTAGAACTCTTTGTTTACAGTGCAGAGAAGCAGTGCTCAGAAATTATGGAGGTGAGTCTGGCAGGTTCCAGCTGTTCTTGGTGAGGGAGTTGAACATTTTTTGGAACTTCTCCTTGACAAAAGCATGGACTAAATGCACTTCCTTTCTCCAAGCTTCCTACCTTGGGGAAGGAGAGAGATGGGGAAGCTGGGGGATTTCCATTTAGGAGAAACCAGAGACGATCAAAGGAGGTAGGAGGGTGGTGCTGCCCTTTAAGAAAGACTGCCAGAGCTCTGGAACTTGGACTCTTAAGAAACTTCTGTAATGTGCCAAGTAAAGTGAGAAAGCTCTTCCTGGGGTCAAAAGAGGAGCTACAAGAGGAGGCCCTAGGGGAGACTTGGCAGAAAAGGGTGGGAAGGAAGTCAGACTCTATCCAGGACCAAAAGTGTGGTTTAATTCTGAACCCACCAAAACCAAAAAAAAGAAAGGGGCTCACCCCTTGACTCCCTACGTCCAGGGTGGGACAGCCAAATAAGGGGAACTCTCGCCGGACTGTGCTCTCCATTTTGACACAAAACACTGGCTGTACTGCCTGCCCAGCCTGCCAGAGAGCTGCTGGAAAGAGCCACTGACCGCTGCATTTGGTTGATAAATGATGGGCACCCCTGCCTGCTGCCCATTCTCTTTTTTCTCCCTGCTTAGTTTGCAGCCTTCTGCCTGGCAGGGAGCCCCAGAATAAGGGTGGGAGAGAAGGGTCCTCCAGACAGTATTTAGTCCTTAGTGATTTATAGGCTGCTGGAAGGGGAGGGGGGATGTCAGACAGGGGAAGCCCCTGGGACTAGTTTCCATGATGCATCAGCACACCATTGACAAGAGTCTAAGTATTTTCCTGATGCCTGTGCCTTCAGGCCCCTCTTTGAGAGAAGATACAGCCCTTACCCCTCTGGTACCAGGTAGCATGAGACCAGCAGAGCTGGCTGGGAAATGAACATACAACCAAATCCTCAACCTTTACTTTAAACCACACACTGCTGGGAGAGGGAAGAAGTAAGTGAGGATGAGCAGCTCAGTAGTTGTTTTTGGAGGATTTATTTTTTTAATGTACGAGAATTCTTTTGAACCCTCCATGGCTCTAAGAAAAACTATTTGAAATGTCCCTGCTTAAGGGGCCGGGTGGGGGGGGGGGCAGGTAAGTGCCAGGGATGGAAGGCTAAATGCCAGGGAGGCTGGTTGCAGGGATTCTTGGAACCAGGGCTATTGGCCTCCCTGCTGTGGGCTCAGGAATACCAGCCCCAGGCTCTGGTTGCCCTGAGAGATGCAGCCATTTTTACTTCTGATTGAAGGGCACCACCTTCTGGGATTTTCCCTTCTTTGGTGAAAACCTGAGTAGAATATGCCCAGGGAACCAATGGGGCATGTGCCCAGGAGTCTGGAGGGCACTGGAGATAACAATGTGAGGCAGGGTGAGATCAATGCTTTTTATAGCTTAGAGTTTGGTCCCTGCTGGTGGAGAGAAGATGCATTTTGTGAGAGTGTATGGTAATTGCTCTTCATAAGGATGATCTCAAAAGGTCAAGGGATGGGCCTTGAATAGCCCTAATGTCCCTGAAATAGTCTATTGTATAGCTATTGTCCATACATGTAAAGGAAACCTTCTTGACCCTATTCATACTTTTCTGCCTCTGGGATTTCCCAAGTGAAAATTGTATTCTACTTTATCCCCAGACCCAAGTCTACCTCTTTTAAGCTTCAACAACAAAATAGTTCAACATACATTTCTTGAGCTCCTACTATGTGCCAGGCATCGTGCTAGGTGCTGGGAATATAAATAACACACAGTCTCTTCTCTGGGGAGTCCACAGTCTAGTTTTTGAAAAATTTTCCTTCGCACTGACTTTTCAGATTTGGTAAATAAATCTGCATCTATACCCTTTATATTTTCATATGCATGGATCATAGTCTCAGCTTCCATCTTTCCACAATCTTTAAAATTTTGCCTCATATGGTAACCTCCATTTTCCCCTTGACCAATTTAGATAACTTTCTTTGGACCCTGATATGTCTTCTTAGGAGTTGAGTGACCAGAATTAGACACCATATTTCATATACAAATGCTATATGAATGTGTGTACAGGAGTAATGCTATGTTGTCTAACTTCCTTCATTTATCATTATTATTGCCATTCTTTCATACATCCAGTAGTTACTGAGTACCTATTAAGCACTCTGTACTGTGCTGGGTGCTGAGAATGCAATGGTAAGTAAAATGGACACTGCTCTCATGAAACCTAGTCTGGGTATGTGTTGGGAGGACAGAAGCAAAGAATCCAAACAGTCACACAAATAGATATATAATTATAAACTGAGACAAATGTTATGAAGAAAAATGCCGGGTGCTGTAACAGTATAGAAATAAGGGCTTTGGTCTAGTCTGGACGCTTCGGGAAATAGTTCCCTGAGGAAATGACATTTGACCTTAGATCTGAAGGATCAGTGGAAAGAGGTGAAGAAGAGAATGAGGGAAGAACATTCCAGACAGAGTAAAGAGTATGTGCAAAGATCCTGAGGTGGAAGGAACCAGGGACTCCTGAGAATTGCAGGAAGGCCAATGAGGTTAAAGCACAGAGAATGAGGTTGTGTGGGATGGGCTGGAGAATTAACCAAAGGGCAGATCATGCAGGTCACTGCAGGCCAGGTAAGAATTTCAGTCTTTATCCTACAGAAGATCATGGAACCAAAGTCTTTACAGAAGAGCTTTTTTCCCCAGATTATTAATGCTGCTTATACTTGTCTTAAAGGAGAACAGTAATGATAGTCTGAACTATTAGGAACTTTCCCAGTTTCCTGGCATGGTGTGGCTATGTCTGGCTGGCCCTGGGGAGGCCCAAAGCTGATGAACCGGCCCCAGCCTGGCAGCCCTCAGGCAAGGGATGGCCACTGTCAGTATGGACAGAGGTGCAGGGGTGGAAGGTGGGTGGAGTGCTTTGCCTGAGGTATCAGCCCCACAGTGACATTTGGAACAGCCCCAAGCCTATGGCTCTTGTTCCTTGATAAGTCTATCATGTGTACCCCCCCCCCCCATTTAAATGGTCTTCTCACCCTGCCACCCTTCCTACAGCAGCTGTGCGCCCCACCCAATCTGGGGAAGGCCTCTGGATAAGAACTCTGACTCTGCCCAGAACCTGAGGTCTTGGCCTTCTGAGTTCAGGCCTTAGTACTATCTGGAACCATGTATATACATATCCCTGATAGTTTTCCAGAGTTATTAATGGAAGCCATGGGAGAATAGGGTCATGATGGTTGGACTTGGTCTTTCTGAAGCCCTCTCTTTCCTTCCAGGCCTATCTTTGGAGAATGTGGTCTGGTGTAGTGACATCTACTGGCAAGGCTAGGCAGGTAAAAAAAATGACCAGATGCCCACTCATCCTCAAGTAATTTCCAGACTAGTAAGAAAATCATCCTTAACCCCTGAGATTGGGTTGGGTCAGTAACTTCAGTTGGTTAGAGCAAGACTAAGAAGAGCAGGGTTGTGAGTTTGGACCATGTATGTGCTGATTTACCTTAAATAGAGAAATTATTTTCCTAGTTGTAGCCCGCATCCCTCACCCTGGCAGTTGATTCACATTTGGGTACAATTAGTCACAAGGGAGACTGACTGAGCATGTGTAAGTGACTCAGAGAGAACCATTCCTAGCCCCAGTTCCTGGGAAAGCATCTCCCAACAAATGAAATGACCTTCAGTTTACAAACGGCAGAACGCAGGGTCATTTTTCACCCTCCTGAGGTTGACTGGTTTGCGAATTTTTTTCCTAGTACTCAGTTTCTCCTAGGTCATCAGGAAAATAGTGTCAACACGACCATCTTCAAAGTTTCTATAGTGGGCAAGAGTGACTACAGCTTTTAAAGCGGCCCCTCAGTTCTTGCTGAGGTAAGACATAACCTGCCTCCCCACTGCTTTCATCCATGTCATCTACACATTCTGTTCATAATATCATTCTCCTTCTCAATAGCATGCATACTTGACAAAGAGTTTACCACTAGAGGTAACAGGGAAGCCAGAGAGAAAGAGTGAGGAGAAACTACTAGAGAAATCATTATGAAGCAAATCTTCTGCTTTCTTAGTAACACTGATTCCATAGCTGAATGTGGCTCAGACAAAGCATCTATCTTTCATACAAACTTAAAAGAAAATCATCAAGACCTCAGTAGAGAAATGAGTAATACATAGGATTTCATGGAAGAGGAAACAGGACTAGTAAAGAAACACATGGAAGACTGAAGTCTATCCTAACTAGAAATAAAATGAAAAGCACATTTGAGGTGCAGTTTTCATTTTTTTACTAAACTTGCAAGATTTTATTAAGTGGTAACACTCAGTTCTGGGAACATCTTAAAATTGGTATCCTCCCACAATGATGGTGACACTTTAAATTTAGGCAAGTCTTTGGGGAAAGAAATAAAGCAATGTATAAGAGGCAGAAATAAAAACAGGAGAGCTACAGATGCATGCAGACTCTCACTGCAGCATTGACTTAAAAGACCCTCAATAATCCCAAATAGGGGAGTGAGAGGACATTATGTCACAGAGCCACATTGCAATGTCACACGGCAATTACAATTACAATTATGAGGACTACAGAGAAACATGGGAAATATTGAGAATGTGTAAAAAATGTGAAATTTCATGTAAACAATGAGTGCATTTATACAAAACGTGTACATGTAATAAAATGTACACATGTGGAGAAAAATTGGAAGGCAATATGCAAAAAATAAAAATAGCTCTATGGCACCAGTGAGATTAAGGATGTCTTTTATTTTTTCAGACATTTATTTAGTGTTATTATACTGCGTTAGTAACTTTTGAAAAGGTGGAGAGGGTTGGTGCCGGTGAACGTCATACTCCCCCCGCCCCCTCCTATACACACTTGTCCTAAATCGTCAGCTGGAGGAGGAAAAGACCATGTGTGTTTATTCACAGTGTGCACTCAGCTCCTACCCAATGCCTAGCACTTATCAGATGCTCAATAAACATAAGTTGAATGAATAAATGAAAATGCCTGCAGTCTAAAAAGTCTCAACCCATGATCACTGAGTACATTCCATCCTGGGGAATAAAGAATTTGGTTTTGCTAGAATTAAAAATAAAAAAAGAAGGCCCATCCATAACAGCAATTCCCTGGTTTTCTTGATAAGTGAATTTGGGCATGGAGAACCCAGGGAGAGACAGTCTGTTAAAGCAAACCCAATTACCACCCAGGAACATATGTTGCCCTGAGGCCTCTGCTGCCATAACAACATTGCGTAACTATAACTACAGCCTTGGAGGCTTTGGCCCTGTCAAATAAGGAAAAGGATGTCTCCATTGTATGAGGGCTTTGTGCTCAGATTGGCTTCCCTAGGGAGCTTGGATTAGGGAAAGGGAGGTAGATAAGTGGAAGAAAGGAGGAGATGAAGGGCAGGAGTGGGAGAAGAACTGCTACTGAATCAGGATCAGAGTGATTTTTTTTTTTACTTTTAGCAATTTTCAAAATGCAGTTATTTGACTGTTTAGTTTTGGTCGTTATTTATAACCCCAGCTACAGAGGTGGGGAACAGTGACTGAGCCTGCTGGGATCTGTCCAATACCTTCCCCCAGGGCGGGGCTGGGGTGGGTGGTGGATAAGGTGATCCAAGAACCAAATTAACAAGTAACCAAGAAGGTAAGAGAAGTTCCAGGCCATCTCCAGCAAGAGTAAGAAAGGAGGGACCACTAATGACCTCACTGACTCTATTTTTTTTCAATTAAAAAAAAAATTTTAATTATTTGTTTATTTATTTCCACTGACTCTATTTTTAAGGCAGCTGTGAGTGAAAAGATTTTAATATGAATTATAGTCACATCAGCAAATTCTGAGATTCTTGCAGAGGGACAGAGACTAGGCCAACACTTTTACTCAGAAGTTGCGAGATTGGCCTGGCTACACTAGCATTGTCTTTAAAAGGTCAAGGCATGCTTCCCCACCTTACAGGACAGTTATCTGCACACAGAGGAAACTGCTATCCCTAACCCCTCCTGGTCAAAAAGAGGCTTAGAGGTGAGAGGGTGGCTGGTTCTGAGCCAACACCTGGCAGTGGCCACCCCATTTACTGAGCCCTTTTAGATGCCAGCAAGGGAGAAGCTGGAGATGATGTGGCCAGCCAGGCAAGGCTCCCAACCTCCAGGAACTCCCAGGCCTTTGAAGCAAACAATGGACAACTACACTTTGTATTTGAAATATGGTACCCACCATTTTACTAGCAAGGGGAGCATTTGAAAGGAAGTTGAGGGATCTTTTAGGGAGCTTCAAATGTAACTAAGGAGACAAGATACAGGTATGAGAAAGAAACTTCACAAGAACATACACAAAAGATTACCCCCGCTACCCCTGCCCTGTTTGGTTCCTCCTCAGCTCTGGGTAAGGGTATTATTATGGAAGCGTTCTGACTGGTCTCCCTGCCACTCTGATCAGTCCCCCTCACAGCTTTCAGAAAGAGATCTCTAAAGTTCAAGTCAATCGTGGGAATCCTCTGATTAAAGTCCTTCAGAGATTCCCCCTCACCTCCAGCCCAGGCTCCTCAGCAGGGCATTCAAGGCTCTGCATGAACTGGTTCCCAAAACCATTCCTGCCTCTTCTTATGTCAACCACTCCAAATCCAGTCATGCCCTTAGTCACCCACACACAGTACTGCTCCACACCTCTGTGCTTTTGCACATGCTGTTCCCTCTGCATAGAAAGCCCTTACTCTCCTTGTCCTCTGGCAAACTTACTCGTCCTATGAAGTTCTACTTGTTTCACCTCCTCTATGCATCCTTTCCTAAACCCTCCTGATAAAACCGTCCACTTCCTCCTCTGTACCACACTTCTGAACCTTGCTCATCTTTCTATTTTTCCATTAATACTCTTATAGTGTTTTGGCACAACAAGCTTACTGGCCTGGGGAAACACGATGTTTTATCCATCTTGCTTTGACTCAATGCCTGATATATAATGCCTGGGTAATCATCTTGCTCAACAGACAAAAGCAAACAACCATCGAGACCATATAAAGCTATATTCACAAACATTAAGATGTTACTGCCATAACTAGGGTAACTGGAATAATAAATATCAGTAACAACAGCCATTTATTGCCAAAGTAAGAGCACTTAGTCTGTCAGGAACTGTGCTAAGCTCTCTGTAACAATCATTTCCTTTAATCCTTATAACAACGCTGTGAAGTGGCTATTCACATCTCCACTTCACAGATGAGAAAACTGAGGCACAGGTAAAATTTTATAACTTGTCCAAGAGCAATGCAGACAGAAAGTGACAGAGCTAAAATTCAAATCCAGATCTGACACCAAACCCTGTACTGGACGCTAGAAGAGCTGATGCATAAAACAAATAGGAGTTACGTTCCTCTTACTTTTTAGGGAAGGAGAGAGGGAAACAGAACATCTACCAAACTGTATAAGGAAAAGTACACATAAAGCAGTAAGTGCAAAATAACATAAATCCCTATGCCCTAATACCTTAGGAAGAATAAATCAGGAAAGACCTTCTGAAGAAAGTAAATATTAAAGAAGGTTGCGAGATGCATCAAGGCAGGAAGAAAAGCCTGTGTGAAAGCATAAAAGCAGGAAGAGCAGTGGAGCTACCCATGTGAAGTCTGGCGGACAAGTATGGGCAGGGGGCAACTGGTAAAAGGCTTTGAAACGAACATCAGTTCCTGCTTTGAGCAATAACTGTATCATGATGAAAATAAAACTCAAAGTAAAGATTATGTTTGGTTCAAAAAAAGAAAGGAAGAGAGCAAAAACCTTTTAGGATTTCCCCTTCCCCATTCTAAATATACCTAGCTAAAAAAAAAAAAAAGGGACTTCCCTGGTGGCGCAGTGGTTAAGAATCCACCTGCCAATGCAGGGGACACAGGTTCGATCCCTGGTCCAGGAAGATCTCACATGCCAGGGAGCAACTGAGCTCATGCGCCACAACTACTGAACTACTGAGCCCACGTGCTGCAACTACTGAAGCCCATGCACCTAGAGGCTGTGCTCTGCAACGAGAAGCCACCACAATGAGAAGCCCACGCACCGCAACTAAGACCCAATACAGCCCCCCAAAAAAATGTATATATATATATATATATATATATATATACACACACACCTAGCTGTTCGACTTTCATCTTCAGTACACACCTTTCTTACGATCACATTTCTACCTTCTTGGTGTTAGTTTTTTCATCTTTCTGCCAGAGGGTACACTTTCCCAGGACAAGAACCACGTCTAAAGGAAACTATAAACTCTTTTAATGCTACCTGCAGTGTTTGAAAATTCGGTGTAAGGGATTAACTAATGTTGAACATCTGTAATGCTGGTGTTTGTATTTTGAATGGCTAAGTCAGGATTTTATTCTAAAACACTAATTTCTAGGGAGGGATACTTCACCATCTTTGAGTGCTATACATTCAGAGACTGTGAAACAGTAAACATATTCTGATTGACTAGCAAGAATTTACTGTACGTAGAGCATGGTCTGGGTACTATTTATTTATTTATTATTTTTGGATGCGTTGGGTCTTCGTTGCTGCGCGCGGGCTTTTCTCTAGTTGCAGGAAGCCGCGGCTACTCTTCGCTGCGGTGCGCAGGCTTCTCATTGCGGTGTCTTCTCTTGTTGTGGAGCACAGGCTCTAGGCGCACGGGTTTCAGTAGCTATGGCGTGTGGGCTCAACACTTGTGGCTTGCGGGCTCTAGAGCACAGGCTCAGTAGTTGTGGCGCATGGGCTTAGTTGCTCTGCGGCATGTGGGATCTTCCCGGAACCCGGCTCGAACCTGTGTCCTCTGCATTGGCAGGTGGATTCTTAACCACTGTGCCACCAGGGAAGCCCAGCTCTGGGTAATATTAAGGATGGTATAAAAGAAATGAGATATGCTCTTAACATTAGAGCTCCTTACCAATAGTCGGGGAGCCACAACATCCAAGAGTAACCTCAGGAACACTCCAGTAAGTGCAAAATAACAGTAATAGTGTGAAATTAAACGCTGAAGTCCTGAGGGGATACATAAGAAGAAGAAACAGGAGCCCTTTCTAAATAAGCTCTTATGTGCAATTCAACCTAAGTAAGTTATTCAAAGGTATTTATAGTAAACACTAAAAGCTAAACACTAAATACTAAAAGCTGCCTGTGTTAACACCAGCCCAGGATATCTCCAAGGAGAGTACTAACCAAGGGTCTGGAACTTCAATTCTTCAGAGTCCTCTGTTCAGCACATTAATCAGATGTTTACCTTCTGCTGCTTTGTTCCTTAGCTCAGCTTCAGGGGGAAATCTCCATCTTACCTAGCCTCAGGTGAAACTGGGGTCCAGGATCCTAACTTAATGACTGAGCTGGCCTGGATTCCACCCCCTGCGCTCTGGGCCAAGCCTTGGTCTTCTCAAGGCTTTTCTTCCAGCGAGGCTAAATCCTCAATGCCTGCTGTCCACTTCCCAGCCTTTTCTTATGATTCTTCTAGCCTTACATCTTCCACAACTTCTCCTTTCAAGGCGCTCTCACTATTATTTAAAAATCAACGCCTTTCTGAGCTCCAGCTTTACTAAAAATATTCCTTCCTCTTCCCCCTTCCCCCAACTCCTGGCTCAAGCATCTGCATTTTGAGAGGTCACTTGGGCTAACGGGTTCAATGCTTCTCCGGCTCTGGTATGGCGCACACAAACACCCACACTCTCACCCTGCGGGCCACCCAAGGCTCTCAAACCCATACAGAATGTGCTCACCACAGAACTAAAGTGGCAGTTCTTTGGAGCTACAGCTTCTGGAGAATGGTTCTGTCTCCTTTCGCGAGTGAACGGATTAATTTACTTGCTGTTCGCTAAGGACAAGGACAATGTCTCCTCTACCAGACAAGAAACTTCCCGATGATAGACGCTACCCTTTCGTTCCTTTCACAAGCCCCCATTCTCACCACTCTGAGACAGAGGATGGCTGTTAAAATATAGTTTCTTCCGCAAAATATCCCTTCCCAACTTTGAGTTTATGTCATAAACGGAAACGTCCTTTAGCCAATTCGGCGACGAAGGGGTTAAGCCTCAGCAACCTGACGGATTCTGGGGCTTTCCTTCCCCGACTTCTGTAAATTAAAACAACCGGGAAGGGAAATGTTGCCCAAGGTAAAGATGAGAACCGTTAACTTCAACTGTCGGGCTTCTGCCCCGAACAGGAATGGCTACCCACGCCTACAAAGGGTGCCATTCCCCTAACTAAACACTGCTCACCCCGGTTTCCACCATCCGTGTCACTTCCTGACCAAGTCCAAAATGGCGCTCAGTAGCCTCACCAGAGGAACGAACCTCCCAGCATCCTCTCTGACCCGTAACGTCAGGTGACGGGAACCCCAGCCGGAAGTAGAGGAAAAAGCGCCTCAGCCCGCGGCGCCTGCGCAGAAGGTTGTAGACGCTGTGAAGCAGGAGGCACTTGGGATCGTACGCAGGATTGGGACTGCTACAGAGGCCGCCACGGAGCCCGCCGGAGCCACCGTTCCTACTGCTGCTGCCGCCGCTGCCCGAATCGGAACCGTCGGGCCGCAGCCGCCGGCAATGCCGCGAAGGAAGGTGAGAGGAACGGGACAGGAGGGATGGCGGGTTTCTAAGGACAGTCTTTTGAGCAACGTGACGCAGTTGGCCACGCCTCACAGTGGTTGGTTTCCAACTTCCCGCTATCCCGAACCTAGCTCAGCAACCCTCTCTTCTGTCCATACCCAACAGAAAAATGTGGGCCCGATCCTGGCCTCGGCCTATGCTTGCAACTATTCCCGCCCTCTGCTTGCCTGGCTCGGAGGCGTTCTTCTCGTTAATTGGTCGCTGAAACGTCTAGAAGCATATTGATTGGCTGGTGACACCGCCCATTTGGGCTCAACGGTCACCTCCCCGCGTGTGGGGGCGGTGTCTGGGCCCGGCCCCACCGCTCTCCGACTGGCGGTAGAGAACGATCCCTTTTCTCTTGATTGGCTGGGCTTGGCAGTCTGTCCTGTGGGGGCGCGGTTTAGCGGGGCCGCGATTGGGTGGCACGAATCCCCCTCCCTTCCGTCTGGAGATGCTCATAGGAGGAGAGGCGGGGTTTTGGAGCATCCTTCCTTTCCCCGCGGGGGACACAACAAAGCAGAGGACTGGGTGGTGGAGAACCAGCGCCCACTCCTAAGGGATCTCACTCTGGCCTTTTGCTCCTAAGCTGTAATTATTCCTTGTTTCCTTAGTTGGACAGAGCCTAGAAAATGCAGTTCGTAAAATCAGAAACTTTGTAGAATTAGATGGGACTTATGAGATCACCTAAGGACACTCCCATCCCTTCTTTTCTCAGCTAAACAGAGGCTTATTGGAGTGCCCCAAGCTCCTCAATTAGGCAATGGCAGAGCCAGGACTACAGAAAAAATCTAATTCAGTTCAACAAACGTTTATTGACTACTTGCTACGTGCTGGTTGCTGGGGATTCAGAAATTAATTAGACGTGATCTCTGGCTTAAGGAAATCAGAGTCTGATGGGGAAAACAGACAAATAAATAACTGTAGAAGGATCTAGTAAATTCTCTACTTGGCAGTAATATACAAAGCTTAATGTCAAGGAAGTGGGAGAGCAATTAAGTCTGTTCTGGAATAAGATGGCAAGTAGATTGGTGAAAGCCAGAGAGAAGAACTGAGTTCCACGGTCAAGCCAGGAAGGGATGGTCAGAGATGATCAGAGATTCAGATATCTGGGTAATTGGACTAGATGACCTTTAAGATTCCCCTTTTAGTCTATCAATTTTCTGTGACTCTCTCTGGGGCCTCCACTCATTATCTGGGCAGATTAGACTTGAAATATTTGGAAAGTTGGGTGGTATTCTTGTTCATTTCTGCAGAAATGTTTCTCTTCACAGAGACTTTCAAATATTTACACTTTTTAATGTCTCCTAAAATGACGTACATTGATAGGTGGTATTTATGTTAAGGCTCACCAAATGCAGGAATAGTACTGGTGCCTTGGAATAGGCCCACAGTCCCCTTTCTGCAATTCCCAAATACAAAGAGCTCTTGAAAATGTAAATTTTTTAGTAACTTATTTGGTGGCAAAACCTGTCCTAAACTGTCCTGAGTTTTCGTGTGTCTCATTTAGTGTGATTGTTTACATATTTTGCTGCAGAAAGGGTGTTATTTGCAGGATATATGCAAAGTATTCCCTTTCCAAAAATCTAAAAAGTTATGAATTCTAAACACAGCTGGTCCTAAGGGTTTTGAATAAAGAATTGGGGACTTGTAATTTGAAACTTTGGTGTTTTTTTATTTTTTAGCAAATACATTTCTCTTTCTGGTTTAGTAAAAGGTATAGTGTTAATGCTCAGTTGATAAAAGTTATCTTTATGGTTAATCATGCCTCAGGAGGCTAACAATTGACAATTATTAATTGAAAAGATGATTTTTTAAAACCTTTTGTTTTGGCATACCTATGCATCTTCATGTGCAAGCCGCTCCCCCCCCACCCCCCGCCCCGTTCTTAAAGCACTTTTGCCATTCATGTGGAGAAACTTCAAAAGTAGATAAGAAAGAAGAATGTTACTCTTTTTCTCCTTAAGTTCTTTTGGGATCAGAGTTGTGGACCATGACATTTTGAATTAGTGTGTAGTTTTAAAAAATGTAATAGTTGTTCATGGAGACTTTGTACACAAGCTACTCTGAATTTCAATGGGGTCTAGTGCTAACATTTTTCTCATTACCCTGGACTTTCTGTAAGGACATGGTTATGTCAACCAGACTGTTTTGAGTAGAATACTTTCCAGTTTGTGGTACTGACCTCCAGATGGACTTGTTTCAGAATTAACGATAATACAGTAAGAATTCTCTTTCTGTGTTTATTTAATAAGGGTGCATTATTTGTAGATTGTTTCATTTAAATGCTCTAAATAAAGGAAAGTTGGCTGTGGAATCCTTTCTTAGGTTTGAACTTGGTGTTTTCAGTATCACAGTTCGTTTTTTTTCCAGTGTTAATTCAAACCCACAGAGTAAATGTTTCTGTGCTAATGTTTGGATCTATGGTGTTACAGAGGAATGCAGGCAGTAGTTCAGATGGAACCGAAGATTCCGATTTTTCTACAGATCTCGAGCACACAGACAGTTCAGAGAGTGATGGCACATCCCGGCGATCTGCCCGAGTCACCCGCTCCTCAGCCCGACTAAGCCAGAGTTCCCAAGGTAAAAGGCGGCTTCCTTCTTCCTGACCACACCTCACAGCTGACTGGACATCACATTATGGTGCTAGTTACTGTGGAAACTGGTCCCATGTCTTGATGTTGATGACAGAATCTGGTAAAATGCAGAGTAAATGACTGCGAAGTATCAGGTTTTAAAAAATGGTTCTGTTGGGGGTACTGTCCAATTTGTAGACCCAAAGGAACTATGTCTGGTTTAATAGGTGTGTGACACATGTATATCCTGAGTCATTTAATTTTTTATAGATTAGTTTCCCTATCAGTAAAATGAGAATGCTGTCTTTTCACTTTCGTTAGAATGGTTTAGGCCTAGGGGCTTAAAATAGTCTCTTGAACTTGTTATTATAGGAGGCCCAATACTTTTAAAACCACGTTTAATTCTGTAATATAGTCAAGTACAGGTAATAAATATAAATAGTTGACCTAACTATCAATTGTAAATACCGAGAATTTTGCTTTGGTAGTAAAGAATAGAGAATCTTGGTGTCGGAAGGTTCTCTAGTGCAATTAGCTATCTGGGCTTAGATTTGGAGGGTACCCTTAAACCCTCTTGGCTCTGCTCTGGGATTCCCTGGGGAAGAAGGAAAGTTGTAATGAATACAGAAAGCTGATGATCAACAAGCGATAATAAATTAAGAGGGAAAAATTATATTTAGATTAATTATACTTAGAGCGCTTAAACAGTGTTGATTTGGTTAGTGCTTTGTATAAGCATGTTGCAAAATGAGAGAAAAACATCTTTTTTCAAGCAAGAAAGTGGGAACACTCTCTCTCTGCAACTGTTCCTGTATTTATTTATTTATTTTTTTTAATTTTTATTTATTTATTTATTTATGGCTGTGTTGGGTCTTTGTTTCTGTGCGGGCTTTCTCTAGTTGTGGCAAGTGGGGGCCACTCTTCATCGCGGTGCACGGGCCTCTCACTATCGCTGTCTCTCTTGTTGCGGAGCACAGGCTCCAGACGCGCAGGCTCAGTAATTGTGGCTCACGGGCCTAGTTGCTCCACGGCATGTGGGATCTTCCCAGACCAGGGCTCGAACCCGTGTCCCCTGCATTGGCAGGCAGATTCTCAACCACTGCGCCACCAGGGAAGCCCCTTACTTTATTTTTGAATCTAATGTTTGAGCTGAAGTATAGATGTTGTCTCTTGATTTCTCAACTTTTAAGTTTTTATCTTTTGACATAATGGGAGTATTGATAAATGGCTACTATAATTCAGGTACTATGCTATGTACTGGAATACCATGATACAAAAATCATACTTCTGCCCTCAAGGAGCTCACAGTTTAGTTCGGGATGTAAACTGGTATGGTAATGCATTGTGGAACGGGCTCTGAGAGAGGTTTGCATAGAGTACTGTGGAAGCCCAGATATGGAAATCTTATGGGATCTAGTAGGAATTTACAAGTTGAAAGATGGGAAAGTGTTATTATAGGAAGAGGGTACAGTATATGCAAAGGAATGGGCATAAGTGTTCTTAGAAAGTATAATTGGTCATGCCCTGGACACCTGAAAGTTGTAAATATTCAAAATAGCTAGGAATTACATGAGCTCTGGGTCTCTTTCTAGTTATACTTTATGACCACTGAGTCGCACAACTCCATGGGGCACTGTTCACAGTGTGGTCCATGTAAGATGACCCTCTCTAAAGCAAAATATAGACTATCAATACATTGTGAACGGAGCCCCCTGGAGGTATGCAAACTGAAAACCTAGCTATGTGCTAACTTTTACACAAGAGTTTGAGAATTTCAGTTTTCTTCTTTGAAGAATCTGTAAGATATACATTTTAGGATTTTTTGTTGATTAAAATATGCTTTAATTTTAGCTCTGAATTTCTTTTATTCCTTTTTTGAGTGTCATCAGAGTGGAGATGAGAAAAGGCTACTGGGTGCTTCAGAATAGATTTCTCTATCCAAAAGAATTTTAAAAGTTGTAGTCTTGCCTTGCCCTTTACGAGTCTAATATTATGTTGCTTCAGGGTATCAGATAGGGTAATCAGGAAGAAAAAAGAGATCCTTAAGGAAAGGAAATATTCGTATATTGATATACCTTTAGTAGTAGAGCATCTGTTTTCTGGTGGGTTAGAGTAAGGGAAGAAAGAGAGGACGTAGCTAATATTTATAAAGCACTAGATTTAGCTACCTAGGGATCGTGTTAGGTGCCTTACATGAATTATTCCACTTATTCTCACACAAAATGTATGAGGAATATGCTACTAGTTTTCCCCCATTTTTTATAGACCAGGAAAGAGGCTTGGAGAGATTAACTTGCCCAGGATGCCACAGCTAGTTAGTATGATGAAGTGGAATTGAATCTCGTTCAGTCTTGATTCCAGAGCCTAAACTATTAATTCCTTGCTGTATTGCATCTCTATACCTGATCTATTTTGCTTATATTTAGTTCAATAAAATGGATATTTTGAGGATTTGTTGGATTTTTTGAAATATGAAGAGGAGGGCCTACGTGCTAATAAGTCATACCGCTGGGAAATAAAACAGATTTCCTTCTTTTTTCTTTAATTGTTTTATTGTTTTTAAAAATCGGGATCAGATTCCAGTCCTGTTCGAAATTTGCAGTCTTTTGGCACTGAGGAGCCTGCTTATTCTACCAGGAGAGTGACACGTAGTCAGCAGCAGCCTACCCCAGTGACTCCGAAAAAATACCCTCTTCGGCAGACTCGTTCATCTGGCTCAGAAACTGAGCAAGTGGTTGACTTTTCAGATAGAGGTGAGTGGGTGTGGTATGATTTGGACCCATTACAGAGAGGGTCTAGTCAGTTTCCTCTTAAGGGAGGCTTGGAGCCACTGCAGATAGATAGATGCCCAATACAAAATTCAGCTAGGTGAATGCTGTTTGTCTGATTCCTTTTTTGTGTCTTGCTGAGGTCAAGTTTGGTACTCTAGTACTCTTGAGGTCCAGAGTAGCTGGAGTATATTTGATTGGACCTGCAGTAGGCAAAAGGGACTGGGAACCTCTTACCCACAGATGAAGAAGGCTTAAAGCAGATTTTCTTATAGCCATGCTATAAATAAATCTCTGAATTTCTGAAGAGGAGTGACCCATCAGTAATGGGGAATGGTAAGGTATTGAGGTTGTGATTCAGCAGCCCAAATCAGAGGCCTTAGACCAAAGGCTTTAGGCTTTTAGCCTGCCAACACCCCACGGCATGTGTAACTTCCCCAACCAGGGATGGAACCACCGGCCCCTGCAGTGGAAGCGCAGAGTCTTAACCACTAGACCACCAGGGAAGTCTGGTCAACAAAAAAGTTTTGTTGCCAGTATTTGAAAAAACAAAAGAGTTCATGTAAAAACCTGAGTTATTAGTTTCTTTTAAAAAATGGAAAGCTCTGGGAACATTAGGTGGCCATTCACCACAGTAATAATTGGCTGGAACTGAGTAGTAGTTGTCCCCTTGAGAGGGACAATCAGCTCTCAGTTTGGCCTTGCTCAGCCCCGGTAGGCATTTGGTTTGCAACCCCTGATTTAGAGTTAGTCAGGTCCATTCACACTCTCACACCAAGTCTGTTCAGTGTCATCCAGAAAGAACTATTTTCATTTATCTTCCATCCTGTGTATCTCCTGGAAGGAGAGTGGGGTGGTAATGTTTTTTAAAGATTTATTCCCATCCAGTTTTGATTACCCATGATTTGGGGCTTGGGAGAAACACAGATAAGTAAAATGCATTAGGTAAACTCCAAATGGAATTTTAGTCAGGATTTAAAGTTGCAAAAGAGGAATGATGTTATTAGTTTCTCTTCATTTTCTATTCAGTTTTATGGCAGATAAGTGGCTAGAAGTTACTGGTTAAATCGTAGAAAGAGGATCTTGGAAAGCCCATAAGCTCTTCTGAATATAATAACCCTCTAAATAAAATATACCCCATTCATGAGTTCTACCAATTGCTTTTACTTTAGAAACTAAAAATACAGCTGATCATGATGAGTCTCCACCTCGAACGCCAACTGGAAACGCCCCTTCTTCTGAGTCTGATATAGACATCTCCAGCCCCAACGTTTCTCACGATGAGAGCATTGCCAAGGACATGTCCTTGAAGGACTCGGGCAGTGATCTCTCTCATCGCCCCAAGCGCCGCCGCTTCCATGAAAGCTACAATTTCAATATGAAGTGTCCTACACCAGGCTGTAACTCCCTAGGTAAGTGTGCCCAAGCCTCATGACACCCTGTGATATGTGGTTCTCTCTCCCTCTGGAATTAGGATCACCCAGAAATGTTTAGTGTTCCATTGCGACTTAGCTTCTTAGGCTCTTCAGTGATCATGCCTCAGAATAACTCTGAATTGCCCGCTTGAATAAAAGCATCTCTGGGACTTCCCTAGTGGCGCAGTGGTTAAGAATCCGCCCGCCATTGCAGGGGACACGGGTTGCAGCCCTGGTCCGGGAAGATCCCACATGCCGCGGAGCACCTAAGCCCGTGCGCCACAACTACTGAGCCTGCGCTCTAGAGCCTGCGAGCCGCAACTGCCGAAGCCTGCGTGCATAGAGCCCGTGCTCCGCCACAAGAGAAGCCATCGCAATGAGAAGCCCGCGCACCACAACGAAGAGTTAACCCCCGCTCTCTGCATCTAGAGAAAGCCTGCGCGAAGCAATGAAGACCCAACGCAGCCAAAAAAAAAAAAGCATCTCTGCTTCTTGGACTCTTATCCATAGTAACAGATTTGGTTACAAGGAAATTAACTGTGATGGGCCATTCAGTTTATTGAGAGCTTTTCCCAGAGAAAAATTCTCTCATTTTTCCAGCGAAACCAAAACAGAAAACCAGTTATCTCTAAATATCTCATTGTGCGGTGCATAGTTCAAGTTTACTGAGGACTAATAGACTGTAAGTTAGTGGTGAATAATGGTTGTATGGCTATAGCTATTAAGGAAATGAGAGAAGCAGATTTTTTTTGGTCAAGAGGCTCTGAAGGTAAGGAGTACAGATGAGACCCTGGCCTTTTGTGACTTCTGTAGTTTTAGGTCTTGTGGCTTTGTGTGCTTTAGTAAGTATAAACTAGATAAGCATTTCTTCACAGATAGATGAATATTTCATTGTTTTCTTATGACTTATTTTTCCCCCTTACTGAGGGATTCTAGTAATGGTTTAAAAACCTTATTTGTGCTCCTTAAGTGAGATTAGGTGCAAATGTTGGGCTAAGCTTTTGTCTAGAGTTGAAAGGTGCTGATTGGAAGATAAGGGGCCTCTCTTTCTATCTACAAATTTAGCTTTGGGGGACTTCCCTGGTGGCGCAATGGTTAAGAATCCGCCTGCCAATTCAGGGGGCACGGGTTTGAGCCCTGGTCCGGGAAGATCCCACATGCCGCAGAGCACCTAAGCCTGTGCTCCACAAATACTGAGCCTGCACTCTAGAGCCCGCGAGCCACAACTGCAGAGCCCATGTGCCACAACTACTGAAGCCTGCATGCCTACAGCCCGTGCTCCGCAGCAAGAGAAGCCACCGCAATGAGAAGCACACACACCGCAACGAAGACCCAACACAGCCAAAAATAAATAAATTAAAAAAAAAAAATTTAGCCTTTGAATGTGGCCACCAGGTTCAGAAAAAAAGTAGAACGGAGTAAGTTGCTGCTTTGCAGACCACCAGTACATTTTCCCTAGTATTTTATTTATTTGGATCCTTTCCTGTTCTTAGCAGCAGTTTCTTAGGTAATTTCAAGCCATCAAAATGCATAAATAAAGCAAAAGTTCCCGTGAACACTATACCAGTTGTTACTCAAGGTAGTTGTTTCAGGCCTAAATCAATTTCCTTGAGATAAATAATGAAAAACTAAGAATAGACAGTATATAATCACTAGTACAAGATATAGCTAATGTGCTTTCAGACGGTAAGAGGATCTCGTTGCCACACAGCAGAAGAAGGAATTTTCCTCAGCTCTGCTTGTTGCTATCCACGCATCCTTAGATTGTTACTTTTATTTTATGTACTATGTGTAATCAGTCATTCAATACTTATTGACTGTTTTAAATTCTGGGGGTGGAGTTGTGAACATGTCAAATTCCCTACACTCATGTAGCTTATAGTCTAACTGGGGAAGGCAAAACAGATGTGTAATACATCAGCTGGAGATGTGTGCTGTGAAGGGTAGGATACCGCACATACACACAAGCGTGTGTGAGTTGGGAAAGCCACTCTGATATGCTGATATTTGAGCAGAAACCTGAGATAAGTGAGAGAGTGAACCATTTGAGTATCGGGGGGATAAGCATTATGGGTAGAGGGAACAGCAAGTGCACAGGGTCTGGGGCAGGAGAATGCTTAACCTCTTTGAGGAGTATTTTTTTTTGGTGGGGTGGGGGGTGCTGCGCTGTGCAGCATGCAGGGTCTTAGTTTCCTGACCAGGGGTCAACCCGTGCCCTCTGCACTGGGAGCGCGGAGTCTTAACCACTGGACCGCCAGGGACGTCCCTTTGAGGAGTACTTTAGGGGCCAATATGCCTGGAGCAGATAGACCAGAATGGGGAGGAGGAGACAGACCAGAATGAGGTTAGAGTGGGGGACTGATTCTGTGTTATTTATGCCCTGGACTCAGCACCCTTAATGTGGTAGACCAGAGGGTAAATATAAATCTGTTGCATCACAGGAAAGGTTACTTTGACTTTTGGTTTTAATGTATTGGCAAAGTTTGAAAAGTATGAACCTGAGCTTCCAAAATTATTCTGGATCCTGTTCCACCCTTCATCTTAGGCAAAACAGTGTCGTTAATTTTTTTTTTTTTGGTAATTTTGATATGAAAGTAGGATGTGCTTTTGAAAAATTAAAACCCTACAGGAGATCTTGAGTGCTAAGTAAAAGTTTTCCTTCACTCATATCCCCAGAACCATGCCCTAGATATAAAACTACTATTGGTAGTTTTTTATGAATGCTGATAAGTTTCTATACATATATAGCACACGTGTATATGTACATGTATTTCTTTTTTTGTTATTTATAAAAAGGAAAATATACAGTGGTTTGACATCTTAGATATTTTACTTATTGGCACTCACAGGTCCATCTGTTTAAAGGATATTGAGAATTCCATTATGTTGAAAGTTCAGAAATTATTTAAATTGCCCTGTATTGATTGACATTTATATTGTTTCTCATATTTTAACTTTTTTTTCTTAAAGCTATTTTGAACAGTACTGTAATTGATAGCCTTGTATGTATGTATTTTGGTGTCTTTCTAGAAAATCTGTTGGATAAATTCATAGCAGTGGAATTGCTAGGTCAACAGAACAGCTACCATTTTTAAACTTTTAATATAGACATATTGGTTGTAGTTTACATATTATAAAATAAAACAAACTTGAGTAATTTATTCAGAAGTTATGGATGCGTAGTATCTAAAAAGCTTGCTATAGCAGTGATACTTTACATTTTGTACATAGTGTTTGATCAGTGAGGGTAGTTTTTTGTGTCTAAGATAAATGTGTGGATCTCTAAGATTACGTTTTAAATAATATAGTCCTGGAGAAATGGCAGCCTGCCTATCATATATTAACTCCCCTCTCCCCCAGTACTTGGACTGTTTTTACCCTTTACTTATTTATTTTTTGGTTGCGCTGCAAGGCTTGTGGGATCTTAGTTCTGCGACCAGAGATCAAACCCAGGCCCTTGGCAGTGAGAGCATGGAGCCCTGACCACTGGGCCACCAGGGATTCCCTGTTTTTACCCTTTAAAGCTTACTCTGTAAATCTTGTATAATTTTTAAATCCCTTTTAAATGTCTCCTTTACCCCAAGAAAGATAAAGGTTTTTGTAGATTTGCAATTTAGCTTAGCTAATTTATCTTTTTATCTAATTAGCCTTGGCTCACCATCCCTCTCAATCTTAGGTGTTTGATAAACCTTTTGATTGAAGGGACATATAAAAATGAAATAATCAATTCTCTGTGTATTTTCACAAACCACATGAGAAATAGAAAAATGAAGAGATACCCCTTTAGATAAAATGAGCTTTCTGTATTGTTTTTCCTAATATCTTCATCTTCCCATCTTAAGAGGGCCTTGTGCAAACTGCCTGTTTAAAAGTTTGATTATGTATTTTATAAATAAATGAATGAATGAATAATATAAAAGTTTGATTATAGAAGAAGGCTAAATCTTTAAACAAAACCAGCCACCCCTCCAAAAGAATGAATATATTTAATCTGGTCCAAAATTATCAAGGTATGTTTCCTTATATGATAGAAAAGGCCACTTCCTTCTCCATTTTTCATAAGTTTCTTTTGATTTTTGAAAGAAGTTCAGGGGCTTCCCTGGTGGCACAGTGGTTGAGAATCCGCCTGCCATTGCAGGGGACACGGGTTCG
Organism: Balaenoptera borealis; assembly: GCF_965194805.1. Taxonomy (NCBI): domain Eukaryota; kingdom Metazoa; phylum Chordata; class Mammalia; order Artiodactyla; family Balaenopteridae; genus Balaenoptera; species Balaenoptera borealis. The sequence continues at coordinate 24,427,870 of NC_138879.1, read as the reverse complement.
AGCCCTGGTCCAGGAAGATCCCACATGCCGTGGAGCAACTAAGCCCGTGCGCCACATCTACTGAGCCTGTGCTCTAGAGCCCGCAAGTCACAACTACTGAGCCTGTGTGCCGCAACTGTTGAAGCCCGCACACCTAGAGCCTGTGCTCCACAACAAGAGAAGCCCCCCGCAATGAGAAGCCCGTGCACCGCAACGAAGAGTAGCTCCCACTTGCCACAACTAGAGAAAGCCCGTGTGCAGCAATGAAGACCCAATGCAGCCGAAAATAAATAAATAAATAAATTTATTTTTAAAAAAGGACTTCCCTGATGGCACAGTGGTTAAGAATCCACCTGCCAATGCAGGGGACACAGGTTCGAGCCCTGGTCCGGGAGTATCCCACATGCCGCGGAGCATCTAAGCCCGTGTGCCACAACTACTGAGCCTGCGCTCTAGAGCCTGAGAGCCACAGCTACTGAGCCCACATGCCACAACTACTGAAGCCCGCGTGCCTAGAGCCCATTTTCCACAGAAGAGAAGCCACCGCAATGAGAAGCCCGTGCACTGCGATGAAGAGCAGCTCCTGCTCGCTGCAAGTAGAGAAAGCCCGCGCACAGCAATGAAGACCCAACACAGCCAAAAAAAAAAAAAGTTCAATTCAGATTGGATAACATTGCATAACAGAAAGGAAAGTACTTACTATACATATGACTTGATCAATTTAGCATAGGAAAGTTAAATTCCACCAAAAGAAAATATTCTTGCTTGTAACTTTGTGCCTTTTATTTTTATTTATTTATTTAAATTTGTTTATTTATTTTTGGCTGCATTGGGTCTTCGTGGCTGCGCACGGGCTTTCTCTAGTTGCGGTGAGCAGGGGCTACTCTTCGTTGTGGTATGCGAGCTTCTCATTGCAGTGGCTTCTCGTTGCGGAGCACAGGCTCTAGGTGCGCGGGCTTCAGTAGTTGTGGCACACGGGCTCGGTTGCTCTGCGGCATGTGGGATCTTCCCGGACCAGGGCTCAAACCCGCGTCCTCTGCATTGGCAGGCGGATTCTTAACCACTGCGCCACCAGGGAAGCCCAACTTTGTGCCTTTTAAATAAGTTTATGGGCTTAATGACATTTTGGAATTTGAGAAATAATTATCAGAAAAGAAGGAACTATAATTTATACTGAATATATGCAAATGTGTTCAAAGATGCTAGGTCCAACCTGTGGAAGAAAAGAATTTATTGTGGGTGCAAGTTATGACCCTAACAGTACTTACCTTTGATGGATTTAATCTGTAATCAGACATGTACGTGATAAAATGATACCGTAAAAAAAGGTAGAGGAAGGTAGAGAAAAATATGACTTTACAAGCTTAAATCTTTCATCTTGAGATTAAGTTTTTTCCTCCTTTAACAGGACACCTTACAGGAAAACACGAGAGACATTTCTCTATATCAGGATGCCCTCTTTATCATAACCTCTCAGCTGATGAATGCAAGGTAATGGTATTGTCATTTATTCAACATATACTTATTGAGTGCTTACCATTTGCCAGGCACTTTGCTAAACAGTAGGGATACAGTGTGAACAAAATGGGCAAGGTCCATGTTCTTACATTCTAGTGGAGGAAACATTATAAAAAACAACTGTGTTTTAAAAAAAAACAACGGACAAATGAATTATTCTATGTAATGAGTGTTTTGAGAGAAATTAACAATGAGATTATCTATGGAATATTTGGAACATCATCCTCTAAGTGCTTTGATATTTTCTGTTGAAAATTATCTTCAAAGATTGCTAGGGACCTTTTCCATAAGGAATAATTTGCATAAATATGTGATCTCAATATTTATGCATTAGTTTCTCTTCTTATAAATCTATGAGGACATTTTGCTTTTTAAAAGTTTTTCAAAATTCTTTTCCTCTTTCTTTGTCTGTTTCTGTGGAATACTTTTCGTTTTGTTACTCTCAATCACGCCTACTCTTGGCTAATTCTTGTCTTACATTCTTGAAAAATATAGTTCTAAATAAGCTTTGGGATTTGGAATAATGGATTTAGGAGTAGAGCCTAAGATCCTGTTTTGTATGTTTCTGTATGGGTTGTTGCTACCAAGGAGGAACCAAGAAACTAATTATGGGCAAGCAGGAGTTGAAAATGTTACTAATTAAATGCATTGCTCAGGTAGTATTTGGGCAGGTTACCCAAGTTGGTTAGACCAAAGTATTAATTGTTGTTTTTGTGGTTGTTATTTTGCTAAGAAGGCCAGGATAACAGGTTTATTCCTGTTTGGGCCAGTTTCCTCCTGAGAAAAATGAGATTCCCCAGGTAACATTAATTCTCCCTGATTCAGGAATGTGTTCTCTTATTTACAAGTAGACCACAGGAGGGAAAGTTTCATTCTGTGTTGTGTTTAGTCTTTCAGCAAAGTAGCATACTTTCAATGCTTACGTGGATTTTGAGGTTGTGGATACTTACTCTGATCTTCCTTCATCCCAAATCTCTCACATAAGCAAGGCCGTTTCTTCTGCTCTCTGTAGAAGTGGTAGGTCTTCCCATTATCTTCCCATCAGTGTGAGACCAGAGCAAAACAGGAGCAGCTCTTCCAACATCTGCATCAGAAGCTGACAAGGCATTAGATGCTTCTTTCTCTGAAAATAACTGTGATCTCTGGTTTTTGAGACTTGTCCGTTACCACTTGTCTTTAAATATAACGATCTGATACTATGGATGGTTTTACATAAAAGTCTTCTTAAGGTATAACTTTTTAAATTGTTGGCTAATAGCAGTATGAACATGTTGCCTTAAGCAATTTATTTTTTAAAAAAGAAAAAGAAAATTTTCAGTGTGGGGAAGAAAATTCTGAAAAAAGGAACGCATTTCTTCAACTTTCCTCTTTTGTGCTCTTTTTTACAAGGGGAATCAGGCTCAGCATAATCTGTCTTTACTACTGGACCATGTGCTTGTGGGGATCAGGAGAATTTCTGAAAGATACATGTTTTTATTACATTTAGAATCCCAAATGGAAAGATTAGGCTAATTCCTCACATTTACTAAAAGCCCCAGAGTTTTTAAAGTACTTGCATGTACAGAATTACTCTGAGTTTTCCAGTAAATGATTGCAATCAGTGATATTACCATTTTTATTCAGTCAAAAGACTGAATTCAATGAGTTTACATTTTCATGGAGGAAGGCAAAATCAACATATAAAATTAGTAAGCAATTAAGAATTTCGTGTAGTGGTAATGTTCTGAGAAATGAAACGGGAAACAGAGAGTGACTGTTTTGGGGGTGACAGGGTATGGCACTGCTTTTGCTTGGGCTGTGGAGAAAGACATTTTATCTGAGTCATGGGTGACGGCAAAGAGGCAGTTAGTTGTGTCTAGGTCCTGAGTAGAAGGATGGGCAAACACAAAGGCCGTGAGACAGGGATAAATGGTTGCATTTGAAGGGTGGAAAGTAGGCCAGTGTGGCTGGAATGTGATGGGAAATGAAGAAGCAGGATCCATATCATGAAGGACCTGTAGGCCTTGGCAAAAGGAGTATGCTTTTGTTCTGACGGCCGTGGGAGGCATTCGGAGGGCTTTAACAGAGGCGTGGTGTAATATCAACACTGTTTAAAAATCACAGCTTGCTGGTATGTGGAGAGTGGACTGGAGGGGGCAGGAGTTGACACAGGGTAGACAGGCTGTGTCTGAGGCTTAGGCAGTAGATGGTGGCCTGGTCTAGTGTCATCGTCAGTGGAGATGGTCAGAATTGGTTGGACTCAGGATATGTTTTGGAGGGGGGCAGCCTGATAGAGTTGCTGATGAATTCATTGTGAGGTGGGAGAGAAAGAGAACAATCAAGCATGACGTTCAAGTTTTTGACCTGATCAGTTGTTTAGAAAGTGTTGCTATTTATTGCTACAGGGAAGATTTGGGGTGGAGCAGATTTGTGGGAGAGCGTCAGTCACTCTGTTTTGACCATGCTGAGTTTTAGTGTTGATGTAGAATAGGGAGTTGGATATGAGTCCTCACTGCCCAGAAGATGAATCTGAGACTTGGAGAGCTAATGTGATTTGTCTAAGGTCATAACTACAGAGTTAAGTTTCTCTGTAGACTTGATCCCAAGTATCTAACCTTTTCTTTGTACTTCTTTACTCTGTTCTTACACTTCCTCACACATACTGTTGCACAATGGAAAGAGTACAGAGGCTCAGAGTCATCAGACTTACTTAAAATCTTAGCTTTACCACCACCTAGCTGTAATTATTTCACTTCTCTGATTCTCGGATAATGGCTGAGAAAACAGAATGTGAAGCTTGCCTTATCTATTTCTTATAGAGATTGTGATAATAAATGTGAAGACCCTTTGAAAGTAAAAGTACAGTGTAAATTCAAGGGATTACTGTTGTATTCTTGCACTTTAAGTAAACATAGTCTTAGAGGCAGGTGGATTGATTGACGTTGTTGATGGTTGCAGGTGAGAGCACAGAGCCGGGATAAGCAGATAGAAGAAAGGATGCTGTCCCACAGGCAAGATGACAACAACAGGCATGCAACCAGGCACCAGGTACGGGCCTTGTTAAAGCTCTGGCCATTTACAGTTTGAGAGCCAAGTCTTGGATCTCCTCTGCCCTGTAATGGTCTTTAGGTATATCCATGCCTCGTTTTCTATGCTGTGTCTGGATAACGGGTCTTCCGGTCATAAACTTAGAATCGTACTTTTTCCAAATAGTGAATTTTCAAGAAAAAAACTTCTACCTCATAAAAGAAGGAATCATGCTACCTAGAATAATAATAATAATGGTAATAATAATATTAGTAATAATAGGTAATCTTGATTATTTGAAAGATTATACTTGCTGCTCTATTTCCTTATTTGCATCCACTTTCTAACCCATCATAATTTACTTTCAGGCCCCTCTGCTCTGGTGGTATGTTTCCAATGTCACCAGTGACTTCCTTAGCATTTGACGCTTGTTGTTTATGTCAGTTTTCTTCTACTTCTCTTTTCTGTTGGATTCCAAGATGGTGCTTCGCTCTAATCTTTCTGCCTCTCTGAACATTCATGCCCATTGATTACATTTAATTTCTTGTTCCCCGCTGAATGCCTTTGGTCTTTCTCTTGCTGTTTTTCTCCCTAGAACTCTATACTTATACCAAGAAGAGATTGTGTTTCTCCTTCAAGGCCTTGTGCAACTCTTAGCTGTTGTAGGAATTCTTCCCAAATCTTCTACCATTAATGAATTTCTTCCGCATGTATTCCTATCTGCAGTGTTCTCAGATTGTTAGTTTAGCCTTTGGCACATATTATATACCCATAGCTCATCATATGGATGTCTGTTTCTGTGGTTAGATTATAAGTGGATAGCAGAGGAGGCATGGTGATGAGGGAGAAGTTTGACTTTGGAGCCAAACAGATCTGGATTTGAATACGGCGATTGTGTTACTCTAGCTGTGTGGTCTTGGGCAGGTCAGCTAACCTCCCTAAACTTTATTTCCTTGAATAATACCTACCTGGCAGTGTAGTCAGCTAAATTATGCATGTAAAGTACCTGTTCCCAGTGCTTGGCAGGTGAAAGCACTCTACACTTGTCTTCATTGTCTATCTTGGATTCTAAATCAGTTTTTAAATTTTTATTCATTTTCGTATCAGTACTTGGAAAACTGTAAGCATTCAATAAAATGCCTATTGAATTGAAATGATCTTTTATTCCTGTTGCTTCCATCCTTAGTTTATATTCTGTTTGGATTAATATTAAAATATTATACATTTCCTGAGCTCGTATTAACTGATAGGGTAGTGTTCTAGGTGATGAGGGAACCCCATTTGGAGTTTTAAAATTACCGCAGTATTCACAGGGTGCCCGTAACGCATCTGGCGTCCCCGCCCCGTCTTTGGTGTATGTTACTTTCATTTAGAAACTTAATTACATAATGAGTTTTCTAGCTAACCTCAATTTTCTCCTTCTTTTTAGGCACCAACAGAGAGGCAGTTGCGATATAAGGAAAAGGTTGCTGAACTCAGGAAGAAAAGAAATTCTGGGCTGAGCAAAGAACAGAAAGAGAAATATATGGTGAGAAAAAGTTAAATATTTAATTACCATGAACTCTTGCTATCACATTTGATTCTTTTTGGTTACTGAGATTCTGCTTTTCACATTTGCCATTTGGTGTGCTCTGTAAGTAACAGGACTCTTCGCTGGCAGTTAGAATTCACTATATATACTTCCCCAATACGAGTGGAACTGGGAGTCCTCGAAAAACAAAATACTGTTAGAATTTAGATGAAAAAAAATTGAATCCTTTTAGTTTGTAAACCTCACTTTAGGTTTAAAGGGTTAAATTTACCCGCTCGAACAAATTTCATGATGTTGGAGATGTCTGTGTAAGGAAGAATATTCAAGCTAAGCAGTAGTGCATTTCCTTTAATGGAAGAATAGAATACCTACATGATAAAAGGTATTAATTGGGTGATACATTGTATAATAGGTCTTTTTGTAGTATTTTAATTTATTTTTCTAGTTTTAAAAGTAGTGCACGTTTGTAATAAAAAATATAGAACAATTAAGGAAAGTATTCAGAAATAAACACTAATCCTATTACGTAAAAATAACCACAGCTAGCATTTTGGGATATAACTTTCTAGCTTTTTACAATGCCTTATTTACATAGTTTGGATATTACTATAAGTACAGCTTTTAATTCTGTGTTTTCATTTACCTATCTTAAGCTGATTTCCCCATTTTATTAAAAATTCTTCCAAAAATTTTTTGCACAAAATATTAATTTTTAAGTAAAGATTTATTATAAATATCTTCATAGCGTTTACTTTGAAAATACCAACTATAGGAAAGAAAAATTAAAAAAAAAAATCACCCTCCCAGATATAAACCACTGTTAACGTTTTGGCATCTTCTTCTGATGTGTATTTTTATTTTTCCATGGAGTTGGACTCTTTGTTTCTTTAGTCATTAGAATAGATTATTAAAAGTATGGTTTGTGAATACTTAGCATGGCTTCATTAAGACAGAAATATGCCCAACTATGTATTTGCCTTTGGGGTAGTCATCACTGTCTTAAAAATGATACCCTTACGAGTAAATGGAGATGGTCCAGTTTGAGATGTGTGGAGGCTGTGGGGTGAGTTTGTAGCTAAACACCTGCTCCAGACTGTGCTGGGTTTGTAGAGAGAGGGAAGGCTCTAGAAGTGGGCTGTTGGGGGGAAGTTGTATGCTTCCCCTCTGTCTTGTTCAGTTTTTTTATCTACAAGTTGGGTAGAGGTGTAATAATACGATAATACCATTTATTGAGTTCTTATGTGCTAGGTAGGCACTGTGGTTATGTTGCTCCCATAATCTTTGTTACAAAGATGGATGGTATTTCACCTGTTTTATAGATGGGAAACTGAGATTTAGAGAGGTAATTTTCCCAGAATCATACAGGTAGAGAGAGTGTCTGAAGTAAAAGCTGAAATTTACCTTACATTTGCTTTCCACTAGTTTGGGCTAGGTTATTTGGACTGAACCTTCCTGGTAAAAATGCTGGATAGGATTTTTTAAAGCTTTTTAAAAAAAATTCATGAAACTAGAAGAAATAACTTATACTTAAAACCCAAGTATTAGATAACAGCCCAAATTTAAAAAGATATCCATCAGATGGGGCCAGATTAAGCGGAAGAAATTTTAATAGGGGTAAAGATGCTGGTGGGTGGTTTCTTCATATGATAATATATGAGCGAAGTCTACTGAGTTCTTCCTGGGATGAGCCATCTGCTCCTCTAAACAACCATTATCTTCTATTCTCTGGGTAGGAGGTGGAGTCTAGGACAGAGTGGGAAGGGCTAGAATCAAAGGTTAAAAGCCAAGTTTCCCGTGTGGAATTTCTTGTGAAAGGATATTTGTGTAGTGACTGCCATGGTAAGATTTGTTACTTATTTAAAACTGGATTATTTCTATGATTCTAATTTTCTCTGTCTGTTCTGTCCCTTGTTCTTGCTTAATATTGAGTAAAACATTTCTCAGAGGCCAGCCTTTTTTCCAGTGCACTTGAGCTGGAGTTCTAAAGTGGGAGCATTACGGTACCTTTGGTGGATCGTGTAGTGGTGGGTGCTGCAGCAGTTCAAGTGAAAGAGTTTGCAAAAGACTGCTTAGTCCAACTGCCCCTTCCTACCTGCAGATTTTATTCAGTCTAAAATCTTAGACTCGAAGGCTTAGAGATTCTAGTTTTTATTTGGTTTTGTTTTTAAATGGGGAGTATCCACCAAGGTTCCTTCCAGATCTCAGGATTCTAGGAATTGGTAGTGCCTTTGGGTTTGTTATATTTTATTTCTTTGTATTGTCACGCACGTTTTCAGAGAAAGAAATGGAAGCATAGAGTTCCAAAGAATGAAACTCACTTTTGGAGAGATTATAAGAGCATTTCCTTTCCAGGTTCACTAGGGTGGGTAGTGGGTGTCTTCTGGAATTAACCTGTCTGATAAATAGTTTATTTTGTACTCAATCCCTAGTGCCTAGTATAATGCCTAGGAAATAGTAGGCACTAAATAAATAGCTTACGGTTGTTCCTGGCCCTCTGGTTGGCATCCATTGAAATGCAATAGATTAAGTTCTGAGAAGCAGAGAGTATCACGCTCTGGTTATTTTCCTAGGAACACAGGCAGACCTATGGGAACACTCGGGAACCTCTTTTGGAAAACCTGACTAGCGAGTATGACTTGGATCTTTTCCGAAGAGCACAAGCCCGGGCTTCAGAGGATCTGGTGAGTAGTAAAACCTCCAAGCTGAGGACCACTTGGGAGGGACACTTGGAACTGCCAAGAAAAATGATGAGCAGTCAGTTTGATGGGGATTAAATATACCTTGCTGGTTGACTCTTTCCCCTTCCCCCAGCCATCCTTATTTGAGAATTTCTTCCTTCCCATTCATATTTAAAATTAATTACCCCTCCTCCCTTCCCTTGTCCCTTAAAGTTTTTCCTCCCCACCTCAACTCCTGGAAGGACCTGTTTGGTGTAGGTGGTTAGCTGGGTAAAACAACAGGTATCCCTTTGTGTCAGGTGGGTCATTTGCAATTCCGAGAACCTGTAGACTGGGAGATAACCCCTCTCTGTTGTCCTCTTAACCGAAACAGGAACTCCCCTTTGCAGGGTTGCCTCAGCCCTTCATTACAGCTATAAAAGAATAAAAAGAATGGTGAAAAGGAATAATGGACACAGTTGTTGTCAGATATTTTAGAATTATTCTTTGACACAGCCTAGTTTCATGTATTAAGATGGTTTCCTCTTCTGATTTTTATTTATAGTTACCATTTAGTTTTGATTCCCTAGGCAGAATTTTCAACAATTTTGCTTTAAGAAAATTGTGATTGAGGGGTCTTCCCTGGTGGTCTAGTGGTTAAGACTCTGTGCTTCCATTGCAGGGGGCATGGGTTTGATCCCTAGTCTGGGAACTAAGATTCCTCATGATGCACGGTGCGGCCAAAAAAAAGAAAATTGTGATTGAGTTTACCTCGGATTTAATGAATTAAATGTCTTCAAGGAAATTTAGCTTGTAAAGTGAATTTCATCTTCCTCTTTAAAAAAATTATATTGAATACTTTATTTAAAAATTCTCGAATAGACTTGTTGGAAGTTATGTGGGAGGCAGGGTTTGATAGCTGCCCTTGGCTAGGCTGGGTTGCTGCTGCTGGTTTTCTCTATCCTACCCTGGAACAGAGCATTTCCTAGGCCAGCTTTTCACAACTCTTTACCTGGTTATTCAGAATTATTTCTGTAGCCAACTCATAGCCGCTGAGTGGGGACAGGCATCCAAAAATATCTTCTACTTTCTAGCTTTAGATTCCAGAATTAAAGCATCATCCCTCTTTCAAAAATATTTTTTAAAGGACCTAAGTTGAGAAGATGGCTGCCATGGGTGTATGTCATGCAGATCCTCGCAGCTTTATAAAAGCTGCAGATATGTAAAGCATAGTCTAGAGAATCTTTTGTTTAGTTTTAGAATGTTTCGTAAAGGTGTAGGGAGTATTTGTGATAGATTGCCTTTTATAATTCAGTTTGGTTCTGGCTGGTAAAAATAAAACTTTACCGAGGACTTGTTCTGATGTTCAGGAGATGAGGCCCAAAGTGTGGTAGGGAGCAGAGAAAAGCCACTACTGAGATCTGTGCTCTGGGCAGTGCAGATAGTACATTTTCTATAAGCTTCGTGGTTCTGGTTATCTGTGCTCCTGTCGTTCTCTTCAGTGCAAGTTTCTCATGAGATAGAAGCCAAATGTCATATTTTTTTTTCTCATAACCTAGCATGGTGGCGTGCACACAGCTTAAAACTACAGAAATGATCAATTCTAATCCTCCTTGGACTTAATTTCTTGTCTACAATAGGAGAAGTTAAGGCTGCAAGGCCAAATCACAGAGGGGAGCAACATGATTAAAACAATTGCTTTTGGTCGCTATGAGCTTGATACGTGGTACCATTCTCCCTATCCTGAGGAATATGCACGACTGGGACGTCTTTACATGTGTGAATTCTGTTTAAAATACATGAAGAGCCAAACAATACTCCGCCGACACATGGTAAGTTGTTTGGGGGTCCATGACCATGGTGGTGATAAGCTATGGGATCTCTAGATTTAGACATCTATCTAAGCACCTCTAAGTGGTCCACAGAAATGGGAGGAAGGCACAGGAAATTGAAAGCCACATTTCAGAGTCGGGATATACAGCCTGTGGCAAGCCTGGGTGGCCCTTAACCACATCCTGTCATACTCATCTCCCTGTCTTTTTTCTTGCTGCCTGCTCTCGTCTGTTTCTCCCTTGGGATATGAATTACCTCTGCCCACAGCTTTTCTGTGTCTCAACTAGATGAAAATAAATGGACTTCATTAGATAGACCTTCATTAGGCAGAACTGGGACGCGACTAACCTTTTGTATCCCTAGCAGCTAGCGTGGGCAGTTAATGCCCCATAAATGTGTGTTAAATGAACACTTGCTTAAGAAAGACAAATTACGAAATTAACAGAATGGGTCCTTAGGTCAGCCTCTCCCTTGAGTTGCTTAGTGTTTTCTGGTTTCTGAATGGTCTTATTCCTGTGAAAATAGGAATAAACACTTGAATCTGATTTTATTGTTGACAAATGTGCTCACTAGGTATTTTGCAGTTTTAAGCCATTTTTCTTTCCCTAGTTATGGAATGAAAAGTCTTGTCTTAAAGGGAATTTCTGCCATGGAGCAGGGTTGGGGAAGGGTCAGAGGTGGAGATTAGTCTGTCAGGCGGGGAAACCTATCTTTTTGCTTATTTCCATAGTCACAATGTAACTGTGGCTCTTAGGCCTTTTAGGGTGTCTCTTTTCCCTTCCCCTTCCGTCTTTATTTCCCAGGATTTCCACATGCTGAGAATCTATAACCCAGACTTCCTATGATTTCTGTCATAACACTCTTCTCCCCAGTTTGGTGATAACTGCTTTTTTGTGTTCCCAGCTCTGGAGTATGTAGTGGCCCAGAACTGCCACTGCTAATTAAGCCCTTTAGACTCCAGCCCCCTAGACGGGGTGGGGAAGGATGTGGGGAGGGGGGAGGGGGAGGGAGGGCAGGTGGGGGATGAGTGAGGACTGGACTCCATGATTGAAGACCATGGAGATAACCTAATTTAGGGTTTGCTATGTGAAAGACTGGTATTTTTATTGATATGAACTGCTTAACTATATATGCCCTTTTTCTTTTTGTTTCTGTTTATTTAGTGGCACTAACCAAGGAAGTAGCTAAAAGGCAAGAAATAGTAGTAGGGGGAGAAAACAAAGGGCCTAGATAAATCTGAGGATCAAGTAAACATTCTGAATATTTGAGGTTCTCTACTGTATTATATGAGTTATAAAAATTGAATTTCAGGAAATAAAAACCTATTTTAATTCACACCTCTGAAGATTCCTATTGCTTTAGGCATCATCACAGAAATGGGCTTTCTTTGGCCATTTGGCCAACAGTTTGGCTTCTGTTTCTGAACAGATAATTGTTGTTAGTTTGCTTATTGTTGGGAAAAGCCAACATGAGTAAAGGTGTGGAGATAGGAACAAACTACAGGTGGAGCTTTCTTGAAACAAGACCAGTTACTGAATATGTGGCCTTACATGTGACAAATTGGGGCATGATTCTTGAGTTGACCAAGAGTCACAATAAAATTTAATAAAAAAATATTCCATATACATATGCCTTTTAAGTGATATTTTAAAAAGTATTTTACATAAAACCTTTTAAAAATTCACCTATTTACAGCAGTGGCTTCCCGGCTGCATTAAATCTATTAGCAATTGAGGGTGAGGAAAGGAGTACCTTGTGCCCCCTTGTGGCCAGGTCAGTGTCCGTTGTCCTGTCTTCCTCCCCCCTCCGCTCCCCCTGCTTCCTGCTGCTCAACCAGGCTTCCTTGCCTTTTTTTTTTTTTTTTTTTTTTTTTAAGCCACAGAAGGACATGCTCCTATTTCATTATAGTATAACAAAGTGAACACTTGGAGAGGGGGGCATGGTTTTTATCACTGGGTCTGTTTTCTAATCTGAAAAAAAGAAGACCGTAATGGTTTAGGTGGTAATGAGAAGTTTCTGGTAAAGGTGAGAGTACCTTTACTTAGCAACTCTCAGCTGCTGGAAATAAGCTGATTAAGAATTTCCTGTTGGCACAAGGCATTTTATAATAAGCTAGGGTATTTTTTTTTATTTATCTTGCTTTTACGTGGTAGATGATTTTAATCTCCTGGGTTGGAACAGTGCCAGAATATAATCCAGAAAACCTGTTCCAAACTGCTATAAAAATACCATAAATATATTGCAGTGACTTTAGAAGCCTTTATTTGTTTCACTAAAAAGAAAATCTGTTTTGCTGTATGTTCTCAAGTTTGTCCAACTGTCCATCTCAGCTAACTAAATTTGACCTGTGATTCCTTTTCCCTTTTGAGCAGCAGTCTTACTGGGAAGGTTTGTTTCTCTGATGTGAGTTCCATTCTCTTGCAGGCTAAGTGTGTGTGGAAACACCCACCCGGAGATGAGATATATCGCAAAGGTTCAATCTCTGTGTTTGAAGTAGATGGCAAGAAAAACAAGGTAAACAGTGCTGACATCAGAAAAAGGGGTGATAGTGTTGTACATTCACAGGTTTCAGAAATTTGTTTTATCTCCATTTCACCTTGTAAAGAAGATAGAGCTCTTCTATTGGCCAAAATACACAATTTCTGCTTCATTAACAATAATGGTATGATCTTTAAATTTTAGGCCTTTATCTGATAAGTATAAGAATCACTGACCCACACATAAACGTTGTTTCTCTACTTCCAGATCTACTGCCAAAACCTGTGCCTGTTGGCCAAGCTTTTTCTGGACCACAAGACATTATATTATGATGTGGAGCCCTTCCTGTTCTATGTTATGACAGAAGCAGACAACACTGGTTGTCACCTGATTGGATATTTTTCCAAGGTCAGCAGGATCTGGAGATTAAGAAGCTGATGACCAGAGCAGGGTGATTGATGTTGGCGTATGGTGACTCAGATCACTGATGGAAAGAGGCAGTTCCCTGGGCAATGATGACAGCCCTTCTCTTAAAGGGGGGCGGGGCGGGGGGTGGAAATACACGTATCAAAGATTATTCAATGAAAGTGTGCAATTCTTTATTAAAAGCTTCTGATTTATTCATTTCTGGACTTGTGGATTGAAGCTGCCCATTAATTACTGGCCAGGGCCCTGCCTACTAACCCACAAGCCCACATCTTGTAGTCAAGCCAACCAACTCTCCTGGCTTTGCTCTCCTCTGTGTTATTAGCTTAAAACCAGGAATACGTTCCTTTTGCCTGGTTTTCTAGCTGGGCTCCTTCAGTTGATAATGCCACTGTGCCTTTAAAGACTCAAGGCCAGATTTTGCTTATGACTTTTTAATATAACAACTTTATTGAAATATAATTCCCCTACCATACAATTCACTCATTTAAAGTGTACGGTGTAGTGGTTTTTAGCATATTCACAGAGTTGTGCAACCACCTGGCAGTCACCACAATCAGTTTTTGTTACCCTAATAAGAAACCCCATACCCATAAGTAGTCACTCCTCATTTCCACTGATTCCCTCCCAACCCCACTGTCTCTATAAGTTTGCCTGTTCTGGGCATTTCACATAAATGGAATCAAGCAATATGTGATTTAATTGTGTTTTGACCCCTTTCCAGAATGGGGACTTACTGTTTGGATTCCCTCCCTTCTCCAGTAGGCAACAGTCTTTTGAAATACTGCTTTTAAAGAGGGCTGCTCTAGACTGACTCAGCGTTCTAAACCTTCTTGCCTTGCTCTGTGCCTGTAAGGAACCCATAGTCAGCCCCCTTAAGATGAGACTGGAAATCTTAGAGCTAGGGAAACCCTGGGATCATCATAAAGGGTGTGGATGTACCAGCTGTGAGCCTGACAGCCGCTCCTCAGGACTAGTTAGCATATATTTTGCAAGCAACCTTGTTTTGTATCTGTGGGACTGCTGACACCTTTGGTTCCAGATTCTCATGACCCGCTCATCTGTTTGCTCTTGATTTTAGGAAAAGAATTCATTCCTCAACTACAATGTATCCTGTATCCTTACCATGCCTCAGTACATGAGACAGGGCTATGGCAAGATGCTCATTGATTTCAGTAAGTGAAACAGGAAAGTCATAAGTTCCACAAGCAGGGACCATGTGAATATTGTTGTTTGTCTTTTTGTCCTGTGATCTGTCTATACAATTCCTGGCACGTAGTGGAATTACACTGGTATTAAGTGAATGAGTAAGTGGAAGAAATCTGAACATTGTCAGTTGGCCTGATACACATTGAACACTCAAATGAATACAGGACCCTGAGTTGGTACCTATCGGTGGGAGGTATAGAGGATAGTAAAGTAAGTTCTTTAGGATTATCCCAGTTTGAGACTTATGAACAGCACATACATGCATAAGGCTTCAAATTTGTTCTTGGGTGTTAGGAATTTTAGTTTTGTAAGCTTTTGTCTAGAGGCAGTCGTCTTATTAATCATGGATTCTGTATTTGGGAATTTGCGTACTCGTTAAAATTTATTCATAAGCCCAAAATCAACCAACATGCCCATGTCAGCCAAAAAAAAAAGTCACCATGCATTCCCAGATGAGGTTAAACAAGGTGCCTTGTTTCGGCTCTCTGTGTTTAAGCAAGTGTCCTTTTCATGGTCTATTAGTACCATGTCATTCATATTTTTGTGCCTTTTTTTTTAATCTTTATTTATGTGGCTGCACCAGGTCTTAGTTGTGTGGGATCTTCGTTGCCTCGTGCGAGATCTTCGTTGTGGTGTGCGGGACCTTTAGTTGCGGCATGCATGCGGGATCTAGTTCCCTGACCAGGAATCAAAACCTGGGCCCCCTGCATTGGGAGCGCGGAGTCTTAACCACTGGACCACCAGGGAAGTCCCCATATTTTTGTGCTTTCCGTTACTGATTTTCTTTTCCTTTTTTTTTTTGGCCGCACCGCACAGCTTGTGGGATCTTAGTTCCCCGATAAGGGATTGAACCTGGGCCCTTGGCAGTGAAAGCGTGGAGTCCCAACTACTGGACCGCCAGGGAATTCACTGTTGCTGATTTTAAATGGTCCCTAAGCGTAGTGCTGAAGTACTGTCTAGGAAGGCTGTGATGTGCCTTACAGAGAAAGTGTGTTTTATAGATAGGTTTTATTCAGGCATACATTATTGTGCTGTTGGCTGTTAGTTCACTGTTAATGAATCAACGATATGTATTAAATAGGTATTTTTAAACAAAAGCACATAAAACGAGGCTATGTATTGATTGGTTGACAAGAATGTGACCAGCAGCCCACAGGAACCTAACCCTGTATCTCCCCTAAGAGCAGTGGTTCAGTGTTCACTGTGACTTTGTAGAATATAACTACTGTAAATAATGAGATTCAGCCGTGTTTTATTCGATATTCACTGTAACATGACATATTTTAGTCAAATTAGAATTCTTAGAAACAGCTTTGTGATCCTTTTTTTTTTTAAGCCATCTGGTAAGAGATGAATCAGGAAATGGCATAATCCACTAAGGGTGTGAGGGGATTGTATATCTTTGAATAGGTAACACCTATTTTATAAACTTAACTTTGTGGAAATTTTCAAACATATACAAAAGTAGCATAATAGTATAATAAACTCCCCTGTAATGATTACCATTTTATGGCCAATCTTGTTTTACCTATAGTCCCACCCTCAACTATTTTGGCATCTCTAAAAGAATAAGGTCTGTTATACTTAAAAAATACCAAAAAACCAAAAAATTCCTTAATGTCATAAATTATACTATTCAAATTTTCCTTATTTTGTGATTTTGTTCTTTTAAAAAAAATTATTTTTACTCAAATCCAGATAGAACTGATATTGGGATTGATAGATGTAGCTTATAAATCACTTTTAGTCTAAAAGTTCCCACTCCATCTCTTTCTTTTTTTTCTTTGCTATTTATTTGTTGAAGAAAGCAGGTTAATTATCCAGTAGAGTTTCCCGGGGTATGAATCTTGCTGACTGCATCCCCATGGTGTTGAAAGTTAGACGTTTAGATGTTAAAACTAGCGACTTAGTGAAATTCAGATAGTATCCATCCCCGTCCCCCTCCCCGCCCCCCACCAGTATTTCATAGGCAGTACTGAGATAACCCATTCTTAAAGTTCAAAAATTTGAAAAAGATTAATAGCTGTATAGTGAAATGGCTTCCCAATCTCTGTTCCCATCTACCCTGTTTTTTGTTTTTGTTTTTGTTTTTGCTTCTCGGCTTTTTTTTTTTTTTTTGGCTGCACCACTTGGCTTGTGGGATCTTAGTTCCCCGACCAGGGATCGAACCCAGGCCCCAGGCAGTGAAAATGCTGAGTCCTAACCACTGGACTGCCAGGGAATTCCTTATCTACCGTGTTCTTAACACATACCTACAGATAACCGTTGATAAGTTTCTAGTGAAGCCTTCCAGAGTTTTTTTAATGTCTATTAGAAGTAAATGTAAATACACATTCATCCCCTTTTGTTTGTACAAAGGCAGCCAACATTGTATTGCATTAAATGACTGAACCCTAATTGATATTGCAAAGCAGACTCTGCTCCTTAAATCTTTTTCCATGTTGGTACATTGTTCTTACTAGGGTGAGACACAGTATCTGTATTGTTCCCTGGCAGGTTATTTGCTTTCCAAAGTGGAAGAAAAAGTTGGCTCCCCAGAGCGTCCACTCTCAGATCTGGGGCTCATAAGCTACCGCAGTTACTGGAAAGAAGTGCTTCTTCGTTACCTGCATAATTTCCAAGGCAAAGAGATTTCTATCAAAGGTTGGTTTTTGACTCTTAGAAAATGGTTGTTCCTCAAGATGTTAGCTCCACTGAATATTCTGACTTTTCTATTTGGCCCTGTTCATGCTTTGTAACCTGCAAAGAAAATGCCCCATTCTGTGTTTCATCTGAATATGAGAGCAGAAGACCCACTAATGTGGACCATTCACTAAAGGTGCCGCAGGATTCCAGAGTGTTTGGCCCTTGGGACTGGTTATATGATTTGGTTTCTTGGGACTGGTTATATGATTTGGTTTCTTACAGAGAAAATGTGTTTTATAGATAGGTTTTATTCAGGTATACGTTATTGCATCTCAAATCTCAGGTTGCTGACACTTTAATTCTCAACAAAAGTCAAGAAAGAAGAAAAACTTCAAGTCTTTTGGCACACACAGGAACTTCTGACATCCCTGAATATTTATGTGAGGATGGAAGAATTTAGTTTGGTCTGTCTTTGACCTTGATTTCTATAGGGGCCAAGTGGTTTCCTGCTGTAATATCCGTCTTCTCTAGTTATTTTAACTGGTCAAATGAATGCTTTGTAAATTTCTTCTGAATAGCTTGGGTCAAGTAGTGAAGATTCCAAACATTTGGAGTCTGCGTCTAGATTTCCTCCAAGGGAAAGGGGGCCTTGGTGGGGCGGGGCGGGGGTGGTGTCTGCATTTTGGCCAAGTTCTCAGTAGCTCTTCTGTTTCAGAAATTAGCCAGGAGACAGCTGTGAATCCTGTGGACATTGTCAGCACTCTGCAAGCCCTTCAGATGCTCAAATACTGGAAAGGAAAACACCTAGTTTTGAAGAGACAGGTAAAGTTACTATCAGCCTCTTGCTCATTGCTTAATGTCCCTTGAGGCCTAGCAGAGCAAAGTGGGGCCTTCACACCTTACAGGTAACCTTCCCTTCGTAAAGGAGTCTGACTCTGCATCCTTTACTTGGTCTCATTGTTAGGCTTATCTTAAGCTCCCGTCTCAGATTTGAATGACAGACGTGTAAGCAGCTCCAGTTAAGCAGCTTTATGTTGCACAGTCATACTTCTATCCTTTGATGATTTTCTTAGATTGGATGAAGAGTGCCTATCTGTGGAGGAGAATCTTCATAAACTCCAGGTCCTGTGGAAGTGGTTTTAAATTCCTTTAACAAATGCCATCGCAACTCATGCCAATTTAAAATTTTTTTAAGTTGACTTGTAACGTTTAATGATGGAAGATGAATGATGATTTTCAGGTCTTACCGAGGGCATAGTAGGAAGAAATGGATTAGGTAGGAGAGCACTAGGTAAATCAAAAGATAATTTTTTTTTATATACCTGTCTCACACCTTAGTATATTATTAAATCTTTGGCCATTTCTTCTTTGCTAATAATCATTTTGGAATCCACTTATAAACATGTATAAGTTGAATGTATATAATAATTTTTCCCATTGTTCTCCCTCAGGACCTGATTGATGAGTGGATAGCCAAAGAGGCCAAAAGATCCAACTCCAATAAAACCATGGATCCAAGCTGTTTAAAATGGACCCCTCCCAAGGGCACTTAAAGTGACCGGTTACTCCGAGCCAGCGAACCCCAGCAGTAGGAATCCGTACCCTAGGGATCTGTCTGTCATTTCTGTTGCTCTTGTGATTGGCAAGTACAGTATCCTTTGGGAAGGCCATCCCCCTCAGGACTGTCCTGGCTCCGACCTTCGTGTACACTGCAGACGCTGGTTCTGAGGAACTGTTGTTTCGGCCTCAGTGAGGTTGCCTGGATGGGATCTGTATTAGACTTGAGTGCAGATCCCTCGTAGCACTGACCCAAGGTGTTCTGTTTTGGTACTGTACCTGTCCAGTCACTGGTTCTCTCCTCTGGCCCCATGAGGTTGTGTCGTGTCTTCTAAACTTTGTAATAGTGCTTCTTCTTGCTGCCCAGTCACCAGACCACCAACTACGGTTACCGCCACCAGGACCTTCCCAGTTACTCCTTACCTGTGTTCTTGGAGGGGCAGGGAAGAGGTAACACTTCTGAGTGTGTGTGTGTCCTGGGAGGGGTCCCTTCCCTTTAGATTTCATCTCACTTTAAGTTTTTTCCTCCATTTTTACTGAAAGACCTGTTTTTGATCAGTATCAGGCTGACCAGAGCCAAATACTTTTGAAGACTTGCAGGGATTCATCTTGGTTACAGCACATTATCTGAATGAGACGGAGAAAAGAATTGAGAAGTGGTGATTCTGTATTTGGATTTGAGTTCACCTGTGGGCAGTGGGCAACGTCTTGGTGGAAGGGAATGGAATGCTACTTTTTGCCTCACCAGAAAGTGCCCAGGAGTAAACGTTTTCTTCTCTTTACTCCCTGCCCGTCTTTACGTTTGCAGGTGCCAAAATAATTTCCAGTTCTCCCTTTCATGCTGCATGTTAAATGGTTAATTATACTGCAGAAACCTTTTCACCAGTATCAGTCTGATATAGCATACCTATACTTCCACATAAGTTACACTGCTTTTGTCTGAACATCCTTGGAGAAGTGATTGAAAATGACTTCCGTGTCTCAGCCCATGACTCAGCAAGGCATAATGGCCACCGCTGCCAAGGTTTGCTTCCCTTTTCAACAGTGCCTCACCCTCCCTCTAAGACTGAAGTGCTTATGCCCTTCCAAGAACTCCTCCTCCATTTCCTTTTTGGGATTTACCACCATCTCCCCATTCTCTGGTCTCCTATTTTTGGTGGTGTTTAAGTGAAGGAAGAGATGCTCCCTCTAATTTCTCTCTAGCCCATTATAACCTGCTATCTTGGGGCAGCTTTTGATGTATGACATGTCACCCTTTCCAACTTGGTCTCCTACAACACCGCTGTCTTCATGTGGAACCCTCACCACAATCCCAACTCTGGTCATTTGTGCCTTTCTCTTGTCATCTTTGTACACTACTTATATTCACTGTGGGTTGGGGGGAGCTAATTTTAAGCATGTTCAGTGGCAGCTCCCTGCCAGTTTCAGTGTCACTGTTAAAATTTATCCAAAAGCAACTTCACTGGGGGTTTTCTTAAGGGGTAAAGGCCTTTTACAGAAGCTAATCCTTCCCCACATGTGGTAGAATGTGCTGTTCTGTATCTACTCCTCAATAAAGCATGTTCTCTGCTCAAGTCTGTTTCACCCAGGAGCTCTCATTTGAGTACAGAATGGTGCCACTGACCTGCTGCTAATAGGTAATGCACTTGGGATTTATTTTCCTAGCAGTAAACTGACTGTTGAGGGATGTGGTTTGTGGCTGGGGAAGGTTGTTTCTTCCTCTGTGATGCAGGGTATCTGTGGAGGGAGTGCTTACTCTGAGCTTGTTTAGTTGATGGGATAAACTCTCCCTGCCACACTCTGGTTCCAGATAATAGGTATGCATAGCAATAAGTAGTCTGTATTATCCATTCTTCCATTAAGTTCATTAAGTTCAAGGACAGAAAACCCAGCAGGAAGTTAGGATACGTGGGGTTCAATCGATAGCTGTGGGAGGTGGGAAAAGGTGGGTCCCTTCTTGTCTCCAGGCTTAGTTGCCAGCAGTGAGCAGTGCCACCTCTAATCATTGTCTCTCTCAGGTTGAGATGATTTCTTAAAGGAGCTGCATTTTCCTGTAGCATTTACCTAGAGCAGGAAGAGGGTGGCCAGGCACTTGGCTAGATGGTGGAGAGGAGGAGGGTGGAAATTGTACTTGCTGGGGCGGTTTTGCCCGCTGTGGCCGGCGTGCTGAGAACTCCTCCTGGCAGACGAGCTAAGGGTCCTCCTCGCTAAGGTTAGAATCCAGTGTGTCACTTGACTGGGGGTGGGGGATGGGATGGAGAGAAGCTCAAGCTTATAAAAAGACCCTTCTTACACATCTTAGAAAGATGTGCGCCCACATCTCCCTGTTCTAGGTATTCGCATCAAAGGGAAATTCTGCTCCCTCTCACATTTTGAAAAACTTGAGGTAGGTAATGTGGACCACGAGCATGGATGCTGAGAGGTCAGGGCACTTGAAGCTTTGTGCCCAGTGCGGATCCCAAGCCTCCACTGATTGCCACCCCCTTTCCCTCACCTAGAAATCAAAGGAAGATTTCTCTGGTTTAAATCCTTACAGGTATGGGAACAGACCGTTCACTTCCTTGGCTACTTTGAGTCAGCCTGTCCCCTCTGACTCCTTTTTACCTGCACAAAAGAAGCTCAGCTGCTTAGGCTCCTTCATTAGAAGAGCAAAAGTCTGGAGTCGTTCCTGGATCTAGCTCCTGAAACTCTCTAAATGGAAGCACCTACTCTATTTCTGGAGGGAGGCAGAGAGCCCTAGCACGTGCTGGTTGCTTCCTATCTGCTCAGCAGTGTGCTGGGTACCTTCACACTGCCTTGTTTGACCCTCACGTTAGCTCGGTGCCATGGAAATTCACACCGGTTTTGCAGAAGGAAACCTAGAGCACAGGGTGACGCAGGAAGCGTCAAAGACAAATATTTTGGTCTGACCAGCTTGAGAACCTATATCATTTGCTTTCTTGGCTTTTTTGATTCCTTAATGATTTATCATCTCCCTTCTAGTTAGATTTCCTTGCTTCAACTGTAGACCCCCATGCTTCTAGTGGCTTCCATTGCCAGAAAAATGACAACACTGGTGAAAACTTTTAAGATGAAAGAATTGATTTTAGTTGCTCCTATAGGCAGCATTTGGAGGCCAGAGACCTAAACCAGGAAACAAAGATGTGCTTCATTCTGGCTCTGCTTCCGATTTAGGAATAAACTGTTCAGCAAGCACTGTCTGTCCCTTTACTTACATGGTTTCCTTCAGCCCTTACCACGCCACCACTGTACGGTGAGTATTGTAGCCCTTTTCCACATGAGAAAATGTGAGGCTCAGAGGTCTTGCTGCTGGGTTATAGAAACAGAACGAGAGCCTTGCTCCTCTGATTCCAAATCCCATGCTTCTGACAACGCTATTGTGAGTCATCTGATGCCTCTGTGCCTGCTTTCCCATTTCTCACAGGGGGAACAGTGAGTCATATTAAGTAACTTTTAAGAATATGGTGTGCCCTTTATAGGGAAGATGATGCTTTTGACATGTCCTTAGCTTTGGTTTGTCCCTGTAGTTCTGGGCAGGTTGCCTCGCTGGGGTTAGGAATGGCCTCTAATGGAGTTCATGTGAAGCCAGTATAGAAAAATACCACAGCTTGCTTACAGCACACATTCCTTCTGGAATATGAAACCAATGAAAAGCAGCTTTTTGAATGTATATTAGTAACTGTAGTCATAAACATGGCTGCCTTTTCCTCCTTTGAAGAGCAATTGATTTGCCAAACATTGAAGAAGTGTAGTTTGTATGAAAGGTGCTAGGATCAAGCAGTGTAGCTCTCAGTGATCCTTACCCTTTTTACTTTCCTTCTGACCTTTTGAGAATCTAGTCAAAGCATCAAGTCTTTTTTTAAAAATGTACATAAATGCAAATATGCACACATTTGTCTACAGTTCAGGAAATTGAGCCTTTGAAGTCCATTTCTGAACTGGGGTTAATAAATAAGAAGCCCTGGTTTGAGAAAGCTCCAGTGAAAAGGCAAGAACCCCACCTACCTGCCGTCACTCCCAGCCCACGACTAGTTCTTTGTGTAGGATGACAGGTCCCGTTAAGTGAGGTACAGTGATGGCAGAGGGAGAAGGCCTGGCTCACTGGCTCAGCGTTAGGATCCTCACAGGTGCGCATATATACACAGTGCTATAGAGGGTTTTGCATGTTCAGAGAATAAGGTGAAAACTCTTTTGTTAAATATATATGATGTATGCCAGGAATTCTAGAAACTACTTTTTGCTATTCGTTGATATGGAATTGTAGAATTGGACCTCTGGGTTTGCTCCAGCACTTTCTGCTATAAACTTGTACGACTGTCTCTTCCAGACTGTCTCCTGCTGATGGGGACAGTTTAATTGCCCACTTCCTTTGTGGTATCTTCAACAAAATGCCAATGAATGTCACTAAGAAGAAAAAAAAAAAGACTGCCCAGTGGTGAAAAATGCCCCTTGTTGGAATATCAGTTTGTCTTTTCCGTCTTGTGCAATATGTGTAGATGCAGGTCATGCTGCTACCATTTTGGGGTTTGGGGGGTTGTTTATTTGTGCCCAAGAGTGGAGAAAATAACCTGTGCAGTTGCACAACTTTGGCTCCATTGCTCCTCCCAGATGTTCTGTGTGAGATGTAAACACCTTTATCCTTGATAAGTCATGTCCATTCCAAGAAGTCAGTCTTTCTCAACTGGGTATTTGTTTCTGGAAACCACTCGCCTTATGTTTAATCAGTTCCAAAGTTTTTAGGAACCTATACCCTTATCTCCCAAAAAAGGTGTGGTAGATCACCTCCAGAGATGGCCACCAACAATTTCTCCCATCTCTGGATGTGTGTGCCACTCCTTCCAGTAAGAGCTAATTTTCCTTTGGAGTGTGAGCTGGACTTTTTTTGGGGCAGGTGCTGGACCCTGGGAGGCCTGCTGTCAGGAGAAGGCTTGCATCGCCCCCTACTCCCATATTTCTGGACACGGGTAAGGTGTGAGAATGAGGAAGAGAGACGCCTCATGATGAACAGTCAGTCTTGAGATGGAGACTATTTCACTACAGGTCAAACAGAAGACTTACTGGTTGTGCAGACCGTCTGGCCTCTCAGGGCCTCTGCTGTCACTAAAACCTTCCCTGGCACCCAGATGAAGGGCCTGGCCTCTCCACCAATGCCTTCTTCCCCTCCTTTTAAACAGCCTAACCACCCCGCCCCCAAAGAATCAGGCGCCCCCCAAGCCCCTAACCCATTTTCTTTTTGGAAAGAGAGACACAGAGAAGCTGAATGTTATGCAGCCCAGTGAATTAATGAATCGCCCTTTACCGCTGAACCCACACAACTCCCAGCTCAGTCTTTTGTTCACCTTTATGCTTATTACCTAGCTTTGGCCCCTAGGATTTCATTCTAGCTCTTTCTAAGCATCCTGGGGTCCTTTGTGTCCCACCTGCCTATGAACCACTTGGGCAGGACAATGGTCTCCCCATCAGAAGTGGGGGGGCGGTGGCGGCTCCCTGAGGTGGGACCTGTTTCCTTCCTCTAGAGCTCTTCCCACTGCTGGGAGCATGACTAGCTGCCTGTGTCCCCAAAGCAGAGCAGTCCATTGATGGGCCACCTCATACACAAGAATTGATGAAGGACCTGGGACCCAATTCTCCTTGAGGTTATGATGGTGGGTAGGGAGCGGGTGTCTGCTTTCAGGTGGGGGCTGTCACCTTTACCTGTGTCCCAAGCCTGTTTTCCCACTTCGGGTGGGGAGCACGACTGTTTAGTATTTCCCTTTACGACTCTGGAAGAGGTCTCCCAACTGCTGACATGCCAGGCCACTGGGCAGGGTGCAGAGCCCAGGCCATCCCTGCCCTCTGCCCTGCACCGGAGAAGAAACCATCCACTGTTCATTGGTTTATTGAGCCCCTGCTGTGTTCCGGGCACAGGAGATAGAGGAGCGGGGGAGACTCATCCTGCTGTGCAGTGAGGTCCAAGTGAGGGGGGGTGCGGGCAGGGTCACTAGCTCACAGTGGTGACAACAGTGCACTTATGCACGACTGCTGCTTGAGACCGAGAGTCCTGGGAGGAGCCCCAGTGAGTTCAGTGAGGGCCTGGTGGGAGGGACATGCCGGCGATGAGCACAGGAGACACGGAGGTGGGCTGGTTGGCTGTCATGTCCAGGTAGGGAGAAGGGTTTCATCCTCTGGGAAGCACGTGGCGGGGGCTCTCACTCTGACCAGTGGTCCTCATCCTCTCGGCCTGGGAAGAGTGCTGCACGTGGCCGGTGGTTAGGGGAGACTGGTCTGCCTCCTCCACCCTCGGAGGCCTTCCCTAGTCATCCACCCAAGGCCCTCCACATCCCTAACTCGCGTTTCTCCAGCTGCAGATATCTAAAGCAAATTACAGGTTCATCTGGCATAGCTTCCATTTTTCAACCATAAACGCCTCCAGAGCATGGACGAGCCAACCCTCACTAATCCTCTCTAAAGAAAGGGAGTGGTAATCCACCACTCAAAATTCCAAAGGCCTTCCTGGGGCCACGGGAAGTGCCCTGGCCTAGGGAGCAGGAGACACAGTGTTTAGTACTGGCTCTGTTATCAGTTCAGTGTGTGACTTTGGGCAAATTGTTTCCATCCCTGATAAATGATTTCTAAGGCTCCTGCTGACACTCTGCATGGAGGGACATTCATTTCCATATTGGCATTGGGTTGGGTTGACTTCCATGGCCCTTCAAGTGGAATGGCTCAAACACTTAGTAAAAACTCTTGGGGGAATATAGAGGACTTTCCCATCTTTATTCCCTGGCATCTTTATTCCCAAGAGCCTATGTTGGAAGGAGCAGGTATCAGGGAAGCTAGAGAGGGGTCCACAGGTCTGCAGCTCTGGGGGGAGAGGTCAGGATTAGGAAAGCAGACTTGAGCTTGGAGTCTTTGATCAGCTGTGACACCCCCTGCCCTTCCTCTTGAGCTGACTGGCTTGAGCTATGGATCCTTCCCCAGCTCGATTCACTTATCTACTTTCATGCCTGTTCATTTATTGAGCGTCCCCTTGAACCCCTTTGGGGTTGTGGCCCCTGCCAGAAGGTGTTAGCTGATAACTACTTAGGGTGTTACCCCTCCCAGGGCGATTTGCCTTTATTTATAATTGTTGAAGACAGAAAATACCTTAAGGCTTTCTAACAGCGATTAGTAAGGGAATAAGGGGGATGTTCCAGGGTCTGAAAAACCACACACTACTCTGTAGCTTCAGCTGGCCCTGAGAGGGGGGAGCAGAGTGTGCCTGGGTGTGTGGGGGTGGAGAGGGTGCAGCTTCAGGGCTATGGCTGTTACAGGCCTGGATCATCAAAGGGATCATGATCTCCCTGCACCTCGACTGCTCTCTTCCATGGGGCCTCTGCCTAATAGCTTGTGGGGAGCCTGTTCTGTCTGGCCAGCTGCCTGGCCCCCACCATGGAGACTGGCAGCAAAGTGTCTGGTCACTCTCTCATTATGCCCTTGCAATCCAGTAGAAGCTCTCATCTACCTTCTGTAGATGGTCCTCCCCTGCCCAGGTGGCCCTGGACTACTGGTCCTCGCTGATACCCTGGTGGTGAAGAGAGGAGATAGAGAAGAGAAAGAGAGAGTGCAGCAGAGGAAGGCTGTCTTGGGAACCAAGAAAGACAGGGCCAGAGCTGGGGCCTCATAAATGGAGTCATTTCTCAATCAACCTAGGAGCTGAGGTTCATTCATTCACTGATTCATTCACTAATTCCTTCCTCTTTCTCCTCCATTCTCCCCTTCCTTCCACAAACAGCTCGTGGGCACCTCTAATAGAAACTGTGGGGACAGAGGAGATGGCAGACCTCTACCTGCCTGTGGGGTAGTTCCCGCTCTGGGGACACCAGCCATGTGACCCAGCAGAACAGTACAGGCAGTGTGCCAAGGAGGGCACCGTGCCCAGGCTATGGAGACAAGCTCTGGGTAAGGCAGGCAGGCAGGGAAGGAGAGGAGCTAGCAGTCCTGTCAGTGAGGGCGCCCGGGAGGATGTGGTGAGTCTTAGGGCGTTAGGTTTGCTCCTGAGAGCACTGAAGGGTGGTGGGTAAAGGTTGGTTTGTTTTCTTTTGATATTGTTTTTCCCTTTTCACCAAAAGGACAGCTTTTCACTTTTAAGGTCCTTCTGGATTGATTAGTTTCTCCAACTCCAGGCTTTAGACCCAAGGTCATTTTGGACCTTTGGCAGAACTAGATTCATCCCCGTCTTTTCCATATCCCTGCAGCTACTCCCCAGGTATGCACAGACCACCTCTCTAAGGAAACAACCAGGGAGCATGCGGCCAAACCATGCTGCCCCGGTCCTCCACAATGCCAGCCTGGTGCGCCCTGGCCAGAGCATCTCTCCCGCCTCCCTGGACAACTCGGTTCTCCCCAGGGAGCATGCTGGGGGACGGTCTGGACAACACTTACCTGTTCTCTCTGGCTGGATGGGAGGTATTCCTGGGGGAAAGAGAGAGAAGGAATGAGGGCTGCACCGCTTCCCTGGGGGCCCAGTGAGGTGAAAGGGCTCATGGCTCTTTGGGATCCCGCACCTTTGGTGGGTCTTCAGTGGAACTCCAGTCACTCCCTGTTGTCCTCGTGTGGCTGGGCCACACAAGGTACACTCTGGGTAGGAGGCAGTGTGGGGTAGTAGGAAGCGCGCATACTTTGGAGTCATTGCGCCCGGCACCAGCTGGGTATCCTTGGGAAAGTATTTAGCCTATCTGAGCTTTAGCTTCCCTGCTGGTGGTAAAGGGGATATTGTGAGATTTAATCACATGTGAGCACAGTGTTCAATAAAATTTTTTTTTTTTTTTGGCCGTGCCATGCAGCACGCGGGATCTTAGTTCCCCGACCAGGGATCAAACCTGTGCCCCCTGCAGTGGGAGCACGTAGTCCTAACCACTGGACCGCCAGGGAATTCGTCAGTAAATATTTTTCTTATAATCCCTTCCCCTGCTTCCTCATGGGTTGCTGGATCTGGAAGAGAGCTCTGAAATGGCCCAGTCCAAAACTCATTTTGTAGAGGAGGAAACTGAGGCTAAAAGTGTTTGCTCACAAGTTGATTTCCTCTATTTTGTGTGTGTGTGTGTGTGTGTGTGTGGAGGTACTGGGAAGGTTTTCTCTATTTTTATACGCATTTTTTAAATTACAAAAGCAGTCTCTGGGGACTTCCCTGGTGGTCCAGTAGTTAAGACTCTTGTGCTTCCACTATAGCAGGCACGGGTTTGAGCCCTGGTTGATCCCATGCCATGTGGCACGCCTCCCCCCCCCCCCCCCCCGCCACAAAAAAAAGAAAAGAAAAAAAAAGCTGTCTCTGAATAAATGCCCACTATAAAATGGTAATGTAGAGGATAGTGTAGTAAAAGTCCCTCTTAACTCTCTCCCTCACCTCCACTTCCTATCCTAGGCATAAACAATGTAGACAGTTTGATATTTATCCTTCTGGAACTCTCCCTATGTTTTCATATATATATCTGTGTAAGTATGTAGTGTTTCTTTTTAAACAGGTAAACTCCTATCTTACATATTGTTATATAACTTGCTTTCTCCACTTAACCAATATCTTGGAGATCTTTATCTTTCCACAGATCTGCCTCATCCATTTTAATGGCCATAAAGGGTATGGATGTGCCCAATATATATATATATATATTTTTTTTTTTTTAATATAAATTTATTTATTTATTTTTGGCTGCGTTGGGTCTTTGTTGCTGTGTGCAGGCTTTCTGTACTTGCGGCGAGCGGGGGCTACTCTTCGTTGCAGTGCGCGGGCTTCTCATTGCGGTGGCTTCTCTTGTTGCGGAGCACGGGCTCTAGGCGCGTGGGCTTCAGTAGTTGTGGCACACGGGCTCTAGAGCACAGGCTCAGTAGTTGTGGCACACGGGCTTAGCTGCTCCGTGGCATGTGGGATCTTCCCGGGCCAGGGCTCAAACCCGTGTCCCCTGCATTGGCAGGTGGATTCTTAACCACTGCGCCACCAGGGAAGCCCAAAGTGCCAGTTCTTTCATAGCCTCACCAACACTACTTTAAAAAATATACAATATTGGCAATAAGAAAAAGAAAACGGCTCTCCGTTCGGACTGTTTTCTCCTTGTCCCCCCAGGACATGAATCACGCGTCAAGCGTGCCCTCAGGGAACATAGGTTCCTTTTAATAATTCTATTTGAGCCAAACAGAATCAACTAGGAAGCTTAGCCCATGCCTTTACTCACATCTAGAGGCTGTTGAGCACCACCACCTCTCTCCACAGTCATCCATTGTATTGAAGGAAGGGCACCAGCAGGATGCAAAGCATTTGTCCCCACCCTTAGGGTGACTGCACTCCCCGGATGCTGGAGACAGCCCTGGTTTGCACCTGTTGCCTGGCATAATTACCACTCTCTGAAGTTTCCTGGTTTGGATGATAATTGACATGGACACTCTATCCCATCCCATCACGTGAGCGACCCCTACTGGACTGGAATAAGAGCTGCTGTAAGCTAGGGTCTCTGCTTGGTGTAACAGAACCCACCCAGAAGCCCTCCTCACTGGGCACCCGCCCACTTTTGTCACTCACCTCCCACCTGCTTCCCCATCAGTCCAAAGAACTGGCTCGCTTTGCCCCTCTTCACTTCCCAGAGCTGGGGCTGAATGCTGGGGACAACATCTTCCTGAAGAAGCAGAGAGTTCCTTAGAGTTGGGGCAAGGAGACAGCCTGAGCAATAACAATCTCAATAACACGAGCTCTGTGCTGGCACTGAGCTCTTTTGCACATTTTACACAATACTGTAAATAATAATAATAATAATTAATAGCTAACATTTTACCATGTTCCTAAGCACTTGCATATATTAATTCACTTAATCCTCACCAAAACCACATGAAGTAAGTACTACTACTGTCACCATTTTACAGATGGAAACACTGAAGCACAGAGCAGTTACCAGCAAGGATGCGAGATGAAGCCAGAACTCAAACCCATGTCATCTGGCTCAAAGCTCAAACACTCCGGTCATAATCTCATTTACTCTTCACAACAACCATATGAAGTAGGGACTGTGGTTTATCCCTGTTTTACAGGTAGGGAAACTGAGACTTTTGGAGGCTAAGTGACTTGTTCAAGGTCACACAGGAAGTGGTAGAGCCAGTAGAGCCAGTAGAGCCACTCAGGAAGTCTGACTCCAGAGCACAGGTTCTGCTCCATCTTGGGAAATGTCTCCAATATAGACAAGGAGGGGGCAGCTGATGAACTTGGGGTGGGCACCC
This sequence comes from Balaenoptera borealis, assembly GCF_965194805.1. Lineage (NCBI taxonomy): Eukaryota > Metazoa > Chordata > Mammalia > Artiodactyla > Balaenopteridae > Balaenoptera > Balaenoptera borealis. The sequence continues at coordinate 24,397,831 of NC_138879.1, read as the reverse complement.
AGTTGGCGAGATGAGACTGCTTTCCCTCCAATCCCATCTCTAACTCCTGTTTTCCTCTCTTCCCCTGGCACTACCACCAGTGTCCTGGATTTATCCTGCCCTAGAACCTGGGTCTCCCGTGAGGATCATGGCATGTGGCCTGGGGTGGAGGCCACTCCCCTGGGCAAAGACATCTTCATCCTTGAGCTGATGGGGTGAAAGTTCTGGACCAAGGACTATAGATTTAAGTTCTCATTCCTCCATTAACCTTTGTGACCTTGGCCAAAGTCCTCTCCTTCTCTGGCCTTAACCGCAGCCTCTGATGAAGGCCCTGCTTAGCTCTGTTGAGAGGGAGAGATGCTCGCTAGTGGAGAGAATGACAGTGGGTGACGTTCATTAGACCGTCTTCACATCTCTGTATCCCCAGTACCTGGCACAGCCTGGTACACACAGGAGCTCAGCATGTGTGGGATACAGGATGCTGAATGAAAGGCCCTTTCTCTGATAGTCTGGGAATAGGGAAGAGGATGGGGTCTCCTTTTGCAGGAAGGCTGAGACAGGTGAACAGAGCCCTAGAGTAACACAAGCCACCTGCCAGGAGGCTGGCAGCTGGGGTTGGGTCAGGGACTTGCTCTTCCATTCCCAGTTTCCCCAGGGGCAGAACTGGAGCTTCGGGGACCAGCAGGGACCTGGCTGGGGTGCAGTGGAGACCCCTTTGTCTCTCACAGTTCATCCCAACTTTTGGGATCAGGAGTGAATTGTTTTCTAAGCTTTGGACGAATTCAGTCACTTCCAACCTGTCTCCTCCCCAGGACATCAATGGCTGGGGCTGCTGTCTCAGCCTGGAGTCGCCTAGCCTGGCCAGGAACCGGAAAAGTGTCTTTGGACCCATTTCTGAAAATCTTATGAAAAGCACTTTGCCTTCGTAAAAGGCAGTCTTCAAATGCAGGCTGGAGAGAATGGCTTTTTATGAATTAAGTAAGACTCACCTTTCTCCCACCCACTAGGTTTCTGGGGGGCCTTTCGGAGGCATCTTTCACTCAGGAAGGACTCTTGCCCTCACCGGAAGCCCTCCTTATCCATTTAACCCAAATCCCCAGCTCCAGGGCTAACTGCAGGCCGGGAGACCTGAGAGCTAGGGAGGCGGTCGGATCATCCCTGACAGAGGCACTGTTCCTCCCGTCACCTCACTTGGATTAATGGTTCCTGTATCCCAAGCCCTGTGTCTCGGGAAGCAGAGGGATGTTAAATGAGAGTGAGCAGAGAAGAAGCATTAGCCCCAGCTGCAGGGTGAGGTGCTTGCAGGTGCCCAGCAGTACTAGTTGAAGTTGATGATGATGTTTCCCATGTGGCCAGGTAGAGAGGCCACCATCACACAGCTTCCCTGGGCCTGGGCACAGACTCCATGTCAAAGCTGGAAAAAAACCCTTGGGGATCATCTTCTCCCCCCTGCCCCCATTTTACAAGTGAGGAAACTGATGTGACCTTCCCCAGTTCGCACAGAGTCAGTGGAGAAGCTGAGACTTGAACCTGGGTCTCTCCAGCCTGCTGTCTTCTCAATGGCACACACTTCCACATTCAGACAAACCAGGAAGGAAACCTGCCATGAAGGAAACCCACCAGGAATGGCTGTTATTCGATGGCTCGTCCTGTGGCCCCAGTGTCCTCACCATCCCAGGACTTGGAGGAGCCAGGCCCAGCCCAGTCCCATCTGCCCTCCTGGAGGCCTTCCCTGAGCACTGAGCCTGTTTGTCTCTGATCCACTGGCCTTGCTCCCCTATCTGATTGGAACTCCCCAAGGTCAGGATCTTTGTCTCCCTGACCAGACAGGGTGGGGCGCAGATGCTGTGTCTCTAACTTTGAGATTTATTCCCAGTGACAGCACTCAGGTCAGTTTAGTAGGAGAGACTGGCAATCAAACCAGTACTTGTCAGGAAATAAGAGTTTCTACATGTGAGACAAAACAGTGATCCCGCCCCAAGCTGACCCCCTTGAAAGGAAATGCTGGACAATGTCCTCTGAGGCACAAGTACACAGAATCAGACCTTGGGCAAGGTGTACAATTGTGCCTTTTTAAAAAAAAATAATTAATTAATTAATTTTTGGCTGCGTTGGGTCTTTTTTGCTGCGTGTGGCTTTCTCTAGTTGCGGTGAGCGGGGGCTATACATTGTTGTGGTGCGTGGGCTTCTCTTGTGGAGCACGGGCTCTAGGCATGTGGGCTTCAGGAGTTGTGGCACATAGGCTCAGGAGTTGTGGCTCACGGGCTCTAGAACACAGACTCAGTAGTTGCGGCGCATGGGCTTAGTGGCTCCGTGGCATGTGGGATCTTCCCGGACCAGGGCTCGAACCCGTGTCCCCTGAATTGGCAGGCAGATTCTTAACCACTGCGCCACCAGGGAAGTCCCTGTACAGTTGTGCTTTTGAAGCTGCATAACCTTGGAGAAACTACTTGACCTTTCTGTGCCTCAGTTTCCTTATCTGTGAAATGGGGATAGTAATGATACCTTTCCCACCGGCTGATATGAGGATTACATGGGTTAATATTTATGAAGCATTTAGGACAGTGCCAGGAACATAGTATATGTTAAATAAGTGTTTGTTAAATGAAGCGTGAGTGCACGCATGCACGCACACACACACACACACACACACACTGTTGCTTCCATATGCATGTGCCTCTTTGGAGGTCTGCCAGACCAGGGGCCATGACCTTGAACCTGCCCAGAGAGGGGAGGCAGACACCCTGCCTTGCAGTGTACAACCTGCTCTCCTGGCAGCCATAAAGGGGATCTTCTGCCCCCTCCACCATGTATCATCCCCTGCTTCTCCCCAAAGGTACCTACCTCCAGGGTCACGGTCACCCAGGACCCAGCTTCAGCATCAAGTGCCAGTTCCTTGTCACCTGCCACAGTGCAAGCAGACAACCCCATCAGGAGAAGCAGGGTGAGGCAGAGCAGCATGGTGAGGACTGCTCTGTCCTGGGACCCTCGGGGAGCCCCTCTCAGTCCACAGACCGCCACTAGCAGGCTCTGTCCTCTCTCTCTGGCTCCTCTCGGCAGGTGGGGGAAACTCCACCTGTTCTGTCCGCCCAGCTACTCGGCTTCTTCCTTCAGCTTATCTGACCCCCGGGGCCATTTCCTGTGACTCCCCCCCGCCCCCACCAGCTGGAAAAGCCAATGATACCACGAGACACCCAGAGAAGGGACCAGGTCTCCTCCACTGCCGCCCCCCAGCAGTTGATCTCTGTTGCAACACCGCCTCACCGTTGGCTGCATTCCCCTTGGGAGGCAGGTGCACAATGGAGCAGTGTGTGGGGCCTGATGCTTCCGGCTTCCTGACTGGAAGCCCCGAGCCGGGCCGCGTCGTCTTGGAAATGGGAAGGGGGACCTGCCTGGCTTCTCCCTTGCCCGGTAAGAGAGGCCTCTCCCCAGAGCTTAGTATTCTACCACTAGTCTCCCCTTCTGGTCACTGCACCCCGTCCTCGGCATTCCCCGCCATCAGTAGTCCTCGTGTGAACATGGTAGCACACGTCTTGCCCTAAGAGGTAAGGCAATACCTAAAGAAATAAGGCTCCTCACAGGCAGGAATTGGGATTTGCCAGAAAAATGGCCTCCTGCTCAAGTGTCATCAGCTCTAAAATATCTTCCCACTGCTGGGATCTTTTCAAAGCCCTAACCTGACCTATCTCTCCCTGCTTACAACCTTCCAGTGTCTCCCCACTGCCCGTGGCGTAAAGTTCAAGCTCCCTGGCATGGCATTCAGGGCGCTTCTCCACTTAGTTCCTCCCTGTCTCCCATCCCTCCATCTGTCCATCTGTTAGTGTAGAACAAGGGTCCTGTGGTCAGAGAGCCCTGAATTCCATTCCTAGCTCCCCCACTAAATAGCTATGTGAACTTAGGCATGTTACTTAACCTTTCTAAACCTTGGAATCCTCATCAGTAAAATGAGATTATTAATAGCACTTATTTCCAAAGTTGAGGATGAAATGGGATAATGCATGTGGAGCACTTAGTACAGTACATGATGGTAAATATTTAATACCCATTAACTATCATTCCTGTTACTATTATTGACACTGGGTGAGGCACTGGGCCACAGAAGATGAATAAGACACTGTCCCTGTCCCTGTCCTACAGCATCTCACAGTCTCTAGGAAAGGAGACCTCTAGTTGGCAGATAAGCTGTGTTCAGTTTGCTCTGTGCTGGCACAGAGGTGGGGGCAGGAGAAGGCCGTGCCCCCCCCTTCCTAGTCTGCCCATTTCCTGCCCCCAGACAGCTTCACCACCTGCTCCCAGACAGGACAAGTTTCCCTGCTTCTATGCTTTGTCCTCAGCTGTTGCCTCTGCCTAGACTTCCTTTTCTACCTGGTGAACTCCCACTCATCTTTAAAGGTCTGCTTAATGATCACCCCCAGTAGAGTTTCTGTCTCTTTTCTGACTCCAGCAAGAATTAGTTGGCTCCTTTCCTAGGCTTTCCCAATATCTCCTACTCATATCTCTTGCAGCTCTGCACAGGCTGTGGTCAGAGGCTGTGCAGGTTGTGTCCTGCACAGAGTAGGCTGCCGACGGGGGAGTGAAGGTGGAAACCCGCCCTCGCTCTGCTCACTGCGCCACACAGCCTGGCGAGAGGCTTCACCCCCTGCAAGAAGGTTCCTGGCTCCATTTCTCCCAGAGGGGCCAGCTGGGCTGAGGACAGCCCTGCTAGGCTGCTGTATTATGTCACAAATGCTCTGAGAGCGGGGCTGTGATATATGTGTGCTTAGCACACAGTGGGTCCTTAAGAAACGTGCAATTACTCTTGAGTCCAGGCCAGTGAAGGCAGAGATGAATAAGGACAAGTGTGGAGGTTTGGGGGAGGACAGCTTCATACACACCACGTCCACCCCCTTCCAGGAATCTCTTTGGTGAATCCCGACCTGATGGTTTCAGAATACCTGCATTTGCTAAAATGCAGGTCCCCCAGCTCAGCCCTTTTTGACACAGCCAACCCTAGTCTGTGGGTCTGAATCTACACAGCCCCTGGCTGAACTTTCCCAAGGGCAGGGCACTTAATAGCTCACAATCCACTTTGTTTTTCCGCTGTTGTTAACAAGTTCTTCCCTACAGGGATGAACGGCCCCTTCACTTTACAGATGTGGAAACTGGCACTGGGTTTCACAAGCCAGCAGGTTGGGCTTGCTCTAGGTTACACTGAGAATTTGTGGCGGACTAGCGTCCCGGGTCCCCAGTCAGCTGCTTCCCACCTTCCCACAAGGGCAAGCAGCATATGGGTGGAGGCACAGTAACAGCATGGCCCTCTGGATAGGGGTGATGCCTTCCCATTCTGCAGATCCAAACCAGGTGACCTTAGGAGCCAAGGACCCTCTCTGAGCCTCAGTTTCTCCATCTGGAAGTTGGAGCCACCCCTTATCTGGTGGTGGTAAAGGTTTCATAAATGCCCACCCTTAAAGAGCTCAGCAGAGTGCCTGGCACATAGTATGTGCTCAATTAATCCGAACTTAAGTTTTGTGATTTTTCGACCGCTGGAACCCTGGACCTCAGCGCTGGTCTCCTGGCCCCAGCTGCGCGGGACAAGGTGTGGGGGGGTGCACAGCGGGGAGGGGGCGGGGCCACGGGGCAGAGGAGAGGGCGGCGGGAAGAAGGGAGAGAAAATCCCAAAGACCCGGAAGGCCGGGAGGGAGGCCGGGCACGGGCTGGAAACCGCGGCTATTTGCAGCTTTGCCCTTGGGCTGAGGTCGGGCCGGCGCTCGCGGGCCCGGCTGCCGAGCCCGCCGCCCCGCCCTGTGCCCTCGGCCACCCGGGCTCGGCCTTGGCCGGCGGGTCCGGCCTCGCCCGGTCCTCGAGGCCTGGCGGGGTGTCGGGACGCCGCAGCCGAGCGGTGACAAGGCCGCGGGAGCGGATGGCGCGCGGGGCTGGGGCGCGGGCGGCGGGCGGGCCGCAGGGTGAGTTGCGGCCGCGGCGAGGCTGCCCGGGCGCCGGGTGGGCGCGCACGATTGCTAAAGGCTGCGGTTTGGCTAAGATTGCGGAGCCGAAAGGAGAAAGGGCGCAGGAGGGAGGAGAGCGGGGAAGAGGGAAACACAAGCCGAGGGCGGGATGAGGGCGGGAAGCTGACGTTTCCTGAGCGCCGACTGCGTCCAAAGGAGGTGGGATGACTGGCCCCACTTTACCGGCCGGCTCGGGGAGGCTGCGTGCCTCGGACGAGGCGTCCAGCTGCGAAGTAGCAGAGTCGGGAGCCTGATCAGCCTCTTTCCCCACGACTGAGAACGCAAACGCGAGCGGGCGAAGGGCGGGGCGGGCAGGAGCCGAAAGGGGAGCCGGGGGCGCCGGCCTTCTGGGTTTCCCCGCCCCAGGTGACGCCGCAGGGACCCTGCGTCCGTCTTCCCCGCGCCCTTCCAGCGCCCCCGTGTAGAAGCTCCTTCTGAAGCCCCATCTACCCCGCCCTCCCCGCCTCTGCGCGCCCCTTCCTAGAACTCGGAGTTGGCTGACCCGGGAGGGGCAAGAGCTGGGTCCGGTCTCACGGCCTGCCCCTTGGATAGAGACGGGAGGTAAAGGGGAGGCTGGGCCCCCAGAGGAGGTGAGCCTCCTTCGGGTGGGCAGCGCGGTCCTTCCAACGGAGGGGGCAGGGTGGTGGGTAAAAGTAGCTCGGAGTGTGTAAGTGGGGCAATAGTCTTTGCACCCTGTGCTAGGACCCTTTCGGTGGCAATGGCTTAATTCTACTGCGAATCTTTGAGGTTACAGTCATGCATTCATTCATTGATTCTGGATTTGCTGAGACCTTACAACATAGGAGTTGCCCCAGAACACAGGTGAAAGAAACAGACAAACATTATAACACTTTTAACAGTGTGGAACGTGCCATGGCGGGGGTATCTGGGGAGAGAAGAAGAATCCTGGGCCCCCTTTATCCACATTTACAGTGTGGGTACACTTCAGACACTTGTCCTAGACAGAACATTTTGGGTTGGAAAAGTGGGTCTCTACACACAGATTGCAGATGGAGCAAACGGAGCCATAATCCTCTGTGCCCACAGGTTGTGTAGGTATGGCAGACAATTTGGCTCAAGCCTGCCTTGCTTTTGGCATTTCTAGCCTCTTAATAATATCCCAAGTATCTCTGGGAGGGCCTGAAGATATAGGTAGCCCAGTTTCAGAAATTCTCAGAGTCCTGAGGATGATTCCAAACAGTCCCTGCCCTTGCCCTTTTCATCGGGCCCCTGCCCCCCCACCAAAGGTGCATCTTGTCCCAGGCCTATGGCCCTAGGAGGTTCTCACACCATCTCCCTTCCTTCTCCATCACCTTTCTTCCCAGGGCCCTGGCCCCCACCTACCTACATCCTTTTTGCAGTTAGATTCTATAAGGAAAGACAAACGTGCATGGTGGGGGGTTGTTTGTCCATAAGAAGGATTTAAGTCAAGAGTAGAAGCAAAGTGTAGTGTCTAAGGATAAGACTCTGGGTTCGAATTCTGACCCCACCACTTACCAGTGTGTGACCTCAGGCACCTAACCTTTCTGATTTTCACCATAAGATAGGGATAATAATATACTTTCTTAAAAAGGTTGTTGAGACGTTTAAATGAGATAATGCGTAAAAGAACTTCATGCGGCCTCAGGCACATTGTAGGTCTTAGTAAATGGTAGCAATTATTATTGCTGTTAATAATATAAACAATAACACTCATCCCTATTTTACAGGAAAGCCAGATTAAGAAAAATCATTTTTGGCATTCCCTGATATTTTGTCATCAGGTGAAGAGTTTCCTAAGGACAGGAACTGGGTCTTGCCCATCAGACTAGGAGCTCCCTGCAGCCAGGTCTCTCAGACAAGGTTCAGTGAGCCCAACCTTAAAGTTAGGGTTCAGAAGCTTCAGGCCTGGGTGCTGAGGGAGGCCTGTGGAGCCCCCCTTGTTAAGGGGATGTGGGTCCTGCCCGGCCCTTGCCTCATGTGTGGCGGTGAAGTCTCGCCTGTGTGCCTGTGTCTCCCAGAGCCTCTGTGCAATAAAGGCCGCCAGAGTCTGACCCCGTTAGTGGGAGAGGTGAAGCTCATGATTCCAATCAGCCTTTTCTTCCTGGATCTTGGTTAGCGAGTGTGGCAGAAAAGTGAACGACTAATTGAAAATATAGTTATAATGCACTGTCCTTTGTCTACCAAGTGGTGCCTCCAGACACCACTGTCTGAAGAATAGTTTGTTTCTCAAGTCAGGGAGGATGCCAGAGCCGGCCACTCAGAGATGGAGATGGTACCCACGGGTGGGGTAACTTGGCTGGTGGGGGCGGGGCACGAGACTCAGCATTGACTCCTGTCCTGCTCTCCCTGACCGTGGTCTGGAACACCTGGGCTCTCAGAGGATTGCTGAGTTCAGTGAGACTCTGTACAGGCTGCCTGGGGACTGGAGAACAAAGAGATGAGGCCTTGAATGCCAGGCTGGGGAGTGTGGCTTTTATCCGGCAGACACTGGGGAGTCACTGAAGGTTTTAGAACAAAGGCGTTATGTGGGATTCTGTTTTTTTCCCTTCATGGGTTTCCAAATCCTCCTCACCTCAAACATGTGTATGTTAATGTCTAGAAAAAGGGCTGGCAGAATACACATAGGTGGTTGTGGTGCTAACTTTTGAGATGGACAAGTAAGTAAAGGGAGGTGTCCATCATCTATTCAGTACCCTATATGATTTGAATATTTTACGATAAGAATATACCTTTACAATCTAAAACAAGATGAGAAATAATCTAAATGTCCATTAACAGGAAAATGGATAAGTCCGTTGTGGTAGTGGAATACTACACAGCAGTGAAAACGAATGAATTAGAGTGTGTCTATCAACGTGGATAAAACTCATAGAATGTCGAGCTAATAAAAGCAAGTTGCAGCAGGATTCCTAGAGTATGAGTCCATCTATGTAGAATTGAAAAACATGAAAAACATATATCCATATTATAAATGGATATATACACATGTAGTGAAAATATACATGGGGAGGAGGTTGGGGAGAGAACACAGGTGGCTTCAATTTTCTCTGTAATGATTCCTCTCTTAAACTAGGTAGTGGGCTTCCCTGGTGGCGCAGTGGTTGAGAATCTGCCTGCCAATGCAGGGGACACGGGTTCGGGCCCTGGTCTGGGAGGATCCCACATGCCGCGGAGCAACCGAGCCCATGAGCCACGACTACTGAGCCTGCGCGTCTGGAGCCTGTGCTCCGCAGCAAGAAAGGCCGCGATAGTGAGAGGCCCGCGCACCGCGATGAAGAGTGGCCCCCGCTCGCCGCAACTAGAGAAAGCCCTCGCACAGAAGCGAAGACCCAACACAGCCATAAATAAATAAATTAATTAATTAAAATAAACAAAAAACAAAACAAAACAAAAAAACAGTTGCTAAGTTACTTAACTTGGTTTTAAAAAAAACAAAAAACAAAAAAAAACTAGGTAGTGAGGGAATTCCCTGGTAGTCCAGTGGTTAGGACTCTGTGCTCTCACTGCCGAGGGCCGGGTTTAATCCCTGGTCAGGGAACTAAGATCCCACAAGCCACGCGGCCAACCAAACAAAAAAACTAGGTAATGAGCGTTCAGGTTTGCTGTAGTATTATGTATACATTTTTATGTTCCTAATATAATTAACACATTTTGAAAAAGGCAAATTAGAAGAGAAATATAAAAATATGGGGAGAGGGGTTATAAGAAAGAGGGAAGGGTCAACAGTATGAAATGCAGAGCAAGTCCTGCAGTGACAGAGTTGGGGGCAGAGCCTGGACTGGCCTGAGGTAGGCGAGCTCCCACTAGTGTTTTGGGCCCATAGGCTCAGGGTCTGCTTTCGGTTTTCCTGTTAAGAGTCCTGACAAGAGGGACCTGAAGCCCATCGTCAGCCAGTGGTCCACCTGGGGACTTCCCACTGTGGTCTCAGCCCTGCCGCCTCTGGGACACGCGAGGAGCCTTTGATGTTGCTGCTGACGATACAGTGAAGCTGTCCTCGTCTCTTACCCAAGAGTAAATGGAGTCATCACTCTGGGAGAGATTTGTTTGAGGACCCAAAGCGGTGACAGTGGCCAGGCCAGGCAGTTCTACTGGAGGTGTAGGTTGGCCCCGAGGCAGGGGGATGACCATGCTGACTTTGGCAGGAGTCAGCAAGTCTCTGGTGCCCAGGGGGTGGGGGGGCGAGGATAGTGTTGAGGCCTGAAGGTTTGGGGAGGCAAAAGCCAAATCCTGGTGCCCAGGCATGGAGAGCGGGCGATGCCCAGGCTTGGCAGACAGCAGGCTGAAAGATGCCATGCCAAGCTGGGGCTAGGGGCTGCCAGGGTTGGAGATCAGAGGAGCGGATGGGGGAGGGCCGGGGCGCTGTCGGGGCTTGAAGCAGGAGGCCGCCAGGGGCAGGGTGGCGGTGGGTGGAGTGTGGAGATCAGTGAAGACAGAGGGTCACCGGGGGGAAGGGGGCAGTGCCAAAGGAGCAATGGGAAAGAGTCAGTGCCATCTTGGGGCTGGGGGGCAGGGGGAGGGAGCCCTCAAACTTATTCTTTCCCCAGGTCTCATTCACTTTGCAATAAAAACAGAGGCCTTTACTGGTGAGTTATAAACCCTAGAGTTCAGGGTTCAGAGGGGCCTCTGGGGTCATCTTTTCCAATTCTTTCTTTGTACAGATGGGGACAGCGATGTCCACAGTGGGGCACTGGCCTTTCTAGGACTACCCAGTGAGTCTAGAGACATGAACTGGACGGAACCTGCCTGTGTGTCCAAGTCTGTGCCACACCTGTGTGGTGTAGGGTGGGGAGCTGGAAGGTGAGGGGTGCCGAGAGTGAAGGGCTCCAGTCTTGACCGAGGAGACCAGTGGTCCTTGGGGAGATGAGGCCAAACACATCCAAACCCAGGCAGCAGAGGAAGGCCATGTGCGCCTCTGGGGAAATGTTCTGGGTCAATAGTGGAGCACACCTCCTGTGAGCTGGGACCTTTGAGAGGGATTCCATGGAAATTGTAGTTTTGGTGGAACTCCAAAAAATAGGGAGTTATTTAAAACCATTAGGAATTTATGTTCAATGGAACTCAAATATCCCACAGTACTGGAAAGGATTTTACAAGACAAAAATACATCATGAAGGTGAGTGCTAAGTACCTGGAGCTGACCTTGGTTACTCTGCTGTCCAGGGGGGTCAGGCTGTGGGTCCCTCCTATTGGCAGATAATCCCAAGGCCTGCAGGTCTGTTGGGGGACAGAGCTGAGGGCTCTGTCATTAGCTGGAGGCCCAGGAACACGTACTGCAGGCCAAGGCTGAGGTCAGTTGGGAAGTGCCCCTGGGCGACATTGATCCCCCTCCTCTCATTTCACAGTGGAGCAGACTGAGGTCCAGGAAGAAGTAACATATTCTCCAGCATGACCATTTTTGCAACATTCCATTTATTTCTGAGATGTGTTTGGGAGTGCTTGGCATTCTGGGAGGGCGTTGGCCTGAACCAGGATGCCCCAGAGGGCAGGCGCTGCTCCTGGATGGGTGCTCAGAGGACTGGGCCTGGCTGGGCAGAGATGGAGGGGGTCATCTGCCCTGTTGTCCTCTGGTCAGGGGAGGGGCCAGTTGGGGCCTGAACCTCAGGATCCACCACCAACCCCCCCATCCTGTTTGCCTGGGAGTGCCTGATTGCTTTGGAAGGGCAGCCCACCGTCGGGGGTAGGGTGGGGCTTCCAGCAGCTCCTGAGGGCTGCAGGATCGGACCCGTTTAGCCTCCGCAGTCATCTGACCCCCATGACTCAGGCCTGGCCCTGCCCTTGGAGGGCAATGGGCCAGTCTGAGCTCATCACCACTGCCCGGAGCAGAAGTGGTAAACAAGTTTGCCCTCTGCCTCCCACCCCTGAGAGGAAGCAAGGAAGAGAGTGAGGTGGGGGCCCACAAGCACTCCACCAGGCCCAAGCCATCTGCATAACACAGGTGCGTGTCATGGGTGTCCACGGGTCCTGTAGGATGTGTGCTGGGCTCTTGCATGTGGGCGACATGTACAGAAGCGTTTGCTTTCACATGTGTCCTTGGAGGAGCTGTGGCCAACCTTTTCCAGGGACCAAGTTGGCCACGGAGCAAGGGACCTTTCACCCCATCCCTGGTGTCTGGGGGCCAACAGCTGAAGGCTCATGAGGCTGGGCCTTAGAACTGGGGGTCCCTGTGGAGTAACACCTCGTTTGACTTGCTGGTTCTCAGCCTCCTGACTTTCAGGTCTCATGGATCAGACTCAGGTGCTGGGGGTGGAGCTGGGGCCCTATGGCCCCTGGGAGCCTCTGAGAGACTGCAAATCTTCTTGGGCTGCTGTTCTGGGCTGTCGGAGCCCGTGGCAACGTCTGAGAGGCACGGTCCTTGGCGTCCCCCCTCTTGCTGTGGGCCCCTGGCCCCATCTTCTCTCCTTCCATCTCAGTCCCTCCTCCCCTCTCTCTCCCTGATGCCTGTCTCTGTCTCCCTCCTTTCCTTTTACACCCACTTTTCTGCCCTCCCGTCCCTCCTCTCTCTCTTCTCTCAACCCAGTAACTAGCATTGCTATTTGTAGCCACCAGATGGCACCAGTGCACCACGTGTCCCATCCTAGATGAGAGTACCACTCCCCCCTCCCCCCAGCCCAGGGTGATTAAACACCCTTAACCCTTCACAACATCCACACCCTGCCCAACGCCTTCCTGGGACTTTAAACGTGGAGGAAAACAGATGCAACAAAATATGGGCAGGGCCAGGGTGGGGGCCCGGAGCTGGAGAGGCTCTAATGCCCCTCAGGGTAACACCTACCTCACAAAGGGTGTTCGCACACATCACAGCATTTCTACCTCAAACCCGTGAGGTCCTGGGTAGTGTGCACTGTGCACGTGAAGAGAGTGAAACCCAAAGGAATGAAGTCAGTCGCCCAGGGTGGGGCATCAGATGTGAAGTGGGAGGGAACTTGAACCCCAGCTTTGCAGGTTCCCAGCACTTGGGGTTCTTGGGCTGGCAGGAGTGGGTGGAAATGGATGGTGCGAGGGTCCGCAGAGCAGGTGAGGCCCTTGAGCACTTTCTCCCATGCTAAGGCCCCGTTACTGTCCCTTTAGTGTCTCTTGGTTTGTTTCTTTCAAGCCTGACACAGAATGATCCTTCACCCAGGGAAGTGCCTGCTATTATCTTAGCCTCTGGGTCTTCTCAGAATTGAGGCATCTTTACACTAACCATTTTCTCCTTTTCCTTTTTGTCTCTCTATGTATATTCACGCTCTGTCTTTTCTAATAAGGCTGAAATGTAGACGAGGCAGCCCCTCTCTGCCTTCTGGGGAGCCCCCAGGATAGTGGGAAACACAACCCTGCCCCAGAAGCCTATTGAAAGGGGGACACAGAGGTGTAGCTTTCTAGGAGCCCCTACTGGTATAGAGCCAGAGCCAGGTGAAGGTATTCAAGGGAGGCTTCCTGGAAGAGGCAGGGGCCAGGACTAGGGAAAGGTAGGCTGAGTGAGGGCAATGCCCTCCATGGCAGCTGCTGAGTGATCCTCATGTATGGGGAGCAGAGGGGGTGGGCTGTCACAGCCCTGGAGTCAGGGGAAGGGCCCACGTTGGCCCTAACTTGGGCTAAACTCCCCGACTGGCCCATCCCCCCGCCCCACCCCTCACCCCCTGTCCCACTGGGAGGCCTGCTGTGGGCTGGGACAGGAGGCCCAGGGTGGGGTCCCTTCCCCAGGGCCGGAGCAGGATCCTGGGCCGGCTGTGGCAGTGCCCAGGAGCCAGAGAGGAGCCGCCGCCCCCCACCCCCTTGGGCCCCTCTGTAATTAGGGCTATTTTTAGCCCCCTCTTCCTTCCTATTTCAGGCCTCTGGACTGGGCCGGAGAGTGGGCTGTCCTGGGGCCGAGGGCTGGAGCCGCTAAACTGGGCCTCAGCGTGGGAGCTGCAGCCACAGCACAGACCACAGCCTGGGGCGGAGTCCTGGCAGGGGGAGGGGAACGGGGACGTGGCCAGGCCTGGGGCAGGGCCCGGTGGGGTGGGGGCGTGTCCTTGGCTCATCTGACCCCTCCCTGGGCCCCTCACTGATCTGCCCCCCTGGGCCCATCCCTCTGCCCCCTCCCTGTAGCGCTGCTGATTTGAGGCAGTTAGCCCTGGGCCTGCATCTGTGTGTGTCCAAGAAGGTGCGGCCAGAGCACCTTCAGGACAGTGTCGTCCCAGAGGGGTGCCCAGAGTGTTTATAACCATTTATTAAGCGCTTACTGTGCCAGGTACCGACCCAGCACTTTACCTGTATTAATTTATTTACTGTGTACAACGACACTACGAGGTCCGTGCTATTTTATCCCTATTACACAAATAGAAAAACTGAGGCTTGGAAGGAGCCCATTTTTCGTGTGCCGGGCTCAGGGAGCATCCTGATCTTTTCCGATGGTGGTTTGGGGGCGGGGTGCTGAGAGACACGACTTTCTTCTTCATCTACTTCCAGGCTCCACTCCTTGGATCCCAACACTCTATCCGGCGCGGCTCCTGGGCAGCAGCCTGTCAATCTGCCTGTCCCTGGTCTGGTGGCCCATGGCCTGTCCTGCAGGCGGAAGGGTGGGTCTTGCCCAGCTGGTTCCAGTTAGGCACAAGAAAGCTGGCGAGGGGTATATTTAGCCCTGGTTTCTGGGGGAGCCAGAGGTCTTTCATCGTTGGAGGCGCTGGCCACAGCCGGACTCAGCTTGCCAACGCTGGGCTCTTGGGCTACAGGGCAGACAGGCTTCGGGCAGGGAGTGGGGTCAGGGAGGAGAAGGGGCAAATATGGCCGTGCCCATCTTTGGGGCTGGGGTCGGGGGAGTGTCAACGCCAGTCAGGACCACTCAGTTCTGAATGCCACGCTCAGGATGAGTCTGTAGGTTTGAAGGCTCCTACAGGCATTGGAGGACAGGCGTGGGGGAAGACCTGCTGCCTGCCCCGGTGAGCCCAGGCCCAGCCGAGGCCTAGCGTGTCTGTGGCACTGGGCTTAGCTGGGCCTGGGAGTCTGGAGGCCTGTTCTTAATCAGGGAGGTGGGCAGGGGGCAGAGTTCCAGGGACAGGAAGGCGGTGGCCTTTCCATTCTCTCTAAGGAGACTGACATGTTTGGGCATCAATGTTTGGAGAAGGTGAGGGTGGGGGGCAGGGATACTGTGCAAGAGGGAAAGAGAGGCGCACAGAGAGGCAGCCTCCTGGTGCCAAGTGGTGCTGGGTGCTGGGGGAGCTGGGCGTGCGGAAGGCACACAGGTGTTTGCCTCATTGCCGCGGGTTTCGGGGTGGTGGGCACTCACTGTGTGCTGGGGCCGGTGGGCTGGGACCCGTGTGGTGTGGGTGCCTGCATGGCTGGGCTCTGGTGGCACACGGGTGTGAGATGACCCACTGGTGGCTATGGCATTGCTCCACTGTAGGTGACTAGGACAGCATGTGACCCCATCATGATGTTTCTGTGGGGCAGCCTAGGAGTATGGTGGTAGATGAGGGACTAGGGCTGTTTTAAACTGTCCAGCTCTGATCTTGTGGGGCTGTGTAATTATCCCCCGGGATGTTGGTCTCTGTGTGTGAGCCTGGGAGTAAACGCATGTGTGGATGCAGAGTTTGGGACTCAGGCTGTGTGTGTGTGTGCGTGTGTGTGCGTGTGTGTATTGTTATTCTGGGTGTGACTGGGTATGTGAATGTGCAGCGGGGCTACCAGTCAGTCACCCACCAGCTTCCCACTGCAAATGAGTCCTGTTCCAACTGAGGGTCATGCCCCACTGTCCTTCTGGGGACTCCTACCCCAAAGCCACAGGCCCTCTGGGCCTGAGGGAGGGAACCCTACAAGTCGTAAGCGCCTGTCTCTCTCCTAATCCTCTCACCCCCACTCCCTCCGACCATCCCCACAGACGGCAGGCTTCTACCTGCCCCAGGGCGTGAGGCAGGGGAGAGAAAGAGGAGCCTGCCCGCCTGCCCGCCGCCCCTCTGTCGTCTCTGCATTCAGACAAAGAGCTCACCCTGGTCTCTGTGGGCGTCTGGGAGACGCTGGGGGGATTAGCTGCCCGCGCCGCCCTCTCCCCACCTCATGCCAGCCCACCCGGCTGGCACCGACACCTCTGAGCCCAGGGGCGGTGCCCTCACCGCAGCCTCTCCAGCCCCGGAGGGGGTGTGTGTGTGTGTGTGTGTGTGTGTGTGTGTGTCCCCTGCCCCCACACCTTGGTGCCCCCATGAGAAGTGGGTCCTGGGGTACACACACTGCTGGCGGGGCCGTGTCTCCCCTGGGTTTCTACTTCTCTGTCACTCAGCACGTGCTCGGCAGGCCTACATGTGTGTCGGCACCCCTCTGTCTTTGAACCTCTCATTCCTGGCCCTTGCGCCCCTCCCCCACAGTTGACTGCAGCTCCGACCTCCCATCCTTCCCCTTGCATTCCTGGGGGAAGGCGTGATCCGGCCAGCGAGCACTGCTGAGCAAGAGAGAGAAGGCAGTGGGCGCCCCTCTGGTGAGGGCTCGGTGCACCCTAGCGAGGCGAAGCTGTCTGTTTCGGTGTGGGGTCAAAGGAGCTCGATGCAGGAGACTTGGGAATGACATTGGGTCTCGTGTTTCTGTGGCTTCTCCATCGGGAGCGTGACTAGTCTGTTAGTCGTGCCTCCTGACGTTGAGGCTTTAAGTCTAGCCTTTTCTTTGTATTGTGCAAAACCAGAAGTGATTTTCAAAGTTCTTTCTCGTTTACTCTCATGGATTTTCTCAACAGGTGGGGCAGGTATTGCTGTGTTTCCTATTTCAGAGGTGTTTAGATCAAGGCTCTGAGAAGTTAAAGGATTTACTCAAAATCACACAACTGGTGAGCAACAGAGCCAGGACGGAGCCCAGGGTCTTGCTCTGTAAGTGTCAAGGGAGACCCTTTGGACCCCTCCTAATCCCCACGGCTGGGCCTCTGCCTCCTCAGTACCCTGTCCCTGCCACCCTCGAAGAGTCTGCTGTTTCAGGAAACTGTGGAATGGAGATAGGCCAGTGGGAGCTGGGTGAGATGACCTGGGCCCGCCTTGAGTCACACCCCATCCTGAAGCAATCAGGGCCCCATGGCATGGACAGTCCTTGCATCCATCCTGTGTTTTTGCAGGTATTTATGGATGCTCTATCAAAATATTATTCTGAGGTTTAGTCCCCTCCTGTCTCCTTTTATTTGGTCTTCAGTGGAGGCAATGAGGTACCAACCCCATTCCTTCCGTTGAAGGGCAGCTGCCAAGCATGCCAAGAAGGAAGCTGGGCTTTCCCAATGACTGGGAAGGGCATGAGGTTAGGGATCTGGCTCCGTGCCTCCGGTATAAGAGATGATCAATATATGAAGATGGACATATAGTGGTGAGTGGGCGGATGAATATACAGAAGAGGGTGAATGCACAGGTGAGTTGGGTGGGGGATGCATGTGTCAGCTGGCAGGTGAACGGATGGATGGATAAATGAGCAGGTGGAATATGTGGATGGGTGAGTGGGTGGTGTTAGGATGGATGGGTGGGTGGGTATTTAGATAGATGGATATATGAGTGAATGGTTGAACGGATGGATTATTAGGTGTGTGGAGGATGTTGGATGGATAGATGGATGGAAGAGTAGGTGAATGGGATGCATGGAAGGATGGATAAACGGATGGAAGAGTGAATGGATGGGTGGACGGATGGATAGATGGATGTGTGGAAGGGAAGAGATGGGAAAGTGGGTAGATAGGTGTGTGAGTGGATTTGTGGTAGAGATTTGGGAGCCTGGAGGAGCCTTTGAAACACAGGCTATACACAGGGAATGAATTTTTCACAAGTATCTTGGTTTTGGTCAGCCCTCAATTCATCTGAACTGACGGAGAGAAACCATGTTATGGAAAAATCTAGAAGATGCTGGTTGGTTGCAACCTGATTTACATCACACTCACGGGTGGGTTTTGGCTCTCCCCTATGAAGTCTGAGGGTCTGCGCATTGTGTATGACGTGTCAGTCATACGCATAGGTATGGCTCATCTTGGGAGTCCAGCTCCTACTTTCCTCTCAGCCTGCCATCATCTTTCTCCCTCCCGTGCTGGGCAGGACGGCGTCTCCTCTCAGACAGTTACAGAGTGCAGTCAGTGTGCTGTGATTCTCCTGTAGCTCTCTGGTGGGCTCACTCCTTCTCTAGGGTCAGGGACAGTGGCTGGACTTCCTGAGGGTCTAGGGCTGTTCCTTCCGGTTTCTCTGAGGCTTAGTCAGCACTGGAGGAGTCCAGGACCACAGAGATTAGCCTGGCATCTGCCAGGTGGTGGGATGCTGACATGAACTTGATAGCGGCAGTGCTGCCCTGACAACAGAAGGTGGGCACTGACCTGCTTTCCCGAATGAGAGGAGGCAAACGGAAGCTGTAACAAGACACATGGAGGTTAAATGCCAGGAGGGGGTGTGCTTGGCTGGGGGGTGGGAGGGGTGGGCTGTGGAATCATGTCTCTGTCCCTTCCCAGGTATCAGGCTTATTCTTGGCTTCAAGAGGATTCTCTTTTGCCCTTCTCTTGGGGAAAATCTTCCCTTGGGGACTCTGGATGGCCTGGCTTCCATGACAATTATAGGAGCCTCACGCATTGAGAACCTGCTGGGTGCCAGGCACTTTACATACATCATCATGTTTAATTCTCACAATATCCTTTCAAGGCAGGGAGTATTTCTCCCATTTTATAGATGAGGAAACTGAGGCCCAGAATGATTAAAGAATGTGCCTGGTATTACCCATCAAGGAGGTCATAAAATCAGGATTCCTATTCAAGTCGACCTGACTTCTCTGCCACATGCCATCTCTCATGTCTGAGCCCACCACCCCCTCCCTGCAGTCTGGTCCAGCTGGTTAGAACGGGTTCAAGGAGCAGCAGTTGGAAGGACACACCAGAGGGATGTAGGTGAGGCCCCCAGAGAATGAGAAGGCTCGAGACCAAGGAGATGGGCTATAGCCAAGGACCTTTAAGTGTTTCTAGGGCTCTTGTACTGAGACCTGCTGGCCTCTATTTGAAATAAGAGGCAGCATGAAGGATTTGGGTGAGACTACCAGCAGGACTTTCTGGCCTAGAGGGCTGTAGAACTCTGAAAAGGGCAGAAGAGGAAGGGCAGAAAAATACATTCTTTGGAGAAGGTGACCTATGGCGGTTCCAGCGCAGCTGATTTGCTGATTGAGACAAGGGTGGCCAGAAGTCCTCTTGGGACATCCTCTTGCAGCCAAAAGAGGCCAAAATGGCCTGGGTCGGAGTTGGGAGTCTTGAGAGCTGGAGCTTTCTGGATCCAAGGAAAGACCAATCATGGGGACTGGAGCTGGGATGCTGAAGCTGGAGCAGTTTGGAGCCCACCTCAGGATCCCAAAAGTGGGAGCTGGGAGATGCCAGGACATATTTCTGGGGAGACAGGAAAGGGGTAGCTGCAGGAACCAGAAGGGAAGCCTGCCCCTCCCCAAGCCAGGCAGTCCCCGAGGCCAGAAGCCTGCCCTGCCCCTGGGGATGCTGAGAAGGCAGCAGGGATTCGTGGGAGCCTGAGCTCCAGACCGGTGACCGGGTGACCAGACCTCTGGCCAGTCCCGAGCAGCTGGGTGGAGGGGAGCTGGCGGCTGGGGCAGGGAAGGGTGGAGACTGGGAGGTCCAGGTGGGCCGTGGCAGAGGGTGGCCCCTCCTGTGTCTCCCCTCGCCTGCTGGCCTCCCCCTTCTCCCTTTGATGCTTCTCACCACAGACTTCAAACAGGCTGCCCTCTGCTTCTGCCCGCCCGCCCATAATTAGAGCCTGGCTCAGGCTGCCTTTCACCCTCACTCCCTTCCCTGCTGTTGATCTGGCTCAGGCTCTCTGTCTTGCCTCTATCTCTCTACTTTCTCTCTCTTTCTCCATCTCTCTCTTTCCCTCTCTTCCTGGTTCTCCGGCTCTCTGTGTCTCTGATCCTCTGTCTAGATCAGGGACCAGCTCTAGTCTGGGCCCCAGGCTGCAGTTCCCATGGATGCACGCTCTCTCCCCCGCATCCTCCCCTTCTCTGCCTCCTTCTGTGTGTTCTCACTCTGACTGGAGACTTGACTTCTCGGTCTTTATTGCCATACCTTCTCTCCATCTCTACCAAGCTCTGTCTCCATCTCTCTCCTTTTTTTCTCCCTTATTTCTAATGTGATCTGCATCCCCTCACCACCCTGAAGGTTGTCCTCATCTGGGCCTTTCCCACCCAGAACCTGGGGCTCAGGCCCCACCCCCTCCCTGGTGGAGACTGCCCCAGTGCAAGCCCGCAGGGCCGTGAGCTGGGCCAGCTCCAGGCTGTCCGCCTCCTCCCTGGTTGGTGCCCTCAGCTCCCAGCACAGCCCCCGTGACTCCTGCCCCTCCCTGGACTTCTTTCAGGCCCTTCCCGCGTCTGGTTTTTCTGGCCAGGCCGACCTCCCACTCAGCGGGCCCCCTTTGTGGCCCTATGGCAGGCAATGCCATGTCCATTCTCTTTCCCGGGAGAGGGCGGGGCTTGCTAGGAGCCTCTCCATGGCCTAATATGGGAAATAGGGGATTAAGAACCCTACACATCCCCTCCCCTCCAAGGCACTGGGGCTTGGGCTGCACCTTGACCCCTGCCGGGGCCCAGGTATCTCTAGCAGCATCTGCCCATCAGGTTTAAGGGCTTCATCCCCGTCAGAGAATAGGCTCACACTCCTCTCACTGTTAACCCCAGGGCACCTGGTGCCACAGACCCAGGTCCTCTTGGAGAGACTGGCCTTGAGGGGCAAGGCTTGGGCAGTGAGTTGTCTTGGTGTGGATAGACCCCAGGGCACCTGGTGCCACAGACCCAGGTCCTCTTGGAGAGACTGGCCTTGAGGGGCAAGGCTTGGGCAGTGAGTGGTCTTGGTGTGGATAGACCCCCAGGGCTGACAGAGCCCTCCCTTGACGCTGCAGTTCTGGACTAGCCCCGGGGCCTCCCTGGGCCTGTTTCGCAAGGATGCCACGAGGAGGGGTGATACTAAGAAAGACATGACTAACCCCTAGGTTGGACTCCACGTTTTCCAGCTGACAGTGCCCTTTCCTGGTCATGTGGGAGCCTCGTGACCCCTGACAGGGGCGTGGAATGAGGTGACCCCATCTTTCTACAGATGAGGACACTGAGGCACAGGGATGCCACTTGCCCTATCCAGGACCCCTCCTCAGGGGGAAGGCAAGCTGGCTGGACTGGGGGCTCAGGGCCCCGTGGGAGTCCGGGCTCCAGACAGTGGGGGCCAGGCAGGACACATGGCCCTGGCTGGGGCCTCACGTCCCTCAGGCCTGGGTAGTTCTGGCCAGTTCTAGGTTCTAGGCAAGGATGGGCGCCCACTGTGTGGCTGCGAACTCATGAGTCAAGGGACTTCAGCAGGGACCCCGATTTGGGGCATTTGTGGACAGGACCCAGGAGAGGCCATGCCTGGGGCATGCTCAGGCGATCAGGAGCTCGAGCGGCTGGGGGGACACCTGCTCTGAACTGGCAGCCCGAGCATGCGTGGCTGTGTGTGTGCGTGTGTGTGCACGGCTGTGAGGGAGTGTGTGATTCCGGGTGCGAGTGTGAGGGTGTGTACACGAGCATGAGTGACTGTGCGTGTGCGTGCACACGCTGTGTGCCTGGCAGCGAGGGTTCGTGACTCCATAGATAAGGGTGTGAGAGGCTGTGGTTCGTGAGTGCCTGCAATCCTGTGAGGTCATTTCAAATGTGAATGAGTGAGAGGGTTGTGTCGGTGTGAGTCCTGAGTACGCGTGACGTGTGTGTGTGTGTGTGTGTGTGTATGTTTGTGTGTGGGAATTGACTTGGGTCTCTGATGCGGGAGGATCTACGTACACAGGTTTATATATAAACGTGAGCAAGAGCAGGAGGGAACAGACAGGTGTGGGCCCGTGTGCACGTGTGTGTGCCTGCGTGCGCGGCTGTGTGAGCGGCATGACGCCCAGGCTTCCTCCTCATCTTTCGGGTCAGCAGCATCACCCCCTCCCTCCCTCCTCTGTCCTCCCTCCCTCCTCTGTCCTCCCTCCCCGTCCCCTTCTTTCTCCCTTCCCTGCTCAGCCACCCTTTGGGGATCAAGTGCCAGGACCACTCCCCAATTCCAGGGGCACCCTGGGGACACTTTTTTCTCCCTTTGCCGGCAGGAAGGGGTCCTCAGAGCCGGGGTCAGGGGGGGTTGGTTCAGGACGCAGGACGTGGCGGCCCCTGCCTCTGAGGCCTGGGTCGGAGGAGGAGTGGAGAAGTGCCTCCTGGCCTCTTTCTCCCCTCACCATCCTGAGGCCCAGGGTGGGAGTGGGCTGTCAGTGATTGTCCAGCGTCAGTGTCTGGGTCCCATTGGTCAGCGAGGCGGCTCCCAGGCCCGGGCGCTGGCTCCAGCCTCTGCCCTGCCAGCCTCTGCCTGAGCCTCACCGGGCCCTGCCTCTCCGGGCCTCAGTTCCTCACCTGTGAAGCTTCTCCTCCTGCTGCCTGGGTCTCAGCCTCTCCCCCAGCTGCCAACTTGGCAGGGCCCCCAGTCTGAGGTCCTTGGCAGGGGAGAAGCGTGGAGGAGTGAGGGAGGGTTTTCTTTGCCTTTAGAAACTGGAGATTTGGGCTGGGGTGGGTGTGCTCTCCCCAGATGGACTTGTCCTAGCACACCTCTGCTGCAAGGGGGGATGGATTCCCCGGGGCGGCCTTCTGAGGGAGACATTGCAGCACTGGTTCTGTGGAGCCCCAATCTGAAGGCGGAGGAGCAGCCGTGGCCCGGGGAACCCCTCAGTTTGATGGGAGTGATGCGACACACTGGATACCCAGAGAGCTGGATCCACACAGCGAAATAAGGACACAATTCCCAGCCAGCCAGAACCACAAGATCCACAGTACTTACCGAGGGCTGGGCTGAAGACAGCTACTCAATTCTTTGAAAAAATGAAAGGAAAAAAAGGAAAGAAAGGAGGGAGGGAGGAAGGAAGGAAGGAAGGAAGGAAGGGAGAAAGGAAGGGAGGGAGGGAGGAAGGAAGGAGGGAAGGGTGGGTAGAGGGAGGACATCAGAGCGGGAAGGGATGGAGGGGACAGACAGAATTGAGCTGGGAGGCCCTGGGCAGCTTCCTGAAGGCAACTGGGATACAAGGACAGCTGAGTCCGCACCCTGAAACTGTGGATGTTTGAGGCCTCTGGCATTTATTTTGAGCATCGAGGCCTCTCCAGGACCCTGGAGCCCTGCTTAGTTCGTTTCTCTTTCTGCCTCAGTCTCCCACTAATATTTTGGGGAGACCCCCTCCTGGAAGCCCAGAGGGCTGTGAAGGGTCCCCTTTCTGCCCCTCCTAGGAGAGGAAGCAGTGTCCTCAGCAGGGGGTGGCGGGGCCAGCCTGGGTTCCCTACCTTCTCAACAGCCACTCACTCCCCTGGGCCCACTCCCTCCCTCCCTCCCAGACCCAGGAAATCTTGGGGCGGGCCCCTGCTCCCTGACGCTGTCCAGCGGGTCCAGCCAGGGAGGCAAGGGGGTGAATGCCAGTGGGAAGGGCCCCTGGGTCATCCCTGTAGGGGGTCCTGTTGGGGAGCTCAGAAGGACAGGAGCCCCTGGGGGTGTCTGGCACCCACTCATTCCCAGGTAGCCTGCTTGGCTGCAGCCTCAAAACCAGGCTCAGAGAACTCCAGAGGTGAGTGGGAGGGTGGAAAGCAGATTCCAGGCCACTGCCCGCCCCCCGAACCATCCCAACCCCCACGTGGACCTGCTTTGCCTCCCTGTGCCCTGCTCTATGCCGTGGGCCTTGTCTCCAGCTGGTGGGAGCGGGTCCTGAGACCTGAGGCTGGTCTTCCCCCATCAGCTGAGAAGCTCTGGAAGCAGGGAATGTGTGCCCCCCTCTGACTGGTTCCAGGAAGAGGAGGCATGTGTGACCAAGGACAGGCAGATCTAGAATTAAATCCTGATGGTAGATCAGCCCATTCCCTTCTTAGTAGAAGATCAAGGTTCTGGAGGGCTGAGTGTGGGCTGCCCCTTTGCCAGGTGTTGAAAGCTCGTCTGATCCAAACCAGCTTGTATAGCAGTAGCTCCAATAGCTATATTTGCAATTGATTGACGCAACACATCTCAAGTAGGAACTACTTCAGTTTGTGATCACTTCACAGTTTGCACATTCACACACCCGACCTCATTTTGAGCCCCTGGCAATCCTGAGACGCAGGCAGGAGTGGGGCCGTGCCCCCATCTGCAGGTGAGGGAATGGAGGAGGAGAGCCCTTCTCGTTCAGGAAGTGTGCCAGGTTCTGGGATCTCAGGCCCCCTCTTCCCCACTCTCTTATTATTTATCACATTTGGGAAATAATTCGGTTTGGTCCTCAGAGCCAGGAAGGCCTTGGGTCCCTCGTGGGTAGGCTGTGCGTCTGGTTTAGACCAGGGGGACAGGGCCAGGGAAGAGTGGATGGGCTCACCTCGGCTGAGTGCAGACCCCTTCCCATTCCAGCACAGCCGTTCGCCCCTCAGGGCTGGGGCCACGGCAGTCTCAGGACTCAGGACCCCTTCTGAGGAAGTTCTGCATGCTTGCTGCCCTCTCTCCTCCAGGGACAGGGCCTGGTGGCCCCGGCCAGCATCTTGTGGGCTGCATCCTGGCTCTGGGGCTTGCTGGGGCTGGTGGGAGGCATGGGGTCCGGGTGTGGCCCCAGACTGGGTGGCCTGCCCCTCCATGGGTGAGTGGGAGATGGGATCGGGTGCCATCTTACCCTGGAGGCTGAGTGCCAATGTGGCCCCCTGCTGGTGACTGGCCAGGCCACTGAAGAGCACATTTTTCTCTGGGTGACAGCCTCCTTCCCTCCCTGCCCCTGGCAAGAGATCCCTCCTCTTCAGGCCCACCCAACAACCCAGCCACCTCAACTCACCACCTCAGAGCTCTCCCTCCTCCTTCTCCCTTCCTGCTCTGTATTGAGCTGCTACCAATGCCTGGCACCTAATAGGTACTTTACCCAGGTGATCTCATTAACTCTGCCGGGGAAAAGGTATCATTAGCTCCCATTTTAGGGATGAGGAGCTGAGGCCCAAGAAGGTAGAGTGACTCACCCAAGGTCACACAGCTAGGTTGCTGGCAGAGGTGGGATTCAGTCTGTCAAGCTCCACGGAGGGTGTAGGTGGAAGAAATGCTGCAGAGGGAGCTTGGAGCTTGGGAAGGGCTTTGACTACTTCGATGAGAAGCCTCAGCTTGATTTCGTAGGTGAAGGGCTTTTAAACAGGAAAGTTACACAATAAGAGCAGAGACCCAGACTGCCTGGGTCCAAATCCTGCCCTGAAACCTAGCTGTGTGACTTTGGGCAAGTTACTTAACCTCTCTGTGCCTAGTTTTTTTAATTAGTAAAAAGGAAATGGTAATAGTGTCAACCTCATAGGCTTGCTAGGAGGATAGAGTTCATGAGCCTAAGGTGCTTTGGGCAGAGAGCAGTGCCTGCTGCACATTATGCACCATGTGTTTGCATTAGTGCTGGTGGCTCCTAGCCAGACCCCTTCTTTCTCCCTTTCTCACCACCTTGCCCTGTCCCACACCCACCATCCTCTCTGAGGAATGAGAAGTGCTGCCCTGAGCAAGGAACTGAGCCCGTGACCTACCGTGGGCACAGGCCCCCATGTGCCCTGCCCATCTTTGCTATGGCCGCTAGGTGCCTGGTGGGCAGAAGGTATGTATACTTGACTCAGATGGGGAAAAGGGGGCAAAATGGAAAAGTCTGAAATAGCCTTCCTAGTGAATGGGCGTGGCTGCCAGGGTGCAGAAGGGGCACGAAGGGGCTGCCTCCTTGTCCGGGCTGTGGAGGGTCTTCAGGTGTTGGGTGAGGAGGAGCTGAGGCTGGCTTCCAGCAGGAGGACAGGGGTAGCTGGGCTGAGAAGGAGGGAAGGGTAGGAGAAGGAGAGGCGGGGGTGGGGGATGGGGGTGGGGGTAGGGGTGGGGGAATGGGGGCAAGTGAATGATGGGCGGGGACGCGATTGAAACCTACCCTGGGGTGGGAGGCTGAGGACAGGCCTGCAGGCAGAGGAGGCTTGGTGAACAGATTGGTGGAGACACTGCCACCGCCCAGGTGCAGAGATGAAAGTGTCCACAGAGGCTCCCGCACCACCCTGGTGTGTCCCCTAATCCCTACTCACTCCTCCAGAGGCTGGGGCATTCTCCCCCGAGAGCTTCGTGGCTCCCTGGCCGGTCCCCCTCTCATCACTCAGGAGCATGCCCCACCCACCCCCAGCTGGAGCCAGGAATGGGGCTGTGCGCAAGGGGCTGGTCTCCTGGGTGACCCCAGCTGGAGAGGTGTCCCTGAGGGGCACGTGGCCATTCCTGATGGTGGTCAGGGGGTAGTGGGGTGAGGGGGGCTGGACAGGACCTCAGCTGCAGGAAAAGGGGATTGTCCTCAGTGGGAATCGGTAGAAGAGCAGCTTGGTCCTTCTCTTCTTCCCTCCCTCCCTCTCCCTCCTTCCCATGTATTCTTTTTCTAGCTCTGAGTATAGTGCCTGACCCGTAGTAGACATTCAGTAATTATTTGAATTCATAAGTAGAGCTAAGGATGTGAATTCTATGGTTTCTGCTGATGACCTAATGCCAGGATCCAGTTCCTTGGGCTGTGAGGAAGGAAGTCGGGACAGGAATGGGGATGGAGTTTGTGATGGGTCAGGGGCGCAGATGTAGGAGTGAACTCCGGCTTGAGACCCAGCAAAAATGAATCACTTGCCCAGGGTCTTTTCTCATCAGCTGGGACTGGGCAGAGGAAAGCACGGGAAATGGGTGGTGATATGAATAAAAACATTCTTTTATTTTTAAATTAATCTTCACAAACAATTAAACAGGTAAGTAATTGGACATAAAATTCCAATTATGTCCCTTGAATTCAGTCCTTCCCACACTTCGGCTGTGGGAACACCACTGGCCCGATTTCTGCAGTGAGAACTTTGAAGTTGACTGATTTGATATCAACCCACTTTTTAAACTTAGCTTCTCCACCACTTCCTTCCTAGCTGTGTGATTTGGGCAAATCCCTTGATCTCTCTGTGCGTTTGTTTCCTTACCTATGAAATGGGGATAACAATAGTACTTATCTCATGCGGTTATCGTGAGGATTAAATGAGTTAGTGTTTGTAAAGCAGCTGGAAGAGTGCCTGGCTCATGGAAAGCTCTATGTAAATGTTTGTTAGATAGAATGAGTAAATAAACACTTCTGAGCAATGACAGCTGTGAAGTCGTGGTTTGGTGCACCAGTTAGATTTTCTTTTCTTTTCTTTTTCTAAACATTCACTTTTAAAAAATATATTTATTTTAGGCTGTGTCGGGTCTTCGTTGCTGCGTGCAGGCTTTCTCTAGTTGCAGTGAGCGGGGGCTATTCTTCGTTGCAGTGCATGTGCTTCTAATTGCGGTGGCTTCTCTTGCTGCGGAGCACCGGATCTAGGCACCCAGGCTTCAGTAGTTGTGGCACACGGGCTCAGTAGTTGTGGCTTGCAAGCTCTAGAGTGCAGCCTCAGTAGTTGTGGTGCACGGGCTTAGTGGCTCCGCGGCACGTGGCATCTTCCTGGACCAGGGCTCAAACCCGTGTCCCCTGCATCGGCAGGTGGATTCTTAACCACTGCGCCACCAGGGAAGCCTACCAGTTAGATTTTCTCACACACATTAAAATAGGGAACTAAAGGTCCAGTGGTTAGGACTCAGTGCTTTCACTGCTGTGGCCCCAGGTTCAATCCCTGGCTGGGGAACTAAGATCCCGCAAGCTGCCAGCTCGGCCAAAAAAAAATAGAGAAAACTATGAACCATTAGTATAAAATGATCTTCCATACCGCCAGTGGGACATTGTCCCAAATGAACCTTCCATGCTGTCTGGGTGCAAGTATATTTTACGTGGTTTAATTCAGTCCCATTTGTAGCCCATACTCTCTTCCTGGGGGCACCATCATCGCATCTTTATTGGCCTCTTTGTCACCATGGCTTTGTCAGCGTACCTCTGCCATGAGATGTCAGCGCTGTTTGGATCCCATGCTCGCTGTGACCCGGCTTATCCGTGGGAAGTGGCTGTTCCCAACGAGGCACCGAAGCAGGTGGGCCATCTGTGCTAGGGATCTTTCCCAGAATTAACTACTCCAGTTCCCAGAGATTCCATGCCCTGTCCCAACTGAGCCCCTCATTTCAACCTTCTGCCTTTCATGAACCTGGGAGAAAAGGGAGCCCGGGAGTTGGGAATGGGAACAGGATAATTCCGAGGCCTGGGCAGGTTACCTTCAATTTACCCTCTGGGCTATTTGATTGGCTTGAGGACCTTAATTTGCTTGTTGTTTGAGGTTAACTACCTTCCTTAATGAAGCTGGGGGCAGTGGAGAAGGCAGGTGGGAAGAGAAACCCCTGAAGGTGCCAGGGTGCGAGGACTTCTCTTGGAGGCCCCCCTGTGAAGCAGGAGATGGCGCCTGCCAGCACCCATCTCATCCTCCCAAGTGTGACCCATGGGAGCACATCCTGATTGTCGCGGCGTGGTGGAGGGGAGAAGGCCCTCTACCTTCCAGAAGCTCTGCCCAGAGGCAGGGTTTCAGGATAGAAAGCTGGCGTTGCAGCAGGAAGACTTCCCACCAGACCAGAGTGGGTAGAGGGGCTCAGGGGGGATTCTGAGGGGATGGGAATAGCTGTGTTGGTCAGACCTGGGTGAGAATCTAGGCGGCCAGTCAGACGGTGAGTCCTCAGGCTCTACTGTGGGTTCAAGTTGGGATGACAGAGTCGGTGAGGGGACAGCTGGGCTGCTTTCCTCAATTTGCGGCCGGAGGTCTGCAGCCCTGGTGTGCAGGAGAGTCAGTTTCCACATTCAAGTCTACATGTCCTGGTGTGTGCGTGTGTGTGTGCGTGCGTGCGCGTGCGTGTGCGTGTGTGTGTGTGTGTCTGAGAGAGGAGAGAGCTGCCTCTTCCATCAGACCAGGGGCTCCCACGGCAGGGCCTGTCTCTCCCGTAAACTGGGGGCTCCCTGAGGGCAGGAGCACTGCTGCCTCAGTGGATCCATTCCTGCTTCCAGAGGGTGCTCAGCTGCCACTCAGAGCACGGCCCCAGGCCCTGAGCCCTGCCCTTGCCTTGGCCCTCTCTGTTCTCTGCCTGCCCACCCCCCTCCTTCCCTCCCTCCCGCCCTCCCAGCAGCCTTGAAGTGCTGCAGAGTGTGTTGTTCTTAGGACAGAGTAAACAGGCAGGCAGAGCCCGGGGTGGGGCCCTGGTAATGAGGCTTTTCCGGGGGAGGGGGCCTGAGTGGGCTCCCATCAGATAAGTCAGTCCTTCACTACCTTCCGTTTGCTATTCTAATGAGGGACACAGCTGAGGGACCGGCAGGTCCAGGTCTAGCTGGGCACATGGCACCTGCCTTCTCATCTTGGCTGAGCTGGGCCCGTGTGGCTAGATGACCTCTGGGGTCCCCCGACGTCCTGTGTCCAAGAAAGCCTACGACAGTTCCTCCCGCCTCCAACTGAAGGCAGGGACTGTGGTTGCCTTTCTCACCCCGTGTAGATCCTCCGCCATGCTGTTAGAGAAGGCTTTGGGTCAGACTCCGGGAAGAACCTCTCAGGTCATGGGGGTACATGACAATAAACCTGCCAGATCCAGGTCTGCAATGGGGCAGAATTAGGGAATTAAGCCCCTGCTCCAGGTCTTGGAGGGCCGCCCTGCTGGTGTGGCACTGAGCAGTTTAGGAAGGCAGGCAGGCAGTGGACAATAGAGGGAAGGAGGCACAAGAGTTAGCACCAAAAAAGACCTGAGGGTCATATGAACACACGAAAAGAAATAGCCCTCGTCCTCTTCTGGGTCATTTTCCTCTCCCAGGCATAAAAATCAGGTTCTATAAAAACACTGGGGAGAGAAAGGCCAACAGTGCGGTGAGCTGAGGCCTGGCAACTTCAGCAGTGATTACGAGAGGTGTACCCTCACCCTAATGGACACCTAAAGGTCATTCTATTGGCCCCTCAAGAGGACTCACCGGAGGTCGCCCCAGGCGTGCTCCTGTCTCCGGACTGTTCCACCGGAGGCTGCCTCTGGAGTCAGAGCCCCTGGGCTGGAATCCTCGCATCCCCCCTTGTTTACTGAGTGGTCTTGGACAAGTGGTTGCTTCAGTTTCCCCATCTGTAAAATGAGGATAAGAATGAGAGTGGGAGAAGGGATGATATAGTTCCTGTAAAGCTCTTTTCACAGAGTCTGGCACCCACTGGGCTCTAGTGGTTCCTCCAAAGGCCCCTTTCAAGTGCTCATTTTCACAGCCCTCCTGGAGGTTCTTTCTGCTGTCTGCCCACTACCCCTCCTCAGAGTACGACGCGGTGTCACCTTCCCAGCCTATGTGGGGAAGCAGGCTAGGGGGCATGTTGGTCCTTTCTGTCCTCAGTTTCTCCTTCTTAAATGCTGTCTCCCCTCCTCTTCCCCTCCCTACCCACTGCCCCCCCCTCCAGGCCTGCATGGTGAGATAATGTCTAAGAGATACTTGGAGTTACTTGGAGGAAGAGGCCAGACAGTGAGTGACCAGAGGTGATTATCTGGCGTGACTAAAGCAGTGGTTTC
The DNA here is from genome assembly GCF_965194805.1 of Balaenoptera borealis. Lineage (NCBI taxonomy): Eukaryota > Metazoa > Chordata > Mammalia > Artiodactyla > Balaenopteridae > Balaenoptera > Balaenoptera borealis. The sequence goes on along the minus strand of NC_138879.1, from coordinate 24,367,483 downwards.
CCTCCCCCCAGCCCGGGCAGGAGGGAGGGGGACATCTGAGGTCACGCTCCAGAAGGAACTTCCCAAGAAGGACTAGGACCCAGGGAAGCCGACCTTGGGGTGGGGGAATGGGGAAGGGTGGCAGCTGGGAGCTCAGCTTCAGGTGGATTTTCGCAGGAAAAAATGCCACTGCCAACTACAACTCATCCCTTTCGGGAGGGGTTTTGAGGCAGGGGGCTGGCCAAAATGGTCCAGTTCTCCCCTCGAGCAGCGACCATGTCTCCAGCTCTCAGCCTGCCTCCTCCATGGACACTGCTGTCTGCCCTTGCCCTTGGCCCCTGCCCTCCTCCACCTCTCAAGTGGACCTGGCTCCCTCCCAGCACCTCCTCCCCATCCTGCCCTGGGGTCCCCACTATGGCAGCCCAAGTCCAGACGCCCCTCAGAGCAGCAGAGCTTCCTCTGCAGGAGGATGACCCACTTGCTTCTCGCTCTGTACCTCCTCCGCCCGCCCTACCCTCAGAGGCCTGCAGAGGACCTGAGAGCTGCCCACTGGGGGTGGGGCTGGACAGCTGGACTCGCATCCGCTCCCCCAGCCTCCTGTCTGTGGAGTGAGCCAGCAGGCGGGAGGCATGCAGTTCCCACGCAGACCTCTGGGTGCTGCCCAACAGCTGTAGCTGGCCCTCCACCGAAGGACCTGGCGGGTACTCACCTTCACTCCAACCCTCCTCCTGCCCCCCGAAAAGGGGCCACCTTCATTCAGAAAAGAGAAGCAGCTGTTAATATTAATATTTTCATAAACATCATCTCTTTGATCCTAGTTAGTAGTACTGCCGACTCCCATTTTACACATGGGAAAACTGAGGCACAGGGGGGCCATGTGGCTCGCCTAGGGTCCCATGGAAGGGTGAGGAATCCTGACAAAGCCTTGGGAAGACAAGAATGAGCCTGCAGAACTGGGGTAGCCTCCAATGCCTGTGTGTGAGAAGCAGATACCCTGGTTTGTTCTGGTCTCTTAGTGCCGCAGAGAGGAGAGAGAGGGGAGGGCGTGCCTAGCGGACGGAGCCCTGGGTGGGTTTCCAGTCCAGCCTTTGCTGTGGTCTTACTGCTACATGCCTGGAGTACGGAATTTCTGTAAACAATATGGAAGTCTATAGAATACAAAGTACTCCATAATCCTATCCCCCCGTCAGGTAACTGTGGTTAACGTTGGTGTGCTTCCTACCAGACCTTTGTAAGCATTCAAAAAAATTTTTTTCAACACAAACAGGACTTTACTAACAAATAGTAATAAAACAAACAGTTCCTTGATTTGTGTTTCCATTGTTCCCATCTGCATTCACAGAGCGATCTCATGTTTAAGGCTGCAGAGCACCCACCGTGCGGATGAAATCTAACTTGGTGAACCTTGCTTACCAGGAGGCATCCGGGCAGTCTCATCACAGGTAACGCCGAACAAGGATGCTTGTCCCTTCGTGTTGGTGGGAGCATGCTTCTGTAGAACAGCTGCACATGCGTCACCATCCCTAGAGGAAGGCATCCTGTCTCCCCCTTGGTGATCTGATCCTGGGGGCAGGGTCTGCCCATTCAGGAAGACCTTCCTCAAGTCTGACCCAAATCCCAGTGGGTGGATTGAGCTGTTCCCTCCTCACATCTCCTGGGCAGGGTCTTCCTTTTCAGGGCACCACTCATTCAGCTGGCTGGCTGGTCTAGGGAAGGCTCTGCTCTCCGTATACAGTGGTGTGAGTGCACTGGGAAGTAAGGGAGCATTCCTCTCCTCGCCTTGTTGGAAGCTTCTTGCAGAAAAGAGGAGAAAGACCAAGGAAGGTCTGGAGAATCAGCAGTGGCATGTTCACGGAGGGCTGGGGGTTGTGGGCCCAGGAGGCACCTTTCCGCCTGCTGGGTCTTAATGTCTGGGAAGTGCACAGAAGTCCTTCCAAGGCTAGAAATTTCAAAGCACTTCCCAGACACTACAAAAGCTTCTCTTGGGAGATGGGGGGACTGTCGCTTCCACAGTGGGGAGGTGGTGGGGGGAGCAGAGCCAGGTGTCCCTCTCTCCTTAGCTGCTTCTGGCATTGGCCCCCGCCCTGCCCCTTTGGTCCAGCTGGAAGACTGGAGTCATCCTATATGTGCATGTCTGTCTCCACACTCACCTGGCAACTCAGAATACCTGGGTTCTTGGGACTCAGCAGGTCAGAGGAGTCAGCATTAACCCTTCATGTGTTAACCTGAACCACAAGGCTGTGGGTCCTCAGCCAAAAACAAGCCAATAGATCTAATCAAAGGCAGAGCCTTCAGGGCAACACCCAACCCATTCTGGAGGCTGTTACTGATTTCACTCTTAATCTTTGCGCTGAGCACTTATTCATACAGCAAAACCCTTACTTCACACCCAGGTGCTGAGATCCACAGTCTCATGTATGTATTGTGTGTGCGTCCAGGAGACCAAGCCCATACAATGTGATAAGTGCTTTGACTGGAGAAGCTGCAACAGGAGAAATGAATGATTAGAAACTCACTCACTGATGTGCTGTTAGCTCAATTACCCCTAATTGACACTGTTCTTGGCATGCTAACAAGCCAGGGGAAGTCCCAGGTGCAAGGGACAAAGCCCTGGGTGGTTTTCACCAGGAGCCAGAAGGCTGGATTTGAACTGCAAACCTTCTGACTGCAAAGCCCTTGCTCTTTACATCCTTCTACTGCAGGCAACAATGCTGGTGATTGGAGAGGGTCAGGACAAGGACCCTCGGTACACGTGTGGTGCATGAGTGAGTGAATGATTGAATGTCTGAACACCCTGGATCACAAGCGTCTATTTCATGTGAGCATCTCTTGATGGCACAGAGTATGTCTTATCCATGTTTGAGTCCCAGTCTTGAACAGAGGAGGGCCTGGTGCATAAATGAATGCGTGAATGAATGATGAAGCCATCAGTGAGTTCCACTTTAGTAGTGCTTCCTCAGGAACCTCTCAGCGGGTTATCAGACTACAAGGCTAGAGGCCACTTCCCCTCCATGAGGTCTGGCACCTTCAGGAAATTTCACTCTCGTCTGGACTGGGCAGTGCTGTGAGGAAGCAGAGAGAAACCTGGCCCATCCTGAGAGCCGGGGTGGGAAGGCCAGGCAGGGATGCCGCTGGGTCTCCAGGGGACCTTAAGAGGTCATCATGTACATCCTCCAGCCCTCACCCCTCCTTTGTCCCTCGGGCAGGTGAGCAGGACCTCTTCTAAAATGACCAGCCACACACAGTGGTTAAGAATCCACCTGCCAGTGCAAGGGACACGGGTTTGATCCCTGGTCCAGGAAGATCCCACATGCCGTGGAGCAACTAAGCCCGTGTGCCACAACTACTGAGCCCACGTGCCACAACTACTGAGCCCGAGTGCCTAGAGCCCGTGCTCCACAACAAGAGAAGCCACCACAATGAGAAGCCCGCGCACTGCAACGAAGAGTAGCTCCCGCTTGCTGCAACTAGAGAGAGCCCACGCACAGCAATGAAGACCGACACAGCCAAAAATAAATAAATTAATTAATAAATAAAATTTTCTTTAATTAAAAAAAATAATAAAATGACCAGCCACGGCACGTGGCACTTAGTGGGCTCGCAACAAAGAGTATTAAGTGAATGTCAAGTGAAAGGATAGAGACATTGGGGAAAGGTCTTTGTTACTCAGGTCACTTGTCAGGGGGAAGTTTCGCCTCCAGTCACACTGTTCTCCCTGGGGCTATAGAAGGCTTGAAGGCTTCTGCTCCCCTGGTCTGAGATCCCCAAGCCCCACCCTCTAGGAACTGCTCACTGGGCTGGTCCTTTGCAGAAATTCTTAAACTTCTCAGAATCACTGATGGGCTTGGGGTGGGGACTTTGATGGGGAAAGCAGTATAAAATGCAGGCTTCTGGATTCAGTGAATTTCAATGGGGAGATTGTGGGAACATTTTGAACAAGTGCTCCCCTGATTCTGAGGCAGGTGGGTGATCTGTGGTCTACATTTTGAGAAACAAAAGCTCAGTGCCTATCTCCCTGAATGCTAAGAAATGACCTTGAGCAGAAATTTGGTATTTTTCGCTCCAAGAAGGGCTGGGTTTTATTTCTAGGGAAGAAGTTCTGTGGATCTATGGAAACTTCGGGGGCTTAGGCATGGTCCTTTAGAGCAGGGGTCCCCAACCACCGGTCCTCAGCCTGTTAGTAACCAGGCCGCACAGCAGGAGGTGAGTGGCGGGCTAGCGAGTGAAGCTGCATCTGTATTTACAGCTGCTTCCCATCTCTCGCATTACCACCTGAGCTCCACCTCCTGTCAGCATTATGGTGAGTTGTATAATTATTTCATTATATCTTTCAATGTAATAATAATAAAAATAAAGTGCACGATAAATGTAATGCGCTTGAGTCATCCCGAAACCATCCCCCCACCCTACCACCCGGGTCTGTGGAAAAATTGTCTTCCACGAAACCGGTCCCTGGTGCCAAAAAAGTTGGGGACCGCGCTGCTCTAGCGCCCACCTCACACTTACTGGGGCTACTCTGCACCAGCCACCACAGCAGGCCCGGGGAAGGAATGGGGCGGGGGGCCCTCACAGTCCAGAGACGGGAGAAGGACCCAGGTAACTGAGTGAGAATGTTCTGAGAAGAGAGCTGGGCTTGACATGTCCCCTGGGCCAATTTTGGGGCTTACCTTTGGTCACCAGTTTCCTTCTTTGGGTCTACACTAAATCTCTATTGCTGCAAAGGATATTCCTATAGAGGTAGCACTAGGGGCTGGAGCTTTTCTTAGGTCTAACATGGCCTAGGGTCCTGGGAAGCAGCAGGGGTCCAAGAGGATAGTAGGAGAGCACCCCTCCACACACACACGCCCCCCATGGTAAGGAAGGAGGAGTTGGTGTGGGGTCAGTCAGCACATCCTAAGGCTGCACTTCCTGGGTTCATCCCAGGCTGAAAGCCATTCTCTCCTTTTCTCCTTAGAGAATACTTCACTCCTCCCTCACTGCCATCTAATTCATCCAGGCGGAAAGTTCTTTTTGATGTCTATCTTCAAGCTTTCCTGCCTATAAGTAGGACACCTCCCCTGTCAGACTGGGAGAGGGAAAGGGATCTGACCCTAATCTCATCTGGCTTCGGAGTCTATTACAAATGCTCCCACCATCCAGTCAAGCCACGCTCCTCACTGGCCAGAGAAGTTCCTGTCTTGCTTCCTCCTCTCATATGCTTCCCCTGCCTTCTCTCCTCCCCAGCTCCCCTCCCAGGCCCGTAAGTGTGGAATGTAGGGAACCTCCAGTTCCTGTGACACCCTCTCCTGAATCCTCAAACTCCAGGCTGGTGTGTACTGGGGGGGCAGGAAGACCAGTTTTTCCAGCCCTGAGACCAGCCTGCCCCTGGGGGCACATCCAAGCCCAGTAGGATGGCAACCTGGGCCTCTGTGGAATGTGGCCCATCCGGCTCTTGCTGCCTAGCTGAGCGAGGTCGAGGTCGGATGTAGCCCGAGTCCAGGGCTGGCGGATCCAGAGACACCCCCTCCCACTCAGGCCAGGAATGAGTGCCAGCAGCATCCCTCCCACCACCAGCCCCCTCCCCTACTCTACCCAAGGCCCTGGCCTTTCAGATCCCATTGCACTTGGCGAGGCCACCCCTCCTTTCCTTCCCCCTGGTTGGAGGAGGTCCTCAGATTGGCCTGCTCTGCCCTCCCACATTACCTTCTCCAGCCAGTGCCCCTGCATCCTTACCCTCCCTGTCTCTAGGAGGGCTTCTCAGATTGAGAGGTCACTGCTCCTTCCAGATTATAGGTGCCCCAGCCTCAGGGACCCTGACTATCTCGGTCAGTGCCTATGCTCAGGGCCTGGCAGTCAGTGCCCAGTAAATAATGTCCACCTGCCTGCCAAACTGCTGAATTAAATGCATGGAGATGAATACATCTTGCAGAGGCATGGACTGGCTGAGAAGCCAGGCTCCCCGCACATGACATGAGCTGACATGGCTCATTGGTACCCAGCCTATCCTGGCCAGCATAGGGTCTGGAAAGAGCCAGAGTGAGGTGCCCTCCCCCCTGCCCTGTTTGCTGCTCTCATCTCACTATCCCGACCCCCTATTGCATTCCCCCAGCATCCTCCTCTCCTAACCCCCTTTGTCCCCATCCTATCTCTGGTCCAGGACAAACAGAGCCACTTCCCTCTGGTTATTCCCATTGCTCCTGGGAGTGCTCTCCTCCCTGAGGCCTTTCTGGAACTTGATTGGCTGAGACCCTTTCTCTGGTGCCCTTTTCTTCCCCTGTGAGTCTTCACCATATGTCGCCATGTGCCCCCACCGACCATTCCTGCCTCTGCCTGGGGCTTAGAGTCCCTTCTAGTAGATGGCTGGGTCAGTCTGAATCCTGGGGGTTACTCTGGGGCGAGCTGCAGGTGGAGCAGCAGGTGCAGGGGCAAACACTGATTCGCACAAGACCAGGACCCACTCAGTTTGCAAAGGTCCAGTCTGGTCCATGGCCTATGTGGTTCTCCATGTGTGGGATCCCTGAATACTATTAATACTCATATCAATGACACCTGCCAATTATTGAGCACCTACTATATGCCAGGCTCTGTGTTGAGAACTTTACATGGTATTTCATTTAATTCTCACAATAATCTTACGTGGTAAGTACTAATATTATTCCCATTTTACACATCAGCAAACTGAGGCTATCAGCTTCCTACGGGAAGGAAAAGAACCTTAGTCTTCTTTTAAGCCCTCACACCTAGCATGCTCCTGAGCACCTGGTGCTGCGTGCAGGAATGTGCAGATGTTCATCTGACATATGGTCTGGGTAGGGGGGCAGAGACCTCCATGCAGAGAAGGGGGATTAGGCCTCCTCTCTCAGGTCCAAGGGCTCCATAGTCCAAAGGAGCTGGTGCCAGACTGGGGACTGGCTTACCCTCTGCTCATTTCCTAAGAATTCCAGGCAAAGGGTAGACAGCAGGAAGAACTTTTAGACAAAGCTAGGTGTAGCCTCTTGAGGCCCTGGATCCAGTCTGTGTCCCTATGTGGTCAGAGAGCTCTGTGGGTGTGCACATGGATGAATGGGTGTGTGGAGGCTCAGGGCGCTGGGGTGGGAGGACGGTTGGGATGACCTGCCAGGCCCTCTGTGCCTTGAATCCTGGATCCTGTGTCTCAGGTCTTTCTCCTGAGGCCCTGGGGAAGTCTCTGATGGGTGGAGCTGCTGTCAGGTCTGTGTCGTGATGTGCTGGGCAGAGGGCGGGGTGCAGTGCAAGCCCTGACCTGGTTGGGCAGGTTGGCCCACCCTGAGTGGCACCTGTGACCAGGCGCCAACCCCACCCACCGCCCTTTGAAGTCATCCAGCCTGCACTCAAGGCCCAGCCCCTCTTCTGGGTCAACTCCCTGAAAAGAATTGGGGTCCTCTCAGGAGAAAGCTCCTCTTGCCTGGGGCCAGCTCCAGCGAGGGAGGGGGAAACCGGCAGGCCTGGGCCTGGCTGGAGGAGGTGTCAGCCTCCTTGTTTGGGTCTCTGCAGGGATTGGCAGGGGCCGAGGCAGAGGGGCCATGTGAGGGGAGGCTGAGGCTGAGGGAGGAGGCTGGTAAGGGGGAGGGGGGCTAATGAAGGGAGAAGGCTTAAAGTGGGGGAAAGCCCAGTGAGGGGGAGGGGATTCTGCTAGCGGCGATGGGGGCTTGGGGAGGAGACATCCCCCCCCCACGCCCCAACCGCTCACCCACTCAACACATGGAAAAGTCCTCTCCAGCAGGGCATTGGGGTATTTTAGTCCCCCAGCCTCTGCCCCATGTATTGCTCTGCACTTGGCATCTGTGTCTTATGTAAAGTACCGGGCAATCGCAACTTTTAAGACAAGCCCCGTGATACCCCCTCCCCCCAGCACCTTCATTTGGGTCTTCATCCCTTCTCAGTGCCTCGAGCCAGCAGCGCTAGCATCTGTCAGCGCCGCCACCGCGCGCTGGGTTAGCACGAAAAGCCACCCCAACTCCTGGCCCGACTCTGCACATGCAGGGCCCTGGCCTATCCCACTCCGAAATCCGGTTCCCTCTCCCGCCGCGGCCCAGCGGCTCCGGCGCGTCCTTTCCCCGCCGCCCCGCCCTGCTCAGAGCAGACCTCTAATCCTCCAGGAGCCTCCTCGGAAAACCATTAGGCAGCAGGGCCCCAGCCCTGCGGGCCTCCAACCCGGCCTCCCCCACCCCCACTTCCCACCTCCCGTCGACACCGCCCCAACCCTGCAGTCCTGGGCGCCGGGCCCAGGCGGACCCCTTGGTTTTGGCTCCATCGCCTGATTTCTACTGCGGGCGCACATATGCCTTAGACCCGGCCCGAGGCTGGACCGCACCTCCCACCGCGTCCCGGGGAGCCGCTGAGGAGTGCTGCAGGAGGGAGCTCACCCCTACGTCCAGGCTCCTGGGCTCCGCCACGTCCTCCTCCAGTCCCGCCAGTTTGGGGATGGCCGGGGACGCGCTGTGGGCCGGGCGGGTCGCGGGGCTGGCTCGGGGCCCCTCCTGGGCTGGGTTCACCCTGCGTCGCCCTCAAATCCTGGGATCCCGCAGCCCAGGCCGAACCCGACCTCGGCCTCCTGCCTCTCTGCCCCTCGCCGCCCCCTTCCCAGCCCTCCGAGAAGCCTGCCCAGAGGGCCACACCTTCTCTCCCGGAGCCCACGCTTCGCACACCGTGGCGGCGATGGAAGGGTGGCACGCTCAGCCCGAGTCACAGAGACCCGGGTTTGGTTCTGGCCTTGGACAAACCAAGCCGCTTGACCTGTCTGAGACTGTTTGCCCAGCAGTAAATAGGACTATTAACCCCACCTGCCGCGTTATGGTGGTAGATGAGCCTGACCCAGTAAGTGTTTGATGATCTTATGGTGGAGCCACGAAGGGCAGGGACCTGTCTCTACCTTCAAACTGGTCAGGGATTGTCACCTTCCAGCTTGAGTCCACAACGGGCCCATTGGGAGAGGGGGGGAGGACCGCGGGGGACCCCTTTGCCTCACAGGTCATACCAGACATTGGAAGCAGGCGTATCTCCTGTCCTCACTGGCTGAGACAAGGAAAGGCCTCATGTGGGGTTGGGGGCTTCTCAGCAGTTGGGAAGGTAGGGATGGGGTGTAGCATCCTTCTTCCCAGGCCCTAGGTTGACATGACTGCAGGTTGGGGGCGGAGGACTCCCAATGAGAGGCAGGAGTCCCCTCATGGGGCTTCTTCCATGGCCCTCTCTTTACTCAGGGCCTCTGCGGGAAGAGAAATGGCTCCATTTGCTCGTGGTCATGGCTGTCTCAGCTCTTATGATCACTTAGCAGCCCTGGGGGAGTCACTCCCCCCCCCCCAGGCCCAGGTGGCCATAGAAGTGACATCTCACTGATTTCTTCCAAATTGCTCCCTCAGAGGTTGGATGACAGGTGCTTAAAGAACATGAAGAATTAATGATTGCTGAGCAGGCTGATTTTGGAGCACATGGAGTAAACCATCTTCTAATCAAGATGGATGACAGAAATGGCAACAGAAGTGTTTATTGCATGAAGTAATATGCATAATTTTGGCTGAATTTTGTTTTTCTCCTCATGAAATTTCAGTCTCTCTCAGACAGGCTGGTTGGTGTGTGTTTAACATTAACGGTTTCCATTTATTGTTGCTCACCCTGTGCCAGAGACTGGGCAGCACTTTACAGGCTTTGCCTTGTTTACTCCCCTATTCATTTATTCAAGATTCATTCAAGGAAACATTTATTGAGCAGCTACTATCTGCCAGGCATTTTTTCCAGATACTGGAGCTGAGGATACAGTGAATTTAAAAAAAAGATCAGATTAAAAACCCTGCCCTCAGGACTTTCCTTGCGGTCCAGTGGTTAAGACTCCACACTCCCAATGCAGGGGGCCCGGGTTCAATCCCTGGTCAGGGAACTAGATCCCGCATGCCACAACTAAGAGTTCTCATGTCGCAACTAAAGATCCCGAGTGCCACAACTAAGACCCGGTGCAGCCAAATAAATAAATAAATAATTTAAAAAATTATTATTAAAAAAACCCTCTGCCCTCTTGGAGCTTACATTCTAGTGAGGGAGGGAGAAAATAAACAAGTGGGAAAACAGACATATAATGTTGGGTAAGTGCTCTAAAGAAACCTGGAGCAGCATGAGGGGACAGAGTGTGGTGGGATGGGCCTCCCAGAGGGAGCCAGCCATTTGAATATTGAGGGCCCAGCAGTGGAGGCAAGAGGAACAGCAAGTTTAAGGGCCCTGAGGTGGGTGTTTGCTTGCACGTGGCGCAGCAAGAAGGCCAGCGTGTGGGAGCAGAGAAGGCTCAGGGGAGCACAGGTGGCAGGAGGTTAGATGAGGTGAGGGGCACAGCAGGAGAGGAGTCTATGGGGAAGTACTATTATTAAGTCCATGTTACATGGGGAAACTGAGGATTGAGAGGTTCAGTAGTGAGTGCAGAGACTGGATACGCACCACTGAAGCCTGAGTGCTGACTCACAGTGCTCTCCTGTGTCCTGCGTGGGGTCTTCACTCAGTACAGGGGCAGGGGCAGGGCTGGGTCACCTCCCCAGGCCTCCAGAGGCTCTGGTACTTTAAGATTTGTTAAGTGATGAAGAAAGGCAGGCTTCCAACATCACGCTAATCCCCACATTTGAGTGTTGTGTGGGCAGGAACCATGCTTTACCTGCAGCCCTGGTACATTGCACGGAGCTGGGTATATAGTAGTTGCTCAATAAGTGTTTGTGGAATAAATGGAAGAATATTCGTTTTGAAGTAAAGAGACTGATTTTCTAGTGAAGCCTATAGTTTCTATAAGGAGGTTAAGATTCTTGCTGTAGGCAGATCTTCAGAGACCAAAATTCAACCCTGCCGGTTTGCAGATGAGATGAGGAGACTGAGGCGTGGAGCGATGGAAGATGAAGAACGCTGCTGTGTGGGATGGCGTCGGGGTGTGCTCTGGGGTGGAAGCCTGTGTTTTGCTGCTCCCCAGGATTGGAACTGCCAAGGGCTCTTCTCTGGATCAGAGCGAAGATTTGGCTTGGCTGGAATTGGGGATGGTAAGCCTTGAGGGAAACCCCACTGCAGAAAAATCTGAGATAAATGGGGCATGTTTGGGACTTAGGGCTGGAGAACTTGGTCTCAGATAAGGTCAGATTAGCAAGGGAAGGGAAGAAATGATGTTCCGGCCAGCCCCAAGGAACAGGTACCAGAATTTCCCGCAAAATTCCCTGACCACCTGTTCACACGCTCCATCCAGATCACCTCCTCCCTGTTCCCTCAGCCCTAGCTTCTCCCATAGAGGAACTGATGTGCCCCACGCCACACGGGCTGTGCCAGGGGATACCCCAGACATTGCACATCTTTCTGATATGTCTATTTGACCTAAAGATTTTTGGAGAAAAATAATTCAACTATATATTTTAGAGCACGCTTTTTATTTTTTATCTATTTTTTATTTTTGGCCGCACGGCTTATGGGATCTTAGTTCCCCAACCAGGGATTGAGTCCAGGCCCTCAGCAGTGAGAGAGTGGAGTCCTAACCACTGGACCAGCAGAGAATTCCCAAGAGCATGCTTTTTATATTAAAGCAAACTTGGACATAACATGGAGTAAAGTGTGCATGTACATATGTACACGTCTATTAAAAGTAAACCAGAGGCCTGAAATGAAAGTATTTATGAGTGAGTTGCTCTGAACGGCCTTCCCGCCCACCTGTGGATCCTGCTCTCACAGGTCCCCCACGGGGAACTTGGAGAAATACTGTTTGCCAATAACCACCATATTTCCTCTCTGCCATTTGGGATAGGGCCCACTTTAGAAGGGGGGCAGGTCAGTCACAGTGGGGAAGGACTGTCTAGAGAGGGCCAGAGCCCAGGCAAAGACCACAGGTCCCACCCGAGGTGACAAGCTGGCAGAGCTGTCCCAGGACAGGATCTGGTAGGTAGGGAGTGTTGGTTTCTAGGTAAAGGTGTTTGGAGCTCGCTTCCTGGCGGCCGCGAAAGGGGATGAGTGTGTGTCCACAGGGGCTGGGAGGTGGCAGGTTTCAGCAAGAGGAGGCCTGAGCCGCCGGCCCGGGCTGGTCTTGGCACCCCATGCTCCTCCCAAGACCTGCTGCAGACTCAGTCTGCACACAACCGCCACCCGCCACCCAGGAGAGGGAGGCCCCACTGCCAGGCGGAGGGGCGACAGGGAGGAGGGTGGAGAGGGAGGTCCCTGGTTGAGAGCAGGGCAGGGACATGGGAAGGATCAGTCCTGGAGACAGGGAAGGAGGGGAGGGCAGGTGGCCCAAACTGGGTCCTGGGTGGGGCCGGGAGGGCTCTGAGGAAGTGGAACTTGTCTGGAGTTTCTCCAGTCTTGGGGAGAGTATTTCTGAGAGAAGGAGTGTACTGAGGGAAGGATTTTCTGATCTCCAAGGGGGGAAGACTGGGCCTGTGGGGGGTGGGCAATAAGATAAAGGGAAGAGGAAGTGTCCTGGGGCATCTTGTTCCTCAGCTGTTTGAAGATAGGTGGTGTGGGCTGGAGGGAAGGCCCTGCTCTGTGCTGGGGGAGAGACAACGTGGCCTTTAGTGGACCAACACCAACACTGAGTGGACTCTTACTAAGTACCAGGCGCTGCTGGAAGATCTTCACCTGGGTTCACTCATCCAAGCCTCACAGTGACCCCGCCAGGCAGGGAGTCTCATTATCACCCTTTTTACTGCTGAGGACACTGAGACCTGGAGGGGTTAGGTTGGAAATCCAGATGGTGCCCAAGAATCTGTAAGGAAATCAGGCAAAAGACATAAACAACTCTTCAAGTCTGTCCATCCATCCATCCATCCATCCATTCAAGGATACTGACCCAGCAGCTCTGTGTGCTGGGTGCCACTAGGCCAGAGGCTTCCATGACCTCCGATAGTCCTTACAGCATCCTCTGTGGTAGGTTTCCCACTTCACAGATGAGAAACCTGAGGCTCTGAGAGGTTACATAACAAACAGCTCCAAGTTATGTCATAATAGATCATGTTCACAGGATAAGTAAGTAGCAGAGCTAGAATTCACCCCTGGGTCAGTGTGACTCTTTGGGTGGGAGGAAGAGGTCTTATTCTTAGGGAAGATAAGCCCACAAATCAACTAGGAACTGTGTGAGAAAACAGAAGGTAGAGGGTGTTTCTAAAAGAAACAAAGGGACTTTCTTGTATTCCTCCCTGCCTGTTTGGGCTCTGCTCTTTGGAAGCCAGGTCGATAACCCTGCCAGCAGGGGGCACTCTGCTTAGTCAGGGACAGCTAGGGAGGCAGGTAAGGTAGGGAGGAGTAGGAATTATTGAAAAACAAAATTAAGTTGCTGATGGAGCAGGGTGGACTCTGTTCAGCCCTTTGCTCCTTCCTCCCTCTGCCCTTTCTCCCCAGGATGCCCCCTGACTCCGCCTACAGGGTTTGCCTGCCTCCATCATCTCTGTCAGTCTCCTGAGACCCCGGCTCCAACTCTGTCCTGCTCCTCCCTCCTGGAACAGGCCACACCTGGTCCCACAGGTTATCACACCAGGTGACCTCTCCCCCTCAGGGCTGGCCCCACCCTCCCTGGTTTCCCGAGTGGAATTCCCCCTAAGGGAGTAGCACGGATTGCAACAGGATTGGGCCTTGGGAAGGTTGGGATTTGGGGTGAAAGGTGACCTGGGAGAGTTCTTAAGGGCCATCCCCAGAGACAGCAATGGCTTAGCCCAGAGGTGGGCGGGAGCAAGAGGAAGGAAGGGGGCCTGGGGACGGGAGGTGTCCTCTTCCCCAGAGCTAGCTGGGCTGGGGCACCTGGATGCCCTTCACCTTCTCCCCAGCCCTCAGGCAGGAAGTAAGTGCTGGCAGCAGTATTACTCTTGGGCTGGGCATGGGGGGTCCCTGCCTTAGGCCCCAAGGTTACTAGCCCTGTTCTGGCCCTCTTCCAGCCAGATCCCCCTCCCCAAGAGTAAGGACTCCATGAAATTAAGGGGGAGACCCGGCACAATTCCTTCTAGACCACAGAACCTCAGAATCCCCTGCCCGAGCAGCCCTGAGCCTGCTGTCCGGGTCTACACAGGCTTTCCCCTTCACTCCATCTTCCCTAGGCCAGGCCCACTGAAACTCCGAGGCCCCAGGGTGGCTGTTTGGGTGGGGGGGTGTGGTCAGGGGGCAGGGGGAGGGTGGACCTCGGATGGTGGGCTAGGGCACCCAGACCCACGTGCGTGGCTCCCTTTCCTGGTGCAGGGCAGAGAAGAGAGATAGTCCAGAGGCTGGGGCCTCCATTTATGCTCCTGCCCTGGCTGAGCCCCCATCATCACCCCTATCCTACCTCCTGGAACCCCCAAACCCCAGTAGATGCCCATCTCATTATTGCCTTTTGATCTGCAATGGAGAAAGAGAGGCGCACGTGAAGTGGAAGGTGAGAAAGTTCTTCTCAGAGTCTCACTGGCAGCCTTCCTGCTAGGCCTACCTTCAGTACATGATTTTTGTAGAAGCATTTAAGGGGTCAGTTTTCCTCAGAGTTGGAGAGAGGGGGAAGGGCCCTCCTTTGCCCCCCCGCAACCAGCAGGCTCAGAGTCTGTGGCCCTAATGGGACCTGGTAAACTCCACTGCTTCCAAGAAGTGACTTCATCTTGCCTGAAGTGATCCCCTAGCCTTTCCCAAGACCCCTCCCCACTCTTCCCAAGAATATCTCTAATTCCCTAATTCCTGCCTATGGTACCCGTTTCCAAGGGGGCAGATGCCTTAGCCCCCTTCTCTTCCTCACTCCCTTCCCCAGGGTCCCTAAACTCTGTGGCCCTCAGCACCTAGGGCCTAGTGGGCTGGCAGAGATGGAGGGGAGGCAGGCCCAAGCCAACTTCTGGGCTCCCACAGGGAGGGGTGTGTGTAAATCTGGACTCATCCCCTTCCCCCCAGCCTGCTGTCAGCTGGCCAGCCCCATCCCTAGAGCAAAAGCACTTCCATGCGGGAGGGAGGGAGCCTGCTCGGTGGGAGAAAGATGAGGCCGGTCCCCCCACGTGTCAGTGAACAAATTGGGCCAATTTGGTGTGATTAGTGAAGAATTCACATCTGGCCAGCAGAGTCCTCCCCCCACCCCCAGCCCAGCCTGGCTCCTGCTCCCCATTAGAAGCTATTTTCTCTGACGGCTCCATTTGTCTCTGTAGTGGGGGATTTGACAGCTCCCTGGCCAGCCTGGGGGGCCTGGCTCTGAGTGAGAGGCCCAAGGCTAGGCTGCTTGCCCACCACCCCCTTAACCTGCTTCCACGGGGGATGCCATGCTCCAAACAGGGCCCAGGCACCTGTATGCCCCGTATCTCTGCTCTGTGTGTGTGCGTGTAGATGAAGAGCTGGGTGGGGCCTGGGGAGCAGCATTCTCTAAGCTTTCCACCAGGTCTCCCTTGGACCTTGGTTTCTCATCTTGTGCAGTGATGGTTATGCTTTGAGATCAACAGAGATTTTTTTTTTGTGTGTGTGTGTGTTTGTGTGTGTGTGTGTGTGTGTGGTGGGGGAGGCAGGGGTCTGGTGTTTCCTAAAAGAAAACAGCTGGGCGTGTATAAGGGAGGGCCTGCCCCCACTTCCTTCAGCCCTTCCCTGCCCGTCGCAGAGACGGCTGCAGCAGCTACCACTCAGGAATGCCTGTGGATGGCTGTTGTGCAGCTGGAAGGCTCGCCCTACAAGTGGCTTCAAGGTAGTACCACTGGGGGGTATGGCCTTCAAAGTCTTGGGTCTTCCTCCCCCAGCAGTGACCCCAGGTTGCCTGTGTCAAAGGCAATTTGGGGCTATTTAAAGGAGCCTGACCTAGAGGTCACCTGGGCAAATCTCTTCCCTGGAGAATTACCACCAGATGGCAACCTGGGGCTTGTCTCCTCAAAGGTTCTCCCTGGTTGCCAGGAGCAGCACCAGAGCTCTGTTGTTGCCTGGAGTGGGCGAAGGGGGGCAGGGGCTCAGGACCTCAGTCCTTGGATGAGAATTCTCCTGGAAGAAAGATGACTGGGGAAATGGGTCCTAGCCGGCAGCGTGGGGGAGGACTGCTTTCCATCGTGATGTCATATAGTTTGGGAGGTTGGCAGAGGAAGCTTCTCAGGCCTCCTGCATTTTTTCATTGCTACACGGATACCTAAAGAAAATCAGGAGGAGTGAAGGGAATCAGACATCTGTGATGTCTCCAACCTCCAAATCCCCCTGAGAAAGGGTGACCAACTGTCCCAGTTTTCCCCAGACTAAGAGGTCTCCAGGGATGTGGCCTTTCAGTGCTAAAGCCAGAATAGTCCTGGGCAGACTGGGCCAGCTGATCACCCTACCTAAGCACAAGTCACAGAGACCAGGCAGAGAGATGGAGAAGAAACCAGTTCTTCTGAGGTCTGCTGCCTGATTTCTCATTTGATTTTATTTCATTCTTACCTGATTTTGCCTGATGCCTTATTATTATCTGTGAGTTCCTCAGCCTTCTTTTCAAGGTAGTGCCTGGGGTGTTGGAAGGATACCCTGACGTGGGGGGGGGGCACTGGGGCAGGCGGTGCATAGCTTAGTCATTCATCTCATTCACGCTGAGGACCACAGGCTTGGGGTATGATCACGGCAGCCAAGCTGGCCTGCTCTCCCAGGGTACCGACCACCCAACACCCATCTCTAATTAACAGAGGAACCTTCAGAACACCCCCTGTGTGTGGTTTCTGGAGTTATGATCCCATTTCAGAGATGCGAGAACTGAGATGGAGTCATTGGCCTCAGGGCTGAGTTGGGGGAGAGTGAAGCAAGGTCTCCTGGATATCTGCTCCCTCACCCCATCTCCTGTTCAGGCAAAGACGGCTGTTTTCTTGAGGTCAGGAATAAGCCCTCTGCCCCAAGTCGGGGAGTCGGTTGCTCCTCCCCTGAAAGTGGCCTCAACCCCACTCCCCAGACATTAATTACATAATTAACTGAGGACAGAGAGCGGGAGGAGGTCACCCTGGCAGGATTCCAAAGGCAGAGAAGACTTGTGAAAATCTAGATATCGGACCAAACTTCTACCTGCTCTCACACTAGCAACTGGCATCCCAGAGACAGAACCGGAAGAAGCCAAGATGTAAAGGAGATGGCTGAGCGGCCTGGAGACCAGTGGGCAGAGCGGTGCTTCTGTGGTCCTGAAGTAGGGCTGCCCTGGGGCTGGTCCCCACCTGCTCCTGCCCTGACCCACCTCTCCTCCACATGCCTCTTCCCCCCTGAGCCCCTCCCTCCCTCTCCTCTGCTCACAAGCTCAGGGCCCTTGGAGCTCAAACAGAGAGAGGCTGGAAGCAACAGCTGAGCTTGCGCTTCAAACTGTGCTTGAAGTGCCAATTTGAAGGGGGAGGTGGAAAATTCTCAGGATTCTCTGCTGGTTTCCTGGGTCTGATGACTCTGGGGCTACTGAGGCATTTGGGGAGCTGTAGTTTAGGGCTAGGTTGCCCAGTTCCTTTTTCTGGGCAGCCCTAAGTGCCCCTTTCCCAGAGGGCTTGGGTGGACAAGCTGTCCCCTGGGGGGAGTTCCTCTCCCAGAAGTGGCGCCTTGTACACTAGTCTGGTGGAGTGGAGTGGTGCTGGGCCTCGGGTTGGGCTCCACTTTGGGGACAGGCTCTTCCTTAAGACGAGGACCCTTCTATGAAGCCCCTCTCTAATTCCACTGGCCTTTGTGGAGAACCCCCAGGGCTAGTGGGGGGGGGGAGCGCATTGCCACCACTGTGTCAGAGCAAAGATGCGCCTCACTGTCCTGATACTTGGTCTCCACCTGGGGAAAGCCTGAAAGATGGGGTGCTTGCCTGTTTACACCCTGTCTGAGTTTGCTTCAAGCCAAAGGCGACTTCCTGTTTCCACCAACAGGCCTCAGGGGAGATCAAAGGCAAGAGCCCTGAGTTCAGGGAAGAGGAACTGAGGCTGGCCTGTACCGCCACTGTGTAATGGGAGGGTTGAAATTTATGTGGAGAGCTGGGGCATGAGGAGGATAAAGGGAACAGAGGCAGAATTCCAAGGGACCCGGGCCGTGGTCTGGCTGTGCCTGTCCTGTCCTGCCCCCTCCTCCAGGAAGCCCAGGTCACCTCTCCATCCCTGGATCCTGACCTCATGGCAGAGGCTGAGCCCTGCTCCTCCTCTGTGTCCCCAGCAGGGTTTTCCTGGTCTCCCTCCCGGCCTGGGACTCCCCCCCAGAGCACGGGTCACAGCAAGAGGAGAGGAGAGAAAAGAGCAGGCGCGGGTGCGGGTGTGTGGGGGGGGTGTATGTGTGGAGGGGTGTGGGGGGTGAGGGGGGCAAGGCCCTCCCCTCCCCGGGGGCCGGCCCCCACCTCTGCCCCGCGCAGCGGGCGGGTGGGGCGGGCCGGCGAGGGGCTCAGGCGCGGCGGCGGCTGTCACTCACGCACTCACGCGGGAGGAATGCAGACGGCAGGGCTGCCCTGTGGTCACGTCTCCGCCCCACCGACGGAGGTAGGCGCCCAGGTACCCAGCCTGTGGGCCTTGGGAGCCCGCCAAGCTGCTGATGAAAGGCTCTGCAGATTAACCCTTTCTTGGCCGCACCCCCTCGCTGCCGCCAGCTGCCGGGTGGTCGCCAGCCACGAGGGGCAGAGGGGCGGGAGGCTGGAGCGGAGGCTGGGCGCGCCGGCTAATGAGTGGGCGTGCGGACGCTGGAGGGGGGTCCCCCACTCCTCCCCCCCACCTCCCCGCCAACCCCGCCAACCCCGCTGGCCTCAGGCCTCTTTGGTTCTAGGGCTGACACACCTAAGAGACAGGTCTCCCAATAACAGATGATGCCTCTTCCCCCTTCCCCCACAAGGACTCTACGCGGGGCGGGCCAACCTCCCAGGCTGCTGTGCCCTCTCCTGGAAAGTCGCTGTAGCTCTTGAGCACTGGACCGAGAGTCCAGGATTTCATATATTCATGCAGTGCATACATCTGAAGAGCTGAGAGGGTCAGCTCAGCTGTTAGACTAAGGGAAAGTGGGCTCTGAGTTTCTCCAGTGTGCAGAATTACAAGGTCGGTAATTCAAAATGTGGGGTTATTTATTTGTATCTGTTTTAGTAGCAATCTACATTTCTCCCCCAAGCAGAGTCTCAGGCAGATGCCTAGTATATAAATCAAACAAAGCGGAGAGTTTCTGGTTGGAGTAGGGGGTGAGGTCTCCTTTCCCTCCCATCCATCTCATGAGAACACCTAGGGAGGATTCCAGGGAATGCGGTTTGGAAAGCTCTGAGATCTAGGTAAGGTGTGAGATCCTTTTTGGCTCTGACAGCTTTCGCTTCCTTTTGTCTGCATCTGCTGGGTGATGCAGATGCATCTCTGTGCATTGGGGGCCTTGCCAACTAGGCACTTGCTCTGTGTACAGGGCTCACTGTGGGGTATTCCGTGATGCCCTGAGGTCTGGGCTCCCACTTCCAGGGTCTGGGGGCTGTGTCCTGAGCCCTCCATAGAGAGCTGCACATTCGACCTTGTGTTTATCGCTCAGGGTCCATGTCCTGGGGCTGCACTCCCTCTCTATACTCCACATGTTGCTGGACCCAATGCCTCCCCACAACCCTATG
This sequence comes from Balaenoptera borealis, assembly GCF_965194805.1. Lineage (NCBI taxonomy): Eukaryota > Metazoa > Chordata > Mammalia > Artiodactyla > Balaenopteridae > Balaenoptera > Balaenoptera borealis. The sequence goes on along the minus strand of NC_138879.1, from coordinate 24,348,063 downwards.
TGTTTCTCAGACACCCACCCCTTTTCTCTTGTGCTAAGAGTTCCAAGAGTCCAGGTGTGCACAGGGGTATCTGGTGGGCAGGGGTGAGGAGGGCAAACCTCTAGGAGCTAAACCTGCCTCAGAGTTCAGATCTCTCCTCCCAGATCTCTTCCCCATCTTATCCAGCCTCCCTGGGGAGCTTCCTCGCCACCTAGGAGGGGTGGGAGCTCCAAGAGGGGCAGGAAGTCAGAGGTCTAGTCAGGAGGCTGTGCCAAGTGGGGGCAAGAAGTGAGGAGGCATGGCGCCCAGCTCCAACCCCCACCCTCCCACCCCCCACTCCCCGTGGTGTTTCTGAGCACCATCACCCTGGGGGAAGCTACGCCACCCTGAAGCTTGCACGGAGGGGTAAGAGAACATCGGCTTTGGCTATAGTAGGAGAATTGGAGAGTAGACATCAGGACGGACTATGTGTCCAAATATAGCTCATCTCCCTCAAAAACTGGTACTTTGGGTATGTCTTATCCAGCGTGAAGGCAGCACCTTTTCCAAGGCAGTGTGACTAGAATTTGCAAGTCATCCTTAATGTCCACTCCCTTCACCACCCAACTGGTCACCAATCCCCATCCTTTCAGCAGCATCAGTAGTTCGAGCATTAGCAGCATTAGTAGTGCCCACTTTTCTTCCCACTCTGATTGCTCTGGATTCAACTGAGGCCTTTTTTAAAAATTATTAATTAATTAATTAATTTGGTTGCGTTGGGTCTTCATTGCTGCACACGGGCTTTCTCTAGTTGCATTGAGTGGGGGCTACTCTTCGTTGCGGTGCGTGGGCTTCTCATTGCGGTGGTTTCTCTTGTTGCGGAGCTCAGGCTTTAGGCACGCGGGCTTCAGTAGTTGTGGCACATGGGCTCAGTAGTTGTGGCTCGCGGGCTCTAGAGCACAGGCTCAGGAGTTGTGGTGCACAGGCTTAGTTGCTCCGCAGCATGTGGAATCTTCCTGGACCAGGGATCAAACCTGTGTCCCCTGCATTGGCAGGCGGATTCCTAACCACTGCGCCACCAGGGAAGTCCCTCAACTGAGGCCTTTTTAAACCAGTCCCTGAGACTATTGCAACAAGGCCTGGTCCCCCTGGCTCCAGAGGGGCACACCCCAACCCCCCCAATCCCTCCTCCGCATCATACTAGAGATCCTGGGATCTCAGAACACAGGTTGGAACATGCCACTCTCATGCTCAGAAACCTTTGATGGCTCCCCACTGCCAGCAGAATAAAGTCCCAACGTTGCCTGGCATTTACAGCCTGCCCTGATCTGGTGCCAGCTTCCCTTGCCAGCCTGGGCCGCCACTATATACTTCACCCTGTTCAACTCCAGCCATATCCAGTGGCTTGTTTCACCGTAGTCCTGCCGCATGCTTTCATGGCCCACCACTTCAGCTCACAGACAAGCTTGTTCCTGGCACTTATGGTGCTGTGGGGGAGAAGAATTAATCACATAATCCCATAAATAAATATATCCTTACAAACTGTGATAAGTTCAGGGTGTCTTTAGGAACTCAAGGAGAACTTATAATGGGGGTGGGACAGATTTAGGCTGGGGACTCAGAGAAGGCTTCTACGCAGAAGAGGCACTTCAGGGTATTGGATCCAAGTTACTTTTTGCATTACCCTTTGGATGTTTGGGGAGGTTATCTTTGATCTTTTGTCAGGACGAATTTCCCTGTCTGCACACCCAGATTTCTTGGCGTCTCTGCCTAGCTTGTATTTCATTCTGTCTTGAACTGGAATCTGTCTTGTGTGTTGCAGCCCCTAGACTGTGAGCAGGTGAGGGAGGGGCGTGTCGCTCATTCATGCTTAGAACACCACCCTTCAGCACACTGTAGGCCTGGAACACGGTAGGCCTTCAATGAAAGTGTTTTTATTTTTGAAGTGAGGATGTGGAGACTTCTGCGTTGAATGCATATGGAGGTAGACCTGAAAACAGGAGACATTCTCTGAGAGGACTTAAGTGAGGCTTGGCATGGAAGGGAGGGGTGGGCACAATGGGCTCCTAGTCGTCCCCTCTCTCCAAAGCTCTGTCCTCTCTCTGTCTAAATGACTCCCAACCGATACTTCCCAACGTGCCTCAGAATCCTCCCAGTTCCTAGGAAACAGCATTCCATTTCGCCCAGCTCCCCCTCCACCTTCATCCCCTAACCCTAGATGATCCACATTTGGGTTGAGTGTGGAATGGTGGGGAAGGGGCTCTTTTTCCTGCTGGGAGAGTGGGTGCTGACATTAGGAGCTATGGGTGTCATCAGCTCCAAATCTGGGCTTTACCATCCCCCACCCCCAAGGTCTCAGCCACCCAGGAGCACGCCCTGCAGGCTGCAGTGCCAGCCTGACTGCAGGTCTGGGGGATACAGGTGCCTTCTTCCCCTTGGTCTCACCCCCACCACTAAATGCCAAGCAGTCCCTTCCCGCTCTAGCTCCTTGGGGGCAGGGCACAGAGGGAGAGAAGGGGTTAGCCTGCCTGGCTTTGATGAGGGAAGGGGGGAGGAGGGAGACTGATTCGGGAATGACCCTAGAGGCTGCCTCTCCATACAAAACTGCCCTTCCCCCTACCTCAGCCATTCCAGATCGCAGGGCAGCAGACAATCTCCCAGGTTTTCTAGTTCTCTCCAGCTTCCCTGCAGACTTTCCCATCAGTGGAAAATTTTGGATGTGAACAAGGAGTGGGGTAAGGCTGTTGAACCCATGAAGGTTCCAGGCCGACCCATCAAATCCCAGCCCAGTCCCCTTGGGCCAGGTTCTTTGGGAAAGCTCCCCCTTCAGGAATCCTTTGGTCTGATGGTGAGGGCCCAACCCCTGCCTCAGGGAGACCCCAGTCTGAGAGTGGAGATCCAGCCCCTGTTGTGAGGGTACTCCCAGGGTGCTGAGGGTCACAGGATGAAACCGGGATAGAGACGCTTAGCCCCTCCATGAGGGCCAGCTGCTAAGATGCCCCAGCCGGCTCTACAGATTGGGCTGCTCCCTCAGTTCAGTCCTTCCCTCAGAGCAGCTGCAGAGGCCAGGTGAGCCGTGGCGCTGGCAGCACAGGTGGCAGCTGGCAGGTGGGGAGAGCAGGGGAGGAGGAATGTGCCCCAGGCTCAGGCAGATGCCACTGGACAGTCCAGTAACCCCACCCTTTCCCAGTGACCTGCTCACCTCACTTCCTGCCTATCACAATCCTGGTCCCTATGCCAGGAGTCACAGCCAGGTCCTGGGCTCCAGGTAGCCATTCTGGGCGGAGAATTAGCCTCCAGACACAAGGGACATCTTGTGGGGCATTAGTCATTGCCACAACTGCCATTTTAGGAACATGGACCCTGGGCTGGCTTATTTAATCCTCATAGTTAAATACTGTATTACTGCCATTTTACAGGTAGGGAAACCAAAGCTCAGGGCGATGAAGTCACTGATAGAATTTACCTTGTGCAGCCCCTACGTGGAGAAGCAGTGGATGGGAGATCCTGAGGGTCAGAGAAAGAGGTCTTCTCTTGGATCCTTAGCTCCTGTGAGGTTGAGACAGGGGCAGGGATTCAATCAGAGGACCCTTCCCAGCCCAAGAAGGAATTTTTCCCTACAGTGAGAGGGATTAGACATGGGCTGGGGGTGCGGACAGAGGGGCCGCCGCCCACCTCCTCACCTCACCCCTCCTGAAGCTGAGGGAGCAGGCGGAGAGATGGTGGCTCCCAGAGCCATGACCTCAGCGGAGAGCTTGGTGCCCCCACTCCTGCCCTGCCCTGTGTGGTGGCCCAGGCGTCCCACTGCTGCAGACCTAGGGCAAGCATCCCTGAGACCCCCCAGGTGCCTCACGGGCCTCTCCTTGGTGATACCTCAGAACATGGGCAGGGGCTCAGACCAGTGAGTCCAGGGAGAGACTACCCAGCTTTGCTCTCCAATCCGCCAGCTCCCCCCCTCTCTCTGCTCCCTCCCTACCAGCTTCCCTCCCAAACACTCACTCATTCATTCCCCAGACCACCTACAAACCACCCATTTGCCTGGACCACACAGCTCCTCTGCCAGGCTTAGCTCCCAGGGATAATGGCCGCCCCACCCCCATCCTTCCAGGACCCACCCCCAAGCCTAATTACCACCTTGGCACCTCTGGGGCTGGGCGGGGGGCACTGACCTCCACTTCTGCTTGGAAGTCTCTTGGGCACAGAAGGCCTGTTTTCTTCTGGACATCAAGGGGCAGGAGCAAATGAGAGACCCTCAACTGAGACCCACTCTGGGCCTTCCCACCCCACCACCCAGTCTCTGGGCCCAGGCTACTGGGGCAGGGCAGGAGGCAAGATGGTGGAGACCCCTGTTTGCTCCTCGGTTCTCCTGGGCACAGTAAGGGGACTGAGGAAGGACAGACCTGAACTGCCTTCAGGTGCAGGTCAGGGAGGACTCCCCAGAAAGAGCACTGGACCGGAAGTCAGAAGACCAGGGTTTAGTTCTGCTGCCCTGGCTGCCTGCATTCTCCCCGCCACCCGTCCTGGCCTCAGTTTCCTTGTGCATGAAAGAGAGGAGAGCTGTCTCTAAGGCTCTCCCGCTTGGGGCCTTGAACCCCAGGGAGGTGACTGTGAGGTGCCAACTGAGGGTCTCTGCACGGCTGAGGGACCCCTGAGCAAAGAAGCAGGGAGAACAGAAGTGGATGGAGGAGGCTGCCAGAGGAGGGCAGGGGGCCAGGACAGGGAGATAGAGCGGGGTTGGCCTGACACCTGTCAACAGTGGGTGGGAGGCGGGATTGGGCGGCCTGCCGGGTCAGGAGTGCAGAAGTCAGGAAGTCCTCACAGGCTTCTGGAGCCGGTGGGCTCTGTCCCCCCAGTCCCCGCAGCAGCGGCAAGATGGTGGCCAGGGAGGGCCTCCCTGAAGTGGCCTGTGATCCTGGAGGGGGTCCTCTGCCTTCCCCTCTGCAGTGTCCACACTGACCCACGTCCCAGGGCAGGGACCAGTCGCTTCCAGTGCCCAGCCCGGGCCCTGGCTCAGAGAAGGTGCCCAATAAATGTGGGATGAATGACTGAGGATGGAACAGCTGGGGGCCAATTGAGGCAAACTCGGATGTGTGAGCTTACCTGCGGCTGCGGGGCTTGGGTCAGCAGGGAGAGGGGAGAGCAGTGGGCAGGGTTGGCGTCGGTGGCTTCCCCCTCACCAGGAGGAGCTGAGCTGGGCCTAGGCCCTGGGGGCCAGGGCCACCAAGGCTGGGCCTCGGCGGATGAGGTGGTCTCTGTGGGGTCCCTCTAAGGATCCCTCCTTCCCCCATAATTACTTCTGATTAGCTTCACCACAAAAGCCAGGCTGGAAAGAGGGGTGTTTGGGACATGGGGGAGGGGACAAGGTAGAGCAGAGCACTCAGGACAAGCAGGGCCCCCAGCTGTGTTCCCTCCCCGCAGCTCAACACACACACACACACACATACATACACACACCATGATCTGGAAAATTCCAATGGAGCCCCATCTACTGAGAGTAGCAATGATCCAGGGACATCAGGCACTTTAGACAACTCACCCATATGTATTAACTCAAAATGCCCCTCCAGATTTCTTGCAAGGGAAGGTGGGTGGGCAGAGCTTCTAGGCAGAGGGGAGCAGGAAACAGAATAAGCCCTTCAGGCCAGAAGGGAGCTTTGGCAGGCATGTCCACCATCCCAACACAGGGCCCAACCTGGAGAAGTCCCCAGAGCTCCCTGCCAGGACTCAAAGTTCTTCCCCGTGTCCAGCTGCCCTTTCTGCCTGATCTGTGCTAAGCTGAGGATCTGCAGATAGATTTGCCATGTCCATGGCCCTCACCCACTCACTCCTTTTGAGACAATCCATGCTAGGGCCTTCTCTGGAGGCCAAGAGGCTGGGGTCCCCTCCTCTCTAACCTGGGGGCAGGACCCTCCCTCCCACTTCCTCACCAGGCAAGTAGGAACTACAGCTCGGGTCACTCAGACTCACCCTCCAAGAAGGCCCCTGGAGAGGGGGCAGCATGTGAAAAGTGTCCTCTCTTTCCTGACTGTTCTGGAGTAGGCCCTTGTGGACTGGGGGAAAGAGAAGAAAGGCGGGACATGACTGCTTCCTGTGACCCCAGCTTTGGGGAAACTATCATGTAACCAGTAGTCGTATTAGCTAACAATTAAAACACAAACATTTACTGCAGGTCTGAGTACCAGGCTTCCATGCTTTACAAACATTCTTTCACTGGCTCTCTGTCTTTTAGGGAGACCCCAACCCCTGCCATCTGAGATCTCCCCAGTCTGATGGGGGAAGCCCTGACCCAATACCTCCCCTCACAAGCCTCTAGTCTGAAGAGAACCAATACCTGCCCTCAGGGAGCCTCTAGTCTGATGAGGGAGACACAACATACAAACAGAATGGACACTCCTGACCCGATCTCCTACTGAGTCCCTCCTTCCCCAAAAGGGAGCTGGGCTTTTAGAGGTGCGAGGGACCGCGAGGCAGCAGCGGTTGGGGAAGGCACGCAGGCTCCCTGGTGGCGTTGGGCTGCCTGGAGGAGGCGGCGGGGCCGGGCTGGGTGCGCGGAGGAGGCCGCCCCAGCGGCGCTCCCACGACCCGGGCAAGGCCGTCTGGGCGCCGTCTCCGGTCTCTGGGCCTGCGGTCGGGGCACCGCGGGGCCGTGTTTGAGCCGGTCAGCTCCCCGCGGAAATTACAGGGGCGCTCGGCGCTGCGGTCGCGCCCCCCGGGGCAGCGCCCGCTGGTTGGAGGCGTTTAAATTGAAAGCAGCTTTGGGGAGAGGGGGCGGGCGCAGGGCGCCTAGCAAGGGGAGGGGGCGGCCGGGCACAGCGACCCCTTTGTCTGCGCCCGCCGAGGGGCGGAGCCTTGCGGTGAGCGCGGCGCCCCCTCCCTGCGCTCCGGCCGTTCTGTTCCCACGCCGCCCAGCAGGCCGAGGCCCGCGCCCCTTCTCCACCTGGGTCTCTGCCTCCCCTCCTCGGGCAGCGCACGCGTACACTTCCTCCAGGAGGCCCTCCCAGACTGACAAACGCTGACAGTCTGGGTGTCCCGGAGTCACAGAGGGTCAGGAGATCTGGGTTGAGTCCTCTAATAGGCTCGGTGACCTTGATCAAATTTCCTCCTTTCTCTGGGCCCCAGTGTCCTCTACAAAAATACAGATATTTTACTCTTTCTGCCTACCTCTCTTAGTAATGTTAAAGATGATTTGAGCCAATGTAAGGGAAAGTGTTATGAAAACTGTAAACCGTCGGAGGAATAATAAATACCAAGAATAACTCCCCCAACTCCCTACTCTTCACCGTGAGAGATCATTTGTACACAGGTGTGCTTGTGCTGGAAATCCAGCGTGCTGGGGATGGGATGGGGGAGGAGTTAAGCAGCCAACAGCGTGGAGCAGGGGAGAAACCCCGGTGGACTTCTCGGAGGAGGGGAATGTGGAGCAAGCAGGGCTAAGAAGGAGTGAAGGGAGGAATACTGGAAAAAGGAGAGGGTGTCTCTGCCTCCTGGGGGGGAAGGTCAGGGGACGGAGAGGCAGGAGCCAGGAAGGAGGACGGTCTCTATAAGATGAACATGTCCTGCCCGCGGGCTGCAGCTGGAGAAGTGGCTTGGGGCAAGCGGCTGTTTGCCCAGTTGGTGGGTGGCATGTCTCCTGGGAAGGCAGGTTGGTGGCAGAGCCTGGTGCAGCCCCCGATGTTTGGGAGGGAATGCCTATTGCCCCTAGGGAGTGTGCTCCCCTTGGCCCCTTCCTATTCTTTTTCCTGAGGGCTCTGGGCACCAGGTGCAGGGAGCTTGGCTTGTTTCCTTTGCTTCCAGCAGCAGCAGTGGAAGGTTGTTTGCCAGGCCTGATGCCCAGGGACATACCCGCTTGCTCCACACCTGGCAGAGCTGCATGTTTCTGTTTTACTTTCTAGAGGTCCTTAGTGGGCAGCCAGGGATAGGGCAAAGCCCACAGTTCCAGGTACCTGTTATGGGCACCTGACACGTACACACTTGGGGGCAAGATGGAGAGCTGAGCCTGGCCAGAGGGAAGAGGAATCTGTAAGGGTGCCCGAAGAGGAAGTCGAAGAGCCGCCCTGGAAAGGAAGGAAAGAAGAGGGTGAGGCCAAGCAGGAAGGGAGGGCAGAGGGGCTGCACCAGGTGTTTCCACCAGAGGAGCAGGGCTGTCAGGTAGAGTTTCTTCCCAGTCCTCTCTGACACCCCCTTGGGGCCCCAACCCCTCCTCCAGAGCCCAAAGCCCCTCAAAGGCCTACACAGAGAGGGCTCTGATCTGGCAAGTGGGATGAGATCTACAAGTGGGCTTTGGGCACAGACGGGGCGGGGGGGCAACTTGCCAGCTCTGCCTGTCCCCTCTCACCTCCTCCCCTGGCCCGAGCAGCTGCTGAACGCACCCACCCAGGCCACCTCACTCACCCCCCTGGCATGTCCCATGCTCGTGCCAGTGGGTCACAGGGCAGGAATGCCATAGGAAAAGAACGAGGGAGCCCAACAAGGGGTGGTGACTGCCCAGAGTGACCTGAGTGGTTAGGGCTGGGCCACCCCTGTCCCGAGAGCTGGCCAGGCTCAAGGAACATCCCTGACCCCCAGGTCTGGGACCCACTGGACACAACCTCTCCCGGGGGGCAGGGACTGGAGGCTTCCTGGACACCACATTCTGCATTAGCAGCCAGATACCAACAGGACTCTATCCTCGTCCAGGCTGAGGGCTCCACCAGAGGCCCTCTGAGGGTGTCTCTCCTGCCCCCTTCCCTCCGCATCCCTCCCACTGCAGACTGCCCATTGCCGTGCCCCCACCTCCTTAGAGCCCAGACTGGCTTCTGCATATGCTGCATACCACTCAGACCATAAACAAGCTTTTCCCAAGCCCACTTCTTGTAGGAAACCCACCAGGTTGGGCAGGGATTGGGAAGGGGAGAGCCAGACACCCACGGGTCTTGGCCTCCAGCCCCCATCATGGGCCAGGCCTGAAAGAGGCAGTATCCTGTTTTATCCTACTCTGCTCAGCCCTAGGGTCCTAGAGAGCAGAGCTTTGAGCAGGAGGGAGAGGGTCCTGAGGCTGAGGCCTCTACAGGCCCTGGGCCCCAGCTGACAGGCTCAGCATGGGGTTGGGGGTGACTCTCCTGGTTCAAATACTTCCCTGGGACCAGGGATGAAACCTTTGGGAGATAGAGTGGGACAGGAAGAGGCTTACTCATCCACCTGGGTCATTCTTGTCATTAAAGTACCCATGGGTAGGTACCATGGCAACGACCATCACAGAGGAGTCCGTGATCTCGGGAACTCATGTCTGATGCTTTTAGAAAGGGTAGGCTGGGGGAGGAGACCCAGAAGGTGAGAAGGTGAGTTGCCCCACATGATTTCCAAGTCTCCTTCTGAGCTAAGACTGTGGTCCTATGATCCTAAGATTCTAAAATCCTGAGCTGATGTGGTCCTGAGATACTGGGATTGGAATAATTGCCATCATAATAATAGCGCCAGGCACTGTTACAAAACTTTTCATGCATGGTCTCATTTACTGCTCCACAGTGAGGGAACTGAGGCACAGAGGGGGTAAGTTTGTTCATCCCCGAGAGCCTTGGGACAGGCAGCCCAGCCCAGGTCCGTCTGACTGCAGAGCCTGCTCGTTTACCTGCTTCACTGCAGCTTTTGTGACTGTAAACCCTGCTTTCACAGGGTCCATAATTCAGCCAATCACCAAGTCCGACATCACTGAGTCCAACATCAAGTCATGACTCAGCATCCTTGATGGGGAAGCAGCAGGTGGGAGGGGTGGATCCTAGCCGGGAGCTGTGAAAACAACAGTCTTCTGTCCTCTTCTGGGTCCTGGAAAGCTTCCTGGAGGAGGAAGATGGGTAAGAGAAGGCAGAAGAGGGGGAGGAGGAGAAGAGATGTTTAGGAGGCATGGCCATTCCAGACAGCAGGGTGGGCACTTGGAGGGAGATGATCTTGTTTGCGAATAGAGGATTGGAGGGACCCAGAGGGGCAGGACAGAGGAAAGGAGTCTGGTCTGGCAGCATTCCCTTCCTCTGCCAGCCCATGGACTCAGACCCCAAAGGGCAGAGAAGGCTGTGCCCCATGGCCCTCTGAGAAAGCCTCCTGTTTCTCACCCCCTCTCCCAGCTACTTAGCCCTCTTCTCCAGGCTGGAGGCCACTTTCAGCCACTTGCAGGCTGAACCCCTAGGGGAAGGGCCTTTGCTGCTATCCCCCAGGGCTGATTAACAGCAGAGAGCTGGAGTTAAACACTTGCTTTTCTCCTAGGAGCGCCTGTCCTTGTTCCCCCAAAGGTATGGAGCCTACAGACCTCTTCCCTCCCCACTAAGGAGACAGTGCTGCCTTCGCGGGCATCCGAGGAGGCTGGATAGAGGAGAAAAAATCAACACCCAGTGCTAGCCTCCGGGCAAGTGGGAATACCCTCACTTTGCGAAGGGAGACACACCGGCAGGTGCAGACACTTGCCCAAAGTGCCATCGAGGTAAAAGCCTGCGTGCCGGTTGGTCTGGCTCTCTTCTGGCTTCAAGGTGCTAGGGGTCTGTGCCCAACTGGTGTATTTTGCACCCCCTCCGACTCCCACTCCCTCCCTGGCCCATGGGTTTGCCCACAAAGGAACTGCAGTGTTGACTGGGTCCCTCTCCGGGAGGCAGGGCAGAGAGCACCCCCAGTACAGGCCACTTCCCACTTCTTGTGAAAATTGCAGCTTTTCTGCTGGCTGGCAGTAGTCCTGACTGACCCTGACTGAGGGCCTCCTACGTTTTAGGCACTGGGCTAAGCATTTTAGCAGATGACATGCTTAATCCTCGTAAGAGCCGGATGAGATAGGTCCTGTTACTTTCTCCATTTTACAGATGAGGAAACTAAGCCTCAGGAAGGTGAAGGAATGTATAAAGATCACACAGCTGTAAGCAGTGGAGGTGAGATTTATATCCAGAATCCTCTCTCTTAGGCTCTCTACCACTCCCTTCGGTGATAAAATTGCTGCGTGTGTGACTCTCGTCTCCCCTAATTGGGGTCCAGGTGGATGGAAGGGCAAAGCTTCTCTCTTGCCTGCCCTCTGGCCTCCTCTCAACTGCCTGAGAAGGAGGAGCCTGGGGCTCTGCCTCTAAGAAATGAGGCCATCTCTCCCAGCCCAGGGTGCGGGGCTGCAGGAGGAATCAGAGAAGTTGTGAATCCAGTTTCCTCTCTGCTCACCCTTGTCATCAGCTGGGGTTTCAGCTCCCTCCAGGGTCAGAAGGAAATGACTCATGGTGTTTGGAAAGTGGATAAGGGTGCGGGCTCACATCCTGCTACTTGCTTGCTGCGGGACCTTGGGCAAATTACTTAACTTCTCTGTGCCTCAGTGCTGAGGAAATCCAAATACCAGGCTCATAGGGCTAATGAGTGGATTGAGTTGGGAAGAGTTTGCAAAGTTTGGAACAGTGCCTGGCACACAGTAAGTGCTATTGCTATTATTATTAGCTGGAGAATCAAGAGAGGACTATTTTAAAAGAGGGGCCATCAAATATGTGGAAGTCTATAAAAAGGACATGGTTGATTTTTAGGGAGGGGTGCCTAGATTTCCTAATTTTTCAAGGCCGAGGATTCCTGAGAGGGGAGGAAAGGGTGGATGGTTTCCAGGTGACATTCCTCCCTTCCCACCCCCCTCCCCAGGAGGATAAAAATTCCTCACAGGTTTCTGTGCCCTTTCATGTAGAACCTGCAGAGCCCTGGCCAGCATTCCTCTGCCCCTCCTGTCAGCTGGGGGCCAGTGGAGGGGGTCATTAGCCCCTTTTACAGCTTTGTAAAGTGTGAGGGCAGACACCTCTACCTGAGGTCCTAGCTGGGACCTGCTTAAAGCAGGTGCCCCACCCTCCAGAGGAGGGGCTTTGAGACTGAGGACAAGGGGAGGAAGCCCGTGAGGTGGGTGCTCAGGGCTGCCTGCAACGTGCGCTGATGCCTGCGGTGGGGGCCAGAGGACCAAGTCTGGTTACTTCCCTGCCACCATTCCTATCCTGAGGTCCCCTGGAGACGGGTTCCCTGTGGACACCAGGGGATGTGCAGTGTTGCCCCAGGGGACAGGAACCCCAGCTCTATCCCTGCCCCCGCAGCTCCCAGGCTACAGACCTAGAGTGACATCTAACCCAACTAGTCTGAGCTGGGAAAACAGGGGAGATGGAGGGGAAAGCTGCAAGGATGGGGAAGTAAGGGCAGGCTTCCTGCAGGAGAGGGTAGGAAAGATCAGGGCTGGAGCTGCAAGGGTGGGCACAGAGGATAATGGAGACCTGCTCTTTTAACCCTCTGCCTCAATGTGTGTGTGTTCTTCTGCATCCATCCACCCATCCATCCATTGACCCACTTTCTATTTAAACAGGACCCACAGAAACCCTTCCCACAGCTACTGGAGCTGTACTACCATAGGACAGGATAATGACAGGGAGGGAGCTTCCCTTCACTGAAGTTCTGTGAGCAGTTATTGCAAGAAGAAGTCTTGCACAGGATGGGGGCTCTCTTAACTCTCCTCCAAGATGTCCTTCTTGCTTGGAATGCTGTGAGGTCCTCCACCTCAGTTCTGCCCTCTGAGGGCCTGGAGCTCATGGCTTTTCCCCTCAAGCCAGTTGCGTCACCCCTTTTTCCATTCTCCTTCCCTGCCACCTCCAACTCACCCCTCCTCCTTGCTCAGACTGGCCGCACCATAGCTGAGGTAGACTTTTATGTCCCTGCCCTCCCTTGTCTCCCTACCTCTAGCCTGGCCTCTTTGCAGCAGCTGGGGCTATTTCCAAAGGACCTTGCTGAAAATGTGGACTTCCCTTGCTCAAAAGCCTTCCATGGCTCCCCATTACCTACAGAAAAACAACCGTCTGCCAGTTGGCCCCAGGCTCTCCCACTTTTACACATGGCGTGTGCTCGTCGCACCTTACTCACGAACTCACTCTTAGTCTAGGCTGAGAAACTGCCTCCTTGATGAAGACTCTGGCTGGCGCCCCCACCTAAGGCAGTGGTTGAATTGCTGTGATGGTTTCCTGAGGGCAGGGCCACCCCTTTTCATGTTTGTATCCCCAGTGCCCAGTACGGGCTCAACAAAAGTTAACCAACAGTCTGAATGAGTCAGTGAGTGAATGACTCCTTACCCTTCCGCTTTGAGGACCTCCCATCTTCCCATCCTTGCTTGTCAGAACATTTCCCATCCTTCGGGAGCATCTCAGTGCCTCCCCGTCCTTAACGCCGTCCCTGGGGCCCTCGCCTGGGAAGTTCCGCTCTTCCCTGAGCCGCCTTCTCATCATCTATGTGCTCACGGAACAGCAGGCTTCTCGAGGGCAGGACCCGAGTCTTCCTTCCTGTTGTTGGATTGGTAATCATGTTGATATAACCTCTAATTTAAAAAACTTTCACCCACACCCTGTTCAAAATTAATTCAGCAGACAGTTCCTGAACTCCTAAGGCTAGCACGTGCCAAGCACTGTTCCAGGCTGGGGCTCCTGGCTGGGAGCCACGTATTCCTGTGAGGGAGGCAGATGTGAACCAACCCACTGAGGTCAGGCCACTGTGTCTTCTGGCCCCACTTCAGAGCTAAGTTACTGAGCCCAGAGAAGGTGATTCTCCTGCTGGGTCACCCAGCCAGAGGGTGGGGCTGGGCTGGCCCCAGGCTGCCCCTTTCCCCCTGTGGCTCAGCAGGAGTCCTTTGACCCAGCCCAGGACAGCCCAGCTCCGATGGGTGCTCTATAGAGGGATGAGTCTACCGCATTGACTTTCTTCTTCTTCTTTTTTTTATTGAATGTAGTTGATTTACAATATTGTGTTAGCTTCAGGTATACAGCAAAGTGATTCAGTTATATATTGATATATAGAGAGAGATATAGATATAAATATGTTTTTTCTGATTCTTTTCCATTTTAGGTTATTATAAGATATCGAATACAGTTCCCTCTGCTATACAGTAAATCCTTGTTGTTTGTCTATTTCAGATAAAGTGGTGTGTATCTGTTAATCCCATACTCCTAATTTATCCCTCCCACCTCTTTCCCCTTTGGTAACCACAAGTTTGTTTTCTATGTCTGTGAATCTATTTCTATTTTATATATAGATTCATTTGTATCATTTTAAAAAATATTTATTTATTTGGTTGAGCCGGGTCTTAGTTGCAGCAGGCAGGCTCCTTAGTTGCGGCAGGCAAACTCTTAGTTGCGGCATGCCCGTGGGATCTAGTTCCCTGACCAGGGATCGAACCCGGGCCCCCTGCATTGGGAGTGCGGAGTCTTATCCACTGCACCACCACAGAAGTCCCTGTATCATTTTTTTAGATTCCACATATAAGTGATATCATATGATATTTGTCTTTCTCTGTCTGATTTACTTCAATTAGTGTAATAATCTCTAGGTCCAGCTGCAAATGGCAATATTTCATTCTTTTAATGGCCAAGTAATATTCCAATGTGTGCGTGTGTGTGTGTGTGTGTGTGTGTGTGTGTGTGTGTGTGTGACATCTTCCTTATCCATTCATCTGTTGATGGACACTTAGGTTGCTTTCATGTCTTGGCTATTGTAAGTAGTGCTTCTATGAATATTGGGATGCATGTATCTTTTTTTTAATAAATTTATTTATTTTATTTATTTTTATTTTTGGCTGCGTTGGGTCTTTGTTGCTACATGCGGGCTTTTCTGTAGTTGCGGCGAGCGGGGCCTACTCTTCGTTGCAGTGTGCGGGCTTCTCATTGGGTGGCTTCTCTTGTTGCAGAACACGGGCTCTAGGCGCACGGGCTTCAATAGTTGTGGCACTCGGGCTCAGTAGTTGTGGCTCACAGGCTCTAGAGCGCAGGCTCAGTAGTTGTGGTGGACGGGCTTAGTTCCTCCGCGGCACGTGGGATCTTCCCAGACCAGGGCTCGAACCCGTGTCCCCTGCACTGGCAGGCGGACTCCCAACCACTGCGCCACCAGGGAAGCCCGTGGGATGCATGTATCTTTTCAAATTAGAGTTTTCGTCTTTTCCAGGTATATGCCCAGGAGTGGGATTGATGGATCATATGGTAACTCTATTTTTAGTTTTTTAAGGAACCTCCATCCTGTTTTCCATAGTGGCTGAACCAATTTACATTCCCACCAACAGTGTAGGAGGGCTCCCTTTTCTCCACACCCTCTCCAGCTGAATTTCTTCTTAAAATGATAGCAAATGCAGCTTCTTATTTTATTTGAGGTCTTATTGATTGGAAATCCTGTAGATGCCCCAACTAGGTAATGAGCCATTTCTGTTTCTGACATGGAAAGACATTTCAAGGTTGACTTGTTACTTTCTGGATGAAACCAAGGTCAGGGTCACTCTTGTCCTCCACCCACTTCCTCTGTTGCTTGTCTCCTAAAGGAGAGGGTTAGTCCTCATCTCTTGGGTCTTTTTTCCCACACCATCAGCTCCTGTGATCAGGGGCTGGGTCTTTGGTACTCCTGTGCTCCCTCTCAGAGCAGAGAAGGGCTCCATCCAGACTGGGAAGTGAGTCCCCTGCCCCACCCAGAAGTCTGACCCCAGTCCCTCCTGCTGTGGCCACCACCATCTCTGTGCTGTGGTCTCCAAAGGAGACCTCTGCCCTCTGGACCCCTCGCTCCATCCCTCAGGTTCTGCCTCTCTTGCTGTAGAGCAGGCTCCCAGCCCCCACCAAGCTCACCTGCTTGGCTCCTGTCCCAGGGGACACAGAGATGTTATCCCTGAGGGTATGGACGTCAATGGGGGCATTGTTCCCACCTGGTCCTAGCAGAATCAGGGAGGGACAGGACAGAGACTGGGAATGTCCCAGGTGCCACACAGGCTGGCTTTGTCCTCCTCCTCCTCCTCCCCCTCCCACCCTGCCCCCACCCAGACCACAGACCTTTCCCTGCCCCCTTCAGAGGCCCCTCCATATCCTGAGGCAGTGCAGCTGTTGCTGGGGTGAGGTCAGGATGGCTTTGGGCAGTTCTACAGGAGCAAGGTGTCCCTCTACCTGATGGTGCTCTTTGGAGCTGGGCCTCTGCTCAGGGAAGCCCAGCCCTGCCTGCCCAACTCGTCTGCCTGTGGCACTCCCGTCTGGGGAGCCACGCTGTCTGGTCCTTGCCCTAGGCCTGCCCCCTCCATGTGCCATCCAGACCCAGCCCAAACTTAGCTGCCCTGTGGAGACCTCCCGGCCCCAATCACACGATAGGCCCCCAGGAGACAGAACAGGTTGTATATAAGAATCAGTTCCTAAGAGCTGACCCCACCGTGGGGACTCCTGGATTCAGGTCCCAGCTCTGCAAGTAGCTGTGTGACCGCGGTGAGTCACTGCACCTGGAGCCTTCACTGGTCCCATCTATAAAATGACCATGTTTCGGCCCATCTTCCCTAAGCTCCCACTGGCCTCATGCAGCTGCCTCCTGGGAAGTGGAGAAGCAACTGCCCTGGGGAGAAAGGAGCCCCCACCCCCAGACTTTTTCCTCTCCTTAACCTCCAGCCGTAGCTTTGTCCCCAAAGCATGAGTGACAGCCACAGAAAGCTAATGGAAACCTGCAGTGCTGCGAGTGAAACTGATCTCCAGATCCAGATCCAGTTTCTCCTCTTAGCCGGCCCCAGGCCTCCCTCACACCTGCTCTGGTCCCCTTTGTACGTTAGGCCAGGAGCGCTGGCTGTCTTTCATCCGCCTCCTGCTCCATTCATGCCTTAAGCCCAGGGCACCTCCTCCTGCCGCCTGGCTGGGGCTCGAGTGCTGTAGGCTGGCTGGGCGGGCACCCCAGAGCCCGGCCCTCTTCCCCCTTCCTCTCACCTGGAATGATCACAGGGAGGGGCGAGCAGGGTGGGAAGCCAGAGGGCAGGAGGGAGGCACTATGTCCCATCGGATGCAGCAAGGAGAGCTCAACACTGGGGGTTTTGTTTTTTTGCTGAAAAAGGTATAAATTCAGGAGGGTTTTTGGTGGAGGGACAATTTCTCACATGGATTTAGCACATGTTTAAGCCCAGCAGTGACCATGAGCAAGTCCTGCCCTTCTTGTCAGGACTGATCAGAGCCAGTCATTTATTTATTTAGCAAATATTTCTTGACGTTGACTGTACGAGGTACCATTTTAGGTGTTGCGGATACAGGTGTAAACAAAACAAAGTCCCCGTTTTCACAGAGTTCATACTCCTGACTGTGGGTGAGGGAGACAGACACAAACATATAGATAAGATGGTAGTTGGTTAGGAGAACTCTCCTGTTTACGAGAAAAATTAAAATGGATAAGGGAATAGGGAGTGACCAGGTGACAGTTTAGATTTGGAGCTCAGCAGGCCTCTCTGAGGAGGTGACACCTGAGCAGAGAGCCAAGTGGACAGCTGGGGAAGATATCTCAGGCAGGGCGAACATTAAGTGCAAAAGCCCTGAGGTGGGGAGAGCTTGGCATGTTGAGAGAATAGCAAGGAGCCCACTGAGGCTGGAGCGGAGTGAGGGGAGGGGAGGATGGTAAGAGATGAGGCTGGAATCGGATCACACAGGGCCTTGTGGCAATGACTCTGGATTTTATTCAGAGTGAGATAGGGTAAGGAAAACAGCCAGGGTGCCTCTCCTTTGGGGCCCCGGAAAGGCTCTAGCAATCCCCTCTTCCTTACTGCCTCCCAGGATTAGGGAGAAGTTAAGAGATAAATTTGGGGATCAGACAGACCTAGGTTTACTCATCCATCCATCCACCCACCTAATCATCTATTCATCTGTCCATCCATCCATCCATTCATCCATCCATCCATCCATCCATCTACCCACCCAACCACCCACCCACCCATCCATCCATCTATCCATCCAACCACCCACCCATTTATCCATCTGTCCATCCATCCATCCCACCATTCATCCATTGATTTGACAAATATTTATTGCACACCTACTCTGTACTACCACTTACTTTGGGCAAGTGGCTTATTTATCTGTAAAGTGGGGCCAGTGATCATTCTTTCCTACTTCAGAGACTTGGGAGGACTAAGCAAGACAAAGTGCTTAAATTGCTTAGCACAGTGTTGGGCACGTAGTGAGCACCTCACAGGCACATGGGCGCTATGTGACTAGGCACTAGTATTTACAACCTCCCTCCACCAGCCTTCTCCGACCCGCTCCAGGGTATCTAACCTGTGTCCACCTTACCCTGGGGAGCTCTCCCAGAGAGGACATCCTGCTCTGTTCTCAGAGTTTCCCTGTGCTCCTCTCCCTTCCCAAACTGCCCCACCCCTGCGGCCCACCCTCTGCCCTCTGCCACCTCTCCCATGTGTGGTGTCAGAGCTCAATAGAACGTTCTCTCTGAGCCTCATGTTCTAATTGGCCCTCTTTACTTCTCAGCCAGCCTCTGTCTGCCCCAGCCCGTGGGCCACCCACTCACCACCCCCTCCAGAAAGGTGTTGTGCTGTCTTGTGTTGGGGTTCAAAAGCCAGAGACAGAAACTTAATTTCCAGGGAACAAAACCTGGAGAAAGCCCAGACCTTGAAGCCCTTTGGAGTCAGAGATGCTGAACAAATCCTGGCTCCAGCACACCCTCGCTGTTGATCCCTGCAAGTCTCTTTATGTCTCTGGGCCTCAGTTTCTTTATCTGTAAAAGGGAACAATAACACTTGCATAAAGCTCCTACATGAAGAACATGCTTCGCAAGTCACTGTTAACAGTGAAGGAGTCAGGATGCACACCCCCCCACTGAAGCCAGAGCCTGGGGTGTGAATCCTGGAAATTATATTCAAATGTGCATATACTTTTGTCTGGGGTGAGGGTTCATTGCTTTCATCAGGTTCCCCAAGGAGTCCTGAGGCAAAAAGATGAAAACATGGCCAAAAACTTTAAGTAGTTGAAGAAATCAAGTCTGGAATGTGTTCATTCATTTTGTAAAAATTCAATTATTCAGACATGTTTTTGGTGCCTATTCTGTGCCAGGCCCTGTGGGGGAGTTGAAGACACACAGGGACTCCCCCACCCTCATCAAGGTGTCCCCCTTATTAGCAGTGGAAGCAAGCCGAATGGGGGCACTGCACTTTAGAGTTTATAGAGTGCCTCCTTTGGGTCATCTTCAATGATCCTTTCTGCTCCCCTGTGGGAGAGGCTGTTTTACAGGTGATAAAACTGAGACTCAGAGATGCTAAGTGACCGACGTGCCTTCCTCCCGGCATGTCCCCTGGCCACTGGGGATGGACAGCTGCTTCCCTGGCCTGAGGTGCAGGGGCTCCCTCTCCTTTTAGCCCTTAGCACGATATAGGCTACTTCATTCTCCCTCTCCTCCTCTTCCTGACCTCAGATGCTCGATGCAGCCCACCCACGGCCCTCTGCTATAGGAATCGGCAGGGTCCTGGCCTGTCAAGTGTTCCCTTCCAATGACGCTTATCACCACCTGTGTTTTCTTCTTTCCCCCATTGAAGGATGCAATCTGGACTTGTTGGAAGAGGCAGGCTGGCTTTGGAGTCAAAGATGTTGAAGGAAGAGTGGCTTGTGCATGAGGTAGAACAGGTGGGGTTGTGAGAGATGGAGGGCACCTGCTGAGGGACCTTCCCTCCCTACACAGCTTCCCTGGCCCCCCCAATATGCAGTCTTTTTTTTTTAAATATTTTTTTTTTATGATGATGAAAGCTTGATGGTATTCACATTGCTTAATTTGTGTCATGCTTTATTTATTTATTTATTTATTTATTTATTTATTTATTTATTTATTTATTTATTTATGGCTGTGTTGGGTCTTCGTTTCTGTGCGAGGGCTTTCTCTAGTTGTGGCAAGCGGGGGCCACTCTTCATCGCGGTGCGCGGGCCTCTCACTATCGCGGCCTCTCTTGTTGAGGAGCACAGGCTCCAGACGCGCAGGCTCAGTAATTGTGGCTCATGGGCTTAGTTACTCCGCGGCATGTGGGATCTTCTCAGACCAGGGCTCGAACCCGTGTCCCCTGCATTGGCAGGCAGATTCTCAACCACTGCGCCACCAGGGAAGCCCATGCAGTCTTTTTGATGCTACTGAGGATAAGCCGGGCCTCAGCCCACGTGAGACTCTTCAGATACACCTCGGGCTCCAGGTTGTCCCCAAGACCTCGTCAGGGGCTGGCCTTGTGCCTAGGTCCCAGCCCAGGGCACCGGGCAGCAGTACAGGAGGCCCAGCGTGTTCCAGTATTTATTTATTTATTTGAAAGGCGCAGCATTTACATACGCGGGCTCTTATTACCCCCCGGGGCCAGGAGGAGGGGGATGCTGCTGCCTGGGCCTTTGATGTTCCAGAGGAGAGATGGTGGTGAGATGGTGCTGGGAGTCGCTGCTGCCGTGGGGTGTGTGCGCGGGGGGAGCCCTGGTGATGTCACCTCAGGAGCCCAAGGGTGGCGGGTGCGGTGGCCAGGCCCAGGCATGACTAGAAGGGGTCGGAAAGTGGGAAAGAGGAGGCTGGACCCTCAGGGCCACAGCCATTGCCTTGGGTTTGGGAGCACATATACCCTCCAAGGGAGGAGAGGAGAAGGGCAGCAGGTGGACGGAGGCAGGGAGGAAGGAGTCGCCAAAGCCCTGTGGGCAGGGCCCAGCCTCTAAAAACTCCACCCAGTACCTCCCATCCCCCATCCCACAGAGAGGCCCGAGGATGGTGACACCCCAAGGAGGTCAACGTCCGGTGGGGGCATTGAGATACAGGCCCGAGACTCACTCAGAACCACAAAGACCCACCAAGGTGGGCTCTGTAAGTGGGTCCTCCTGTCTCCACATATGTCTAGGGAAAGCAAGAGGCTGTGTGCTGAGTGATGCAGAGTGTTTACTCGTAAGTGAATAAATGAATGGAGATGCTGGGACAAATGCAAAGACAGAAAGACAGGAGCGCATCTAGCGTATCAGCCATATTGACTTCTGAGTGTCTCTATGCGCCGGGTCCTGTTCTAGGAATGAGTGAATGAGACATGGGGAGCCCCCAGCCCAGGTCTATATGGGAGGAGTGCAGGGATAAGGGAGAGCTAGAGCTGTTCTTTTTAGCTCTGTCACTGGAAATAATTTTTTTCTTTTTTCAAAAAAATTTATTATTTCTTTGGCTGCGTCAGGTCTTAGTTGCGGCACGTGGGATCTTCGTTGTGGCCCGTGGGCTTCTCTGTAGTTGTGATGTGCGGGCTCTAGAGTGTGTGGGCTCAGTTGTTGTGGCACGCAGGCTCTCTAGTTGCAGCGCACGGGCTTAGTTGCCCTGAGGCATGTGGGATCTTAGTTCCCCGACCAGGGATGGAACCTGCGTCCCTTGCCTTGGAAGGCGGATTCTCAACCACTGCACCACCAGGGAAGTCCCTGGAAATAATTTCAAACTTAGAAAAAATTTCACAGATAAAAATAGTACAGAGAATTCCCCGGTGGTCCAGTGGTTTAGACTTGGCACTTTCACTGCTGTGGGCCCAGGTTCGATCCCTGGTCAGGGAACTAAGGTCCCACAAGCTATGCGGTGCGGCCAAAAAAGAAAAAAAAAAAAAAAAAAAGTACAAAGAGTACACCCTTATACATTTCACTCAGATTAACCTATTGTTCATATTTAATATTTAATCCCATTTAATCTCTCTCTCTCTCTCTATGTATATATTTTTCCCTGAACAATTTGAGGGTAAGTTACACATATCATGGCCCTTTACCCCTAAATAGTTCAGCATGTATTTCCTAAGAATAGGGATATTCTCTTCCTTAACCACAGTAATCAATTTT
Organism: Balaenoptera borealis; assembly: GCF_965194805.1. NCBI lineage: Eukaryota > Metazoa > Chordata > Mammalia > Artiodactyla > Balaenopteridae > Balaenoptera > Balaenoptera borealis. The sequence goes on along the minus strand of NC_138879.1, from coordinate 24,326,518 downwards.
ATAATTTTGCATCAATTCAATATTTTATCTAATCTACCATCCATATATCCATGTTCCAATTTTGATTAGACTGAATTCAGTTGAGCTAATAACATCCTTTCCAGGATTTTTTCCCCCTACAGGCCACAGGAACCCAGGAGGTCACTGAGCTACATACAGAGGAGACAAACAGTGACAGAGCTGAGTGACAGCAGGCCAAGAGGGCAAGCTCCTGAGTCGGATGGAGGTGAGCATTGGCAGGAGTGGTGGGGGGTGGTCCCCAGGTCTCAGCTTCTGGGTGGGCTCCTGAGTACCTGAGGAAGCTTCCTCTCGCCATGGATATCTGGGGACTGTCAACCCAGGAAACAGAAAAACACTGCATTTCAAGGAGGTTTACCAAGCTGCACAGCCAGCATCCCATAAATCTCACCTGCCACCGTCCCCAACACGCACTCGGTGGGTGGAGATGAGTGGGTGAAACACTACATCAGTTCTTCCAGATGTTCCAGCCGGCGAGTCCCAGGCTCAGACAGGACCACAGAAGGCCAGTGAGAAAGTGGTGGCCCCGGCCGATGGAGCCTCTGGGATTTATGGGTCTCCAGGATTTATGGTGGGTGGAGTCTCTACCCAGAGTTTCCCTGGACAGCCTAAATCCTCCTCTCCCTCTGAGGCCTCTTCTAGAAGCAACCCCCGAATCCCTGCTGTATCCCCATGCCTAGAACAGTGCTCGGTACCTAGTAAGTATCAATAAATATTTGTGGAAGGAATGAACTAGTCTTCTTTCTATTCAGGAGACCAAATTAACCCTTGAATTTTATGGCTCTGAGGCTCCAGCAAACAAATCATTGGGTGGTTAATCCTGGGGTCTGAGGCTTTGCACATATTCTCCATCCATTGGCTAAGTCCAACTGTCTCCATGCACCCCCTATTGGAAACATAAAAGGAGCTAGAGGGAGAAAGCATGGTGGGGCAGAGAGGAGTCCCAGGAAGAGCAGTGACCACCTGGGCTTTACCCCTGCTGAAGGCTCAATGGGTGTAGCTTGTAGCAAGAAGACTCATGGTTTGATATCAAGAAGGCCTTCTCAATATATTTTGGTGAATCTTGGATGTTTCCGTTGTTGACCTGTCCAGAGGCAGGGGGATGCCAGAGATGACTTCTTGATCCTCCCAGATGGCCCTTTGGGGCCTCCCAGGCCCAGCCAAGGCTCTGCCCACCAGGCGTGGGTGGCAGGACTGTGGATGGTTGGCTCTAGCCTGCATCCTTGGTGTGCGCCAACCAGCTCAAAGGTGCCCCACGCATTGCCTGGCCTGGGATAGTGTCCAGACTTGGTCCCCAGGGTCCTCCCACCCCTGCTGGACAGCGGCCTCTCCCAGTGACTCAGCCCTGACGTCATGGGGAGAGCGGAAAGGCCGAGGGTGTGGGAGGTGGCGGCTCCCTCCCTCCTGTCCTCACCTCCCTGGGCTCAGTCCGCATAGCCGCCTTCCCTCCCACCATCCCTACCCTCTCTCACCTCCTCGTGAGTTTCTCAAGAGCCCATGTGCCCAAGGCTGTTGCCTTTCCCTGTGGACACATGCCTTGTGTGTCTGGGTATGTGCTGGGCCATGTGGCTCATGAAATAAAAGAAGCACAGCTTGAGAGCTCCTGGTCTGGATCCCAGGCCCCCTCTCCTACCTATTAGGGGGTGATGGGGCACCTTTCTTAGGTGACTGGGGCATTCTTTTTCACACTGGGGCCTCTCTGTGCCCCCAGGCCTTGGATCTGCTTGTCTACCCCATGCCCTCCAGGGCCTCCCTTAGGTGTATGATCTCAGCTTTTTGAATTCCTTCAGATGGGAGAGGGTCCCTGGGATTCGTACCTTCCCCCTCTGCAGGCCAGTGCACTCAGGCCTCCAACTCTGTCCTGCCTGCACCAGGCCAACAGGATCCCTCTTCCACCCCACTTCAAAGCCCAGAGCCAACAGGGGCCAATTACATGCCCCCCACCCCCCTCGCTTGTTAAGTGTCATTAGCCCCAGTTTACAGATGAGGAAACCGAGACTGGGGAGGTGGAGGACGTCACCCCCTCCATCCCCACCCTGGCCCTTGTGTCAGGACTGGCACAAGGTCTGGGGACCTTGCCAAGACTCCCCTTCCTTGGAGAAGCCGGTGGCCCAGTGCCCATTCTAGCTCCCACTTCCTGCCTTTCCCCCAGCCCTGCTCTCCTTCCCCTGAAGCCAGCTGTGGGTTTGAGCAGACAGCTGTGGAGCCCCTGGGATGGGGTGGGCAGGAAGCCTCTTTGAAATCTCACAAAGGCAAAATGCAAATGAGCCCCCCAATTAGTATAGAGTCAGGGTGGGGGTACTTTAGGTAATAGGACTTAGGGAGCGGAGGGACCCCCCCCTCCTGCTCATCAGCTTGCCAGAAGCTCCCGCTATGGGAAGAGGCTGGTGATGCTGTCAGCCTGAGTGGAGCTGGCTGGGTGGGGCTGGGTGGGATGAGGTGGGGTGGGCAGGGGGAGAGTGCTGACACTGGCAGGACTTCAGAGGGCACCGAGCTGATGCTGTCAGCGAGGATGGTGCTGCCCTCAGGGATGAGAGAGAAAGCCTGCATCTCAGCCCTCCTGGGGAAGACAGAGACTCCCTCTGAGGTCTGGGAGCACAGCCAGCTCCTGGACCCCATTTGACTCAGCCAACTGGGGCTGAGTGGGCTGTGAGATCTTTGAGACACCCCCAACTAAAGGGGGAAAAGGCCCTCCTTTTTATAGACAGGGAGACTGAGGTCCAGAGAGCGGAGTGATTTGTCCAACTGGGATCACACAGCACAGAGGGAAGAGCAGAGACTGTGGAGAATGCCGTTCACGAAATCAGGGCTCCTGAGGGAAAAGCGAAGGCCGGGAGTGGGGAGCGGGTGAGGAGTGTGGAGGCTGTATGGGGGGAGCGTGTTGCTCACGAAGCTGTAAGCTTCTCAAGCGCTGGGATTTATGGTAAATTCCTTCCATGGCTCCTATGGACAGACGGCATGCTGGGCCTATGGCACAAGATAAATACTTACCTACTCACTAGCTGAGTTTTTCAGTGCTGATGACTCCAGGAATGCACAGGGGTTTAAATTGCAGCAAGAGAGATGGAGGGCAGACTTCAGGAAGAACTTTGTGCTTTTGTGGATGAGGGCCTCTGAGATAAGTGCCTAACTAACACAGGAGCTGGCATTCGGCCCTGTCTGGTACCCTGGATCCCTCTGTGGGGTGGGGTGGGGGGCTGCCTTTGGTATCTACTCCCTAGGCGCCCCCCTCCACACTGTCCTCACCACGGAATGAAAGGCCTGTGGACTTTGTCTGTCATCATGGAAAGTCCCACGTCCAGCAAAACTAGAGGTGATGTCACCACAGCTTTGGACCAGGTGTGTGGCTGGCCCTGGCTGAGCCTTCGCCCCTGCAGCTGCGAGGGTCTCAGCTGAGGTCTTGTGGGGGGAGCTGTGGGGAGAGGCAGAGTCAGAAAGCAGAAGGAGCCAGAATCGAAGAGCCTGGCTCCCCACTCCTCCCGTCTGTCCCCACCCTGTCTTCCTAACAGGCCTTCCCAGCACAAGATGTGTCTCCTCAGGGTCCTTTTGGGCTGGTGACTCCTTGTCAGTGGCGAGGGCCAGAGAATGTGACTTGGAGAGGAGAGAGGTCAGGGGACCTGGCTCTGTGAGCCTCAGTGGGTGTGTCACAGCCCTTTACTGAGCTCAGTCTCCTCTGTTTTCAAATGAAGGGCTTGGACCTGGACAGTGGTTTTGACAGGGGTAAGGGATTCCACCTTGTCCAAACCTGCATAGAAGGACAACTCGGGAGACAGAGATAAACAGACTAGCTGCAGGTAAATCAAGGGTGGTGTCCACAGTGGGCCTGCTTCCAGCCTCTGTGTCCCCTCCCCTGGGGAAAGCCTCTCCCTCCTCGGCCCTCATCAGCAGAAGCTCAAGCATTCCCTGGGACAGAGCTTATGTGCCTTAGATTACTGTCAGTGGGCTACTGCCCACCTCCCTTCCTAGAATATAAGGCCTTTAAGGCAGGGACCAGCTTCTCTGGCACTGATTGGTGTAGATGTATCAGAGGCTGAGTCTCATGCAGCCTGAGCTGCCACAACTCTCTTAGTTGTCCCCACCACGGGGGAATTCAGAGACTTCCCCCCTGAAGGCCCAGCTTCTTCCATTTGGGCTGGTGCACAGAGCTCTGGCCCTGGTCCCGATGCCAACCTATGTGCCACAGGCCTTCAGTTGAGGCATTTCCCCTCCCTGGGCCTCCCTTTCACCATATCATCTCCAATGTCCCGTCCAGTTAGAACATTGCATCAAAATCTATGCTCAGACACTCATTTGGTCCCACCAACTACCCCATCCTTCTTTCATTCATTTGCATGCTTGTTTGCATAAAGCTGCATGGAGCACCTAACAGTGTCTATGTTTTTCTGTTGACCTGCCTTTGCTTCAGTCTCTGGTCTCATCTTTCTCCTAAATGACATGAACAAGGGGTGGGTGCAATGGACAGAGACCATGTCTTGTCTCTGTGACCGCATCACCTGGCACAGGGCCTGTGACATAGTATGTGCCCTATAAATGCTTGTTGAAGTGAAAGGGCTGAGGAGAGGAGCTGGGTGGGTACCTTGTGGGAAGGGGGAGGCAGGAGGGGAGCGTATGCGAAGGGGCTGACTGAGGTGGGGGAGTGATAGGCAGCATCAGGGAGGGACGTGAGGCAATGTCTACATCCCTAGATTCATCAAGAGGCTGAAATGGGGTTGGGGTCGGTGGCGGGGGGAGTGACGACTGCCCAAGGTCGTACAGCCGATTGGTGGCAGAGCTCGGACTTGAACCCTTGACTCCTAGGCTGATGCTGAGAAGTTTAGAGGTAGGACTTAGAGGGAGGGGGCTGGGTGGGGGGCTCTCCCTTTCCTGTGTTACCTCCTCTCAGACTGGAAGAGGAGCTGAGTTCACAAGGAGCCAGAGACCTGCCTGTGAAAGACTCAGAATTCAGTTGGAAAGGTCAAAGGGCCGCATGCTCTGGTCCTGCCATTCCTTTGGGATCCAAAAGGGGTTCTGAAAGGAGTGAAATCCTCTGCCCTAGAGGTCTTGGAGAATCAGGGGAAGCCTGGTGAGAGCGGCCTAGTGTGGTGGCAGGGGACCACTCAGAACGTCTCCAGCCCTGTGATCCAGGAGGGAGTCCAGGAAACACGGGGCGCACAGGGCCCACCTCCAACAGCCGGCATTCCAGGCTGCCTGCCTCTTCTCAAGGTCATCCAGGGCTGGCACCTGGGGGAGGGCTGGGAGATTGGGTTACTTCAGGCCCCCACCCCCTCTGAGGGGCTTAGAGCATTCACTCCCACTGGTGGCCCAAGGGGGAAAGCTACGGGCAGGCTCTGCAACTAGAGGTGTGGGTCTGGAAAGGTGCTGGGGTGCATTCTTCAGGGGAGGAGGCCGGGCCCAGCCAAGTTCTCTGTCCCATACCCCCACCCCCATTTCATTGGCCCTGCTTATAGACCTCTTCTCTAGGCCACTCAGAAGGGATGGGTGGGGAGCCCCGAGGTCCGAGCCCCTCTCCTCTTGCTCAGGACTCTGTTGCTTTGACTGGACACCACGGCTCTCTGGATGGAGCCCCTCCTGAAGGGAGAACAACCAATCCCTGAGCGTATCAGACTCACAGGGTTTGCATTCTGCTTGCAGGGAGCCCTCCAGAGTGATGGGAGAGACAGTAATCAGTCTGATGGGGGAGGTAAGACACCAATGTACTCAGGATGTAGAGGCAGGGAAAGATAGCAGAGTGTAGATGAAATGAATATTGAAGGGCTGGGGCACAGAGAAAAGGGTAAATAGACCTTGGGTCGGGAATCTCGGCAGACTGCATGGGAAAAAGGAGCCTGGAGCAGGAGGGTAGGAGAAAGGGATGTTGCCTCAGACAGGCGATCAGCTTAGGAGGGGAGAGCGCCGGGGGATGAGAGCCCTGAGCTGAGAAGGGTGGAGCTGAGGGAGGACCGCTCCAAGGAGCTACCCGGAGAAACGCAGAGAGCCTAGGAATGAAGAGGAGGAGGGAGGATGGGGAGCCAGGAAGATGTTCCCTCGGTCCCAGGCAGAGGGGCTGAGGGGGTGGAGGGAGGGCGCTGAGTCCTCACAGGGCAGAGTGAAGGATGGCGGAGGTGCAGGGGCCCAGAGGCAGGCCTGGCCCAGAGCCCTGACCGCACTCCCCCTCCCCTGTGCCCATCCTGGCCCACCCTGGCTCTGCCCAAGGCCAGCCGTATCCTGGCCCTCAGCTCTCCCCAAGCGGAGCCAGCCGCAGCCGGTGCCCAGAGAGCAGGGTGCTGCAGCTGCCGTGAGGGTTCAGCGTGGAGCCTCCGTGGGGGTTGATGGGAGACTGCCAGGCGCCGCTTAATAGGATTTTAATTATACAGCTCTAGCAAGAATTTTTTCCCCCCTGGGCTTGGGCCCTCACAGATACCTCCATCTCCACCTCAGCGTCCTCCTAGCCCCGGCGGCCCGCTTGCCCAGGCCCCCGCCGGCCGCCCCCGCCCACCGTGGGGGACTCTGGCTATTCCCTCAGGGCCCCCCGGAGGGCTGGCATCTGCCCCCAGCAAGCATGGGGAGGACACCCGCTCTTGGGGAGGGTCCTGTGGGGGTGGGGGGAGCTCCTCCAAGGCCTGCATCCAGGGCTGAGTGTGGCTAGACTGACTTTAGTGCTGGCGGAGAGGGGGTGCCGGCCACCCTTCCACTCACTATGGACTCAGTGCTCATTTTTCCGCAGTGACTGTGCTCCACTGCAGGCCTCTCCACGGGAGTGTCTCATGCGATGCTTACGACACGACGACTCCGGGAGGCAGGCGGGGCAGATAGAGTGATAATTTCCATATTATGGATGAGGAAACTGAGGCCCCAAGAGTTTAAGTGACTTGCCCAGGGACACAGTGAGTAAGGAGTCTGGACTCCAGACTGGACTCCACATTCTGGCTGTGGCCCTGAGCTGCCGTTCCCCTCCCCCGCACACCCCAGCCAGAGGAGCCACACGCTCTGTTTAGAAAGCTCTCCTCCCCTCTCTCCCTATCTCCCACTTACCCTTTAGGCATGAGATGTTACCTCCTTCCAAGAGTTTGTTTTCATGCTCCCACAGCTCCTGTATTTTGCCACCATAACCCATCTGTCTGGCTTGCCATTAATCTAGAAGTTCCTTGACCCATCAAGACAAACCTTCCTGACGCCCACTGGTCAAGCATTCGGAGCCTCCCCAACCAGCTGTGCTCTGTGAAATGACCCGAGACCTCTCCTGCAGTCGGCCCCCTCACCCCCCACCGGCCCCGCGCCACCGCCTCCCAGTCAGGCCAATGTCGACCACCAGTGTGGCAGGGTGACAAATGGACTTTCTTAGTGGCAGCACTTTGTCTGAGTGAGGCTTTTTTTTTTCTTTTTGGTCTTTATTATATTTTTAATACCTACTTTTTTGTTTGTTTGAGAATAATTTTAGATGTATAGAAAAGTTGCAAAGATAAAACAGAAAGTTCCCATACACCCCGTTCCTCTTGTCGTTAACAACCTATATCACTCGGGTAACTTTGTCCCAGTGAAGAATTAAACACTGGTACATTTCTGTTAACTAAACCCAACACTTTTTTCAGACTTCACCGTTTATTATATTTTTTTAATTTCACGAGTAATAGATGAGTGCATTCTTGCATGAGTTTCAACAGTGTTAGAAAATAAACAGTAAAATAATGATGTCCCTTCACCCCCCCCTCCAAGGGTAATTCTTCTGCCCGCTCTGTGCACAGGCACTTTCTTCCTGCCCCTTCTCAACAGACAGTGGTTCTTGCCTACCCCTCTCCCCTGCTGCAGTGAATGCTCTTCTCTCCAATTCCTGCTGGTCCCTGGAATCTCTGCTCAAGCCATGCTGCTTCTGGGCGACTTTGAGGAGCTCCTAGCCCAGAGGCGTGGGCCTTCCTCTCACTGTCCAATCAACTTGACTGGCGAACTGTCGGGGGGATGACAGAGCCCCCCACACCCTGCTGCTCCCTGCCCAGCTCCTGGAGATCAGGAAACAGCAGGTAATGAGGCTGTTAAGGAAGAGGCGAAGCAGGCTTCAGGAAAGTCACCTGGATGTAATTGGCGGTGGGCAGTGGCCCCCAATACTGTGGGAGAGCAGGTAGGAAGGTACAGAAGACCCAGTGTTTGACCTCAGGGCACCCCCAGCCTCTGCAGGAGGCACCCACACATCCTGGCCTGGCTCCTGGATGACCGTGGCCCATAGAGCTCAGACCAGGCCCACCTGACTGCCCAGAGGGTGCTCAAGGCTGAGGGAGGGGGGATTCTGGACAAAGTCTCTGCTCTCCCTCTGCCAGATGTGGCTTCTGTTCTTTTCTGATGGCCAAGATACGCCTTGGCCTCGAGTCACCCCAGCCAGAGGAGGAGGCCGTATCCCAAGCTTTTCAGTCTCATCCAGACTGAAAAGCTTGGGATACAGCAGGGCCTAGAGGTCAACTTGGACCTATTATGTCAGCCTACCTGCCCCCATCAAAGCATCTCCTGCTTCCCTCCCAGCCTCCTGGCAGGCTGCTGCCCCCCACCAGTACCACAGAGGACTTATCCTATCCCACCTATGTCGGTTGTCCTCACCCCATACTTTCCCCCAAGGTCCTGGGAACGGATGGGGCTGGGGCTGGAAGGGGGCCGATGCCTGCAGTGGCAACCGATCACCTGAGGAGCTGACCGTCCTGACCTGCCACCGGTCAGTTCACCCATCTCCCCGCCTCAGCTCTGTGCCTGCCTCTGCCAATCTCAGGAAAAAAAGAAGATTTGGGTGAAGAAAATGGCGGCCATCCTTCCAACGTCTGTTCTTCCCATTGTCGAGCCTTTTCCCGCAGTCTCACGGCCTCCTCCTGGCTTCCTGGTCCTTCAAGTCAGAGAGGATGGGGCAGGACAAGGGCCCTGGAGACAGGAAGTTTCTTGGGGAGAGGACTGATGGAGGGGAGGTTGCCGGGGGAGGAGAGGGCAGTCAGGATGTGCCTCGGGTATGTGCTCCTGCTTACAGGGTGAGGAGGGGCAGGCCCCCTAGGCCACACTGGGCAGGGTCTGCAGCAGGAGGCTACAGCCCTGGGGGACCTGGGTCTCCGGCCCTGTGGGCCCCAAGCCCGGGAGAAGCTGTGGAGCTGGACAGCCTGTGGGGTGGGGGATTGCAGCATCGTGGCCAGCTGCCGTGGCATGAGATGAAAGGCCAGGAGTGGGGCTATTGGCAGAGGGACAGGCGGGTGGAGGCGTGGGGTGGGGGGAGGGGAGATAACCATCTGCGAAGGCTGCCAGGTGTAGACATGGTGGAGTGAGGAGGATGCAGACGGAGTTTTAGCCCTTGGGATCAGGGCAGAGAGCCTGGAGTTTGAAGGCTTCCCTATGAGGTTATGTTGTCCAGCCTGATGCCTCCCCGCCCTCGGCCCCAAACCAAGCAGGCCCTGCCTGGGGATGCTCCTCCCTGGCCCCAGCCTTTCTTCCAGCTTGCGCCTATCCCGAGCAGTGCTTCCTGAAATCTAACTCCGATCCATCTCTTCGCACGTTTACAGGTACTGCACTCCATGGGGACCGTCGGCTAGCCTCGGCCTCTGGTTCGTCACTAACTGCTGGAGAACATCAAACAGCTCAGGACTGGGTCGATCTTGGTCACCTTTTGCCCTTGATTCTGAATTTCTCTTACTTTAGCTGTATGATTATTTGTCCGGTGTCCCCCTACTCCACCTTGGTAAGAAGGTTCTAGAGATCGTGGAGAAAAGAAGAAAAATCCTTCTTGCTTCCTAAATATCTCTCTTAACCTTTCTTCACCATCCTATACCCTCACCCACGTCTCTGTACAGGATTCCATCTTTTCTCACCCAGAAATTGTTTCAACTGTCCCCCCTAAAAGTCGCCCAGACTCCTCCTTTCCCTCCAGTCCATTCCCCAGAGCTTCCATGGTGGTCTTGCTAATGTGAGGATCTAACCCTGTCACGTCTCTGCTCAACACCCTTCAATGCAATATTGCCCTTACAACCATCAAGAGGGGCCCCTTCCCCAGGCCCCTCAAAACATGAATACAGCACTGGTGCTACATTTGCTGAAGCACCCTTGGATGCCTGGGTCATGCAGGATCTGGTACTGAGTGCTGCATGACGTAACCCAGAACTTTCAACATCTGCTCTTGTGGTTATAACACTGATCATGCCGGGACGGACTTGCTCTAAGTTCGTGAAACAAAAAGCAACTGTGTCTGTTTGCCGTCCCAGTGTGCCTCTGCCAGTGACATCAATGAACACTGTACAAGTACTTTTGGGTGAAATAAAAAATAAATGGATATACTTGGTAAATCCTTCCTCCCAGCTGGCATACATGTAATAGGTTATTTTAAAAAAATCAAGAAGAATGCAATGGATTCTTTTTTTTTTTTTTCAGTGGATTCTTATATAATAAAATTTCCTGGTACTATCAAGGATCCATGTTCCTGCTTCTCCTCGAGTTCGGGAAGTACACACAAATTAGCATAGTATTCAAGACAGATGCACATTGCAGGTGAGAAACATTTTACTCTACTAAATCATTCATATAACAATTTGTATAAATGTAAGTCTAGATGCACCGTACATGAGATTTGACAACAAATCTTTGTATTGGCAATTCGATGGGCATTGAATGCTGGAATGACAAAGCATTATACTTTATAAAAATATCTCCTCAGGGACTTCCCTGGTGGCGCGGTGGTTGAGAGTCCGCCTGCCAATGCAGGGGACACGGGTTCGGGCCCCAGTCCGGGAGGATCCCACATGCCGCGGAGCAGCTCGGCCCGTGCGCCACGGCCGCTGGGCCTACGCTCTAGAGCCCACGAGCCACGGCTGCTGAGCCTGAGTGCCACAACTACTGAAGTTGTGGCGTGCCTGGTTGTGAAGCCTGCGTGCCTAGAGCCAGTGCTCAGCAATGAGAGAGGCCACCGCAATGAGAAGCCCGCACTCCCTGCAACTAAAAAGAAAGCCCGTGCGCAGCAACAAAGACCCAATGCAGCCAACACATAAATAAATTAATTAATTAAAAAAAAAAAATCTCCTCATACATAGTTATGTTTACAAAATTTTAAATTAAACATTTAGATTTACATCAATAATTCTGATTTACTGTCTTGATGTTCATTAGCTATAATTTGTATTTCGCCTTTTAATTTTAATTGTTATATTAGAATATTTTAGTCAATTAATATTCATCCATGTAAAATCCATGGCTTTATACACATTTAAAACTTTTATTGTTATGAAGGCTTATTGTCAAAGAAGGCAAGGAGAACATATTTTATTTAGCAGTTTGCTATCTCGATTTGTGGGCCTCCATTTGGACTCTTGTCCTGGGCCCTGCACATTTTGGGGTGGCCAGCTTCATCGCTGCCCGCTTCCTGCTGGACTCCTCGGCCTGGCCCACAGAGGCCTCCGCAACTTGGCCTCTGCCTGCTTTTCCAGTCCCATCTGCTGGATGTCTTCCCGCAGCCCTGGTCGGGGGCGTTCCCAGAACCCGCTGTGCCTGCGCCGTGCCTGAGATGACCTCTCCTCCCCGTGCCCACCCATACTTTTAGTCTTAGCCCACACGTGCCCGCCCCTGACCCCAGCAGGCAGATGGGTGCCCTTGCGGATGCCCCAAGGGAAGCATCTGTTAAGGCACTTCTTCCACCGTGAGGTGAGGCTTGTAGGCTGCCTCCCCCATGGATCAGGACCTTCTCACAGGCAGGGAGGGGCGGAGCTCCGGCAGTAGGCAGTGGCCTCGGTGGAAGGGAGATCAGAGCTCAGTTCTGATTCAGTGCTGGGACCATGGAGGCTTTGATACCTCTGAAGTCTATAGGACTTGGACCCTGAAAAAGCTAGAAGTTCTAGGGACAACTAGCTGAGACCTTGGTCTTTGCCCAGGTCTCAACTGCCTGAGTAGGACCCAGAGACTCAAGGTCTGTGAGGAGGTTGGCAGGAAGCCCCATTGCCGTCCCTCGACCCCTGCCAGCTGCCCTGTAGCTATGGGGTGAGCGAGGGAAAGGGGAGGCAGGAAGCTGGGAGGTAGCCAGAATGGGGGGTAGGATGGAGGCTGGAAACAGGCAGGGCCAGCCAAGGAGGCTGACTGATAGCTTCATCATCGTCTCTGGCTCCCTGGGGGAGGATTGTCTTGTTGGCAGAAGTTGGTTGGGGGGGGGGGCAAGTGGAGTATGAGGGGAGCCCTGCCTTCAATCTCCTCAGAGGACGGCTTCAAACGTGTTGGAGCCCCAATATTTATTGAGAACCTACTATGTGCCAGGCACCGTGCTGATGTGCTTCACCTCACTTTCCCTAGAGAACCACAGCCTGTCCATCAGGGAGGCATTAGAGACGATCCAGTCAATCCTCCCATTTGACAGAGGAGGAAACTGAGGCTCAGAGAGGGGGAGTGACTTGTCCCAAGGTGAGTGAGAGGCAGAGCCTGGGCTGAAGATTGGGTTTCCCGACTCCTCGCCCAGGGGGCTCTCTCACTATCCCTGGGAGCTCCAGGACAAGGATGTTCTCTGCCCAGAGCCAATGGAGCCCATGTCCCATGTCCCCAGCATGGTAGCAGGCCCCGTGGGAGGATTTCCTGACGCTGCCATCTTCTGTGCCCCGCCCCACCCCTGCTGGTGCGTAATGCAGAGCAGTAAGGGCTCAGTTCCGCCTCAGTTCCCCTTTCTCCCATGGACTGGAGAGCCTGGCCTCCCTGGGCCTTGCCTCCCGGGGCCCAGCCATCTCTTCTCTGGATCCCTGGGTCCCTATCTAGCCTTCAGCTCCCCTAAGGCTCAGACCCCTGGGATCCTGATCCCTTTAACCCAACAGCCAGAAGAGGAGTCTGAGATGACCCCCAGGACTAGGAAGTGGGAGGCTGGGTCCCTTGTTTTACCTATTTATTTTTTTCATCATCATGATCCTTGTCATCAGCATCCTCACAACAATAACAGATAACATTTCAGTGCTTGCTCTGTACTAGTGGCTCAGCTTACAAGCAAGTACTATTATGATTTTCCAGCTGGAAAAACTGAGGTCAGAGAGGCTGAGTGAGGCCCAACAGCACCCTATTAGAAAGTGACAAAGGGGCTGACTCCACAGTCCGTGAGAAGGACACAAAGCCGAGCAGTTCCACCCTATCTCCAGTCCCTCTAGCCATGGCCATCGGCTCCTCCTGCTTCTCCTGGAACCCCTGAGAACCCTGCCACGACCCCTCCCCATATGTCCACATCCCAAGACTGCAGGTTGGTCAGCCAGCGAGGCTGTCGGGAGCTGAGTGTATGCAGACCCACCGGAGAAGGAACCGGTTTCCTCCTCTTAGCCTTGGTCCTCTCGCCCATCCCACCATGGCTATGCTGGCAGGTGGCTCTGGATGTGCCGTGAATGAGCAGGAACTCTGTTGATGACCCCCGTTCATTCGGCCAACAGACATGGACTTGAGCTCCTCTTGTGCACCTGACACTGAGCAGACATATCCAGGCATGGACTCTGCCCCCCTGGAGCTTGCTGTCCAGGGGTGGTGATGGAGAAGAAATCTGTTACCTTCATTCATTCAACAGATGATGATCCCCATGTGCCAGGGTCTGTTCTAGGCTGGGGAGACAGAAATGAACAGAACAGTCCCAAATCCCTGCCCTTAAGGAGCTCACATTCTAGAAAAGGGAGACAGAAAGTAGTTAAAAGAAATAAGCAAGTGATGTAGCCTGTAGAAGGGGATGTGTGCTGTGGAGAAAAATAACGCAGGGAGGGAGTCAGAGAGTAGGAGCGTGGCTGCAATTACGTCACAAAACTAATTGGTGCTGTGACAGTTTGGGGGCTCCAGGAGAGTAGATAAGGGACCTCTGATCCCTCCTTCAGCTATGCTCACTCCCCTGGAGGGAGATGGGAACAGAACTGGAGAATTTGGAGCATCTGAATCTCAGGCCAGTGGAGCCTCCTGAAATGATCTCTGATGCCCACCTGTGTCAGAACTTGCAGTCTCTGTGCTGTGCGTACCCAGAATGCACGGGGACAGGCCTGCACACACGTAGGCACATGTTCAGCTGAACATGGGTGTGCATGTGGGCATGTGCCATCGAACGGATGCCCAATTACTGAGCACCTATGCGATTTCAAGTACCCTGTGCCCAAGAGGCAAAGAAAAGAAGGCATGAAACAACAGCCAGCATGAAGGCAGGGGATGCGCAAGGGAAAATCACGGAGCAAGAGGTTACAGAAAACTTCCAGGAGGCAGCAGAAGCTGAACTGGGCTGGATTGCCTTCACTAGATTAAGCTCAAATAACTACAGCTTGTCTGTAATGAAATGAAATGGGCTAGCTCAGAAGGTAGTGAGTTTTCCTCACTGGAACCACAAAGGAAGGCTTGACAACAACTTGTAAAGGGGATTCACAGACTGAATTCTTCTAAGAATTCTAGTACTGATGTCTTCTGAGGTGTCCAATGAAGTTGAGGAAGCCACTAAAAAACAAGAGGGAAGATGAAGCACTTGGACTTCATCTTAGAGGGCAATGGGGAGCCATGTAGTGTATCTGGAGCAATGGAGAGACACAGCGAAAGCTGAGTCTTGGGAAGATGAATCAGACAGCGCTATGCTGGACCAGATTGGAATAAGGAGGGATGTGGAGGGGAGGAGACCAACTACTGTACTAGCCAAATGCACCAACAGATGTGTGTGCATGTGAGCACATGTATATAATGTGTGTGCGGGCAATAATCTCCAATGACTAGACAATCATCTGGTGTGAGAGCGTTGAATGGTCTCTATTCTTGAATCAGGGGCTGACCTCAACAATATCTCAGCCTCGTTTCCAAAGCTTTAGGCACGCGCAGGAGTCTGTATGGGTGTGTATGCACGCTTGGGCAACCACGAGTCTGTACCAGCTGAGCACCCTCTCCATTGACGCGGCTGTGTACAGAGAGCAGCAACGTGCACTGCAGCATGGCTTGGGGTTGGGGTGGCTTTGCAGGCCTCTATCTGGGGGTGCAGCTGGGGAGCTGCATGCCCCTGTCAGAGTGTGTGAAAAGGGGAGTTCAGGGATTCTGCTGTCACAGGTATAACACACGGGTGTCTGGGGTGGGGAGGGGTACACGTATGCAGGCAGAAGGACTGGGGAAGTCCAAATGTTGTGTGAGTAAATTTTGTTCATTTGCTTGCGTGCAGGCTCAGGTAGAGGACTAACCAGGTGTGTGGCTCCAGGTGAGAGTCTGACTTCCATCTAGTCTGGGGATACCTGTATTGAGGGTCGCCATGAGCCAGGGGCTTTTCTGCACACCAGCCCACTGAACTGTCCTACCACCCTGCGGGGTACATATTCTTGTTTCCATGTCAACAGGTGCGGAAGCCCAGGATCTAAGAACCTTGCCCAGGGTTACAATACTGTCCAAAGCAGAACCAGGGCCCAGGCTTCCTGTCTCTGAGTCCAGCTCTCTTGGGCACCTCCAGCATCTGAAGAGATGAGTCACCAGAACATCGTTGCGGTGCTCCGTTTAAGCATCTCTTCCCAGGCACCCACCCCAGGCCAATGTCCACCTGCCTAAGTTCTCTGCCCCCATCCCTGCCCTCATCCTGACCTCTCTGGCCCCCCGCAGGCTCATCTGCTTCCCCCAGGCCCTCTCGCCCTGAGATGCACATCCTCGGCCGCCACCTCATTGCAGCGCCTGCCCAGAACACCTTGCCTGTGTATTATCCATATGTTTTCACCCCCAGCTGGGTGCTCAGTTATTGTTCTGGCGCAGGAGGGCGAGGGGGTGGCTTGTGGGTGTAGTGACGCCGGGCTGTCTGCTCAGTTCTCCGCTTGTTATTACCTCTCCTCCAGGCTCCCATTAGCCTGCCTGCTCCAGAGGCCTGCTCAGGCTCCCTGCTCCTCGGCACCTTTGTTCCTTAATTATCACTGGGGAGCCCCGCTCACCTGCCCGCCACTTTCTAAGGAGCTGTCTGGCTCCCCTTCCCCACACTGTACCCCCAGGACCTAAGCCGGTGTACCTCCTGGGACGGGGACTGGTGTCTAGCAGCAGCTCCCCTCAGGCTTCAGCAGGCTCCAGGGCCTCAGGCCTGGCCACTCCCCAGCCCCTCTTAGAAGCTCCTTCTTTTTTGTCTGCCGCGTCCTCTGAGAACCCTGCCCAGATTGACACTGCCTTGGCTCTCCGGGCTGGAAGGGACTTTACGATGTGATTCAACACCCACCTCCGCATTTACTGCCTGGATTGAGCCATCTACAGAAGGTAGTCAATGAGTATTCAGTGAGAGGATGATTAACTCCTGCAGTCTACTTGAATGCCTCCCTAATGGGTAGCTCACTCCCTTCCAACACAGCAAGTTACACTTGGAGATGGCTGGGACTGTTATAAAACTGCTCACCCACATCTCTCCCGAGGACCCTCTGATTTTCATGGTCTTAAATCTAGAGTCCACCTTCTGTGTCTCTGAGTCTGGGGCTAAGTCCTGTCTTACCTGCTGGGGGCTCACTGGTGCCCGTCTCAGGCAGGAAACTTCCCAGTGTGAGGCTTTGTCCAGGGGACACTTGATTCTCCTCTTGGGCTCGGGGACTCAGCCATGCCCCAGCCCAGCTCTAGCCCCTGGCTTTCCTCCTGTCTCAGGCCTCTGGCTGCTGTTCTTGAGCAGGAAGGTGAGGGGGAGGAGGCACGGGGGGCTGTGGGGGACCCTCAGGCCAGGGAGCAGACAGCCGAGGACAGCAACCACGGAGGAGGGTGCTTGCTGCACACAGGCCAGGCTGCAGGAGGGAAGGCCTCAGGGAGTCCGAGGGAGGCAGGAATCTCCCCTCCCCAGCCAGGCTGTTGCCCTGCCTCCTGACCCTTGCCCAACTCCCTATCCAGTGCACTGTGGGTATGAGGGCATCAGGGGCTGAGCTTCGGGTGAAGGAGCCAGGAGTGAGCTGACCCGCGCCCTCAAGTCAGGACAACTGCCTAGGCTGTGAGTGCGCAGTGCTTCTCTCCCCGACCCTCACTCACCTCATCTTTTTTATTTTTTCTTTTTTAGCTGAGTAATTTTTTAAAAATTTAATTTAATTAATTTATTTTTTTACACAGCAGTTTCTTATTAGTTATCTATTTTATACATATTAGTGTATATATGTCAATCCCAGTCTCCCAGTTCATCCCCCTCTTCCCCCCGCTTTCCCTCCTTGGTGTCCATATGTTTGTTCTCTACATCTGTGTCTCTATTTCTGCTGGTTCAGCTGTACCATTTTTTTAGGTTCCACATATATTCATTAATATACAATATTTGTTTTTCTCTTTCTGACTTACTTCACTCTGTATGACAGTCTCTAGGTCCATCCACGTCTCTACAAATGAACCAATTTCATTCCTTTTTATGGCTGAGTAATAATCTATTGTATATATGTACCACATCTTTTTTTTTTTTTTTTTTTAACCACATCTTTATCCATTCATCTGTCGATGGGCATTTAGGTTGCTTCCATGACCTGGCTATTGTAAATAGTGCTGCAGTGAACACTGGGGTCCATGTGTCTTTTTGAATTATGGTTTTCTCTGGGTATATGCCCAGTAGTGGGATTGCTGGGTAATATGGTAATTCTATTTTTATTTTTTTTTAAGGAACCTCCATACTGTTCTCCATAGTGGCTGTATCAATTTACATTCCCACCAACAGGGCAAGAGGGTTCCCTTTTCTCCACACCCTCTCCAGCATTTGTTGTTTGTAGATTTTCTGATGATGCCCATTCTAACCAGTGTGAGGTGATACCTCATTGTAGTTTTGATTTGTATTTCTCTAATAATTAGTGATGTTGAGCAGCTTTTCATGTGCTTCTTGGCCAGCTGTATGTCTTCTTGCCTACACTCATCTTGATCCAGTTGGGGAGTTTCCTTTGGATCTCCATCTTTGTGTTCTTTAAGTGGGTTTCGGTCTTCTCTCAGACTGGGGGCTCTTGAGGGCAAGGCCGTGCCTCTCCCCTGAATCTGGGGGCTCTGTGAGGGCAGGGTTATGCCGCTTTCCTGTGTCTGGGGGCTCCTTGAGGGCAGGGTCATGCCTCCGTCGATTTGGGCCCACAGTGGGGCAGAGATTGGAGCCCAGCCACGGCCTGGTCTTGGCTCTGAGCTTTTTGCGTCCCAGGAGTGCTATACTGAGGCCAGGAAGGCGCCTGGCGCACGTCGGAGGGCCCTCTGGACAAGCACCAGCTGGGGGTGGAGGACTTGGGTCGGAAGCCACCTCCAGCCACCAGACTGTGACCTCAGCCGGGCAACCCCACGCTGCTCTCCGGATCTGACTCAGTCCCTTCCCAATTCTGCTGGGCATCCATTCCCAGGGCCAACCCCCAGGAGGCCACCAGATGCCACAGGCCCCACCCAGACAGAGGCCATCCCCCCCTGGTTGGGCAGCCAGGGGCTCCAGCAGGATCTGCAGGGGGAGCAGAGGGCAAAGGTCACTTGCTGGGCCACTTGCTCCACCACCCACCTCCCTTCCCTCCTCACTCAGTTTGTCCAGACCTGAGATTTCTGTCTGGGCGTCAGTGTGGGCCCTGGTCAGGAGCCCCCCTCCTCATGGAGCCCCTGACCCAGAGGCACCCCCATACAGGCTGTGGACAAAAGGGCCCCCAAAGGGCAAATGCGGCAGTTCTTCTATGATAGTCACTCCCTTGGGGTCTCCCAAAATCTTTCCTAGAACTTTTTTCATTATGAGGCAATACGTGAAAGCAACGCCTCTGGAATGTTCCCTGGGACCTGTGTCCAGATACGCAGAGGTGTCTGGGGGCTATGGGGCATCGAGATCCTAGAGGGGAAGGCTGAGAAATGGCCCTGACTGATCTCAGCACTCACCCGCTCAGCCAAAGGAATCTTTATCAATGCAAATCAGAGCACCTCCTTTCCCCACTTCAAACCCTCCAAGGACCTCTCATCTCGTTCAAAATAATATGGAAATTCTACAAGGCCTACACCACCTGGACCCTTCTCACCTCTTGAGCTTCATCTTCCCCTTTCCCCTCATTAATTCCACTCCAGGCTTACCAGCCTTCTTGCTGTTTCTCACACAGAAACACCTGCCTCAGGTGTACTTCCCACCTGTGCCTCAGAGCCTTTGCATTAGCCATTCCTTCCAACTAGAATGCTCTTCCCTACACCTTTCTTTATTTTTGTCATTCAGAGCTCAAAAGACCTCTTCCTAGGGACTTCCCTGGTGGCGCAGTGGTTAAGAATCCTCCTGCCAATGCAGGGGACACGGGTTCAAGCCCTGCTCCAGGAAGATCCCACATGCCGCGGAGCAACTAAGCTCTTGAGCCACAACTACTGAGCCCGTGTGCCACAACTACTGATGCCCGTGTGCCTAGAGCCCATGTTCCACAACAAGAGAAGCCACCGCGATGAGAAACCCGCGCACCACAATGAAGAGTAGCCCCTGCTTGCTGCAACTAGAGAAAGCCTGCGCGCAGCAACAAAGACCCAACACGGCCAAAGAATAAATAAATAAATAAAAGAAAACTAAAAGAAAAGTATTAAAAAAAAAACAAAAAACCTCTTCCTAGAGGCCTTCCTAGATGATCTAATTTAAGATAGTGCCCCTGTGTCTCCTGGCAGCCCTGTTCCCTCTATCTCCACAACTCAGCTTTATTCTTCTTCACAGCACGATTACTACCTGAAATGAGTTTCTCTTTAATATCTTGGTTATTGTCTGTCTCCCCCACTAGAATGTAAGCTTTCTGAGGATGGCTGTGTCCTTTCTGAGGATGGCTGTGTCCAGCACAAGGCCTGGCAGAGTGGGTACTCAGGAGATATCTATTGAATGAAATGAGTGACCTGGGGAGAGAGAGACACACATAGAGATAACCCAAGTGCTGGCGGGGCAGCACAAGCAAGGACCAGGGTAGTGGGCCGTGTAGGAGTGTAGCAGAGGGAGCTGGTCCTTTGGCTCCCAGGCCTCAAAGGGCACATCAAGGGCTGAGGGAGGAGGGGACAAGGTAAGTGGAGCTGCCACTTAGTGCCTTCCTAGAATGACTCCCAGACCCCACTCTGAGGGCCAGTGGGGAGACCAAGGAAAGGGGTACCACAGTCCCTACTCCCTGGGCATCCCCAGTCTGGAGGGGACAGAAAACAGTGCTTGTAAAATCCTCAAGGTCAGGCCTCTGCACTGAGCTCTGAGCCTGGGTCTCCAAAGCTGGGGCTGTTTCTGCTTCACCCAATGCATCAGGCTCAGCATGTTCCAAACCCAATTCCTCATCCTTCCTGCAACTTGCTCTGGCTTCCCCAGTTCTGTCAACAACCTCCCACTTCTCCCAGGGAAGCAGGCCCAAATACCCAGAGTCACCTCTGACTGATCCCTCTCACTCACCCCTGGCCCTCCAGACTCCTCCTCCTTATGTGGTGACCAGAGACCAGTGGTCCCATGTCCTCTGCACCCTATAAGCAGCTGGAAAATCAATCTGCCAAGGCAGCTTCACCTACACTGGCCCCAAACGCTCCCAGTCTCTGAGACAAACTCCACCAGGGGCTTGATGGGGGCAGGGAGAGGAAGAAGGACCCTGCCCAATTCTGAGCCCCATCCTCTTTGCGGGAAACTGGGTTTGGCTAGGAAGCACATGGACTCTAGAGTTAGGCAGACTTCAGTTGTCTCACTTTCTCCTTAATTCTTTGACCTTGAGGAAGTTACTTAACTTCTCCAAGTCTCAGTTTCCCCATCTATAAAATGGGGATAACAATGTATATCTCACCAGGTTGCTTGGGGATTAAGTAGGAAAACAGACAGTAAGCACCTAGCAACAATCTGGAAGACAGCTGATGCTTAATAAATGGGAGGCCCACCCCTTCCCTTCTAACCTTCCTCCCCTGCTCAAGAACTCCCCTGCTGTTGCTCCCTGTTTCCTACTATGTCTGATCTAAGTTCCTCTACCTTAAGGGTTGGCTCTTAAGGGTCTCTAGCTTCTGGCATGACCTTCTTAATTCAGCCTTCACTCCCAAGATTTCCCACACTCTCTCTTTACTCCTGTGTCCCCGGTGAGTACACCATGATCACCTTTCTGCTGCGTCCTCTGTCTACTGTACTTGTCCCGCAGGACCTCCTTCTCCAGGAAGTCCCCAGAACCACTCCTGCCCTGACCATTCTCTGTCTCCTGCACACGCCTGCTACTCCCTTGGCCTCGTGATAGCTGCACTGTCGGAGTGGTTGGACACTCCACGTCTGTGGATGTTAGCTGCCCATCCAGGCTGGCAACTGTTTCCAGGTGGGTAGAGAACCCTTCCTGGATCCCTCCCCAACCGAGCACGCTATGGTGCTAAACATATAGTAAGTGCTCAGCAAATGTCTGTCTTTTGATTTGCTACAAAGCAATAAATAAGGCAAATCAGTATAAAGCAAACTGAGGTGCTGGGAGGGATTCTGGGAAAGGTGGAAGTGCTGAGCTTCTCACCAGGGACAGGAACTTGGCTCAGTGCTTTATGTGTTACCTTTTCATTCTCACCACCCTGGGAGATAGTATTAGCCCCATTTTACAGGTGGCAAGACTGAGGTTCAGATTGGTTTGGTGACTTGACCAGGGTCACCTGGCTAGAAATTGACAGGGGCAGGACTTGATCTGAGGCTGAGAAAGGTGTTTTCTGGAGGAGGACATTCCCGAGGGGGAGGGTAGCCTGCTCAAAGGTTCAGAGGGGGAAGGCCCAGGTGAGTCTGCAGAGGGACAGAGTAGGCAAATGGGTTGGAGGGGACAAAGGTACCTGGGGGAAGGTCCTGGTTTGCCTCTGGAAGAGGAGGGTCTGAAACGTCTCTCTGATAGACTAGAGAAAGGTACAGCAAGACCCTCCTGAAAAGCTGGCCGCAGCTTGAGAACTTTCCTTATCAGAAAAAGCCACAGCTAATCTCCTGCATCCCTGCTAGCTAACATACTCAGCCTCCTGTCCCCAGAGCTTAAGGACAGAGGGGCAGAGAAGACGGCATCTCCGTCCCCTCCCCGCAGAGGCAGGGATGTCAGGGAGGCTGAGAGTGATGTCACCGGTGACCTCAGGTTTCTCACCCATCTTCCCAAAAGCAGTTTCTCCAGAGTCACTGGTCCAAGTGACTTGCCCAAAGCTCTCATATCACAGTCCCTGCTGCTGTCACCCCAGCACTTGTCCCAGATGTGGCCTCTGCGGAGCCTTACTTACCCCCAGCTCTCACTGGGGTGCTGGGCTTGAATTCCCTGGTTTCTAGTACTTGGCAAGAGACCCTCACAGTCCCCAGGCCCCCACTGGCCAAGCCCTCCATGCAGGCAGCCAGGCCCAGCTGGAATAACACAGCTTCCCTCCCTCCCTTCCTCCCACAAGCACTGGACTATTTACAGCTCACCAGGGCCTTCACACCCATGAGCTCACTGGTGCCTTCCCCACCCCCCCGGGAACCCAGCAGGGCAGGCGCCTTTAGCCCCATTTTGCAGATGGAGAGACTGAGGCTAAATGCCTTGCCCAGTGAGTCCCCTAAAGCCCGGCCCCCTGACTCCTTAGTCTGAAGCTCTTCTCAATTCCTCTAGGAGGGTGGCCCAAACACCCCTAAAGGGGGCAGTTTCAGGCCAGGGTCAGGAGAGTGGAGGGATAGGTTCTGTTGAGTGAGCCATTCACAAGAGCTAGAAGGAGCCTCCAAGGCAGTGGGCCAGGAGGGCAGGAATGGAGGGAAGCTTTCACGGCTTCAGCCATGGCTGGTAAGAGCCTGGCAGGGGCATGTGGGGACAGGACAGCCTGAAGGCTGGGCAAGCTGGCCGGGAGTATGGTTGGAGTGTTGGCTCCCCAGGCTAGAGCAGGGGAAGGGGGTGAGGTCCAGCCTCTGAGCTCCTTCCTGGGCAACCAGACTCGGGTGCTGTATGCAGGCTGCAGCAGGAGGGACACCAGGTAGACACCAGAGGGGACTTCCTATCCACAGAGTTCCTCCGCCACGTGGACAGGTTCCAGCCCAAGTCCCCCCCTCATCATCTCACATGAGGATTATGCCACCTCGCCTCGCCTCACCTCCTGCATTTGTTCCACCCCAGTCCTCCCAGCTGTCCAGCCTCCAGGACTCACTCTCCTTCCCAGCCTGCACCAAGTCCCCGTAGCCCCTCCCAGAGGCCTTCTCGGATTCTACCTCAGATTCAGCACATCACTCTCCTCCCAGCCCCGGGAGTGAGAATTTGAATCCTCCTTGTCCTTTGTCTTAGAGCCTGTGTATTGGAGGGTTCTGACTCCCCCATGAGACTGAGGGCTTCCGGACAGCAACTGTGTCTCTCCCATCAAACTGTGCAGGCCTCCAGCTCGGCCTCCTTCGGCCTGGGCAGCCTCTGCCCATAGGGGGCGCCCAAACAGTGTTGCTGAGCCGAGGCATCCTTGCTGCTGCTTGAACTGGACCAGGCGTGGATTACCTGCAGTGACACGGATCTGGGGGACATGTCAAAGGCCCCTCCAAAGCTCCAGCTTACTTTTCAATTAATCTTGTCAAAGGGAGGGGAGAACTTTTAGGTAAGGAGAGAGGCCTCTCATTTGGGGTAGGAGACTGGGTTCTAGACAATGACCTCGAAAGAAGACTCCTTGACCTTCTAGGTTTGGGGATGGTGAATGGCTTGAGGTGCCCACACAGCCACAATGGACCCAGATGTCCCCCTTGGCCCTGCTCTGAAAGTCCCCGGGCTAGTGGGCAGAGGCCCCAACCAAGCAACCCCTATTTCCTTCCCCAAGTCTCTTGGAAAGAGTGGTGAGTCAGTTGTGGCCATGAACTCATCCTAGGCAGTAAAAATAGGAAAACAAACAGGGCCCTCCTCCAGGCGGAGGAGAGGGTAAGGGTGAGGGGGAAATGGGTTTTTCCCCAGCTGAGCAGAAAGGACAGCCATCTTTTGAAGTCCTCAAGAGTGAGGCCGGCGTCCTTACAGCCCCTAGAAACTCAAGCACATCAAAGCCGCCCAAGAAATGTGGTTTGAGGTGCATGCTGTCTCACACACAGTCACAGTCACACACAGTGACACAGCTGAGTCCCTGAGGGACACACAGTGACACACAGTTGAAGGCACGTAACCCACCCGGCATAGACGCGCACCATCACAGAGCCAGACTGGAAGGCACACTCGAGACA
Source organism: Balaenoptera borealis (assembly GCF_965194805.1). Taxonomy (NCBI): domain Eukaryota; kingdom Metazoa; phylum Chordata; class Mammalia; order Artiodactyla; family Balaenopteridae; genus Balaenoptera; species Balaenoptera borealis. Next base: position 24,302,520 of record NC_138879.1, on the reverse strand, counting down.
ACATCACAGAGTCCCACATGGTCGCATACACCCACGACAGCTGTCTCCTCCCAGAGGTGCACACACCCAACACCCAGAGCTCTGGAGCCAGCCTCCGAGAAGCACACACAACATAGCGCAGGCAATGTCCATTTCTACACAGATAGTCACACAAACACACAGCCACACTACGGTCACTTGCAGCGCACAACCACACAGCCCCCGCACAAAGCGCAGAGCCACACCCAAGCCACAAAGAGTCCCACACAAGCAGTCTCAGTTACATACTAGTCACATGCTCACATCCCCACATTGCCAACTCCGTCACGGAGACCCACTGTGTTCACGGACCCTCTGGGGCTGAGACCTGGTGGGAGCTGGCCCCTGCGGTAGGAATGGGAGTGTCTGATTCACGGCTGCCAGCTTAACCCGCTCCCTCCTCTTGGCTGTACCTCCCTGGCCATGCTCTTTTATGAGCACCCACTGTTTTCATTCTCCAGGCTTTGCTGAGTCTCCATACCCATTGCCACCGAGGGGATGGGCATGTAGCCTTGGAGATGATTGAGTCCAATCAGCATTAAACCTCATCCATTAATTCCACACACCCAGGTGGAATCATTCGGCCCAGGTGCTGTGCTGGGTGCTGGTGAAGAGAAAGGTTATTGTAAATCAGACCAAAATTTCCCACCAGTGTGATGGCCGTTTCCAAATGTGTGCCTGTGTGACCCTCTATGGATCTAGCCCTGGATACCAACTTGCTCCCATGCCTTGGCCTTGGGGAGGCCCCCAGCAAGTCCAGGACTCTTCAATCTCATTCTTCTCAGTGGCTGTTTCCAGGAGGGTGAATGGCTCTCGTGTAATTGACACAACCTCTGAGGGTGGCATGGGGGACATACTCAGGAAAGACTTCTGTGTCAGCATCCCCTCCCCGCCTCAGGGGGAGTGAGCCTTGACAGGCAGCTGAGGTGAGAAACACCCTGTACTAGGGTCCAGAGAACCAGGCTTTCTTCTAGTTCCAGCATGTCATCTTGGAACAGTCAAGTCCGTCCTTGGGCTCAGCCTCTCCATGTGTAACACAAGGGCAAGGGAGCTGGGCCAAATCAGCTTCTCACAGTGGGCAGTGGGGGAGGGGTTATTTTTTATTGATATGCAGATTTCCAGGTCCAGTCCAGACCCTCTTGATCCCAGAATTCCAGACCCACTGGCTCTGGGGACTTCTAAGGTGCCTTCCAGCTCTAAAGACTTTGAAACTTTGAGGAGCAGCTGTGCTGGAGGCCAAGAACTACTCCAGAGGCTGCCAAGGGCCTCTCCTAGCCCGGGGTGCCCAGCATTCAGAAGCCACAGACACCCTCCGGAGGTGGCCACATCTAACTGGTTTAGAGGCTTGGGCCAGTGAAGGGCTCAAGGTTAGGGCAGGTGACAGCCAAATCAGAACTTTGGGACCCTGTTCCTGGCTGAGGCTGGGCTTCCAGTGTGGTCTGCGCTGTTTGGGGACTCTTGGTACCTTTTCCAGGGATAATCATGCCCAGGTTCTCTAGGACCAGGTCCCAACCCCAGGCCTGGGGGCTTGCCTAAGAGGGGGACAGGCAGGGCAAGGTAGGAAAAGCCCTAGTTCAAGTACCTGGAGACTCTGAATGGGGGTTCTGTTTATTTTGAACCCAGTTTCCTCCGTTGAGTCAATCTGCTTCCAGGTTTCTACTCAGCTCCATTCCTGATGCTTATAGAATTATATGCTGTCAAATTGCAGGGACATTGGTGGGAACCTGCCCCATTTCTCTAGCCTGTGATGCAGCCCCTCAAGTATACACATCAACAAAAAGCTGCATTATTAGCTTTTCATGTGCTCTGCACTCTGCTAGTCATATACAGGACGTCATTTGATCCTTACAATTTTAATGGTTGGTATTACTAATTCCATTTTACAGTTGAGAAAAACGAGTATCAGAAATTCTAAGCCAGCTCCCCAAGCAGCAGAACTGGGATTCAAACCTACTGCCATCTGCTCCAGAGCCCAGGCTCTCAACCACATCTTAGAGCATCCCGCAGCTTCTGACTGGTGGCCTCCAACCATGGGGACTCTCAAATACTTATTGAGGATGGACTGTACACACACAGGTTGGAGGAGGCAAAACTCAAAGGGAGGTGAGCCTGTCCTCCAGAATGCCTTATTCCAACAGAGGAAATGAGATCTGAAAGAATCGCTCCATACAAGGCAGAAGGAGTCGGTGCCTACGACAAAGGGGGAGAATGTGCCACCTTCGGAATGCTCTAATTACCTAAAATGTCTTCCTTCTATTGAACCTAAATATTCATTCCTCCAACTTCCATTTGGTTCTCGGTATTCTGGCCTCAAAAATCAGTCTGAAGCCTTTCACACTTTTGCAGACAATTCTTACGTCCCACTGCCTGTTTTCCATGGGGCTGGTTGCCTTAATTCTCTCTAAGTCTTGATTGCCGTCATCTCTGCTTTGGAAAAACCCAGAGAACCTCAATGTCAGAGGGCGGGGGTTCCAATCCCAGCTCTTCCACGTACTGGTTGTGCAATGTTGGGCATGGCTGTGGGCTGCTCTGAGCATTCGTTTCTTCGTCTGTGAAATGGGGATGGCAATACTTGCCCCCCCTGACCAGGTGAGGAGGATTAGCTGAGATCCTCAGTGGGAAAGTATTCCATGTGCCGCTGAGGGGCAGACCCTCACACGTGTCCCTGTACTTAGGAGGAGCTGAGAGTGGCTCCGGGATTAGCTGGAGAATGAAAGCTGTCCTGAGCACCTTTTGTATGCAGGGCACAGTGCCAGATGCCATGAGGACGAGGAGCTGAGGAAGGCAGGGTCTCTGCCCTGCAGGAGCTTTCTATCCTGGGATTGACACCTCCAGCCATCACCGGGTCCTCTGGGAACAAAAGCTTTATAATCAGGTTGGCTCTGGTATCTTCCAGGTAGATTAAGTGACGGGGACAGGCGCATCCCAGTGGGTGAGCTAAAGGAAACAACAGAAAGAGGAAGGGGAGCTGACATATGAGAAACACCTACTATGGGTCTGAGTAATTTACTGAATCTTCAAAACACTGTGAGGGTGGGCTTATTACTATGTCCATTTCACAGGTGAAGAAACTGAGGCACAGGGAAGTTTGTTTTTTTTTTTTACAAGTACTCTTATTTTTTAAATTTTTATTTATTTATTTATTTTTGGCTGTGTTGGGTCTTCGTTGCTACGTGCAGGCTTTCTCTAGTTGTGGCGAGCGGGGGCTACTCTTCCTTGCGGTGCGCGGGCTTCTCATTGCGGTGGCTTCTCTTGTTGCGGCGCACGGGCTCTAGGCACGCGGGCTTCTGTAGTTGCAGCACGCAGGCTCAGTAGTTGTGGCTCAGGGGCTCTAGAGCGCAGGCTCAGTAGTTGTGGCGCACGGGCTTAGTTGCTCCGCGGCACGTGGGATCTTCCCAGACCAGGGCTCGAACCCGTGTCCCCTGTATTGGCAGGCGGATTCTTAACCACTGCGCCGCCAGGGAAGCCCCACCGGGAAGTTTTATTTGCCCAAGTAAATAAGGTGTGGAGGCAGGATTAGAATTCAGATTTGCCTGGTTCCCAAGCTGCTGTGCTTTCCTGGCTGCGCCATAGAAAGGGCCAGGATCTAGGGAGATGCTTCCATTTACAGCCTCTCATCTCTGAGGAGCAGTGGGAGGGTAGGGAGGGACAAGGGGCCTTTTGGCAGGAGCCTATGTCCTGAATGTTGCCCTATGGCCTCCTATATCATCCCTGCCCCTGGGATTTCTCATTAATGTAAACAGAGGTACACCATTTCACTCATCTTCACTTATTCATTCAGTGCCTGCATACCGAGCATTAATTATGTGCCTGGGCCTGTGCTGGATACTGTGTTCCCGGAGGCAAAAGACCCCATCCCCGCCCTCATGCAGCAAACCCACCCGAGAGCATCTGAGAGGTGCAATGCTGCCAGAGGAGTGGTTACAGTATGGGGAAGTCGGGAGGATGTCTCAGAATCTACGAACTGTCAACTGAGAGAAGCAAGACTCGTATATACAGTGTGATTCCATTCATGTCAAGTTTATAAACAGGTGAAAGTAAGCAGATATGGGTGATGAAACTAAGGAAAAGCAGGGAAGTGAATAACAAGAAACCTGGAATACCCAGGTGGAGGAGAGGATTATAATTCAGAAGGGTCACTCATTGGGATTCCTGGGGAGCTAGCAGAGTCCTATTTCTGGACCTGGGTACCTAGTTTGTAAGTATTCCTTAACTCTGTGTGCATATGTGTATTTTAATTCACTCTTCTTTGTATTTCTAATCACCATTTTAATACACAGAAGTTGCCAAATTCACTATTGGATGGAGTCTAGGCTGACCTCCCACAACACCCTTCCCAGAGCTGTACCTAGTAAGTGCTTAAAAAGAGTGTACTGAATTGCAGGAGCTGGAAGTGGGGTACGTGGTCCAGCCAGACAGGAGGGGTGTGACCTCAGGTCTAAAGACGAAAGCTTACTAACAAGGAGTTAGTTCTTCAATGAGAACTTCTTGAGGACTGAGAGGATTTAGAGGCTATCTGGATACCTGAGGGTCAGCAGGTCCCCAAAGAAGCCTCAGACTCCAGAATTAGCTTCCCCTTCCCTCAGCACAGCACCAAACCTTGAGCAGTACAAAGAGCACTGAGTCAGAGGCCTGGATTGGAAATCCAGCTCTGTACACATTAGCCAGGTTTTCCCTGGCAAGGCACTTCACGACATGGGCCTCAGTGTCTTCATCTGTAAAATGGGCCTAATAAACGACCTACCTCACAAGTTACTATGAGGCCCCAAGGAAGTTATATATGTGAAAATGCTTTAGGGACTGCCATGTACGTTTATGCTTATAAAGGTCATATTATCCAGGTATTTTTCCTGTCTTCTCCCCTCCTGCCGCCATTTGGCAAAGAGGGCTCAGAATAAAGACTTACTCTGATTTAGACAGTCCCCAACCTCAGCACCCCCAGTCTTCTGGGCTTGTGATCTTCTGGGCCTGAGCTTAGGATGATTCCAGGATCAAGTTCCCCAAGTTGGAGGAAGCCCAGCTGGGGAGGTGGCATTCCAGGCAGCATGTCAGAGGGTGAGTCAGGGCTAGGGCAGCCCTCCTCCTCCCCTGGCTCTAGGTTCTGGGTCCAGGCTGGGTTACTCTCATTTCCATACATCTGCATATATGCAAGTTTCACCCGTGCACCCTGGCAGGGCCCTGGGGAAATACACCTGTGCAGGGGCACGGAGGGAAACCAGAATGGCTGGCTGCCCACTGGAGCACCCAAACCTAGAATGTTGGTCCACGGTCCATCAACCCATCAAATGTCTGAATCTCTGAACTAAACACATGGCTTCTTCCCCAGGCTCCTCTGGTTGCCCAGGCCTGGAAATTCACAGTCATGCTTGCTTCTACTCTCTTCCGGTACAGTCACCAGGCCCAGCAAAGTTTGTCTTAGAGCAACCCTTCTCACACGTCCCCTCCTTTCCATTGCCTCTGCCACCAAGCCTCTGGATCCACCCTCCTCACTTCACACACAACCTATTTGCAACAGCCTCCTAAATGGGCTCTCTGCCACCTGACTCTTCCCTTCCCAGCCTACTTCATACCCAAGCTGCTCCTGGGAAGCCCCTCGGCTCCCATCTCGGTCCTCCCTTCTGTCCACAGGCCCATCATAAGCTCTTGGTTGGTGGCGTTGGAGGCTCTCCACAGTGTGGAATCTCTTCCTTGCCTTCCAACCAAGTGGTGTAGACCCTACACATATCTTTTCTGTGCCTCAGTCTCCTCTTCTGTAAAATGAGGGATAGTAATAGGACTCCCTTGCAGGGTTGTTTGAAGATTTCAATGAGGAAAGGCATGTTAAAGCATAGTGTACAAGCCCACAATAACTCTCAGCCATTACTGACATTATTACTTCTCCTACCACCATTCCACAGAGGGCATTCATCTCCTGGGTTCCCCTCTCCCTCCTCGGCCCTTCTTCTTGCCCTTGCTGAATGGTGCTTCTTCAGGTAAGACAACTCCATGGTAGTTAAGAGAACAAGCTGACCTGGGTTACAATTCTAGCTTGGACAAGTTACTCAACCATTTTGTGCCTCAATTTCCTCCTCTGTAAAGTGGGGATAACATGGATACTTACCTCACAGAATCTGTGTGATAAATAAAATGATGCATGTAAGGGCTTAGCATAGTGCCTGGAATAAGAAAACACTTAAGTGTTCACTGTTATTATCATCATTATTGTGTTACCGAAGATAAAGGGCCTCAGATAACCCAAGCTCGCCTTATCCCCCAAAGGCTCCGGAAGGTTCCTTAGATGCATTTTCAGGAACAGTGCCTCCATCTGGATCCCCCTGTGTCTCCCACAGCCAGAGAACCACTACTTGGTCCTCCCCCACCCCTTTCCAGTGGAAAGCAACTAAGGCAGTGGTGCCCTATAGGGTTGTCGGGTAGCTGGGCATTGGGGCCGAGCTTCCTCCTCCCCACTAGTTCTGGGGCACTTTCCAACCAGAACTTGGGCTGGGGAGGGCTTGTCTCCCACAGAGTTTCGGAGCCACCCTTCAGCCAAGGTGGGGCCAGGACAGGTGCTGGTCAGATCACAAGCTGAGAGGAGTCTTCAGGGGAGGGGAGGGGAGAGGAGGGGCAAACTGGTCCCAGAAGATGGAAAGGATAAGTCAGCTCAGTTCAGCTCCCCTTGGAGGCCACGACCAGCGCAGCCCCCACCCCATCCCCCAAGAACAAACCCTTCCCCCTCTCTGCCCACTTCTGTGTCCTCCGGCCTTTTCCAGGCAGCAGTTGATGAGTCTCTAGTGTGTGATACTTTTCCAACGGGAATTAATGAGGGTGATTGACGACGAGGGTAGATGTGGGCGGAAGTAGCTGCGCGAGCCCCCTCCCCGTCCTTGAACAGATGGGAGTGGGCCGGGCTCCTCCTCTCGGCGTCGCGCCCCTGCTCCCCTTAGCTGTGGCGGGTGGGGCAGGGTTTGGAAGAGCCGGGAAGAGTGGGGGAGGGACTGAGCTGCTTCTCACCCTCCCACCTCGTCCACCCTCGCCCCACACCAGGCCTGACACCCGGAGCCTAGTGCGGTGGTACCCAGGCTGCGGAGTTTGGTTTGGGGGTGGTATTTTTGGTACTTGTGATTATTTCTCTCACTTTGGGGGTGCGGGTGCGACCGCCGCGACCGCGTGGCGGTCCCGCTCCACCCCCCAAGGCAATATCCCCCTCATTCTCCCAGGCCGGGCCCAGCCGAGGTAAGGCTGTCCCCCTTCTCCCTGACTCGGCAGCCCAGATGAGACGCGGGGACAGGACCTACCCTTTTCTTATGAAAGAAAAACACTCCGGACCTGAAAAGGATCTAGTCCCGGAGTCAGAAAGTGAAACCAATAACCCTACCGCTTAGACCTTCCGCCAGATCCAGGGGGTCCAGAGGGATGGGACTGAGTAACATGCGTGTGCCTGTGTGGTGGGCGTGATGTGGTGTGTGTTGCGGGTGTGGCGTGGTGGCCCGCGGGGTGAGCGCTGCGGCTGTTGGGTTATGGGAGTGTGTGTCCGTGTGAGCCCCTGCACGCACCCTCTTCGTCGATGCTCTCTAGAGGCTCGTTCCCCCTCCAGCCACGTCCTACCAGCGGCTTCCCTCCGGGGCCGGGTGACGGAGACTGGCGGAACGCCCTAGTTTCTGTACAGGGGTCTGGAAAGGTCTGGAGAAACCGGCCGAGCTGCCTTCTTTCCGGGCGCGCGAATTCGTTGCAGCCGGGTTGGCCTTGGGGCCTCCCGCCAGCTCTCCGCGCTCCCCGCGGGCATCCGGCGCGCCGTCCCGCCGTCTGTCCGCCCGACGAGCCCGGGGCTGGGACATCGCCCAGAACTCCCGCTCTCTCCAGCCGGCCGTTTCCCGCTCCCGCGCGGGGCCGGGGCCAAAGCCAGGAGCGTGGCTCCTTCATCGCTGAGGGCAGCGCCTCTAACGCATCTTCAAAACCTCCCCATTTTTTTTTTTTTTTTTTTTTTGTTAACCGTTTTCTTTTTTGGGGGGGGAGGGAGTTATTTGGTCCAAGAGTGGTTCATGGTTTTGTTTTGTTTTTTATGAGTTTAGTGACTTCATATATGTGTGTACTTTAAACGTCTCAGTCAAACCCCAGTTGAAGACGTTTCCCGGAGCAGGTGTGAAATTTGGAAATAAAGCAAAGACGTGGGGAGAGTGGCTGAAGACCGAGCCAGCCAGAGACCCTCGTGTGGAGCCCGCCTGCCCAGCGATGCCCGGATCTCGAGGTGGCGCTGACCCCAAGGCCTCCCCCTTCCCCTTCCTGGGAGCTTCTCCCAGGTGATCTGGAAAATGAGGCGGGGACGACAATCGCAGAGACAGCTCTCGGGAGCGTGGAGGTGAGCGCACCCGGAGCGCGGCGGGGCGGGCAGTGACCTTAGGAGCCAGCATGCCGCCCCGCCCGCGCCAGCGCTCATTCACTGCTCCATCACGAAGAAGAAAAGAGACAATAATTCATCCACATTTCAGGAAGAGTCAAATCCGAGTATGTGTGTGGCGGGACTCGCGAGCCTCACAGAGGGTGGGTCTTTAACCACCTCGCTCCCCGCCCAGCGGAGGGAGGATTCCTCATCCCCCCCATCCCCGCCAAACCGAATTATTCGCAAAGTTTCCCCAAACCGAGTTACTACGAAAGCCCCGACAAATCGTACTTAAATTCCACGGAGAACAGACGAAACTAAACTAAAATTTCCTTTGGGGGTCAGTGGGTGGGATGAAGGAGAAAGGGAGCTGATAATCCTGCAATGGCCGCCAAGGGCCTTGGACCGGGGTCGCGATGGAAACTACTCCCCAGGGCAGATCCACACAGGTGCTGCGTGGAGAGCCTGCACCAGGTTGCAGACCCACCCGACGCCCGGCTCCCGTCGCAAACGCCCCCCACTTTGCTCAGAAGCGCGCGGTCCGTCCGGTACCGAGTCCAGGGACTGTGCTGTGAGCCCTGCACCCACCAGGTGTTTGGGGTGTCAGGAAGGGGCACTCGTTCAGATGGAGTTCCCGTTTTCAGGGCAGAGTCCGAATTCGGGGGGACTGCAAGTGAGGCATATGTCCCACCGCCTTGGGCGCTTATTCTGAGCCAAGAATCAATACCGGATCGGGTGGGATTGCGTTTGCCGGGCGGCTGCGAAGAGCCTGCAAACCACCGTGCACCACATGGATCTTTCACGTCCACTCACGAGCCTCGGCTCACTCCCCAGACCTCGGCGGCGCCGTGTCCCCCACTCGGGACCCCGCTGTCGGCTCCCAGTCCCTCACTTCGGTGCTGAGGTTCTCCAAGCTGGCCCCTTTCGCTAAGGGAGATGACCCGCATGAGAAAGAGCTGGGAGAGCCACCTCTGGCTTTTGTGACAAGCAGTGGGTTGAGGTATTGGTAGTTACAGGAGAGAGTTAGTTCCTATGTTTTGCCTGCCTTCCTTCCTCCCCTCCTCCAACTCCTTCATCTTGGTTTTATTACGTTTTGGGATTTTGGTTTTTGCAATTCATTCTAAAGCAAATGACAATGGCTTGGAGGTCTTAAGCGCAGCTCCCTCATTTTATTGGATAAAATAAGTCTGAGAGACTGTAAATGGCTGACCCAGGCTATCACAGCCAGCCAGCTCGCGGCTGAGCTGGGATGGGAACCCAGGCCTCAGGCCTCTCAGTCTAGCCCTCCTTTCCTTCTGATCAAACGCAGATTTACAGCCCTTCCTAGCCCCCGTGCCTATCGCTTCCACCTTCCCCCACTGTCTCTCCAGGCTCCAAAGTTGGTGAGATGTGGCACCTGTTGGAGGGGACCCCTCCCTGGGGATTCCGCATCTGAGGAGACCACGAAGTTTCCCAAAGAGGTATCGCAGCCCCACACCCTCCAGCATGTGGGAAGAGGGAGCCCTGAAGAGGGAGGTGGTGATGGAAGCAGAGATTTCCTCATCTGTAAACTGGGGATAATAACAGTACTCCACAGGTTTTTGGTGAAGATGCACAAGGCTTGTATGTTGTGAGTGCTTCATAAATTCTAGAAAGCTGCAGGATGTTTCCTACTGGTGCATGGAGGTGAAGATCCTGCATGAATTCAGCAAAGCCCCCTGAGTTTAGGAGATGCTCTCACTATGGGTTGCCTGGCTTTGGAGGATGCCCAAAGTCACTGCTTTAGGGGCCTCTGGAAAAGCCGACCCTGCCCTTTCTCGCTAGGTCTAGCATGGAAAGGACTCTGTGTACATCGCCCTGGGAGGAAGAGTCCTGCAACCCAAACTTTAAGTTCCACCTCAAAAGCTCCTCTGTTGTGAAAGCTTCCCTGACAGCCCACCCCACCTCAAAGAGCATTCTTTCTTTGGTGCATGCTGAAATGCAGTCCTTGAAACCCATCACGGTACTGTTGTGTGGCTACCTCTCTCCAGAGGAAAATGGTGGTGGCAGGAAGGAAGATTTGGAAGGTGATATCCCTGTAAGTTCTTAGCCCCGGCTCTAAGGAGGTGGTGGTGGCACGGCTAGAGTTGGGTAACAAAGGGGGAAAGGTGACCCCACGTGGAAATAGCGTTTCTCAACCATGCAAACCCTGCACACGCTGTTGGATGAGAGGGAAGTGGGTTCCAGCTATCCAGGGAGGGGGCTCCCTCACAGAGTTCCTTCTCCTGAAGCTCCAAGACTTCAGGTGAGAGAACTCAGAGCCAGGTGCCAGAGGAGTGTTTTCTTGGAAAAATTCATCTCTATACATGCCAGCAGGGCATCTGATTTGATGCCGACTTGCTCTTCCTTCCCTCAGGACACTTGACTGCACACCCCTTCAAATCTTTCTGTCTCTCCTGGCTACCCCCACCCCCCAGTGCCTTCTCTTACTCTTCTAAGCTTCCCTCTTTCTCTGATTGTTGTCCTCTCCTACTCCCCAATTCTAAGACTGCTGCCTTCACTCTGCACCCTGATAACGAGAGCACATGTGTGTACAAACATAAATTGTCTGCACATTCAAGTGACAGAGGGTTTGTATATGAGTATGCTGGGGAATCTGTGAGGACTGACAGGTTTCTGGGCGGGGTAACTGTCTCTCCGCTAACATGGAGCAGCCTAAATGTGTGTGGACTGGTGTCTCATAAGATGCATACAAGTACATAAATGTTTATATGGTTGGGTTTTCTGTATTTTAGAGTGTGCACCGACAGTTTGGGTCTGTTGTGGGTCTGTGTAAGACAACCATAGTGCTTTTATTCAGGGGTGTTGCTATTCATCTTTGGGTGTGTAGGTGTGTACACATCACAGTCTATGCTCTGCATTTGCAGATCCATAAATGAACCTCTGTTCATGGAGGGATGCTAATGTGAACATCGTTGTAGACACCTGTGTGCTGGTAAACGCTAGTGTATCTGTTGTATTTGAATGGAGTCTCCGTGTAGTTGTGTATCTGTGGCCACAGAGACACCCACCCACCAAGATCTTAGAGGAAAGCCCTGCACACAGACTGGAAGATTAGGCCACGGAGCCCGGCTTGCCGTATTTCCTACGCCCTCCGAGGAGCCATCAAACTGGACTTGCCTCCCACTTTCGGATTTTGTCCGGCTTCGTGCGAGGCTTCAGCCTCACGCGGCGCCAGGAAAGGCGGGGCGCCGCACTGGCAGAAGCCCAGACGGCGGACCCCTCCTTCGGCCTCGGGGGCCTGCGGAGCTGCGGTGTCGCAACCAAACCCTGGCCCCTGCCGGAAGCGGAAGCGAGGACGGGGGCGGTGAGGCGCAGTCGCGGCGGTCGCGGTGTGCCAGGCCAAGGGCGCCCCGCGGGGGTGTGCGCGCCGCGCGCGTGCAGGCCGGCTGGGCGCCGGGCGGTACCGCCTCCGACCCGGCGTCTGTTTACCAACAAACTGCCAGCGCTCGGCAGCGACGCATTCCGACGCGCTGAATAAGCTGCGGGGCTGGCTGGCTGGTCTCGACTCCTCTGCAGGTCCGTGGCGGCGGGATCACAACCGCCGCGCAGATCCCCCAGAGTCGGAGAGCGCGACCGCAGCTTCCTTGCGCCCCCGCAGCCGCAGCGCCTCCGCCAAGGCATCGCGGCCCTGTCAACTTCCTTGCGTTTCTGCGGTTATGATCGGACTGCCCCAAACGCCCTGCAACCCCGGCATCCCTCTCGGAGCGGATCCCGAGATGGCTGGGCCTGGGCCGTGCGCACTGCTCTCCTCCCATCTCCTGGTTCTGAATTTCCCTACCCAGGGCTGCCCTGGAGGGGCGGGCCCCGGCTGCAGTCCTCCATGAGGTCACCGCTTGTGGTAGCCAATCCGCGGCGTTTAAGTGGGCGGGGACCCCGTCGGGTACCGGGAACCGAAGCCAAGAGCGAGCCGAGGGGGGGGCCCATGGATTTAGGGGGGGGAAGCCATGGGGGGCACCCCCCGGAACCCCTTTCCCAGGCGCGCGCTCTCCGCTGGATGAGGCGCAGAGAGACACTTTCCTCGGGATAAGTGTGGGGGAGGCTGATTGGGGGGCTCATCCGGCTCCAACGCCCGAGGCTCCGAAAAGAGAGAGTTGGCGGAGGGAGCGGACCCCGTGCGGGGCCATGGCCTAGGCCCTTCGGCCCCGGCCCTGGCCGCAATGACCTCTTTGCCCTGCCCCCTCCCTGGCCCGGACGCCTCCAAAGCCGTCTTCCCGGACATCGCCCCCGTCCCATCGGTAGTGGCTGCCTACCAGCTTGACCTGTCCCCTGCAACCGCAGCCGCCTCCGATTTGCCCTATTCTGGGCCGTATGGCCACGTCCTGCCCTATCCCTACACTGGGCCGGCGACCCCCGGAGACTCCTACCTGCCCTGCCAGCTACCCACGGCGCCGTCTCAGCAGTCTCATCAAGAGCGGGAGCCAGGTAAGTCCGGCCGCAGCGGCTCTTCCCACCTCCGGGGTCCTGCTCCAGTGAGCCCCTGAACTTCGCCCTCGGCTGGTTGGGAGCAGCTGGCAGGATTCAGACCTTACTCAGATTCCACGGGATCTGGGGTTGGGGGGAGGGCGAAGGGATGGGGCGGGAGACAGGGGGGAGGGGCGGGGGCGAGTTGATCTAGGTCTCCTTTCAAGACCGACCTGGTTTCGATTTGCAGTTGTGTGAAGGCGGGTGGCAGGGCTCCCTACCCCACCCCCTTGGAGCAGCGGGCTTGTGTACCTACTTATAACGGAAAACTGAAACAATCCAGATGTGCGTGTAGGTGCCTAGCCCCTTCCCTAGGATTCTCTCCATCATGCACTCCTTCTCTCCTCCATGTCGCCCCTCTCCACGTTCTTGTCTCAGAAATCAGTGCTCAAGCCACAGCCTGATAAGTAGAAATCAGGTCCCAGCTGGAGGGCAGTAGAAGTGGGGGTTTATTCGGGGCCCCTCCCCCTCTCCCCAGTTGGCGCCCGAATGTGCCAGACCGAGACCAAAAGCTGACCTGGTAGAATCTGGGGCTAAATCCTACTACCCATCATTCTAAGAATGTAGCCACAGGTGGGTCAGGCAGTCTCTCATAGTAGATCTCAGCCTTCCAGCCAAAGGAACTGGCCATTCCTGTTATCTCCACCCCTTGCCTTTGGGGTAGCTCAGGCCCCAGTTACATTGCCTGGAGCAACTTTGAGCTCCTAAGAAAGTGCTCACTGGAAGGCCTCAAAGAAGCCAGGGAGCTGGCCTGTCTTCCTGTTCCTGGGCCTTGCACAGGCTGTACCCATGCAACACAGCACATACATCCATCTGTAGTGGCTTGGGTTTAGAGCTCAGTTCCCCTGCACTCCCTGTCCCCACCTAATTACCCCCACAATTGTCCTTGGCACAGTTTCCTCTAAGGATGCACATCCACTGGGTGACTTAGCTGGAGTCAGCCAGGACCAAGATGTCTCCCTCCCTTCCCTTGTTACTCTGCTGAGACACATGAGCTCATAAACATCAGAGCCAGAAGTGACCTTAGAGATTTAGGAGCTTCTTAATGTACAGATGGGCAAACTGAGGTCCAAAGAAAGGGTGTGCTTGGGTCAAGGACACAGCCTGTTTTCCAGGCTTGGCCCTTGCGAATTGGCTTTCACTGCATGAAGCCAGAAAAGAGGATTTTAGGGAACTTCCTCAAAGCCCCCAAAAGTTAACTGCCTTCTGTGCTAGAACTGGGGCTGCCTCTTTCCCGCTTCTGGGTCTGTGGTTGGAAGAGGAGCAGTTGGGGGGGGGGGTGTTTCTACAAATGATCAGTTTCTAAAAAACGAATCCCTTGGCCTCTTCTCTTCAGTATATGCTAATGTGGTACATTTGTGTGTGCGTGTGTGTCTGTTTAGTGGGGTGGGAATGTGGGAATAAGATAACTTTGTCCTTAAGAGAATTCTTGGAATTGGGGTTGGTATTTTCAATCCTGTCTTCTACACTCTTGCCTTCCCTTTTCTTCGTTTAAGGACAAGAGAGTGGAGGGTTCCTTTTCTTTACAAAGCTTTCCCGGATCCAACGAAAACCACACATGTCCTTAGATTAGATTATAGCATTTACCTACTGAAACTGGGGGATTGGGCTCACTCTAGATTAAATGATTGGGACGTGAGAGAGGGCTTGGGGGTCTTCCTTTTGCCTCCACTCTTGTCCACCCCAGCCTCAGGGAGAGGTTTGGCTCCAAGTGAGCTGCATGCCACCACCCTGATGAGCAGGCAGGTGCCGCTATGGTTCAAGGGAGGCCCTTGGGCTCCTGAATCAAGACCTGGGCAGATCCAGTCGTGACTTCTGCAACTGGTGTGGAGAAAGCAGCTGTCGGGAAAGGAACTGGGAAGGGGGGTGGGCGGGTGGTCTGCTGGTAGAGTTAGGGCGCGGAGGGCTTTGAGAGTTTAGCAGCTGGGGCAGGCTCCCTGCTAGCTCTGCCTCACGGTCCGAATTGTTTCACGCAGCCAGAGAGGCGCGAGTGGTCGCCGGGGCGGCGAGCAGCCGGGTCTAAGCAGGGGAGGCCCGACAGGCGCGGGCGGGAGCGGAAACCCAACGGTTTTTCTGGGAATTGGCTGAGGCGGGGGTCGAGGGGGGCGGATCTGAGAAGCCCGCAGCGCCTGAGGCCACGGGAGAGGGATGCGGAGGAGGTGAAGGCACAGGGTCACCGCGGCCGGTCGAGGGCGTGGAACCTGAAGTGTGGGGTGAGCCCGACCGGAGGAAGGGGACGGGGGTGGGGGTGGGGGACGCGGTCGGACCCCCGCTGCGTCTGGGCACCCGGGAGCAGCGCTCTGTCGGCTGAGGTCGGCCGGCAGCCCCGCGAGGAATGCAACGAACCCTAAGCCCGCGGGCATTTCGGCCGCTCCGTCCTCCCCAACACTGCTCTCTACACGAATGGTCCCGATGTCCCCGTAGAGTGGCGTAGTTGGGGCCGCCCGGATCGGAAGAGGGGAACCCCTCGCCCACCCCCATCCCGGGGCCGAGCTCTTCCCGGACCGAGATTCCTCGAGAGGCTGGGCCGGGAGGCAGGAGGTGGCCAGATCTCCCGCGGCGGCACCGCGAGCGCGATCCAGCAGCGACCCAGAGGGCCTGCGCTGCCGGCGCTGCGCGCTCTCCGAACCCCGGTCACCTTCGGTGCTAGCCAGGAACCCCTCCGTGGGTGCGGCCGGGCGGAGGAGGGGGCTGCCTTGCACCACCGGGCTTCTAGGGCCCCTGAAAGCCGACTAGTCTAGCCAGCCAGCCTTGGGGGAGGGAAGAGATGGTCACTTTTCTGGAGGATGTGCCTCAGGAGAGGGAGGCCCTACAATAGGGGAGGTGATGACAAACCCTGGGGCACTTTCCACACTCTGAAGCTGGGAGGGGTGCTCATCCTGGCGTTCAAGGCCCACTCTGCCGGGCCCCTCTGACCACCCCTCTTCCGGCAGCGGGGAGGCTGCCACGCAGACACTGTCTCGGGTCTCCGAACAATGCTTTTGAGTCCCCCCCCCCCCGCCCGGAACGCCCTTCCCCCGTGCTCTCCTGGCCTCAGCCCAGCCCTCGACCCAGCCCTTCTTCCCCGCCCCGCCCCAAGCTGGCGCCACCGCACGCGGCTGAACTCTGTCATCCCGCCGCTGGGCGCCGTCCCGACCCTCGCTCCGGCCAGTGGCGCTGTCCCCCTTAGGGTCACAGGACCGTTAAGAGCGGGAGCTCCCTGAGGGCAAGAACTGCGGCTAGTCCCACGTGGCACACAGTGGACGTGTGGGGTTTGAAAGGAGGGTGGAGCGGAAGGTAGAGAAGGGCCGAGCCCCAAGCCCGAGTTTTTGCTAATCCGTGGCCGGAATGCAAACGAGATGCAGATGAGCCGTGAGACGGCGCGTCAGCCCCTCTATGCGTGCACACACCGTCTCGGGCCGCCCCCCAGACTCGGAGAAGCCGCCGCTGTCCCCGGAGCCCTCAGAGCGGCGCCCGCAGGCCTCGACCAAGAAGCTCCGGAAGCCGAGGACCATCTATTCGAGTCTGCAGCTGCAGCACCTGAACCAGCGTTTCCAGCACACGCAGTACCTGGCTCTGCCCGAGAGGGCCCAGCTGGCCGCGCAGCTTGGCCTCACCCAGACACAGGTGGGGCCAGTCCCATCCTTCCTGCATGCTAACCCTCCCCAAGTGTGTTCTCTGGGAATTCGCCCTCAGGTGTGAATGACTGATGAGTCCCCAAGCCCTGTTTTCACAGTTCTAGCTGGCCCCCAGTAAATTGGGGGAATGTGTTAAAAGGTGTGTGGGGGGTGCGGGGGAGGTAGGGGGGTGATTCAGGGGGTAGGGGAGGGTACCCAGACTGGGAGAACTGGATTCTAACTCAGATGCAGGCACTCAGGGCCTTCGGGGGCTTAGGGAGGCCTGGAGCAAATGTTCCCAACTTCTGCTCTTCTCCCAGGACGGCTCCTTCCCGCTGGGTCCCTTTCCCTTGGTCACTCCCTTCCACAGGCACACTCCTCCTGACCTTCCATTCTTTCCCCTTTTCTCCCCATAGGTAAAGATCTGGTTTCAGAACAAACGTTCCAAGTACAAGAAGCTCCTGAAGCAGAACTCTGGGGGACAGGAAGGGGACTTCCCTGGGAGGTCCCCCTCCCTGTCTCCCTGTTCCCCACCCCTTCCATCCCTCTGGGATCTACCCAAGGCAGGGGCCCTGCCCATCAGTGGCTATGGCAACAACTTCGGAGCCTGGTATCAGCATCACTCCCCTGATGTCCTGGCCCCACCTCAGATGATGTGAATCTGGGGACGAGCAGGTCAGGCTCCCAGCCCTCCTATAGCGCCCAGGCAGGACCCAGCCCACCTGCACCCCTTCTGGGCCAGGAGGAAGCCAGATCCAGATGGGTTTTCTCAGGAGGATGAGGAGCTAGAGGAGAAAACGGATGCGGTGGAGTCCTTTCCTCCTTGCCTCATAACCCAAACAGCCTTGGCCATTGCCCCCCACCACCACCAAGGACTGGACACCTTCCCTCCAGCTGGTCAGAGGCTCTGGAGAGAGACTCACTGGCTGGAGTTCAGACTTCCCAGGACCCCTAGTCTTGCCACTCCTTGAAAGGACTGCAGTCCCACCACAACCTGGGGTTCAACCAGCAACAAACACTGAGTGTTTTTTCTCTTTGTGTGCCTTGGGCCCTGCCCAACCCACTGGTGAGTAAAAGCAGAAGTGAAGTGGACATCCAGAGTCTTCAAGTTGACCACCATCGAGACCCACCCACTGATTTTTCCTGATTTTTATCCCCATAACTGATACACCTACTCACCATCCTATGAGGTAGATGGGATGGAGTAGTTTTGTGCACCTATGGGTAATTTTTACTCTCTTCCTAAAAAAGCCCCTCTTTTCCCCATGTCTACCCACTATGAGTAGATAATGGATCCAATTACCCATCTAGTTCAATGAGTATTTATTAAGAGTCTGATTCCTATCCCTAATACCTAAACAAATCCACATGCACACACTCTCTGGAACCCAGCACGGTAACACTTTGGGGAGAATGAGGACAAGTGTAGGTAGAGATGCCCCCAAATAGGTGGGGTGAGCCCAGCAGTTTAGCTCCTCACAGCTGTCTCTGTCGAATAGAACTGCTCATATTTATAACCAATCTGACTAGCAGCCCCCCAAGCTCTTACCATCCCCCATATCATGAACATCCAGAGATTAAAGTTGGTACAGAAACCTGGGCCTTGGCTGTGAGGTATGTTCATGTCATGACTTCTGGAGCCGAGGGGTGATTGCTCAGCTTTCTCTTCTCTCCCATCTGACTCTTCCAGCACTGAACTAGAGACACTGGATCCTCCTGTACCACTAACTGGCTATTGGGTTCTAGCTCTGGAATGTTCTAGTAATATCCATATTTTCAGACACTCCAGTGTGAAACCAGAAGATGCTAATACAGGGAATGATCAAAGTCTGAGTGATCCTCACAGCAAATTCTCTCCTGGCCCAGTTCTGGAGGGAGCCAGGCACTTCACAGCCCCCTGTGCCCACCTTCAGCCCAGGGAGAGCCCCTGCTCACCTTGGGAGAGGCCACACCTACTGACCCAGTCCAGTCCTCCCCTGGGAGAAGTGAGCTCCTTGGGGTGGAAAGGCCCCAACTCACCTAGTGGAAGGGGGAGCAGGAGGGAGAGGAGAAGGAAAACCCCAGAAGGAACTGGACTTCTCCATCCAATGAACATTTGTAGAGCCCCTGCTCTGTGTTAGATCCTGGGGATATCAAGGTGACCTAGGCAGACCCTGTGGGCTAACAGAGGCCAGACAATGACCAGCCACTTGTGTGGTAAGTGCCAGGCTAAGGGAAGTACAGAGGGCAGTGAGGGCATAGTCAACACAAACACACACACACCCCCATGCACGCATGCACGCACCTGGCACTCAGCAGCAGGGGGATTGAGGACAGGGGCTGCAAATAATTCAGGGAATCCAGCCCAGCCTGGCCCGAGGCCTTGGGGGAGGGGCCTCCAGTTCCAGACTAGAAGCTCCCAAGTCAAGCTTCCCTCTTACTACCTAAACCTGTTCCCAAGCAAACTGGAAAGCCCACCCAGGCACTTCGCGCCAACCCAGGCTGGCCACAGAGAAGCCCAAATTGGAATCTTATGTAGGGGAGAGGGGTTATGAGAGTCAGTGGGAGCCCCCCACCTCAAAAGACCTGCAATCAGCCCCTCCTAGGCCCTGTTATGTGTCAGCGGCCACCCCCATTCCCCAAAATATACATGGAGGGGTCTCCTGGGGGTGGCAAATGGCACAGGGTGGGTCAAAGCCAAGCTCTAGGAGCAGTGAGGAATGAGGATGCCAGGAGGAGAAACGCCTTCCTCTTCCTCCCCACCGATGCCTTCTCCTGCCCCTCGCCACCCACCCCATCTCCACCGGCTCTCTCGGTAGCCCCAGCCACAGATTCCTCCTCTGGGTCTTCTCTGAGGCCACAGGTCCTCAAGGTGGCTGTTCCCTCCCACGGCAGGTTGCACACTCTTCTTTCCACAGACCTGAGATAAGATCTACCGCTCCATCTCGGAAAGCCTCCAAAGGCGAGATTAATTGGACAGCCCAACAAGAGTCACATCGTTAAAACAACAGCCCAGATTGTAAACTTAAGTAGCAGAAGGAGTATAATTACTCTTCCAGCCAGCGGCCAGCTGAGCTGACAGTGCCCCCTCTTCCCTACACCCATCCATCCTCCCTTTCCAGTGGAAACAGGAATCCTTGTCCACTTGGGAGCTGGTCCAGTTTCCCTGGGCTCCTGACTGCTGATGGGAATGAACTCCAGTGGAAGAGGTACCCCATTCCCTTCCCACAAACCGCTGGAGCTGCAGAAAGGGAGGCTGTGGTTTCTTCCTGTGAGGACACCTCTCTGGGAAAATTGGGTCAATAAGGCAGGGGGGACACTACTGAATGGTTTAGAACTGGGGTTTTGGCCTCCAAAGAGTCCTGCTCTGCTGTGTGACTTTTGGAAAGTTGCTTAACCTCTCTCTCAGCCTCCTTTTTCTCCCCCCTACGATGGGAACACTAATAGGACCTGCTTCCCAGTGCGGTTGTGATGATGAAATGAGATGGTGCTTGTAACATACTTGACATGGTACCTGGAACATAGTAAGCACGTAATAAATGGCGTTTATAGCTGCTGTATGATTATCGAAGAGGAGAGGTCACAGCGATGCTGAATTCTTACCGCCACGGCCATCCATTCACCTCCTGCCTCCAGCCCACCTGCCTCCTCAGGGCAAGGAGGAGAAAAGGGGCTGGAGACTAGAGAACTCCACACATCCCGGGTCATCACCTTTGAGAGAAGGACACAGGCAAGGTCCTAAATGCAAAAGCGCCGGGATCTAGAAGCAGCTGAGCCTGGAGCCCACTCTCTCACCTGCACGGGTCTTAGCCACAGGAAAGCTAACTTGGAGCTGTCCTTCCCTCTCCCCACGTGCTATTTTAAGACATGTCCCCCATCTCTCCCCCAACAAAATGAGATTCAATTAATTCAATTAAAGCAATTTTGGGAGCAGCTCCTGAAGGCTTTCAATGCGAGATAATTACAAGTAATTTGCCGCTGCGAAGAGGAAAAGGGCACACTGGGTCTGGGGGGAAGGAGTTAGCCCCCTCCCCACCAAGCACACACAGATCTAGAGGGATTCCACACTGCCATCTGAACTGCCCTCCCATTGGCCAAATTACTTGCAGGTGGGAAGAGGGAGCTTGTGGTGGTGGGAGGGGGCTGGGAAGACCGAGTGACAGACCGCCCCTCCCCCACCCCACATCTGCCCTGCAAGGTGGGGTGCGGAGCTGGCTGTTCCCCCGACAAAATGTCTGCATAGCCCTAGCAGCTGATTACTCAGCTCCAAACCTCACTTGAGTTTGGATGCCTGAACTTGCCTCTGGGACTGTATCCAGAGTCAATGGAATGTTATCCGGGTAGCTGAGGCCAGTGTAGATGAGGTCTTAGAGATCAAGGACTTCCCCAGAACTTATAAAGGATGTGGGCAGAGCAGGGAAAGGCCAGAGAAGACATACACTGACTTCTTGCTTCCAAGGAGGTGATGATACACCCACTCTCTCTCCTCCCCTGATCTGATAATCAGCTTTCTAGTTCTGCCTGGCATCTAACCTCCTCTCTTGCATTGTAGTGGTGGCAAATCTCCTCCCAGCTTTCTGTCCTTGGGACCACTGAAGCCTCTTCCTTCAGAGAAGCATCTTGCAGGTGTTTCCCACCCCTAATTCACCTGGGATAACTCTTTCCTTGCCAGGGCTCATTTGGCCTGGGAGGAGGTGGAGGTGGGTGTGGTGCCTAGAGGGGACTGGGGTGGAAGGTAGGAGGCTGGGACCAGTGTGTGGGGATGGGCTTCAGGCCTCTGCAAAAACTCCTCTGAACTCTGTTCCCAAAGTACCTGGTTTTCAAGGGTCGAGTGTCCCCCTTCACCTGGGAGCCCCTGTTCCAAGAGATGAGTAATGTTTTAACAATAAGGGTGGAAAAGAAAAATTCACTGACCCTAAAGTATTTCTCTTTCATATCTTCCCTTCTCTCCCATCTGTCTCCTGGCTTCTCCCATCTGTCTCCTGGCTTCTCCCATGCCAAGGAGGAGTGAAGAGGAGGGGCCCTTCAGCTCTAGTCTCCCCTCTCCAGCCCTTTCTCCCACCCCTTCTCTGAGTAGCATTGCTGTTGGACCTGGGACAGCCAGGGAGAAATCCTATCAGCGAGCCCCTGGGCGACTACTGTCTCTCCCCTTCCAAGATGAAAAAAGTTAGAGAGAAAAGTGGCTGCCTCCTCATGCCTCCCCTTCCCCCTTTCCTGGCCAGCCCGGATTGGTTAAAAGGGGGGAATTAAAGTTTCTTTTACCCCAAACCTCAAAGTACAAAGGCCCCAGACAAATGCACAGAGACAGGCAGATGCAAGGACCCAGGCACAGGGACATCATAAGGGCACACACATTGCCATAGAACAAAGTGCATGCACACACACAACAGCATACATGGAGTGGGCAGAGCTGCATGCGAGACACACGTGAGCATGTGTACAGGAAGCCTTCCATGGTTGTACATGGACATATACAGAGAAGTACACTCCCAGGTTATGTATTCACAGAGTGAAGCACAACACAGAGGGATGAACCAAGAAGGAAATGCCCAGGGACTTAAACACATGCGAAAATCGACTGAAACATCCCCAGAAATGCACAGACTAGCTTCCCTATGTGTGAGCTTCTCCTGCTCCCTTCTCATTCCCACCCCCTTTTCCTGGCTGTCCATCTCCTATTTTCTGAGAATATTTCCCTGGTAAGCAGTTGGGGAGAGAGACTGAATGGCCAAGAACCTGATAATTTGATTATAACTTTATTTTCTTTGTTCCCTGAAGCCTTGCCTGCTTCCTTTCCTGAGCTCCAGCAAGAGCTCCCGTCCCAGCCCTTCCTGGCACATCCTGTGGCTCCCAGATGTAGCCATAGATTCCAGCCCTGGCACAGAAACCCAAAGGCTGTCCTCTCGGAGGGCTCCACTGAACCCTCTGCGCCCCTGCCCTGACAGCAACTCAAGGAGGAGGGATCTCAGGGGTCACAGGGTGGTGAGGGAAGCACTGCTTTGGTTACTACTTACTGTGTAACCTTGGGCAAGTTACACACCCCCTCTGAAGCTTAGATAATTTCTCTTCCTAAATCCTGTGTGTGTGTGTGTGTGTGTGTGTGTGTGTGTGTGTGTGTGTGTGTGTATAAGGGGTTGATGTGTATCCACCACCACTTTCCACTCCAGTCTGGGGCATTGTAAAGCACAGCCTGTCTCTCCCATCAGACTGGAGGCTCCCGGGGTACAGGGCTTTGCTTCTCCCCCCAGAATGGATGCCTTCTGCAGCTCTTTTCAGTCCCCATAGTTTGATGTCTCTAAGGTACTCAGCCCCAGTGGCATCCTGGGGGACGTGTCTGCCAGCCCAGGAAGGGAAAGGAGTTGGCTTCAAGCTTCCTCCAAACACCAAGGTTTCTGATTCAACTCTGCGCAGTGCCAGGCCTTCAGTCTCTCTGGCCCCAAAATGGAGAGATTACTTCATTTGCAGGGGAGGGTTCTACTGTCTGTGGAATATATGTGGAATATATTCCTCTGAGCTTCATCTGAACCATGCCCTTTCAGAGTTCAGTTGAATTTTGGGTCAGATCCTTTGGCCAGCCTGTGGACTTCCACTCTGGCTTGTAGCCCCCATTCTCTCCCCCTCCCCACTTCAAGCTGATGAATAACATACAGGCCAAATCATGAGGCCAGGAGCATGGCATCTAGATTATCCCACTCCAGTCATGAGGCTCCCTGGAGGGCATCATTCCTTCCCCTCTCTGCTCAGGAATCCCCTTGGCCCAGAAGCCTATCCCTGCGATCATCTTTTCTGTCCTGTTTTGCCTGACCCATCAGGACTTGTGCTTCTTCCTCAGACTGGAGGTTGCCAGAGAGCAGGGCATTGGCCTCCCCTCTCCGACTGGGGGGCTCTCCCCTCAGTGGTTCCTTTCTCTGCCTGACCACCCCTTCCCCAAGCCTGGTGCTCCCACTCTCTTTGGGGTGGAGGGCCTCAGTGCGTGGGGCTGGGCAGAGGAATAAGTGTGAATGGGGACATGGGATCCTTGCCCAGGTCCCACCCCTCCCACTTCCCACCATGCCTGCCACAGAACCACCAGACCACTCCTCTCAGGCTGGCCCCAGGAGCTGCTTTTTCTGCCCCTGCAAGCTGGGGCCTGCTGCAAACTCCTCCTCCCAGCCCTGGAGCCACCGGGAATTCTTTGCTCCAACAGATCCTGGGGGAAGCCAGACTGTGGAAGGCTGCTGACATGCCTCTGCTGGGCTCCTGTCACATTCCCCAAGCCCAGGGGGATCAGCTGGATCCACCAATGCAGGCTTCTTCCACCCCTGGTGACGTCCTCAGGTCCTCCTACCTCCTTCTCCAAAGCCTGAATCTGCCGTGGGACCATCCCTGGCTTCAACTCCCTCCCACTCCCAGCCCCTTGGCAGCCCCATCCAAACAATAAGAATTATTCCCCCAGCCCCTTGGAAAGTAAAATGTGTCTCCTCATCCAGAGAAACTTCATGGAGTCTCTGGAATGCAGACACACAGCTGAGAGGCCTTGGGCAAGTCACTTTACCTTTCCGGATCTTTATTTCCTCACTGTGCAGTGGGGATAATGATCAGAATGATATCTCAGAAGGTCATGGAGGGGCTTCCCTGGTGGCACAGTGGTTAAGAATCTGCCTGCCAATGCAAGGGACACAGGTTCGAGCCCTGGTCCGGGAAGATCCCACATGCCGCAGAGCAACTAAGCCCGTGCGCCACTACTACTGAAGCCCACGTGCCTAGAGCCTGTGCTCCGCAACACAGACAAGACACCGCAATGAGAAGCCCGCACACTGCAATGAAGATAGCCCCCGCTTACGGCAACTAGCGAAAGCCCGCGTGCAGCGACGAAGACCCAACGCAGACAAAAATAAATAAATTTATTAAATTTAAAAAAAAAAGGAAGAAGGTCATGGAGACAGGGAGAGTGCACTCTTGGTGTATTGTGAAATACACCAGGTATGGCAGGGGATTCACCAGTTATGCCAGGGGATACACCAGGTATGCCAGGGGATATGGTGACCTATTCCTTTGCCCCAGTTCCCCCAACCGCCTAAATCCTCCTCTGTCCCACCAACTTACCACATAAGGGTGAAGAGTATAGTCATCCCCAGGAACACGCACACAAGAAAAAAATGAAAGCCAGAGGCCTTAGTTCAAGTCCAACTCTATGACCATGGGCAAGTTCCTTTTCCCCCCCTTTTTCTTTGTTTTAATTGAGGTAACATTGGTTTATAACATTATATAAGTTGGGGACACTTCCTAACCTCTCTGTACCTCACCTTCCTCATGTGGGAAATGAAGATAATAATTAATAGCATGTGCTTCTTAGGGTGGTGAGAACTAAATGAGTTAAAACAACAAAAGGCACTATAACACAGTCAGGATTCAGCAAGGATTAGTTGTTAGTATTATCTCTGACTGCCAAGCAAGAAAAACCTTCTCTGTCCCTGAGATGTCTTGTCCAGATTTCCCTGTTCCTCTGTTGGTCTCCACCTGTGAGCAGAACCCTAGTCTGATGGTCTTCCCCAAACACCCCACAGCGAGAGGGGTGGGCTGGACAGAAGCTGCTTTGTGAAGAGGGGAGGAAGTTGTGCAGGACACTGGCTAAAGGGTGAGGACTTCTGACTGTGCTTCCAGGACAGCCCTCTGAGCAGCCCAGGTGAGAAGGTGCCTGAAGAGGTGAGATCATCCCTTCCCTGCCTGGATCATAGTTAATGCAGAGGCGAATGAAGTTCCTGACTTCTTCATTCATGAAAGATTACCTCTACTATAACCCCAGAATCCCTCCTGCTAGACAAAAAAAAAAAAAAATCAGAGAAAAAACAAAGGATTTCTTTTTACTGATATTTGATTGTATACCTAGAAAACTCAAGACATCTTAGGGGGGGAAAATCTTCCAGAAGTAAGAAAATTTTGGTACAGTGGCTGGATACAAGATAGATATAGGACGCTGTTCACTAGTCTTACGATAAATGAGGGAAAATATTCCTGTTACAATGGAAACACCAATGAACGAACCACTGCAAGTATACAGATGTGGAGAAGCAGCTCTTTAGCTGATTAGTAACTGAGAGATACAGGCGTACCTCGGAGATATTGTGGGTTCAGCTCTAGTCCGCCACAATAAAAATGAATATTGCAATAAAGCGAGTCCCACAAATTTTTTGGTTTCCCTGTGCATAGAAAAGTTAGGTTTACACTGCACTATAGTTGCTCACACTATACTGTAGTCTATTAAGTGTGCAATAGCATTATGTCTAAAAAAAAATGTACCTTAATTTAAAAATAATGCTTTTGGAAAAATGGTGCTGATAAACTTGCTCAACTCGGGGTTGCCACAAACTTCAATTTGTTAAAAAAAAAAATTGCAATATCTGTGAAGTGCAATAAAACGAAGCACAACAAAACAAGGTGTGCCTGTATTAAACCCTGCCCTCTTCCCTTCTGCTGGTGCTAAGGCCCAGCACATGGGTCTGTCCTGGGTGGCTGTCCTTCCATTACATCTGAAGCATGTGGCAGACTTAGGTTGGAATCAAGAAAGGACTTTCCCAGTAGAGGGAGGAATTCTATATGAGACTTCCCCTCATTAGGAGGAAGGGTCAACTTTGGGCCCATTGAGGGCACCTAGAACTCCCAAGGTCAACTGAGGAGACTCTTAACTGCATACAAGCTGGTTTCATCTAGAACTGACAGTATAGTTTATTGAGCTCCATCACTGGGCCAAGCTTTGTGTTAAGCCCTTTAAATGTGTTATTTAATTTCCTCAGAAATCCTGAAAGATACATATGATTAGCTCCATTTTATAGATGAGGAAAGTGAGCCTCAGAGAGGGCAAATGACTTACCTGAGGATACACAGTGAATAAGCGTCAAAGTCAGGGTTAGAGCTCAGAAGTATCCGTACGTGTGCCTGGGTGTTTGCACATGTGTGTCCTACTTTATGACACCTTGGTGTCTCTAAGGGCACAGGGCAGATCTGGGAACAGGAGGGAAAGCTGAGCCTGGCCCCCTCTCTGCTTTCTCTCCATTTCAGTCTTAGAGGCCATGGGGTGGTGAGAGGCCCACAGGCCAGGGATTCAGAAGGCTAGACTGGAGGACTTTAGGGGAAACTATTAACCTCTTGAACCGCAGTTATCTCACCTGGGAAGTGGGATAATAATGGCACTGCCCTTGCCAGGCAGTTGAGACGGTGCCTGTGAAAGCACCTGGCACAGGGCTTGGTGCACAGTAGGTGCTCCATTAGCATCTTCACTGCTCAGATCTTGGGAGGATCTGAGTCTGCACTTGGGAGACTTCCCTTCCTTACCAGCCAGCCTCGTGCTTCCTCTGGCCTCCTGCTTTCCTCAGCTTTCCCCCTTACCCTCCCTTAGCTGAGGGCATGTCACCCCCCCTCCCCCACTGGTGATTCCTGAGCTCAGGGCAGGCCTGACTGGCCCCAGGGGTGGGCATGGGACAATGCCACACGCGTTGCATGATGTGGCCAGACGCCCTCAGTGCACAGGGAAGGGCACGCTGCTGCTGCTGCTTCTGCCACTGCCAATTGCCAGGTGCGAGATGAACGGCCCAGAGTCGGGGGATACCCCCTCCGCCGCCCCACCTAATCCTCCAAGGTGTGGAGTCTCTGGTCCCTGCCTACTCAGCAGACATTGCCAGTCCTGCTCCCATTTGCGCCAGGAGACAACCCAGGAATTTGGGCCTTGAGGCCCCGCCCCCTCTCAGTCCCCTCCCCAGCTTTGCCTCCTACCAGGGTGTCTATCCCAGCTGCCCTGGGTCCCTAAGTCACTCATTCTCTCAGACAGCCCACCTCGGGGCTCAACAGGCCAATTCCACACTCTGTCCTCTGCCAGGAGGTCTCCTAAATTCACTGCCCCTCCTTTGCTGTGTGACCTTGGGCAAGTAACACAGTCACTCTGGGTTCACTTCCCGAAGAGATGATGCCTAGTGAGGGTGCAGTCACTGTTAGTTCCTGCAGTTGCTCAGAAGCAGCGATTGGTGATTGGGTGCTGGGTGCTCCTCGCATTGTCTTGGTTAACCCCCAACAGCCGAGAGAGGGGGGCAGTTATCACTCCCCCCTCAGCCCCACACTCCCTCATCTGATGGGAGTGGGAGGGATTGTGTGAGGGGTCCCAAGAGCTCTTTTCACTGACTCATCTGGGCAGTTGATGTCCACTGAGCATCCTGCCCTCCAGTCAGCGCTACGCACATGGGGTGGATACACCAAAGCCCCCGCCCTCACGCTTGATATCCCAGTTCAAACCCTGCCCAGCTCTGCTCCCCCAGGACCTTGGTATAAAAGATTTCCCCAGGCCCCTTGCTTTGCAGCCCAGCAACCCTCCCCAGGGTGAACAAAAATACTCCACGTGGTCCATGCCCAGTGCTATAAGTGGGAGGCGAGACAGTAAAGGTGAGGCACAGGCTCTGCCTCCACAGAGCTAGGACTGGGGGCCTGGAAAGAATCACTCAGCTAGCAGTGACCAGCATGGCTGAGTGACAAAGGAGAAAGACAGGGGCTGGAGGTCCAAGAAGGTTACCCTGAGGAACTGACTTCTGGGGGAGGGGGACTGGGCCCCTGAAAAGAGCTGGAGGCTGGCCTTCCTGACTCCCTGGCTCCAGCCTTCTCTGCCATCCCCCCAACCTGCTCCCTCTGGCCCAGGCCCCACCAGGGCCCCCATAAACACTGTCCTCCCGCCCCCCCTTCCCTGGGGCCAAGGAAACTCATCTCCAAGCACTTTTTGGCTTCTGAGCCTCCCAGCCTCAGGCTGCTGGGTGGCTGGTAAACAGCTTGTTAAGGTGATTAACGCTGCAATTAAAGCTGGAAAAACCGAGGCCAGGGTGCTGGCTGAAGGCTCTCCCTTCTCCTCCCCCTCTCTGTTCTCCCCCTGCCCTCCTCTTCCATCCCCTCCGGGCTTGGTTGACGCAACTCAGCCTGACTTGGCGAACCAGAGCCCTCCCTTAGGCTGGGAGGCTGCACACCGAGTGTCCAGTTGGTCTCAGCTGCCCAGAATCCCTTCCCTGCGGAGGTTGGGGGCCCTGCTGGCCTGGGGAGTAAGTGGTAGTGATGGTGTGCTGCTGAGGCGGGTGGTGTGCAGAGGCTGATTTGGGGTGAGGTCTCTAAGATCCACTAGTGCCTGGGACCCCTTAAAGGGAGGGGCCTCAAGGACAGGGGTAGAGACCATCCTTCTCGTCCACTTCCGCAAGTGAGAAGGGCAGGGGCCGTCTCCTTCCAGTCGAGGGGCAGGAGTTTCCTTTCTCCAGGCTCTCAGAGTCAGGGTGGCTCCCAGCGCATCTGAGGGGCTGGGAAGTGCCAGACCCTGAGCCTTGCATCTGGAAAAGGTTTTAAGGACCCACTGGGTCCGTGCCTCCCCTCCCTTCAGCATCAGCTCTAGCAACCCGCGAGGGCCCTCGAGGCTCCTGCTCTCAGGCTCCCCCACAAGCCTCCTTCCTCTGCACCCCATGAGTCCTAGGAGAGGAGTTATTCTGCAGGTGGGGTCTCCAGGGAGTATGTTCCCAGACCCCCATCTCTGCCTGTCATGCTGCCATCCTTCTTTCAAGGCATAATTCAAATCCCACCTCCCCCATGAAGCCTTTCTACGTGTCCTTCCCACCCACCACCAACTGGCCCTGCCCTTTCCTCTGACAACCCATCCAGTCTCTCTGACTGCGTCAGGTTTGTCCAGCTGGGGGCCTGTCCGGGGTGGGCCCTGCTTCTGGCCATGGAGCTCGTAGCCCAGATCTGTGCCTCCCTTCCCCAGGCTTCAGTCATCTGTGGTACCAGCTCCTAGAACAGTGCGTGGAATAGAGCAGGTGCTCAGTAAATATTGGTTGAATCCTTTTCGGAGTGCACCTAGAGATCGGTGGATCGACCAATGTGGTAAGTGCAGCCGGGGGCCTGGGTCTGAATGAGGCACATTGAGGGTGGGATGGGGCAGGAGGATAAGTGGGCAGTAAGCCCCATCTCCCCTGTCACCATCGTCAACAGCAACTTTGATACACCGAGCAGTACGCACCATGTGCTGGATGCCTTGTGAAGCGTTTTACACATATTATCCATTTAGTCCTTGCAACAACTACCTGCCAGGCAGGTAGCATTATTCCTATGTTACAGATGAGAAAACTGAGGCTTAGAAAGGTTAAGTGACTTGCCCAAGATCACACAGTCAGTAAAGTAGTGGAGGCAGGATTCACTCCAGGTCAGCTGACTCCAGCGTGCACATTCCTGACTACAGCATTAAGCTTTTCCAAGGATCAGCCCTGGGGAAGAAGCCCAGCCCCGCCCGCCTCCACTTCTCCCAGGGAAGGACTCAGGGAGGAGGGCTGGAGGGTTGGGGTGGGCACAGCTGCCCAGCTCTCTGACACTCTGCCCTGGCGTCTTAGTAACCTGAGCTGCAGAAAAGCCCATGAAGAGCACCCATTCTCCAGACAGACCAGGGTTCAAATCCCAGCATTGCCATGTATTAGTTATGTGAACTTGACAGAGATTGGACCTCTCTGAGCCTCAGCTTCCCCATCTGAAAATTGAGTACTATACCACCCCCCTCCCTGGCTGTTGCGAGGATAACATGCAAAGTGCCTGGCACAGAGTAGGAGTTTAGCAAATCCAGCCCTTATTAAGGTTTGGAGAACAGTGATCCTCAGGGCAGACTGGGGTTCCCTCGCCCCCCTCTTCTTCCCTGAAGGCTGTCACGAGGCAACAAGTGTAGTCAAGGAGCACCTGGCAGAAGATGGGCTCAGCTGCCCCACCTAGGCACTCTGCCAGGTCCCCCACCCAAGTCCCTGTCCTTGTGGCTCTCCTACCCACCAGGGCTGGTGAAGAGGGCCACCTGCCTGGCCTGGAGGTGAGGAGAGGAGGAAGGGGAGGTGAGGGGCGGGGCTGACCCTGAGGGAGGTCACCCGGGCAGTTAATCCAGCCTGACAGAGCAGGGATGAGCAGGGAGGAATTAGGGAGCTTACAACATCCTTTCATCCCGCAGCAGCCCGCCCGCCAGCCTGCCCGCCCAGCCTCCCTCCTTCCTTCCTCTCTCTTTCTGCCCTTTTTTTCCCTCTCCCTCCCTTTGCTGGCAGCCCAGTCCTAATAAAATGCAGTGTCTCCAGCAAGTCTGCCCGGCTGCCGCCTCGCTGCTCCTGCCTGCACGCAGCCCTCAACCCAAACTGCTCAGCTCAGCCCCGCCTGGCAGCTGCCACTTAACCCTTGCCAGCCTGGCTGGCGTCCGTGGGCTGGAAGCCCTCCTCCCTTCCCCCACCCTCGGGCGTGGTGGGAGGGGAGGCCTATTTTCTGAGAGGCAGAAGGGTGAGGTGAGGGTTGGAGGGCCCCCATGTTCTGGAGCCCTGCTGCTCCACAAGGCCCTTCTGTCTTCTGCCTTCTCATCCTTATCCTGCTTTGTGCCTCACCGTAGCCACAGAGGCCAAAAGGGTGGGGATTGTTGTTCCCATTTGACAGATGAGGAAACTGAGATTCTGACAGAGAGGTTCCAGGCTAAGCTGGGTCACCTTGGCTGCTGGGTGGTGTTGCTGACTCTCCATCCTAGACTTTTTCCAGTACAGGGAGCTGCCTATGCCTGTGTGTGTGTGTGTGTGTGTGTGTGTGTGTGTGTGTGTGTGATGCTCGGGTGACTTGAGCGATGCGTGTGTGCACCTGTGTACCCCTTGGAATGTACGATTTGTATATTTGTGTGACGCTACCATGTCTCAGGTGTGCGTTTGGATCTGTGTACTGGCCTCAGAGGGCAACACGTTTGCCTGAGGTGGGAGTCCGTGTATGTGTGATGGTAGAGAGATGCGTTTCTTGGTACGTGTGTGTGTATAAGCGAGAGAGGTGGCTTCACAAGCGTGTGCGTGCATTCACGCTGTCTCCCATCTGTGCCAAGACGTTTGTTCACACACATCCCACTCCATTCCTACTGCCACCTCCAGCTCTCTGTCCCCAGAGTCTCGGAGTCTGGCAGCTGGAAGAGGAGGGTGGCGGCGCTGCTGGCCCAGGCCGGCAGCCGCGGCAGCAAAAGGGCTCTGAGTCAGGGCCCGAGCACTCCCAGGGAAGGTCAACATGGAAACCCCTTGTCTGTTTCCATGGTCCAGCCTGGATCCCAGTGGCCTGGGGTCCCTGCCAGCTGTGGGAGCAGTGGTGTTCCCCCTGCCTGAGGCCTCACCCTCACCCCCAGCTGAAAGGGATAGACAGGAGGGTGAGGGGCCAGGGCGTGGAGGCAGGGGGTTTACACGCGTGTGCAAGCGTGTCTGCATGTGAGCCCAAGATCAAAGAGCGGCCCTGAGGTGACCCGGCGGCAGTGTCAGATGGCTGCTGGCTGGCAGGGGATGTCAAGCCACCAAGCAGAGTGGAGTCAGGGGGGCCAAGGGCTGGGAGCCTCCACTCCCCAGACCGTGGGGGCAGCCATGGGGTCAGGAGCACCTACTACCCAGGGCCAGGCTCAGCCCAGTCCTTGAGCCCAGAGCCCCAGCAGTAGGTCCCCAGGGCTCTGACTCCCCCAGGAGACCCTGGAGGCTCAGAGGGCCTTCCCCACCAAACACCTTCCCCAACTCCCGGCCCTCCGCCGAGAGCTGCCTGCCTCTAGCCTCCAGTTCAAAGAGCTCAGTGGTTATTTTCTTCTTTTTTATTAATGTTATATATAAAGATGGGTCCAATAAGAAAGCAGAAATGAGAAGACTGGGAGGGGGTGGGACTTGGCTTCATTCCTCTACCCCTGGGGTGGGACTCTTCGAGATCCACCACGTCTCTCCTCTCGCCTGTGCCTCCCACAAACCCAAATCCAGCCGGAGCCCACATCTGTTTCTCTCAGCTCACGACGCACAGGCAGGTACATCCAGGAGGAAAGGGCCACATAAATAGGAAACCACAGTAGGGAGGAGGCTGCTTCTCTCTGTTGCTTTAAAAAAAATACATACTATATATATAGCTACAGTCTTCTACCTCTCCTTTTCTTCCATGTTCGACCACATCAGGGGTGGAGGACGGTTAGCTCTGGGGGGCGTCCGGGCCAGGAAGGGGCAGTGCCACTGACCCTTCAGACAGCCACCCCCTCACCCCTAAAGGCACCGAGTTATAACCCTTCCCTTGTGCCCCATGCACGTCACCCGACATTCTCCGCCGTCTTGGCGGGAATTATCTGTTTCCAAGGCCACCGGAAAGGGGGTGTTTTGGGGTTTGTCTTGCCTTGGAGATTTGGGGTTTGGCGCCAAAACTGCCAACTCACTGGAGGAGAGGAATAGGTGGGGTGCGGGCGAGCAGAGGCACCCACGCAGGGGAGATTGGTCCTATCTGTTAACAATGCCCTTTGTCTTCCTATTTTTCAACAGCTTTTGAAACCAAAGTTGTGCAAAGTCCTGTACATGGAAGAAGAAATGGGTCCTCGGGAAGGATGCCTGGGATCCACCCCTCCTCTCCGACCAAAGCGGGGGAGGGGAGGTGCTCCTTGAGTTCTCTCTAAAGCCACAAATATTAAAAGCTTCCCTTACTTGGGGGCTTTTCTTTGGTTGAACCCTCAAACCCTAATTGAGGGCTAAAAGTTCAGGGCAGGGCTCGTTGAGGTCCCCACCCTGAGTCCCAGTCTCAAGGTTCAATGTCTTTTTGGCGGAGGGAATGCTCAGTTAAGGGGCAGCCCAGGTCCCCGTGGCAGGAGCTTAGGCCTGGCAGGTCCCAGAATCCACAGTGCCTGGTGCCCCAGCCCAGGCCTGACCTGAAGACGCTCCACGGTGTCCCCAGTGCCCAAGGAATCCAGTCTAGGGACTCGGTACTAAGTTTTAGAATCTGGAAGGTGATGAGCCATTTAAAGCCAATCCAGGCTCTTGGAGCAGAAGGGAAACAGCTGTCCCAGCCGGAGTGAAGTTCCCAAACATCTGGAGGGGCACCCCAGTGTCTAGGCAGGGGAAGGGAAATTCAGGGGGCATCCTTGGCCCATGCAAATTTCATCTGGAAGCTCTTGGGTCCCTGGAGGAAGGGGCAAGGGAAGGGGGAAAAGGGGTGTCCTTTCCCCTGTGCTCCCCGATGATTCCTGAGTGTCGGCTAGGACGGAGGCGCCTTCTGCTTGGTCCTGGGGTTCCTTCGTGAGAGGTTCAGGCCAGGGGGGTGCTCAGTACACAGCCCCAGGGTTGGGCGGGGGCCCGGGGGAGGCATGGTGCAGGGTGGCTGGTTGAGGCGGCTGCTGCTGTAAGTGGGGTCCACTCAGGTTCTGTGCATGGTACCAGGAGTTGGTGGGGTCGTCCAGGTAGCTGGGGGAAGCACTGTACGGGAGCGGCGGGGGCAGCTGGCTGCGGGCAGGGGCTGGAGTAGAGTGGGAAGACGTGTCCCAGAGGGCGGGTGACGGTGGTGAGTTGCAGGCCATGGAATCACTGTTATTGGGGCTGTGCTCCAGGGGCGCCTCCCCGTTCTTGTACAGCTTCTTGAATTTGGAGCGACGGTTCTGGAACCAGATTTTCACCTGCCCCAGAGAAGAAAGGGGGAGCTAGTTAGCCTCGCAGAACGCTGAGTGAAAACCCATCAGGGAACCCAGCCTAGAGAGGGCAAGGCCAGCACCCACCGTCACACAAGACCCAGGCAAAACCCAGGCACCCGAACCCCCAGGCCAGCATCATTATTCTGTCGGGGACGGAACTTCGGCCAGGAACTTCTGACTGCCTAGGTCCAAATTTTGCTCTGCCACTTACTAAGCGTGGGACCTTGGGCAAGTTACTTAACCTCTCTGGTTCTTGCTTTCCTCATCTACAAAATGGGGATGATGGCAGCACTATTACCTACCTCATAGGGTTATTATGATGCTCAAATAAGTTAAGACAAATAAAGAACTCAGAACAGCCAGCCATACTACTGACATAGTAAGAACTGAATAAAAGGCAGCCCAGACGGGAGATGGGCGGTTTGTGGTATTTTGTTCACATTGGAAACCCATAAGCAGAGGTGCACAGATACCCAGAGACAAATGCACACCCACATAAGCATCTCCATGCACGGCAATGTACACACTCACAGCTTCACACACGAGACACCAGGCTATAAAGATACACACATGCACAGATACAGCCAGATAAACACCCTGCAAACATGAGCACCCACGTTCACACACTCAGGAGCCCTCCAGGGCTGGCTAGTGGGGGTGACCTGGGGACTCAGGAGCAGGTGAGCCATGATTCCCCAAATTTCCCTTGGGGTTTCTCCCCCTCCCCCTGCTGCTCTCCACCCCATGACTGGTACAAACAATGAATCAGCTCCTCACCGGGTGACCCAGATTCCCAGCGGACCAGGCCCCACGCAGCCGCAACCCAGGCCCGCCTGTCAACACCTGTAGGGAGCCAGGCGTCCGCCACTCCTCCCCTGAGCAGTGACAGGCTGCTGGGGGCTTTAGGGACAGGCTGGGGGTGGGGGGAGTCCCACCTCTGAGTTCCTGTCCCCCTTTGTGGGGAATCTCTGTTCCTGGCTCCCGGCACACACAAAGGGGTGGAGCATTTGGGTGCTGAGCAAGAATGCAGTCTTTTGATACAAGCACACATTTTTGTACATGCACTCACCCCTGTGCCCAGTCAAGTACATCTGCCTTGCCATCTATAAGCACAGTGACCCTTGAAAGGTCTCACTCCTTAAGTGTGCTTTCCCACATGTACACAGATCCATTAGCCTGTGTGCAAATATACATGCATACACGTATATGTACACCTCTTACACACACATGCCTGGCCTGGGGGGAGACACGGTGTAGACTCCTATCAGTGACCAACCCTGTGAGTGACCCACACTGTTGGGGGCCTGTGGGAGCTGGCGATTCTGGGGTACAGGGAGGACACCTCTCCTTGTGAGAGACTCAGTCACACAGGTTCACAAATATGCATGCCTGTACACGTGCTAATGCACAAACTTCCAACAGAGGTTGAGATCTGGGGTTCCCTCCACCCACAGGCAAGGGTTTCAAGGCCCTGCGGGGAACTTAAGAGGCCATCTAGGCTCAGCAGCGCCTGGGGAGTCCCGGGGTCCCGCGGGGCCCCACCGAGTCCTCGCGGCCCTCGACCGCCCACCACTGACCTGCGTCTGCGTAAGGCCCAGCTGCGCGGCCAGCTCGGCGCGCTCGGGCAGCGCCAGGTACTGGGCCTTCTGGAAGCGGCGCTGCAAGGCGGCCAGCTGGTAGCTGGAGTAGATCGTGCGCGGCTTTCGGACCTTCTTGGGCTTCCCGTTCACCATGCGCACCTCGGCTTCCGGTTCCTCCTTCACGGACACTGCGGGCAACGCACGGGGCAGTGGGCGGCTCAGCCTCGGCCTGCGACCCCGGTGCCCTCATGGGCCCCGCGGGACACGCCACCCTCCGGCCCACCTACTCACCCCGGGGCTTCCCGGTTGCTCGCTCCGCCGCCGGCGCCCCGGCTGGGAGCTGCGGCCACAGCGCCGGGCCGGCGGCCGCCCGCGACGCGGCGCTCCCCCGCTCCCAGCTCCGCGCCCCCAGAGCGCGGTCCCGGCGCCAAGCTACCACCGGACGCGCACAGCCGCCGCCTCGCTCTCCGCAGCTCCCGCCACCATCTGCCCGCCGCCCTGTCACCCGCACCACGCCGTCGGTCGCTTCTCTCCCTCTTTCCCTTCCGTCCTCCCTTCCTTTATTGTTCTTTAAACTTTTTATTTTAGAATAGTTTTAGATTTTCAGAAAAGTTGCAGACACATCAGACGCCCTTCTTCCTTCCTTTCTTCACCCTTTCTTCTGTCCCTTTCTTGTGTCCTTTCTCTCACTTTGTCTCTCCACTTTTACGCTGACTCCACTTTTCTCTTTTTCAGTTTCTCCACTCTCCGCTGCTGCTTCCTTCCCTGTTCCGGTAATTCTGAGGGGTCTCTCTCCGTGTCCCCCTCACCTTTCTCCCTCCCCCACCCCAGGCCAGATCCAAAGAGGGGTCGCAGAGCTTCCAGCGCCCGCTGCCTACCCGCCAGCCCTCTACAGCCCCATGGAGGACCGCCTGCTGAAGTGCCCGGAAAGCACCTGGAGCAGGAGGTTCTCTGACATCCACAGCCCCTGCGTCCTCGCCTCGCTCACCCGGATCCTCACCCAGGACCACGGCGCCCCGCACGCACCACGCCCCGAAGGCGCGCAGTCTCGGGACTGGAAGGTCGTCTGTCCCCTCTGGGGGTCATCTAGCCCACCTTCTCTAACTTCGGACAGTACATTTCTTACCCGGGGCGCGTCCCTAGATTTCGGCTCCAATTCCTCGCCTTTCTCTCGCTCGCTCGGGAACCTCCGCGTGTCCCCCACTCTCCCGCGACCCCGTGGTCCTCACCTGGGTCCTGCGCGGGCAGTGGCTGTTCCCGGTAGGCTCCGTATTGCCGGTAGGAGGTTCCGTAGGTATACTCGGACTTGGGCGAATACGCGCCCGTGCCTGCAAGCCCGTTGAGGTTGAACTGGTGGTGGTAGGTGTAGGGGTTCACGGTCTGGCCATAGGGCTGGCCCGAGTAGTAGTCGTGCTGGGGAGCGCTGTAGTAGCCCAGGTCAGTGACGGAAGACTCCGGCAGGGTGGGCGAGTCCTTGGAACCCGCATGGCAGCTGAGCGAGCTGGAGATATCGGTGAGGATGCTGCTGAGCTTGCGATCGAAGGAGCCACTCATCCTGGCGGGCGCCGCGCCACCCCCCGGGCTGGCCTCGGCCGGAGCGCCGGAACGGGCAGGAGCGCGGGGGAGGCGGAGTAGACCAGGCGGGGGTGCGTGTCCGGAGGGCGAGGGGAGGGCCCGGCAGCGTCTCTGGGGAGGGTCGGCCGAGGGGCGCTTAGACCATCGCCGGTCTTCCGGCGGTCGCGGCGCGTTTCTCGTCGCGTCCCAAGCCACAGTCAAATGCTGCCAGCTCCGCCCGGCCAGCGGGTTATAGACTCAATAGTGGAGTCGCAGAGGGAGGCCCCAGCGCTCTGATTGGCTGCAAGTCTTGCCTTCCAGGCAAAACATGCTCTTGAGCTCTTTCGTTCCTCTCTCTCCCTCTCTCTCCCTCTCTCTCTCTCTCCCTCATTCTTTGTTGTTACCCAACACACACACACACACACACACACACACACACACACACACACTCACACAGACCCCTCTGTTCCTCCTCCTGTGGATCCCTCCCTCAGCCCAGATAAACCCCCAGTGTCTCTGAAGGAAAGAGTGGGAGGAGGGTGTCTATCTGTAGAGTCCCCAGGATCCTTCAGTCTGTCTCTCTCTCTGGCTGTGGGTGGAAGGTGGGCTCAGGTGCGACAGAGAAGGAGGGGAATTTGCCTATTGGGTATTTGTGGAGGGAGGTGGTCCAAGGTGTGTGTGTGTGTGGAAATGACAGGCAGACAAACATGCCCAAAGTAGAAGGACCCAGGGCTCATGATAATGTTCTAATTTCTTTTAAAATCAGAAGAAAGGAGAACATTTTAGGTTGAAGAAAATGGTTGAATGTATATTAATATATTTATTATCTTTACAGCAATGCAGTCATAAAGTGTAATTTTAAAAAAATATTCTTAATGGAGGAAGGGGCCCATCAGGCAAAAGTGCCTTGGGCCTATGAAAGTCATCATTGGGTCCAGGGAGGGTCCTATTGGAGAGGGCCTGGTAAGCAGGTGTGTGGATGAGGGGCTTATGGAGAGGGTGGAGGTGCACAGCCTGTGTGTGGCGATGTTAAAGCTATCTCTAAAACTTTCAGAGATGGCCTAGGCTTGCTGGAGGGAACAGGGAACCTGGGGTCCCCATGAGGATGGGTGGGACACAGGCTGGATATCTGTGTGCTTCGCTAAGTTTGGGGGCAGATTCTGTGTATTTGGGACAGCACTGGGGGAGTGTGGGCATTTTTAGAGATCAGGTGTAGGGGACGGGTGTACTTGAGGTGTGTGACGTGAGGATTTCAAGTGTTCCGCAGAAGATACAGAGTTCATTTACATGCAGAGAATGTATGTGAGTGCAGGAGTGTGAGTGTGAGAAAGTGTACCAGTGTATATGGGGGTGCTGTAAGCAGTGTGAGTGGAGGACCATGGGATGGGGTGTCTGTGTGTCAATGTGTAGTTGTGAACCTATGTACATAAAACTCTCAACACCTTCCCGATCTCCGGTAGTTGGGAACCATGATGCTCCACTGAACCCCCTCCCCCCAAGAAAGCTCTGAAGAAGAGGCTCTGCTCCCTGGGGACCCCCACCTCCTAGTTCTGTCTGGCCCACAAGGCCAGGCCTCTAGGGCATCCAAATTGTTCCCAACGTTTTTAGCCCATTTATCCATTCCACTCTCAATTCTGTTCTCCGCCTTTCTTGGTAGGGGGAGGGGGAGCTCCTCCAAATATCATTTCCTAGCCGCATAGAACATTCACGCAGGGCTCCCCGTCAATTCTTCTCCTGTCCCCTTTCCCTGCCTGGCCGGCTGGCGCGTCCCAGAGACACGCAGTGCCAGCGCGCCACCTTCTGGTCAGTCCTGGCCTCTGCGGCCTCCCCAAGTCTCGCCCATCCCCGAGGGAGGGTCTCCTTCATAGACTCTGTCCGCAAGAGAAGAGTGCAGGGGGCTCTGTGCCCCTTGCCAAAGTCAGACCGCCAGGGCGGGCTGCCAGGGTTCTAAGGGCTTTGAGAGCTGCCGTTGGCTGAGACAGAGGGCTACAGTCCGCCGAGGGGCAGGAGTGCATGCCAGGTCCAGGTGGCTCCAGGGAGGCCGAGGCGTGGGAAAGGTGGGGGCGGGGGGCGGGCTAGGGGAGCGCTATCTGTCTATCTCCGCGTACCCCCAGCGCCTATCGCCCACCGCTCCGAGCCCGTGGCGGGGCGAGTTACCACCTGCTCGGGATGCCCTCTGTTCTGTTGCCAAGAGGACGCCTAGAGAGCCCGCGGCGCTGGGGGCAGGAAGGGCACTGGGCAGGCCGGCTCCCCCTCCCAGGATGAGAGCGGGGGGAGGCGGGCAGGGCCTGCTTTGGAGCCCCCAGCTCTCCAAAGCGTCGGATAAGCCCCTTCTCGGGGGCTCATTCATTCATCCATCCATCAACTGAGACAGAGAAGGGCCAGATAATTCAGAGAAAGCAGAGAGTCGATATTCCTCACGCGGTTCTCACAAAGGCCTCACTCCCTTCCCTCCTCACTGCCACTCCCGAGTAAAGTGAAGGAGCACTGGGCTGGGAGTCCGGAATCCTGGAATCATGAAAGGGTGGTGGTGATGGTGGGTTATGTTAGGATAATTTCTATGCTGCATTCTGCTCTGAAAGTCCAAGAGTTCTAGAAATGGATTCAAACTGCAGCATTAGGGACTTAAGAGAGCAATTAAACAATTGTTTGGTAATGTGAGGTTAGTATCTGGTGCCCCATTGCCTTCTGTGCTCCAGGACACCAGGGACTGCATCTGTCCAGTTCACTACTACCTTCCAGTTACCTAGGGCCGGTCCTGGCACACACAACCTCAGTGCTCAGTAGATGTTTGTTGAATGAATAACTGAGACTCCCTAATACTGGAGAGGGGCTGAATCATCTTGGCTGGGTATGCTTGTGGGGTTAGGAAAAGGGGCGGCATGGAGCAGGCACCGGCGTCAAGCTGTCCCACTCT
The DNA here is from genome assembly GCF_965194805.1 of Balaenoptera borealis. NCBI lineage: Eukaryota > Metazoa > Chordata > Mammalia > Artiodactyla > Balaenopteridae > Balaenoptera > Balaenoptera borealis. The sequence continues at coordinate 24,262,592 of NC_138879.1, read as the reverse complement.
AGGGTAGGAGCAGGAGCAGCTTCCCAGATGGGGCCATATGGCCCCAAAGGAGCCTGTCACGCCAGCAGGACTGGAGCCACCAGCCACTGGGCTGGCACCTGCCAGCTCAGGGTGGCGAGGTTGCCAGAGGATACAGTGGGACCGGTGCCACCCACTGCACCTCGCCTGAGCCAACAAGATGAGCAGGTGTCAGTCTGGCCAGAGTCCTGCCCCTGGTGGAGGGGTGATGGAGGGCAGTCAGGTGCCTCTGGGAGGCTGGTGGGAGGGAGAAGGGGCAGTGCTGGCCAATGCCCAGGTCAGAGTCCATGGCCCACCCTCTCTCTGGCATGAGAACAGGTACCTGTTGAAGCAAGCTGTTCCCTGAAGCCTAAGTATTATGCCACCTGGGCACGGCCACAGCAACTGGGCTCACAGAGTGCCAGGTCTGAGGGGAGGAACTTAGGAAGGAGGACAGAAGCAGAAGGTGAGCCGGCCAGCCCTTGCTCTCTTCATTGCCTGGTGAGCTGGCGCCATCTAGTGGTCACTGTGAGGAGGTGAGTCCGGCTCTACTGGGGAGACCTGGGAAGCGGGCCACCTGTGGGACCCCACCATCATATCCAGAAGGAATGTTATCTTTACTTATTGTAGGAGCCCTATCAATGCTAAATATTCACTTTCATCATCACCTTGCCTTACTCTGCAGCTGCCGCCTCTCCCTCCTCCCACGCATCCTTGTCCAGCCAGTGGCTCCTTCCTTTAGGTTTCTCATTAATAAATCAAAAAGTGGATTATTAGATGGCCTCTGAGGTCCCTTCAAGCTCTGATGTTCTAAGATTTTTAATTCTAGAACTCTTGTCTCTTAAGGGGGAAATTCCCCCTACCTTTTCACCAACTCCCTTGGAGATCCACCCCAGGCCTTCAGCACTTTGCAGCCTGGATGTTTTTCTTCCTTCTGGGGTCCTTCATCCATCCAACAAATCCTTCCTGAGCTTCTACCATACTAGGTTCTGGGGATGGAGTAGTGAACAAGGCACACACAATGGCCTCCTCCACGGATCCCAGGGTTTAGTGGGGGAAGTGGATACACATGCAGCCAGTTTCACTACAGTGAGTGTGGTATGTGCTGGGATGGGGGTAGCACACGCTGCTGTGACAGCCCAAGGGGGCCCAAACACTTTGTGGAGGTGGGAGGATAGCTGAGCTGAGGCTTGAAGGATGTGTGGGCCTTGGCCAGGAAAAGCAGGGATGAGGGGATGGAGAGCGTTCCCGGCCAAGGAAAAAGCCTGTGCAAAGGCTAATGAGACTTCCTGGGGCATGGCTCTGGGGCTGGAGTGGAGTCAGAGCCCCAGAACACAGAGCCCCTGGGACTCCAGAGCAGGAGGGTGGGCTTTATCTGGAGGCTTTAGGAAATCACTGAAATTTTTTAACCAGGGGAGATTGGATTTCCATTCCAGAAGGGTCCCTCTGGCAGCCGTGTGGGGTTGACGCAGAAGGACAAGACTGGAGGCTGGGAGGCTGCTGCAGAAGCACGGGAGAGGGGGGAGCTGGGTCTGGGTTAAGGAAGAGGCAGTGGAGGTGAAGAGAAGTGGGTGAATTTGAGACATGGTTAGAAGGTAGAGTGATAGTACTTGGCTTCGAATGACAACGAGCGGGGAACAGCAGGGAATAACATTCAACTTCTGACTTGGGCAACTGCGTGGAGAGTTGGGACCATTCTCTGAGAGAAAGAACACCAGGGAGAGGGGGTGCTTGATGGGGAAGAGGATGTGTCCTGTTTTTTTCAACTTCTCATTGGCGTATAAAATTTATGCAGAAAAGTGCACAAACCACAATCAGGGATTTGCACAAGCCAAACATGGCTGTGTAACTAGCGCCCAGGGTGAGTACCAGGTTGAGAAACATCACCGGCGCTCAGATGCCCCCTCCTGTTCCCTTCAGCTACTGCTCCCCAAGGTCTTAACTCCTAGCACCACAGGTCAGTTTTGCATATAATTGGAAGTGTACAGTGTGTACTCCTTCATGTCTGGCTTCTTTTGCTCAACATAATGTTTGTGAGATTTATCCATATTGTTGGATAAATCATTCATTTTCAGTACTGCAGGCGGATATTCTAGCATATGAATGTGCCAACATTTATTTATCTGTTCTACTGTTGATGGGCATTTGGGTTGTTTCCAGTTTGGAGTCCTCAGGAACAGTGCTCCTGTGAGCGTTCTTGTACATGTGCTTTGGTGCACATATGTATACACTGTTGTTGGACACGAGGAGTGGGATTGCGAGCCACGGCGTGGGCGTGCATTCTCCTTTAGAAGATTCTGCCAAGTAGTTCTCCAAAGTGATTGTGCCATCAGCTCCATTTTGATCATGCTGAGTCTGAGTGTTTCTGAGACATCTAGCAGGAGCTGTCCAGCAGGCAGTTGGCTACATGGATCTGAACAATCAGTAAGGAAGCTGGGATTGAAGATGTAAACTGGGGGCTTGGGACAACTTGTGGTAAGTGAAGTTTGATGGCATGGGTCTGATGGTCCAGGACAGGGGGGTGGGGAGAGAACAGAGGGTCGAGGGTCTCAGGGCAGCACCTGTGAGAGAGTGACCAGAGAGTGTGAGGCAATGCAGAGGGAGGTGGCCCTGAGTTTGTGGGGGGCTGGGAGAGTGTTTCAAGGAGGACGGAGTGGTCAGCAAAGTCAAATCCTGCTGTGAACGGCCAGATGGGGACTGAGATGTGCCCACGGGATGACATTTGGAGGCATTTGGTGATATCAAGGAAGAGTGGGTTCAGGGGAAGGGAAGTTTATGGCCGGCTGAAGGGTAAGTGGGAGGGAGGGTGTGCAGAGAACAAGTGAAGTTTGACTCTGAAAGGAAGAAGAATGGAGAGGGTGGTTGCTGGAGGGCATTTGGCACATGGGGAGGGGTGTCTGTGAGCTTTAAATGGGAGGAAGTCTGTTTAGAAGTCAATTACAGCAGCCAGTAGAGAAGACTTGGGAAAGGATCTGGAAGCCCACCCAAGGGGTTAGACTTACAGCAAGTTCTCTCTTCAATTGAGTCAAGAGGAAAGATGACCCGATAAGAGCTAGCTTTCACTGAACATTCTACGCATATGAGTTTGTTCACTCCGCCCACCACCCTATGAGGTGGACACTCTCATTTCTACCTTTTGACAGAGGGGGAAACTGAGGCACAGAGAAGCTAAGTAAATGCTGGATTCACAATTTGAGCCCAGGCAGTCTGGCTTTTAACCTCTGTGGGTCATGCAGGCACACTGGCAAGTTTGGAGTCAGAAGGTAATTTGATAGAGTTGGGTACTGGACACATGGGTGTTAGCTACTCCGTTCTCTTGTACTTTTCTGGATGCTTGAAGCATTTCAGAGGAAACAGAGTTGTTCAAGACATTTGGGGGTTCCTGTATAGGTGTGTATGCAAAGTAGGTGTGAAGTTAGTAGCTGAGGAGAGGGGAGATGGTGGATGGTCCCAGAGGTTTAAGGACAGTGGAGAAAGGTAAGTAAGTCCCAAGTGCAGATGCTGCCATGGGGACCGGGAAGAGGACTGACCAGGGGAAATGGAAGAATATCCAGGGGCCCCAGAGCCCTCTTGCTTGTGAGAGGTCATGGGGTTGCAGTGACCCCAGGAGGCATGGTGGGGGTCCCAGGTGCTCAGCACCAGCTGTGGGCAGATTGTTGACCAGGTAGAGGTTGCTTAGCAGGCAAGGGAGGAGCGGACATTAGCGAGGGTTGGTTGCTCAACTGGTTTCCAGGGGACTCTTAAGTTGGGCAAGGAAAGAAGTGGAGGGTAGAGTGATTGGCGGAAAGTGGAGGAGAGTCCAGGCTGGGGTCCCCACGAGGTCAGAGGGAGGCAGCAAGGAGATCACAGAGGGGACGCTCTTGTGGTCAGAGAGCCAGAGATTGGAGTCTATTCAAACTGCGGGGGAGGGGACAGTGGGGAGAAAATCTTGAATGAAGCTGGGGAGGGAGGGTACAAATATAAGAGTTACACCACACTTCTCAGAAACCGTGCGAGCAAAATCAGAGTGGGGTGAAATCTTTTTTCAAGTGTGGAAAGAAAAAACGATAACAACATAGAATTTTTTTCTTTAATTAAGTAGCGTTGATTTAAAATATCATGTTAGTTTCAGGTGTAGAGCAAAGTGATTCAGATATATATATTTTTCCAGATTATTTTCCACTATAGGTTATTACAAGATATCGAATATAGTTCCCTGTGCTATACAGTAAATCCTTGTTGCTTACCTATTTTATGTATAGCAGTTTGTATCTGCTAATTCCATACTCCTAATTTATCCCTTCCCCCTCCCTTTCCCCTTTGGTAACCATAAGTTTGTTTTCTATGTCTGTGAGTCTGTTTCTGTTTTGTAAATAGATTCATTTGCACTATTTTTTAGATTCCACATATAAGTGATATCATATAATATTTGTCTTTCTCTGTCTGACTTATTTCACTTAGTATGATATTCTCTAGGTGCATAACAATATAGAATTTTGTATCTAGTGAAATTATCCTTCGAAATTGAACATACATAAAGACTTTTTCAGACAAACAAAAATTAAGGGAATTTGCTGCCAGTAGACCCGTCTTGGGAAAAAACGTTAAAAGAAGTTCTTCAGAGAGAAGGAAAATGATAGATATCAAAAACTTAGTTCTATAAATAGAAAGGAAGACCATTAGAGGAAGAATAAGTGAAGGCAAAATAAATATTTTATTTTTATTATTCTTAATTGATCTAATAGAAAATGGTTTACATAATAATAGCAACAATACTGGGTGATTATGGATAAATGAAATGAATTACAGCAAAGTTATAGGAGACAGGAGGGAGGAATAGGGAATACTCTGTGATGACGTACCTGTACTAGCTATGAAGAAGGATAGTGTTATTTGAAAATGGACTTAGATCACTTAAAATATATATTACAAACTCTAGGGCAACCACTAAAAACATTTTTAAAAGAAGTATAATTGGTATGCTAAGAGAGAAGAGAAAATGGAACCATATAAAATGTTCCATTAAAGCCAGAGAAGGTAAAAAAATAGGGGACAGATTAAAAAAAAAAAACACCAAAAAACAAAAAACAGAGAACAAGTACAATAAATAGAAAAGAGCTACAAATATGGTAGATATTAATCCAACTATATCAATAACCATTTAAATATGAATGGAATAAATACACCAATGAAAAGATAGTAACTGACAGAGTGGATAAAAAACAACACCAAACTCTATGTTGTTTACAAGAAACTTACTTTAAACATAAAGATACAGTAGATTAAAAATAAAGGAATGGAGAAAGGTAACCATGCCAACACTAATCAAAAGAAAGCTGGAGTAGCTATATTAATTTCAAACAAAGCAGAACAAGGAAAATTATCAGGCATAAAGAGGAGCATTATATAATGATAAAGGGGTTAATTTTCCAAGAAGACATAACAATCCTTGAAGTACATACATCTAACAGAATTGTCAAAATATGTGAGACAAAAAACAATTGAACTGCAAGGAGAAATAGACAAACTCACTTTTATAGTTGGAGACTTCAACACAACTTCATTAGTAATTGAAATTGAATTACTAATGGCTTTGAAGAACAGCAAGGGGGCCAGTGTGGCTGGAGAGAGAGTGAGAGAGAGTGCTAGAAGATGGAGTCAAGAGAGGTGATGTGGTAGGGGTGGTGGGATTATGAAGGACCTTACAGGATATTGTAAGGACTTTGAATTTTGCTCTGAGATGAGGGGCCACTGCAGAATTTTGAGCAGACCAGTGACACAGTCTGACTTGTTTTTTGTTAGAATGTGTCTCAGTTTGGACCTTTTCAAGTTTATCTTACTTGGAATTCTTTGAGCTTCTTGGATGTGTAGATTCATGTCTTTCACCAAATTTAGGACATTTTTGGATGTTGTTTCTTCAAACATGCTTTCTGTCCCCCTTCTCCTCCTGGGACTTCCATAATGCATGTTTGTATACTTGATGTGTCCCACACGTCTCAGGCTCTGTTCGTTTTTCTTCATTTTTTTCTTCCTTCCTGTCCTTCATCCTGGATCATTTCAATTGACTTTCATTCACTGACTCTTCTGCTTGCTCAGAAATACTGTTGATCCTCTCTAGTCAGTTTTTCATTTCAGGTATTGTATTTTTCAGCTCCAGATTTTCTATTTGGTTCCATTTTATAATTTCTATCTCTTTACTGATATTCTCTATTTGTTTCTACACCATTCTCTTGGTTTTCTTCAGTTCTTTATCCATGCTTTTCTTTAGCTCTTTGGGTGTAATTTTTAAAACAGTTGATTTAAAGTCTTTGTCTAGTAAATCCAATGTCTGCTTCCTTAGGGATGGTTTCTGTCAATTTCTTTTCCTGTGAATGGGCCATATTTTCTGTTTCTTCGTATGCTGTGTAATTTTTTTGTAGTTGTTGAACAGTAGACATTTTGAATTTTATAATGTGGTAACTCCTCTGAAAATCAGATTCTTTTCTCCTCCCCAGAGTTTGTTGTTGTTGCTTGTTGAGGGATATAGTCATCCATTTGTCTAGTGACTTTTCCAAACTATTTTTGCAAAGACTATGTTCCTTATGATGTGTGGTCACTGAAGTTTCTGTTCTAATATCTCAGTGATCAGTCAGTGACTTGATCGTTTTTTTTAAAACTATGTTTTTAATACTAACTTTATTTATTTATTTATTTATTGGCCACATGGTGTGGCATTTGGGATGTTAGTTCCCCGACCATGGGTCAAACCTGTGCCCCCTGCATCGTGAACATGGAGTCTTAACCACTGGACCTTCAGGGAAGTCCCAGTGACTTGATCTTAAATGTCAACATTTAGCATTTCCTTTCTTTTTTATGCCCTCCTCTGAGAGCTGTAAGTTTTTTGCTAGATTTCAGAGTTCCAAAAAAGTTGATTCTGTCAATTGTCACTGGTTGCTTCAGTGGGAGGGCTGATTTTTGGAGCATCCAACTGTACCATTTGCCTTGATGTCATCCCTGATTTGTTTTTGAAGCTTACTCTCTCCAAGATATATTGTTAAGTAAAAAAATAAAGATGGAGAGAAATGTGTATAGTATGTTACCAGTTACCTAAAAAAGGGGGGAGTATATTTGCTTATAAACAGTGAAAAGATAAACCGTAAGATTAAAAAAGAATAGTTTTTAAAAACAGAACTACCATATGACCCAGCAATCCCACTACTGGGCATATACCCTGAGAAAACCATAATTCAAAAAGAGTCATGTGCCACAATGTTCACTGCAGCACTATTTACAATAGCCAGGACATGGAAGCAACCTAAGTGTCCATCAACAGATGAACGGATAAAGAAGATGTGGCACATATATACAATGGAATATTACTCAGCCATAAAAAGAAACGAAATTGAGTTGTTTGTAGTGAGGTGGAGGGAACTAGAGTCTGTCATACAGAGTGAAGTAAGTCAGAAAGAGAAAAACTAATACCGTATGCTAACACATATATATGGAATCTAAAAAAAAAAATTGGTTCTGATAAACCTAGGGACAGGACAGGAATAAAGACACAGACGTGGAGAATGGACTTGAGGACATGGGGAAGGGGAAGGGTAAGAAAGGACGAAGTGAGAGAGTAACATTGATATATATACACTACCAAATGTAAAATGGATGGCTAGTGGGAAGCAGCTGCATGGCACAGGGAGATCAGCTTGGTGCTTTGTGACCACCTGGAGGGGTGGGATAGGTAAGGTAGGAGGGAGCCCCAAGAGGGAAGGGATATGGGGATATACGTATGCCTATAGCTGATTCACTTTGTTATACAGCAGAAACTAACACAACATTGTAAAGCAATCATACTCCAATAAAGATGTTAAAAAAAAGGATAGTTTTTAAATGAATCTTTAATGAATATAGATACAAAACTCTTTATCAAAATATTAGCAAATAGAATTCAGCATTACATAAAAGAATTATACACCATGTCCAGGTGGGACTTATTCCAGGGATGTAAAGATAATTCAATATTCAAAAATCAATCAATGTAATCTACCATATTTACAGGTTAAAGAAGAAAAATCACATGATCATATCAATTAAAGCAGAAAAAAGCATTTGACAAAATTCAGCACCCATTCATGATGACAATTCTAAGCGAACTAGGAGTAAAGGAATTTCCTAAACTTGCTCAAGAACATCTACAAAAAAAAATCTGTAGCTAACATCATATTTAATGATGAAAGACTGAATGCCTTATCCCTAAGATAAGGAACAAAGTAAGGATGTGCACTCTGTCACTGCTACTCAACATAATGCTGGAAGTTTTAGCCACCTCAGTAAGGCAAAAAAAGGAATTAAAAATAAATACAGATCAGAATCCAAAAATATATTAAAAGGATCATACACCATGATCAAGTTGGATTCATTCTGTGGTCACAAAGATGGTTCAACATATGCAAATCAATCAATGTGATATACCACAATAACAAAAGAAAAGACAAAAACCACAAGATCATCTCAATAGATGCAGAAAAAGCATTTGATAACATTCAACATCCATTCATGATAAAAAAAAAAACTCTCACCAAAGTGTATATAGAGGGATTATATCTCAACATAATAAAAGCCATTTATGACAAACCCACAGTCAACATAATACTCAATGGTGAAAAGTTGAAAGCCTTCCCACTAAACTCTAGAACAAGACAAGGATGCTCACTCTCACCACTTCTTTTCAACATGGTATTGGAAGTCCTGGCAACAACAATCAGACAAGAAAAAGAAATAAAGGTATCCAAATTGGAAGGGAAGAGGTAAAATTGTCATTATATGCAGTTGACATGATACACTATATAGAAACCCCTAAACACTCCACACAAAAACCTGTAGAACTAGTAAATGAATTCAGCAAGGTTGCAGGACACAATATTAGTATACAGAAATCGGTTGCATTTCCTTACACTAACAATGAAATATCAGAAAGAGAATGTAAAAAAAAAAAAAATTCATTTAAAATTGTGTCAAAGGAAATACCCTGGTGGTTAGGACTCCACGCTTGTCAGGGAACTAAGATCCCACACGCCACATGGTGCAGCCAAAAGAAAAAGTGTCAAAAAAAAAAAAAAAAAAACAAACTAAGAATAAACCTAATCAAGGAGGTGAAAGACCTATATGCTGAGAATTATAAAACATTGATAAAAGAAACCGAAAATGATTCAAAGAAATGGAAAGATATCCCATGCTCTTGGATTGGAAGAATTAATATTGCCAAAATGGCCATACTACCCAAAGCAAGCTACAGATTTAATGCAGTCCCTATCAAATTACCCATGACATTTTTCACAGAACTAGAACAACAATCCTAAAAATTTATATGGAACTAAAAAAGACCCAGAACTGCCAAAGCAATTTTGAGGAAAAAGAAAAAAGCTTGAGGCATAACCCTCCCAGACTTCAGATAGTACTACAAGGCTACAGTAATCAAAACAGCATGGTACTCGCACAAAAACAGACATATAAATCAATGGAACAGAATAAAGAGCCCAGAAATACACACGTACACCTATGGTCAATTATTCTTCAACAAAGGAGGCAAGAATATACAAAGGAGAAAAGAGAGTCTCTTCAGCAAGTGGTGTTGGGAAAGCTGGACGGCCTCATGTAAACCAATGAAATTAGAACACTCCCTCACACCATATACAAAAATAAACTCAAAATGGTTTAAAGACCTAAATATAAGACATGACGCCATAAAACTTTTAGAAGAGAACATAGGCAAAATATTCTCTGGCATAAATCATAGCAGTATTTCTTTTTTTTTTTTTTAATTTATTTATTTATTTATTTTTATGACTGTGTTGAGTCTTCGTTTCTGTGCGAGGGCTTTCTGTAGTTGCGGCAAGTGGGGACCACTCTTCATCGCGGTGCGCAGGCCTCTCACCATCGCGGCCTCTCTTGTTGCGGAGCACAGGCTCCAGACGCGCAGGCTCAGTAATTGTGGCTCACGGGCCCAGTTGCTCCGTGGCATGTGGGATCTTCCCAGACCAGGGCTCGAACCCGTGTCCCCTGCATTGGCAGGCAGATTCTCAACCACTGCGCCACCAGGGAAGCCCCCCATAGCAGTATTTCTTAGATCAGTCTCTGCTCCCTAAGGTAAAAGAAATAAAGGCAAAGATAAACAAATAGGACCTAAACAAACTTAAAACCTTTTGCACAGCAAAGGAAACCATAAACAAAATGAAAAGACAACATACGGAATGGGAGAAAATATTTGCAAACAATGCAACAGACAAGGGGTTAATTTCCAAACTATGCAAACAGCTCATAGAGCTCAATATCAAAAAAAAAAAAAAAAACCCACTAAAAAAATGGGCACAATACCTAAGTAGACATTTCTCCAAAGAAAACACACAAATGGCCAACAGGCACATGAAAAGATGCTCAACATCACTTGATTTGGTTTGATGCAAATCAAAACCAAAATGAGGTATCACCTCACACTGGTCAGAGTGGCTATCATCAAAAAGTCTACAAATTATAAATGCTGGAGAGGGTGTGGAGAAAAGGGAACTCTCCTACATTGTTGGTGGGAATGTACCTTGCTGCAACCACTATGGAAAACAGTATGGAGGTTCCTTAAAAAACTAAAAATAGAGCTACCATATGGTCCAGCAACCCCATCCCTGGGCATATATCCAGAAAAGACAAAAACTCTAATTCTAAAAGATACATGCTCTCCAATGCTCATAGCAGCACTATTTACAATAGCCAAGACATGGAAGCAATCTAAGAGTCCATCAACAGATGAATGGATAAAGAAAGTAAATATAATGGAATATTACTCAGCCATAAAAAGAATGAAATATTGCCATTTGCAGCAACATGGATGGGCCTAGAGATCATCATACTAAGTGAAGTAAATCAGACAGAGGAAGACAAATATTATATGATATCATTTATATGTGGAATCTAAAAAATAGTGCAAATGAATCTATTTACAAAACAGAAAGAGACTCACAGACATAGAAAATAAACTTATGGTTACCAAAGGGGAAAGGGAGGGGTGGGAGGGATAAATCAGGAGTATGGGATTAACAGATACACACTACTATATAAAAAATAGATAAGCAACAAAGATTTACTGTATAATACAGGGAACTATATTCAATATCTTGTAATAATCTATAATGGAAAATAATATGAGGGACTTCCCAGGTGGTCCAGTGGTTAAGAATCTGCCTGCCAATGCAGGGTATGCAGGTTCGATCCCTGGTCCAGGAAGATCCCACATGCTGCGGAGCAACTAAGCCCGTGTGCCACAATTACCAACCCTGTGCTCTAGAGCCCACAAGCCGCAACTACTGAGCCTGCGCGCCACAACTACTGAAGCCCATGTGCTCTAGGGCCCACATGCCACAACTACTGAAGCCCATGTGCTCTAGGGCCCACATGCCACAACTACTGAGCCCGCGCTGCAACTACTGAAGCCCACGTGCCTAGAGCCTGTGCTCCACAACAAGAGAAGCCACTGCAATGAGAAGCCCGCGCACCACAATGAAGAGAGTAGCCCCCACTCACCACAACTAGAGAAAGCCTGCACACAGCAACGAACACCCAGAGCAGCCGAAAAAATAAAAATAATTTAAAAAAAATCTTTTTTAAAAAGAAAAGAATCTGAAATATATATGTGTATATATACACACACACACACACACACACACACATATATATATATGTATCTGAATCACTTTGCTGTGCACCTGAAACTCACTATTATAAATCAACTATACTTCAATTAAATAAATACATACATACATACAGAGCAGAAAGGAAGAAATAAAGCTGTTCCTATTTGCAGGTGACATGATGTATTACAAGGAAAATCCAAGGAATATATTTTTAAAAACCCTCCTAGAACTAGTGAGTGAGTTCAGCAAGGTCACAGGATATAAGATGAACATATAAAAATCAATCGTACTTCTATATAATAGGAATGAAAACTGAAAGTAAAAATACAATACCATTTACAATTGCTAAAAAAAGAAATACATAGGTGTAAATCTAACCAAAAAAAGTAGATGTAAATGTAGCTAACGTTGTGTCGTCAACTGTGATTTGTGGTTCACACTAATGGATCGTCATCATTGCATCACTCTGAGTGACGGCACTGAAGTGAGTAACTTAAGAGACTTTAGCAGTCTGCCTTTGACTTGGCCTGTGGATTGAGATGGTGATAGTCTAATTTTTAACAATGTGAATATTGTGACCATGTATTTTAAGAGTTCAGATAATGAAGATGAGAATAATTACAGTGCAATACGAATGACACCACCAGGTGAAAAAGGCTAAAGGACTGTGATTTTTTTTTAAATTATTTATTTTGAAGTCTACTTAATTTACAATATTGTATTAGTTTCAGGTGTACAGCAAAGTGATTCGGTTATACATATATATGTGTATATATCTATATTCTTTTTTTTAAAAATTCTTTTTCATTATAGGTTATCACAAGATATTGAATATAGTTCCCTGTGCTATTCAGTAGGACCTTGTTATTTACCCCTTCTGTATATACCAGTTTGCATCTGCTAATCCCAAACTACCAATCCAACCCTCTCTTGCCCCCTCCCCCTTGGCAACCACCTGTCTGCTCTCTGTCCCTGATTCTGTTTCTGTTTCACAGATAGGTTCATTTGTGTCATATTTTAGATTCCACATAGAAGTGATATCATAAAGTATTTGTCTTTTCTCTTTCTGACTTACTTCACTTAGTATGATAATCTCTAGCTGCATCCATGTTGCTGCAAATGGCATTATTTCATTCTTTTTTATGGCTGAATAGTATTCCATTGTATATATGTACCACATCTTCCTTAACCATTCATCTGTCGAACATTTAGGCTGTTTCCATGTCTTGGCTATTGTGAATAGTGCTGCTATGAACATAGGGGTGAATGTGTCTTTTTGAATTATAGTTTTGTCTGGATATATGCCCAGAAGTGGGATTGCTGGATCATACGGTAATCCTATTTTTAGTTTTCTGAGGAACCTCCATACTGTTTTCCACAGTGGCTGCACCAACTTACATTCCCACCAACAGTGTAGGAGGGTTTCCATTTCTCCACACCCTCTCTAGCATTTATTTGTAGACTTTTTAATGATGGCCATTCTGACCGGCATGAGGTGGTACCTCATTGTAGTTTTGATTTGCATTTCTCTAATAATTAGTGATGTTGAGCAGCTTTTCGTGTGCCTATTGGCCACCTGTATTTCTTCTTTGGAGAAATGTCTCTTTAGGTCTTCTGCCCATTTTTGGATTGGGTTGTTTGTTTTTTTGTTGTCGAGTTGTATGAGCTGTTTGTATATTTTGGAAATTAACCCCTTGTCAGTCGCATCTTTGCAAACATTTTCTCCCATTCTGTCGGTTGTCTTTTCATTTCGTTTATGGTTTCCTTTGCTGTGCAAAAGCTTGTAAGTTTGATTAGGCCCCATTTGTTTATTTTCGTTTTATTTCTATTGCCTTGGGATACTGACCTAAGAAAACATTGGTACAATTTGTCAGAGAATGTTTTGCTTATGCTCTCTTTTATTTATTTATTTATTTATTTATTTATTTATTTATTTAATGGCTGTGTTGGGTCTTGGTTTCTGTGTGAGGGCTTTCTCCAGTTGCGACAAGTGGGGGCCACTCTTCATCGTGGTGCGTGGGCCTCTCATTATCGCGGCCTCTCTTGTTGCAGAGCACAGGCTCCAGATGCGCAGGCTCAGTAATTGTGGCTCACGGGCCTAGTTGCTCCGCGGCATGTGGGATCTTCCCAGACCAGGGATCGAACCCGTGTCCCCTGCATTGGCAGGCAGACTCTCAACCACTGCGCCACCAGGGAAGCCCCGTTTATGCTCTCTTTTAAGACTTTTATGGTGTCATGTCTTATATCTAAGTCTTTAAGCAATTTTGAGTTTATTTTTGTGTATGGCGAGAGGGTGTGTTCTAACTTCATTGATATACATGCAGCTGTCCAACTTTCTCAGTGCCACTTGCTGAAGTGACTGTCTTTTTCCCATTGTATATTCTTGCTTCCTTTGTTGAAGATTAATTAAGCATAGGCATGTGGGTTTATTTCTGGGTTCTCTATTCTGCTCCATTGATACATATGTCTGTTTTTGTGCCAACACCATGCTGTTTTTTTTTTTTTTTTTTTTTTTATTTTTTTTTTTATAGTTTAGACTAACTCATATTGTTTATTTATTTATTTATTTAATTTATGGCTGTGTTGGGTCTTCGTTTCTGTGCGAGGGCTTTCTCCAGTTGCAGCGAGCGGGGGCCACTCTTCATCGCGGTGCGCGGGCCTCTCACTGTCGCGGCCTCTCTTGTTGCGGAGCGCAGGCTCCTGACGCGCAGGCTCAGTAATTGTGGCTCACGGGCCCAGTTGCTCCGCGGCATGTGGGATCTTCCCAGACCAGGGCTCGAACCCATGTCCCCCGCATTGGCAGGCAGACTCTCAACCACTGCGCCACCAGGGAAGCCCCACCATGCTGTTTTGATTACTGTAGCTTTGTAGTATTGTCTAAAGTCTGGGATGGTTATGCCTCTTGCTTTGTTCTTTTTTTTCAGGGTTGCTTTGGCAATTCTGGGTCTTTTAGGGTTCCATATGAATTTTAGGATTATTTGTTCTAGTTCTGTGGAAAAGGTCATAGGTAATATGATAGGGATCGCATTAAATCTCTAGGTTGCTTTGGGTAGTATGGACATTTTAACAATATTAATTCCATAAGTTTGTTTTCTATGTCTGTGAGTCTGTTTCTGTTTTATTCATTTGTACTATTTTTTAGATTCCACATGTAAGTGATATCATATAATATTTGTCTTTCTCTGAATGACTGTGTTGTTTTAATGACAGATAGAAAGACACATACAACTGGAATGGGGAGGTAAATAATCAAAACAGAGAACTGCACAATATGCAGAAAAGAATTTGGGCTTGAAGAAGGGGCCGTGAAGCAAACACAGAGACTCATATATATGGAATCTCAACAAATTTGGGATGAGTCAGGCAAGTAATTATAAATCAATCAAAAGTTTTTCATCTCCCAAAAGACACAATCCTCAGTCACAAATAGTGGCTCGGGCATCCTACACGAATGAACAGGTATCATCATATAGTTTCCTTGACGGCTCTGTGAAACTGAGTGAAGTTACATTACCTGATTCAGAGAGTGCAACTAAAATGTCCCCTGGGAGAACAAAAGGGGATGTTTCGATAACCTATGTCATGACCTCCAACAGTAGAGAGCTGATTTTGTTAGATCTCACCAACAGTCATGCCATGTATATCAAGTCTGAATCATGGCAACAAAAAGATGTTCCACCCCAGCTCTTAGGTACCTTGATTTGAAAAACGGAGTTTCAAATGGTCATCTTGATTTCTATGAAGGTTTTTAAAAATCCACAGAAAACACAAAACTAAAGGTTGTTGATATCTTACCCATATACAAACTAATCTTGCTCATCTATCTTGGGTATTCAGCAGACAGGGCAAATGTAAACTTTGGCAAATTCCATTCAGTCTGGAAACTTCTTACCAAAAAATAGAAAAGATCTTACCTGCTAAATGGACCGCACCTCCTGTGCACAGTGCTGTTGAAAGGAGTGAGATTTACTTTTCTGTGATATTGAGGTTTTCAAAATGAATTTTTTTCAGTCACTTTTCAGTTTTCTCAAAATGTGCAGAAGCAGTTAATGAGATCACTTCCTCAGACATATGCCTACAAAACAGCTCAATTGCTGTCCATGGCAGAGATATTAGAATGTTGACCTGCTGTAAAATCATATTTTTGAAGAGTGAGATAAAAAGAATGTCTCTAATTTGGAAATACATTAAAGAGGAGCATGGAGAAAGGGATTACAGTAAAACAGATGTTTATGCTGTTTCTCCAGAACTGCTTGATGATCTTTGAGAGGCCATGAGGAGCCTAGAAAGGGATGAGCCAACTGCATCTGAGTTGTTCAATGTCATTCGTAGGTTGTGATAAAAACTCATTTACAGAAAAAAAAAACCCTCATACTTTGGAAATAAGACTGCTTCAAGATTTTCTTAATTTCTCTACTAAAACTTTAACTTATTTGAAAACTGTATTAGTCTGGGTTCTCCAGAGAAACAGAACCAATAGAACATTAGATAGATATCTAGACAGATTAGATAGATAGATAGATAGATAGATAGATAGATAGATAGGTAGATAGATAGATATGGGCATCCATATCTATCTATATCTATTTATCTATATATAGATATATACTTATTCATTATAAGGAATTGGCTCACGTGGTTATGGTAGTTGAGAAGACTTCTGTATCTGTAGTCAGCAAGTTGAAGACCCAAGGGAGATGAGGTATGGTTCCAGTCTGCATCCCAAGACCTGAGACCCAGGAGAACCGATGGTGTAAGTTCCAGTCTCAGTCTGATACTCAGGCTTTCAAAGGACTGGATGAGGCCCCCCACGTTGGAGAGAGCAATCTATAGAGTCAGTTTACTCAGTCTACTAATTCAAAGGCTAATCTCATTCGGAAACACCTTGACAGACACATCCAGAATAATGTTTAACCAAATATCTGGGCACCCCAAGGACACAATCCAGCTGACACATAAAATTAACCATCGCATAATTTCAACTTTGATTTCACAACTTCAAATTACCTCTGTGCTTTATTTTCCCTGAGAAAGAAGCTAAACTTCTGGTGACATCTGGGTATTTAAAAATGATGGACATTTTGGATACGGTTAGTCTATATGATGAATTCATAGATGCAAAAGACTGGATTGATAAACAGCTGGTCGACCAAAAGTCTATAGATAAAAGTAGGACATTTCTCAAGAGCTATAAACTGATTTCCACAAGTCTAAAAACCTGTTGTTGTCAGTAAGTAAAATCCTAAGTATTCCACTCTCAAATGTTTATGTTGAGAGGATTTTTAGTTTCACGTCATCGTACTGGACTGACACAAGGAATCAGTATAATGTGGGATTGATAAGAGCAGAGCTGTAGGTCCAAGTGAATTTTACATTTGCCTGTCTGGAGTTTGCACTATTACATAAAAGAAGAGAAGGCCATCCTAAATAAAGACCTCAGGCAGTTCAGTTACTGGAAGAGAAAACAGAAAAAGTCAAATTACCTTACCATGCCATGGGACAGGAAGAAACATGTCATTGCTCTTTTTTAAATTAAATATGGGTAATATCTGTTTAATTTGTCCTATTATATTTCTGTTCTCCTTTTTAAAAGCCTCACATTTATGTATCTTAAGAATACACAGTAATAAGGACTTCCCTGGTGGTGCAGTGGTTAAAAATCCACCTGCCAACACAGGGGCACAGGTTCGACCCCTGGTCCAGGAAGATCCCACGTGCGGTGGAGCAACTAAGCCCGCATGCCACAACTACTGAAGCCCGCGCACCTAGAGCCCTTGCTCCACAACAAGAGAAGCCACCCAATGAGAAGAGCACTGCAATGAAGAGCAGCCCCCACTTGCCCCAAGTAGAGAAAGCCCGCGCATAGCAAAAAAAACCCAACGCAGACTTGTACAAGCCTCTTAGACAGCCTAATCCACCAGAGGGCAGACAGCAGAAGCAAGAAGACTACAATCCCGCAGGCTGTGGAACAAAAACCACATTCACAGAAAGATAGACGAGATGAAAAGGCAGAGGGCTATGTACCAGATGAAGGAACAAGATAAAACCCCAGAAAAACAACTAAACGAAGTGGAGATAGGCAACTTTCCAGAAAAATAATTCAGAATAATGATAGTGAAGATGATCCAGGACCTTGGAAAAAGAATGGAGGCAAAGATCGAGAAGATGCAAGAAATGTTTAACAAAGATTTAGAAGAATTAAAGAACAAACAAACAGAGATGAACAACACAATAACTGAAATGAAAAATACACTAGAAGGAATCAATAGCAGAATAACTGAGGCAGAAGGACGGATAAGTGATGTGGAAGACAGAATGGTGGAATTCACTGCTGCAGAACAGAATAAAGAAAAAAGAATAAAAAGAAATGAAGACAGCATAAGAGACCTCTGGGACAACATTAAACACAACAACATTCGCATTACAGGGGTCCAAGAAGGAGAAAGAGAGAAAGGACCCGAGAAAATATCTGAAGAGATTATAGTCGAAAACTTCCCTAACATGGGAAAGGAAATAGCCACCCAAGTCCAGGAAGCGTAGAGAGTCCCATAAAGGATAAACCCAAGGAGAAACATGCCAAGACACATAGTAATCAAATTGGTAAAAATTAAAGACAAAGAAAAATTATTGAAAGCAGCAAGGGAAAAACGACAAATAACATACAAGGGAACTCCCATAAGGTTAACAGCTGATTTCTCAGCAGAAACTCTACAAGCCAGAAGGGAGTGGCATGACATATTTAAAGTGATAAAAGGGAAGAACCTACAACTAAGAGTACCCTACCCAGCAAGGATCTCATTCAGATTCGATGGAGAAATCAAAAGCTTTACAGACAAGCAAAAGCTAAGAGAATTCAGCACCACCAAACCAGCTCTACAACAAATGCTAAAGGAAATTCTCTAAGTGGGAAACACAAGAGAAGAAAAGGACCTATAAAAACAAACCCAAAACAATTAAGAAAATGGTAATAGGAACATACACATCAATAATTACCTTAAATGTGAATGGATTAAATGCTCCAACCAAAAGACACAGGCTCACTGAATGGATACAAAAACAAGACCCATATATATGCTGTCTACAAGAGATGCACTTCAGACCTAGGGACACATACAGACTGAAAGTGAGGGGATGGGAAAAGATATTCCATGTAAATGGAAATCAAAAGAAAGCTGGAGTAGCAATACTCATATCAGATAAAATAGACTTTAAAATAAAGAATGTTACAAGAGACAAGGAAGGACACTACATAATGATCAAGGGATCAATCCAAGAAGAAGATATAAGAATTATAAATATATATGCACCCAACATAGGAACACCTCAAAACATAAGGCAACTGTCAACAGCTATAAAAGAGGAAATTGACAGTAACACAATAATAGCAGGGGACTTTAACACCTCACTTACACCAATGGACAGACCATACAGACAGAAAATTAATAAGGAAACACAAGTTTTAAATGACACAATAGACCAGATAGATTTAATTGATATTTATAGGACATTCCACCCAAAAACAGCAGATTACACTTTCTTCTCAAGTGCGCACGGAACATTCTGCAGGAATGATCCCATCTTGGGTCACAAATCAAACCTCAGTAAATTTAAGAACATTTAAATCATATCAAGCATCTTTTCTGACCACAACGCTATGAGATTAGAAATGAATTACAGAGAAAAAACGTAAAAAACACAAACACATGGAGGCTAAACTATATGTTACTAAATAACCAAGAGATCACTGAAGAAATCAAAGAGGAAATCAAAAAATACCTAGAAACAAATGACAATGAAAACATGACGATCCAAAACCTATGGGATGCAGCAAAAGCAGTTTTAAGAGGGAAGTTTATAGCAATACAATCCTACCTCAAGAAACAACAAACATCTCAAATAAACAATCTAACCTTACACGTAAAAGAACTAGAGAAAGAAGAACAAACAAAACCCAAAGTTAGTAGAAGGAAAGAAATCATAAAGATCAGAGCAGAAATAAATGAAATAGAAACAAAGAAAACAATAGCAAAGATCAATAAAACTAAAAGCTGGTTCTTTGAGAAGATAAAGAAAATTGATAAACCATTAACCAGACTCAAGAAAAAGAGAGAGAGGACTCAAATCATTAAAATTAGAAATGAAAAAGGAGAAGTTACAACAGACACCACAGAAATACAAAGCATCCTAAGAGACTACTACAAGCAACTCTATGCCAATAAAATGGACAACCTGGAAGAAATGGACAAATTCTTAGAAAGGTATAACCTTCCAAGACTGAACCAAGAAGAAATAGAAAATATGAACAGACCAATCACAAGTAATGAAATTGAAACTGTGATTAAAAACCTTCCAACAAACAAAAGTCCAGGATCAGATGGCTTCACAGGTGAATTCTATCAAACATTTAGAGAAGAGCTAACACCCTTCTCAAACTCTTCCCAAAAAATGCAGAGGAAGGAACACTCCCAAACTCATTCTATGAGGCCGCCATCACCCTGATACCAAAACCAGACAAAGATACTACAAAAAAAGAAAATTACAGAGCAATATCACTGATGAATATAGATGTAAAAATCCTCAACAAAATCCTAGCAAACAGAATCCAACAACACATTAAAAGGATCATACACCATGATCAAGTGGGATTTATCCCAGGGATGCAAGGATTCTTCAATGTATGCAAATCAATCAGTGTGATACACCATATTAACGAATTGAAGAAGAAAAACCATATGATCATCTCAATAGATGCAGAAAAAACTTTTGACAAAATTCAACACCCATTTATGATAAAAACTCTCCAGAAAGTGGGCATAGAGGGAACCTACCTCAACATAATAAAGGCCATATATGACAAACCTACAGCAAACATCATTCTCAATGGTGAAAAACTGAAAGCATTTCCTCTAAGATCAGGAACAAGACAAGGATGTCCACTCTCACCACTATTATTCAACATAGTTTTGGAAGTCCTAGCCACAGCAATCAGAGAAGAACAAGAAATAAAAGGAATGCAAATTGGAAAAGAAGAAGTAAAACTGTCACTGTTTGCAGATGACATGATACTACATATAGAGAATCCTAAAGATGCCACCAGAAAACTACTAGAGCTAATCAATGAATTTGGTAAAGTTGCAGGATACAAAATTAATGCACAGAAATCTCTTGCATTCCTGTACACTAATGATGAAAAATCTGAAAGAGAAATTAAGGAAACACTCCCATTTACCATTGCAACAAAAAGAATAAAATACCTAGGAATAAACCTACCTAGGGAGACAAAAGACC
This sequence comes from Balaenoptera borealis, assembly GCF_965194805.1. Classification (NCBI taxonomy): domain Eukaryota; kingdom Metazoa; phylum Chordata; class Mammalia; order Artiodactyla; family Balaenopteridae; genus Balaenoptera; species Balaenoptera borealis. The sequence continues at coordinate 24,241,668 of NC_138879.1, read as the reverse complement.
TGTATGCAGAAAACTATAAGACACTGATGAAAGGAATTAAAGATGATACCAACAGATGGAGAGATATACCATGTTCTTGGATTGGAAGAATCAATATTGTGAAAATGAATATACTACCCAAAGCAATCTACAGATTCAATGCAATCTCTATCAAATTACCAATGGCATTTTTTACAGAAGTAGAACAAAAAATCTTAAAATTTGTATGGAGACAGAAAAGACCCCAAATAGCCAAAGCAGTCTTGAGGGAAAAAAACAGAGCTGGAAGAGTCAGGCTCCTGGACATTAGACTATACTACAAAGCTACAGTAATCAAGACAATATGGTACTGGCACAAAAACAGAAATATAGATCAATGGAACAGAATAGAAAGCCCAGAGATAAACCCACGCACCTATGGTCAACTAATCTATGACAAAGGAGGCAAGGATATACAATGGAGAAAAGACAGCCTCTTCAATAAGTGGTGCTGGGAAAACTGGACAGCTACATGTAAAAGAATGATATTAGAACACTCCCTAACACCATCCACAAAAATAAACTCAAAATGGATTCGAGACCTAAATGTAAGACCGGACACTATAAAACTCTTAGAGGAAAACATAGGAAGAACACTCTTTGACATAAATCACAGCAAGATCTTTTTTGACCCACCTCCTAGAGTAATGGAAATAAAAACAAAAATAAACAAATGGGACCTAATGAAACTTAAAAGTTTTTGCACAGCAAAGGAAACTACAAACAAGATGAAAAGACAACCCTCAGAATGGGAGAAAATATTTGCAAATGAATCAACGGACAAAGGATTAATCTCCAAAATACATAAACAGCTCATGCAGCTCAATATTAAAAAAACAAACAACCCAATCCAAAAATGGACAGAAGACCTAAATAGACATTTCTCCAAAGAAGACATACAGATGGCCAGGAAGCACATGAAAATCTGCTCAACATCACTAATTATTAGAGATATACAAATAAAAACTACAATGAGGTATCATCGCACACCAGTTAGAATGGGCATCATCAGAAAATCTACAAACAACAAATGCTGGAGAGGGTGTGGAGAAAAGGGAACCCTCTTGCACTGTTGGTGGGAATGTAAATTGGTACAACCACTATGGAGAACAGTATGGAGGTTCCTTAAAAAACTAAAATTAGAATTACCATATGACCCAGCAATCCCACTACTGGGCATATACCCAGAGAAAACCATAATTCAAAAAGACACATGTACCCCAGTGTTCCTTGCAGCACTATTTACAATAGCCAGGTCATGGAAGCAACCTAAATGCCCATTGACAGATGAATGGATAAAGAAGATGTGGTACATATATACAATGGAATATTACTCAGCCATAAAAAGGAACGAAATTGGGTCATTTGTAGAGACGTGGATGGATCTAGAGACTGTCATACAGAGTGAAGTAAGTCAGAAAGAGAAAAAGAAATATTGTATATTAATGTATATATGTGGAACCTAGAAAAATGGTACAGATGAACTGGTTTGCAGGGCAGAAATTGAGACCCAGATGCAGAGAGCTAATGTATGGACACCAATGGGGGAAAGTGGCAGGGGTGGTGGTGGTGGTGGGATGAACTGCGAGATTGGGATTGACATGTATACACTAATATGTATAAAATGGATAACTAATAAGAACCTGCTGTATATAAAAAAAAGCCGACGCAAACAAAAATAAATAAATAAATAAATAAAAATTTTTTAAAAAGAATACACAGTAATATAGCCCACAGAATTTTAATATCCAATAACGAGTTTTCAGGAGTTAAAATAAATTTATAAAATTATATGAGGACAAAAAGATGTTATAAAAATATTGTTATATTTTTCTCGCACATAATTGTTTGTTTAATTGGTCTCACTATCAATTAGTACTAATCTCCTCTTTTAACTAGTCCTATTGTTTTTTTGTTTACATAACAGCATTTATGGACCAGAAAAGTAAATAACAGAGAATAACATATAATTTCAAATAAATAACTATTTTCATATATTAATGTTAAAGTCATAAAACATGTATATACTATATATGATTTTATTATGCTCTTATACATTTTGTCTGGTATGACTGTGTCCCAGGTTGACTTTAAAAAATTGGTCACCCATACATGAGGTGATTCCCTGCCTCTGAAAGCCAGGGCCCACCCGGGTAGAATTCATTTCACAGAGCTCAGATGATGTCGCCAGGTCCACTCTGTTTCTCTGTCTGCTTTCTCTGGTTCCCCCTGCAGCCTGCGCTTACATTATCCTCACCCAGCAGTCCTAGCCAGGAAAGTACTGGGACTGGGTTTCAGCACATGCCCTGGACCACTTGCATGGTGGTGTTCAAAGGGAGTCGCCAAGCCTGGATGTGCTCACCCGAGTAGGAGGGAGGCTGGAGGGAGTCAGCTCCCTCAAACACTGGTTACGGGAGTGGAGAAGTGCTTCCCTAAAGGGAAACTGAGGGGCTCTTACCAGAAAGGGGAATAGATGATGCGCAGACAAAAGCATCCTCAGCTGTCCATTACCCGGTCGGCTGCGAGCCAAAGTGCTTTCCACTAAATCGTTTTTGTCCAGCTCCCTGGAGCCAAACAAACACGCATCCAATTTATCACTTACCATATTATGTTGAGATGATCTATCGATGTGTCTCTCTTACCGATTTGACAGTGAGTTTCTCAAGGTCAGGGACTACGTCTGATTCCTGCTCTGTCCCCAGCGCCTTGCACTCAGCCAGGCACATGGTAGATGCTCAGTAATGTCCTTGGGATCCTGCTCTTGCCTCTGTTCTCAGCTCTCACGTCACATGTGCCTCGCACAATCTCTTCCACTCCTATGGCGTTCAATCTGTAGCTCCAGCACAGACCTTCCCCCTGACTTGGTTGTCCCAAAGGCAGCTCAAACTCCATCTGTTGGAAATTGAACTTGCCGTCTTCATCCTAAACATTCTCCTTCACTGCTCCTCTTCTCAGCAACGGCACCATGTCACTCAATGTACTACGCTCCCATCTGCCACAATCAGTCATTCCCCGAGTGTTACTGATCCTGCCTCCCAAATACCTGTCAATTTTCCCACCGTTCCCATCCCACTGCCCTGCCCCCCACGCCGCCCAGGCCTCAGCATCCCTCCCCAGATGTCCTGCACCAGCTCTCCCTCAGCCTGCCCCTCCTCTGTAACCATACTCCAGCTCAAAGCCCTCCGGTGCATCACCTTCACCTTCAAGCCCACACCAGCAGCACTTCAACCCTGCAGGCTCCAGCCCTGCCAAGATCCTTGCATTCCCTAGGGGCCAGCTGGGAACACGTGCCCCTCTAGGTGTCTGTCCTCCTTCTTCAGGTGCTAACCCCCTCTTGTCCTTGGAGACCAAGCTCACCTCCAAGAAGCCTTCCATGATACACAGCCTGGTCCCCTAGCTGAGAGCCTTGCCTCTGGCTTCCTAGGTTCTCTGAGCTTTTCTCTTCCCTACCTGTGTGCCCGCTGTTGTACTCGACAGCAATTTGGCTTCCTGTGGTAAAACCTCTTGGTTAGACAGGCGGTCTCTCTACTTACCAGTCTCTCCCTCTAGACTGTGAGTGCCAAGAGGGCAGGATGATACCCCTTATCGCTGGGACTTCAGTCAGAGTTTATCACAGGGTTGGCACATAGTAGGTGCTCATTAATTGTTACATGGATGATCGGCGGACCAGGGACAGCAGAGATTGGCTAACTTTGTAAAAGGCCAGGTAGGAAATATTTTAGTCTTTGCAGTTCCTATGGTTTCCATTACAACAAGAAAACAGTCACAGACAATAATAAATAACATGTGTTTGCAAAGTCAGGCAGCAGGCTGGATTTAGCCTGTGGATTATAGTTTGCCAGCTCCTGAAATACAGGGATGAGCTCTCCCAGTGCCTGGGGACAACTTCCACCTCACTTTCGTGCCCAGTAAGACCCATGCCTACTTGCTGTTCTGACCAGCATCCCTTCTCAGTCCAGCTCCCAAGGCCCTTCCCCCACCTTCCGCTCTCACCCTCCCAACCCATTCCACTCTCTGTGACTCATCACCTCCTTCAGGCTCAAAGCTACCTGTGACTCAGAATGCAGCCTTCTTTCCCTGGGGCTCCTCCTGCCCAGACACTGGGACTCCCCATCATTCCCACCTTGACACAATGACTACCACTTTGGACAAAGGAATGACAAGCAGATATTTACCATGAATAGCATTTCCTTAGCTGACCAGAAGCACTTTCCTTTGCAAAGCAGTTTACCTGCAGTATTCCACTCTTTTGTCAGCCCCTGCCTCTCTTAACCTTTAGCTGGGTTCCCTGAGGTCTTTCCCCTAAAGGCTTGGCTGTCCTGGTCCCTGCCCTGGCAGAGGCATGGCGTGCCAATCAGCAGCGTTGGTCTCCAGGAAGATGAGCACTTGGAGAGGGTTAGTTGCCTCTCCAGAAAACCGGGGAGGGACAGGTGTAGAAAAAGCATGGGGGGTTTTGTTTTATGATAGGCTGGGGGGGTGGAGAGAAGATGTTAGCCAAGGCATCCGTCCTTGCCCAACCCCACGGCCTAGGCTGAGCTCCTGATTAGGCAGGTGGCAGGAGCATTTATGTGAGAGACTTTGAGCCTCTGAGCCCCAGCACAGCTGCTGTGGGGCCCATGCATCGGAGCTGAGCACCTCTCTGGCACCCAGGGGCTGGCAGTTTGAGGAGCACTGGAAGACAGCACCCTGGGAAGGACACTGGTGTTCTCCCCAGGGCACCATCCAGTCCCCTTGGTGTGGTTTTGTGGGCAAAGGAGCTCAGCTGGAGGGATGGAGTGGGGGAGGCGGAGCAGCGTGGGTGCAGCCGGGCACCCACTGCTCGGGGAAAGGTTTGCGCTTATTCCTGGGCTTCCCCTCCGGAGATTCTGCTGTCCCCAGTAAAAGTGGGGTCTGTGACCAAGGGGGAAGGGAAGAGTGGTTGTCAGGGGTGGGCAACCAATGATTTCACCACACTGGGGTGTTTCCTTACAAGGACAGAAAGAAGGGGACATCTGAGAGGTCACCATTTGTTCTGCAGCTGGCCCTGAGGGTGAGGAGCAGGACAAGGAATGGAGAGGATGGAGACAGCTACGGAAACTGGGCCAGTGGAAGGAGGGGAGACACGCCATAGACGTCAGCCAGGTATGGGGAGGCAGAGGCACCCCCAATTATACAGATGGGGCAGCTGAGGCTCAGAAAGGGCCCGTGACCTGCCCACAGTCACACAGCAATGCCTCCCATCTCCAGGCCGGGCATTTCCCCATGTTAGAGCTGCCGAGTTCATCACAGGCCCTGGTGGGTCCCCATAGCTATGTGCTCTGTGAGGTGAATGGCAGTGTGTCTCTGGGCTCTGGGTGCCCAGTGGGGCTGCCCAGACCCTCCAGAGCAGCCTGGAATCTGCCTTCTTCCCTCTGAGGAGGAAGAGGCCAAGTTTTCTCATACAAATGGAGAGCGGCAGGAGCCAACAACCCATCCTGGCACAAACCAGCCAACTTAATATATTTAGAAGTCGAAGGAGAAACCGGCAGACAGACAGAATTCCTGCCAGTCCAGGGCCTGGCCCCTCCTCAGGCTGACCATCCTGTCTGGATGAGGGGACAGGAGCCCTCTTATCCTCTCAGTCTTTCTCTGTCTTGAGGATAAGAGGTCAGATCATAGGATTTTCCAAGGGGCAAAGGTGAGGGAGAAATCTCTTTCCTTGGAGATTTTTAAAAATAAGAGAAAACTGCCTAAGTGTGCTGGAAAAGAAGGGGGTGTGGTCTGGAGGCAGGAGAAGGGTCAAGGTGGCCCTTGGATGAGTCTTAACCGTTGCAATCCAGGCTTCTGCGGTTTGGAGAAGGGCGATGCTGGGCCCTGACCGCGTGCTGCAGTTAGCGCAATAACCACCAGGTGGCAGGGCTGTCCATTTCTAACGGATGAGGACTCCGGCTGCTGGGAACTCAGATGGGTTACCGCATTTGTTTATTCATCCATCATTTATTCATTCGTGGTTTTTATTCCCCAAGCACTTTGGACTCCTCATATGTGCCAGCAGGCATTGTGCTAGGTGTCAGGAGGAAACAAAAGTGGCCGAGACAGGGGCTCTGTTCTAGGCATCTCGCTCAGCTCCTCTCTACTCAGCAGCCCGTCCCACGCGCAAACGAGGGTCAGTAAGGGCAGCTAGGTGTCTGTGGGTCAGGCCTGCTGCCTCGGTCGCTTCCTACTGCAGCCACGTGGGATGGTGCCCCTTGCCTCTGTTCTGCAGCGAGAGCCAACGGGCAGTGGGCCCTGAGCGAGGTTTGGATGGCCTCCCATCCCTGTGTCAGGTCGCTCGCAGCAGATCTCAGGTGTAGCCGCACAGAGATTCCCGGGGGGCTGCGGTTTTCTCTATCTCTGTTCCTCCTCCAACCAGGCCCAACCTCCAGCCACCAGCCCCTCCCCTCCCCTGGTCCTCCCATCCACGGCTCTGTTCTGGCAGCTTTCCTCAGAAATGTGCATCCAGAGAGCAGAAAGTGGGCCCCTGGAGCAGACCCAGGTCTGCTGGGTGCCCTGGGGTCACTGTGCGCCTTCTGCCTTCCTGAAACCTGGCTCCTACCCCACCCCCGCTCTGGGTAGCCAGGGCCAGTGTTTACCTCCAGAGCACTGGTCTCCTGTGTGCTGGAAGCATTGAGTCTTGGCTCTTTACTCCGTCTGCACCTGAGATACAGTCTCAGAAGGGCAGGGACTTCGGCTTGCTCCCCATCAAAGCCCCAGGACCTTGCACAGTGCCTGACACATAGTCACCTCAACAAACGTGGGCTGGGTCACTCAATGGAGGTGACGGAATGCAGCTATGCAAAGGCTTTGAGGTCTTCAGTGGGAGGCCCCATGGATCCACAGGAAGGCAGGTTGGGCAGGTGTAAACTTGGATGCTAAGAACACACCCGAGAGGGTCCATGTGTCCAAGTAACTGCCTTGAATTGAATCGGAGGACCCCCCTGGACCAACCTCAGTGAGGACCGCAGGAGCCCCAGTCTGCTCCTTATGCTCCGGAACTCCAGACCCAGCAGGGGTGTGGTAGCACCCACTGGGGTCACTTTTTGGACAGGGCCCCCAGATGGCTTCCTTGACCAGCAGCCACGGAGCCCTGTCCTCTGGAATAGTGCCAGCCACTGTTTGGCCTTGCTTCCCACTCCCCTCTCTTCCTGCTCCAGCTTCCCTGGCAACTGGGAACCCCCTCACTCAGCCCAGCCCCGTGCCTTCTGACTCATGGTTCAGCTCAGCTAGAAAGCATCTGGCCATGCCCACGGCCCTGGCATCTGGCCCGTTGCCCTACATGAGGAGCACCCCTCCCTCACACCTTCCATGCAGTTCCTCCATTAGAATTATATCTATTGGAAACTTCCCGACTCTCAAGAAAATCCCCTCTGTAGGTGGGGGTGGCAAAGCACCCCAGCCCCAGTACTCAGTGCCAGGTAGAGTGGGAGTCCCGATCTTATCAGTTCATCACATTCCTAACATTCCCCACGGGCAGGGGAGGAGGGGAGGACAGAAGAGGAGAATGCTGCTTGACTTCAACATCCTGTGTCTCTGTTTGCTCCAGTTTCTCCCCACAACCACCACCCCCAGCCCAGGGCCCAGGTCCCCTCCATGTGCCTCCCAGGCCCTCGAATCTTGGACCCCATGTCTAGTTCCTCATCCTTTTCTAGTCTCTTCTGAGAGTTCCCCCAAAGCCCCCTTCCAAACTGCACAGGACCAGAAGTGAGGGCCAGCTCCTCCACCCACCTCCCACATCCACCAGCCCCGGCCCCCCTTCCTCTCTTTCCAGAGGAGGGGCTGCCTACCCACCTTCTTTACACAGCATCTGTGGATATTCGGACAAAGTTGTCCTTTACCTAAAACACATACACATCCCTCTGCCCTCTGGCCACCTCCCAACTCCTGACCAGAGAGCAGTGGCTGAAGGGGGGCTGGGATACAGGAACCCCGAGTTCTAATTCTGGCTCCTGCCAATAACTTACTGACCTGAGGCTTGTCACCACCCTGCTCTGAGCCTCAGTTTCCCTGAGGAATGACAGGAATGGACTTGTGGTCTCATGTTTCTGAGCCTAAGGGGAACACCTACTGACCCCTTAGACTAGACTAAAGCTTGGTGGAGGACTTGAAGGGAAGTTATCAAGGAGGTGCTCCCCCTTTGGAGACAACTCCATTTTGGTTTTTGAGTGAGGAGCAGGCCATTCCCAGGGGTGCTCCTCCCCCAAGTGTTCCCCACCCCAGGTCCTCCTCCTCTTGTCAGAAAAATGTGTCCAAAAAAGAAGTACCATGAAGAGTATCTCCAAACAAACACACACACACACACACACAGAGCCAACATCAAGCTTCATGGTGAATTACTGAAAACTTTTCTACGAGATCAGGAATGAGACAAGGATTTCACTATCACCACTTCTGACTAGCACTACACTTGGAAGTCCCAGACAGGGCAATGAGGCAAAAAATAAAAGTTATAAGAATTGTAAAGGAAGAAATAAAACTACCAGTATTTTTGGGTGGGGAGGGGTGTTGAATCATTTATCTTATTTTTCTTTTTATTGAATGAAAGATTCTTTAAATTCTATAGTGCTTTACAATTTTCAAAAGTTTCACACACATAATTCATGTAATCCCATAATAACCCTTTTTCTCCCTACCCTTAAATTGCCCCTCCCCCCTTCCCTCTCCCCACTGGTAACCACTAGTTTGTTCTCTATATCTGTGGGTCTGTTTCTTCTTTGTTTTATTCACTAGTTTGTTGTATTTTTTAGATTCCACATATAAGTGATATCATACAGTATTTGTCTTTCTCTGTCTGACTTATTTCATTTAGCATAATGCCCTCCAAGTCCAACCTTTGCTGCAAATAACAAAATTTCATTCTTTTTTATGATTGAGTATTCCATTGTGTGTATATGTGTGTGTTTGTGTGTGTTTGTGTGTATCACATCTTCTTTATCCATTCATCTGTTGATGGACATTTAGGTTGCTTCCATACCTTGATAATTGTAAATAATGCTGCTATGAACATTGGGAAAACTACTAATATTTAGATGACATATGATACACAGACAAAATCCATAAAATATACAAAATATTAGACTAAATAAGTGAATTTAACAAGGTCACTGGATACAAGATCAGTATAAGAAATCAAATGTTCTTCAATATACTATCAATGTACAATTAGGGAAAGGAATTTTTTAAAAAACACCATTTATACACCTTAAGATTAGCAAATACCTACCTAGAAATAAATCTAACCAAAATAGTGCAAGAATAGTCAATACACAGAAAACCACAAAATATTACTGAGAAATACTTTAAAATACCTAAATTAACAGAGGGGTATACCATGTTCATGGATTGGAAGACTAGATATTGTAAAGGTGTTCATCCTCCACAAATCAATCTATAGATTCAATGCAGTCCCAATCAAAATCCTAGTGAGAATGTGTATGTGTGTGAGTTTGTGTGTGTAACTTGGCCAGTTGAATCTAAATTTACTCCTATAAAAAATAAAATAAAATTTATACAGAAATGCAAAAGACCAAGAAATGCCAAGACACTCTTGAAGAAGAGCAAAGCAAAAGAACTCCAGCACCAGATATTAAGACAGCGTGGTATTAGTGCAAGAATAGACCAGATAGAACAAAATACAGAGCCCCAAAACAGATCCATACAAATATGGCCACTTGATTTTTGACACAGATGATACTGCTATGCTATACTGGGGAAAGAATGGTCTTTTCAAAATGGTGCTGGGTCAATTGCATATTCATTTGGAAAAAAAGTATCTTTTAAAAATTGAAGTATAATGGACATACAACATTATATTAGTTTCAGGTGTACAACATAATGATTCTACATTTGTATACATTGCAAAATGATCACCAAAATAAGTCTAGTTATTATCTGGAAAAAAGATATCTTGATCCCTATTTCACGCCATACCAAAAATAAATTCAGGATAAGTTTAGTTCTAAATATAAAAGGTAAGGAAACTAGAAGAAAGCATAGAATATCTTCATGCCTTTGGGGTGGGCAAAGATTTCTTAAACAGGACTCACAAAGTACTAGCCATAATGGAAAAAACTTGATAAATTATTCTCCACTAAAACTAAGAACTTCTATTTATCACAAGTCACCATTAAGAAAGTGAAAAGGCAAACTACAGAGTTGGAGAAGATATTTGCAATGTAAAGGGCTTGTGTCCAGGGCTTGTCTTGCAGATCAATAGGAATAAGATGGACAACCCAACAGAAAATGGGCAAGAGGCTTGAATAGGCACTTCACAAATAAGGCTTTGCAAATGGCCTGTAAACATATGGGAAATGCTCAATATCATCGGTCACCAGGGAGATGCAGACACCATAAGGAGCTAAAATGAAAAAGACCGACACTATTAAGTATTGGCAGGATGTGAAGCACGTAGCACTCTTGTACCCAGCCAGCGGGAGTAAGTTGGCACAACCACTTTGGAAACCTTTATGGCAGCATCAACTAAAGCTGAACTTATCCAACCCCTATGGCCTAACAATTTCCCATCTGGGCATGTATCCAACAGAAAAGCATACATTATGCCCCAAAAGACAGGTGTAAGAATGTTCACCACGGCACTATTGTCAGCAGCCACAAATTTTAAAAGCTGGATGTCCATCAGCAGTAGAATAGACAGATAAAGGGTGGTATGTTCATATGATGGTGTATTATACAGCAACTCAAAGGAACAAACTACAAGAAACAACATGGAGGATCTCACAAACTTAACGCTGAACAACAAAAAAAAGCCAGACACAGAAGAACACATATTGTATGATGCTGTTGATAGAAAGTTCAAAACCAGGCCAAACTACTTTGTGGTGGTAGAAGTCAGGGTGGTGATTACCTTTAGGGAAAGCAGAGATTAGGGGAAGACAAGAGGGGCTTTGGGGGATGCTGGAATTAATCTTTTTTTTTGAGCTGCATTCTGGTTACATATTGTGTTCATTTTTTTGTTTCAGAAGTTTGATTTTTTGTTGGTGTTGGCCGTGCCATGTGCCATGGGGGATCTTTTATTTATTTATTTATTTATTTGGCCGCGCCGGGTCTTAGTTGCAGCATGCGGCATCTTTGTTGTGGCGTGTGGGGTCTTTAGTTGTGGCATGCAGACTCAGTTGTGGCATGCATGTGGGATCTAGTTCCCTGACCAGGGATCAAACCTGGGCCCCCTGCATTGGGAATGCAGAGTCTTAACCACTGGACCACCAGGCAAGTCCCACATATTGTGTTCATTTTGTAAAAACCCATGCACTTTTCTGTCTGTATGTTACACTTCAATAAAACATTCACATTACAACAAAATTAAATGGTGGCCCAGAGAGAACTGTGAACTTGCTCAGGGTCACACAGCTCTTAGACCGGCAGTTAAAGTCCTAGGTTCTTACTCCTGCTTTGTTCCCCCACCCCATCTATGTGGAGTGGGAAGAAAACAAAACCACAGTTGCTGTTATAAAAGCTGACAGCAGAATTCCCCTGAGAGGAGGCTCTGCTTGGGAAATAACTTGCTGGGCTCTCTCTGGGCATGAAAGGAAGAACAGCATGGCCCCAGCTAATAGCCTGGAGCACTCTGGGTTTCAGGAGAGAGTTCTTGAAGAGAGATGTGGGTGGGGCGGGAGGGTGGGGGGAGACAGAGAGACAGAGAGAGGCTGAGAACCAACAAGATAACAAGATGGTGGGTGACCAGGGCGAGATGAAAACATGGCGGCCGGCCGTGAGAGGAGAGGGCAGCCGTGGGGCTTGAAGACCAGTGGTATCTGATATTCATCACTCCCCTCCCTCCTCCAGCACCCCCACCCCGCAGGAATGATCCTCCACCTTCACTGCCTTGGGTGACTAGTATTCAAGGAGGAATTAAGGAAGGAGGGTGTGCATTCCACACCTGGGCTGACAAAGTGCAGGGCCAACAGCCCACAGGTGAGAGGCAGAGAAGACGTAGAGAATTCAGCAAAAGCCAGACCCTCGGGGTGGGGGGCTCATGCTGTTCCAGTATGATTTTTAATGTGAGAAGGGGAAGGGTGAGCCTAAAAATTTGGAGCACTCGAGTTCCCTGGGTGACTGACCCTTGGGTTTCATCTGAACCAGGCAGGGGAGATTGGATGTGGTTTAGGGCCCATTGCACTCAGCTAACTTCCCCAAGCCCTTTCCTGCCCTGGTGCAGGCTGTAGAAGGTCAGACCTTTCAGCCAGATGTTACACAGACACACAAACACCGTGGAGGATGTCAGTGACCAAAGGCCAAGATGGCTGGAGGAGGCCATGGAGATTCACATCGCTGACATCTGGGAGCTTGAAGGAGCCCCTCTTCCCAACCCACCCCCACCCCTGCCCTGTCCAGGCCTATCCTTGGGTGGAAGGACTCTGACACTCAAAGAAACAGGGGTCTAAGGCCCCAAGGGAAGAGTCAGCAATCCTGAGGAGCTGAGACTGAAGGAGGTGGGGGGGGGGCTTCAGCTCCCCCCAGGGCAAGTGGGAGGACGTTTACCACAGTATCTCCTTTGCCTCTCACGACTTAGAAACCCCAGTCACCTGCAGTAGGTCTAGTTTGTTTGCCCAGAGGGGCAGGACCTCTCTTCTCTCAGACCTGTCACTCACATGACCCCAGTCGATCAGCAGGAAGGCTGCAGGAGGCAGTACTAGACCATTTATTTCGCACTGATGAGGCTCTGAGAGGCTCCAGCCCAGACACAGCTGGGAAGTCATGGGGGTGCAGGAGAGGCCGGCCCTGGGTGAGGTGGCAGCAGGGCAAGGAGCGTGCTTTGCTCCTGGTGGTTACGGAGGCTCCAGGTCGGTGTGGGAGTGAGGGGGCAGCAGGGGTGGACACAGCCCCCAAGAGACATAGGACCCTCCTCATCGAGGCCCATCTCCAAATGTCACCTCCTCCAGCAGGCCTTCCCAGATGCCCTCCTTAAAGAGGCTGTCCCCATTCTCATCCCCAACCTGCACTCCCAGAACACAGGCACACCAGCCCCCCATGTGAGTGGTGGTCCTGCTTTACCTGTCTTCCCACTGAGCACTGACTGACCTCTGAACAGCAGGGGCAAGGGCTCCTCTGGGTCTCCCCCAGGCTGCCAAGGTGCGCTCTGCACAGGGCAGGTGCTCACCAGCACTTTCTGAGTCAACCAGAGAGGGGTCCACGCCACCTGGAAGACTTCCTGAGGGAGGGAGCCCAGGAGAGGCAGGAGGACCTTCCAGAGTTTAGGGGAGAAGAAGGGGTGCTCAGATCTCCTATGACACCCATATGCCCACTGAACCCTGATTCTAGGGCGGACCTGCCCTTGCTGCCCTGGCTGGGGACCAGCCTATCCCCATAACTAGTCCCAGCCAGGGAAGCCCAGGTCTGGGGAGGAGAGGCTGTGACTGGGCAGAGGGCCCGTCCTTCCCTGGAGCCCTTGGACCCACAGGGTCTGGAGTCTCTCAGGCCCACAGCGCCCCCGACGCTGGCCAGAGCCGAATGGGGCTCCCTAGGAGGCAGGCGGTGAGGCTTGCCCCTCTGTCCCCAGGGATGTTCGCAGGGAAAGGGTGGCCTTCAGGGAAGGGGAGCAGGTGTTTACCTGGTTGGGAGAGGCTTGGCTGAAGTTCAAGTTTAGCTACTTAAACATGCCAAGGGGGAAAGAGATGTTGTTTGCTCCTATGTTGCTGCCTCAAACCTCCCAGGGCACGGGTGGGGCCGGATGGGACCGAGAAAGCTGAGTGTCTGGGTCCTCAACACGCTGTGGGGATGCACGACCTCTTCTCCTGGCCTGGCCCCTCCTCCCACCAGACCTCTCTTGGGTGGGTGGCACCTGGATTCTTGTCCCAGCCTGTCTGTGCAGAGATGAGAGATGAGGAGAGAGGGGACAGAGAGGCAGAGGAAGACAGGACTAGAAGGCAGAGGTGGGTGATGGGGGCAGAGGAGGGGACAAGGGAGAAGGCTCCAGAAGGCACTCAGGCAGAGGCCCTGGGAGTGGAGCAGGGCTGCCCATTTTGCTGGCCCAGAGGGAGGGAGCTACACAGGGCTGGCCCCTGTACACTGCCCAGAAAGAGTATCGTAACTTTCTGGGGGCCGGCCCCTGCCTCTCGCGCCCAAGGGCAGTTCTGAGGGTGTGTCTGAGGCTGCCGCGCAGGATGGGGCGGTGTGCCCTGGGTGGGGACCGCCTGTGAGGCCGACAGGCCTGGGACGGCACCCCCAGCCCTGTCAAGCTCCTTGATTGTTTTTTCCTGTCAGCTCTGCCTTCAGGGACGGCCTCCCGCCCAGGATGTAAGGCAGGCAGCAGCTTGTCTGACCCAGCCTGGCCCTGGGGGAGCCCCCCCTCCTAGGGGGCTGAATAACCTGAGCCAGCGTGACAAGAGAGACTCTTCCCACCGCCATCCTGGGGGCCAGGGAGGCCCCCCTCCCTGCCCCCAGCTCTCCAACCTCTCCTCTGAGAGCAGGCCGGGAGCCTTTGGGATGCAGCCAGATTCCTGCTGGGCTGGCGGGCTGTGGGAGGATGGGCAGGGGGCTACTGATCTCTGCATCTCCCATCCCCCTCAAAGGGCGAGCCAGGCTCCTGCCTCCTCTGGCTTCCCCTCCCTGCGTCCAGGGCCTGCTTGCCTGAGTGAGACAAGAGTAATGGATGCAGCCAGGGCCTGACCCAAGTTCCTTGGCTCTGGGCCCAGCGCCAGGAACACAGTCCGTAAATATTTGGGGAGTGAATGGTGCCCGCCCCTCCCCACACAGCCGACTCACATAGCCACAGAAGGCTTGCAAGAGAAGGAAGCCTTGGTGTCCGTCTTCATCAGCCTTGCTGATGGATGTTCTTTCTAAAATCTAGCCTCTGTCCTTCAGGGGCCCCTTTACTTGGTATTGGGACCGAAATGAACTGGTCTGGCCTTTGGAAAGTTAACCATGGTCCTCACCCTGCTCCACTGTGCCCCCTCCTGGACAGTTGTCTGCCCGCTGTCACCCTGTCTGGAAGGGCTCAGCCCTGGGTGGGTGCCCCAGAACTCCTTGGGAGTCCCCTTTCCTGCCCTACCGGGAGCCTGGAGGGGAACAGCAGCCTTCAACTCCCCCTCTCCGGTGGCCTCAGATCAAGACAACAAGGATGTCTTTTGAAGGAAGTCTCTGGACAGTTCCCATGCCAGGCAGCTGGGAATTGGAGGGAACCAGCAGCCGCAGGCTGCAGGGGGATGGCTGAAGTGGTCCCACGGTGCTCCCTGCCCCCACTCCTAGAGCCTTGGGACAGGCTATGGAGCAGGAAAGCTGGAAGTCAGGGCGGGCAAGAAGGTGCTCGTGTGTGCTTCTCCAATTTTGCTCTGTTGGTCTGCCCTCACTTCATGATACTCCCTTGGCCCACTGTCTTGTCGTGTAATATGCATGGGATAGAGTATACAGTAAGTATTCAATAAATGTTAACCATTATTACTAAGACTTTTTTTTTTTTTTTTGACTATACTTTATTTTTTATTTTTTATTTTTTTTCACACACACACTGTATTTTATTTTTACAAGAGATAAATCGACTGACACCAAGCATTGTACATGGATGACCACAACAAAAGCAACAATGATTGCAATTACCAAACATGAAACACACTCATACTATGTCATAGTATTGACATTCAGTCCAGTAATCCTCCACTGTAACAGCTCCTTTACTTTGCAGTGAAAATTGGTTTGTATATTCTTTGCCTCTGAGTCCTTGTGGAATTTTTTTTTTTTTTTTTTTTAAATTCAGACAGAAAGTCACAAAAATTATACTCATCCTCATCAGTTCACTCAGTCCCATGTAATTAATGTTTTTTTTCATCTTGATCTTTTGTTAGCACTTTTATGAGTTCATCAGTTTTTCATTAGAGTTCTGAAAATGCTTATTCATTCAGTTCAGCAGTACAGTCCGTTAACTAAGACTTTTAAGACTCAAAGACCAAGCTCTCCACGTTCCCTCAGCCCTGAGTTCTGGGTGTGCTTCTCACTGCCTGGGGGAAGGAAGGCTGTGTAGGAAATAATATACTTTGGGACTGGACAAACCCCTGCCCCAACCTGCCTGCCCTGAGCAGGCCGACCTGCTCCCATCCACTGTTGCCCTCCCCACCGGGTTCTCATGGGACCCCAGATCTGGGGTCTTCCTCCATACTCCTCCAGCCTTGCCAGCCTGGTGCCCATCCCACTTCCAGGAAGAAGGACATAAACACAGCTGAGAGAGATTAGAGCCCCCAGCATCCTCTCCGGAAGCACCAGGATAGTTGGGGTTCCTGTCTGGGGGGTCTGGGAATTCCTAGGGCTTGTGTTAGGGAGCCCAGGGAGTAGGGAAGCACCCCTTCCAGGAGCTAAGGAGAGGGGGAGCAGGGTGGTCCCACCCAAAGGTGGTGTTCAGACCCCTACCACCTCTGTCTGCATACCTAATGGGTGTGAAGGGGTATCTCCTTGTGGTTTTGATTTGCATTTCCCAGATGACTAATAATGTTGAGCATCTTTTTTAAAGCGCTTATTGGCCATTTGTATATCTTCCTTGGCGAAATGTCTATTCAGATGCTTTTTAACCACCTTGCTGGCACCAAGCCACTAGGCTGTCCTGCCTGCATCCATTCTCCCCGTAGCAGCCTGTCCTTCGCTAAGTGAGGCTCTAGCCAGGCTCTTCCCTGCTTAAACCTTTAATGACTCCCCACTGCTTGCAGCTGAACTTGCCAAACTGTGCTCTGTAAAAAGCGTTTTGGGAGAGGTCAGGAGAGGTTCCTTTGAAGATGGTTCCATGGTCACATTATGGTCACAATTTGGGGAAATGCTACGTCCTCTCACCCATGCCAGGAGTTTGCCAACACATGTTGGCCCAAGGAAGTCCCAAGGCAAACATTCCCCTCCTTAACCCAGCATTTCCCAAATGAATTTGATGATAAATTCACACTCTCCTCACCTTGTATTTTCTTTTTTACAGCTTTATTGAGATATAACTCACAAATCATACAACTGACTCATTTAAAGCATGCAACTGAATGGTTTTTAGTATAGTCACAGAGATGTGCAGCCATCACTAGTATCAGTTTTGGAACATTTTCATCACCCTCAAAAGAAACCCCATACCCCAACCTGCCCCCCTTATCCCTCCCTCTCATCTCTGGGCAACTACTAATCTACTTTCTATCGCTATATTTGCCTGTTCTGGACATTTCATAGAAATGGAATCATACTAGATGCAGTCTTTTGTGACTGTCTCCTTTCACTCAGCAAAATGTTTTCATGGTTCATCCATATTGTAATGTGTATCAGTACTTCATTCATTTTCGTGGCCAAATAATTGTCCGTAGTGTGGATAAGCTACATTTTGATTCATCACTTGATGGACATTTGTGTTGTTTTTACTTCGGAGCTATTTTGAATAATGCTGCTATGAACATTCATGTACAAGTTTCTGTGGGAACGCGTGTTTTCATTTCTCTTGGGGTATATACTTGGGAGTGGAATTGCTGGGTCAAATGGTAACTCTATGTTTAACTATTTGAGGAAATTCCAGACTATTTTGAAGCAATTGCATCATTTTACATTCCCACCAGCAGTGTATGAGGGCTCCAATTTCTCCACATCTTTGCCGACACTTATCTGACTTTGTGGTTCTAGCCATCCTTGTGGGTGTGAAGTGGTATCTCATTGTGGTTTGATTTGCATTTCCCTAATTATTAGAGATGTTGAGCATTTTTCATGTGCTTGTTGGCCATTTGTATATCTTCTTTGGAGAAATGTCTATTCAGATCCTTTGCCCATTTTTAAACTGGGTTACTTGTTTTTTTATTATTGAATTGTAAATGTTATTTATACATTCCAGATACAAATCCCTTATCAGATATATGATTGATATTTTAGTTCATTCTATGGGTTATCTTTTTGCTTTCTTAAAGGTGTCTTTTTATTTATTTTTATTTATTTAGGCCATGCCACGTAGCATGCAGGATCTTAGTTCCCCTACCAGGGATCGAACCCACGCCCCCTGCCGTGGAAGCACGGATTCTTAACGCTGGACCACCAGGGAAGTCCTTAAAGGTGTCCTTTGAAGCACAACTTTGATTAAGTTCAGTGTCTCAATCCATTCTGGCTGCTATAATGAAATATCTCAGACTAGGTAGCTTCTAAACAACAGAAATTTATGTCTCACAGTTCTAGAGGCTGGAAGTCCAAGATCAGGGTGTCAGCATGGTCAGGTGAGGGCCCTCTTCTGGGTTGCAGACTTCTTGTTTTAGCCTCACATGACAAAAGGGGCTAGGGAGCTCTGTGGGCCTCTTTTATAAGGATATAATCCCAGTCACAAGGGCTTTGCCTTCATGTCCTTATAACCTCCCAGAGGTCCCACCTCCGAAAATCATTACCTTGGGCATTAGGATTTCAACATATGAATATGGGTGGGGGGGTGGGGACACAAACATCCAGACCACAGCATTCAGTTTATCTGTTTTTTCTTTTGTTGTTTGTGCTTTTCGTGTTACAACTAAGAATCCATTGCCAAATACAAGACCACAAAGACTAACCCCTATGTTTTCTTCTAAGAGTTGTATAGGTTTACCTCTTATATTTAGGTCTTTGATCCATTTTGAGTTAATTTTTGCATATGATCTGAGGTAGTGATTCAACTTCATTCTTCTGCATGTGAATATCCCAGTCCTCCCCTGCGGCCCCCCTTGTATATTTACAAAACCTCCAGTAGCATCTCATGGAACCCTGGTGCTTCAGGGAACACCAGTTGGGAACTGCCAACCTATATGATCAGGTCCAAGTGTCTCAGCCTAGCCAAGGCCTCTCACCATCTGCCCCCAACTGGCCTCTTGCTGTTCCTTAGACTTGCACTGGGTTTTTCTGCCTCCAGGCCTTACTATATACTGTTCTAACACTTCGCCCAACCACTATCACATTCACACACATCATCCACCTTTTCCTACTGAAATTCACTTATCCTCTAAGGGATAATAATAGCTAACATTTATGGAGCACTTGCTACGTACCACTTTCCTAAGTGCTTTATTTGTAGTATTATCTCATTTAATGCTTACACTAACCCTATGATGTATATACGCCTATTATCCTCATTTTATAGGTGAGGGAATCGAAGTTCAACATGGGTAAGTAAACTGCCCAAGGTTGCACAGTTAGCAAGTGATGGAGGGAGAATTTAAACCCAGACCGTCTGCCTCCAGAGGCCCTGCTCTAACAAATCACTGCCCGCCAATCAACCTTCGTTCATCACCCCCACTCTGCCCACTACTTCACTGGTACCAAAATATATTTACTGAACTCTACTATGTATTTTGCTGAAATACCAAGTTAGCAAATGAGTAAAAGAATGAATAGAACTGCATTGTCAGAGCTGGAAGGGCCTCAAGCTTCCTGGAATGTGGGGTACACTCCAGGATAACAGGCCCTGTGACTCACCCGGGGTCACAGGTGGGGCAGAAACCATAATCAGGATGAGGTCTCCACCTCCTGCCGGTAGTTTTGATGCCATGCCTGCTGTGTCTCCATTCAATACACATTTACTGAGTTCCTTGCCTGTGCCAGGCCCCAGTCTGAGCCCCATCTGAGACAAACAGAACAAGACCCCTGGGACCCTGCCCTGTCTCTCTCCCCGGGGACAATGGGGCTTAGGCCTGGCAGGGCTCCTCCCGGGTTTCAAGGGCCATCCCCTGGGTTCCGACCCAGCTTTCCCTGTTCCCTTGGAGGAAGCGCTGAGAATGGGAGATGGCAGGCAGTCAGGGGCACAGAGCTGGCCGGGAGGAAGGGCCCCAGGTCCAGTTCTTTTCCTGGCACCCTTGTTTGCCGCGTGCCCCTGACTTCCGGTGGTTGTTTCCGCCCCACCCATAACCTCCCTGGCTGAGTGGGCAGCTGGCCTGGGACTGGAATTCTCCCACCCTCCTCAATTTCAGCTGTCTCTTGGATGGGCAGTCCCTCAAAGCCCAACAGACATGGATGAGAATCTTGCTCCCTCCACCAGCTGCATGACCTTGGGCCTGTCACTTTGCCAGTCTGAGTCTTTGTTTCCTCTTCTGGAAAAGGGGACAATGGGACTGACCTCACAGGTTTGTCATGAAGAATAAAAAACATAATATACATAAGGGGCCAGGCACAATGAGACTCCCAATACAAAATGTTATCTCTTTTCTCAGCCTAGCTCTTCCCACTTTCCTCCTCCAGGAAGTCTTCCAGGATGCCCTCTTTCCCCTGTCTCCCCATCCCTGTGTTGGGGTCCCACTCTGAGCCCTGGGGAAGGCCAACTGGGCTCCTGTGTGATGGAGGTGCTATGATGGGGTTCTCCAGGTGCTGATATCTCCACGAGCTCTCAAGTGTCCATTTCTCTCACATGGACGTGTCCATGTCTCATAGGGAATGGGGCTGAAGGGGACCCACAGGGAACTTCATGAGTTTTTCAATGGACCAGTTCAATTCAATGCACATCATTGACCTCGACTCCAAGCAGAGCACTGTGGTAGGAGCTAACGGCAGGGTGGAGAGAAAGGGGGTCTGAGCTTACTTTTCCTGGAGTATTGAGCTATAGGGGGAGAGATAGCCACTGCCACCCCCACACCCATCGCAATAAAAAATAACATTTATTGAGCTATTACTATGTGATAGACATTGTGCAAATTCTTTTACTCTCCACAACGACTCTATGCTTAGGGTGCAATTTTAAACTCAATTTTACAGATATAGAAACTGAGGCACAAAGAACTTAAGCAACTTTGCTCAAGTGAATAAGTGACATCTGGCCAAATGTGACACATGCTCTATCAGAGGGAGAAACAGGGTTATGCTGGAGCAGAAAGCATCCACTGAGATCCAGGGAGCCTGGGAAGACGATGGGTTTCAGCTGGCCTTGAAGGAAGAGGGGCTGTTCATGGGCAGGAAGAAGTAGGAGCGCTGCTTGCAGGCAAAGGCCTCAAGAAGGGGGCGAGCAGGCATGTGGGGGATGAAGATCTGCCTGGCAGCTGGGGCTGTGTGGGGAGGACGGGAGTGCGGAGGGCAAGGGCAGAAGGTGAGCAGGACGGTCATGGAAGACCTCAAGCCCCCGGCTGAGGACCTGGGCTTCAGGTTTGGTTCTGCAAGGCATCCAAGGTAGTGTTTTCAGTGGAGTCAGATCAGAGGAGAGGAGGAGGGCCTCCTGGGGCCAGGTGCCAATGGTCTAGGGGGAGAGAAGGGAAAGGTATGGTGGGTAGCCCGATGCCAGGCGCTCCCCGTGTATGATCTGTTAGCCTCCCAACAGTCCCTAGAGTTGGGCATGATCATCACCTCTTTGGAAATAAACTGAGGCTCAGAGCTGACGAGAGGTGGGTTAGCGGCTAATGGCATTGGGGTGGGGGCCCCTGTTCCCTAAGGTGAGGCCAGGCCCCAAACCATGTCTGCCCACTGGCGGCGAGGGTGGGTGTGCAGTACTCTGAGGTCTTCTCAGGGTGTCTGTGGGTGCAGGGAGGAGGGTGGGCATGGAATGAATGAGGTGGGGCTTCTGGGGTTACAAATGGGGTCACCAAGAGAGCTAGAACAACAGGGGGCCAAAAGGAAGGAAGGGCATAGCTGAGGGGCTGGAGCCCAGGGTGCAGGTGGTGAGAGGCCTACGGGGGTTGGGACCCCAGGGGTTATCTTCAGTGAGTTTGTTGTGGGCCCGGCTGACCACACAGAACCAGGCTGGCATGGCCTGATCAACAGCGGAGCTCAGGCTGGTGCTCTTGGGGGAAGGCCTAGGTTTGGGGTACAAACCTTGGGGTCCCTCCTGGACTCTGGCCTCCATGTCTATCTCTAGCCCTGCCCTGGGGCCTCGGACAGATTGCCAGCCAGACCTGCACCTCCACCTAGGAGGCCCTAGAGGTCCCCCAGACTCGCTGGCTGTCTTTACTGCTGACTTCTCCCGTGTGCCCTGCATCCCATCGCCACCAACTCCTGCCCACACTCCTCATCCAAATATCTCGACAGTCCACCTACATCTCTACAGTAAGGCAGCCCCTCACCCCTTCTCACTTCTATCCCCACATCAGCCCCCAGATGGGTCTCCCTGACTCCCAACCAGAGGAAGCTTTTGAATCCACAAAGGCTGTCAGCTTACTCCAAGGCAAGAACCCCTCATTTCTCTTCAGTTCCAAGGCCAGCAAGCTGATGCCCAAACTCCAGGCTCTAGTGCATTCCTGAGCGTGTCCCTTACAGCCAGCTGTACTTGTGATTGCTGCCCACTGTCCTACCTACTGCATCTCAGTGCCCCCCACCTCTCCACACTCCACTCGTAAGTTCCCTTCTCAGCAGCCATGGCGGACTGTGCTCTCACCCTACCTCAGGGCTACACCTGTCAGGGGCGTGACCCAGAGCAGTCCAGCCACTTAGGGAGTGACCTTGACATCCTCCAAGCCCCATCTGACTCTTTACCTCAGATGAGTCCCTGATGCCCAGGACAATCTCCCAGAGGGAAAAGGCCAAGCCCCTCGGGGATCGTTTTACAGGAAAGTGAAATCTCCATCATTGCCCTCATCATGCTAACAGTTAAGCGAAGGGGGCAGTGCCAGGGCCTGTCTGGAACCCCTGCCTGCCCCGCCCACTCCCCACTAAATCATTCTTTGTCCCAGCTCTTCCCCCAGCACCATTTCCTCCCTGCCCCCCACCCCCCACCCCACCTTCATGGCTGCCTGAGTCATTTATACCCCAGGGCCCTGGTTTCTGTGTGCGATGCTGTAACATCCTGCCCCATCCCTGCCAGGTAGGGCTCCCTGCCTTTTAATAGCAACCTTCAGGAAACAGGCCTTAAGCCACAAGAAGGTTGCCCAGTGGTGAGAATTTCTGTGATCCTGGCAGGAAAGGAGAGGGCCATGAGGAGGAGGAACTTCTGCTGTCTCCCAGATCAGAGTCCAGAAGGGTGCCCTGCCTTGCACATCAGACTCTGGGTCCTGAGAGCAGGCTTGCACCTTCCCCCCTCAGTCTGCCTTTTAATCTACTCTTTAGCTCGCTGAAACGTGCAAGCAGATTTCAAATTAGCGGTAACTCACCCCACTGCCCTTCTTGCCGCTGCTGGCCACTCAGGGGTGAGGTCCCAAGTGAGGGGCTGGTTGGGGACGGGGCGGTGCTGGGATGAGGGGCGAGAGCTGGGAGGAGGCTACAACCTGTGTTACTCAGGGCCCTGGCCCGTCCGGAGCAGGCGGGGAGGAGGAAGTGAGTCAGTGGGCACAGCAATTCATGCCTCAGAATTCTGACTTTCCTTTTCAACCCACTGAGCCAAGACGTTTGTCCCAACAGGATCCTGCAGTGGGGGAGGGGAGGGGAGGGGAGGGGAGGGGAGGGGAGCAAGAGGATATTTATGAGACAGAGCTGGCCTCTCACCCACCTCTACCAGGTTCACTTTTTTAGGGCCATAAACAGTATGTGGCCAACTGAATTCAGCCAGACATGCAGTGGTTGAAGACCTACTGTGTGTGAGGGACTGTCATGGGTGCTGGAAATACAGGTGTAATTGACAGTGAGCACAACTAGTACTTAGTGAGCGACTTCTGGGTCCCAGTTCTGCTGTTTTTCAACAAACCTGGGAGTCTGGTATCTGTGTCCAATTTACAGTGAGGAAACTGAGACTAAGAGGTGAAGGGACTTGTCCAAGGTCACAGCCCTATCAGTCTATAATCATACTATGAGCCCAGCCTACAAGTCAGTGCAAGGCCTGGAAGATGCAAGAGTGATTACATCTGTGTGTGTGTGTGTGTGTGTGTGTGTGTGTGTGTGTGTACACAGGGGTGCAGGGGGCAGGGGTGAGGGAAGAAAGTGAAAACTCATGAAAGATTCAAAGAACAAGTGGATATTTTCCAAGTGAACAAGGGGGTGTAGGGCATTCCAGGCAGAGGGATCAGCCTGTGCAAAAATCAAGTGGCACGGACCAGCCCTGGCGTGTCTGTGGAATCCTGCCGGGGGCAAGGCACCGCGACAGAGGCTGTTACAGGGGAGCAGGCTGTGGGGACAAGGCGGAGGTGCTGAGCCAGTTCTGGACGCTCAGAATCTGGGAAGCCTGTGGGTGGCCAGCTGGAGGTGACTGGCAAGAGTTGAACATCAAGGCTGGAGCCTGGAGGTGCTTGGGTGGGGGTCATAAGCATGCAGGAGAATGGTTATGCACAAAGGGTGACCTGGGGAGGCAGAGGGATGAGCGTGAACAGCAGCCCAGGGTGGGCTGGTGAATCTCGCAAGGGGGTGAGGGTGCTGGGCAGAGATAGTGAGGGAGGAGGGCCAAGAGAAGGCGCAGAGGGCAGTCAACAAGGTCACGGCTGCCACCCCAGAGAGGTCAGGGGCAAAGAACCAAAGACTACTACCGGGCGTGCCCCTCAGAGGAGGCTGGTTCCCAAGTGGATAAGGTTTCAGTGAGATGAGGGGGCTGAAGCCAGGCTGGGGAGGTAGAAGGGACCAAGACAACCCAAGGGCAGAATCCCTACTCCAGGGAGAGCAGACAGGTGACTGATCTCAAGGATGTGACTTCTAAGCTGTGTGTGTCCTGGAAGAACAGAAGGCAGCCAAGATGACTGGGGGATGGGGGAAGCGGGGTGCCTGGTGGAGATATTCACACCTCTTGCACCTTGGGCATCTCAGTATTTTCAGCTGTAAAGTGGGAGACATCTCCACCTCATAAGGTTATTAGAAGATAACATACATAAAGGGCGGGACACACAGTAGGTGCTCAATAAACGTAAGCTTCCCTTCTGAATTCAAATGTTCATAAAACATTCAGAGACACATAGTCACATAGGCAAACAGGTATGAATGTGCAAGGGACCATGGGCACAGATACATGTTCCAATCAACACGTATATAGGAGTGCTCCATGGACAACCACACATGGCCCTCCACCCTTAGCAGTATCTCTAGGAAGTTAGTAGGAGTGTGTGGAGGAGGTAGATGAAGCCCCCCACCTGTCCAGATTTCCCACCTGGCCAAGAAGAATCCTGCCAGTAAGAAGGCATCTCCCCAAGAAATGGCAAGGCCCTAGGGGGCTGGTGACTCAGCTCAGCTGGGGCTACCAAGTGGGCCCCCGTGGCCTCCCAAACTTGAAGAGGCCACCTTGGCATGAGGTAGAGAATGCTATAGAGTCCTAATCTCCCAGCCAGGAGGGCAGGGCTTGTGCAGCAAGGCCAGGTCGTGGTGGGCAGCAAGGGGACCATGGAGAGGGTTGAAGGAACTAGAAAGACAAAGGGGTTGGCCAGCAGGGAAGTTTCCTGATGTCTGCAGCCTGCTTGCCAGGCCCCTGTGGGGGTCACTGCCCATTTATCCCTGGAACCCCTCTGCTCCTTCCCTCCCCCACCCACTGCATACCCCACCACACATGTACCTGAAGTCCAAGTCAAATCAGCGCCCTGGGTCCTTCTCATTCACTCTCTCCCTCCCTCTCTCTGCCACTGTCCCTGCTCAGCCCACTTCACCCATTGCCTAAATTATTACAGCAGCCCCTTCCTGCTCCCCAGCCCAGTTCATCTTGGCAATGCCAACTTCATGCTGTTGCCAAAATGTTCTTTCTAACACCCCCATTGTTCCATAATCAGCAGCCCTGAAACATAATGCAATGTGGGTTTAGCCTGTTTAAATTTGAGAGCTTTCAGAACATGAGGCCAGGATGAAACCCTGGCCTCCTGAAGATGCTCTCGTTCATCTTTGAACCCCTGAGGGTTCTCAGCTCTGTGCCAGTACATAGCAGGTTGTCAAGGAATGCTTGAAACTGACAGATTCTGAGCCGGAGAAGTTGCCTGGCCTGGATGCCGTCCTGCCCCCACATCTGGGGCACAGGAGAAAGGAAATCTGATAAACCCATTCATGCTTCACTGCTCCTCCCTCCCTCCCCAGCAATTTGCATTTTCAATTCAAGTCGGAGATAGAGACCTGAGTCTTAGTTCCATACCTGAGATCTGGTCCATTTAGTTCAACAAATACTAGGAGCCTTGGGACACAAGGGATGCCAGGTGAGGAATAATAAGGGATTCCTTCCAGCCCTTTCGTTTCACAGATGGGGAAACTGAGGCCTGGAGGAGGAAAGGAACTTGCGCAAGGTGAGAGGGCAGAAGACAGCCTGAATCCAGCCCTCGTGGAACCACAGTTCCACTCCATCCATATCTCTCCATCTCTGCGCTGACCTTCCTGTGAGAAGTGAGTGAGCAAGTGGTCGGCTCTGGGAGAGGGAGATGGGGAGGTGGGGGAGTGTTGTGTGTGTGCGGGGGCAGCAGCAGAGGAAGGCTGGTATGAACACACTAGGCACTGAATAAATGGAAGGTGCCTTTACAGAATATGACGTTGTCATGTTACAGCTGGGAAAACTGCACCCCAAGTTAGGCCCCAACTCTTCTGCGTTCCTCTCTTGAGGCTCCCTCTTGCTAATAATCCTTTCCTTCTCACTTGTCCAGATATTCCTCCTCCAGGAAGTCTCCCTGACTCTACAGCAGAACCCACAGTTTGTATGTTGTCATGTTTGCCCACAGAGGCAGATGGACCCCATCCAAGATTTGGTTCAATGTCAAGACTGATGATGCCACATGCACACTAAGAGGGAATGAAAAGGTTTATTATTTACATAATTGAGGTCTCTGGAGGAGCAGGGCTGGCTTCAGGTCCAAAATGGCTTGAGAGAGTGAGGAAAGGAGATTGGCCTGGGTTTTTACTGTGGTGAGGGAGTGAGGCCAGGTGAGCATTTGTGAGGAAAGGGGCTTGCATAGTTCGAATCTCCCATGGACACCAAGGGAGGCAGCACAGCACCCAGGCTTTCTTATGAGCTTGTCCAGGTGGGAGGCACAAGGGGAAGAGGGAGAGGGGACGGCTTAAAAGGTGTCAGCAGTCAAACATCAAATAATGGGCTCAGACTCCTCATTACACATGTTATTCTCCGTGTTTACATTTCTAGGTGGGTCCCTTCTCTACAGGGAAGGGTTGGCATGATAAGGTCAACTGAGGGATGAGATGAGGCTGTGGATGGTAATGTCACTTACATCAGAGGATTTTGGACCTTTGGCATGAACTGGGGATTTCTCTTTCGGCATCTCTCCAGCCCAGAGACCCTTCCAGTCCCTTCATCCCTCCATTCCCATTCCATCTCCCCCAGATCTGTCTGACACTCCCCCACATTCCTTAGCTTGGGCCCTCCCCCTACCAGGCACCCCTGCTCCCGCTCCCACATTCCCTCTGGACACTCCCCCAGAGTGGAAAAACCATCCCTCATCCCTTTCCTGCTCCCAGCCCTGGGATCGGACATGCTGGTCATTCCTGTTTGGGATGGCCAAAGAGATAACACCTGGCATGGAGCCCATCTGTCATCACAGAACTCTCAAAGCTGTTTCAGGTGGGACCCCTGTCCACACTGAGTGTCCACCCTGGCCCCTAGGCTCCTGGTCCTAGCTGTTTCCCCCTTCTCTAAGAATGAGGTGGAGGACCCAGCAGCCAGTTGGAAGGAGAGCAAGGTAACTGTTCAACTTCCATCCTGGTCAGCTTCCTGTTACTTGGCCCCACATGTCCTAACCCCTGGAGGCTCTGGGCCACAAAGCAGATCATGGAGAGAGGCTGGGCAGCTCTGAGAATCAAAGCTTGGGAACAAGTGCTGCTCCAAGGGCAGACAGGGATGAGTGTCCTCTCCCCAAACACCGCAGAGAACGCTGCTATCACAGCTGCTTTTGTTTAGGTATGTCTGGCTTTCTGACCAACATCTGGAGTTTGTCTCTTAAAGACACAGCTGTGGCCAGTGGCCTCCAGTCCTAGCTCTACCTCCCATGAGCTGCGTGACCTTGGACATCCAGGTTCCTCCTTAAGTCCAATGAGGAGTCAAATGAGGTCGGGAGAATATGAGAGTCTGCAGGTGAAAGGATTCATAAGCACAAGTTCATCCTGAGTCCCTTCCCAGGCTCTGAATCTAATTTTGTACTCTTAATTCTTTATCCTTTTCCTTAAAGAGGGCTCCAAACTGGACAAGCTTCAGGCCCCACAAAACCTAGATCTGCCCTGAGTATGGTACAAATGTTAATTATTAGCATAAGTGGTCAAGAAGGGCCCTGGGCTCAGATAACACAGGATTAAAATCCGAGTTGCATAGCCTTCAAGTTGCTTAACCTCCCTGAGCCTCAGTTTTCTCATCTTAAAACAGAGATAACACCTCAAAGATTGCCGTGAGAATTTAATTTAATAATATTTGTAAAGCACTTAGCATAGTTTCTGCTGCACAAGCACTACTATATGGTGGTTTTCTTATTTTCATAAACTCTCAGAGATAGGAGCTCTAAAATGAATTTCAAGGAAGTAAGCGCTGAGAACTGAACTCCTGGACCAAAATAAGAAAGCTGCTTTAGCCTAGAAAAAAGAATGGTCAGGGGAAATGGGTCTTTGTGCTGCAATAAGGGAAATCTTAGTCAGACCCAAGAAAATACAGAGTGATCTCTTGAAGTTCCCTTTCAGTTCGATTCTTCTGCGGACAACCAGACCTTTGGGCCTCGCCCACCTAACTCCTCCACCTGGCGCCGCCCACTACACACCAGTGGGGGCTGGAGTCCCCGCCGTCTCCAAACACTCAGTTGGAGCCTGCGTGGTTGGAGGAGGCCTTTGGGATTCTGCTGTGCTGGGCCCTGAAGGCAAGGGTGGATGAGAAATGCGTACAGTCTGGGCCCAGCTCCCTGGCCACGCAGACACTCTAAAGAGAAGGGACTTCTTTCCACATCGACCGGATATTCATGATACAAAATAGATATCAGAAGGCGCAGCCCTTTGGGGAAAACGCTGCCTTGTTGCTAATTACAGTTAGCGATGCTTGGTTATTACCAATGCTAAATACCTGTCTGATTTTGTTGAGACACCATTCCCAGCTCTGATCAGGGTGGGTGGGAGCGAGTGGGCAAAAGAAATAAATCTTGACAAGGACAGTGAAGGGCTGGGTACGAGGAAGAACGTCCAGAGACCGCTAACCTTCTCGCAGGGGCTCACAGCGCGGCGGAGGCGAGGGCATTCCAGCCAGTGGCTTGCGGATGTCGGCTCCCAGATGCGCCAACGCCGGGCCTCTCCAGCCGGACCCACAGAGGTGGCCGCGTCCGGAACGGCCTTTCCAGCAGCTGTAGCCTCCGCAGCAAAGCAGCGGGACAAATCCCACCCCCGGCCCCGCCCGTCCAATCCATCTTGCTCGGGAGGCGACGCTTCTCGGGAGAAACAAGGGCCGGGGAGGGGTAATCCAAGCCTTCGGGGGCTCCGGACAGGTGTTTGGGGGAGAGGGCGGAGCCGGGTTAGGGAGGATGGAGAGGGAGGGGCGGTGCTGCCCCTTTAAGAGGAGGCGGCCGAGCCGGGACCTTTTCTCTTTCCCCGGAAGGAAAGCCTAGACCCGGCTGGGCGCGCAAGGTGGGGAGGTGCGGGGCTGGGCGTGGAGAGGCGGGGCGCGCGCGGGGGAACCCCTCCTTCCCGTCCTCCTTGGGGTCGACCGGTCTGCCTGCCCAGATCCGCTGCCGAGCCCGGATCGGAGGCGACAGTGCGGCCAAGTGGGCGCGGCCGGCACGAGCTGGGGGGCAGGGTGCCCGGGGCAGGGGAGCGGTGACCCGGGACAGTGCAGGCGGGAGAACAGACCCGCGGACCTCAGAGGGGAATCTGAGAGCTCAGACCGTGAACGGACGTGAAACTGGCCAGGGCTGGGGGCCAGAAACTGGTCAGCGCTTCGGGGCTCAACTAAGCGGACGCCAGAGTGTTCTCCGGTGGCGCGGGGGAGCAGGTGAACAGGTCCTCACTCCCAGCTCCACGCCCTCACGCGCTCTCGCCCGGGCCCCGGCTCCCGTCCGCAGCCATGGGCCCCGGCCCCAGCCGCGCCGCCCGCGTCCTACGCTCGATGCTCTGCGCGCTCGCCTTGATGGTGGCCGCCAGCGACCGCGTCGCCTCCGCCTTCAACCTGGACACGCGATTCCTGGTGGTGAAGGAGGCCGGGAACCCGGGCAGCCTCTTCGGCTACTCGGTCGCCCTCCATCGGCAGACGGAGCGGCAGCAGCGCTACCTGTAAGTGAAACTGGCCGGGGTGGGGTGGGCGAGTGTGTGTACAGGGTGCGGATCCCGAGTTGAGTCCAAGCCCTGGGCCAGCTGGCTTCCAGGCTCGCAGACCTCCAGCTCTGGGGAGCGACGATTAAGGGAGCGGGGACCTAGGCAGCCCTTCTGCTGCCGAGGCTTGGCGGGAAGTAAAGGGATTGGGTGTGGGATGGGGGGGCAGTAATTATTGGCAAGTGCTGACCCGGGCAGAACGAGTATAGACTCAGCCCCTCAGGCCTTTAAACCTCTCTTGAGAGTAGAAGTGGGGGTCCCCGTTTCCTGAGCCCCCTCCCATTCTGTGAACTGAGTACTTAGTATACCGAATGCCTCTTCTCTCCAGGGCTGGGAACTGGGGAAAACTGCAAGATAAACACCTTTCCCCTTTCCTGGGAAGAACCTACGGGGACATGCATTTAAGTCCGCCCCCACCTCGCACATAGTCTGCGGCCCACCAGCCACACCCTCGGTAGAACCACACTGAAGGGCCTTCTCAACTGCTTGGCGGTTGGAGAGTGAAGAGATGGGCGAGTCTGGGCGTTTGGAGCTGTCCAGGCGCTCCTTCTGACCCCTTGAGGATGAGGAAGTAGAAGTGAGAGGAGCAGCTGTCCCAACTCTTGCTTGGTCTTCTGCAACCTACCCCCACCCCCAGCAGTGATGCCCTCCCACCAGACATCCTCCCCGCATTCCACGGATTCATGTTGAATCTTCAACCCTGAGTGTGTTTGTTTTGGTCTCAGGAGGGAAATAGTGTTTTTCTCTTTCTTCTGTTCTCCTTCCCCAACAGCTGCAAGGAGAAGGAGGAGAAAGAGCTAGGCAGAGGGGAGAGAGGGGAAGGAGAGCATCCAGCTGCTTGTGTTGCCACCCCCGCCCCCCTTACTCATGCCCAGAGGGGCGTGTCCAAGTTTGAGAAGTTTCTCTGCATGGGCTCAGTGTGCTGAGGTTGGCAGTTAGGGGAAGAGGGCAGCTGGGGAAGGTGAGGCTGCCCCAGGAGGGAAGGTTGTTAGGACGGGACAGGCAGGCCCTCTTTGGGCAGTAGCTCTCCTGGTTGACCTACTGAGATGTCAGACCCTGCTGAGCAAGAGGACATGGTCAGATAAAGGGTGTGTTGAAACCTTTCTCAACTCTGGCTGGAACCTGCAGAAACTTGAGGAAGTTGGAATGTCCAAAGTTCAGACTGCCCCAGCCTTGTTCCCTGCCCTCTGGGCCCAGCCCCTGCCCAGGCCACCTACCTACTTGGCCTCAATTCCATCTAGCTTCTGCAGAGGCTAGGGCCACCACACCCTTCCCAGCCTGGCCCCAGCAGCTGCGGTCTGGCCTTAGCCACTCCTCCATCTTTTGGAGACCCTAAGTGACCATCAGCACACGTTTCTATATTGGTGCTCTTTCTGCCGCAGCCCAGAAAAAGATTTTCAGATTTTCAATGCTGAATCTGCATGATATAAGGCAATGTAGTGTAAAGAGAATATCAGAAAAGCAAGGGTAAATAATGGAAAGCTGGAGTAAATAATAGATTCTGTAATAACCCCCCCCCCCTTTTTTTTTTCCGCTATGTGACCTTAAGCAGGATATTTCCCTTCTCTGGGCCAGTTTTCCCCAAGGAGAGGTTGGGTCTGGATCTATATACTCCTTCCTGCCTCTGTTGGCAACTTGGCATTGCGGAGAAAGAAGAGGCTCCCAAGTCCCATTGCCAGTTTCCTGTCTTGAATCTGTCTCTAATACCTGAGTCTTAATTATCTTACATGTCAGGGGGAGGGGAACCACATGCCTTCTTCATGGGGTGATAGTGGGCTTTTAATGAGATAATTTGTGTAAAATGCTCTGCATCTGCCTACTTCTCCCAGGAGCAGCTGAGGCCTCTTGTGCTGAAGCTGGGACCTGGATGCACCCTCACTAAGCAAGGACCTCACCCAAGATGGCTGAGCAGAGGGGTCCTACTTCTCTTCCTGGGCGGCTAGAGATGACATTAGGCCTGCCAGGAGCCCAGAAGTTTCTAAAACTAATGAATCTCGGAGAGGCAGGTAGTTCTAGACAGCGTTCTGGGTGACTCACTTGGGTATCCTCAGACTTTTCCAGGGGTGTTTCTACATCTTGGGTCATCTCCTCAGCTCACTGAATTCTGCCCCATGACCCTTTGGGAGAATCAGCTGGGCCAGCTGGGCTTAGCTGCAGCCAGCTGTGTAGCCAGATGTAAACAGCTGCCTGAGTGCACAGCTCAGGGGAACCAGCAAGTCAAGTGGCAGTTCTGTTAGCTTCAAAGTCCCTTTGGAAAAGGGGGAGGGTTCATGCTCCCGAACAAAGTCTTAGCCTGGAGTTCACCGAAGGTTTTTCAGGAGATGCAGGGATCCTGGAAAGTGTATGCAAAATCTTGCGTGTTTGTGCATTGTTCTGGGGCCTGGAGGAGGGGAGAGCATCGCTTTCATTATATTCTCAAAGAAGGCCTTATTCCAGAAAATGGTTAAAAACCCAGGTGTGTCTTTGTTCCCCATCACCTTCATCTCTAGACTGAGGTTCCATGCCCACAACATCGGAGGCTTACTGAAACCCCGACCCCAATTTCGCAGTCTCTGGAGTGAGGGGTCAGGAGCAGGACAGGGAACCAAGGTTCTCTGGGCTTCTTCGTGAGATACATGAGGACCCCTGGGGAAGCAGAGGGACTGTTCCTCGGGGAGATGGTCACTGACCTCCCCCCCCCTTCCCCCAGCAGCTGTTCTGTCATTCCCTCCTGGGAATCCAGGTGTCCTGGTCTGGCCTGACCTTGTGGGCTATGGGAGATACCTCTGGGGCTCTTGCCTGGAAATGAGGGTGTCTGGGAAGCCTGGGGCGGGGGTGGCCGCAGCTCCTGGAAGATGAGCTCATACCTGAGGTAGGCAGGAACTAGGCTTACTTGCTCTCCTAAAACATGTTTCCCTGGGCAGAGCAGGTACCTGGCAGCCTCCAGGGCTCGTGCCAGAGGAAATGGGCATAGCAGCTGCGGCTGCAAGCAGAAGGCCTGGATGCATCGTGTCCTTTTTCTCTGGCTCGCTCCAATGACCAGGCCAAGGCAGAGAGTTTAAAACTGGGCAGGAGGTAGGGGAAGCCTGATCTTGTAGAAAATGAAGTGAAAGGAGCTTGGTCAGAACTAAACAAAGAAGGAAGAGGATGGCGGTAACAGCAAGGGAGATTGAGGTTAGATGACATGAAGAATGCCCTAAGGGATCAAATGTGGAAAAAATACTAAGGAGCCAGGGAAAGGGAGAAGAAATGAGAAAAACAGCCTTGTTCTTTATTATTGGAGACTTGAGCAAGGCCTCTTTCTCCTGTCCTCTCTCATTCTCTCCCTTTCTCCAGCTTGTTGCTCTGATTCTAGGGCTGAGTCACCAGAGGGGAAAGGGGGCTGGGGGGCAGCGTAAGGAGAAGTAAGGCGGGGATGGAGAGGGCTGCAGTTTCAGCTACTGCAGGAGAAGCCTCTGGGGACATGGATAATTCAGTCAGGAGGATTGGCACAGAGCTGGGATCCAGGCATCTGAGAGCTGCCCCCAACCCACCCCAGGGCTCAGAGCTGGAGTGGGCCCCTCCCAACTGGCTTCCTGGCCTAAGGAGTAAGGCATGGGGGCCCGCTGCCTGAGTGCTGGACCCATTGCACCCTCCTTGTTAACTGAAGTCTTTCCACTGGGGCTACCCCAGTGCCTCCCTGAGGTGAGGAGTCTGGGAAGTTGAATCTTACAGGCTGTTTCTCTGAGCATCACCCCACCCCAGTATCCCTCAGGGGGCCTTCTTCTCTGGGGTGAGCCAGCCTGGTGCCCTGACACCCCTGGGCCCCATTCCCCTGCCTCCTCTGATTCTACTGCTTTCTACTTGGCTGTTTCATTAGCTTTGAACTGCCCCAGGAAGAGTGATGGGGCAGGAGTGAGAAAGTGCTTCTCCAGAACTTGGAGCTCAGGGGCCTCCACAAAGGCCAGGAGGGGCTGTCTGGCTGGAGCCGAAGGATAAGGTGAAGAGGCAGCTGTTTGAAAGCCCCTGAGAGGTCATTTTATTCATCTCCCTACCTCCTGGAAGGACACCTACTCCCACCCAGCCCAGCCTGACTCCAGGAAAGAGGCAGTCCGGTCTCCTTTCTTCCTCGCTCCAAGAGCTGGGCAAAGCATCCCACTTAGCATCCCGCTTCTGGCTGCTGCTGGGAGGGTGACCTCAGTGGTGGTTTGGGAGGGATCAGCTTCTGGACTCTTTGATCTGGACCAGATCCAACAGCAGGAGCAATGTGCTCATTTGCATAGTAACTTACATTCATTTACATACCAGTAATATCTTTCCCACCCTCTGGATTTTCCCACACCTGACTGTGGCTGGAGGAAGCTGGACCCGGCCCTCTGTACACCCTCCTTCCCCCATCTACTCCCAGTCCTCTGGCCGTAGACGCATTGGATCCTGGGCTGGGAGCCAGAGGGCCTTAAAGGGCCTCTAAGCGGGCCAAGTAGGAGCTAAAAATACTCCAGGGAGGTAGGGGGTGCTCCCTGTGGAATCTCTGGGGAGGGAGGGGCCTGGGATGCGGGGCTGGGATTAGGACCCTGCCCCACCGCCCATCAATGGGCACAAGGCTGGTGCGGGGTGAGAGTGGAGAGGGTATAGGTGGTGAGGGGATTTATGTCAATCCAATTGCTGTTCATGCCCAGCTCTGCCTGCTCTGTACCACAGGAGGCAAAGAGGAGGGGTCCCTCAGGCCACTCCCTCTGAGATGAGGGAGCTGGGAAGGCGTGGCCACCCTTTTCCTCAGCCGCCTCCCTCCCACCCTGACCACTTGCGCCCGGAGAGCTGTAGGCACGGCGACACTTCCCTTGCATTGCACGCCCTAGAATGCAACGTGGGCTCTCCAGGGACCCCTTGCCCACTGAGGCCTGGACCCACCCCTTCAAGTTCATTGTAGCCAACCCCCAGCTGCCACCTCCAGCCAAATCTGAGCTCCCACCCTAGAATGACTAGCTGCCAGTGCCCCACCCCCACCTGACTGATTGCCTTAGGCCGTGGAAGTGTTACTTCTGTCTCATCCTCTGCCCCATCTAAACACCTGAACTAGTCTGCTCTGTGCCCTCTGCCTCAGGTCCCCTAACCCAGTGGGGCAGAAATTCCTGGGTGCCCGGAGCGAGGCCTGGGGGTGTGCTAGGGCCAGTCCTGGTGCCACAAGAAAGCAGAACGACAGTGCTCACGTTGGCCTCGGCTTCATAGTCAGGAGGCCCTTTTAAAGAATAAACCCACTTTTTCCCCCAACAACCCTGGAGGGTGGTGGGACAGCTGCTGTCCCATTTTACAGATGAGGCACTCACAGCTCAGAGAGGGAAAAGAAATTGTCCCTTGAGGCAGAACAAACCTAGAACCAGGCCCTTCAGCTCCAAGGCTGAGATATTTCTTTCCCACAGGCAGCAGCTCCCCTCTCGCACCTGTCCGGCTGGGGGCAGATGTCCATGGGTGGTCAGGCAGCGGACTCGCTAGGCACCCTCCCCAGCCCAGACAGAGGGTGACTAACAGGGCCTGGCTGCCACACTGGCCCCCTGCCAGCCTTTCTGCCGGAGCTCCCAGCCCTGCTCTGCTTAGAGAAGCTATACCCCTGCCCCCAGGAACCCTTCCCCAGGGTGAGGTCTGAGCTGAGGTGTGAGGTGCAGGCAGAGGTCCCCTTCCCGGCACCCCCAGGCAGCACATTCCTGACACCCAGTGGGCCGAGGCACCCAGGCCCTGGCATGCCCACTCCCTGCAGCCCTCACTCTCAGGTCCCAGGCAGGAGCTGCAGGCAGGGCTGTTGCTCTGCACATCCAGACTCTGGCAGGGGGCCTGGCACTCAAGTTCTGAGCTGGGCACCTCAGGTGACAGCATTGCTGGGGCCGGATGGAGGGGTACCTACCTAGGAGGTGCCTGCCACCCAGGAGGCTGGGTCCAGCAGGACTGAGGAGGTGGTCTTGGCGGAACGTCCAGAGGCTGCTGACAGATGATGCTGGGAGAGCAAGGGGTGGTAGAGCTGGGTTCTCAAACTGTGGTGTGAATATTTGGGATGCATGTTATTTATGCAGGTTCCAGGGCTCCACCCCCAGATTCAGTTCAGGTTGTCTGTGGTGGGCTGAGGAATTTGCCTTTTTAACAAATATCGCAGGGATTTTTGATTCTGGTGGTCCAAGAACTGTCTTTTGAGATAATATTTCAAGGCTGATCACCCGCCTTCCTCTCCTCTAGTCACCTCTCTGGTATGGGAAGGGCTGCTAGAGCCCTAAGAATCCTTGCAGGGACTTGCAGTTGGTGTCCCTAAAGATGGGTTCCAGGCAGGCTGGGACAAGGTGATTTATAGTCCTCACCCATCCCCATTCTCATGCCCACCAGCCAAGAACTCTGCCCTGGGGCCACATTGTCCAAAGTGTCAGGTACCCAGCTCCCCTGCCACCACCCCTATACCTCATATGTCTGTCTCAACATGGTAGGGAGCGGGAGAGTAGACATCGCCCAGGTCACTTAAGGGCCCTGCTGACCTCAGCTCACCCAGCTGTGGTTTAGGGTCAGTTGTCCTTTCCTGCCCACATTCTTCAGTGCCCGCCCCCAGATCTAAGTCCTCAGATGGCTTAAAGGGGTAGGACCCAGGTCTCCAAGCACCCACCCCTTCCCAACACCTCACACAACTTCTCCTCAGGCCCCTGCAAGTTGAACCCTGTGCCAGGACTCCTCCAGCCTTGCTCTCTTCCCCCCTACCTTCATCTCAGAGGCCAAGCATTCCTTC
Organism: Balaenoptera borealis; assembly: GCF_965194805.1. NCBI lineage: Eukaryota > Metazoa > Chordata > Mammalia > Artiodactyla > Balaenopteridae > Balaenoptera > Balaenoptera borealis. Next base: position 24,204,950 of record NC_138879.1, on the reverse strand, counting down.
CCAAACCCAGATCTGATTATGTCACTCAGATGCCAAAACAGTCCTTCCAAAACCCAGATCTGGCCATGTCGCTCCCTTGCTTAAAATCCCTCCATGGCTCCCTTTCGCACCCTGCCTCTTGTCCCTCCCCGTGTTTCTGGCCTCCAGCTGTACCGAGGGCCTTGCAGATCCCTGAGTCACTCTCTTGCTCATACTTCCTGGCTCTTGCACATGCCAGACCTTTGCCTACAGAGCCCCTCCTCCCCTTCTTCACATGGTAAGCCCTGGTCATCAGACTCAGGCCAGGGTCCCTTCTTCTGTGGGCCTCCCTGATTGCCCCCCACGCAGAGTCTGGGCTGGTTTGCTCCCCGCTTTCCTCTCATGAGGCACTGACCACAGGTGTCTGTCTCCTTGCCTGCCTTCCCCTACCCTGGGCACTCCTCGAGGGCAGGGGCGGGGAGCCATTCATCTCCCGACGGCAGAGCCTGGCACAGAGCAGATGCTTGGCCCATGCACGTTGAGCAGGGAGTTGTTTGAAGCGGGCTTTGGAGACTGTGAGCCCGGGTCTACCTACCTTCCTGCCCCCAGGCTCCTGGCTGGCGCCCCCCGGGACCTTGCTGTGCCTGATGGCTATACCAACCAGACCGGTGCTGTGTACCTGTGCCCACTCACTGCCCACAAGGACGACTGTGAGCGGATGGACATTGCAGAGAAAAGTGAGGAGAGGGCCTGGGAATTGGCACTGGGTCAGGAGCCTGGTGGAGGGGGTAGCACAGAGAGAATGACCGGAAGAGACAGGAGGCTCACCTGGGGAGCTTCTAGTCCCTTCTCGCCCAGCCGGGAAGAGGGGGTCCTAGAGGAGAGTGGGACCAGACGGGATTTGTGGAGCTCCGACTATGATGGGCTGGAGAAGGCGGGGAGGGAGGGCTGCCCTGCTGGAGTGGAAGATCCGGGAGGGACCAACCCCTGCCCTCTGGAGGCTCTGGACGCTGGGAGGGTGGGGTGAGGTGCCCTGGCTCATGACCCCTCTCATGCCCACAGGTGACCCTGACCATCACATTATTGAGGACATGTGGCTCGGGGTGACTGTGGCCAGCCAGGGCCCTGCAGGCAGAGTCCTGGTAAGTGGGTGCTCACCGTCGGTCCCCCCCCGCTCCAGCCCTCTCCTTCATCTCCCAGGAGCTTCGGAGGGAAGCAGAGGGCAGGAGAAGGGTCCGTTGTGCATGAGCTGGAGCCTTGCAAATGTCCATTTCTGTGGCTGTATGTCTCCACGGCATGTGTGTCCCTTCATCCTGCACTTGTAGCAGGGGGTGGGGGTGGGGAGGGTGTCTGGCGCTCTCCAAGGGCCAGCCTGGGTCCTGTCTGAATCACCCACTGCACCCCCCCCCGGGGGGGGGTGCTCACCCTTCGTAGGAATGAGCTGAGGGAACTGCGAGATGGAAAGGGCAGAGAGGGCCTCAGGCAGTGCGGCCTGGGCGCGCTCCTCCCCTCCTTCCGGGGAGGCCGGCTGGCGGAAGAGGTGCAGTCCTGCTGCCCCAGCTCACCCGGCTGGGGTTTGGGGGCCGCTCCCTGCTGTCAGCTGTCACCTCCTGCACGCATTCATCGGTGCTGGCTCCTGGGATCTCAATTTCTGAGTCCCAGATAGACAATTTATTTTTCATCTTTAAATTCATGTAACATTTACATACAGTGAATGTACAGATTTTGCTTCAGTTGCGTTTTGACAAATTATACCACTGTGTAACCAACACCCATTAAAGAAATAGCATATTTACATCATTCCAGAAAGCTCGCTCCTTTCCAGTCAACCATCACCCCCATAGCCGTCACCTTTGAACACTGTCATAAGCTCCGGGTTTGACCAGTTCACTGAAACACCCTTTCTAGTCTTTTGTTAAGGATGGTGTGGGTCCAGGTTTCCACTTAAGTCAGTTCTAGATCCTGGGTCCTTCAGCAGTTTTCTGCTCACCCATCCATTCATTCAGTCCGTTTTTGGTGAGCACGTCCTTCGTGCCCTGCACTGAGCCCGCACTACAAACTTTGTAGTGACCCGGGACAGGCTCAGGCCAGCACGAGCATGGGTTTGGCTCACAGCTGGACGGGGACACAAATGGCAAGCAAACAAGAACTAGGCCTGGTTCTGGGTTTCCCCTGGCCCCGGGCTGTTTTACAAATACCCTATTCTGATTGATTTGCCCAATAACTCTTTATGGAGCACCTCCCACGTTCAGGGAGAAGCTTCAAGAGAGGTGGCACAGCCTGATACTTAAGAGCTCAGACCCCGGAGCCCGACAGCCTTCGTTTGAATATCCCCTGCCTCTCTCTAGATGTGAGATCTTAAGCAGGTTTCTTAGTTCTCTGTGCCTCAGTTTCCTTATCTAAAATGGGGAAGATAATTATCCCTACTCCATAGGGCTGGTAGGAGGCTTAAAAGAATTAATAGGTGAAGAGCTCAGACTTGTGTCTGGCATACAGTAAGCACTCAGTAAGTGTTAGCCGCTGCTGCTATGGTTGTTGTTGTTATTCTAATATTGATCCTTTTATTAAGAGGGCAAGGTCATCAGGGGACAGCAGAGAAGCAAATTCCTAACCTGCTCTGTGTCTAGCTCCTTTTAGACCCAAGGGCCTGAACCCCACATTCCCTCATCCTTTTCCCTTTTTGTTTTGCCAAGATATCTAAGCCACTCTCAAATCCAGTACCTTCTGGTCTTCCAAAAAGTGTTCCCAGCCTTCAGAGCAGGTTTTTGAATTCTGGAAAGGCAATGCAGGTCCAGGCATCACTGTGGGAAGAAAGAAAAGCCGGGAGACCTCTTTCCACTAATCTCCTGCAAAGCCAGAGGTGCACAGGGCTGTGGAGACACTGCTCCTGAGTCCCTGCCGCGGGCTCAGCTGTGTGCGTTGGTGGGGGCTGGGGTCCCCAGGTCTGTGCCCACCGCTACACCCAGGTGTTGTGGTCGGGGTCGGAGGACCAGCGGCGCATGGTGGGCAAGTGCTATGTGAGGGGCAACGACCTGGAGCTGGACCCCGGTGATGACTGGCAGACCTACCACAACGAGATGTGCAACAGCAACACCGACTACCTGGAGACCGGCATGTGTCAGCTGGGTGCCAGCGGCGGCTTCACCCAAAATACCGTGTACTTCGGCGCTCCTGGTGCCTACAACTGGAAAGGTGGGGACCGTGGGGGAAGGGAAGAGGAGCAGAGGCCACCACCCCTGTTAGGCCCTGGGGCAGCCTGCCAGAGCCTCCACACGAGGGGGCAGAGGAGAGCATTCGTTTGCCAACGTCAGCAGCTACCTCGACCTCTGCTATTTTAAAGTGCTTACTAGGTACCAGAGGCTTTACACCTATTATCGTAATTAATCTTAAAATACGAGTATTATTATACTCATTTTACAGAAAATTGAGCCTCAGGGAGGTGAAGTAAATCACCCAAGGCCAACAGTAAGTTCTGAAACCTGTATTGGAATGCAGGTCCATCTGACTCCGGGTTAACCATTTAAAAACTTAAAAAATAAAGCACATTCCTGGTACAACTACTAAATGGTACAGTAAAATAAAGAGGAAAAGTGCCCTTCTTCTCCCCCATCTTCCTTGTCCCATTTCCCAGTGTATACGGCTAAGTGTCTTGTGGATCCTTACAGACTTATTTTAGAATGTATAGGTATCTTAACACACACACACACAAAATCACATTAAACATACTGTTCTGCTACTTCCTTTTCACATATCAATAAACTGTGGGCATCTTTTCATGTCAGTACATACAGGGCAATCTTTTGGGAGGGCTGCAGAGATTTCCTTGTATCCAAAGTCATGCTTGTATCTGCCACACCACATACTGCCTCTCAGGAGTCTGACGGCTCACACCCCCTCCACCTGCCTCTCTCCACCACATAGGCTGTAGCAACAGTGGCCCCTTTTCCCTTACTGCACCTACTATTGCAGAATCAACAGACAGAGGGAGCCCAGAATCTTGTTTTGTTTTTTTGAGTTGCAGTATAGTTGACATACAATATTTTGTTAGTTTCAGGTGTACAACATAGTGATTCAACATTTAAGTACATTATAAAATGATCACCCCTATAAGTGAAGAAACAATCTGTCCCCATACAAAGTGATTACATTATTATTGACTATATTTCTTATGCTCTATGTTACATCGCAATGATTTATTTATTTTGTCCTCTTGACCAACAGGTAGCCCAGGGCGTAGTCACAGCTCTAGGCTTGCCTGAGGCCGAGGCCTCTGCTCACCGCTAGTCTTACCTCCCACCCCTTGGTCCTTTAGAATCTTGGCAGGGCCACAGGTACTCTCCAGCAGCAGCCCTGGGGAGCAGGGTAGGGGTAGGCAGCCTGAGTTTGGGGGCAGGATTAGGAGGAGATAATGGTGTGGAGTCTGGCTTTGGTGTCTAGGGTGAGGGAAATGTCATCTAGTATCCGGGTGCCTGGATGACTGGATTCCAGCTGGACAACTAGCTCTCCATCCCTGAGCCTCACTTTTCTCATCTGCAAAATGGGGGTCATCATTTTACCTCACAGAATTGTTAAAATAAAGAGGAAGTGATTTGCAAATGGCAAAGTACTCACAAATAAAAGGGGTTATTATTATCCTTATCTGGAGGTGGGGGGCCTGGACAGAGTGGAGGAAAGGAGTGGTGACTTATACTCCTCCTCCTCAAATCCTTGTGAAGGAAACAGCTACATGATTCAGCGGAAGGACTGGGATTTATCCGAATATAGTTACAAGGACCCAGGGGACCAAGGCAACCTCTACATTGGTGAGTCCAGTTGTGGTGGCCCTTTGGGTGGAGAGGAGGAAAGGGGCTCAGTGGCCCTCTCACCTTCAGTGTCTGGTGGAAGAGTGAGGCCAGGGTGCAGTGCGACTAGCGGCATTTAGTTCAGCTAGCACACAATTATTGACCACCACCTGTATGCCCCCAAGATGCAGAGTCATGACCCTCGTGGAGCTCACGGTCCAGTGTGCAGGCAGGACTGGGGGCTGGGCATCCAAGGTCCACCTTCTTGCCCAACTTAGAATAGAGGAATAGAAGATAATAGGGGGATATTGGGAGATGGGTCCAGAGTAGAAGGGGACAAAACTTACTGGAGCCTTGATTGACCACCTTCCCCGCTTCCCAGGCTACACGATGCAGGTGGGCAGTGCCATCCTGCACCCCACGAACACCACCATTGTGACGGGTGCCCCTCGGCACCAACATGTGGGCGCTGTCTTTTTGCTGAGCCAGGAGGCAGGTGGAGACCTGCGGAGGAGGCAGGTGCTGGAGGGCAGGCAGGTGGGCGCCTATTTTGGCAGCGCCATTGCCCTGGCAGACCTGAACAATGATGGGTGAGAATCCAGGGACATTTCTCTGGGGCCAGGAGAATGGTGAGGGGGGTGGGCTTGCCCAAACCAGGGCAGAGAAATGGAGGTTTGCAATTGTGCATTTCTTTGCATGCTGTTTGCAGGGATTTGCTAGTCAATTTTGCATGTTGATTTGCAATCAGACTTTATGGGATTCTGGGTGCTTGCATGTCAATTTCATGAGGCTTGCACCTCTTCGTCTATGCCTGTCATTTGTATGGCTCTAGTGGATGTGGGCTGTTTGGGTGTGATCTGTGTCTACATGGCTTCTCCACACATGTGTTTTCTATTAGACGAGTCACAATGACACTTCCTTGTCCTTCCCACGACCTATGGCCAGAGGCGCCATTTGTAGAGTCATGTGCCCTGCCTGGCACAGTTGTGTCTGCTAAATAAGAGTTATGCTGCATGTCCCATCTCCACCTTCTTCTCTCCTGTGCAGGTGGCAGGACCTCCTGGTGGGTGCCCCCTATTACTTTGAGAGGAAAGAGGAGGTAGGGGGTGCCATTTATGTCTTCATGAACCAGGCAGGCACTTCCTTCCCGGCCCACCCCTCCCTCCTTCTTCACGGCCCCAGTCGCTCTGCCTTTGGCTTCTCCGTGGCAAGCATCGGTGACATCAACCAGGATGGATTCCAGGGTATGAGCCAACACTCCTGCCCCAGCATCCACTGACTGAGAGCCAGCTGCATACCAGGCTTGACAGGGTCCGAAGAGAAGACAGGCTGGGGCCCAGGCCTGGGGCGCTCACAGCAGTGCTGGAGACACAGCGTGCAAAGGGAGCCCCCACAGAGGCGAGCTTGGTAGACCTCCTGGAGGAGTGGACGTACCACCAGGCATCAAAGGCTGGGCTGAGTGTGCACAGTGGAGGGAAGAGAAGGGGCACAATATGAGTGTGGTACACTTGCCTGATGTGCTCAAATCTAGTAGGTGTGGGTTGTTCACATCAGAGGTGAGGCTGGAGAGGTAGTGTAGGGGTGGGGTGGACGCTTTGAAAGCCAGGCAGAAAAACTAGGGCTTTATATTTGGGTTATGGCAGAGGGGTGTCCAAAAAGATTTGGGGGCAGGGATTTGATATGATAGCTTGGTACCTTGCAAGATGATTCTGGAGGGAGATGTGGGATGGATGGATGTGGGGAGCAAGGCTGGGGGTGTTAAGATCAAGAATATAGTATATCAGGTGTGGGACGTTAAGTGCTGGGACAAGGTAGAAGTCCCAGATATAGGGGATGTCGTTAGTGCTCTGCAGGACTTGGGGACCAATCAGACCTGGTGTATCAAGGAGAGGGACAAATCAAGGGGTTGAGCCTGGTTGCCACGGGATCACCTGGCGTACCCGTAAATCATTTCTCTGACAACCTCAACTTCCCAGAACATACCTGAAAACCAAGAGGAAGGCAGAGGCGCCGCTAAAGAGACCAAACAGGTGCTAGAAACTCCAGTTAATGAAGCCCAAGCACTTACTGATAGAAGAGTTGCCCAGTTGTCACTCAGGACCTACTTACTTTTCCTTTTCTAACAAGCTTGGCTTTCTGGTTACCTAGACCTTATCAGATCAAAAGCAGAAAACTAGAAAGTTTAAGAAGACAAAACGTTTTGGATTTATTTGTGGAAATAATGGTTCGAATTAAAAAGCCTGGCCAAAAAAAAAAAAAAAAAAAAAAAAAAAAAGCCTGGCCATTTTAACAAGTAAAGTTCACTAGAGTGTTGTGATTAAAATCCCAGCCCCCACACAGAGACAGACATGGGCTTAGAGCCTCTTCTGTACTCCTTAGCTGTGTGACTTTGGGTTTCCTGAGCCTTTTTCCTCATCTATGAAGTGGGGACAGTAGTACCTACTGCCAAGAGAAAAAAAAAAAAAAAAAGTAGTACCTACTGCCAGTACTCTTGTGAGGATTGGATGAGATGAGTGCTTGATAACTGCGTGGCAGAGTCACCAATGGGGAACACCTGCTTCTGTGACCCTGCTGGTAAATGTCATTAGAAGAACCAGGTGTCTGGGGGGGCGGTTGGTGGGGGAGAAGGAACGCACTGCAATAAGGGAAAACAAACAACAGCCAGTGGTCAGAAATCTGGGGTTGAGGCCTGCCAGAGACTTTAACTTGCTGTGTGACTTTGGGTAAGTCACTTCCCTCTCCTGGGCCTAATTTCCCTCATATAAAAGAGGCAATTGGGCACCCAATGGTCCCAGTTTTAATCCTGAGCCACAGAGCTCTGTTCCCTGATGCTCTGAGCACTGTCTGACAGGGAGGTCAATGCCACGCTGGACTCTGTGGCCTGGAGCACAGGGTTGGGGAACTGTGGGGCCCATAGTACACGGGGTGACCCTGTACCGTCTCTCTTCCCCAGACGTTGCCGTGGGAGCCCCTTTTGAGGGCTTGGGCAAAGTGTACATCTACCACGGCAGCTCCAGGGGGCTCCTCAGACAGCCCCAGCAGGTATGGATGGACAGGGATGGAGGGGCCCTTCCTCCTTTCCCTCATCCACTCCTCCCTATTCCCCCTGGGCCCCACTCCCTGGAGCCTACCCCAGAGCCTGTCCCCACCACTTCCCTCTGCCTCCAGGTAATACACGGAGAGAAGCTGGGACTGCCTGGCTTGGCCACCTTTGGCTACTCCCTGAGTGGGCAGATGGATGTGGATGAGAACTTCTACCCAGACCTGCTGGTGGGGAGCCTGTCAGACCACATCGTGCTGCTGCGGTGAGCCAGGGCAACAGTGGATGGGGGCCTTTCTCTCCACCATCCCTGTCTGCGTGGAGCCCCAGCTCTGTCCACCTTCAGCGTCATGTCCATGCAAACCTGAGCCCCGACCCCAGCCTGGCCTGGGACAGGCCAGAGGCATTGACGTCTGTGGGTTTTCTATGCAGGGCCCGGCCTGTCATCAACATCCTCCACAGGACCTTGGTGGCCAGGCCATCTGTACTGGACCCTGCACTCTGCACAGCCGCCTCCTGGTGAGACCCTCAGGCCCCTGCCCACCCATTCCTCCTGATGTATGGGAAGACTCTCCCAAAACCCTCCCCTGGCAACTCCTGATATCCCACCATTAAAGGGTTGATTCTTGGGTAAGCATGGCCCTCCCTACTCAACCTCATTAAAAAGCAAAACTCCTTGCAGGAGGTAATGGGTGAATTGGGGGTGGGGGCAATAGGGCACGGTGGTTGGGAGTGGGAGCTCTGGACGGCCTGGTTCAAATTCCAGCTATGCCCATTGCAATGGTGGGGATGGGCTCTGGGGAGTGAGATCCTGGAAGAGGAGGGAAGAGAAAGACACTTAAGTGATGGGATGTGGGGAAGGAGAGAGAGCCACCTTGAGCAAATTAATCTCTCTGAATCTCAGATTCCTTGCCCATAAAACAAAGTTAATAACCAATTCACAGGGCTGCTGTGATAATCAAATGAGATAATATACAAATAGCCCTTAGCATGGCTCTCTATAAACCCTAAGTGCTCAAAAAATGTTAGTTGCTAAGATGGTTACAATAATGATGGTGCTGACCCCAAGGTCTGTGTGTGAATGAGGGTCCTGGATCAGAAGGCAGGGGGAGACAGGGCAGGGAAGCGGGGGGCGGGGTGGGGAAGGAGATCTGGACTGGGGATCCTGCCCAAGACTGGGCTGGGCCAACAACTGACTAATGACTTCAGGCAACTCCTTCTGCTCTCAGGGCCTCCGTTTCCTCATTGGTGCCCTCTAACCCTGTTTTCTATGGCTCTGATGAGAGTGGGGAGGGAAGGGGCCAGGGACACCCCAGCCCAACCCTGTGGACTCCCCAGTTTTGTCCCTGCCTTTTTCCTGAAGGGCCCTGTTCCCCCTTGCCCAGGAAAGGGGGTGAAAGCCAGGGCCTGGATATCTGGGTCCCACTGTGACCAGACCCTCCTCCATGTCCCCCACCCTCAACAGTGTGCAGGTAGAGCTGTGCTTTGCTTACAACCAGAGTGCCGGGGACCCCAACTACAGGCGGAACATCAGTGAGTGCTGGGCTGCAGGGCGAGGGGGAGGGCATGCTCACCTGGTCACTTGCTGACCACACTGTGCACCTGCAGCCCTGGCCTACACTCTGGAGGCCGATCGGGACCGCCGCCCACCCCGGCTCCGCTTTGCACGCAGTCAGTCAGCTATCTTCCATGGCTTCTTCTCCATGCCCGAGATGCGCTGCCAGACGCTGGAGCTGCTCCTGATGGTGAGGGAGGGGCGAGGGGTGGCACATGGGCTCCATGGTCCCAGGAAGAGGTAGCCAGAGTCCCCAAGGTCAAGGGTGAGGGAGTGAGGTCTCCCCAGAGACAGAGGTGGCAGGTCGGCCTGGAAGGCCATAGGTAAGTAGAGGGTACAGTGCACAGCACCCAGCCCATGGTAGAGGGGAGAGAGAGACCCTCGGAGTGCGGATGGGGGCCACAGTGAGGGTGTGAAATTCTTGCCTCAGCTCACCTCTGGGGAAAAGGCATCCGTTAGTAGGGGCAGGCTCAGGCTCTCTCTGGGACATCAGGGTGAGAAGGGAGAACTCAACCTGGGAACCCCAGGGATGAAGGGAAGCTCAACTCTCCCCCAAGAGGGATCCCTGGAGAGGAGGAGCCCCACCTTCTCACTTGTGGGTCAGGGTGGTACCAGTGGGGTCAATTTGGTGATCAGACGGGAGGGGGTTCAGCCTTAGAGGGGGTTTTCAGGGTTGAGGCGGGGTGGGGGCCTTCAGCTCCTCCCTAGGGGTTCAGGATGGTGTGAGGATTCAACTTGGTTTGGAGGGCAGTGCAGAGCTGGGTTCAGCTCACCTTCCTTTCCCAGGACAACGTCCGTGACAAACTCCGACCCATCATCATCTCCATGAACTACTCTTTACCTTTGCGGATGCCTGAGCGCCCCCGACTGGGGCTTCGGTCTCTGGACGCCTACCCGGTCCTCAACCAGGCACAGGCTCTGGAGAACCACACGGAGGTGGGTGGGGCCGAAGGACAGGGGCCCGGAGAGCTATGGGGCGAGAGGGCGCTGTGGGTGGTGGTCCCTCCACGCCTCCGACCACCCCCAGGTCCAGTTCCAGAAGGAGTGCGGGCCGGACAACAAGTGCGATAGCAACTTGCAGATGCGGGCGGCCTTCGTGTCTGAGCTGGGGCAGCGGCTGAGCAGGTGCGCTCTGGACCGCGGGGATTGGCCAAGGGTGGGGCGGACTTCACAGGCTTTGGGGAATTGAGGGGCGGGGCCCTATTGGTCTGGAAGAGGGGAGAGAACTGGTAAGATCTGAGGGGAGGGGTCTCAGAGAGAGGCGAGCCGGAGAGGAGGGACCTTAATTAGCGAGGTGGGAGCTGATAAGACTGGCTGGCCTTCCCTGGCCAGAAAAGGGGCTTTATTCTGGGGGGCGGGGCCTAACAGGTCTGGGGCGGGCCCGGAGGCGGGGCTTTGGGCTCAGCCCGGGGCTCCTCCCCTCTCAGGCTCCAGTACAATAGAGACTTCCGAAAACTGCTGCTGAGTATCTACCTGACCAACACCCCGAGCCGGGAGCGGGCTGGGGAAGACGCCCACGAGGCGCTGCTCACCCTGGCGGTGCCTCCCGCCCTGCTGCTGTCCTCAGTGCGCCCCGTGAGTGCCTTCCGCCCTCTCGGAGCCCAATCACGGCTCCACCATGTATATGCATCCTTCATACATGTCGTGTACATGTGTTGTCATTTGCCATGTGTTCCCCCCCCTCCCCAACTCCTGTAGGCTGGGCTTCCTCAGGTGCCTGCAGCGTCTCTGCTGCTAGGGGAACTCGGTTCTCAGGCCTCTAGGGCTTCAGGCCCTGTACCACAGGAGAGGGGCGGGACAAGCCCTAGTCTGACCACCCAGATCTGATTTGTCTTCTTTCTTCAGGCTGGAGCCTGCCAAGCCAACGAGACCATCGTTTGCGAGCTGGGGAACCCCTTCAAACGGAACGAGAAGGTGAGCGCCGACCACACCCTTCCCAGGTGTGGGGTCCCAGGCTACTCCTCTGATGAGTTCCGTATCTTCACTCTGCCTGCCTGCTTCCCAGGCTTCCTTGAAGCAAAGAGCCAGAGTGGAGGAGGGGGGGATACAGTAGGGGGTGGGGAGAGACCCAGAGACAGAAAAATGGGGCCACTAGGGAGCTATGCACAAAGCTAGAGGAGGTGGAGGTGAAGGTGAGGAAACCGATTTTGCTGAGCACCTACTATGTGCGAGGCCCTGACCCCAAGGCTGTGCTTCGTTTATATGATATAATTCTCACAACCTTCTGAGGAGGTAGATGCTGATTTACAGAAAGGAAACATGGGCTTAGAAAATTTCAGTGATTGCTCAAGGTCATGTGACTCAAAAGTAGCAGAGCTGTTACTAACAGAAGAGAATGGGAAAAGGGAAACAGATGAGGCTAGGAAAGTGGAAGAGTGGAGACAGGTGGCAGTGGGAGACCACACCCTGAATGGGAGGAGGAGGCCAGAGAACCAACTCCTTAGCGTAGCATTCAGCCCCTCGCTTCCCCATGGCATCACCCCTGCCTGGCCCCAAACGCCCCTCTCTGCCTCCCTCACTGTCATGGCAGATGGAGCTGCTCATCGCCTTCGAGGTCACTGGGGTGACCCTGCACACAAGGGAACTCCAGGCACAGCTGCAGCTCTCCACGTGAGTGACCTCGAGAAGCCAGTCTATGTCAAGGTTGAGATGTCCTGGGCCCCCCCACCCCAGCCTCAGCTGACACATTCCTCCCCTACCCTCTGTATTCTTTCCCCAGGTCAAGTCACCAGGATGACCTGTCACCCATGACCCTGACTCTGCTGGTGGACTACACGCTCCAGGCCTCGCTCAGCATGTGGGTACCACTCCCCCCAACCCCAACCTGCTGGGCCTGAGCTAGGGTCTCCCCTCCCTAAGGTGTCTCTCAAGCTCCTCTGAGACACCTCTCTTGGCTTAGAATCCTTAGGCCAAGACATAACAACATCACTATCATTATTGTTACTATTATTATTATTCTCCTTGCAAAGCAGGTAGCAGTGGAGGAATCAGAAACTCTGGGGCTAAGGTGTTGGTGTGGCCCTACCATTTCATGAGAGCTTGTTGTGCTAAGGATTTTTTTTTTTAAACATCCTTATTGGAGTATAATTGCTTTACAATGGTGTGTTAGTTTCTGCTTTATAACAAAGTGAATCAGCTATACATACACATATATCTCCATATCTCTTCCCTCTTGCTTCTCCCTCCCTCCCACCCTCCCTATCCCACCCCTCTAGGTGGTCACAAAGCACCGAGCTGATCTCCCTGTGCTATGCGGCTGCTTCCCACTAGCTGTTTTACGTTTGGTAGTGTATATATGTCCATGCCACTCTCTCACTTTGTCCCAGCTTACCCTTCCCCCTCCCCGTATCCTCAAGTCCATTCTCTAGTAGGTCTGTGTCTTTATTCTGGTCTTGTCCCTAGGTTCTTCATGACCATTTTTTTTTTTTTTTAGATTCCATATATATGTGTTAGCATATGGTATTTGTTTTTCTCTTTCTGACTTACTTCACTCTGTATGACAGACTCTAGGGGAAGCAACCTAAGTGTCCATCAACAGATGAATGGATAAAGAAGATGTGGCACATATATACAATGCTAAGGATTTTATATACATCATCTCATTGTCTTCTCACAACAGCCCCATTATATAGTGACCCTGCTTAACAGATTAACCCCACTTTACAGATGAAGAAACTGAGGCTCAGAGAGGATAAATAACTTGCTTGAGGCCATACAGCTAGTAAATGCTAGAGCTGGGGTTTATCTCAGGTCTGCCTGATATCAGAGGAGTTGTAGTTAATCTTGGTGCCCCCCCCCGCAAGGGCCCCTCCCATCCCCTGTGACTCCAGCATCTTTCTTACCCCTAGGGTGAGTCACCGGCTACAAAGCTTCTTTGGGGGGACAGTGATGGGCGAGTCTGGCATGAAAACTGTGGAGGATGTGGGAAGCCCTCTCAAGTATGAGTTCCAGGTAAGGGGACATCTGGGTCCAGGGTCTGAGGGTGTGAGGGTGGGGGCTGGTGAGATGGAGGTGGTTTTCCAGGAGACAGTGGCCATGACACCCCTTGTACCCACAGGTGGGCCCAGTGGGGGAAGGGCTGGCAGCCCTTGGTACCCTGGTCCTGGGGCTGGAGTGGCCCTATGAAGTCAGCAATGGCAAGTGGCTGCTGTACCCCACGGAGATCACGGTCCACGGCAATGGGTCGTGGCACTGCCGGCCACCTGGAGACCTTGTCAACCCTCTCAACCTCACCCTCTCTGTAAGGACACCAGGGGAAGCGTTCACTTGCATCTCATTTCCTTTGCAAGCTGCAGGGCAGAAAGGCCAGCGTCTTCCTCTCCCTCCCCTCCTACATCTCTGGGACCTGCCCCTCCACCTGCCCTTTCGTCCTCTCCTCACCTTTGATCCTCCCTCCAACAAATCGCCTCTTCCCCCTTCAGGTTCCTGGGGACAGGCCGCCATCTCCACAACGCAGGCGGCGACAGCTGGACCCCGGGGGAGGCCAGGGCCCCCTGCCTGTCACTCTGGCTGCCGCCAAAAAAGCCAAGTCTGAGATCCAGCTGGTGAGTGACCAGGGCAAGGTTGGAGGGGATTGTGCCCACCCATCACAGGGTGGGTGGGCACCTGGGGACACACGAAGCAAGGGAGATAGGTGCTACGCTCCAGGAGAACCCAGTCTGAGGAGGTGATGTGGCCCCTGCCTTCAGGAGCCTCCAGTCAGGGGGAGGGACTCATCTGCTGCCCTCAGAGGGACCCCGCTGCCCTTGCCTTGTGTTGGGGAGCAGCCAGTACGGTGGACTAAAGGAAGAAATACTGATTCTGTTCCCAGGAGCCCCCACCTGTTGGGGGTGATATAGCTGCTCAAAGATTTGTTCATTAGGGCTGGGAATGGGGAGAGGCAAGATGAAGATGGGGTGCAGGGCGCCCTCTGTCACAAGGGAGAGGGGAGCAGGCCTGGGCAGCAAGTTGAGGTCTAGCTGGGTAGAGAGGGAGGAGTGGCCTTCCAAGTAGAGGGAGCCGGCAGGAGCAAAGGCTCAGCGTGGGAAGGCATTGGAAAGGTGGCGTTTGGGATTGGGCCCCATTTACACGAACAACGATCAGATTTCCCGTTCTCCCTGTCGCTGGCATCTATGTATGCTTGGCCCAAAGAATGTGCCTTAAACACATAAGTGCAGTGTGCATGAGTGAAGGGATTAGGGCAGGCCCCTTCAGGTCAGCCATGGGTGGGACAAAGCCAGGGGCGAAGCCTGAAGAATCTAGAGACCCAGACTGTCTCGTGTTCTGTGTTCCCTGCCCACCTCAGAGCTGTGGCAGTGACCACACCCGCTGTGTGTGGCTGGAGTGCCAGATTCCTGATGCCCCCGTCATCACCAACGTGACAGTGCAGGCACGAGTGTGGAACAGCACCTTCATCGAGGTCAGTGCCGGGGTCTGGAGGTCTCCACTACCACCCACCCGGGCAGGGAGAGCAACAGGGAGAGGATGAGGCCAGAGTGCATGTGTGTGCCCGAGTGTGTGTCAGTGACTGCATGGAGATTGATACATGCTGGGTTGTGCACCTGTTACTGTGTGCTGTGTCAGTGTTAGTCTGTGCATCTGTGTGGGGGATATGACATAATTTTGTCTCTAGCCAAGATGACCTTCTCTCACATGTCCATTATTCTGTCACGTGTCCATTACTTTCCCATCTCCCTGCTTTAGCCCATGCTGTTCCTTCCCGCTGGATGCCAGCTCCCCTCTGTTATCTCTGCATGTAAACTTCTGTTCAGGCTTCACAGTCTCCCTCAGAGACCACCAGCGAGGTCTTTTCTGACTTTTCCAGCTGAAAATGACCTCTCCCCTCTGGACACCCACAGAACTTTCTCAGAAACCACGCATGCCACTTACCATGCTCTGCTCTGGGTTGCAGTGCCAGCCATCTCGTGCCACCTAGACCAAACTTTTTCTGTAAATGACTAGATTAAACATCTTTTCAGCTCTGTGGGCCACGTGCTTTCTGTTGCAACTACTCAGTTCTGCATAGTAGCACAAAGCTGCCACAGACAATACATAGATGAATGGGCGTGTCTATGTGCCAGAAATACTTTATTTACAAAAGCAGGTCATGGGCCAGATTTAGCCCACAGGCCGGACCTAGACTGTGACCTTCATTGTCTCTGCTGTCCCCAGCATCCAGCACAGGACCTGATGCACAGATGAATGAATGACGTGTGTTCGTGTGTGGAGGAGAGGCCTGGTGTCAGGTCCTTTTGGGTGCTGCTTAAGGATAGGGGGATGGTGTCCTGGGGGTTGTTGTTGACCCTGAGGGAGGGTCAGGAGAGAGGCTCAGAGCGGCTTCAGCTGCTTCTTTTGACCCATCCTTCCTCCCTCCAGGATTACAAAGACTTTGACCGAGTCAGGGTAGCCAGCTGGGCCACCCTGTTCCTGCGAACCAGCGTCCCCACCATCAACATGGAGAACAAGACGGTGCGGGTGAGTGATCGTGCTAAGGAGACAGCAGCGCCTGGCCAGGGCATGGGAGAACAGGGCATCTTTTCAGAGCACGTTCACACGCTTTAGCTATGTGGTCTCAATCTTGGCAGCACATTGGAATCCTCTGGAGGACTTCTGGTGTCTGGACTACACCCCTGATCAATGAAATCTGAGTCTGTGGAGGTGGGACCCCAGTGTTGGTATGTTAAAAAGTACCCCCTAGTGATTCTACTGTGCAGCCAGGGTTGAGAACCTCTGCTTGAGCTCATTTGATCTGCACGACATCTCTGTGAAGATGTTCCATCTCTGTGGAAACTTGAAAAGAAAGTTCCCAAACTTGATTCTGAGTTACATACGGAAGAATAAATATGACAAAATTGCTAATAATTTGTTATGAAAAGGATATAAGTGGAGATATGAAGGGGATAGGTATAGGAGGTGAATGAAGTTTTGGTTAAATACATTATGGTACATTTCCTAAAATAAATTAAGGTAGTATAGGAAGGACCAGAAAGATCAATGGAACAGGATAGAAATTTACTTTATTATACAGATGGCATTTTTAATCAGGAGAAAAAGGTAAACAAGTAGTATTGGGAGAATACATTTGGAAAGTAAAGGCAAACCCCTGCCTCACACCATAAACAAAAACACATTTGAGTTAGATTAAATATTTAAATATAGGAAATAAAATCTATTATACCAGAAGAAAATTCAGGAAATAATTTAATAATAAGCTTTAATTATGGAGAAAGGGAGTTATTTTATTAAACCCAGAAGTCACAAAGGAAAAATTTGACAAATTAGACTATATGAAATTTTATTTTATTTTTTATTTTTTAAATTTTTATTGGAGTATAGTTGATTTACAATGTTGTATTAGTTTCAGGTGTACAGCAAAGTGAATCAGTTATAAGAGACTATATGAAATTTTAAATCTGTGTACAGCAAAAGAGATGGTAAGGAAACTAAAAAGGCAAATGATATATTGCTTTTTTAAAAAGTTTATTGCATACATGACAAAGTATTGATAGACATATTTTTAATATGTAAAGATAAAGGGCAGCATAGAGATAAACAGGCAGTGTACATAGAGTGAAATACCAATGTTCAATTCAATAGTAAAGAAATCAAAATAATAGCAATAAGATTTTTTTCCTATCATATTAGAAAATATTAAAAAGAATAATGCTGTCCGGTGCTGATGAGGTAGAAGGAAATGCTATTGATTGGAATATAAATTGATGGATTCTTTTTGGAGATGAATTTATCAATATCTATTGAATTTTTAATTGCACATTTCCTTTGATCCTGCACATGATAATATATCTTAAGGAGCTAATAGGACAAGTTTGCAAACATAAATATATGGGGATATTTTTAAAGCATTGTTTATAATGCCATAAGATAGGAAACAATCTAAATGTCTTTCAGTAGGAGATTGGTTCAATAAATTATGGTACATTTCCTACAATGACTATGCAGTCATCAGAAGAGATTAGGTTGATCTTTATTAATTGACATCGAAAGATAATGAAAAAGGTCGCAGAAGAGTGGGTAGAGTACACACAGATCCCATTTATGTGGAAGAAAAAATATATATGTTTAACACATACGTTTAAAAATATGGAAAGAGGACTTCCCTGGCGGTCCAGTGGTTAAGACTCCACGCTTCCAGTGCAGGGGGCGCAGGTTCAGTCCCTGATCGGGGAACTAAGATCCCACATGCTGCACAGCACGGCCAAAAAAAAAAAAAAAATATGTATATATATATATGGAAAGAGATTCAACAAAATGTTGAAGATAGCTTTTTCTATGGAGTAAAATTACTGGGAACCTTTAATTTTCTTCATGTCATCTTTTAAAAAAAATAATCAAAATAACTTTTTAAGAAATAATAATAATGTAGCGTCAGAAAAAATATTTTTCTATATATAAATGTATATTTAAAATATATGAAATAACTTCATATTATAAAACATATATAATAATATATATATTATATATATATATATCTTCATTGTAGGGGAAGAAAAAAATTGTACTATAGGCTATGCACTCTTTGTTTTTTTGTAAATATTTATGGAGTGTTGCTGTGTACCAGGTATTGCTCAAAGCAGTTTACTCATATTAAACACATTTAATCCTCTCCAGCAACCTATGCTGATGTAGGTATTATTAGCATAATCCGCATTTTACAGATGAACAACAGAGAGGTTAAGTGACTTGCCCAAGGTCACACAACTAGTGAATAACACAGCTAGGGCTTGAACCCAGGTAGTCTGGCTCCAGAACCCATGCTTTTGGTTTTACTTTTGGTTCTCTACTGTATTATGAGGTAGGCATTATGATCCCCTTATCAGAGAGCATGAAATGGAGATTCAGAGAGGTGAAATTACTTGTCCAAGGTCCCACAGCTTGTGAAGGATGGAGCTGGTACCCAAGCCCAGATGTGTGGGTCGCAAACACAGACTCCAGGCTGCCTCCCAGATCTGAGGCTGCTCCTGTGGAGAAAGGGGAGGATGGAGGAATCTGCGGCTGTCAGTGGGTGGGCAGGGGCTTTTCCAGTCCCTGAGTGCCCCCTACTGGCAGTAGATCAAAAAGCAGGGTCCTGCGCAGATGTACTAGAGAATGAACTTGAGGACACCGGGAGGGGGAAGGGTAAGCTGGGACAAAGTGAGAGAGTGGCATGGACATATATACACTACCAAACGTAAAACAGATAGCTAGTGGGAAGCAGCCGCATAGCACAGGGAGATCAGCTCGGTGCTTTGTGACCACCTAGTGGGGTGGGATAGGGAGGGTGGGAGGGAGGGAGACACAAGAGGGAAGAGATATGGGGATATATGTATATGTATAGCTGATTCACTTTGTTGTAAAGCAGAAACTAACACACCATTGTAAAGCAATTATAGTCCAATAAAGATGTTTAAAATAAATAAATAAATAAAAATTTGAAAATAAATAAATAAATATGTACAACTAAAAAAAAAAAAAAATAGCAGGGTCCTGGGTCCAGCTGGAACAGCAGGGATGAGCTCTGGGCCTAAGGGCATGGATACAAGGCTGAGCCCCTTCTCACCCCCTCCAGTTCTCCGTGGACATTGACTCTGACCTGGTGGAGGAGCTGCCAGCCGAGATCGAGCTGTGGCTGGTGCTTGTGGCTGTGAGTGCCGGACTGCTGCTGCTGGGGCTGATCATCCTCTTGCTGTGGAAGGTTAGGACACCCAGCCCGCCACTGGGATGCCCACTCTGGGACCTCCTGCCAGCAGACCCTCACCAACTCTCCCTTCATCTCAGTCCTCACTTCCATCTCACCCCCCATCCCCCAAGTCCCCCCTACCTCTTCCCAGCTCCCAGTCGCACGCCCTGCCCCATCCTCATCTCACCCAGGATGCTCCTGCCTGGGTTAATGGGGGGACCTGCAAGCCAGAAAGGGGAACCAGGAGCTCTGGCTCCTGCTACATCACCAAGCTGGGGCTGGGACCCAGGCATCCGGGCTCCCCAGCCCTAAGCCCCAGTTCATGAGTGCTGCTGGCAAGGACCCCCCAACCCCCCCTGATGGCCCCTCCCCACCTCCTCCCCTCCGCAGTGCGGCTTCTTCAAGCGAGCCCGCACTCGGGCCCTGTACGAAGCTAAGAGGCAGAAGGCGGAGATGAAGAGCCAGCCATCAGAGACAGAGAGGCTGACGGACGACTACTGAGCGGGGCAGCCCCCGCCCCTGGTCCGCCTGGGTAACGCGGCCTCCGGGCCCCTTCCCCCAAGCCCCCAGCTGGCTGGGGCCTCTGACTCTGTCCTATCTGCTCCTCTTCCTTTATGGGCCCTCTCTGCACTTCACTCTGTCCCCAGCACCACCACAAAGAACAGGCCACTCTGTCGGCCTCCTTCTCCGTACCCTGGGAGAGCTCGGGGTGTCTGCTCTCACCAGCCTCCCCACTGAGCCCCTCAAGGACTTGGGACCCCCAAGAGGGAACCATAAAACCCTCCCTGTGCCCCCTCTGCTTTCTGGGGATTGGAAAAGGGTCAAGGCCAAGGCTAGGCCCCATCTTTGTAGGCCACAAGACAAACTTCAGAGTGATTCCACACCCCCATGCCCACCTCTAGAGAAGGAGGGGACTAGTAGAGTCCTTCTTCTGGGAACCAGCCCTTTTCCTCTTGGGAGCCCCCTGGGGTGACAAACTGACCCCTCCCGACACTGTGGTCAGGGTAGATCAGCACCCCTCCTAGCCATTCCGTCAGCAGTCTCAGCGACTGCCCCTCTGTCTCCATCTGCCTCTCCCTCTCCTCTCTGCCTTCCTCAGCTCCTCCTTCCTCTGGGGCCTGGGATGGGGAACCTTGCCCTCCCTGTCTCAGCGCAGGGAGATGGCATTGTGTTTGGGTAGGGGTCCTGGCTTTGAGGACCTCCGGGTGGGGAAGGAAGGGGCTGGGCACATCTTCCCACTGGCGCAAAAGCTGGATGCTAAGGGCCTTTCTCTTCTCCCCTTCTCCAGTGTGACTTCTTTAAGCGGACCCGCTATTACCGGATCATGCCCAAGTACCACGGGGTGCGGATCCGGGAGGAGGAGCGCTACCCACCTCCAGGGAGCACCCCGCCCACCAAGAAGCACTGGGTGACCAGCTGGCAGACTCGGGACCGATACTACTGACATCCTCCCTGATCCCACCCCTGCTCCCCTAGTGTCCCCTTCTTCTATTTATCATAAGTTATGCCCTGACAGTCCACAGGGGCTACTGCCTTTGGCTGGCACCAGCAGGCTCGGGCACACACACCTCTTCAAGTGTATGCACGTGCCGTCCGGCCATGGCCTTCTCCCCGAAGGAGGGCTGGGGCCGTGGAACTTGCATTGCTGAGCACCACAGCCCTGTGCCCTGGACACATATGAGCACATATGGGTCCCACTGCTTGTGGAGTGTGCTTGTGCACCCCAGATGGTGCATGGACATGCGTGTCCCAGCCTCTGCCTGTGCCATAACCAAGCCAAAGGGCCTCCACCAGAGCCAGGAGGAAGAGGCCCCCAATGTGGTGACACCTTCTCTGTTCACACTGGACCCATCGTGAGCCATAGTCACTGGATTGACTCTGTCCTCAAGATGAAAACTACTGACAGGCCCCCGGTGCAGCTCCCAGTACCCATGCCAGAGAGTCGGAGCCTGCCTAAGGTTGTCCAAGGGGGTGTTCACAGGACCTGGCATGCTCAGACCCAAGAGCGGAAGGAACTAGAAGGAAGGTCCCCAGGATGGCTTTCTTTCATGAATCGTTGTGAAACCTCTGTCCTCAGCCATGGCCATTCCATGCACTGGCAGGAAATTCAGCCCTAAGAAGCAAAGATGGACACAGTGCTAGACAGGCAGGACACACTGTGCTGGGACTGCCCTGGGAGCACGATGGAATCCTCAACAGAAGAGGGGACTGGTCCTGGGCCAAGGAGATGTTGGAAGGATACAGAGCAGATACCACTTTTCACCCACATTACCATCCTGGCCTGGAGGGACCCCCACAAGATCACAGAGGGAGCGA
Source organism: Balaenoptera borealis (assembly GCF_965194805.1). Taxonomy (NCBI): domain Eukaryota; kingdom Metazoa; phylum Chordata; class Mammalia; order Artiodactyla; family Balaenopteridae; genus Balaenoptera; species Balaenoptera borealis. The sequence continues at coordinate 24,183,645 of NC_138879.1, read as the reverse complement.
CACTTGAATGTAGAACAGGGAGGGAGCCCCATGATGCCACATCAGCCAGACCCCACTCTGCCCCCACTGACCATGGGTTGGAGACCTAGAAGTGGAGCTCTTGGCTGCCCTTGGCTTTCAGAGCCAGGTTAGCTCTGCCTTCTCCCCTGTGGCCCATTCTAGAAGTTGAGGCTGGTTCCAGAAAACCTCTCCTGACCCCTGCCTATTGGCAGGCCCCCCCCCAACCCCTCCCCACTTCCATGGTACTGTAGCAGGGGAGCTCCCTCCCCCTCCTCGTGCCTTCTTTGTATATAGGCTTCTCACGGCAGCCAGTAAAGAGCTCCCAGTTCGTACACGCTGCATCTGCCTCCATCCACCCCCATGCCTCACCAATGCCATTTGGTCTGACGGATCATGCTACCTAGCTGACCCCCAGGTGGACAAAGCCAGGTGCAGGGCTCTTAGAGGTTGGGAGGGTGAAACTCTATGGTGGAGATACCTGCTCCTGTTCTCAGGGGTGTCCCAGTCTAAGGGATGGTCATGGTCACATAACTGAGATCCAGAACATGAGATGAGAGAAAAGACCTGAGTAGACTGGATGGAATCCAAATGGCTTCTTGGTGGACAGTGCGCCGGGCCTGGGGAAGAGGTGGTGGTGTGCAGGGTCTGGAAGAGGCAGGAAGCTACTCTGCTGTAGAAGCAGGTAGTCCCGGGTAGTGGTGGAGCGAGGCTGGGTGCACGGGTGGAGAGCCGAGAGCCCTCATCTGGTGGCTAAATTCAGACAAGAACCTGCTTTACTGCCTCAGGTTCCCCACAGCCAGCCCTAGGCACCATGATGAGTCAATCAGAAGGTGGACCAGTGACCCAAGCCCGGAAAAACTGAAAGGTCATAGTATCCATGTCCTAGCCTCTGGGCAGGAGTACCTGGAGCCCTAGTCTGCGGCAGTTCCTCCAGACGTGCTTCTGTCCTGAGTCCACAGCCACAGCACTGGGTCAAGCTCTCCGCTGCCTCCTCTGCGCTAAGGTTGTCCTAAATTGTGGCACAGGTCCTTCTGTTAATTGTCCCTAAGGCGGTGACCTTTGGCAAGAAAGAAGGCCGGAAATTACTACCCAGAGAAGCCTAGAGACTAATCTTCAGTTCAGCTACTCAGAGCCCTCAGACCCAGCCGCTGTCTCGGTCTCCTCCTGACGTGTCTGCCTTCCTGTGCCAGCTGTCTGCCCTCCCCACTCTCTACCTGAGCCCACCCCCTCACTTTCTGTGCTGGGATTTGTCACTGATTGACAGTGAAATGTCCAATTCCTCCAGGAAAACCCCAGCCCCTACCCAGAGCTCTCAGAACCAGTAACCGGAGACCTCAGTTTGTTTTCCAGAATCTGGGTTATTCACTAGGCCAGGAATAATACACGTGTGGGCTGCCAAAGCCCAGCTCAGGTTGAGCAGAGTTCCGTGCAGCTCGGTCCAGTCCTTTGCAACCACTTCCTGCTGAAGAAAGAAGGGGGATCTCCACATCCCTCTGGCCAGCTTCACAGGCCCAGCCCCCCACCTCCTGTGAGCACCTGTTTGGATAAGAACACACCGTCTGTCTCACACACACAGTTGTGAGAATAAGCAGTCATTTTTCAGGACTGGTGCAGCTACCCTTTCATGAAAGAAACATACTGGCAGAGATACAGCAATGTCCACTTTATAGAAAAGGACCCTTTATAATGCCAAGCTTCTTGAGCTCCTTGGAGCTGCAGCACCTCCGAACAGTTTCAGAAGAGGGTCTTGGCTTTTATATCAGTAAAAGAACTCATAAGGGCATTCTCTTCTCTGGTCACAGGGCTGGATTGCATTTCCTGGGCCCTCCTGGTTGGATGAGGCCATGTGAGGCCATTCCAGCCAACGAGTTGTCTGCCAGAGGGAACGGAATCAATTCTGGGCTGAGACAGTTAATTGCTGGGTGAGACTCTCCCAGTTCTGCTTCTCCTAACTCTGCTGCTGTGGAAGCCTGTGTTGAGATAAAGCTTTGTCAGTCTGAGTCCTTGAGAGCCCCCCACCAACCCACGTTGTACATTTAGTGGGAAATTTGGGAATTTGGGGGGTTTTGTTACCTCCCATCACCTAACCTAGCTTGACACCACACCACACCACTCCCATTACTACCCTTCAGCAATCTCTGCAGGAGGAATTTAATCCAAGCTCAGAGCCCCATTATGGAAGTCCAGCTCTAAGGGGACAATCATGGGAAATCTCTTTCTGTCGCTTACATGTAGCCTCAGAGGTCATGGCCTTTTCCTTGCTACATTAATTTTGATAATAATAGTAATAGCTGTTATTTATTAATTATTTACTGTGTGCCAGGCACAGGGCTTGGCTTTTTACATATAGTATTTCATACACTCTTCTGGGCAACTTGAAGACTGAACTCACCAACATCGTCAATGACCTAATTGCTAGCCTGAGGGATGTTCAGTGGTCCTCCCTGATACCTCTGTGGCCTGTCTTCCCGGTGACCTCAACTTCTTTTTTCTCCTTCTTTTCCGTTCAATGTGCTGGGTGCTGTGCCTGGTGCTGGAGACAGAGTGCTGAATAAGACCAATACAGCCCTGCCCTCGTGGAGCTTAAAGTCTAGTTGGGGAGACAGATGAGTCAGCAGATGATTACCACTTGGTGTGATAAGAGCTAAAATAGTGCTAGATCAGGAGGCCTAAGGAACTTTTGGAGGGAGCCCATAACCCAGCCTGGGGGGTCAGGGGCCTGAAGAATGGGTAGGTGAAAGTGAGAAGAAAGCATGATCCATGGGTAAGAGACAGCATTTGCAACAGTGGGGAGATTGGAGGCTGGTTCAAGGCAGTAGATAAGTATGGCTGGGAGTTGAGCAGGGGAATGTGGAGAGATGAGGCTGGAGAGTTAAGCCAAATCAGATCATGTGAGAGCTAGAAAGGCTCCAGTAAGAAGTGGAGAGCCATCAAAAGGCTGTGAGCAAGAGAAGTAACACCTTCAGATTTGCAGTTGAAAATGATCCCTGAACCTCTTTCCTCATCTATAAAATGGGGATAATAGTAGCACAGTAGAGCTGTCTGGAGAATTAAATGAGATGATGCATGCAAACAGTGCCTGGCACATAGGTTATTATTCATTCAGCTAAGAGAGTCCCTTCCATTGTGAAGCCTTGCACATAGCTCTGCATTGGCTGTAATTGCATTCTGTTATAACTATTTAATTATTTACTTATGCAGCTCTCTCTCAAACTGAGAAATGAAATAATCAAGGGAAAAGATCATGTCCCAATCCTGTCTATGTTTCCCGTTCCCAGCGTATAAGCCTAGCACCTATTAGGCACATGGTGAGTGCCAGCCAAGGACTGAAGGGTGAAAAACACCTCAAAGGGGCAAGTGGGAGGGGTGGGGGGAACAGGACTTACCGCGTTCGACCACAAGAGGGCGCGCTATGTTCCCATGGGAGAGCCGGGCTGCTGGGCAAGGGTGTGCTCTCGGCCTCCAGCACAAATCACCTTCAAGGACCTTTCTCTAAGGAAGCCCAGTGCGGAAAAGGTTGCTTTCTCAGGTCAAATGAGTAGGGAGTAATAAAATAAAAGTGTTCTGAAAAGTTCATTGTTAGTTAGGGGGTTGGGTGTTTTTTAACTGGAAAAGCAAAATGCCGCCTTTTCCTGAGCTCTTGGATATTTGTGGAAGTGGGTGGGTTGCACGTCTATATGAGGGATTAGCGTGGGCTTGCATCCCGAACCCGGAGTTAGCAAACATTCACAGTCTGAGTCACTCATCAGGACTGGAAACCCACCAGACCCCTGAGGGAGAGCAGGTGTGTGGAATTCGGGACAGGTGAATCAGACCCCTTTGGGAGGAAAGGAATGCGTTCAAAGCTACCCGGACAATCTCAGGGAAGGCAAGTGAAGGAGATTCAGGGAGGGAGCGGGGAAAGGAAGGAGTGTAAGAGGAAAGGGAATGACGGGCCTCTGGGGAGCAGAGGCAGGGGTTAACCCGGGCTAGGCCGGGAGGAGGAAAGCGCGTGGTGACGCCCGGGAGGCGGGCCCTCGGCGCGGCCTCTTGAAAACACCAGGCCTCTCAGGGTAAACAACGGGTTAAGGGGGCGGGCCCAGGGGCAGCCACGTGCCGGGGCGAGAGACTACTGGCTCTCCGGGAGTTGTTTGTGAGCCGCCATTGGCAACGTCGGGGCGCCGCGACGAGCCGATTGGCCGGGATTCGGAGCCCCGCCAGGACAGGGGTGGGGAGTAGGCGGCAGCTGCGACGCTGGGCCCGCCTGGGCCGAACGGAGCGCCAGCGCTGCCCGCGCGGGGACCGGAGCCCGAGCCGGAGGCGCGGCCGCTGCCGCCATGCGCTGGGTCCGCGCGCTGCTGAAGAATGCGTCCCTGGCAGGGGCGCCCAAGTACATCGAGCACTTCAGCAAGTTCTCCCCGTCCCCGCTCTCCATGAAGCAGTTTCTGGACTTCGGTACGAGTGGGCAGGAGGCGGCTGGCAGCGAGGGCCCGCGGGGGGTGGGGGTGGAGTGAAGGAGTCCTGGCCATTAAGGATTAACACGGAGGGTAAGGGAGGCCGAGTGACATGGAAGGTTTGCTTGCAGGGGTCCAGACAGGAAAGGGTTAACGGGGAGGAAGGGGCCGGCCGCCGGGCTTGAAAGGGTTAAGGGCACCGTGACTGAAGAGACTGAGCTGTTAGCGGGAAGGGGGGGGCACTGAGAAGGAAGGGTCCAAGATGTCTTCCCGGGCTTTGTGAGGGGTCTTGGAGAGGAAGGGGCAGTGAGGCGGTGATGTTGGAGCAGGAGGGTGTAAGCAGGCACTAAAGGGTTACTGGGGGTTGTCCTGGCGACTCTAAAAGTGAAAGTCAGAGAGGAAATGAGGAGGATGCTGGTGGGAGTGACAAGGCAGCCCTGGGAGGTGTAGCCATCTGGAAGGAGACCTGCGCAGGGGTGGACGTGGAGGGGTCGGTTGGGGGAGGGGGCTCTTTCAGATGAGTCAACAGGAGAGAGGCCCTGGCCGGTACACCTCCGCCCTCTGAAGGAGCTGGCCCCCAGCTGTCCTAGAGGGCAAGGACACTTGCAGATCAAATCTGCTGTGGCCTGGCCATCTTACCCCAGCCGGGCAGGGGTCCGGGGCACCATGAGATGGAGTTAGGTAGCTTGTACCCATCCTTGGCTGCCCCCTGGGTTCCTGGGCCAGGGTCGCCTACCATCAGTGTTCTGGGGGTGGCAAGGCTGTGCCAACGTGGGGACTGAAAGAGGCATTGTGTGGACCCTGTCTGTTCACACGGAATTTCTATGGTGCCAGCTGGGGATTAAGAGGGGTTGCCCAGGTCTCTCAAGAGTCAAGGAGACAGAGCCTGGCTTAGGTTACAGCTTTGTCACTGATGGGACAGGGCGGGGAGGTGGCAGCCAGGACACAGAGCACCTGTTCCCCAAGACTTGTCCACCTGCCCCCCTCCCTGTTTGAGCTCCCCCCATGTAGGAAAGCCTCCTGAGCCCACTCCCAGCCCCCAGCATCTGTCCGGTCCAGACTGGACCACAGTTGACAGAACTGTCACAGCAGGGAGGAGCCCACAGTAGAGTTTGGTCCCCCACTTGGAGTTCAGTGAGGGAAATAGACCTTCAGAAGGATGGTGACATGCACTGGATGACAGTTGAAAGCAGAACCTGGACTTAGAACCCAGGTCTCCTGACTCTAGACCATGGCCTCATTCAGTCCTCTACTCCCTCTTCATTTTCAAGCCAGACCAAGGATCAGAGTATTTGGGCCCCGGTTCTCAGGCCCTGTCTACCTCACAGGTGGGCGGGCATTAACGTAGGGGCAGCTCTACAATGGGCATAAAGACCAGCTGGGCCAGAGATGACGCCGGGACCCTGCAGCTGCGGTGGTCCGAGTATAGCTCCCCTCAGCCAGGGGGAGCTCATCCCAAGGTAGGGATGGATTTCCCAGGCCCTTCTGCTCACCTGGATCAACCCCCCCAAAGTGAGTGTCTACTAGGAAGGAAAGAAGGAGAAGAAGTGAGATAACTTGGGCTGGAGGCAGCTCCCAGTGGGCCCAGGGTGGCCCTTTTCCCTGTGGTTGAAGGCAAGCAGGGTTCAGCTGGGGGTGGGGAGAGGATGCAACCTCCCTAAGGGTTAGGCTGGGTGGTGTGGCGGTCAGTGCAGGGGTCAGGAAAGGCTCCTTGTCCCATGCCTCCATCTCTTCTCTTCTGAACCCTCAGGAAATGAAGGATTTAGTGACCTGACCCCGCCCCCCCCCCCCCCCAAGATGTCCTCTGGCTCCAGTGCTTTGTAACTCTGTGAGCTCACCCTTCCCTCTCCCACCAGGGTCCAGCAATGCCTGTGAGAAAACCTCATTCACCTTCCTCAGGCAGGAGTTGCCTGTGCGCCTGGCCAACATCATGAAAGAGATCAACCTGCTTCCCGACCGGGTGCTGAGCACACCCTCGGTGCAGCTGGTACAGAGCTGGTGAGACCCCTGAATAGGTCCCCGCACCTCCCACCCCATTGTCAGATGCCCCCTGCTCCCAGGAACCTTGAGGGAGGTGGGGAAAGAGGAGAGGCACAGGGACTCCGAGAGGTAGGGGAGTTCCTAGGGTCAAGTGGGAATCCTAGGCCAGAGCAGGGACTCAGATCAAGCTCATAGCCTCCATGTCTATAGGACAGCCCTCTACTCACCACCCTCCATTCTCTGGAAACACAGGATCCGCCTAGGAAATCATCATTTTCACAGCCAAAAACCCAAATCAGGCTAATGTCAGCATTTGCCACCAGCCCTGGTCCTGAAAATCTAGCACCTGTTGGATAGTATTTACCTGAAGCAACTTTGTGGGAAGCAGAAACAGGAAGAAGCTAATCTTCAAATTATATAATCCAAACAAGTCAGCGTGTTTTGGATGTTGGAAAACACTCGAATAGACACAAAGATGGCACAGTACCAACTCCAAAGAGCTTTGGACGGGCAAAGACCAAAAGTTTATTGCACAGAGCAGCAGTAGCAGAGAGAAATCCTCAGTAAAGTTTACTCAAAAATTCTGTCCAGGGATAAGTAACTGAATGACATTAGCCAGAGGCCAGTCACATGAAGAAGGAACAAGAATTTGCTCTGTAACTGGGTATGTAAATGCGTAATCATGGTTGATCTTCAGTGGCATGTGTGCAGAAATCTTTTGCCCTTGCTTCTGGCTGTGGCAGGTGTGGTATGGCTGTGGTTTCCTTTTGGATTCGCGACAACCACACCTACTTCGAGCCCAGTGCCCTGTTAGGTTAAAGAAACAGTAGCAGCAGCTGCCCTCAGGGAGCCTGTGATCTCACGGGGAGAGTAGAAGAGGGCAAACTAAGAGCTACATAGTGGCAGGAGCAGTAAGCTGCTGAAAAGTTAGTTTTATTTAAATTAAAAGCAAAGTATTATTTTAAAATAACATTGATTGGGTTTTTTCCCCTCGTTGCAGAAGTATGACATGTTCACTTTGACATTTGGAGAACACAGAAAAGTAGATAAAAGGGAATGCCAACTACCCTCCACCCCTTAACCAAACACTGTTAAGGTTTCGTAAGTGCCCTTTATTGATGCCCTTCCAGCTTTTTTCTATGCATGAATATGCATATGCATGACTTACCCTAATTAAATGAGGATAAGGTAAGGAAGGACCAGGCACACGATCTATGCACAGTGAATTTCAGTTGAATCAGAAAGTTGTGCGGAAGTTGAAATGGACGCAGAGAGGAGGTGACGTGTCACTGGGCCTTACAGGGTGCCTAACTGAACCCTGACCTAGAAGGGAGGGAAGGGCATTCCAGGCCAAAGGAACTGCTTGTGCAAAGGTGCAGAGGCCAGAGAGGGCCCGGCTAGGGCATCTGAGCGCTCACTTTGTGGATATAGTGCTGTTAGTGCAAGCGGTGAAGGTGGATGGGGGGACAGAGGGCAGAGCCTGATTTGCATGTAGCCCAACAAGGTCACCCCTCGCTGGGCCCTGTCCCTTAGAGGTCCAAGACCTCTGAGCCAACCGGCATTTCCTGCCATCAGGCAGTGTGGAGGGCATGGGGAGGGACAGAAGGTGCCATCTGTTCTCCCCAGCCCTCCTCCAGATCTTTCCAGCTGAGTGACCTGACCGCCTCTCCAGCTGGTCCCTGACTCCAGGACAAGGCTTCTCAGGCCCCTCCCTGGACACCGTGTTCCTAGAAGAGTCAGGGGATGTGGGGAGGGAGGGCAGGGAGCTGCTGAACTGCCCGTGATGCCCCCGAAGCCCACAGAGTCCCTTCCTGAAACTCAGTTACACGTGTGGGGGGCTTGGCCTGACGTTATTCTTCCCTCAAAGCTGGGAAGTAATGTCCGGCAACAGCAGGAGGGAGTGAAGTTAGACAAAAGGGAATACTTCCCAGTGGATGACTCGCTTAGAGGGGAGCAGGCCAAGGTATTGCTAGAGTGTGCTGACGCACTGAAGAGACCGCCTGCTGAGATTGTTTCGAGAATGGGCATCAGCTGCAGCAAGAGAGACTGTGGTCTGAGGGAAGGAAGGACTCTCTGAGGCGGCTGCCTGTGAGAGAGGGCAGAGCTCCCTATCCAGGGGAACCCCCTTGCCAGCTTGGATGATGGAGGCGCTGGAGGTGGGTAGAGTTTGCAGGAGAGGACGGGGACGACCTATCAGAGAGCCTGGCAAGAGGCTCACTAGCCTCAGAGTCTGATGAGTGAGGAGCAAAACCTCCCCTTTGGAAATGGACAAGCCCTGTGCACCTGCTATCAGTAGGAGCAGAGGTAATAGTTAATCTGTGGCAACAGCTAATGGAGTTTCTATTCAGCTGGGGAAAGGTTCCAGACAGGAATCACTGTGGGCAAGTGGAGAATTCCTGGCTCTAAACAAACCTGATGTATTATTTCAACCGGACAGACTTGGTGTTGTGGGAACTTGTTTTGGAAGTGACTGGAAGGTAGAGGAAAGCCCTGGGTGTGGCGCCGGCATGTCTGACTCTGAGGCTTGGCTTTGCTGCTTGCTAGACACTTAATGTTTGGCCAACCACACGGCCCCTCTGAGCCTCGGCTTCCTCATCTGTAAAATGGGGATCCGTTCTGTTTCTAAGGGTCAGGTGCCACTGCTGGATGTGAAAGTACACGGAACTCTCTAAGCGTGCGTGATGTCTGCGAGCTTCTGGCAACAGCACCTCCAGGACAAAGATGATGTGCTGTGGCAGAGGTTCTCTTCACAGTGTAGTAATAATAATGATGACGATGACAGAAGCAGACCTGCCTGGAGGGCCTGCTGGCCATCAGGAGCTGTTCTAAGCGTGTCCACGTATTAATTCATTTAACTTCACAACAACCTGATGAAGTAGGCCTTGTTATTATCCCCATTTTGTAGATGAGGAAACTGAGGTTCAGAGAGATTAAGAAACTTGTCTGAGCTCATTCAGGTAATAAGTGGTATTCCACTGGGATTCCAGCCCAGGCTGTGTGATCTGGAGGCTGCGTTCTTGAAGGGAAAGGAAAGAACCGCACTCTGGGACAGTGACCAGGAGTCAGAGATTTCTAAGCTCACAGAGCAAGTTAGTGGGAAAGTAGATTTTCTTTACAGAGATTGTTTGATGGCTAGTATTGTGGGGGCACAGAGCGGTAACCTTGCCTCCTCTCAGGAGAGAAAGACAGCCTGAGGAAGGGCGTGGAGTCGGTGGGGATGTACTTCGAGAAAATGGAGGGTTGAGTGATAGTTGCAGACTAGAATCAAATGACAGCGAGTCACTCCTGTCACCAGTAGAGCCTTTGCAGGGGTGTAAGGAAGAGGGTGGCAGGGGGTATCACCAGCACCTTCTTATGAACTTCCCTTGCATCAGCAAGGTATGTAGACCGCAAACCCAGTCCTTGTCCTTGAAAAGAATGACCACCTCACAGGTTCCGGGCACCCAGGGCCAAACCCTGCCATTGAATCCCTCAGCCACCACTTATGTAATCAGAGTGGAGACCGGGCACCAGCATCATCTCCTCTAATCCGCACCTGCTGCTACGAAGCCCACTTCACACGCGGGAACCTGAGTGGCACCGCCAGCAATGGGACCCAGGTCGGCCTGGCTCAGGGCCGTACCCACCACCCCTCCACAAGCAGCTTCCAGATAGATGGAGGACACATCTGCCCCCTCTCCCCTCCTCACAGGGCCTTTGCCTTGTTCACACCCCTGGTCCCCAGTGGCTGTGGACACTAGTACGTGGTGCACACACACCCGCAGGCGCCCAGACTCACACTTGCTTACTACTCCTCTGCGCCCACGCAAGGCTGCACACGCCTCCTCCCCAGCTGCCGGGCACTCATTCCGACACCCACGCTCGCTCACACACACACACACACACGCACACACACACACACACACACAGACACACACGCACACACACACACACGCTGTCTCGCTCCCTCCTCTCCCTGTATTCCACTCCTCCCACCTCCTAAGTCCAGGGCTCTGGAATGGCTAGAAAGCCCCAGAAGGCAGGGTTTGGGGCTTCCACAGTACCTCGGTGGAGGGGAGGGGAAGGAAGCTCCAGATCTCACCCAGGAAGTCCTGGGCGGCCTTGCTTACTGTTGAGGTCGGCAGGCCAGGCCTTCCCTAGGGCGTCACATTGGCCCCACTGCCTGCTCTGCCAGGCCCAGGGCAGGTTGCGCATCTGTCATTGCACCACTGGTCCAGACCGCCTGTGTCTAAGCCCAGCTCTTTCTCTGGCCCTCGGGGGTGGGCAGCCCAGGAGCCAGCATCACTCCCTCCCCAGCGTCTTTCCCTTTTTAGGACCAAGATCTGGCCCAAGGGTGAGGTCTAGTCTGCCAGGCCCTTGGGGGGCTTCAGGCCAGGGTCAAGGTTCCCCTGGGACAATCTTTGTCATCCTCTCCTCTTCCTTCCAAGAGCACACTCAGGACAACTCCCCTGAAGGAATGGCCCTGCGAGAGAGGCAGGTAGGGATTCTAAACCCTGCTTCACAGTCAGGAGACTGAGGCCTGAGGCTGCAGCTCTCCCCAGAGCCCTGCGGGCGGGAGCTGCTCATTGCCAGTCCAGCCTGGTGCCCTTTGTTCTGCTTCACTGGCCACGTGACAGCGCCCTCTATGGTTCATTAAGCAGCCACAGAGGGGTGGGGCCAGCAGCGAGAGCTCTCATCCTACCCTTGCCCCCGCTCCTGGCCAAGCTGGTCGGGCCCCTAGCTCTCTCTGCTTGCCTCCAGGGTCTTGGGAAGGGGTTCCAGGGCCCCCACCCCTCAGCTGGTCTCCTCCCTCTCCTCTCTCTGCCTGTCCCCACCATTGCATACTTGCAGGTCCTCCTCCCAAATCCCCCCTCCCTCTAAGAATCACATGAGCATGAAGCTTTCTCCTGGGTATGGTCAAGGAATGAGGGATTTGGAGTAACACAGGCCTGTGAGAGAGGATCCCAGCTCTGCATGTTAACTTCCTCATCTGTAAAATGGGTCTAGCGGTAGCACCCTCACCCCCCCGTCACAGGGTCATTGTGGAGGTTAAAGTAGGGGAACACAGAGCAGAGCCCTGGCACAAGGCCGGCGCCAGTAAATGCTGGGCCGCCTTCACCATCAGCATCACTGTTAGGACCGGTGTAGACAGTGAGCACTTGGCCATGTGGTGTAGACTTGGAATCAGACAGACCTGGGTTGGAATCCCAGTGCGAATGCTTACTGTGTGGCCTGGCGCATATTACCTGCCCTCTCTGAGCTGGTTTCCTTGTCTGAAAAAGGGGGGAAATGCCACATGCTCACGAAGGCTGCTGGGAGATGAGAGACCCTGTGTAGACTCTGAGCTCTAACGGTCACTGGGTAAGTGTCGTCTGTTCTTATTCTCCAGGGAGCCCGAGGTGAGGCTGAAGGAGGGCCGCTCTGACTGTCTGCCGGGGCTGCGGGGACAGTGAGGGGGCACTGAGGGGGAGCTGATCTCCTCTGCCCTCTCGGCTCCTCCTACCAGTGACTCTGCCACCTCTTGCCAGGCGTTGTGCTGGGCCCAGGGTGGGGAGGGCAGGCAGGAGCAGCGGGGCAAGGACGGCCCCAGTCCTGCCATCAGTGGCTGTCCAGAGCGTGACAGATTCAAACATGGCGTGATTCAGAGTCTTCGCCCAGTACAACCAGGAGGTGTGTGTCATGCGCCACCTGGGGACTCAGAGGGTGCACTCAGCCGTGGACAGTGTCTGAACCACTGTTCGAAACAAGAGCAAACATTTAGAGAGTGCTCACTGTTTGCTAGGCGCTCTGTTAATTATCACGTTTAATTCTCACCAAAAAGCCGTGATAGCAGTAGGTACAAAACCCTCCCTTTCCTGATGAGGAAACTCAGGCCCAGAGAGGTTCCATGACTTACCCAGAGCCACGCAGCTCCAAGTGGAAAAACCCAGCCTGGAACTCGGCAGAGCCAGCTTCACAGCTAGCTCTTTTACCCTCTTCTCTACTGGGTTAAGCAAGAGAGGGAAGAGTAGCGGTTAGTGGGTGAAGGGGGCAGGGCGTTCCAGGCAGAGGGAACCGCAGGCCCCACGGGCTGGGCATTTTGAGCAGCCAGCACTGTATAGTGGCAGGAGCGCTGGAGGCCGGTCTTCACTATGCTACCTCCCAGCTGTGGAACTGCTTCAGGCCTCAGTTGAGGAGACTGTGAAACGGGGCTAATTACTGCCGTTCTTACCTGTCAAGGTCAAAGCACTGTGTACCTGGGAATGCTTCTGACTGTGGTGGGGGCCTCTTCTGGAGAGACTGTTAGGCCCCGGGGGCCCTCCCCCCCCCCCCCCCCAGAGCTCTCGGTGGCCCCTCCTTCCTGCCGGCTGGAAGTGTTTCTGCCGGAGAGAGGCTCAGCTCTCTGCCTTCCCCAGGACAATGGGCTGTTGCGGGCTGAGGTGTTAGCAGGGAAGCAGTGGCGTCCTGCCTCGCAGTAGGGGCGGGGGCACAGTGGCTCCAGGTTGGCACCATCTGGGCAGCCCGGGTCCCTTCAGGCTCTCCGTGGGCTCCAGCCCTACCCAGTGTCAGAGCTGGGCATGCCCACCCCACCCCGAGTCCTTCCCACCCACCATTTAAAATCCAGTTCCCTAGGAGATTGCACAGCTCCTGGTGCCTGGAGTCGGGAGTATGAGGCTGTCGTCTTCCTCCCTGAACCCCTGCTCTGTGAGAGCTCTGGGCTGGCCACTCTGCCACCTGTGCCCGTGGGATGCAGCAACAACCCTGCGGGACAAACACTAAGATCTGCTTCCACGACGGGCCCTGGGGAGCTAAGTGCCTTGCCCCAGCCTGCTCTCACTGCTGGTCTCGGGCAAGGCCTCCTCCCCGGTCTGGGCCTCAGTCTTCTAATCCTGGAGACCTGTGGGTAGGGTGGTTACCAACTCCCTTTGAGGACTGCTATTCTAGGATATCAAGCAAAGGCGCTCTAGGTACCAACAAATTAGAGACTTTCTTGCATAACTCGCGGCATCGTTGGGGAGACTCACGTACGGAGGGAGCAGAGTGAGAGCATTTTTGACGCAGCTTGTGAACCCACGCGGCCCAGCTCTGGGCGGTGCCCACTGGAGGCACAGGACGGAAGTAGGGTCAGCAGAGTCGGGTGTGCCGGGGCCCGGCCTGGGGCTGAGGCGTCCCCCGCCCCCTCCCGCACACAGGTATGTCCAGAGTCTCCTGGACATCATGGAGTTCCTGGACAAGGACCCTGAGGACCATCGGACCCTGAGCCAGTGAGTGAGGCCTTGGCTGGGGGCGGGAGGGCAGGTGTGGGCCACAGCCCCGGGGGCAGAAATGCCAGCAGGATGAAGGAAATGCCCCCGCCCTCAGGGGTCTCCAGTCTGAGGGGGCAGACAGCCCCCGATCCTTGGTGTGCCCTGAGTCTGACAGGGGGACCCAGGCCCTGCCCCTGTGGAGCTCCCAGGCTGTCAGGCAGGCAGTGGGAGATTTGGGGTGGGCTTCCAGAGGAGTGGGCTGGGGAGAGTCGAGTGGGCGAAGGCACCGTGGAGAGAAGCGGGGAGAGTCTGAGGGTGTCCCAGGGCTGGGGCGAGGTGAGGGCCAACATCTACCCCCATCGCAGGTTCAGCGACGCCCTGGTCACCATCCGGAACCGCCACAATGACGTGGTGCCCACCATGGCGCAGGGCGTGCTGGAGTACAAGGACGCCTACGGCGACGACCCCGTCTCCAACCAGAACATCCAGTACTTCCTGGACCGCTTCTACCTCAGCCGCATCTCCATCCGCATGCTCATCAACCAGCACAGTGAGCGGGCGCAGGGCCATTCACTGTTCAGATGTTTACAGAATGCAACACTGTGTCGCCTCTTTACGTGGTATTCATAAAAGTCTCGTTATGTTAGGACACAGGTTGTTGTCCAGTGTTTCTTACTCCAGGAGTATTAACTATGATTGTTGAGAAATCGTAGCCAGTCATTAATTACACAAGAAGGTAAAAGTTATTTTTAAATGTATAGCAAAAGAGAAGAATAAATATAATGTAGAATGTATGGGGATGAAACTTCTGAGAAGAATGCTTCAGGCCTACAAAGGTCCAAGACTGGCCTGAGCCAGGGTTGGAGGGGCCAGGGGTCAGGGGAGAGAGGGTAGGAGGGTGGGGAGGGGGTGCAGCGTTAGGGTCAGAAGTGTTAGAAGTAGGGGTGGAGCGCTGGAGAACGGGGGGGAAGAGGGAGCGCTGGGGTTGTGTGGCCCCGCTAACCGCGCCCTCCCTTCCCACCCGCAGCCCTGATCTTTGACGGCAGCACCAACCCAGCCCACCCCAAACACATCGGCAGCATCGACCCCAACTGCAGCGTCTCTGAGGTGGTGAAAGGTGAGCTGTCCCCACCATGCCTGGCCCACAGAGGAGCCCCAGTGACCCCCCAATCTTACCTGGCCAGACGGTGACCCATTCCCCAGTGGGTGAGGGCCACGTCCCCATGAGTTCAGTGTTGGTGAAGCCCAGTGTTGGTGCCAAGAGGACTGCCTGCTGGGGGGAGGTCACCCCATTCCCTGATGACCCCTCTCTTCTCTCAGATGCCTACGACATGGCCAAGCTCCTGTGTGACAAGTATTACATGGCCTCACCTGACCTGGAGATCCAGGAGATCAATGGTGAGGGAGTGAGGCTGTGTGTCTGCCTGTCTGTCTGTCTAAGGGCTGGGCACATGGGAGAGGAAAGTGAGGTGGGACTCAGGAAATGAACTGTTACCTGGATGAGGGAGAAGCAGAGCTATTATTGTATTATTATTATTATTATTATTAATTTATCTGGTAAATATTTATTAAGCAGTAAACACAACAGGCAAGGTCCCCGTTCCCACGGAGCTTACATTCTCCGTACTGGGGAGGTTGGGGAATGGGACCTTTAACCAATGAACAAATAACAAACAAGATAATTTCAGGTCATGATAAGTGACAGGAAGGAAACACAATGGGGTAACATGACAGAGATGGATAGGAGCAGTGTATTAGATGGGATATCAGTTTGGCTGTCTTCCCAAAATCCAAAAACTGGTTTAATTTGAGAGAGAGATTTCCCTCTCCCCAGCCCCTAGGGTAGAATGGTTAAAGCTGGCCACCCACCCTCATGTCTTAGCTCCAGCCTGGAGAAGGGGAAAGAGGATGTGGAAGGCAGGGCCCAAGAGCTGAACATAGCACTTTCCTAAGTCTCCCAGCTGCAAGGGAGGCTGGGAATTTAGTCTCTAGCTGGGTAGCCATGTGCTAGTCAAAACTTTGGGGGAGAGAGGCGTCTATTACTAAAAGAAGAAAGGGAATGACGGATACAAGAGGATGGCTACAAGGGTCCTACTTTGGATGGGGTAGTCGAGGACCAGAAGGACCAGTGTGGTGGGGTTAGGAGATTAAAGGGGTGATGGGTGGGAGAGAGGCTAGGCATGCAGGGCCAGTGGACCACAGACAGGAGCTGGGATTTTGAGAGCAGCAGAAAGCCACTGGAGGTTTGAAGCACGGTGATGAAAGGATCTGAGTAATATTCTAAAGATATTTAGAGGGGACTTCCCTGGCGGCGCAATGGTTAAGACTCCGTGCTCCCAATGCAGGGGGCCCAGGTTCGATCCCTGGTCAGGGAACTAGATCCCACATGCATGCCGCAACTAAGAGTTCACATGCCACAACTAAGGAGCCGGTGAGCCGCAACTAAGGAGCCCACCTGCCACAACTAAGACCCAGTGCAATCAAATAAATATTAAAGAAAAAAAAAAAAGATATTTAGAGGTTGGAGGAGGCAGGAGAGGACACAGGAAGACCAGTTAGGAGGTCATTGCGGGTTCAGGCAAGGGGAAGGGAAGGCAGCAGAGAGGAAAAGAAGGGGGTGAACTGGATAAATACCTTGAAGGTGGAGGAGTGAGGAGGATCAGGGCCTCTACCCTCCCCTCCACCCACCTGATCCTCAGCCACCCTGGCCTGTGGGCCAGAAACCTGAGGTGTTCATGCCTCTGTGCCTGGAAGTCGCACTGCCCACCACATCCTAGTCTTTCCTTAAGACCCGGTTCAAGTCCACCTCCTCTGAAAAGCCTTCCCGGACCTCCCAGGAAGAGTTAGGCACCGCCTGCCCCAAGCGTACCTCTAAATTGCACTGTTTGAATTACTTGGCAGAAACCAAAGGGCAGAGACAGGCCGCTTTACTTCAGGATCCCTGGGGTCAAGCCCAGGGCCTAGCACACAGCTCTGGGTACAGCACCTAATGTGAAAGTCAGTTGTGCGTTTCTCTGTCTAGACTTGAATTTCTGAGAGGGTAGGATTGAATTTTATTCAACTTTATGTCTCCACTGCCCAGCACAGGGCCTGAGTTTCCTTCATTCATTGATCCACTGCACATTTATTGAGCTTCTGCTACATACAAAGCTCTGTGCCAGGCACCAGGAAGAGACACTCAGTCTCTAAAACCAAGAAAACTCTCCAGGATAGAGTGATTCTTGGGAAGTAGCATGCTCGTGTCAAAATAACCTGGGCAGCCCCCTCCCCTCTCCCCTGGGTGAAAAAGCTCTACAGGGGATTCTGGTATCAAGGTGAATGCTAGTAGGCTACATTTAGGATAGACAGATATTATTTGGGTGGATGAATGATGGATAGATGGGTAGATAAACAGGGGATGAATGGAAGGATGGATCTGTACTTTGAATGAATGGATAGATGGGAAAGATAGATGTTTGAACAGATGCATAGATTGAGGGACAATTCGATGGTTGGATGGACATTGAATGGGTAGATAGAGGAACGAATAGATATTGAATGGATATGATTGATGAATGGATGGATGGCTGGACGGACAGACAGATACTGTATAATGGATGGATATTATACGGAGAGATAGATGGATGAATGGACACTGAATGGATGGATAGATGGATGAACGAATGAGCAGATGGATGGACGATGGATGGACAATCGATGGTGGTTGAGTGCTGGGTGCTGGATGCTGGTGAATGAATGCTGAATGGTGACCTCTTGACAATTTCCTGATCTTTGGTTTGGACTTCCCTGGCAGCATCCAACTCCAAACAGCCAATTCACATGGTCTATGTCCCCTCCCACCTCTACCACATGCTTTTTGAACTCTTCAAGGTGAGGAGGCTGGGGGATGGTCCTTTGTTGGGGGGTGGGAGTGGTGAGGTCTAGGTTGCTCTCACTGTGTCTTACCCCTTTTCCACCACAGAATGCCATGCGAGCGACTGTGGAAAGCCATGAATCCAGCCTCACTCTCCCACCTCTCAAGGTCATGGTGGCCTTGGGCGAGGAAGATCTTTCCATCAAAGTAAGTGACCCTTGACTTTGGGGGCCAGAGAGCAGTGGTGTGGAGACTTCCCTCCTGCCGGGAGATGGGTTAAGGGAAGCCCCTGGGGGTGAGGAAGATCTGAGAAGATCAGGGGTGGGGTGTGGAGAAAACTGAGGTCTGGAGACACCCTGACATGTCCCATGTCCCCCAGATGAGTGACCAAGGTGGGGGTGTTCCCTTGAGGAAGATTGAGCGACTCTTCAGCTACATGTACTCCACGGCCCCCACGCCTCAGCTTGGCACCGGGGGAACCCCACTGGTGAGATGGCTTCACTCTGGTTCCCCGCACTGGCCTCCTGAAGAATGCCTGTTGGTCTTCTGGTCTCCTTATCAAATTGTCACTCTTGCCCATCTCTCGCTTCCCTACCTCCCATGATCCCTCCGTCCTTGTGTGGCCGTGTGTGAGTCTGCGTCTGGGCCTCCCTGCTCCTCCTGTCTCTCCCCAGCCTGTACCTACCTACCTATCTGTGGGTGTCTGTCTGTCACTGTTCCTCAACTCTCCCTTCCCCTCTCTCTCTCCACAAGTAACTACCTCTCTCTTGGAGTTGTTCAGCTCACCAACACCTCCCTGTCCATCACCAGCAGAGTAGGCGGAGCTGGGTGTGCGAAATTGAGACAAAGAGGTGCCCCGTGACCTGCCCAGACCCCTGGCTACCAGTCTCGAGCCCCCCTCCCTGCCCTGCTTACTGCTCCCCACCCGCCCCATGCTCCGCAGCCTTCCTCCCTCTGCCAGACCGATTTCCTTTATCCCACAGTCCCCATCTTGCCTCAGAGCTGTCCCTTTCTCATGTCCCCTCCCCACCCCAGTTCTGGGAGTCCCCCTGCACGACCCCAGCCTGGCCCTTCTCACTCAGCACATCAGTCCCTGCAGTTCCAGGAAGCCCAGGGCCAGTGTCTCATCACGCTCCCTTCTCACCCCCTTGCAGGCTGGCTTCGGGTATGGGCTCCCCATTTCCCGCCTCTATGCCAAGTACTTCCAGGGGGACCTGCAGCTCTTCTCCATGGAGGGCTTTGGGACTGACGCTGTCATCTATCTCAAGGTGAGGGCCCCTGCCTGCAGAGTCTGGCTGGGGGAGTTTGCTGATAGGTCGGGCCTGTTATTAGGTTTCTTTTCCATCCCTCCAGTCTTTTCCTGATTCCAGACTGAGAATCAGAGCAAAGCTATAGTTCCCAGCCACCAGGCACTTCTAAGTTGGCAGGCAATTTCAGGGAGTCTGTGGTTTGCATGAGTAAGACCCTGTTCTGGGAACCGTTGACTTGCTAGACTCAGAAGGAAAGGGGGGAACCACAGAGAACTCCTGATTCAGCTCAGGGGGAGACTGAGGCCCAGAGCTGGTGACCTTGTTCAGGGTCACAGAGCCTAGCCTCCTTCCTATCCCTCCCTGACCTTTAAGTGAGCAGCCTTATTGAATGGGCAGGAGCAAGCCACAGAAGGGACAGACCCTTTCATGGGTCTTTCTGGGTTAGTCATCTCAGCCAGTGTCTGGCACTTGGCTGGGCTAACACGTGGGCCACAATCAGTGGCCACCAGAGCGTACCGGGGCAGGGCTGGTCTGCCGAGGAGTGGGCAAGGCGCAGGGAAGCAGGAGAGGCTGACCCTGATGCCCTTCAGGCCCTGTCCACGGACTCGGTGGAACGCCTGCCCGTCTACAACAAGTCAGCCTGGCGCCACTACCAGACCATCCAGGAGGCCGGTGATTGGTGTGTGCCCAGCACGGAGCCTAAGAACACGTCCACGTACCGTGTCAGCTAGAGGCCACCCCACTCATCTGCACCCAAGAGGATGGACTGCTGTCTCTGGAGCTGGCCACCATGGTGACCCTCCCTGTCCCCACCCCAGGTTGCGGGAGGCTCTCCCTGATGACCAGCTTCTTGTCTCTGTGGAAATCACCGCGGTGACCGGTCTGTGATGGCCCCTAAGTGCCAATCTCTGTCCCTATGGAGACTCCTAGGTGATCTCCCTGGGTCCAGTCTCTGTGGGCAGTGCCTGAGGATTGGGGGGTGTCTCCACCCTGATAGGGTGTCCCAGAGATACGTTTCCATGGCATTCTTCCTCTCTGAGCCCAGAGCTGCCACTTCTCTGCTGGGGGTCCTAGGTCCCCCTCACTGCCTTCCACAGCCCTGGCCTTCCAAGTGGACACCCCTGCTTGCCTTATTCCCTTGGCCCGTGCCGGTACCCTGGCCCTGGTCTGGTGTCAGTGTTAGGAAGGGGCCAGGTACCCGCCACATCTGGCGTAGTGGGAGGGGACCCTTGGTTGGGGACCTGGTCCTACAGTCTCTTCCTCCACTCTGAGTTTAAGGTCAAAGTTAAGAGGGAGGGGTTTCTCACCTGGGGCTCACCCCTAAAGCCGAGGAACCTGGGAGGACCCAGAGGTTGGCCATCCAACGAAGCTGCTTGAAGCCTGCAGGTGGCCCCAGCAATGTTTCTGCCACTTCCCGAGCCCTTCCCCTGCATGTCCTCACGTGCCTACACCTGCCTGCCACACACGGTCCCCCACTGAGCTCCAGACTCCAATTCCCACTGTGCCCACGTGTGCTTGGGGTGGCTTTCTCCCTAGAATGTTCTGTGTACATAGCTAGTTTTATAGCCCTGAATGCCCCCACCCTTTCCCTTAGCACACAGGGGGTTAAAGTTGTGTGCTCCTCCCAGTGGCTGTGATGGTGACAGTGGCATCCACAGTAAAGAGGAGATCGAATGAGACTGCAGCCCCACTGCTTTCCTGGGGGAGGGAGATCCTCACGTATAAACGCATACAGACTGCAGTCCCTGTGACCAACACATGACGCTCTCGGGACACCTGATCCCAGCTCAGGACATGGTTCAGTGCGTGCCGAGTATACCAGCGGCCACAGCTGTCCATTCAGAGCACTTGACAGTGCAGCACCCAGGGACAGAACTGTGGCCTCCCACATTCGGGGCCCAGCCCAACCCCCAGCTGGGGCAGACAGAAAGGTCACTGGCACATCATAAGTGTTTATTGAAATAAACTGAGTACCGCCTCCCCCTTCACATGCAGGTGGGCACCCAGATAACTCCTGATGGCTTCAAGGACCTGGGAACTTTTCACCTTCCCCACTGGCCCCTCCTGTGGGCCCAGGTGGTACTGATGCCCCCATATCTCAGTCCCCTCTCTGAAGCCCCTCTCCCGGCACAGATAGCAGAGAGGAGGAAACGACTGAGACCCAGGAATAGGGGTAGCCCTCAGGCCACAGCGCTTGGGCTGGAACGAGGGGAGTAGGCATGCATCGGGTCCTGTCCACCGCTCCAGGCGGATGGGAGGAGGTGGAGGGAGGTCTCTAATTGGAGGCCCCTGGCCTCATTGTTAACTCCGGCCAGTGCTCCAGAAGCTGGGCTAGCCTCTGGCCAGCACCGTACCTGCACACTCCCTCCCTACAAGGACAGATGGCTTGCTCTGGGCTGCTGGGATAGACTCCACCCCCACCCAGGGAGCTGGCCCCACTCCTCCCTGTGGCCCAGGAACTGGAGCCCGCACCGTCTGCCAGTTCTGGAACCCACTGAGGCCTCGCTAGGGACCAGGGCCAGATGGGGGATGGCTGATGAACCTTTCCAATTTAGCAGCTTCCGGGGGACCTCCCAGATTTTGCCTCTCTGCTTGGCTGGGATGAGGATTCACCAGTTCAGGACCATCTAGGCATTGGTAGGGGGTGTCTTCTGTGGCCACCAGCTCCCAAGTTTGCTCTGTCCTCAGGGAAGGCCCAGGTGGCCTCTGAGGGAGCAGCAGAAGTGGGCCCAGCTTGGAGAGTGGGTCAAAGACCAGGCTTTGAATGGGCCTCAGGAGGGGCAGACCTGCAAGGGCATTATCTCACCGCTGAGACCCACAGGACAGGGACAGGGAAGAGGAGGAGCTTTGCCTCCTCCCTTCCTTCTCCTAAAGTCCTTGCAAAGATGATGTGGGGTAATCATGCTGCTTTCTCTGCTCTCCTGTTGAGGAGTGCAGACTGGGAGCCTACCTTGCGTGCAACTTGCTGCAGGCCCACCAGCCTCCCTGCGGAGCAGAACAGAGCTCTCCTGACACACAGTCACCTGGGAGAGCTGGAAAGGAACTGCTTTATCTACCTGCTCCTGCAGAGATGCCCAGCCCACCTCTCTGAGCCCAGGGCTTCTGGAAGGTAAGCAGGCCTCCTAATTCACTGCTGGTCCCAGGACCACCATGGCCTGAGGGCAGAGGGTCAGAATGACTCAGGCACTTATGGGCTCCCAGACTTGCTTCAGCCCTGGCTTCTCTGCCCGTAATCTGCCACTTCCCCCAGGAACTCTGTGCCAAACAAGTCCTTGAAATGGGATTTATTACTGGGTCCTCCCCCTGGGGTCTCCCTTTCTGAGGAATCTGGGTCCAGACAGAAGACAGGGTGAGAGGGCTGTTCCTCCTGAGAGCATGGGGCCAGGCCAGCCCAAGCCTGGTGCCCAGGCCCCACTTCCCCGGGCGGCCTGTGCCCTCAGAGCCCAGCAGCCGCCAGTGCCCGCCCGCCCGTCCCCCTAGCTCCTCTTGGCCTCCTGCTCCCTGCGCCGGAGCTTCTCACGCTGCCGCGCAGCTTTCTCCTGGGCCTTGCGCTCCTTCTCCGCGGCCGCTGCCAGCTCCTTCAACTTCCGCTTCACGAGCGCCCGGTCATGTGAGTGGCTGAGCCCCAGGCTCTGGGGGAGGAATCCAAGGGTGAGGGGGAGAGCCCCGGAGCCACCCGGGCCTGGCCAGCCCAAGCCCCGGGTTCTCTGTGCCCCAGGTGTACTCTCTCTGGAGCTCTGCCAGCCCTCAGCCTCCACCTCCCAGACCTGCTGATGGATCAGAACCCTCAGGGCAAGAATTTGGAATGGGAGTGATTGGGAGAGATGAGGGTAGAGGGTTCCAGGGCCTTTGCCCCCTCCCCACCCCAATCCTTGGCTCCCACTCCTCCACTCAGGATTTCAACCTTGGCATGACCCTGCCTGATCCCCTGAGGCCCAGAGACGGGGAGCAAAATGTCCAAGGTCACACAGCTAGTCAGTAGCTGAGTCCCCTCTCCATTCCAGAGACTTCCTGGGGGGCTCTTCGCACCACTGCTTCCCCAAGCAGCTCAGCAGAGGGTGCACGACAGGCCAGAAACCCCCAGTACAGAGATGAGAGAGACACCCCCTGCCGCCCCCCGCCCCGACTTCCCTCCCACAACCACCAGCCTCCAAGATTCTTAGTCTTGGAGACTAAGACTCCAAGAATCAGGTGAGATGACCAGGGGAGACTGATTAGAGTCAAGAGTCAGATGATAGGATAGTCTTCAAGGTCAGAGGTCAACCTGGAGATTGGGCTGGAGCTTGAAGGTCAAACTGAGGAATTGGGCTGGAGTCAGACTGGGAACCCATGCTAGAGAGCAACAATCAGGCCGAGGATCTTGCCTAGAGGTCAGAGGCCAGGGCAGTGGTCTTAAAGAGAGTGGAAAGGTCAGGACGAGGGGAATCCTAATTCTTGAAGGTTGCCTTAGGCTCCGGCTGGGTCGTGGCCCTTCTACTCTAACCCACCTTCAGTTTGCTTCCATCCAGCTGCAGTAGCTGCGGCCCATCCACCTGCCTCGCAGCAAACTCAGCGGCATACTGCTCCAGGTTGAGGCTGTGCAGCCACTGGCCCACCTGCTGACTGGTCCAGTGGTAGATGGTGGGGAGAGGTTCATCCAGAAACTGGGGCGGAGACCAAGGAACGTGAGGGGGGAAGGCGTGGCCTGTGGCCCGCACACCTGGCTGTGTCAGATGTCAGGGCCTGCTTACCTCGTCCGAAGACTGGGACAGTGTGTGGTAGGGGTAGGAACACTTGGCCGCCTGCCGGGGACCACTTGGAATCTTGGGGCTGCTGCTGGGGGGTGTGGAGTCATCACTCAGAGTGGATTCCTAGACAGGAGGGGGGCACGCTGCTGAGGAGAGATCTCACCTCCAAGCGCAAGGCAGTCACCCCCGACCCATCACCCCCATCCAGATGAAGCTGAAGTCCAGGGCTGGGCACCAGGAGTTGCTCAGGGCCCTTGTACATGAACCAGGAGCTAGGCGGGCACACAGGGCGTGGTGACTCGTGCGAGGCATCGGATCTGAGGCCTCTGGGAGGATGTGGGGCTAGAACTGAGCCAGGCAGAGTAGTTAGCAGGAATGGAGGAGGTCAGACTGGTGTCGCTTTCTAGACAGCTGACTGGGGTTCCCTCGCGCTGGGTCAGACGTCTCTGCCTTGTGCCTCCCCAGCATGGCCTCTAGCACCCTGGCTTGTAAAAACCTGGTTAGATGTCTTTGTCCTCACTGGACTGTGAGCTCTGTGAGGGCCTGGGCTGTGTCTGTTCACCAGGGCCCAGCACAAGGGAAGGAAGAAAGGGAGGGACCCCTTCTCCCCTGAATTTCCAGTTTTCTGATCTCCTCTGACCCGGCTGTCCATAAGGAACAGAACCACAGAACAAGCACAGGGCTGGGGGTCATAGAGCCTGGCACCTAAATCCAACTGAGTCTGTAGGCAAATCCCTTCAGTCTGGGCCTGCATTTGCTCATCTGTACAATGCGGGGTGAGTGTGTCTGCCTTCCCCACTTCACTGAGCCTTTGTGAGAGTAAAGCAAAAACATGCACTCGGAGCTTTGTAGACTGCGGAGTCCTGGTGAACATAAACATGCTCATTCTTGCTCCTGCTACTCGGTCTCACTTGTCCCACAGGGTTGTGAACTTTCTGAGCACTAGCTAGGTTGGGGTCCTGTTCATCTCTGCTTCCCCTAAACATCTCCACACCACACATGTAGCCCAACTCCTAAGACAGGACATGGGGCCAGAACTGAGCCAGGCAGAAGAGTTAGCAGGGATAGAGGAGCTCTCAGGCTGGGTGTGTACTAGGGGATCATGGAGGCAGCAATGAACGGATCAATGAAGGAACCACTCAGCATATAAACAAGTGAATGAGTGAATGCCTGAACTCAGAAACTGGATGAATTAATGGATCACTGAATGGCTCCATGGACAGACAGATGGACTCCAGGGATGCCTGGATCCCAGCCCAAGCCAGGGTGAAGTATGTCTTCATGTCACCTGAGTCTGGGGGCCAGTATGGGG
Source organism: Balaenoptera borealis (assembly GCF_965194805.1). Classification (NCBI taxonomy): domain Eukaryota; kingdom Metazoa; phylum Chordata; class Mammalia; order Artiodactyla; family Balaenopteridae; genus Balaenoptera; species Balaenoptera borealis. The sequence continues at coordinate 24,158,885 of NC_138879.1, read as the reverse complement.
GCCAAAAGGCCACGGACTCACCTGAGAAGCTGACTTCTTAGGGCTGAAGCCCCCGTGTTTAGGGGAGCAGGCCGGGGAGGTGGTGCTGCCAGAACACGCCGAGCCCTTGCCACTGTCTGTGAACCAGGAAAAGGGCAGGAACGGGGAGCCCCCTGACCTGCCGGACCCCTCCACCGACTCCCTGTGGAGAGAGTGCCCTGCATGGGTGTGGGCACCAAGGCAAGGGCTGGGGCCCACAGGGAGCTGGGGGCAAAAGCTGTGGCTCGGGGCTTCCCTGGTGGCGCAGTGGTTGAGAATCTGCCTGCCAATGCAGGGGACACGGGTTCGAGCCCTGGTCTGGGAAGATCCCACATGCCGCGGAGCAACTGGGCCCGTGAGCCATAATTACTGAGCCTGCGCGTCTGGAGCCTGTGCTCTGCAACAAGAGAGGCCACTATAGTGAGAGGCCCGCGCACAGCAATGAAGAGTGGCCCCCACTTGCCACAACTAGAGAAAGCCCTCGCACAGAAACGAGGACCCAACACAGCCATAAGTAAATAAATAAATAAATTTAAAAACATTTAAAAAAAAAAAAAAAAAAAAAAAAAAAAAAAGCTGTGGCTGAGGGGCTGTGGGTACCTCTTACCTGCTGCCCATGGACAGGCGGTTGCTGCCCTTCTCCTTCCGGCTCTTGCTAGTGGATGCTCGGCGTAAGGTGACCCTGTGGCGAGGGCAAGGGGGAGTGGGACGGTGCTGCCCGCTATGCTACCCCATCCCCAAGCCTTTGTTCTCGGCCCCTCGTCCACTCACCCCAGGTCCAGGAACTTTCGGCGAGTCTTCTTATCCAGGCCAATGGTGGGGCTGGCGGGCTCAGGTGGGCTGGCATCCCGGCTGTCATCTTTTGCGGAAGAGAAGGAAGGAAGTAGCCTGTGTGGTGGCTTGTCTGCCTCTTGCAGCTGCCAGTGAGGTGGCAGGAATTCTCTCGACTTAGAATCAGGCAACCTGGCTCTGGTGCCCTTCACTAGCTGTGTGACCTAGGACAAGTCACTACCTTCTGAGCTTCCTGCATCTCAAATATGGGGATAATGACACTGCCTATTTCATGAGACCTAATAGGATGTTGATGAAAGCCTTATACAAACAATAAACCACTCTGAAAAAGTAGGGACCACTACTCTTTCCTGTTAATTTTATCTTGTCCAACTTGTAGCCAACCTTCTCTCTTGGCTCACATGTCACTTCCTCAGAGAAGCCTTCCAGGATGCTCTCAGCTGCTCCCAGGATGCTTTCACGCTGATACATGCTCTCCCGCCCCGCGCACTGTTTCTCACATGGCACTTAATACAGCTTGTAACTATACGTTTAATCAATGGATGATTTGATTGCTTCTCCTCGAACCTATAAGCCCCGTGAGGACGAGAACTGCATCTGCTTGCTCTTTTTGTCTCAGTGCCCAGCAGTGTCTGGCACATATTAAGGCGCTCGGGAAATGAGTGAAAGAACCGTGGTCTTTATTCCCCACCTTCCCCAGCCACCCTGCCCCTCGAATCCCGCCACGCACTTCGGCGCCCAAGGGACCGCTTGCCAGCAGGGGGCGCCGCGCCGCCCACCGCTCACCTTCGCTGTGCGGCTTGGCGCGGGGATGGCGGCGCACGAAGCTGGGCGAGCTGTCGGACGAGGGCGCGGAGCGCGGCGGCGAGCAGGAGGCGGCGGCCAGGCCCTCGTGCGAGGTGGCGTTGTGCAGGGGCCGGTAGCGTGTGAGCGGCGAGGGCGGCGGCTCGTCCTCGTCCAGGCTGCGCCGCAACCCCGGGGGCTCCAGGCAGAAGGAGCTCCCGGCTGGGGACCCCGGGCCCGAGTGCAGAGGCGAGCGCAGCCGGTGCAGGGGGCTCCCGCAGCCATCGGTCACCTGGGGAAGGGGCAGCCGCTCACCGCCAACCCTCCTCCCCTCTTCCCGGAGGGGAGCCCGGGCTCCTAGGTCCTTACGGGGCCTGGAGGGAGGGTTTCCTCGTGCCTTGGGCCGAGAGGTGGCTGAGCAGCGAGAGGTGGGAAATGGGACTTACGGTCACATAGGCTGGGGCTGGATCCCACCTCCTTCACTTACTAACTGTGTGACTTTGTTAGTGAACCTCTCAGAGCCTCAATTTCCTCGTCTGGAAGATGGGGATAATACCTTCCTTGAAAGGATGAGATGAGCCAGAATTGAACTGCAGCTAATATTTGTTAGCCTTATTATGTCAGAAGTCTAGGGGTGTGGTTTCCCTGGAAGAGTGGTTTGGAGGGATTATCCAGGGGCAAGAAGGGTGGGTGGGGTATGTGCGATTGGGTGGATTGCCCCAACCTTGCCTCCGGGCCCATCGGAGCCTTCACCATCCTCTGCAGAGCTGGCACTGTCCCGAAGCCTCGAGCGGGAGGGCCTGTGTCTCCGGCCCTTGGCCAGTAGTTGGGCTCGGGCCTTGTGTAAACTGCTGTCCAGTCTGACGGTCTCTGGCACAGCCAAGTCCAGGTCTGCAAACCGGGGAAGAGGGGCAGAGACCAGACACATGAGGACAGCAATCCCGGAGGCCCACCTCAAGTGGCCACCTGCACTCACACACAGGCATTCAACAAATGTCTCCAAGCGCAGGGCACTGATAGTCCTATGAGATGGAGAGCTGGGTCTTTCACAGTCTCGCAGGGAGCTGGACATGTCAGCTCATACATACAGTGTGTGATGGAACCTCTCACAGGTACAGAGGACAGGATGGCTCTGTTTGAATGGGTTGGAGGAGGAAACACCAAAGCTGGGTCTTAAGGTCTGGATGGGAGTTTACAAGAGAGGAGGTTGGCAAAACTGGTATATGCAATGCTGGGAGGAAGGGAAGATGGGGGGGTGGGGGGCACCTCCAGGGCAATGGGAGGGCAGGTTTGTGGAGGGAAGGACTGGAGGATGAGGCCGGAGAGAGCATGGTTGTAATTGCTACCACTGAAGAAGTGCCAACTACACGCCAGAACGTACATACATCACCTTGTCTACTCAGAACAACCCGCAGGCTAGGGACAGCTGTTATGTACATTTCACAGATGAGCAAACTGAGGATCAGAGAGTTTAAGTCTCTTGACTGAGGCCAGCAGCTAGCAATGGTCTGGGATTTGAGCCTGGCTAGTCTAGCTCCAGAGGTTGGCCGTGCTGGGGACACTGGCTTGCTGTGCCATGCTCAAGGTCACACTCAGAGACAGCACTGCTGAGCATCTAGAGGGCTCACAGTTAACTGGAGCAGAGGGACCCCCATAAGCTAGTGGTGGTGGCAGAGAGGAAAGCCTACAGACCCCTGAAGCCTATCTCTCCCATCCTGGGGTCCGTGGCCCAGGGCTAGGTCCTGGATGAGGACATGGCGGAAGAGTAGGCAAACCCAACAGATTATGCATAGACCCTACTGCTCCAAGTTTCACTTTCCATTTGCTCCACCGGAGAATGCAGCCTTCACTCTGCAGTGACCCTGAGCTTCTCCAGGCAGAACAGGTTCTTCCCAGACCTCAGCAAGGGTTAAGACCTTTCTTCACCACTCCACCCCTCATGATCTCAGGGACCCCATCCCATCACTCAAGGCCCTGCCTTGCCTGCTCCTCTTTCTCTTGTCTGCAGACACCCCCTAAGCCACCCCAGTGGCTGAACTACTACCTATACCTATTTCCAACTCTGATCCCTCCCCTGAATTCCAAGTCTGGGCACCTCAGCACCTGCCAGGGAACTTACCATGTCAAAATCACCCAGGGACCTCAAACTCAACCCATCAAACGAACCCACCACCTTGCCTCAAACTGGTTCTCTGTCCCTGGCTCACTGAAAGGCCCCACTGTCCACCCAGTCACTCCTCTCAGACCCAGTTGGTAATTCATGTGTCCAGCTGCCTACTTGACACCTCCACTTGGATGTCCAATGGGCATCTTCAACGAATATGTCACAGTTGGACTCCTGACCTCCCCACCCCCTAAGCTGCCCGGTCTGCCCATCTCAGTGAATGGCATCTCCATCCTTCCAGCTGCTCAGGCCAAACCCCTGGAGTCACCTGTGACTCCTCCCTCTCCCTCTCACCCTGCAGACTGCGATCCATCCACAATTCCTGTTAGCTCTACTTTGGAAATAGATCTAGACATGCTGAAATATTTATGGTGAAATGACATGATGTTTTGGGTTAGGTTCAAAATAATCCAGGAGACTAGGAGTGGAGAGTGGAAGGGGATATAGATGAAACAAGACTGTCCAGGAGTTGATGATGGTTGAGGTTGAGTGATGAGTACGTAAGCGTATGATGGGGTACATTGTGCTAGTCTCTCTACTTTTGACTTCCCACAGTAAAATATTGTGTATATGTGTCTGTATATACACACACTTACATACATGCATACATGTGGGGGGAAGGAGGAGGGGAGAGGAAAGGAGAGGGAGAACACACAGCATTCCTGGTCTAGGTCACTACCACCTCTTGCCTCCATTATTACAGATCATCCCGGCTGGTCTTCCCTCCGCCTCCCTTTCCTATTTACAGTCTATTTTCAACCCAGCAGCCAGAGTGATCCTGATAAAACATGTCAGCCCGTGTCACTCCTCTCTCTGCCCAGAACCCTCCAGTGACTTCCATCGCTCACAGAGTAAGAAGCCGAGTTCTTACCACGGCCTCCAGACTCAGGCAGCTCAGTGACTCTCTCCCTCTTCTTCCTTCTGCTCCAGCCACCCTGGCCTCCTGGCTCTTCCTTACACCAGCTATCCTGCACCTCAGGGCCTTTGTACTTCCTCTTCCCTTTCCTGCAAGGCTCTTGCCACCGATTTCTGCACAGTTCTCTCTCTCACCTCCTTCAAGTCTCTGCTTAAATGCTTTCTCTCACTGAGAGACCACCCAATTTAGAATACCCCCCAGGGGCTTCCCTGGTGGCGCAGTGGTTAAGAATCTGCCTGCCAATGCAGGGGACACGGGTTCGAGCCCTGGTCTGGGAAGATCCCACATGCCGCGGAGCAACTAAGCCCGTGAGCCACAACTACTGAGCCTGCGCGTCTGGAGCCTGTGCTCCGCAACGGGAGAGGCCGCGACAGTGAGAGGCTCGCGCACTGCGATGAAGAGTGGCCCCTGCTCTCCGCGACTGGAGAAAGTCCTCGCACAGAAACGAAGACCCAACACAGCCATAAATAAATAAATAAATAAATAAATAAATAAATAAATAAATAAATAAATAAATAAATTTATTTAAAAAAAAAAAGAATACCCCCCAAACCCCCACTGCTAAATTTTTTCCTATATCATTTGTCATTCTCTGGCCTACCATATATTTTACTAATTTAGTTTATTGTCTCTCTCCACCCATTAGAACGTCAGCTCCATGAAGGCAGACATTTCTCTATTTTGTTCATTGCACCAACACAGGCATAGAATGGTGTGTGTGTGACACGTGTGTGAGAGAGTGTATGTGTATATGAGTGTTCTAAGTGTTTTACAATTACTAGCTCATTTAAACCTCCCCACAACCCAAGGAGGAAGAGACTCCAAGAATCCCCAGGGCAGCCTTAATTTGCCTGAGGGTATAGGGCTGGTGAAGGGCAGGCCAGGGTTATAGGCCTTCCGGCTCCGGATCCAGAGGCTCAGGGTGTAACTACCAAGCCCTCTCTACCTCCTCTGAGGCAGAGATGGGAGTGACTTGTGAGTCCAACCCCTCACTTTACAGGCCCTTACTTTCCTTGGAGAGGAAGGTTTGGCCCAGGGTGCAGAGGGAGTTAAGGACAGTAGGCAGGGCTCCTGGAGGGAGCTGATGAACATCCTCGACCAGTCCAGCGCGCAGCTGGTGCCTAGCCGCCCTGGGCCATGGAGAAGGGCTCTCTGCACCTGAATCTGGGCCACATCAAAACCATGGTCATCTTACCGTGGAGGGTCTAGGGAGCAAAGGAACTCCTAAGGGGCTTGGGGCTTTTTGAGGCAAGGTGGGGCCAGCCTCTCCTCTGGTCCCTTACTCTACCAGGCCCTCATCACCTTGTCCATCCCTCCCATCATCTCGCTGTCCCTCTCCCTCTCTCCCTGGGAGTTAGCCCGGCCCCGGGCAGTGGGAAGTCATGAATATTTCATCACCTTTCTCTTCAGGAAGGCCGCCAGGCAGGCAGCTACCTCAGCAGGTAAGGTAGAAGGAAAACAGGAAGGGTTGGGGGAGTGGGGGGGTGGAGGGGTGGTGGAGAGGGGAGCGGAGGCCAAAAAGCCCAAGGAATGGGGAGCTCGCCTCTGCCAGGCCAGAGGTCAGGCTGGGCCTGTGTGGGGATGGAGAGACTCAGAGTCCGAGGCCCAGAGACAGTTCGAGGCTGGGGGCGTCCCCGAGGCAAAGCCTCCGTGCACAGGCCCCAGGGAGGCCAGTCTGGGAAGCAGTTCCCCAGGAGCCCGGAGGCAGCAGTTCTGGCGGGTGGCGTTGGCATTGCCAGGGCCTGTGGCAGCCACAGGGGAGAGAGAGGTGAGCGGGGAGGGGGGAGGAGGAGAGGGCAAGGAAGGTAGAGATGAGAGGCAGGGGAGGAGAAACTGGAGGCCCTGTGGCATTCCACAGCTAGGAGCCCCTCCCAGCTGAGAGTCCTGAGGGCTGCATACTCGAGCTTTCTGCCTCCACCGCGCCCTCCACGTTCCTCCACCTTCTTTTGCTCACTGACTCCTCCACCGAACCCAGCTGGTAAACAGCCTTTCCACCCCAGTGCATACTGGGAACTCTGCCCTGTCAGTGGTCTTTCTCTAATCCACACAATAGAAAGACTGCAGCGGGTAAATGATGGGGTGTGGGGGGTGTCCATGCACCCTAGTGAGAACAGAGGGGGGTCGGTCTGGGGTTGCCCCTGGGGGTGTAGATGCTGAGTGTGTGTTATGCATTTTTGATTTCCCTGCACATCCATGCAGATGAGGTCCCTTATTTATGCAGCTCGGAGGTAACCTGTGTCACCTGTGCTGGGGAATACTGGTGTACAGCACAGTGGCTGCCAGTAGGGAGTTAGGCAGTCTGGAGTTTTAGTCCCAGCTCTGCCACTAACCTGCAGTGTGATCTTTAAAGCAAGTCATTTCTGTGCTCCGTGTCCTACGCTTAGGACAAGTGGGCACACTCCTTAGCCTTGCTGTGAGGGTTAAATGATACAGTGCATGTGAAATGGGGGTGCTAGCCTAGCACCTGGCATGAGACAAGCAGTTAATAAATGGGGACCCTTATTATCATCGTTGTTGTTGTAATTGGATATCTACTCAGATAACGGTGACAAAAACTCAGCCTGTAAGGCCAAAATACACACACACACACACACACACACACACACACACACACACACACACACACACTGAAGTTCCCAGGACTCCTCTTCCCCAAAGCCCGATAGCCTTGGCTAGAGATACAGCCAAACAGAACTTACCAAAAACCTCATCCGCAGGTTCTCGGAGCTTTGAAGAAGCCATGACTTAAGAGAGCTGGGAGGACAAGAGGCGAAAGAGGAAAAAAAGACCATGGATAAGAGGTTCAGGTTGGTGCAGGCAAGGGAGCTGCCACTGGCTACCTGCTCCTAGCCTTCTGGCCCTCACCTCTCCTTACAACTCTTTCTCTGGCCCCTGAAAGAGAAATCATCTGAACCACAGCCCAGATTGTTGGGGCAGGCAGGAGGTAGAAGCAAGTCCAGGGTATAGACACAGGCTGTCCTGTAGCCCTGGTCCGAGCTGATTTGCTGAGTGCCTCCACACGGGTCACTGAACTTCTCCCCATCACTGTCTTGGGCCCCTCCATCATTAGCATTCCCTAAAAGCTTTTAATCATCATAAGCTGTCCAATATCAAATCTGGGAGAAATCTTGGAGGCTATTAAATCCAATCCTCTCATTTTACAAATAAAGAAAGAGAAAGGAGAATGACTGATCTAAGATCACATAATAAGTTAATGGCAAGATCAGAATGAGAACCCATGTTCTTCCATCCGCCCACCTACTTACCTCCCTACTTATCCATGCATCTACTTGCCTATTCACCGTCCACTCATTCACCCATCCATCATCTGTCCAACCATCTATCTTTCCAGCCACCCATCCATCCACCATCCACCCCGTCCAACCATCCACCCATTTTTACATCCGTCAATTTATACCATCCACCCATCCATCTTCCCATCCATCACCCAGTCCTGCCTCCCCCCACTCTCATCACTGGTGCACTCACCACCTGTCTCCCTGAACATGAGCTGTTCAGGAAGCTGGCATCATCAACAGGGCCACTGTTCTTGACAAAGTCACAGTTCTCACAGTTCAAGACAGACTCACAGATGCAGAAGGGTATAAAGAGTACCCATAGCAGAACAGTGTAGAGCCAAATCTCTATGATGCATCAAATATGTTCTGGGAAGAAATATGGATGGATAGGGGTTTTGTTTTGTTTTGTTTGCGGGAAGTAAGAAAGGAAGGGCAGGTGGGAAAGCAGGATATATGTAGCTGAAACAATTTGGGCAGGCTTCCTAGCAGATGTAGGATTGCAGCATCCCTAAACCAAAGCCTGGGTGTTAGAGAAGCAGGGGAATACCAGATGAGGGGAGAAGGAGGAAGCTCAGGGTTAGGGGCATACTGCATGCCTGGGACATGATCTCCAATTACTTCTAACACTCAGGTCCCCATGGGGCAGAGCACTGCATTAGACCGCACATTTGACAGGTGTAGGAAAGCTAGGCTACATGCCTGCTTGGTCTTTTCCGATTCTCCTCTTCTGTTATTACATAGATATCATCTCACTGTGAACTGTCCAGGCTTGGGATTCTTAGTATCCCCACTTTACAGATGGGAAAACTGAGACGCAAGAGATAAGAGGCAGAACTCAACCTTGACCCCAGTCTCCTGCCCCTCAGCTCTATCCTGGGTGGTGATCTGCAGTTTTGGAACCTGCTCATGAGGAAAGAACACTGCTGGGAGAAGGGACAGGGGTAGAGGTAAGGGAGTTGATCCATACTCGCTAGGACCGGATAAGCTTCAAAACTACCTCCACCCCAGGCTCTGTGGATGCTTGGGGCTGCAAGCAGGAAATGAGGTGTGAGAAGGAGCCAGGATGTGGGCCCTCCAGGAACCCTCCTGTCATTCTTCAACCCTGGGTGCTAGTAACAGAGAAGTTCTAGAACCTCTCTTCCTGTCCTGAAGGGGTAGATGGGAAGAGAGGCTGCCCCTAAGAATGAACCAAATTCCCTCCTTCAATCACAAAGCTCATCTGACCAGGACCTAGCTGCCACCTCCTCCAGAAAGCTGTCCTAGATAGCCGTCACTCCTCTCATTTGTCTATATAATTGCTAAATCCACTCTTCCCCACCACTAGGAAATGAGTAATTTTTCATACTTCGTTGATTCCCTAACTGGGTCATATCTCCCCCACATCAGATGGGAGCTCCTGAGGAGAAGGGTCAGTATTCCCCATCAGAAGAGGGACTCTCTGAAGATAAGAACTGCCTCTCCCATCAGAATGGAGGCTCCCTGAGGTTGCTTCCTCTCTTAGACCACCTGAGAATGGAGAGCCCATGTGCTCTTTATTCAAGGTCCCAGTTTAGGGTGGAGGCCCTCTTGTGGATGCCATCCTCTTTCAGGTACCCTCTGGGGTGGGCTGGGGCTTCCAGCTCACATCAGTGCCGAATGAATTCTGATTCAGCACAAACTGCTTTCTTCAACAACTAACTCCCTGGGGTGTGTATGGGAGACCCTCCCTACGCTGTCCCTTGGGGAACTCTGGGAAGCATGACATCAGAATGTCACCAGGCCCTTCCCACCCCCCCTTCCAACACTGAACCTTGGAAAATTAGACATCCCCCCCATTTACACTCCTACAACATTATACTCCTACACACACATGCACGCACACACACACACACACACATGCCACACTCATACATGCACATTCAAACCAGGTAACCGCTACAAGGTGGAAATGAACCTGTTCTCTGGACACAGTCTGGGCTCTGACTCTACCAGGCCACTCCTTCCTCCCAAAACTTCCCAATTCCCAGAGGAAGAACACCAATAACCTTTGACCCTTCCCTATGAGAAAGGGAGGTAGGTGAACTCTAAGTTTCCTGGGACCCAGGGGAAGGAGAAAGACAAAGAAAGGGTACACAAGCCCTGGAGAGGAAATGGGGAGCAGGACAGAGACAGGTTGGTGGAAAGTCAGTCTACAGAGCTGCAGAGAAGAGGAAGAAAGAGCAAGAAGGAGATGAGCCTGAGAGCAGCAGCAGCGGGGCCAGGGGAAGAAGCCGTAGAGACAGGGCTCCAGCAGCCCTGAGTGAGGCCCCGGGGAGGCGTGGAGAAGAGCGGAATCGACTGCCAGGAGAGAGGCGGCCCTCAGTGGGGAAGGAAAGAGGAAAGGGGCCCTGGAAGAGGAGAAGGAGCCCAAGAAAGAAGTGCAACTGGGGAGGGATGGTTGGGAGAGGAGGCTGGGGCAGGGGGAGGCAGTGTGGAGCTAGAGAAAGGGGTGACCCCCCTCCCATAAGGCCCAAGCTGGGGGCATCCAGCAAGCACCGCTGGAGATGGGGTGGGGGTGGAGGACAGGGCACCTTCTGAACTCTCAGGGCCCCTATCGCCCAATCAGAGCCAAGTGGCTAGTTCTGTCCGATCCATTAGTCCAACTCCGCACCAGGCAAGAAGGGGTTAAGCTCTCCCCCCTCCCCCAACACCAGTTTTTTTAAAAAAAATTAATCTCTCCGGACCTCGGGCAGAGGGAGAGGATTAGGGACACAAATCCTATCTCCACTCCATCTCCTAACAGCGCAGAACCCTAGCTCTGTGCGGGCCCCCCTAGGGACAGGGGAAGAAAGGTCCTTGTCTCTTCGCCCCATCCAACCCCACTCGGGTTCCCACCGCAAGCCGGAGACCCCCAGCTCCGCTTCCCCGTCCACCTTGGGGCTCTTGGGGTCCCAATACCTCACCTCCAGCATCTGTCATCTTCAGCGTCCGGCGCCTCAGAAACCCCTCAGGCCCATGGTGTTTGGGGCTGGGGCCAGGCAGGAGAGGGGCGGGGGACAGTCACCCCGGCCTCGGGGGGCTCCGGGCTGGCTCCATCCGCTCCATCCCGGGAGCAGGGGTAGGGGTCAGCGAGGGGGGTCTTGGAACCGGAGGGAATGTGGGGGTGGGGGTGGGGGAGTTCGGAGAGAGAAGGAGAAGGTTTGCAGGAAGCAGGAGGCACGGCGGGAGGGGCTGGACCAGGAGACCTGACGGGAGGATGCTCCGTGCGTGTGTGTGCGTGTGTGTGCGAGTGTGTGTGTGTGTGTGTGTGTGTGAGAGAGAGAGAGAGGAGAGGAGAGGAGAGGGAGGGAGAGAGAGAGAGAGAGAGAGAGAGAAACCGTCTCGCCTCCCCGCCCGGCTGGACGCGGGGTCCCCCACCTGGCAGGCAGATACTCTTAGCGTCGTGTCAGCGGGGATCCGCGGGGGTCCCCAGGGAAGGGGCGATGAGGGGGCGCGTGGCGGGGAGGCCGGGCGCCCGGGAGACAAAGAACGGGAGGGAGGGAGGGAGGGAGGGGCGGAGGCAGCGGGAGCACGGGGGAGGGAGGAGGCGGCCCTGGCCGGCGGAGCCGGGCGAGGGGATTCTAGTTACCGCTACTCCTCGGCCCGCGAGAGTCGGGGCCGGTGTGAGCGGCCGGAGATGCGGCCGCACCTTAGGACCTACGGGGCTTTTGCCTCCTCTGCAAGGCCTGTGAGGGCTCCTGATTCATCCATTCAACAGACGTCCACAGAGCAGTCGGATGCGCCGAGGCCCGAGGGGACCGTGGAGAACAGAGCCGACCTGGTCCGGGGCCGTCGTGGCTCGCAGCGTTGTCAGGGGGACGGACGGACGAGTGGGGAGGCCCTCACGAGAGCGGGTGCTGTGAACCTTGGTTCACAGAGGACACTTCAGCGCGGGGAGAGCACACCAGAGGGAGCCAGGCCTCGCCTGGGGGCGGGTGAGGATGGGGGCGGGGGCTGTGTGTGGAAGTGATCCAGGAGGATTCCTGGAGGAGGTGACCTGTTGGCTACTTCTGCAGGCCAGGCCAGGGTAGAAGTGCTAGTGGGACTTGTGGGGGTAGGGAGGAAAGGAGAGGAAGATGAAGGATGTGGAGGGTGGGGGGTGGGGGCTTGCACTTTATCCTACCAGCCATAGGGGGAAAAGTAACAGAGGAGTGAGGGGCTCTGATTTGCATTTTAGGAAGAACCCCTCGGCTCCTTTGGAGAAGGCTGCCTGAAGGCTGAGGCACCACTCATGAGGCTGTTGAGAGGTGATGGCAGTGGGCAAGAAGATCAAAGATCATGATGAGGAATATTAAGGATGTAGAAATGAAGAAATTGACAGGATTTGGGGACTGGCTGGCCACAGAGGGAGAAGGAGGGGTCTAGATGACTGCAGGTCTTGGCTTGAGGCCCTGTAGGTGGAGGGGGTGTGGGGGGATGAGGTCAGACTTGGACCTGGTGAGCTGGAGGTGGTGGCAGGCCAGCCAGGGGAGAGAACACAATGATCAACAGCTAGCTACGGTCCCGAGATGGTGCAGGGGGTGCCAGACACTGTGCTAGGCACTTTTCTCAGATGATTAATGTCACCCTCACGATAAACCCATGAGGTAGGTGTTTCTGTTACCCCCTTTGTTTGTTCAAGAGCAAGTGGTGAGGTTGGGCAAGGGGGTCCAGAGCTCAGGGGAGCGGTGTGCAGTCTGTAGGGATAGAGTTCCCTGATGGCCAAAGTCTCTGCAGTCCCAGGTCTCTGAGGGGCATGTTGAGCCCGGATGGTCTTGGGACCATGGGTAAGGACAGAATTAATAACCCTTAGGGGCTGAAGATCCAATGAGATTGTGGGAGTTTTGGCATCTCTGGGTGTCTTTAGAATCTGCTGGCAGCCATGGGTTGCTGGCTAGACTGTGGAGATCTGGGGAGGGAGTGGTGACTCTGGAGGTCTTATTGGGGCTGTGTCTGGGGAACACAGTTTGTGGGCATTTGGTGAAATCTGGGTGGTAGGCTGGAGTGGGGGATTGATTATATAGCCCCCGTAGGGAGTGGGGAGATGATAGGTATGTAATGTCAATGCTGGGGGCACATTCTATGGGAGGGTGTCTATAGACCATAGGACCCAGGACGACCCCCTAAATTTCTGGGAGCTGGGAAACTCCCCTCATCTGAGTTCCCTCCCTTGTGGCGAATGTTGGGGCTGTGGCAAACCCACGCAAGCTCCTAAGAACTGGCAGGGCTGGGGTAATGCCTCACACAGGCTTGCCCATGGCCACTTGACATAGCCCCAAACATGGACATAGCTCACAGGTGAGTCACCTCTCAGGCCTGAGGAACTCGCAAAGCTACACACGCCGTCCCCAGCCACACACCACACTCAGGCTTTGACTTGGGCTACTTTCCAAAGGGATTCCACCTTTTGGAACATATGGCGTGCAAGCCCCTCACCTAATACACAGGACAGACGGGGGCAGGACCCCACCCTGGATGCTCTGCTCTGGTCAGATCAACAGAAGCCCTCATCACAAACCCCATGTGTGCCTCGCCACCCAGGAAGGTCCAGCCACTTCACTCCTTGGGACTTTTATTTATTCATTTATTTTTTAATTTTTGTCCGCGTTGGGTCTTTGTTGCTGCATGCGGGCTTTCTCTAGTTGTGGCGAGTGGGGGCTACTTTTCGTTGCAGTGCACGGGTTTCTCATCACGGTGGCTTCTCTTGTTGTGGAGCACAGGCTCTAGGCTCACAGGCCTCAGTAGTTGTAACACGCGGGCTCAGCAGTTGTGGCTCATGGGCTCTAGGGCACAGGCTCAGTAGTTGTGGCTCATGGGCTTAGTTGTTTCGCCGCATGTGGGATCTTCCCGGACCAGGGCTCGAACCCGTGTCCCCTGCATTGGCAGTTGGATTCTCAACCACTGTGCCACCAGGGAAGTCCTCCTTGGGACTTCTTGGCCAGGTTGCCTGAGCAGGGCCCAAGTCACCTGTAACTCTGGAGATATGACCTGTGACCTTGTGGTTTGGTGGTTTCTGATCCTGGGATTCAGCCACCTGGATTTGTCTTCCCAGCAGTGTTCCAAGGAAGATCCACTTGTAAGAGAAAATGCCTAGAGAGGCATGGCCACCATCTCCAGGTTGCCAGGTGATTCTTAGGTGGGTGGCAGAACTGGACTGGTTATATATGGCCCTGAGGTGTAGAACTAGGATTTTTAGAATGAAGCTATGGGAAGCCAGAATTTGGCTTGACGTGAAGGAGACTTGTGTGACAGAGCCATCCAGAAGGGAGTGGCCACCACAGGAGCTGACTGCCACTGGGAGTTCTGGTGGAGGCCACTCATCTCGGGTTTGTCAGGGACCCACCAAGGTGACTTTGAAGGGCCCTAATGTTGGGACTTCCATTCTTGAGGGCAAAGGGGACTGTGAGAATCCTCTTGGTGGCCAGGCCACTGAACACAAGTGTCTTGTACTTTTTTCTCACACATAGCACACAGCTCCCAGAGCAAGGAGAGGCCCCACTGCCCCCTGCTCTCACCTCTGTCTGGGATTTCACTAAAGTTTGTCCCTGGAACCCTGGCATCTGGACTCCCAGACCCATAGGTATTAGAACTGGTGAGTTAGCAACCAGACCTGCTGGCACAGAGCAGAGGTCTAGGACTACTTGAGGCCTCTCTGGCTACTGCCAGAGAGATTCCCTAGAACCCTGGGGACAAAATTGCTCTGACATATCATCTCCCACCCCCAGCTGCACCTCCAGAAAACTAGGGGCTGGGTATCCCCATCAGGTTAGACTTCTCAGGGGAGGGACTCAGGGTTCACCTTACTATATCTAACCCATCCTTTGAATTCCATCAGAGACCTTGAAAAAGAGGAAAGCGATGAGCCTAAGGAAAGCTCTAGAAACCCCAGCCCTGCCCCGAAGGGATGGGGGGGGGGTGGTGGCAGACGGAGTTTGCGGGAACAAGGGTTCTCAGTACAAAGATCCTCAGGGTCAGAGGTAGCACTAGCGGGAGACCACTGGGCTCAGACAGGCATCTCTGCCCCCCACCCCCTCCTGCGAATCAAGAAACCAGGCAGCAAGGCTCTGGGGGCTGCTTTTATGGGGACGACCTGACAGAGGGCATGGTCCGTACAAAACCGGGAACAATACATACATATATATATTATATACAGAGACGCAGTCCTGTGGAAGGCGGGACAGAGGTGGCCCCGGCCGGAGAAACCAGAAGCACCCCCCGCAGCCCCGCCCACCCAGCCCCGCCCCCTCCATCTGCTGAGGCCGAGGAGGTGAAGTGCATGGGCCCAGGCACTAAGACAGCCAGCTCCTTCGGGGGTAGGCGCACGTCTGGGGGCAGGAAGTGGGTGCTGAGAAATACTGATCGATGGCATGGTCTATTTACAGGGGACGAGGAAAAGCCAAAATGGATGGAACAAGGGTTGTTTTTTAAAAAAAGAACAAAAACCCAGGCTGAGGCAGGGGCATGAGGAAGAGGCAAAATGAGAGATGTAATCTGAAAGGGGAGGGGACCTGGGGTGGGGGTCTCACCTCCCTTGGTCCAAGCCCCAATTTGGGGTTAAAGTGGGGAAACGGAGTCGATTTCACTTAGAAAGCAGGCTGCCAGCAGGGCAGCCCTGGTCTCCAAAAAGATGAAAAGTAGTAAAATTTTGCCCTCCAGTCAAAACATTGGAAAACTGTGGGTGTGGGTGGGGTGAGGCTGAATCTCTGCAGTGTTAGTACAAGGCTTCCAGGTGTGGCCCTGCATAGGGCAGGACAGGGCCTGGCTCTCCAGTGACAAATGTTCCCCTTGCCTAAAACCAGGCCCCCTAAGCTGACCTCCTCTCCTCCCTCTCACTCCCAGGGTTGGCCAGGAACCCTGGTCCCCAAAGAGGCCGCAGAACAGTTCCAGGAAGAGGTTATGGCTATTTGGCACCTGGGAGAGGGGAGGCACAAGGAGAAATTGAGGGCTGCTGCCCCGAGAAAAGGGGGAGCTGGACATCAGGTGTCTTGGACTCTCCCCTTTTCACGAAGGATACATGAGAAATCAGTGCAGGGCCAGGCCCAGCCTCCAGGCTCTGGATAGACTCTACCCCTCCTGGGAGGGCAGACAGGGATGGGAGGAGAGGTGTAGAGGCAACCCCTCCTAGCAGGAGGGTCAGAATGCAACAGAACAGCACGATGACAGGGGAGCAGGGAAGGGTCAAGAAGGTAGACTCTCGAGTCAAGAGGCCCAGGGGCCACCTAGGAGCCCCGTGAGCAGGGAGCAGCCTCCAGGTGGTGAGATGCTGGGAGAGCCCCCAGCCCCTTTCCAGTCCAGAGACAAAGGCTGGAGGTTGTAAAGTCTGGCAGTTTGGTCTGCAGGTCCTCGTGTCCATCCACCACCCAGGCCAGCCCATGGCATCCCATGGCCTCTGTGCCTCAGCCCCAAAGGCTAGAAGGAGGCCATCCTTCCAGCCACCTGTCTGCCCGGGCCACCTTAAGGGGGCCTGTAATATGGGCCCTCTGGTCCCTGAAGCTGGGGGAGGTGGGGTGGAGGGGTGGGGGAGTCGGGGCACCTGTCCCCAGGCTGGTAGGGAGTGGGGTGAAGTATTGAGGACAGGGGAGGGAGGACAATGGGAGGGGATTAATTATTGTCCGGTCAAGGAATGATTCCTGTTAAGTAGAATTGGAATTCCTCAGTGTTTGCAGGTTTCCTTCCAGTTCCGAGATCTGAAAAACAAAGGGGAGAGGGAGTCAGGCCTGGGCACTGGGCATGGGCCCCCCTGAAGGAGACATGACCCTGAGCTCCCAGCCAGCAGCATGACGCCTCTCTCTCCCTCCAGGATCCACAGGCTGGGCTCCAGAGGTGGGCTGACCTGCTGCTCCTGCCTGCCCCTAGGGCACCCCTGGGCCTACCTTGTCCAGGAGCTTGTCCATCTCTTCCTTCCTCGCCAGCTCTGACTCCTCTAGAACCCGGCGCTGTGCCGTCTCCTTTTTCAGGAACTCAATCTCCCTGGGTACCAGTGCGAGACAGACAGTGGGTAAGGGTGTCTGGTCTAGCTTCCATCCAGAGTCTCAGGGTCCTCAGCCCTGTCCTTGGCTCCACCTGGCAGCTTCTGCCTGCTCCTTGTTCTCAGGTCGGGAGGTCCCAGCTCTTCCCAAAGCCTCTGGGGCCTGGCTTGTTGGCTCTGGCGCCCAGTCATTACAAACCCAGGCATCCCCACCACAGGGCCCTGTAACTTCTGTGCTCCTTGCCTCCCTCCTTGGCTGGGGTGGGGAGGGAACGCCACCACAGGCCGCTCAGTCCTCCCTAGGCCCAGGACTCCCAGCCCCCAGCCACGTACTTCTGCTGGTAGTCCTTGATGAGGCGCTTGGCCTTGCTGTACTTGCGCTCCAGGGCCTGGTACTGGGCCTGCGTCTCCCGCAGGTGCTCGTCCACAGCCTGGCACAGGCTCTGGGCCTCGCCCCAGTAGCCCTCCAGTTTTTCCATGCGCTCCTTGTTCTCCTCCACACTCTGCTCCAGCTGGGCCTTCTCCAGCCGCCACCTCCCCTTCTCCTGCTCCAGGCTCTGCAGCTGAGAGGAAGGAGCAGCCCTGGGTTGGTGGGGGCCAGAGTCTTTGGATGATTCCTGCAGATATGGAGCCACTGCCCCCCAACTACTGACTCTCCTTGGCTGAGCCTGAGAACCGAAAGCTGGAGAGGGAGGAGGTGGGACCACAACCTCAGCCTTCCCAGCCAGCGGCCCTGACACGTGCCACACTCCTAGAAGGCCGGAGGCCCAAGATCGTCGCTGATTAGCTCGGTGACTTGGGGTAAGGCCACTTCTGTCTTAAGCCTTAGTCCTCCCGTCTGTAAAGCAGGAGTGATTCCTTCCTTGCCAAGCTCACAGAGGCTGCAGTGAGATGGTAGAGGTAAAGGAACAGGGCAGGTGAGGGTCACCATTGCACTCTATCCCCTCTCTGCAGCCCTGGCTTCTGTGGCTTCCTAAACAGTCCTGGCTCCTCTCCCAGCTCCCTGGCCACCCCAGTGCAGACCTCCCAGCGCCCACAGCCCAGTCCTGGGGACTCTGTTCTCTCTCTACTCACCTCCTTCACCACCTCTGTGTACTGAGCCCCGCATCTCCAGCCCAAATTCACTCCCAGCTCCTCAGAGGCACCCTGCCCCCACCCACACAAACCTATTCCTCCTTTTCTGACTAGCCCACCTCCATCCAAAGGTGCCACCGTCTCACTGCCACCCCAGCGCTCAGCTTCAAGCCCCACTGCCTGCCCCTCCAACCTCGTTGGCTGCAAACACCCCTTGCCCTCTGTGTCCCAGCCACACGGGCCTTCCTGCACATTCTCAGACCTGCCACATTCCCTCTTGCTGCAGGGCCTTTGCCTTGCCGTTCCCTGTGCCTGGAATGCCCACACCTACCCTCCCACTGCCTCGTCATTTCCCACTAGCTCACCCTTAGGCCCTCTGCTTAGCGCATCACTTCCCAAGAAGTCTCCCGTGATTCCCCTCTGACAGCACGGCCCACACACAGCCCGGCGGCATCAGGCTCTGCCGGCTCTAGGAGCTCAGCGGCCCTGTCCTCTCCTCTAGAGCCCGTGTCAGCTTCTATGATACCAGTGTCGGTGCGCAGACTCTAAGCCGCACAAGGGCAAGGATCAAATCTGCTTTTGCCCGTCACAGGTACTAGATGGTGCTGAGCACCTAGAAGGCACCCAGTAGTTCCTCCCCTTCATGCTCTGCATTTACCCAGGAACATGGCCTGTCACCTCACCCTAGAAAATGCAACTCAAATCCGCCCTTCCTATCCATTCCCTCTGCCTGTGCCCTGGGCAGCCCTGCCCATCCCTGCCAGGACATCACCCGGGCCTCTACGTGGTTCGCCGGCCTCCAAGTTCTGCTCACCCTCATGCCTCCCACTTTGTCGGCAGTGACCTTCCCCCTCATGGCCCCATATGGCCAAACAATCAAGGCTGGAGCCCTTAGCGGGGTGTCAGGACACTGCAAGCGTAGCCCACCCTGGCAGTCCAGCTGTCTCCCACTTCTCCCCCACAGGAACAGCTGCCACAGCCTGTGGGCCTCCTTCCAAAGCCAGCCTCCAAGCTCACGCTGGTCTCCCTGCCAGGAATGCCCTTCCTCTGCCTCAGTCATCTAAACCCTGCCCTCCCCCGGGGCTCAGCTTCACACTCTCCTCTCTCCAGGGGTGCTGGTCTAAGCCCACATATGGGAGGGAGTGCACATGTGTGTACCTGGGCGCGCCATGTGTGCACAGTCCCTATGTGCCCCTGCCTCTCCCTGCCACACTGGAAGCCCCAAGGGAATTGGGACTCCTAATGTCCAGGCCCAGCAGGGACCCAGTACAGACTGTGTATCAGAAGTCTGTGCATCTATGCCTGTGAGGGTGTTGGCACCCAGTGTGCTTGTGTGGGTGTCTGTACATAGCACATATGTGTGTTTGTAGATGTCACGTGTGTGCACCATCTGGTAGCATCAGCATCTCTGTGAGAATGCGCACGTCCTGTGACACTCTTCTTGTGTCTCACAGCAGACAGACACAGAGGTATTGCCACGTGAAGCATGGGTCCGTCGTCCCCGTGTTGTGTCTGAGCAGAGTGGGTGTCTCTAGGTGTCTGGGTGAGTGAGTCTGTGGGTACCATGTGCCTGGGTTCGGGGCTGGTGCACGGGTCTCTGGATGGTTTACATTTACCGCTGGGCTTGTATGTAGAGGACACATGTGGGACTGTGTGAACGTGAAGACATCCACGTTCAGCTGTTAGAGTGCTGACGGCTAATAGCGCAACTTTTTATTGAGCACCTATTATGTGTCAGACACTGTACTAAGGACTTTACACGTATTATTCTATTTTATCCTCACAGTGATCCGACGGTGTTGGCACTGTTATCAACCCATTTTATAGGTGAGGAGAATGAGACCCAGAGCAGCAAGTGAGTGGTGGAGAGATGGGTCCAGAGCTTGCGCTCTTAACGCTACCCTCCCTCACCTCAGAGCGGCTGGTTCTGCACGCACCTGTGGGTGGGGGGCAAGGGCCGGCGTGTGCAGTGTGAGGGTGGAGGGGTCGTTCCATCAGTGCCCCGCCCCCACTCCCTGCCGCTCTTACCTTTCTTTTCAGCTGCTGGATCTCTGCCTCAGTCACAGCATGCTTGATCTGGAGCTGTGGGGGCAGGGGCGCAGACACTCAGCTCGGGCTGGGGCAGGCAGTACTGCGGGGCTGGATACCAGCCTGCCCTTGCCTTCCACCAGCCCAGGGACCCCTCTGCCCACCTCCTTGAACTTGTGCACCAGCTTCTCAGGCTCCATGTCCACAGGGGACAAGGCATCCTCGTTCTCTGCCAGCTCGAACACCTCGATGGCCATCTCGCCTCCTGGAAACGTGGGGCTCAGCTCCTCATCCTCGTCAGTGGCGTATTCTCCTGTCTGCGAAGGGAGACAGGCGCTGTGCACCCTGCCCACCACAACCTCCCTCAGCCCTGAGGACTGGGGCCTAGGCCAGCAGCAGTCTGCCCATGTCAGATTGGGGGCCACCCAGGGGTGTGGTTCACGCCGCCCTCATCAGACTGGGGGCCACCCAGGGGCATGGTTTGTGTCTACCCCCAACAGCCTGGAGAGTCCCCAGAAGACAGGGGTAATTCCCCTGTAAGGCTGAGAGCCCTGAAGAAACAGCCTCTGCTTTCCCCCTCACACAGCAGGTCCCCTGAGGTCTGGAACTGTCTCCTTCCTCAGACTAGGTCCCCTCAGAGTGGGGGCTCTTAGAGGGAACTACGTTTTTCTTGTAGGACCAGGAAGGCTTTCTGAAGACAGAGGGTGTGACTCTTCCATCAGACTAGAGGTTCTTTAAGGGAAAGGTCTGCATCGCCTCCCTCAGATTGGGGGCTCCCCCAGGATAGGAGCGTTGCTCTGGGGTTCTTCACAAGGCCTGGAAAGTGGCAGAGGCAGAGGACGGCTATAATACTCCATCAAGCCACCAGGGGGCGATGACGCTGCCAGCCAGGCGGAGTCCCTACCTCCTCGTCATCCTCCCCGTACTGGGCGTATCTCTGCTCCATCATCTCCCGCTGCCATCGCTCCTGTTCCAGGGTCTGCTGAATTAGCTGGGCCACCTCACTCTGCTCACCCGGCCGCTCCCGGCCAATCATAAATCTGCAGAGGCACCAGCATCGTTCCCTTTGTCTCTGTCCTTGGCTGGAAAATGCCACCATCCTCCCCGCTGGTATTCCCCTCCACATCCAGGTCCTCCCAGGGAGGTGAAATGAGAGAACTGAGTCCAGAGACTGCAGAGTGTTAATAATGAATGGGGGAGCAGGGGGCCCTTATTGGGTTTCCTTCCCAGGAGAAGCAGAGGCCCACTAGCTCTTCTGGCCAGTTTGTGGGGAGGGGAGATGTCAGCCAAACTTCAGGCTAGGCTGCAGGGGACAGGAGTTCGGGAGGTGCCAGCGTAGGAGCTCTTCCCACATGGGAAAAAACGAGGCAGGGGATTGGCGAAGCTGACCCTGGGGCTGTAGACGGGTGTCTCGTGTGCACTCCCAGGCCCTGAGCTTCAGGAAGGGGCGGGATGATGGCAACTAGAGATTAGGATGGAGAGGAAATAGTGGAACTTCCAGGCACCAGCCCCTCCTCTCCGTGGCCACCCACATCCTGTTTCTCTACTACCCTTTCCTGGGGGCAGTGGCCCTCTTGGAGGGAGCAGGGGGTGGTCCTTGAATGTTACGCCAGAGAGGAACCTAGGGAGCTTCTAACCCAACACCTTTAATTGACAGACCCAGGGAGGAGAGTCTTCATAGGAATCACCAGGCTAGAGGGGAGGGAGGGATGAACTCCAATTTGGATGGCATTCTCCCTGCATGTCTTGGATCTTCAATGAATGAGTCAGGACAGGCAGGGAGAAAGGAGAATAAGCCCAAGAGGCCAGTTTGGAGGCATGGTGGACAACGGGCCTTGAAGCCTGAGTGCTGGTGGCTAGCAGCAGTCGGGGGCTAGAGAGGTGAAGGCAGACAGGGCACGGGATATGCACACAGCAGTCCCTTCTGGCAGGGAGGTGGTGAAAGCTTCTCTGTAAGTTGGGCCACCCAGAGTCTTAACTAGGCATGGGCAGCTGGGCAAAGTGGCCAGATGAGGGCTGAGCCTCCTGTCTGCTCCCGCTGCCCACCGCCCCCACCCTCCCGGGCCTCACCGCACACGGCCCTTGGTGTTCCGGAGCACGGAGGCTGCAAAGCTCTGGGTCACTCCCACCAGACTTGTTCCATCCACTTCCACCAGGAGATCATTCACCTGGATCCTAAGGGAGGTGACACTGGTTAGGGGGGGGTCACGAGGCAAACTGTGGAGCTGGGGTAGACATGGTCCCCCTCCCATCAGTAACTCGAGGCTCAGTCCCCACAGTGACCTGGTACTCTGTCTACCTGCATAAGATGCATGAGGCCAGAGGACCAGGTATCAGCCAGGCCCATGGGCAGTGAGACCCAGGCAAGCACACCAGACACAGGAATCCAGGACCAGGAATGGTGGCAAGCACACTTGCCATGACAATCACAAGCTATTTCCCCTCCTCCACCACACTCGGCAGACCAGTGTGACATCCATAGAGCTCATCACAGCCATGCACACCAGCAAGGGCGTACAGCACACACGTAACACACAGCCCTCTTGAACATCCATTTCCGTGCAGACCTGAGCCCGCAGATTTCCTCCAAATGCCTGAGACCTGTGTTCACACACAGTCCCACAGGGTCACCCCCTGCCCCCATACAGGTGCACAGCCCCCAACACGCTCCAGCTGTGGCGCTGGAAGCCCTTGTTCTCCACACAAGGAGAGAGATGGGGGTGGTCCAGACTGGCCGCCGAGGGGGATGAAAGCGTGGGAGGGACCCTCAGCCACCTCCTTCCTCCACTCCCCGAGACTGCCAGGCCTCCTCGCAGGGCTCCCACACAGAAATGGAGGAGACCGCCTACTGTAAACAGCTCACACCAACGCGCCCCATGTGCGGACACTCTCACATGCACACACACTCCCCACCCGGCCAACAAGAGACCATGGGAAAGGCTCTGGAAAGTTCAAATGAGGGGATAAGTGAAAGAGCAGAGATGGCCTTCCTTCCGTTTCTCTGACCCCCCCAACCCCAGCCCGCCATGCCACCTGGGCTGCAGCAGACAGAAGTTCCCTGAATGAGGCAACCCCACCTCCAGCATCATGACCCCAGTCCTCACAAGGACACCCACTCACTTCTGTCACGTGGAGGGGTCTGCGCTTAGAGGTACCACAAGGTACACCTGATATCAACCTTTAATTTACAATAACCCAGGGGTGCCCTACAGCTGTTCCCACTCCCCCTCTGCAATCCACACACAGTAGGGAGGCTCCAGAGGGGTCACTGGGCTGCCCATAACTCCAGGGGGTCTTCCTGAGCCCTCTGACCCACAGAACTCACACCCTCCAGCCTCAGAGGCCAAACACAGGCACACAGGCAAGAAGCAGCCTCCTCCCTGGCATGCCCCCACTGGCTCTTCCAGCCTCACCACACACCTGATCCCTTGTGGTCTCTAGCTCCAGCCATACCTGCCTGCTTTCAGTGCCCTGCCTGGAATGCCTTGCGTGCCCCACTCCCTCAGCCTAGCTAACTCTTGCTCATGCTTTGGGTCTCAACTCCAACATCACTTCCTCCAGGAAGACTTCCCTGATACCCAGAGAGGTCAAGCCCTCCTGTTTTAGGCTTTAGTGGCACCCTGTATTTTTCTCTGTTTCACCATTTTCTGTGTATCCACTATTCATCCATCTGCCTCACTACACTACATGCTTCCTGAGGGCAAGGCCTCATCACTGACTCCCCAGCGCCTGGCACTAGCCCTACAACAGCGTCAGAGACTCAGTGTTTGCTAAACGAAAAAAAAGCTCACAGGTACTCTACTAGGGCAGAGCCTCCACACCCGTGCTCTCCTCACCATGGCCCAACACACACTCAAAACCAGGACACACAACACCTACACATAGCCTCCTAGCATGCAAGTGCCATGAGGGCGAGCGCTCCGCCTGTCCTGTTCACTGTACCCCCAGGGCCTGGACCAGCACCTGGCACAGTAGTGCTCCACGAACGTCTGGGCCCCACACAGGTAGTGGCCTGCCCCCCCCACCACCACCGCCCAGTGGCCCGCCCCATAGATGATGGCTGATCAGGGAAGGGGAGGCGGTACCTGCCGTCCCGATGGGCCGCACCGCCTTCAGTCACAGTCTTAACAAAGATGCCCAGCTTCTCCAGGCCCATGTCTGCCCCGGCCCCCATGCCAATGATGCTGATGCCCAGGCCCTCGGAATCTGTGAAGCAGAGGGTGATGAGAAGCAGGTAGGGGGGTGGGGTGAGGAGCTCCAGCCTGGGGCTTGCAGGGGACAGAGTGAGAGACTCCCCATCCCCTACCCTCACACTGAGGTATGGCCTCACCTCGAGAAGCAGTCTCCATGTGGGGATGTCCCACATCTGGGGAAGGGACATGGTTCTGTCCACCTCTTCTCTGCCAAGCCAACTAGGATGCTCTTGGGTCACTGCCTGCCCTCTGCCCCATCCAAAGAACAGACGGGCAGCAGGGCGTGTTGAGGGGTACTATCTGTATGCAGACGCAGGTGTGTGGTGGCCACAGGACCAGTGAGGGAGCCACGATGGGGAAGATCTTCCCCCTCCCTAAGCAGTCTCATCCCTGCTCACAGCCTTTATAACTCAAGACCTCCTGCTTTTGTCTCCCTCTAGACCCACTCCTCTCTCCACAGCTGCCCCCGCCTGTCTAACGGGCTTCTGACATCCAAACTCATGATCTTCCCCCACAAACAGGCTTTTCCTGTCTGCCACTCCTTCATGGGGCCTGGGAGCCACCTGGATTCCTCCCGCCCCCTCGTAGCCTCTGTGGAAGCCAAGTAACCACCGAATCTTGCCAATCCCACCTTCCAAGAATCTCTCAAGTTCATCCACTTCCTGCATGGCCATCATCTTGTCCACACCACAGTGGCCCCTCTCCATCCACTTATAACCCTTCCCCCCACAGCACAGCCTGGTGTGGTCTCTCTAGAATACCTTTCCCAGGCCTTGCAAGACTTCCGGTCCATCTTAGAAAAAAGTGGTCTACAAGGTCTTGTTTGCACACCCTTCTTCCCCCACGCTCCGAATCTACCAGGTCTCTCCTCTCTCCCACACGTATAGCGGCCCCTCCCTTCTTTTCCCGGCCCCCTCACTGTACATGAGGACGTAGTTAGATGTGACCATTCCACCCATGCCTGCCCCCCACCTCCACCGTCGCTCTCCCATCATGGCTTGGCCCACACAGCCCAGGACCCAGCCCACAGTGCTCCCGGGGGGCCTGATGACTTCAGGAGCACATAGTGCAGCATGACAGGGGTGGTGGTGGTAGGAGCTTGGGCTGGGCTGAGCCTGTGGGGCTGTGGGGCACTGACAGAGGCCCAGTTAGAGGCAGAAGCAGAACGTCTCTGTGGAAGCGCCTGAGGGTCCAGGGCGGAAGCTGGCACGAGGGAGGAGGCCCAGGAGGCCTGGCTCACCCTTCTCCAGCTCCACAGGGAACAGCTCCAACCTCTCCACCCGCTTCTCCAGCTCGTACTCAGCAGAGGCTGCCATGGGATCCACGTCCTCGTTGCGACGATCGTAGTCCTCGTTGGAGTAGGTGCTGAACACCTGGGGAGGAGGCCGCCTGTCAGAGGAGCCCCCAGGAGGGCAAGCGCTAAACCGGTGAGAGGAGGCCCAAAGGGCAGGCTGCGCCACCCACTGCACTGCCCTCCTGCCACAGGCCTCTCCCACCCCCAGACATCTCCCCCGAGATGAGGCCTCCCCCAGCCCACAGTGACCCCAGCTCAGAGTGGGGGCCCTTCTAGTTCTGGAACTGTGGGGCAAGAGAGAAAGGGACCCAGCCTTGCCCCATCCACACCATTACTCCCCTGCAGCTCCGACCACATGAGCGTGGCCAACTGGAGTAGGAAAGGAAGGTCAATGCCAGAGAAACTGTCGCACTCAGGAACCCAGGTCCCCAGGTCAGAGAGAGATCGACAGACAGCCCCTGTCCCAGACAGACGTGAGGGTGGACACGGACACAGACGGCAGGAAAGAGGAAGGAACAGGTTGAGGAGAAGAGGAGAAGAGGAGAAAGAGTGAAGTAGATGCTGGAGGATGCCAGATTTGGGGGGCGGGGGGCGGGAGTGGAGACGCAGGGAGGGGGAAGGGAGGAGAGAGAGGGGTAGAAAGAGGCAGAGGGGCACCCAGGACCCAGCTGATCTGAACCTGAAGTGGAGGCCAGGGTGGAGGAGGGAGGCAGGAAGGACCTCCTCTACCCCCATGGAGAAAGGGCAGGCCAGAGGAGCCCCTATGGCCTTGCCTGCACAGCCAGGCCTCAGTCTCCCTCTAGAACCTCAGCTCTCTGAGGTACGCCCCTTATTCCCAGGGCACTAGGAGGCCTGGGCAGAGGTCCTGGGCCCAGTGCCCTGCAGAAAGCAAGGAGAGCAAGAAGGTAGCAGCCTCTGACACTGTCCACAGCGAACCCGGCCTTATTGTCCCCTGTACCCCTCTGCTGTCTCTCAGCAGAAAGGGAAATTCCCCAGCCTGACCCTCCTCCAAAGAACAGAGAAGGTAGGACAAGGGCTCTGCAGGAGTACCTAATTCTGGGCCCAGGCAGGGTGCCCCTGGTGGGAGGTTAATGAGCACCATTTGGGGTACCATGACGTGTTCTTGCTTCACTGCCTGCAGCGACAGGCTGGCACCACTTGGAGCCAAGCGGGGGCGACGAAGGGTGGCAGCAGCTCTATCAGATGGCTGGGCCTGAGGCCTGAGCAGCGGGAGTGGGGCACCGTCTCCCCCAAGGCCCCTGCCAGGGCCCCACTCCTCCAGGAGCAGGCTCCACGGGCACCCAGGCCGGCAGCGGCACTCTTGTGTCCCAGCCTTGGTTTGGTGTCACCCCCCCCAAGCCCCACCACTCCCACAAGGGGGCTCCTAGCTGGAGGAGTCTATGTGGTCACTTAACTCACTGTCCTCAACTTCACAGCGTCAGAGAAAGTTGAGCGCAAACCCTTAAAAGCTCCTTGTCGATTGTGCAGTAGTCGGACTGCCCCCCTGACATCTGGCCAGCAGCCCCAAGCTCCTGGGAGGGACGGGCTACCTCATCCACACATAGTGCAAGATGCCAGGTCCGCTGCCCAAGGTCATGGGGGTTAGCCTGTGACAGGGCGGGATGAGACTGGCGGGTGGGTCACTGAGACTTTGTCCCCTTTGCACATATGCCCCAGGCCCTGGGACAGGGGCTGGTGTGTGCCTAGACCCGGCAAACTGGCTTTGGCCCCCTTTTGTATCCGAGTCCCTTTGACCCTCACCCTCTACTCCAGCAGAGATGGTCCCTTCATCCCTCAGTCTATGTGGTGGCCTGGGTCAACAAAACCCGCCCCCCCCCCCCCCATTGCTTAAGCACACGCAATCTCACACACACACACACACACACACACACACAGAGTGACCTCCATAACACCCTCACAGCCTGTCCTGGGCTTTGCCCTCCCCTCTTTTCTCAGCCTATCAAATCCTGCCCCCTGCAGGAAACCCAGGCCTCAGGCTCAGAGGTCCAGACCACCACTCACCACTGCCCACCACCATGTGCCCAGCCTATCTCAGGGCCCTGGACCCAGTCCCCCCTCTCCAGGTGACAGTCTGGAATTGAGCTCTCTGTCCTCAGCAGAAGCCTCCATAAAGGCAACAACTGGGTCATCCAAGGGGCACAAGACCTGGACTCAGTATCAATGCAGGGGGCGCGGCAAAGAGAGGGAAAAACTGGGGGGGGGAGGAGGAAATTCCCAGTAAGGTCAGAAGTCAGACACGCAAAGGCCGCACCACACACCACAGGCTCCCACACACAGGCGAGCAACGGTCACCAGGGAGTCAGAGAGCACTGTTCCAAATCATGTGCTATTTTTTACCCAAAAATCAGGGTAAGGTGTCAAATATAGACAGTCAGAGGCCCAGGACTGAAAGACCAAACTCCACCTGAGGGGATCAGACAGCTCAGGGAACTGCTGGTGGTGGTGGTGGGGGAGGTCCTGACCGCCTCAGTGGTCCCCACCTCTGTCCTCAGTGTCCCAAGAAACACCCCATAATCTTCACTTCTCTCCCTCCAGGATGCCAGCACCTTCAGAAGAGGAGAGGGGAGGGGAAAGGGCTTGTGAGGTCACAGCCTGGGGGAAGGGGCTGGCCCAGGCGGGGAGTAGCACTTTTCAGGCCCCCTGGGGGGGAGGTGGGAGAGGAACAGAGGTTAAGATGCTGGGGCAGGTGAGAGGAAACTTGGGCAGCTTCAGTGTCCAGGAGTAGTTATGGAAACTTCAATCAAACAGATGAGGGTTTGACTGGTGAGGGGTAAAGGCTGGACTTTCCTTGGCCTGGACACTCCCATGAAGCAGACTTGGAGTTGGGCACAGCTGAGCCTGGCGTGGTGAGAAAGAGCCTTTAGGCTGAATGTGCCAGCCGAGAATGGAGGGTAGTAAGAAAGGCTGTGGTAGTAGGAGGGCTGTGGTTCTTAATTCTCCCAGGGATCTCACCATCAATATTCTCCTGAGGATCTCAGGGCACTGGCACAACCCACAAACCAATCACCAATAGTGGGTGTGTGTGTGTGTGTGCGCAGCTGAGTCCCCAAAAAAGAGGCAGTTCCCATCCTTCTTTCAGGGCACCCAGAGAATGAGGCAAGAGCGCTTGGGTCCTGCCAAGGCCAAGAGCAAATGCAGGAGGCTGCTGCCAAGCACCAGGGGGTTTCCCAGCCTCACCCCCTCCCTTCTTCTCCATACCCTTCGGAAGGCCTAGCCTCCTCAAAAACCACAGAAAGTGCCTGCTCCCTGCGGAACCCTGTACCCCCACCTCGGGAGCTGGCCCAGCACAGACCCCAGGGAACAGGGCCCGAGTCACATGGCCCCAGCTCAGCTCAACCTCACAGACCGCTTCCCTCTTTCAGTTCTGTAAAGTTGGGGTGAGGGCCACAGACATTTTGGAGGAAGGGCTGCAGGCCACTGCACCTTCCTTTTGGGAGGTTCCCCGGCTCCTCCATCCCCCTATGCAGCTCTGGTGCAGGGGGAAAGCAGGGGTGTTCCTAAGCTCCCCAGGCCCCTCCAGCCCAGAGTGGAGTAAGGACCAAAGTGGGGAGGCTCTCCTGAGGACACAGATACACACGCACACACACATACACAGACACACCTTCCCACCACCCAAGCCCACGCTTCTGGCAGCCTCTGGAGGACGAAGGTCTGGGAAAGGAAGGGAAAGCAGGTGTGCCAGGACCCGCGCAGGGCAGGGCAGGTGCGCCCCAGGGCTGGGCGGGGCAGCGGGCACAGGAACCTGAGGGCAGGTCAGAGCAGGCCACCCCGGCTCAGGCCTAAAAATCTTCCCCCTCTGACAAACAGCTGGAAGTCCCCCACGCCCCCCTTAGGGTGGTAACTTCTGGGAAGGGGGCTGGGTGACAGGGCTTGACTCAGCCTGCCAAACCCGGCTGGCTGGCGAGGCGGGGGCGACTGCGTGCACGTGGCAGGGGCGGCGCGGGGGCAGGGAGGGGGGTTCACTTACTTGGATGGGCGCCGTGCTGAAATGGATCTTCCGGCTCGGGGCCGGGTCCTCTTCTTCCGAAAGCCCCGGGATCTCCACGCACCCCGACTCGGGCTCGTAGGGGGGCTCGCCCTCCTCCTCGTCTTCTTCGTCGTCCTCCTCCAGGGCACTGCCCCCAGAGTCCTCCCCCAGCCCACTGTAGGCGCTCACGTCCACCAAGTCCGCCTCCGAGAAATCCTCCTTCTTGGACTCGTCCACCTCCTCGGGGGCCACGTCCGGGGCCCGGCCATTGCCCACCCCTCTCTCAGGCGCCGCCACGGTCGCCGCCTCCTCCTCGGGGGCCGCCTGGGCCTTCTGCTCCTCGGGTGCGGGGCTGGCGGTGGTTGCCAAGGCGCTGCCATTCTCCAGGGCCGCGTGGACCGTCACCTCTGCCTGGATCACCTCCGCGGGCGCCGCCTCGGCCTCCGACTCCCCGCTCTCCTCCACCTCCACCGGCTTAATCTTGCGCACCTCCCGAGGCTTGGGGGGCGGCCGGGCGGGGGCCACTCGGTGCTGCGGGGGCTGCTGCCCTCCGGAGCCGCGCTCCTTCTCGGCTGGGGCATCCCCCGACGGGGCGGGCAGCGGCGGGGGCGGCTGAAACACCCGGGACCGCTTGCTGACCAGCTTTGAGTTGACCTGGGGCGCCCCGCCGGCCGCGGCCCTGGGCAGCCCCGGCCCGCGGTGGAGGCCGGTCCTCGAGTCGGCCTTCTCAAAGACGGCGCTGAGCTGACTGACCGTCGGCGACACGGCGTCGGCGTCCAGCTTGTCCAGCGCCTCGGTGCTGCCGTTGAAGCGCACCACGACGTCCAGCTTCCGGTCCTGCAGGCCGGCGCGCTCCTGCCTCAGCAGCCGCCGCGCCGCGGCCTCCTTGTCGCCGCCCGCGGCCGCCGGGACGCTCCGTTCGAACAGCTTCCGCGTCTCCTGCAGCCGGGACGGCGGGTGCGGCGGCGGCGCGGGCTGCGCGGAGGGCGCGGGCTTGGAGTCAAAGCGGCTCACGCGCTCCGACACGCTGGTGCCCAGCTTCAGCAGGGCACTATGGTCCACGTTCTCGTTTAGGCTGCTGGCCCGCGGCAGCGACAGGCGCACGCCGCGCTCGGGCGCCCGCAAGGCCTCAGTGGGGCCCGCGCCGCCGCCCGCCTCGCCCGGCGCGCCCGCCGTCGTGCCCATCTGCAGGAACATACTTTTGATGCGGTGGACATTGGAGCCATATTTCTTGTGGTGGGCCGCCTTGGGTGCCTCGTCTGGCCCGGGCGCGTCGGGCGGCTTCAGAGCCTGGATGCCCGCCTCGTAGGCGCTGCGGTGCGGGGAAGCGCTCCGGAGGGGACCCCCGGGCCCCCGCGGCTCCGTCTTCATCATAGTGGGGGGAGCCGGGTTCTCATCCCCACGCTTCCCGCTCCCCCCTTCCAAAAGGCGGCTGGCCAAGTCGGGACCACCGCCCCCTCCCCCAGAGAAAAGGAACCCCGAAAGGCCTTTTTTAGCCTCCCCCCAAAACCAAGCTGCCCAAAACAGTTAACCTCGCTTTAAAAAAAAAAAAAAAAAAAAAAGGAAAAAAAATCTCCGAGAGCCCTGTGTGGGTCGCCTCCCCCAATCAAGCTGCCAAAGACAGCCAGCCCCTGTACCAAAGACCGAGCGGCCTGGAACGGTCGCCCCCACCCAAATTAGAAAAGCGGCGGCCGGGGCCGGTGGGACTGTGAGTCCTGACCGCGAAGCAGCAGCGGAGGCGCCGGCTCACATCGTCCGAGGCGGTGTCAGCGGGGCTGGTAGCCTCGGCATCCCCAACCCCAGCCGGGGGCCTTGACTCTTGGGGGGCCCGGCACCAGGGCGCCCATGGCTGCTCGGCCGGCCCGGGCCGCTCCGCCGCTGCACTACCCTCCCTCCCTCCCTCCCCCCCGCGCCCCGAGCCTCGGTCTTTCTCTGGCTCTGCCCGAGCGGCGGCTGCCGGAGACCGAGCGGCTGCCCTTCTCGCAGCCGCCGCTGGGGACTGGCACCTCTGGGTCCTAAAGGGATCGGATTTCCGGGGCCGGAGCCTGTGAGCCCTCCCCTTCCCCTCCACGCGATTGTATTCCCCTCCCCTGCCCGTGCCTCGCCACAGCCTTCCACTGACCCCAGAAGCTGGCTTGTCCACTTCAACCCTTCCATCCCAACCTCTGACTGTGGCTTTTCACAACCCACATAACCGCACTCCCACTAAATATTGGGGGTTGGCAATCCAACCACTGTGGTCTCAGTGTGGCCCTCCTCTACCCGAGGTGTGGAGGGAGAATAGTGGGGAGGGGCAAAGGATCGTTTCCTTCAAGGTCCTTGGAGCTCCCTAGTATAGTTCACTTTGAAAATTTTAAAAATTCAGATTGCCCTGGAATCTGCATTTTAACAATTTCCCATAGGGAACATTTTGCACCCTTTAAGGCGTGAAACCTTGGCTCAGTGTTGCTGGCCTTATGGTGGAGGAGGAAGGGGAACAGAGAAAGGAGGTGGTCCTCATCACCCAGGTGGCAGTCTGAAGCTGGCTTTTGCCCTCTGGAATTCTGAAGAGCGTGTCCTGTCACCTGCCTGCACTGCACCCAGGCTGGAAAAGAAGGGGTGGTATGCCTGTCTTCATGGCCTTACTAGAGCACTCCTGACTCTCAAACAGGAAGAAGGAGTTTTGGAGGAGGAATTCTGGAGGCCTGGGGCCAAAGTTTCACCAGTGAGAGCTCTAGCTTGTATCTCTAATCTAAAGGATTCTGGCCACTGTGTGCTAGCGTGTGTAGGGAGGGAGGGGGAAGGGTGGCAGTGACCTATATGTTCCCTGTCCTGGCAGCTGTTTTGATGCTTTCCCCAACCCCCACATACACAACAAGGGGCCTGGGGCTGCCCTCTACCCTCCCCCAGATGCCAGGGCCTGGGAGTGAAGGTCCACCCCCTAGACCATGACAGATCCGGATGCACGGCTTCACTCCACAGATCTCAGAAAATGATGAACATTGTGGACCCTAGGACCCAGAGAACAACTCAGGCACAAAGCCTCCCCCCACTCCCAGCTGCTTCCTGCATCTCAGGCCTTCCTGCAGCCTCTGCCTCCTCCCCCGCCCTCTTCCCTTCCATCCTCTTCCTCTTCTCCCCAATCTCCCGCTACCCGCTGCCCTTGCCTAGAAGGGCTGTCGAAAGGAATCCTCTCACCTCTCCACTGTTGGGATGTGTGTGGGTTCTGTGGGATATAAACTGGTTAGCACGTGCAAAAGAGCGTGGGGGATGGGGTGTGGGAAGCCGCCTGGGAACCCTGAATATTGGGACAGGGAGGGGCCAGGAACCACAGGACTGGATCTTGAGGCTGGCAATCCTGAGGCTAACGGAGAGGGAAGATTTGGGTTCTGAGCAGGAGCTTTGGGACTTGGGTTTCCAAGCTCAAGTCTGGGACTTGAACCTCCCCACCCACAATGCCCCCCCCACCCCCGCCCCCACTCAACCTCACTATGGAAGTTGGTTGAGACAGAAGTCTCACCTAGTTGGGGGTTTGGGCAGTGTCCTCAGAAGCTCTTGTGTGGATTGGGGGAGGGCACAGGCCCCTGGGTGTTCCGCCCAGAATCTCCCACACCCTTTGGTGAGTCATTCTAACTGG
Source organism: Balaenoptera borealis (assembly GCF_965194805.1). NCBI lineage: Eukaryota > Metazoa > Chordata > Mammalia > Artiodactyla > Balaenopteridae > Balaenoptera > Balaenoptera borealis. Next base: position 24,125,776 of record NC_138879.1, on the reverse strand, counting down.
TCCCAGCCCAAGGGGTCTGTGCCCATGCTTCTGGCCAGGTGGGGAAGCCAGCTTCTAAAGGATGGGAGGAGGAGCTGGGAACCAAGTCAGGCCCAATGGACGCTCCCCACCCCGACCCCCAACATCTCCAGCAGCAGCTTGGAGTGGACTAGAATTGGGATGCTTGCGTCCCCCTTGTCCTGAGACTTCCAAGAGTGAAACCCTTTTAAGTACTTTGAGATGCAGGACAGTTGGAGCCAGCCCAGCGCTCAGAGGACTGAGGCTAAGGAGTGGGATCATTATTTCCTGGGCGACACCCCCTGCCAGTATTCCCGAAGAAGCTTTTATGGAGCAATGAGTGCTTTAGCATCTCACTCCTTCCCTGGGGTCAGGCGCCAGGCCAGCTAGCCTGTGAGAGGAGTGGGGAATGGCTGTTATCTTCTCCACCCGGTCCCTGCCTGCCTGAGGCAGTAATCACACCTGCAGGGAGGGTGAGGAGGGCAAGGGTGAGGAGGGCGGTGACTTTGGGGAGGGTTACGCCCAAACTGAAAGGTTTGAACCTAATTTTCATTCCTCAGGCTGTGATCCTCAGATCCTTACTTATCTCCCAGTAACTGGGTAATTTAGCCATTCTTTCTCTCTCCTTTTTCCTTTGTGGAGTTGCCTGATGGTCTTTGCATGGAAGTTCCTTCCTTACCTCTGACGTGGAATAGAGTGGTTCCCAAAGCTGGCCCAGGAGCCAGGCTGCCAGAGTTCAAATCCTGGCTCCACCACTTACTAGCTGTGTGACGCTGGACAAATCCCTTAGCCTCTCTGTGCTCTGAAAGGGTAAACTGAGGTGAAAGTGGATGGAACACAGAAAATAGGGTGTGTGCCTTTCCCAGTTCTTGCTAAAAAGCCTGGAGGCTTCTATAGGGAGAGGTAATCTTTATTCTCCAGATAAAGCCCCTCCCTGTTTTCCCACCTACCCTCAAATCTGATGGGGGCCCTCTGAGACTGTTCTTTGAGGCTTGATAGTTTTAAACACCAGGTGTTAAGTGCAAAGACAGGTAATGAAGGTGATGAAGGCAAGGAGAGACCTGATTTTCGATAAATCCCAAGCTCTTAGCACCCTGGGCTCACATCCAGGCTGGGTGCCAAGGCTGCCTTCTCTTCCCAGCCCTGGGGCCTTGAGACTCAGCCTCGGAAAGTGGTGTTTCTGTGGCTAAGGTCATCTGAGCAAAGACTGGCCTAGACCTCCCTCTTTGGTCGTTTTGTAGTGAACCAGTGGCCCCTGCCCCAATCACTCTCCTTCATCTGTCCTCCTCTGCCAGGGACTTGGGCTAATCCAAGGATGCTGGAAAGGCTTGTCTATGTGTACGTGTTTTATATACAGGAGAGCTCAAATCCGGGATGTCAGTGTTGAAGGGCCTTTAGCGGCCCTTGGCTGACCCCTTCCCAGGGGGAATGAGGAAGGCTGAGACTTGAAGTGGGAAGTGACTTACCAGTTTTGGAGGAAAGAGACCAGGGTTCACAAGGTCTGAACTGAGCCCTAGCTCCACCCATTTGCTGAGTGACCTTGGGCTAGTCGTTTCCACTCCCTAAGCCCCAATTTCCTCAACTTGCTCAAATTTGAATGTCTGAGTGTGTCTCCTGAGCATAGGCGATCCTGGTTGTTCCCAATTCTGGAACAGAGCAGAACATGGGCTTTGCAGCCAGACCATCTTTTTTAGAATCTCCAACCTGCTGCTGCCCAGTTAAGGGACTTCGACAAATTTCTTCATGTGTAAAATGGATATAATAGACCAACCCCATAGTGTTGTGAGAATTAAATACATTTAGAACAGCTCCTGGCACAAAGTAGGAGTTTGGTGTGTTGGCTGTTATTGATTACATGTATATCTGAACATGTATGGGTGTGTGTGCACACGTGTACATGCGTGGGGAGGTATGACTGAAAGTGGGCATCGGTATTTGCATCTCCACATGTGTCTTCATTGGACTATAGGGCCTCTCGTTTCCTTTTAAGGTCTATTATATGAAATTCTGAAATATAAGCACCCCCTGCCTGCAGCTCCTCCACAGCTTTTGGGATCATCCCTGGAGTGAAGGTGACCTTCCTTCTCTACCTCCCAAAGTGTTTTTCATTCTTGCCTCTTAGTGTCTCAAGTCCCCCAGTGCCCATGCAGAAAGAGTGCCCCTTGGGGTCCTCCCACAGCTGGGAGACTGGCTTGCCTGGGTCCCTCTGCTCTGCCCCCCTTTCTTTCATTCACCCTCCACGCTTCATTCTAGTATCATTTGGAAAGTTCAGATACCTCTTGGAGATTCAGGAGGGAGACCAAGAAGGAAGAGTCAGGGTGTGTGTGTGTGTGTGTGTGTGTGTGTGTGTGTGTTTGTGTGTGTTGGGGGCAGGGAAGGGTTAGGACAGAGGAAAGATTTCTCCAAATCATCAGTTGCTTTAAAAGAAAGCCTATATTTAGCTAGGCTTAGAGGGTCTGTAAATATGTATTTTGCAAAGCAGACAGCCATAGCCGTCGGAGCTCCAGAGATATGCAGGGAGGTCAAAGAAAAAAAAATAACTGGAAAGACTGAGCAATATTATTTTGTCATCAGCAGATTCAAAGAACTCTCTCCTGCCTGCTCCAACTGCTATTATTACACATTCCTGTGTTTTGATGTTAGTTTCTATTTTTCATCTGCTCTCTGGATCTGCAGTGGATGCCTGGGGAAGAGACTGGCTCTCAGAGTCACCTTCCCACCAGCCTTTGCCTCACCTGCCCAGGGTCAAAGGAGAGCGAATCCTGGCCCTGCCAGCTCCCCTCCCAACTGGTTCCACCGGGCTCGGCCAGGCTGCATTCGCCTGGCCTAGGTACTGTCTGCAAAGCCAGCTTTCAGGCTCCACACTCAATCCTTTGCACTTCAGGTGGCCTTGAGGGTGAGGGTTGGGTGACAAATCTTGCCACTTCAGGGCAGTTCTACTTTAGAGAACTCTTCTTTCTGAGAGAAAAAAAAAAGAAAAAGAATTTACACTTACTTTTTTACTTTTAGTTTGAAAAGTTTCTTTAAAAATAAGAAAAGTTCAGGGCTTCCCTGGTGGCGCAGTGGTTGAGAATCTGCCTGCCAATGCAGGGGACACGGGTTCGAGCCCTGGTCTGGGAAGATCCCACATGCCACAGAGCAACTGGGCCCGTGAGCCACAACTACTGAGCCTGCGCGTCTAGAGCCTGTGCTCCGCAACAAGAGAAGCTGCGATAGTGAGAGGCCCGCGCACCGCAATGAAGAGTGGCCCCCGCTTGCCCCAACTAGAGAAAACCCTCGCACAGAAACGAAGACCCAACACAGCCATAAATAAATTAATTAATTAATTAAAAAAAAAAAAGAAAAGTGGTTAAGATTTATTCAGTGATTTCTGTGTGCCAGGCATTGAGCTATTAATGCTTTAAAAAAATAAATAAATAAATAAATAAGAAAAGTTCAGGGAATTCCATGGCAGTCCAGTGGTTAGGACTTGGTGTTATCACTGCCATGGGCTCAGGTTCGATGCCTGGTAGGGGCCAAAAAAAAAGAAAAGTTCAGAGAATCACGTGACAAACAGAATTTATAAATGCTATCAGAGACTTCCCTGGTGGTCCAGTGGTTAAGACTCCACACTCCCAATGCAGGGGGCACAGGTTCAATCCCCCTTCTCTTTCTCCCCAGTCCTGTTGCCCACCCTACCCACTCTCACAAATTTGGAATGCATCCTTTATAGCCCATAATTTTTAAAATTAATTAACTAGTTAATTAATTAATATTTTGGCTGCGTTGGGTCTTCGTTGCTGCACGCGGGCTTTCTCTAGTTGTGGCGAGCAGGGGCTACCATTGAGGTGTGCGGGCTTCTCATTGCGATGGCTTCTCTTGTTGCAGAGCACCGGTTCTAGGCGCGCGGGCTTCAGTAGTTGTGGCACGCGGGCTTAGTTGCTCCGCGGCATGTGGGATCTTCCCGGACCAGGGCTCAAACCCGTGTCCCCTGCATTGGCAGGCGGATTCTTAACCACTGCGCCTCCAGGGAAGTCCCTAGCCCATAATTCTTAAATTACCATTTTTAATTGTCAGATATACATAACATAAAATTTACTATTTTAACCATTTTAAGTGTACAGTTCATTGGCATTAAGTACACTTGCATTGTTATGCAACCATCACCATTATCCATCTCCAGAACTTTTTCATCTTCCCAAACTGAAACTCTCTGCCCACTAAACAATAACTCCCCAGGCCCCACCCCCGAGCCCCTGGCAACCACCATTCTACTTCCGGTCTCTATGAATTTGACTACTCTAGGTACAGCATATAAATGGAATCATACTGTATTTGTCCTTTTGTGACTGGCTTATTTCAAATAGCATAATGTCCTCAAGATTCACCCACGTTGTAACATATGTCAGAATTTCCTTACCTTTTAAGTCTAGCCCATAATTTCATATTTTCCCTACACATTTAAGTATTCATAAAGCAGCATATGGTAATGCTTTCTGTATTATTAAAACATATACAGCGACCACCATGCTGTGTGTATCATTTTGTGTCTTTTTTTCACTTGAGGTGTTTTCCACGATGCAGCCACATCAATACATGTGGCTTTGGTTCATTCATATTAACTTCTGTTTACTATTTCATCATATGAATAAGCCACAACTTATTTATCAGTTCCTCTACTGATGGGCCTTTGAGTCGTTTCTATGTTTTGCTGTTATAAGCAGGGCTGCGGTGAACACCCCTGTGCTTGTCTGAACCCATCTCTGGAGTGTACAGCTCGGAGCAGGAAGCCAGGGTTGCAGGCACACTGTCACCTAGACTAGTACTGCCAAGCTGCTCTCTAAGCCAGTTTATGCTTTTGCCATCAGCATTTGTACAAGATGTCCTATCTGACCACATCCTTGCCAACATCTGCTCTTGTTAGACTTTCTATTTTTGCCAATCTGATGGGTGTGAAGTGGTATCTCATTTGAATCTGCATTCCCTGCCTCTGAGGTAGAGCATCTTATCATGCTTATTGGCCATCTGGGTTTCCTCCAGGCAAATTGCTTACGTCCACATCCTTTGCTCTCCAGTGCAGCTGTTGATACAAGTTACAGAAAGCCTAACTAGAAGTGGTTTAAGCAAAAAAGGGAATTTTATTATCTCACATAACAAGGAGTCCGAGGTTTGGTTCATTTAGAGGCTCAATTATGACATCAAGGAAGAGGTTCTTTCCATCTTTCTATAAGACCCTCCTCATCATGTTGGTTTGCTTCCCAGACTGGCCCCCCCATGGTCTATGATGGCTGCCTCAGCTCCGGGTGTCTCATGCAGACAACAATGTCCAGAGGCAGGAGAAAGTGGATGCTTTCTTCTCAGTGTCTTTTTTTTTTTTAATTAATTAATTAATTTATGTATTTATTTTTGGCTGTGTTGGGTCTTCGCTTCTGTGCGAGGGCTTTCTCTAGTTGGGACAAGCGGGGGCCACTCTTCATCGCGGTGCGCGGGCCTCTCACTATCGCAGCTTCTCTTGTTGCGGAGCACAGGCTCTAGACGCGCAGGCTCAGTAGTTGTGGCTCACGGGCCCAGTTGCTCTGCGGCATGTGGGATCTTCCCAGACCAGGGCTCGAACCCGTGTCCCCTGCATTGGCAGGGAGATTCTCAACCACTGCGCCTCCAGGGAAGCCCTCAGTGTCCTTTTTCCTAGAGGCCCACAGGAGCTCTTCCTTCTGGTCTCAGTGGACAGAACTGCATACATGTCCACACCTAAACTAATCGTTGACCAGAGGAACTGTATTATCATGCTCTATTTAGACCAATCACTGTTCACCTGATGGGGATGGGGAAGGCCCAGCCTCGCCCAAAGCCTAGACCCCTGACTTTTGAATCAGGATTCTGTTAGCAAGGAATAAGGGAAAGACTGCCATTTGGGGTGGCACTCAAAAGTTCTGTGCTTGCTTTATTGATTTGTAGGAGGTCTTTATATATCCTGGATACTAACTTTTTATCTGCTTTATGTGCTGCCGATATTATCACCTAGGCTGTTGCTTGTCTTTTAACTTTGTTTATAATGTCATTTTCATAGAAGAAAGCTTTTGTTGTTGTTGTTAATGTAATGAAATCAATCTTTTGTGAGTTGTGTCTCTCATCTAAGAAATTTTTTCCTACCCTGAGATCTCCTACATTTTCTTCTAATTATTTTAAAGTTTTGTTTCTCACTTTTAGGTCTTTAATCCATCTGGAATTAATATTTATGGATGAAAAGTCAACTGTCACAACACTTTTTATTGAGTTGCCTATTCTCTCTCACTAAGTTGCAATGCCACTGCCATCATAAATCACATTCCCACATATGCTTGGATCTGTTTCTGGGCACTCTATTCTATTGATCTCTTTGTCTAGCCCAGCACCAATACCACATTGTTTTAATTACTATCGCTTTCAAATAAGTCTTTGTTTCAGAATTGTCTAGTCTCTTCTTGGTCCTCTGCTCTCCCATATGAATTTTAGAATCAGTTTGCCTAGCTCTTTGAAATATCCTGTTGGAATATTCAGCGGACTTGCCTTGACTCGACATATTTTTATGGAGAGAACTGTCTTAGTGACATTGAGGCTTCTCATCCCTAAACTTAATACATCTCTCCGTCTCTCAATTTATTCTTTTTTTAGCCTATAGTTTTTATGGTTTTATAGCCTATAGTTTTTCTTCACAAATATCTTCAAATATCTTTTCTAATTTTTTTCTGGGTTCTGTACAATTTTAATTTTATTGTGAATGATTTCTTTTTAAAAAGATATTACAGTTTCTAATAAATTATTGCTTGTGTATAGAAACACTGCTGAATTTTGTATTTTATTTGTATTTGGATGTTTATCTTTGTCCAGCAACCTTGCTGATCTCTCTTAATAGCTCTGACAACATGCCTATGGAATCTCTTGGGTTTTCTATATAAATAATCATACCATCTGCAAAAAAAAGTCTGAGTCTTTCTTTCTTTCTTTTTTTTCTTATTTTTGGTCCAAGGTTTAGGGTGAAAATATTACAGCACAGCAGAGTCAACTGGCTCCATGGTGTTTTGAAATTCATCCCAACTGTGGGCTGAGTGACCTGCAGGTTGGACAGATTGCCAAAGTTCAAGAGCTTCAGCATTTCCTTAGTGTCAGGATCTACTTCAATGATCTCCTGATCCAGGGCTGAGACCTCAGGCACATAATTCTCTCTCCTCTCTCTCTCTTCCTGCAGCTTAATGGAGACACTTCTCACTGGGCCTCTCTGAAACTGCTTCATCAGATGTGTGACATAGCCTGCTTTCTCCTTGCGAAGCTTCTTGCTGGGAATAATGGCCATCTCCTTGCACACACCCTTGTTGGTGCAGAATTCGTTGCCCAGGAACTTGTATTATTTCTCACTGATGACCCGGGCCGCCTTCTTCACGGTTTTGGTGCAAACGTGGCCCATGTTGGCAGGTCCTTGGTAAAAGAGTGAGATTTTGTTTCTTTTATTTCCTAATCCTCTATCACTGAGTGGTAGCTTCTAAATCTGACCTCTCCCAGCTCTTGGGCTGTGCCAGTGGGCTGGCCCTGGGCAGCTATTGCCTTGCACTGTCAGTTATAAACAAAAGACCCCTTACTCTCTCCAGAGCTTTACAGTTTACAAAGCACTTTTGCTTCTGTTATCTCATGGATCCATTTGCCCCCACTTTACAGAAAGGTAAGGGCTGTAAGCTCCAAGTCCAGCAATCTAGCTGTGCGGAATACTGCGCTGTGAAGCCTCAGACAGTCCCTCCTCTCCTTCTGTGTTTCTCCTCTAAGCTAAAAAGTTTGGCCAGGGATGGTCTCTGGCATTCTCAGACTCATGATTGATAGCTTTGGGTGGCCAAGAGGCTCAAGGAACCCCTCTGAAGACTGAACTTCACCGATAAAAGGGGGGGAAGATTCTGGGTACACTTAGGTCCTCAGGCTGGTGCCCCAAAACATCGTGGGGGTGGGGAAAAATGGAAATGTCGTTTCAAGTCGGAGAAATGATATAAATGATGGGGAGAGTGGGAAACAGGGCATTGTGTCCAGTCCCCTGCCTCCACGCGGGTTCTCCTCCCTGTTTGGAATAACATCCTCCGGACCCGGAAGGGGAGGACGAGAAAGGGCTAGAGGCCGTGCGTGAGTCCCCTCTTCCGTCGCCCCCTCTAGCCGCCGAGCTCAGCAAGCACCTCTGACGCGTATCCGTAGCCTGGGGCGGGGCTCTCTGTTGCCATTCCAACGGGCCACCCGGCTCGGGCCCCATATTACGCAGGCGCAAGTCCGGGCTGGAACCGGCGAATGCGCCCTCTCGTGGCAGACTGCCAGATCGCACCCTTTGTTATAGTGCTGGAGGCGGCGAAGAGGAGGCAGGAGAAAGATGTGGGTGGAGTCTGGGTGGCAGATGCGACAGTCAGATCACAATGACGAGAATCCCTTTCCTTTGTCCCTCATGCCAACATCTAACCCTCCGTTTTAGATGCAGATGAAGAAAATATGGCTCTCAGAGATCAAAAAACAGGTTCATAGGGACGGAAGTGGAATGAGAGTGTTGGCGAGATGATATATTATTAATCAGTCATTCATTTATTCAGCAAACATTCATTGAGATGGGGAGAGACAGGGACAAAGGACCAAAGGGATTAAACAGAGACATTGACGGGCCAAGATGGGTCAGAAAGCTGGGGAGACAGGTGCGGAAGGCAAAGCAGCAGGGACAGAGAATCAGCTAGCTGAGGTCAGGGCTGGAGTAGCAGGAGTAAAGCAGAGGCATGGGAACCTGGGCTGGGCTTTTGGAGACAAGGCTGAGAAAAACCCAGATGCAGAACTGACCCTCCAGTTCACCCAGATGGATGCTCCAGCTGGATAGGACAAAATCAGGAGCTCAAGATGGGCTCCTATGACCACCTATGAAGTGGTCCTGCCAAAGAAAGTGGAATATACACCTGATCAGGACTCTCGATCCAACTACAATTTACAAGAAAAAACAATGTCCAGGAAATACAATTTATAAGAAGTACAGAGGTCAGAGGAATATTTTAAAGAACACAGTAGAGATGCAATCAGCAAAATCCAGACTGGGAAATTACACGACAAATGACCTGGTTACCCTAAGGGCAGAGAGAGAGAGAGAGTTAGTTGGAGGGGGACTCCAAAGATTTAAAGAGATTTCAAAGAGACATCAATCAGTTGCAATGTGTGCATCTTATTTGGATCCTGATTCAAACAAGTACATTGTAAAAAAAAAAAAAGACATTTATGAGAAATTGGAAATTTGAGCACTATAGATCTGATATTAAGGAATTATTATTAACCTTATGGTAAAATAATGTCATTGGGTATTTTAATTGTGATTATATTTTTAAAAAGTCATTATCTTTCAAAGATTCACGCTGAAATATTGACAGAGGAAGTTAACTGGGAGGGCTATAGATGAAATGAGATTGGCCATAAGTTGATCATTGTTGAAGCTGGCTGATTGATATATGAGGGCTCATTATATTATTCTATATACTATATATATTAGTTTTATTTTAAAATTTCCAGAATAGGTTTAAAGACCCTGTGACACCCCCCCACCACCACCACCCTTAAGCCTCAAGGAACAGAAGGCACTCAGTGTTATAGCAGCAGATTGCAATCCAGACAGCTCTGAGGTGGGGAGGTCATCTGTGGGGCAGAGGAGACTTTCAAGGGACTTCCAGCTGGCTCCTGGCCCAGTCCCTGGTTCCCTTGATTTTGGGGAGAGAGAGAAGGATCAGTAAGAAAGGCTGGCCTCAGTGGGCCTGGTGGCACTGGGTTTGGGCAATGCCACCTTAAGACTGCTGAGGGTGTGATTGGGTGGCTCTAAAAATAGCAGGAGAGGCAGCAGGCAGGGAGGGAGGGAATCACATGGAGCCACTGAGGGGCTGAGGCCTGGGCAGCTAGCCAGGCTCTGGCACCTCTGCCTGCTTGCCCAGAGCCCTCTGACTTTCCTCTGCCTCCTTTCTTCCTCTTGCCCTCCATCTGTGAGAAGGCAGAGAGGTACCAAGGTAACTCTGGGACATACCCTGCCCTGTCTGAGAGCCTAAGTGGACACTCATTCTGGAATTTGCTGGCTATCCAAGGACAGGTGGGATGGTCATGTGGGGAGAGACAGGAAGGGACAAGGACTGAGTAACATGCCCACCGGTCACCCCAATCTGCAAGCCAACACCCTCCCCCTCAGGCTGACTCAGGGCACGTCCCAGATGTCCTTGCCTGGGACATTCGCCTATGGGGGTGAGGTGGCAACCCCCTATGTCTCAAGGCCAAGGAAGAATGCTCACACAGGTACTGAAGATTTTGGAACGCTGGCACCCACAGTCCCCTGCCTCCTTCTCAGGGCATCTGGGGAGAGTGCCCCTCTGCTTGTTCTGAATGGGAAGTCCAGGGAAAGAAGGGCACACCACTTCCATCACACCTGGACTGAGATCCTTTGGCAGATGCAGGAAGGAAGGGGAAGTGGTGCCCCACCGGCAAGGACATTGGCGGCATCCTGGACTGAGTCAGGCACCGGGCTGAGGTCTTTACATGCACTCAGCTGTCTATAGTGTGGCCTCAGGAAAGTTATACACCCTTCATGCCTCAGTTTTCTCATCTGTAAAATGGGGACAATGATAATACCTGCTTCATGGAACTGCCATGGGGGTGGGATGAGTTACTATATGTAAATCTATGTAAAACCTTCAGCATAGTAGCAGGCAGAGGGTAGCCGTCATCACCTGCTGGCATGAGAACTCCACCTGAGTAGGGGCTGCTCATCTCTGCCCCCTCAGTGCCTGGTACATAGCAGGTGCTCTGTAAATATGTGCTGAATTCATGATTTTGTGGATTCCTCACAAGGACACCAAGAGGAGAGCACTGTTCTTGCCACTTTGTAGTTGTAGAAACAGAGCCTAGAGAGGGCAGATGACTTTTTCAAGGCCATGTTGTCCAGTGAATGGGTCAAGTTGGGATTCATGTCCAGGCCTGTAGGCCTCCTTTACTCCCTGTCTCTACCTGGTTGGTTCTGTCCAAGGCTCTCTCTTCCCGGACCTGGGGGGCATGCTGGGGGTGCCTAGTCTGAGGAGAGGGCTGGGTGAACGGGTGCCCTCATGTGCTGTTCATGAAGCTGTCACCTCGCTCCCGACACCTACTAGTTGCCAGGCCCTGTGCCAGGTCCAGGGATGCAAAGATCATAAGATCCCAGGCCACCCCGCAACCCTGTGTGGTTGGCTGTGCCACACAGGAGGGAGGACAGAAAGGCTTCAGAGAGGAGAGGATGCCTGTGCTGCGTCGTGAAAGGTGAGCAGAAGTTTGCTGGTAGGATGAGGGCACGAAGGGAGCTCCAGGCAGAGGGAAGAGCTCGTGCAAAGGGGTGTAGACTCAGGAGAGATTATCAGGTTGTGAGGCAGCAGAGGGAGGCAGGGCAGAAGCCTGGGGTAGTGTGTGTGGGGGGGGAGGGGGTAAGGAGGAAGAGAGGGGATTCTAGACAGGATGGCCAGGTACAGGCAGGGCCTGAAAGCCATCAGCCGCTGCGGAACTCAGGGCAATGGAAGCCATTAGGGTTTTAAGGGGGGCCTCAGGCAGTCAGGTTGGTGTTTAGAAAATATACTCTGACCCCAAGAAGGGGATGATTGGAGGGACCTCATCCTGTGAGGAGGGTGTCCACCCTAGATTTAGTGTGTGCTCTGGGTGGGGAAGGGGAAGGTCCCGCTGGCTGAAGCCGGGCCCAGCTGCTCTGGGACATCTTCCCGTCCCTCCCCCTCCCTCCTCCCTCCTCCCTCCTCCCTCCTCCCTCCTCCCTGCTCCTGTCTCTGTCACTCACAGGCAGGGCCAGGTTGGGACAGCCATGGCAGCAGTGCTAATCTGGATTTCTCTCCTTGTGGGTAAGTTGGGGTCTTCTTCAGGGAAGAGGCCCAGATTGAGGGGGTGAGAAGTTCCTCAGGGGAGGGGTTGGGGGTCGGGGTGAGGCAGGGGCCAGAGGGACTTTGGGGTATAAATTCCACAGCTGATGGGGCTCTAGGGAACCAGGGCTGGGAGCTGGGATATGGGGGGCTGGCTGGGAACTCAGAGGGGCGAGGTGTCCTACGCTAGGCTGGGCCTAATTGCACAGGCCCAGAGCGCCATGGGCCCTTTAATGGGCTGGCTTCTTTCTGGGTCCAGGCTAAATTTGGCCCTGGGAGAGTGTGAGGGTCACTGGGGCAGGTCCTCTCCCTGAGGCTCTGGGCTCAGGCTCCCCTTTGCTCAGCTCCTAGTGGCCTCTAGTGTGAGCCCTATCCCCCCTGTATATTAGGGGAGGCGGGTGGGGGCCCCAGAATGGCCACCTGCATGCTCCAAGGGGTCCTTACCTCTCCCTCCCTCCTACCCCCTCCAGCCTACCACAGTCAGCTTGGGGTTCTTTTCCAAGTGCTCTTAACACACACACACACACTCACACACCCCACACCCCTTTCAGCCAGACATCAGTCCCTGCCCATTGTGACCCTCAATGGAGGTCTAAAATGAGGAGTGAGGGGCTTCCATGAATCCAAACCAAACTAAGGTCTGGGTCTTGTCACTGATTAAAGTGTGTGGCACAGACAGGGCCCCACCCCCCCCTTCCTGGGAGCCAGCAAATCCATCCGCCTCCTCTCACACATTTCTCCACTCCCTCAGGGCCACTAGGGGCTGGGTGGAAAAGGGGACCTTATTCCCTGGCCAGGACTGAGGCTGGGCCGTGTGTTTGGGGGTCGTGGGTCCCCATAGGTCTCCTGGCAGGGCTGGGGGGCACCGAGGTCCAGCAGACCACCCTGCACCCGCTTGTGGGCCGCGTCTTTGTACACACCCTGGACCGCGAAAACTTCCTGCACCTTCCTGAGCTCGTCGTCGGTGAGAGGGGCCTGAGGGGCACTGGGGTGGGCTGGGGGCGCCTGGCCCAGGGCTGGTGAAGGCTCCTGTTGTGTCTCCAATCCCCTCTCCTCCCTTCCACCAGCTGTCCCAGCCACCGTCCCTATCACCTACCACGCCCACCTCCAGGGACACCCAGACCTGCCCAGGTGGCTCCGCTATGCCCAGCGCAGCCCCCACCAGCCTGGCTTTCTCTACGGCACCGCTACCCCAGCAGATCGAGGACGCCAGGTCATCGAGGTACCAGTAGGGGCCCCAGTGGGCTGTGTTGCATGCAACAGGGACCCGGTGTTCACTCATTTACATGACTCACATGCCTCTAATTTGGTGCGCTATCTCAGTCTTCTCCCGCCAGGCCCAGCCGCACCACGGTTCTCTCCTAACCTCACCTCTCAGCCCTCTACCCCATCCTCCAGGTCACAGCCTACAATCGGGACAGCTTTGACACCACCCGGCAGAGGCTGGTGCTGTTGATTGGAGACCCAGAAGGTACTGCCAGCCCTGCCCCACCCCTATCCCACCAATGCCAGTCTTGGGGGATCTTCCCTGGAAGGCGGGTATAGAAGTGAGTAGTGGGGAGCAGGGCCCCCTGGGAAGACTCTGGAGTTGTATTCTCGGCTGCTCTGCTGATAGACGGTGGAGCCTTGGGCGAGTAATTGAGGCTGTGGGTGTGGAGAAAGGGCGTTTGAGGCCTGTGATATAGGGGGTATTAGGGAGGAAGGAAGGGAGCTGAGGGGATACGGGGACCAGCTTGGATGGGGGGAAGCTTAGGAAGGATCCACGCAGGGCTGGGGGCTGGGTGCGGCCTAAGGTGCCCACCTGGCCCTCCCAGGCCCCCTGCTACCATACCAGGCTGAGTTCCTGGTGCGCAGCCATGATGTAGAGGAGGTGCTGCCCTCGACACCTGCCGGCCATTTCCTCACAGCCTTGGGGGGGCTCTGGGAGCCAGGAGAACTCCAGCTGCTCAACATCACCTCTGCCTTGGACCGTGGGGGCCGAGTCCCCCTTCCTATCGAGGGCCGCAAGGAAGGGTAGGCATGCAGCCCAGGAGGGCTTCCTGGAGGAGGGGGCAGCTTGCCTTTTGTCTAGGTGGTGGGCATAGAACATGGGTCTCCCTAACTTCCAAGTGGGGCTTTACTACTTGCATGCTCACCATGCTCATCTTTACCTCCCAGCATCACATCACTGTCCACTTCCTTCTGGCCACCCCCTCATCTCCCTCTTGCCCTTCCTGGGCCCAAACCCTAGTTACCCTGAACTCTGCACTTTCTGGTGCCCATAAGGACATGATAGATCCATCCATCAAAGGACATTCCTGGGGGCCAAAGCCCCCAGAAGACTGGGGTGCTCTGTGTACTCTCACCATAACCCCAGATCTCAGGGTGGCCGTAACCCTCAAATCTCCAGTGCCCAGTGATACCCCCAATTTTCTGATAGTGGTTTCTATCTGGGCCCAGGGTATACATCAAGGTGGGCTCTGCCTCACCCTTCTCCACTTGTCTGAAGATGGTGGCATCCCCCGACAGCCAAGCTCGCTGTGCCCAGGGCCAGCCCCCACTGCTGTCCTGCTATGACACCTTGGCACCTCACTTCCGAGTTGACTGGTGCAATGTGTCGTTGGTGAGGAGGGACCCTGGTTCTAGGGGTAGGGGCGGGGCATGGCCCCCATCATGGTCTCCTCCATCCCCATCCCATCCCATTTCCCGGTTTCTTCAATTATCTACGCGCGCGTGCGCGCGCACACACACATGTTCTACCTTCTCCCACAAGAGGGCAACAGAGCCCATAATCCAGACAAGGGATCACCAGCTCCTGGAGCCCCAGCTGTGCCCAACTGAACAGCTAGAACAATCACTCCCACAGGATGGTTTCAAACTCCTTTCTCCACCTAGGGCCTCTGTGTGACAGCTCTATTTTCCTCTAAGGTGTCACTTAGCAAATTGGCCTAAAATAAGGGACAGATAGCTCTCACCCCCATGTTATAAACCAAAGATGCTCACTACTGCTCTTTGGGATATTGAGCTGAGTGAGGTGTCTAGGGTCCCTAGAGATCTTATTCCCAGGGCTAGGAACCCTTCCTGTGACTTGACCGACAGCACAGGCAGGAACTGGTAATCAACATTCTTGAGCACTTGCCATGGGCAATGCACTATGCAATCAGCATGTTTTATCCTCACAACCACCCAGGAGACAGGTAACACTATTAGCACCCCGACTTTACAGATGGGAAAACCGAGGCACCTAGAGGTAAGTCATTGCAGCATAGCACTTGTCTGAAACAGGATTCAAACCCAGGCAGTCAGACTTGAGAGCTGTGCTCTAACCGTTGTATGGTCCTGCCTCTCCTAGAATTTCTTTCCTGGCACCTAGACCAGTGCTTGTCCTGCTCGGTCACATGAGCTGGGGGAGGCCAGGCAGGAGGAATCCCTGCAGCTGCATGGAGCAGGGTGGCCCCAGAACTCCTGCCCTGAGCCCTGAGGTTCTCTGTGTCTAGCCATCCACTCCTGGGTCAGCCTTGGGCTCTCTGAGCAGGTGGACAAGTCAGTGCCAGAGCCTGCAGACGAGGTACCCACTCCGGGTGATGGGATCCTGGAGCACGACCCGTTCTTCTGCCCACCCACCGAGGCCACAGCCCGAGAATTCCTGACTGACGCACTGGTCACCCTCCTTGTGCCCCTGCTGGTGGCCCTACTGCTCACTCTGCTGCTGGCCTATGTTATGTGCTGCCGGCGGGAGGGACGGTGAGTGTGGGGGCCGAGGGCAGGGAGGGCGCTGGGGCTGGTGCTCACATTGTGGGATTCCTTGTGGCACTTGTGCCGCGTGGGGACCCAGATCCCTCAGGGAGCAGAGTCCTCAGCCAGGAAAGGAGGAAGGGCCCCTTGCCTGGCCTGGCACCAGGAGGGGTTGTGGATAATAGCTAATCCCCTCCCTTGTTTTTCCACAGTTTGAAGAGAGACCTGGCCACCTCTGAGTGAGTAGGGGAAATCTGGGGGCTGGGTGGGACTAGACTATCAAGCTGGACCCTCCAACCTCCATGAGCAACAGACAAACCAAAATACTCTGGGATGATGGAGCCACCCTTGGCCTGTGAGCTCCAGCCCTTGGCTGGCTGGGCGCTGGGCCCAACCTATCCTGGCTTGGCTTTCTCATTTTCTGGTCTCCATGGAGGAATCTAAAGTGGGACAGGAGAGGGAACCTAGCCAGGCTTCAGGGATCTGCTGCCACCCTGGGAGAAAGGGTTTGAGAAGCAACTTTAAAAAGCAACTTAAAAGGCTTCCAGTGCGTGCATGTGCACGCGCGCACACACACACACACGCACACACACAACCGCGATTCGCTGTGAGTCAGACACTTGGGTTCCAGGCTGCTTTCTGCCACACAATTACTGTGACTCTGTCTGGCGTCAGTTTCTTCACCTGCAAGATGATGCGGTTGGACCAGCTAATATCTGGATGCTTTCAATTCCTCCAGCCCTTCCCAAATCTGTCTCACTCTTATTTTGCCCAGGTTTTCCCCACCCATGGCCTTACCTTTCCTCTGTGCCCCCAGACCTCTTTCTCTCCCTCTCCCTTGAACCCCAGAGATTCCAGGAGGCAGGTGTGACATAAGTTAGGCTCCTTTTATTCCCACTGCACTGAGCCTGTGGCGGGCCTGGCACCCCTCCCTGCTTGCCTAGCCTGCCTAGTTAACTGCGGCAGCATTTGGCCGCCCTGCGAACCCCCTTGGCGAGCCTCTTGTGCCCCTGCTTGGAGCCCATGGGCAACCGGCGCTGCCCAGGCCGGCGCTGCCCAGGCCGGCGCTGCCCAGGCCGGCGCTGCCCAGACTGCCGCTGCTGCTGCTGTTGCCGTCTCTTTGCCTTGAGCTTGAACTTGGAGGCATGCTTCTTGCCCATTAAGATGGAGCCTGTGGCCCCGTTGCCTGTCACCTGCTTGAGCACGCCCTTGTCCACCAGCCCCTTGAGCGCTCGCTTGAAGCGCCAGGCGCTTCGGGTCATGTTGTAGCCACTGGTGGCAACGGCCTTCCTCAGGGTAGCCAGGGACACGCGGTTGCGCGCCCCCTTGTTCGCCATGACCCCCAGGATCACCTTGGATATGCTGGGCTTCCGGTGGGCTTTGGAGGAGGCATGGCACCCAGTCCCTCTTTTGCTCGGGAGTCCGGACGTGCTGGCCTGCTGGACTGCACCCAGGGCAGTGTATGAGGCCAAGGGCCCAGATGGGGGTGGCAGCAAAGTGTATTTCTGCATCTCTTGCTGGGGTGGGTGAAGGGAACTGGGTGCGAGCACCTCCAGGACGGTGGCTGGAAGCCTCCCCTGAGTTGCTCCTCGGTGGGGGAGGTGCGTCCCAGTTCCTGGTTCCCTCAGAGGTTTCCTTGTACGGCTCTGGCCGGAGCCTTGCCCTGGGTGGCCAGAAGGAGGGCTAAGGATGGTCACCCACGCTGGCCTCAGCAGAGTTGTGCCTCAGGTGCAGGGAGTGGTAAGGTTATCCCTGTGGTGACCTCAGGGGAACATTATGAGGCCACCAGAATCTTGTGAGGGTCACAGTGGCCCCATTGTTCCCCCCTGGGTGGGGCAGACGGGAGATGCCAGGTAGTGTGGGCATCTGACATGACAGGGAGCCTGGGAAGAAGGGCTGTGGCTGAGTGAGCCAAGCAGGTGGGCCCACGTGGTGTGCATGTTCTCGCCAGCTGATTTTAGGGTGCCTTAAATCCACCATTTTGACTCCACCATATAAATCCATTGGGTTAAGCAATACAAACATTTTTAGAATCAGAATTATACCAACATTTTTGAATTTTTATGGGGAATAAGTGTTCCAGAGTGAACATAAATGTAAGTCCTTGATCTATCTAAGTCGATTTAATTCCTTGATCAACTTTTTATACAAAGCAATGAAAAAGATTTGCTTTTTTTTTCTGCTTTCATTTTTTTTTTTTTTTTTAAAGAGCAGGTGATATACAAGCTGGATTTTTATTTTTATTTTTATTTATTTAAACACTATTTTATTTATTTATGGCTGTGTTGGGTCTTCGTTTCTGTGCGAGGGCTTTCTCTAGTTGTGGCAAGCGGGGGCCACTCTTCATTGCGGTGCGCGGGCCTCTCACTATTGCAGCTTCTCTTGTTGCGGAGCACAGGCTCTAGACGCGCAGGCTCAGTAATTGTGGCTCACGGGCCTAGTTGCTCCATGGCATGTGGGATCCTCCCAGACCAGGGCTCGAACCCGTGTCCCCTGCATTGGCAGGCAGATTCTCAACCACTGCGCCACCAGGGAAGCCCCTCTGCTTTCATTTTTATTTGGTAGAATTTTCCCCCACTGGGATCAGTGATTTTCTATGCAAATTTTACAAGGAGGATTTTATTCCTCAATTTGGGGGCCTGTGCCAAATTTGATGAGTGTTGTCTCCTGCCACTGCGGGTATTCTCTTCTGGCCAGTTACTTCCACCAGGTCTGCCTTTCCTGGGTCAACTTTCTAGCTCTGCTGGTGTCAGGAAACTATGCTTCCTCCATCAATTTCGAGTCAATAACCAATTTTACCCTGTGTGTGTGCCATATTAGCCCTTGTTGGTTTGGATTTTGTGTTGATTTATTTCTACAAAATCCTATTTTTTTTTCTTCCTGCTTGTTCAGGTTCATTTTTCAAATTATCCAAAATTGTGATTCTGCTGCCTGTTTTTCACCTACGTCAGATTTTATTGGTCGGAACATCGTCTAGCCCAACCTCCAACCCAACGACCCTCTCCTGTGATCTGTGTGCCAGAATCGGGGCTCAAGGGGCTGTGCGTGTGCGCGCGCGCGCGCGTGTGTGTGTGTTTGTGTGTGTGTGTGTGTGTGAGAATGCCTGCCAGTTGGTTTTTCTGCCCAAGTGCTGATGTGGAAGGACCGCGGAGGAGGGCACCGCGGGTCTGACTTCTGCTCCTGCTCTGGAAAAATGTCCCCAGAACATTTTTCCACCTGTGTGTGTTACTAGAGTAATGAGACCCAGATGTGGGGCTGGGAGTGGGGAGGAGGCCCATCAACTAAGGCCTCCCCCACCCGAGGGATCATTACCTGCCCGGCTGCCTCCACTGCCACACGCTTCCTGCTCCCTTCCCCTCTCAGCCTCCCCTTGCCTGCGAATGGAAACTTGTGTTTTGGACAACTCTGCTTGCCAAATTCCAGACTCAATAGCTCATCTTGACCCTCTCCTAGCCTTAAGAGGGTGACTCCACCTCCTCCTACTGGCCAGAAAGTACTTGGTCCTACTCCCCTGGGGAGGAGGGTGGCACATTCAGTAGGAAGCTAGAAAATCTCTTCTGATCTCTCAGGCTCTAGCTGGAGTCTGTGTCCACTACTTGAGACACGGGCATGGGTGGGGATCATTTCCCCCTCCCGGATTTGATCAGTAATCCAGCAGTAAGTAGGATTGCTTCCACCCTGCCTGGGGCCCCCACCCCTTTAAGAAAACCAGTTCTTATTGTCTGTACTGAAAAGTCCCTGTTGTTTGTCTGACCCAGCAACCAGGTAGTCTGGGAAAAGGTCTCCAGACTGAGCCCACAAATATGGGTGGGTTCATGTAAAAGGGCTCGGAAACATCCTTCCACTGGAGGCCAAGTTTATCAGTGGGCCTACTATAATAAAACAACACCAACGATAATAATAGCAATAGAAGTCTCCCCACAATAATAGTTATCTTTTGCTGCGTGCTGACCAGTAGACGTAAATGTTTTTTCTGCATCAACTCACTTAATTCATACAACAACTGCATTACAGTAGAGGAAATGGTGACACAGAGAGGTTAAGTAACTTACACAGGGTAACACAGCCAGTAAGCAGTGGAACTCACACTCAGACCCAAAGCATGCTCTCATGCTTAACCACTATGCTACCCTACTTCTCAAAATGAACTAAAGTTGCTCCTGGACAGCAGAAAGCAAGCCCATGAGAATGTCAGATGAGAACGAGGCTCAGCCTTCTTAGGGGAAACTGGAGCTAGAGCTCAGGTAGGACTTACTAAAGGGTGTGGTAGTCAGTCCTTTGGGCGCTGCTGGGGCTTCCAGCCCGGTGAGGGTGGGGCCTCATTCCAGCCTCAAGGAGCCTTGGTCCGAAACACAGACAGGAAGCAAGACTCAGTGTCTGGAGCTAAGCAATGCTGGGGACAGCCTGGGGCAGGGTGGGAGGGGGTCAAGTTACAGAGGGAGTGGAGCCCAGGTCTGAGGGTCCAAAATATAGGCAGTCAAAGCCCAGCAGGAAAGAACTTGGGCAAAAGCCAGGAAAAGGTGGAGGAGGTAGGTTTGCCAGACTAAGATGGGGATGATGGGGAGGGGAGGGATGTTCAGTGCTGGGAGAGAGTATTAGAAGAGGGAAGTGATCGCTAGAGGGGACACAGGGGATCATCAGAATATAAAAACAATATAGAGCCCAGCAAACACTGGCTTCTGGTAATAAATACCACTGTAGGTATCTATTCATGTCTTAGTATCTCAGGAACTCTTACCATGTGCCAGGCACTTTTCTAAACACCCAGCCTGCATTTTCTCATTAATCTCCATAACAATCCTAGGAAGTAGGTTCTATTATTATCCCCATTTTACAGTTGAGGAAACTGAAGCACGGAGTGGTTAAGCAACTTGCAAAGGACACATAGCTTTGAATCCAGGATGTCTGCACCCAGACCCCATGCCTCAGTCACTGGACACTAAGCTGACACCATAGAACTTCCTGTTTGTCCTCCCCCACCCATCCCGTGTGTGTCTCCCCACACATTGTAGGTGGGGAAGACTGCAGGGTGGCTCAGAGATAGTGCCAGGCTGGACCCCAAAGTGGGTGCTGACTCCCAGAGCTGATGATTCTGCTGGTCCTGTGCCCCCAGCATCCAGATGGTTCACCATTGCACCATCCGAGGGAATACAGAGGAGCTGCGACAGATGGCAGCTAGCCGAGAGGTGCCCCGGCCACTCTCTACCCTGCCCATGTTCAATGTGCGCACAGGCGAGCGGCTGCCTCCGCAAGTGGACAGCGCCCGGGTGCCCCTCATCCTGGACCAGCACTGAGGGCCCACACAGGTGGGTCCGGCTGGGCAGTGCCAGCCTCTTTTCTGGGAGTAAGGTGGCCTCCATCTCAAGGCTGGGGCAGGTGAGGGGGGCGGATGGGAAAGGGCACACAGACTTGTCTGCCCCTCCGAGGCAGCGGTGGGGGGTGCTCAGCAGTGCCAGGTGTGTGGCCCCCAGTGCCAAGCACTCGGAGTCAGAAGGTCAGGGTGGGGAAGGCAGGGGAACCGGGGCCTGGTCCTCGCAGACCCCCACTCTCTCTTCTCTCTGCTGCTCCAGTTCCAGCCCTGGCCTCATCCTCCCTTCTCTCCCCACTCACAGAGCAGCCACGGCCCATGGCCACATCCTTCCTTCTGACTCCAGCTCCCGTCCCAGTGGACCCCAGGCTTGGAATAAGCAGGGAGATGAGGATGGGATGGGATGAGGGTGTCTGGGATCAGGACCCCCGGAATAAAACCTGCTGTTCTGCTCATCTATTGTTGTGCTTTCCTCTCAGCAGCCTCCTTCCCAGCCCTCATTGCCTCTGTTTCCCTTTCTGCCTTGTGGGAGCCCTTAGAGGTAGCCAGGAGCTGCCAGCTTGCCCTCTGGACTCTTGGCATTTTGCCGTTTCTCAAATTCCCTGAAAGTAAGAGGGAAGGACCTGCATATGCAGCCCTGATATTAATCCTCACATGAACCTAATAGCGAGGGATAACTGGATCACTATCCCCATTTTATAGACAAGGACACTGAGTCCGAGAGAGAATGAGTGACTTACCCAAGGTCACAGAGCAGGCAAGTGGCAGAGCTTGGATTCAAACCTGGCATGTCCACCTCCACGCTGCCTTCTGGAGGGTTGAGGGGTTCTGGAAGCAGGAGATCCAGGCTCTCACCCATCCAGATCTCCTGGGGGGGAGGCCCCTTTGGGAGTCATAACCTGGATATGGAGAGGGGGTTGGGGTGCAGGAGCCTGAATCAGTGACCCGGATCAGTGACCCCTCCCGGTGCGCTCCTCAGGGACAGGGTCGAGGTCCGCAGGACAGTGCACAGCCCTTGTTGAGCTTGGTGTCACCAGCTGAGCTTGGTCCCCACGTGAGCCCTGGAGAGACTGGCTGACCAGGAAGCAGCCACAGCTTGTTCCTCTCAGGCAGCTGCAACCAAAGCAGGCCGGCTCCACCCCTGCCCCTACCATCCAGGGCACATCCAGTCTCACATCTCATGCTCCCTTGGGAGGACAGGCCAGAAACTAAGCCCCAGAGGGGACCCAGTTAAGGAGGGAGAGGGAGAAGCAGGGCCTTTTGGCCCAGGCCCCTGACCCTGGCGGCACCTCCAAGAGAACACAGACAAGCCCACCCTGAGGCCTCTCCACCCCTTTCTAAGCCCCTCACACTAGGCCTGGGCCCCACCCACTGTCCTGGAGCTGATGCTTAATCACCCCTCTTCCCCGTGTGTGTGTGTGTGTGTGTGTGTGTGTGTGTGGAGCGGGAAGGTAGGGGGGATGCACGGGAGTTTTCTCTCACCTGGAGGCAAGGGCCCAACCTGGGGGCTGAGGGGAGGCTGAAACAGCCAGAGCAGCCCCCAGTCTAATGGTGGTGCCCCCAGAGCCAAGGACCCCAGAGGAGGGCTGAGTTTCTGAACACTGCATCCCGCTCTTCAGAAATGTATAGGCAAGGGGGTCACGAGGACCCCAAGTTGCTCCTGGACCCCCCTCTCCTTTCTCTCACTTCCCAGAATCCCCACCTTCAAAAAATGTCCTGAATCCATCCACATCTCACGGCTTCCACAACGACCTTCCCAGGCCAGCTCCAGGATCTCACCCCGGACCCCCACAACAGCCTCCCTGTGGCCTCCCTGCCTCCTCCCCGCCCCTTCAGCCTCGCCTCCAACACCAGTTGGGCCCATCCTTTAACAAGAAAAATCAGGGAGTCTCGCCCCTCTGCTGTCAACTCTCCTCTGCCTTCCCGTGACACCGAGAGTAAATCCACACTCTTGGCCAGGCGTGGAGACCCCGTCCACCCCTCTGACCTCATCACCACCCCTCCCCCTGCTTGCGTGCTCCAGCTGCACTGCCTTCTAACACACCCCTGTTTCAGGGCCTCTGACTCAGCTCTTCCCTCTGCTGGGAACCCCCAGCCCCCATGTCCAAACAACTTCCCCTTAGTGCAGTCATTTTGGCCTCTGCCCAAATGACAGGTCTTTACAGAGGCCTTTCCGCTGCTCAGAGAGTGCCCTCTGCCCAGCCTCCTTGCTCTCCCGTAGGATGTGCCCTGTATGAGCGCCTTGTTGCGGTCTGCTTTGGCGCTAGAGTGTAAGCTCCAGGAGGGCAAGATTCTGTGTGCCCCCAGGGGTTGCAGTACCTGCACACAGTAGGCACTCAGGAAGGTTGCTCTGAAGGAATGTGAAGGGAAGCCATCAGGTCTGGGCCACTCCGAGCTCTTAAGGAGGTTGCTCCTCCTCTGTGGGCAAAGGGGGTGAGGTGAGCAAGGCCATTGCTAAAGCTTCTACCATTATCTTTTGGGTGCCTCCCCCTTCCCTGCTGGCCACCCCACACCCATTAGTTAGTTAGTTAATCCCAGAGGCATCTGTGGAGGCAGGAAGAGGCTCCGAGCTGGCACAGCGTATGTGCTCAATAAACGTTTGTTGGCTGAAGAACTCTTTAGGTAACAACCCCCAACCACATGGGCTTTCTGACTTCTCATGTGCAATTTCCTTTCCCCGGGGCCCCTCATCTGGCTGAAACCTGGAGCTGCACAGAATCTGCTCAGATTGGAAGCTCCACTCCGTCAGCCGGCTGTCTGGGGCGGCTCCCCTCTGATCCCTGCCCCCCACCCCGTGAGGAGGGGACCACCCTCTCCGCGTCTCATGCTCCCACTCTGGGCCTATGCGCTCTTCCTGTGCTGGCCAGGATGGGAGAGTCGGAGGACAGCGCCGCCACACTTCCCTTTGCTGCGCGACTTTGCCTTGGGATCTTGGCAGCGCCTCCCTCCCAGCTCAGCTACCAGGAGCACGCGGGAGCCTGGCTGCTGGCCGGGAGGAAGTGGCCCAGACAGGGGCTGGGGGCATGGTGTGACTGCGGAGGACAGAGAGCTGTGCCTGGGCACAGACACACGCATGCCCAGCCACCCTGGCAGCACGTGGGGAGGGCGAGGGGGCAAGATTCCACCTGGCAGTCACACCCCAGCCCCTCACCGCCGAGGACAAATAGCTGTTGTGTCCCCCTCCACCCTGAGACTTGATCCCCTCCAGTGCCGCACCCACAATGCCCACAGGACCCAGTGTCTTCACCTGCATCCCAAACACAGCCCTCGCACATGGCCTGACTCTAGATGGTTCCTCACCACCTCTCAAATTGGTGAGAAGGCCCTCTGCCAGACGTGGGGACACAGGGACCCCCTACAGCTGGCCTCAGCCCCCACCTGCACACTTCTCCCTTATTCTTGAGATACATGCACGCACACACTTAGACCCTGTGTTATAGAGAGCTCCCTTGGTGTATCTTCTGGGATTTGGAGCCAGAGAGAGCAGGGTTCCGATCACAGCTCTGACATTTTACTCATAGACATTAATTATAACTGTCTTGAGGCTTCTGTGAGAATTTGGGAGAACTAGGAGAGTGCCTGGCATCTGGCAGCTCCCAAGAACGGAGACTTTATGACATACAAACACTCACATGGTCACCCCAAAACCAGAGGTCTGTGAGATCTCCCTGTCCCCTAAGATCCGGATTAAATGGACTCAATTTCCATTTACGAAGAGTTCAAGCCTCCCTGTGAATTAGGGTGGAGCTTGAAATTCGCCTGCTCATTGGCTCTGACCTGCTGTACAATCCTGCTCTGTCTGGTAAGGCAGCTGCTGGCCACCTGTGGCCACTGAGCATTTGAAATGTGGCTTCCAAACTGAGATGTGCTGCAAATGTACTGATGAAATGATAATATTGGGGGTTATATTGGGTTAAATAAAATATCTTATTAAAATTAATATCCCCTGTTTCTTTTTATATTTTTAATATGGCTGCTAGAAAATGAAAAATCACATGTGTGCCTCACTTTGTATTTTTATCGGGCAGTGCTTTTTTTTTAAATTTTTAAATTAAATTAAATTTATTTTTTTATACAGCAGGTTCTTATTAGTTAATATTTTATACATATTAGTGTATATATGTCAATCCCAATCTCCCAATTCATCCCACCACCGCACTGCTATTTTCATGGTCCTTCCTATATCTCTACTTCAGATCGACCCAAACCCAGAACTCAGGCGCTTTCCAGAACACCTCCACTCACCAGGCCTCTGCATGTGTCAGAGTTTTCAGAAGCCTTGAGGAGCGGGAGGGGTTTGCCTCACAGCAGTGAAGTCACCTAGCACTTGAATATGTGGCCTCCGTGTTCTAAAACGTGCTCTGGTCCCCACCCTACCCTGTTTTCCTTTTCCTCCACTGTCCTATGCAGAGAAAACCCCACTCTCTCCAGCACCCATGTGCACCAAACTCACCTCCCTCCGGGCCTTGCCATGCACATCTTCTGCAAAGCACTGGACCTCTGTGTGTGTAAGGGCCTGGTTACCCTCCGAGACAAGAGCCATCCTTCTTCCAGGGTCTTGCTTCCTGATCCGTGGACATCCCTCAGCCCTATTTGGTACCCTCCGGAGCACACACCTGGGAGGAGACACGGAGACACAGCTGCTCGCCCGCACTAGAGCCCTGCGGCCCTGGACTTGAGGATGGTGCCCCACCCCTCCAGCCTCTCCTCATTTCCCCCACACTCCTCTCTGCTCTACTGTCCCCCTTTCATCCTCGTCACACAGACTCTCCTGTGCCCTCTGTCATGCCTACGTACACACGTCTCAAACGCCCAGCCCGTCCCTCAGGTCGCCATCTGCGTGTGGAAGCTGTCTGCACGTACACAGACCCCCCACCGTCCCCCCCCCCCGACAGGTACAGGGCCCTTTTGGACACCGACGCAGTTTGCTCCTAGGTGGGTGGGCGCATTCTCATCCGCTCAGGGGAGGCCGGGGGAACCCACCTCGCTCTCCCTCCTCCTGTGGGTCTTGGCTTTGAGAGCCCCACATTCAGCCCCACCGGGCCTTGTGTGCCCCTGGCCTGAGTCGCCCACGCTCAGCAGGGAAGCCCCTCTCAACCTCAGCCAGCTCTGTCTAGGAATATCTTGGAGGCACCTGGGTAGCTGACAGTTAAGGAGCTGGAAAAAAAAGAGGGAAAATCCGCCACGTTTCTGTTATAGAGAATCCTGCCAGGAGATGGGGTCGAGCCCAAAATGGACCCACGATTCCGAGAAAGAGAGCAAAAAGGTAAAAAATCCAAATGAAGCCTCCTCTCTTTCTAGAATTTTCGGTCTGGATTTGACTGAAAAATCAGCTGCAGGAGCATGACCCATTCCCTCACAGAGAAGCAAAGGTGAGCCACGGAGCAGCAGGGTGGGAAGTCCACGCTGTGCCCCCGTGCAGGCAGCGGGTCTGGGGCAGCGGGTCTGGGCAGCTGTATTTAGGGCAGCTGTGATGTCAGCGGGGAGGAGGGCTCGAGTTGGCAATGTGATACAATGGCCCCTTTGTCCCCCTCCCCTCCTGTCCTGCACACACACTGGAACCACATTCTGGCCCCAAACCACATGACACAGGCGGGGCTGCACAGCGGGGCTCTGCCGCCACCACCGCCCTGACACTCGGCGTCACCTGGTGTGCCCTCATACGTGCGTGTGCACACATTGCACGAGCACACACGTACCCACGTGTAGAGCTGTGCATATGTAGTGAGAGGCATAGTGCCTCCTTTACCGTGCTGCCCAATACGGTAGCCATGAGCCACAGGTAGCTTTTAAAATTAATTACAATAAAATTTAAGATGGAGTCCTTCGGGGGCACTGTCCACATGTCAAGTGCTCCACAGCCACGGTGGCTAGTGGCTACCGTACTGGACAGCAGAGAGAGGACAAGTTTATCATTGCAGCAAGCCCAAGCCTAGAGCCTTCCACCGCTGGCTGCTTGCACGCAGGGCCTGGTCTGTACGTGCTCTTCCTCTCACACTTGCTCACTCCTGTTCACAGCGATGTCACACTCCACACGCTCACCTAGAAAGGCCACCTCTTGACCTCATGGTCTCTCTCTTTAGTCTCCCGGGCATCTACACCTAGACTTGCACCCAGCCCTGCGTCTCAGCCCCTGGCTTCCGGCCTCAGCCAGCTCCTCTTGGTTTGGAAAGAATAACAGGGTGAAAACATGACAGCATGACAGTGGCAACAATGTCTGGTCTTAAGGCTGAGATGAATTCCATAGACATGGAGAGCTTTGGAAACTCAAGTCAAACTCAGCCTGGGTTGGGCAGGAGAATGAGGGGACAATGAGACATTTGAAACATAAGAAAGGCCTGGAAGTTGAGAAGCGTGGTGCACCTGCCGGTGCGACAGGTGTGGGCAGGGGAGGAGAGAATGAGAATGAACAGGTGGGTAGTGGCCAGGTAAAGCCTTGGATGCCAGGCTTGGCTTGCTTCTGGATCCCCTGTGGGGGCAGATAGGGATGGGACCAAGACAGCCAAGGGCCTCAGGGAGCAGGAGGTCCAGGTGGATGGGAGTTGCCTAGGCTGGTGTCAGGCAGGCATCAGCAATCATTCAATGGATTGATCAAAGGATCACTAGGTAACTTGGGGTAATTTGCATATTGAATAAACTTTTGTTTACAAGCCACAATTTCTTGCCCTCTTTAGGCTAATTCCAGTACTACACTCTCCTGAATGTGGTAGAAGTGCTAATGATGAATTATTAAAGGCCATAATTAACAGTCATGACTACTGAATGACAGCCAAGGTATTAGTATTGCAGGCAATGGCCTCTGAGGACTGGTCCATCTCTCTGTGGACCTGAGGGAGGGATGAGGGCCTTTCCTGCCCAAAGGTTTAGTTCCTGAGACCTTGGGAGGGGGGCAGGAACTGGACAGCTGTCAACTTCTCCCCATCTCTAGGTCTCTGGGCGCCTGGTTTGCTCCGGAGTTCTGACTCCCTGGATCCTCTATGTGCCCACGGATGGCACACTGCTGTCCCTCTTCCCTGACATTGGGGAGCTGACCAGTCACCTGCCTTGTGGGGGCCTCAGGCTCTCAGGTCGGCAGGGAGGGGCAGGCAGAAGGTGAGGGAAAAAGGAAGGGAGGGAGAGAAAGGAGGAAGAGGAAGCAACAATTTTTAAAAATGAGAAGGAATGGGCAGGAAGCAGGGGCTGGGCAAAAGGATCTCCCCAGGCCACCTCACACCCAGGGGTCATGTTTTGGGGACTTAGAAGGCCGAGAGAGATGGTCAGGAAGGCCTGTCACCTTCCTGGTAGCAGCTGGTAAGTACCTGGACTGCCAAGCTCTCCAAGCTCTCCAAGGCCCTGGGGAGGCTTTCCTGAGGGCTGGTGGTTCCCTCCTTCCCTCCCGGGGAAGACCAGAAGGAGCAGGAGGCAATGCTTTCTCCAGGTCTCCTCTGGCCCTCAGGGCAGGCTCAGCGACCCTGTCTCATGTTGTACTGCTGATTGCTGCCTTGGAGGAGCTCAGAGGGGGCTGGGATGGAGAAGAGGCCAGATGACCCTAGGCATTTGCCCAGGGGGGCTCCCAGGGACTCCTCCCCGCCCCACCTCCCTCCCCCAACCACCGGCCTCCCAGTGCCCTGACCACAGCCCCCCAACCCTGCAGGGTGCCCCCAGCAGTAGGGGGGAGCAGCGAGAGTTGATGGCATTGATGGGCATGGGCATATGGGCATGAGGTTTGGGCAGGGCAGGATCTGCAGGGAAGGGGTGTGTGTGTGTGTGTGTGTGTGTGTGTGTGTGTGTGTGTGTGTTGATGCACAAGTGGGTTGCCTGTCTGGCACTGTAAGGGACAAGAGGGTATGAGAGACATGCAAGGAAGATGGCAGGAGAGAGTTAAGAGAAAGGGTAAAGGCATAAGAAAGGCAAGAGGGAGGGGGAGGGGCCATCAAAGGTGCTAGAGGAGGAGGGGCAGGGAAGGGGCAGACTCTGAAGGAGAGCCCACCCAGCACCCAAAGCTCCCTCCCCAGGACTCCCCTCCACCAACTCCAAGGAAGGAAATTAGGAGGCCACTGCAGATAGGTTTGGGTCATTTCCACATGCTTTATTCCAGCAATCAAAATAATTAAAAACATCTCAAATTATTATACACATACAAAATAGGTACAGAGTCTCTTGTTTCCTCCCACCCCTAGGGGGAAAAACTGCTTTGTGCTTTGGGAAATTGTGCTCCGAAACCCAGTGAGAGAGAACGCAGAACAGACTAAGAGAGAGGCCGTGAGGATGGGATGTAGCTGAGGAGAGGGTTTCAGAGGAGGGAGAGGTCGGGAGAGAGAGGAGAGAGGCCTGAGGTGGTGAGAGGCGCCGAGGGGGATGAAGAGAGGGTGGAGAGCAAGTGACCCTGTCTGGAGCCGGCACTCTCTCCCCCACATTAAATAGCACCTTTAGAAAATTCACGAGTCCCCATCCACAAGAGAAAAAAAAAAAAAACAAAGAATAAAAAAAGACTTTGAACAAAAAGGAACATTTGCTGGCCTAAGGTGGGGGGGGTGCGTTTCCACTTCCATAGCACCAGTGATTCCCTCCCCACCCCACCCCATCACAGAGATGTAGCACCTTTGATATAAAATGGGGAGCCCCTTCCACCCTGCCCCCATCCCGCCCCCCATGCAGTTGCCCCGGTGACACACAAAGACCAAAGACGAGAACGAGGTAGTCTTTCAGCAACACAATTACACAAGGAACAGAGCAGTCTCTCCCACCCAGCCGGGTAGCACGGGGGATTGGCATGTTTCTCAAATCCGACGTTTCTGCTCTGTCTTGGCCCCTCCTGACTTTTCTCCAAACCCGGTGGTGAAGGGCCAGTGGTGCCCCTGGCATGCTCCCCTCAAAAACAAAGAGGGGTATGTTGCCGGGGCAACAGGGATGCCAGATGGTAAGGCTTCTTTGGCAGTCTGAAAACTCCGGGTCCCCCCAGGGCTTGGGGGTGCTGGGTGAAGGGAGTAGGCTGGGAGTGTGGGGGCCACTTGGGTGTTTCAACATTGCCTTTGGTTGCTGGGCAGACAATGCACTATTTCCTGTGTCTTTTGGGGAGACTTAGATTCGGGGAGCAGTGGAGGGGAGGCCCCAAGAAGGCATGGAGAAAGGAGCAGAAAGGGCAGCGTTGGGGTGTCATAAGCCCAACGGGCAGAAAAGGACTTACCCCCACGTGGGTCTTCAAGCAAGTGGACCAAGCTTCCTTTTTTAAAAAGTTATTTATTTATTCTTTTTTTTTTTTTTGGTAAGGTTGAATGCAGTTTTGGTTTTTGGTCATATTCAGTTGGTCAAAGATAAAAACTAAGTTTGAGAGATGAATGCAAAGGAAAAAAAATATTTTCCAAAGTCCATGTGAAATTGTCTCCCATTTTTTTGCCTTTTTGGGGGGTTCAGTTTGGGTTCTTTGTCTGTTTCCAGAGTCAGGGGCGAGTGGGTTGGGTGGGAGGGAGCCAGGTTGGGGTGGAGGGAGTTTACAGGAAGCAGACAGGGCCAACGTCGATGCCAAATTCCTGGTCTGGGGCGCCAACGTCCAAGGGGGCCACATCGATGATGGGCAAGCGGGAGGTCTTGGTTGTTTTGTATTCGATCACTGTCTTGCCCCAGGCTCCGGTGTGACTCTGGGGTGAAAGGGAGACAATGGGAGAGGGGTGTCACCAAGTGGCAGTGAGGGGGTGGGGGGACTGGGCCTGCCCGGAAAGCCAAAGCCCAGAGCGGGGGCCCTGCTGGACTCACCGTGCAGCCGTCGTAGGTGACGCTGTAGGTGAAGCGGCTGTTGCCCTCGGCCCGGATCTCAATCTCGTTGGAGCCCTGGAGGAGCAGGGCCTTCTTGAGGTTGCCAGTCTGCTGGTCCATGTAGGCCACGCTGTTCTTGCAGTGGTAGGTGATGTTCTGGGAGGCCTCGGTGGACATCAGGCGC
This sequence comes from Balaenoptera borealis, assembly GCF_965194805.1. Lineage (NCBI taxonomy): Eukaryota > Metazoa > Chordata > Mammalia > Artiodactyla > Balaenopteridae > Balaenoptera > Balaenoptera borealis. Next base: position 24,094,959 of record NC_138879.1, on the reverse strand, counting down.
AGGAAAGTCAGCTGGATGGCCACATCAGCAGGATCGGAGCCCTGGCCGCCGTACTCGAACTGTGGGAGCGGAAGAGTGAGGGGTGAGTGGCTGTGTTGGAGCCTCCAGTCCTGGCCTCTCTCCCTGGAGTCCCCTGAGAGCATCCTAGTGAACCTTACGTCCAGAGGTGGCACCCCTTGCCCCCAGGTACCCTGTGTTTGACCCCGTATCAAGCACCCAGGTCTCCTGCCTCCCAGCTGATCACACTTAGCAGAAGTCTGGTCCACCCAGGACCTACCCTCAAGCCCTTCTGAGCCCTGGGCCAGCCCATCTCCTAAGAGTGGCTACAGGATCGAGCTCACGTACCTGGAATCCGCCGGTCATGCTCTCGCCGTACCAGACGTGCCTCTTGTCCTTGGGGTTCTTGCTGATGTACCAGTTCTTCTGGGCCACGCTGGGCTGAGTGGGATACACGCAGGTCTCACCTGTCTCCATGTTGCAGAAGACCTTAATGGCATCCAGGTTGCAGCCTTGGTTGGGGTCGATCCAGTATTCTCCTGCAGTGGGGCAGGGTGAGATGGCGTCAGGGGAGGTACGGGATGTGGGCCCCTCAGGGCTCAGCCCCGTCGCGGCAGGAGGAGGAGGCACAGCTGGGCCAGCCCTTACCGCTCTTCCAGTCGGAGTGGCACATCTTGAGGTCACGGCAGGTGCGGGCAGGGTTCTTGCGGCTGCCTTCAGGGCTCCGGATGTTCTCGATCTGCTGGCTCAGGCTCTTGAGAGTGGTGTCCACCTCGAGGTCACGGTCACGGACCACATTGGCGTCATCGGCCCGGTAGTAGCGGCCACCATCCTGAGCCTTCTCTTGAGGTGGCTGGGGCATGAAGCTGAAGTCGTAACCACCGCTGGGAGGACCAGGGGGACCAGGGGGTCCAGGAGGGCCGGGGGGACCCTGCGCAGAGAGGGAGGAGAGGGGGGATTACCGGGGTTCAGTGCTTTCAGGGCTGGAGGGCCAGGGGCAGGCAAGGTGGGGGACCACATACAGCAGGACCAGCATCACCAGTGCGACCACGAGGACCAGGGGGACCGATGGGGCCTGGGAGACCGTTGAGTCCATCTTTGCCAGGAGTACCAGCAGAGCCAGGGGGACCCTGCAGGGAGGAAGTTGGTTGGAGAAAGCCTGCCAGAAAGCACGGGCCCACCCCAGCTCTGGCAGAGAAGCCCACAGCCCACTCTGCCTGGCTCTGGCTCCTCTGCCTCATTATGGCTCACTCCCACAGCTGGGCCAGGAAACTTTGTGGGAGGAAGCAGTGGGGAGGGGGAGGCGAGGGCTGCGTAAGGCTGTCCAGAACCCCTCTTCCCTTCTTTCATCCCCTGCTCCAGACCCTTCTCCAGAGAGGCGAGGGACCCGGGAAGAGCAGATAAATAGAAGACACAACTCACTCGGGGACCAGCAGGACCAGAAGCTCCGGAGGGACCTTGCTCACCAGGAGAGCCCTGAAGGAGAGATGTGAAGACAGTTTAGGCCGAGTGTAGGTCAAATGTGGCCAGCAACCGCCCCCTTACCAGCCACCTTGTTATTCTGGAAGTCTAGCCCCAGGGTGTCCATAGGCTGAGACCCCTCCCACGATCCCTCTTTGTGCACCCCTCACTCTCTCAGAGGCTACTTGGAAATACCCATTAGTCTTCAGACCCCAGTCCCCACTAGGGAGGAGAAGCATGGTCCAGAGAGGGAAACCGAGGCAAAGTGTCCTTCCCCCATCACACAGCAGGACTTGGGGAGACGATAAAAGAAGACAAGATGGCAGCTGGGGGCTGGGGAGGGGCTGGGCATACTCACGGGAGGGCCAGGGGGACCCTGGAGACCAGAGAAGCCACGGTGACCCTTAATGCCTCTGTCGCCCTGTTCGCCTGTCTCACCCTTGTCACCACGGGGGCCTTGGGGTCCCTAGAAGAGAGATGGGGACAGGTCGTCAGGTGGAAGTTCTGTTAGCACTGAGGGGGTGCAGTCCACATCTGGACAAGGGTTCTGAGGACACAAGGGCCAGAGCAGGGCACTTACAGTGGGGCCGCGGGCACCAACGGGGCCAATGGGACCAGCAGGACCAGCGGGACCCTGGGGAGAGCAAAGAGAGCATTAGATCCTGGTCAGGGAGAGCCCAGCTGAGGGCTGGCACAGCCTGAGCTGCAGGTGACACCTCCCCTTGGCCAAATCCCTCTCTCCTCTCCTCTTTTCCTACCATATCCATTCTCTCCTGACCCCAGGTGAATCTTCATGTAAATTCAGGCCTCATGTAAGCTGGGGCGAGCACCTGGGAACAAACCCCATTCCTCGGGGGAAACAGGACTGTCTGGAGGAGGGGTCTCGAGGCTGAGCTGTGGCTCAGTGTTTTCAGGGAGGCCAAGGGCCCAGACATCTTGCAAGGCCTCCTCTTCTCCCCTGCTTAGGTGAAGTCAGGTGTCCATCTGCAGACCCCTCGGCAGGCCTGGAGAGTCCCTGGCCTGAGCAGAAACGGTAAGCCAGGGCCCAGCTACTTACAGTCTCACCACGATCGCCGCTCTTGCCAGCAGGGCCGACGGGGCCGGGGGCACCAGGAGCACCAGGAGCACCAGGGGGTCCAGCAGGGCCGGTCTCACCACGGTCACCCTGAGGGGGGAGAGGAGGGGAGGAGGGGAATCCGGGTCAGCCCCAGCTGAAAGGGCCAGGTGGAGCGGCGGGTGGGGCTGGGGCCCCAGGGTGCAGCCATCTTACCTTGGGGCCCGGAGAACCATCTCGTCCAGGGGATCCTTCAGCACCAGGGGCCCCCTGCGGAGAGCGGGGGAAGGTGAGCGTCAGCCAAGGGGAGGGAGGCTCAGGCCAAGGCCAAAATGGCCACATTGAGGGCACTGGCATGGGGCCGGCAACCGCTTACCTCACGTCCAGACTCGCCAGGGGGTCCAGCCAATCCAGGGGGGCCCATGGGACCAGGGGGGCCACGTTCACCACTTACTCCAGAAGGACCTTGTTTTCCGGGTTCACCCTGAGGGAGAAGAAAGAGTCAGGCCAGAGATGGGGTGGGAGAGGGCCTTAGGACCCGCCACCTTTGTCCTTGCTGACCCCAACACCCCATCCTGCGCCCTCCAAGTCCTGCAACTGTTCTTCTCAGGATCCTCAAGGTGAGGGGGCACTCACAGAGGGACCAGGAAGACCAGGGAAGCCTCTTTCTCCTCGCTGACCGGGCAGGCCGACCACGCCACGCTGTCCAGCAATACCCTGAGGTCCGGGAGAGCCGGGAGCGCCCTGTGGGGGACAGGGGGTGGTGAGGTGACTTCCAGTGGCCAGGGACGCTGCCCCCACTCTGGACCCCTCTGGAGTGTGCACTTACAGCAGGTCCATCAGCACCAGGGGCTCCTTTCTCACCAGCGGGGCCAGGGGGACCGGGAGGACCGACTTCACCAGCACGCCCAGCGGGGCCAGTCTCACCACGGGCGCCTTTGCTGCCTTCTTTGCCAGCAGGGCCAGAAGGTCCAGGGGGTCCAGCATTTCCCTGGATGGGGAGAATTGGGGCTGTCAGAATCCATCGGATTCTGGAGCATTACGGTGGCCGTAGTCGGGCCCACCACACTCCTGACAGCCTGTGCCCCGTACCCTCCCAGACCGGTGGAGTCTCCACCACAGACACTTACAGAGGGCCCAGGGGGACCGACTCGGCCAGCAGCACCAGGGAAACCAGTAGCACCCTGGAGAAGAGGACAAAGAAGCAATCAGAGGGAGAACAGCCCCTCACCTGGCCCAGCTGCCCCATCTCCAAACACAGGCTGGGGAGAGCCTCGGCAGAGAATCAGAGTGAGGTACTCACAGGGGGACCAGCACTGCCACGAGCACCTTTGGGTCCAGGAGCACCAACGTTACCCTGCAGGAGAGCACAGAGGCGTCAAGGCTGGGCCAGTCCTGGATCCAGCCTGCAGGCAGCTCGGGGCCTAGATGGCGAGATACTCACAATGGGGCCAGGAGGTCCAGTGGGTCCAGCAGCGCCGGGGAGACCAGCATCGCCTTTAGCACCAGCATCACCAGGTTCGCCTTTAGCACCAGGTTGGCCATCAGCACCCTGGGGGAGGAGGGAGTGTGGTGAGTGGAGGAGAGGGCTGTGCCAGCCTAGGAAGTCAGCTGAGGAAGGACAGGAACTCCAGGCAGGAAGATGCTTGAACAGGAGACAATCCCCCCTCCACCCTCCTTCTCTGAATCAGGCCAATGCCTCTGTCCTCATCCAGTCACTCAAGGCCCCGGGACCTAGTTGGAGATGGAAGATGAAAGGGATCTTGATACTCACAGGGGGGCCAGCGAAGCCAGCAGGGCCGGGGGGACCAGGCTCACCACGGTCTCCCTAGAAGAAAAGGAGGCAAATGGAGAGATGCCCTGATCTGGGGGAAGGTGGGATGGGATGGACTGCAGGGTGGGGAAGGAGGGCCTGAGGAGCACTCCACAGGGACCAGAGCAGGTGGGAGCCAAGGTGGAGGAGGGACAGAAAGAGGGCCAGGGGCAGTATGAAGGGAGAGAAGGGTGGAGTATGGAGCCTTAACCGGGTCTTCTGTACTTACGGGGGCACCACGAGCTCCAGTGGGACCAGCAGGGCCGCTAGGACCAGTTTCACCCTGAGAGGGAGGGACAAGAGGCTCAGGGTCAGGGACCCATGCTGAATACTCCTGGCAGGTAACCCAGGAGAGTCCTCCTCCCTCCTGGCCCCCCCACCTTTGGATCACCAGCTTGGAATGGCAGGAGCTGCCTCCCCTGCAGAGCTGTGCCCAGGCTTGCTGGGGAAGCTGTGTGTTAGGGAAGAAGGTGGGGAGGCAGCCATCTCACCTTGTCACCAGGGGCACCAGCGGGGCCAGGAGGACCAATGGGACCAGTCAGACCACGGACGCCATCTTTGCCAGGAGCACCATCAGCACCTTTGGGACCAACATCGCCCTAAAGACATAGGAAAGCCTGAGACTTCCAGTGTGGGGCAAGGAGGTGACCTATAGCATCCTGCTTGTGTCTGGGACCCCTCCCCAGTTTGTGTCTGCCCTGCCCCCATGTGTGCCAAGGACTCAAGATCTTTCAGGGGAAAGGTGTCTGTGTGGGGATTCCGGGGAACTTAGATTAAGAAGCTCCTGCTTTGTGTAGAGGGATTCCTCGTCCGGGAGGCACGCCGCCCCCTCTTGTTGCCATGGTAACACATGGGAAGGGTAGGGCCTGGACTATAGGTAAGGATTCATCAGCCAAGAGGCCAGAGAAGAAGAAGGGAGGATTAAGGAGAAGAGGGAAAGACCCCAGGGAGTAGAAAGAGAGATGCTGAGGGATCTGAAGCAGAGAGAGATGGGAACCGCACAGGGTTCGAGGGAGGGGGAGTTCAACTTACTCTGTCACCCTTAGGGCCTGGGAGACCTGCTGCACCTCGTTCACCAGGCATTCCTTGAAGGCCAGGGGCGCCCTGGTTACCAGGGGCTCCAGGGGCACCAGCATCACCCTGTATGACAACCAAGAAGACTGGAGTGAGGCTTGGGGTCTCAGAAGTGGGTCACAGCTTTGAGCCCCCTCTTAATTTCTCCCAGGCTTGGTTCTGAGGCCAAAGACAAGTACTAGCTAAGAGGAAAGGCTCACGGCCCAGAACTTCAGGCTGCACATGGACCCCACCACAGTCTTGTCCCCCCATCCCTCCCCAACATCCAGCTGGCTTTGGTCACAGCCAGGCATCCCCCATCACAGGAAGGGTGAGACCTGGTCCCTGTGCTGCCCTTACCTTAGCACCATCATTGCCAGGGGCACCGTTGGACCCACGGGGACCTGCAGGACCGGAGGGTCCTTGCACACCACGCTCGCCGGGGAAACCTCTCTCGCCCTGGAAGGGAAGGACAGGGCCCATGAGGTGGCTCCAGAGACAGGGCCAAGCACGGGGCATGTTGGTGGAAGCAGCAAGAGGCTCTACTTACTCTTGCTCCAGAGGGGCCGGGGGCACCAACGTCTCCAGGAGCACCCTGAGCGGGAGGGAGGGACAGACAGTGAGCAGAACCCACCTGGGTCCTCCCAACTAGAAAACATTCTTGTCCACCTGGGGGCTTGCCCTTGGGGTCTGTGATTGGAGACCAATCCCTTCTCAGCACTGAACCGGGATTATCCCTCAACTCCTCGTGAATGTGTCACCCTCCCCAGACTTGGGGTTGAGGGAAAGCCAGAGTATTCCAGCAGCTCTAAAAAGAAGTCATCCAGACCAGCAGCCATGCAGCTCCTTCCAGATCCTATCATGCAGAGTTGCAGCTCTTTGCTCCCCTCTGTGTAGCACCCTTCATGATGGGAAGTCTTTCCTCGAGTCTAACCTTGATCCCTCTAGTTGATGGTTGTCTGATTAGCTAGGGGGGCTGGACTCTCCCTCTGTATTCCCTGCACTCCCCGTCTCTTCAGCTGGCTGCTACCTCTTACCTGTTCACCGGGTTTGCCTGCTTCACCAGGAGGACCAGCAGGGCCAGGGAGACCCTGTAGGTGGGAAATGGGGGAGGGAAGCGAGGGATTAGAATCTGGAAGAGGTGTTCCTCATGCCCCTCTCCCAACACGCTGACAGCCGTGAGGCCTCACCTGGAATCCGGGGGAGCCAGCAGGGCCTTGTTCACCTCTCTCACCAGCAGGGCCCTGCACGGAGGAAATGCCGCGGTCATGGGAAAGCTCAGGAGAAGGGGGACAGGGGCTATCTCCCCTTTCCTGCCCCACAGCACCCCCACCCCAGGCCTCCCCATCAGGGACACTCACAGCAGGTCCGGGAGGTCCCTGAGCTCCAGTTTCTCCGTCTTTGCCAGCAGCACCCTATGGGGAGAGAGTGAAAAAGGGGTCAGGGTGGTGAGGTGGGCGGGCAGCTGAGGAAGAGAGCACAGGTAGGGGGCCTGGCGGCTGGGGGTCCTGACACCCTGGGGATGGGCTGGAGCCTCCTGCATCCCTCCTGCAGGATGTAGGGGTGTGACATGGACGGAGGCAGGGAGGGGACAGGGACCAAAAGGAGATACTTACAGCAGCGCCGGGGGGTCCAGGAACGCCTCGTTCTCCAGCCTTGCCGGGCTCTCCCTGTGGGGAGAGAGAGTTAGGGTTGAGGGAGCTGAAGTGGGAAACCGGGGCCTCCTGGGTCCCTCCCGTTTACTTTGAGTGGAATTTTTAAGGAGATTTTTAATCTATCCGCTCTGGCCCCTGAGGAAGGCCTTTGCTGGCTTTGACTGCTCCATCTCTTGGCCTCTCCCTGAGCCCTCTCCTCCCAGACGACCCGCCCCTTAGGCTCCTCTCTCCACCCTCTTCCCTTTCTTCTCCCCATTGTATGCCTTTGGTGACCTGAGCTGCAAAGGGCTTTCATCTCTTCTGATATCTCCTTTTGAACCTCAAAGAACCCACCAAGATTTGGGGCTGACTATCATGTAAAAGGCCCATCCTATCCCCGTGTGTGTGTGCTTGGGGGCCAACGATACTTATTTCCAGGGATAGAGCAATGGTAGTAAAGCCAGGAGAGGTCTCTCATTTTATGGAATAGGGAGACTGAGGCCCAGAGAGGGGCAACGAGTGGCTTGAGGCCACATAGCAAGTCAGTGGCAGAGCTGGCCCCAGAGCGAGGACTCTTCCCCCCACCCCCACCCTCGCCCCAAGTGTGTCTGTCCCTGTGATACGCCTCACTGAATACTCACAGCAGCACCTTTAGGCCCAGGGAAACCCATCACACCGGCCTGACCACGGCTACCAGGAGGGCCTGGGGGTCCGGGGCGGCCATCTTGACCAGCAGGACCCTGAGGATGGAAGGTACAAAAGTGGAGGTGAGGACAGAGGGTGAGCGGTCAGGAGACTGATGTGGGCCTGGGGGAGTGATACTTACAGGGGGGCCAGTTTTGCCATCAGGACCAGGGCTGCCAGGGCTTCCAGTCAGACCCTAGGGGGAGGCAGAGAGGTGTGAGTGGGGTGGGGGATAAGGGTGGTGGAAGACCGGGAGAAGGAGAGTGGAGGCTGGGGTGGAGGACATTCTAGAAGGTGGATCTGTGGTCCTGCTCCAGAACCCACATAGGATGGGCAGGGTCATGGGCCAAGCTGGGCAGAGGGCTGGGGTCTCACCTTGGCACCAGGCAGACCAGCTTCACCGGGGCGACCAGCTTCACCAGGAGAACCTTTGGGGCCAGCAGGGCCAGGAGCACCACGCTCACCAGCGGGACCCTGGTTGGGGGAGTCACAACAACAGTTAGGGTCTCTTTATCACGGGCGGGCCTCTTCTTCCTCCTGGGCTGTGGGTGGTGCTTTGAGAGGCATTGGTGGTGGTAGGAAGGTCAAGGTGAGGCTACGTGTGAAGAGAGAGGTCTGCAGCCGCAGTAGGGGCACTAATGACCGGGCGGTGGGAGTGGGAGGGGGTTGACAACATCTGGGAGAGGAAGGTGACGTCCAGGGAGCAGCAGGGTCAGCATCCCACCCGGGAAGAGAGATTACCTTGGGACCAGAAACACCATCTGCGCCAGGGAAGCCGCGGCTACCAGGTCCACCCTGTGGGAGGAGAGGAGGTCAGCGAGCTCACACACGTGGGCACCAGGCCAGCACCGGGGCCGAGAAGGGGGCACTTACACGCTCGCCAGGGGGTCCAGGCAGGCCAGCAGGTCCGGGTTCACCTCGGGTTCCTCGCTTTCCTTCTTCCCCAGCAGGGCCAGGGGGGCCTTGAATACCAGTGGGGCCCTGGAGAGGGCAGAGAGGAGGGGGCAGCCTGTGGTGAGGGGCTGTCCTGGTACCAGCTCCAGAGCAGGCTTGAGGCTGGCTGTCCAGCACCAGGGGCTCCCATTCCTCCTTGGACCTCCCCCAAGGGGCTGCTGGGGGACTTACGGGCTCTCCCTTGGCGCCAGTGTCTCCTTTGTTGCCAGGGGCACCAGGTTCACCCTGAGTGGGAGGAGAAGAAGATGAGTGGAGAGTGGGGATGCTCAGCTGGCCTGGATCTTCATGCTTCCCAGACAAGGGCCACATGAGCCAGCTCATGGGGTGGGGCAGAAGAGAGAGAGTAGTACTTACGCTGTTACCCTTGGGACCAGGGGGGCCACTGGGACCCTGGGGTCCAGAGGGGCCTCGGGCACCCGGGAAGCCAGGAGCACCAGCAATACCAGGAGCGCCCTGCGGGAGGCAGAACAAGTTGAGCCCGGGAGTGGCGGGCACAGGGTGGGTGGAAGGTGGGTACCAGGGGCGGCTCTGAAACCTGCAGGATACTTACATTGGCACCTTTAGCACCAGGCTGTCCATCAGTACCAGGGTTTCCCTGTGACACAGAGAGAGATGAGTGAGTGACAAGCAAGGACTCTGAGTTAGGGAGACGCACGGGGGTACTGAGGAGGTGACACTTACAGCAGGGCCAGTAGCACCAGCAGGGCCAGGGGGGCCGGGCTCACCACGCACACCTTGGGGACCTTCAGAGCCTCGGGATCCTTGGGGACCAGCTTCACCCTGGATTGGAGGAAAGAACATGTCAGGAGCCACCCTGGGAGTCCAGCCTCATGTCTGGATGGCAGGGGGTGAAGGGCCATGACAGGAGACCAAGAGTCAGGACTCCAAGATCAGAGAAGGGGACCCCAGGACAAAGGTGTTGGGGACTGGGCTTCTCTCTTGATTCTGGGTCCCTCTGGTTTGGGGAGCAGGGAGATGCCCACCCCTTGGCCTGTGGGATCTCTGCTCATTGGAGGGTGGGGGTCTCACCTTAGCACCAACAGCACCAGGGAAACCAGGAGGACCAGCGGGGCCAGTGGGACCCTGTGAATGAAAGGGAGATGTTAGTGAGAAGGAAGATGGCAGCTGCAAGTCACACCCTGGGACGGAAGAGGTCCTGGGGTTCAGTCCTGCCCCTGGTATCAGACCCAAGAGCTGACACTGAGACCCCTCCGCAATCCCAGGCACTGAGGTCTAAGGGCTGTACTCACAGGGGGTCCAGCAGCACCAGTAGCACCATCGTTTCCACGAGCACCCTGCAGCAGAGAGGGGAAAGCCCCGGTTACATTCACTGAGCACTGGTCAGTCCCTTAACTCCTGGGGAACCCCTTCCAGAACCTGGAGTCCCCCAAGGGGCCAGGAGTACTTACAGCAGGGCCAGAGGCTCCAGGGCGACCTCTCTCACCAGGCAGACCACGGGGGCCCTGACAACAAAACCAAGAGAAGCCAAGTGACACAGGAGACACACGCCTCTCCCCAAGCCCCCATCTTGCCCCTACATCCTGTTCCCTCTCTTCCTTCTACAACTGGACACACTCACCATCTGACCAGGAGCTCCATTTTCACCAGGGCTACCAGGCTCACCCTACAGAGCAGAGAACAGAGTTAGAAATTCATTCATGGTGGGACTGCAGGGGAGGTGGAGGACCATGACAGTCACACAGCCTCTTACCTTGGGACCAGCAGGACCAGCATCTCCCTTGGCACCATCCAAACCACTGAAACCCTGAGATAGGAAGAGGGCCAAAGTGAGACCTTGTGGAGACTGTGGACAACCTTGACAGCCACCCAGACCTGAGGAGGAGCCTCAGGAGGTCAGCACAGCTGTCTCCCTGAGTCTGAGCTAGACTAAACCCCAACTGGCCCAAGATCTCACTCCATCCCTTTACTGGGATTTCTTTCCCAATGGAGGGAAGTTCTCTTTGATGTCTACTCTCTATCCCTTGGAGCTTATTATAGCTGCCACCCACCACGATGCACATCAGGATCCTTTGGGGAAAGGGCTGGAATGCGATGCTGGGACTTTGGGAACTTAGATGACACAAAGGGGACTCACTCTGTGTCCCTTCATTCCAGGGAGGCCAGCTGTTCCGGGCAATCCCCGAGCACCCTGGAGAGAAAAGAAAAGGGCAAAGGCAGGGCTGTTAGAAGACACCACTGTGGACACAGCTCCCAAATGAAGCCCAAATGCAGCAAAGCCTGGAGGCAACCACACCATCCTGCTCACCTGAGGTCCAGGAGGCCCGCGCTCACCAGGACGACCAGGCTTTCCAGCTTCACCCTGAGAGAAAGAGAAAAGGCCATCGTGCCCGTGCCCCCTGAGTTGGAAAAGTATGGAAGGCCTGGGTCTTCCTGGGGTTGTTGAGGGTCAGGCTTAGGGCCCCAGAATCTTATCTCAGTTTAAATCTACCATGCAACCCTTGCTTGAATTTTGCGTCCCTCCAAAGGAATTTCTGTTTATTTCTGTCACCAGCATCTTAATCTCACCACGTGGAGTGAGAATCTGAGGTACCCAGAGTGGTTAAGCCTAGGGAAGCCATTCACATCAGGGGATGGGGTTGGGGACTGCTTTAAGGTGACTGGGGTGAGGGGAGGGACAGCCACCTCTGTTAGGAAGATGTGGAAACATCCCAGGAGGCTCCTTGTTCAAGGGCAGTCCCATGCATCAAGGAGAACATGCCCTCCTTTCTCTGGGTATCGCCCCCAAAGGTGGTGGGGACACTGGGGTAGAGATTACAGGGACCTAACACATGGAGAGGTGGTGGGGGTCAGATGGTATCTCTTTACCAGGGCTACTTACATCATCTCCGTTCTTGCCAGGGGGGCCAGGGGGACCACGGGGACCCATGGGACCCTAGAGGAGACAGGAAGAGAGGATGTTAGAATGTCCAGGATAAGGAAAAAAGAAGGGGAAGGCTAGGATTGGAAGAAGGAGGTAAGAAAGACCCCAGATGGTGGTCCTTCAATAGGAGAATCCATGTATTTGTAGAGGGAGTGTGTATTTGCATAGAGAGTACAAGTTGGGGAGCACTTACTGAGGCTCCAGGCTCGCCAGGCTCACCAGGGGGGCCTTGGAAACCTTGGGGACCCTGGCAGACAGGGAGAGAGGGGTGGGGTTAGAAGAGCAGGTCCCTGCCAACCTGTCCCCCATCTCACCAAGAGATCTCTGAGCACCTTCCCTGCCCTCAGGCCAATCCTCTTTCCAAAAGCCTGGAGCCCAAAGCAGTGTAGACATCCTGGATACTCACAGGTGCGCCAGGGGGGCCAGGGAGACCACGAGGACCAGAAGGACCCTACAGAAGAAAAAGAAAGGGAGGCCATAATGAAGCCTCTGTAGGAAAGGTTATCTCCCATGGTTCCCGTTCAGACCACCCAGTTGCCTTGCATCATCTCTGGATTCTGAGGTCCCAAAGATTTTCTTGACCTCCTAAGTTATCTATGCCACCCCATAGCCCTTCCCTGGCCTATCTTCTCTGGATCCCCATCTGCTCTTCTTCTGTCCTCTACATCCCTCGCTGGTGACTCACCATGGGGCCAGGCACAGAAATTCCTGTTGATTTCTCATCATAGCCGTAAGACATCTGGGGAGCAAAGTTCTAGAAGAGAGAGTGCGTGAGAAAGCAGGGTCAGGGCAGTGAGTTGAAAGGCAGAAGATATCACCAGTAATGGGACAAACTGATATCATGTGCCTCCTGATGTGACGCACTACGCAGGACAACAACATGACCTGTGGCACAGCCCTGCCCAAAACATATCACTGGAATGTAATCATGGAGACACATCCAACAAACCCAATTTAAGGGACAGTCTACAGAACAACAGGCCTCTTCAAAAAATTTCAGTGTCGTAAAAGACAAAGAAAGTCTGAGGAATGTTGCAGGTGAAAGGAAACTAAAGAGACATGACAATTAAATGCAATTCATGATCCTGACTTGGATCCTGGAACAGGAAAAAAAAAAAAAAGAAAAGGCTATAAAGGACATTATTGGGAACATTAGTGAAGTTTGAATATGGACTGCATATTAGATAATAAATAGTACCGTATCAATGTTAAATTTCCAAAATGTAGTCATTGTGCAATGCTCATGTTAAGAGAATGTTCTGGCTCTCAGAAAATACATGCTAAAGTATTTAGGAGCAAAGGGACATAATACCAGCAACTTACTCTCAAATGGTTCAGAAAAAAAAAACAAAACCCCAGATAATTATATCTATACATAGAAACTGATAAAGCAAATGTGACAAATCGTGAAGGGTATGTGAAAATTCTTTGCATTATTTTTGCAACTTTTCTCTCTTTTTTTCCCTGTAAGTTTGAAGTTATTTCATACTATGAAGTATGCCATCTGCCAAAACAAACAAACAAAAAAACCCCAACGAACTAAAAACCCCGCGGTGGGGGTGGGTGGGAGTGAGGTGGCACATAAGGCCTTCCACGAATGCCTCGACTCTCCACTTACTCCTCCGAGGCCAGGGGGTCCGGGAGGTCCTGGGGGTCCGGGGGGTCCGGGAAGTCCAGGTTGTCCAGGAATGCCATCTCGGCCAGGGGGGCCAGCGGGTCCCTGCAGCGGGAGAGGGCGGGCCGGGTGAGCGCAGGCCAGGAGCCACGCCCACCTCCAGCCCCAACCGCCGGGAGAGGGCACCGCTTACCCTTGGGCCTCGGGGGCCAGTGTCTCCTTTGGGTCCCTATGGGGTTGGGGCAGAAGAAACAAGAGAAGCCGGGTTAGAGAAGGAGAACCGTGAAGAGTCCTGGGCGGGGTGGCGAAAGTCGAGGGCAGAGGATTACCTCGACTCCAGTGGTTTCTTGGTCCGTGGGTGACGCTAGGGGGGGAAGAGACGCGGCTTAGAGGCAAGGTTTGCTCCAGGTGCTCCCGGCAACAGCCGCCTCCCCTGCGCGGCGCAAGGGAGAGCCCCCGCCCCCGCCCCGGCCCAGGCCCCGAGCTATACCCTCGCCTTCGGGGCAGACGGGGCAGCACTCGCCCGCGGGGACTTTGGCGTTGGGACAGTTCTTGATTTCGTCGCAGATCACGTCATCGCACAACACGTTGCCGTTGTCGCAGACACAGATCTGGCAGGGCACTGGTTTCCACACGTCTCGGTCATGGTACCTGAGGCCGTTCTGTACGCAGGTGACTGGTGGGACTGGGGCAAGAGGGGGAGATGGGGGCTGTCAGAGGCGCGCAAGTCCTCCACCTCGGGGCTCCAGGTACCCCAACCCCACCGTCCCTTCCCCTCGGTCTTAGAGGCACATTTAGATTTTCCTTTTCCCGCCTCTCCTTTTTTTGCCTTTTTGTTTTTCCTTTCCCCAGATCCTTAAACGCTCATCTGCTCCTCATCAGCGCCAGTGACAGGGCCGAGGCGCCTGGCCAGGGCGGCTATAACTCTTTCCAGTTCTCAGGAATTTAAACAAAGCTTTAGGCCGAGATTGCTTCCAACTCCAACCTCAGACCATTTGCGCTGAAGCCAAGTGAAATAAAAAGCCATTGGGTGGGAGAGTGGGGGGTGAAGGAGTGGGAAGAGAGGCTCCCCAACCAGAGGGCAGGCTTGTGGGGCGTGGTTTGGGTGGAGACAGGAGGAGGGGACGGAAGGAGAGACAAGAGGTCTAGCCCGGATCCCGCCCCATTCCCGGGGCAGGTGGGATGGCGTGGGCGGGGCTAGGAGGATGGGGGAGGGGCTGATTGGCGTGGGATCCCGCCCAGAGACTTGAAACGTACCGTAAAAGTACGATATGCCCTAACCTCCAGCGCCCAGACATCTCAAAAGGCCTCTCTCAGTGACAACCCCTGTTTCCCAAAGCCAGCCAGTGCCTCTGGGTCACTCCTTAGCCAAAGAACCAGAAAGTCCGCAAATAGTAAATTAAGTTAGTTAACCACGCCCACCGCGGATCGTCTACCCAGACGGCCACTAGGTGGCGGGCGACACTAAGCAATTTCCCCCGACTGGCTACTTCTTCTAGAGACGGGGCTACCCTATCTCCAACTTTATTTTCCAGGTCTAGAGGTGGGGTCCACACCGGGCAACAATCCCGGTCTTCCCGCTCCGGCTCCTGCGCGGGGAAGCGCTGGATAAGGAGGCGCACTGCCCAGTGTAGATCAGCAGAGGGCGCAAGGACTCTGCCTGGCCAAGTCCGCGCCGAAGAATCTCGTCCTTCAACCCGCCCACGCTCCGCGCCCCCTCCCCCGCTCCGCCCAGCACCTCCGCGGCCCCAGGAACATTGTCTAGCCTGCAGAGAGGGTAAACAATCTTTCCTTATGAATCATCTCATAGCCTTTCTGGTCACTCATAGCTTGGGCTCCAAATTCCCAGCTCGGCGCCCCCATCCCATCTTCGACGTACTTTCCCCCAACCCGGCGTCCAGACCCCATTTTCCCCGCAGTACTTCACAGTGCGCGCTCAGCACTCCTCCTGTGCCAACTCGAGCCGTGCAGCATCCTGCCCTCTCACTCCTGGGGGGCATTCATCTACACCCCGACCCAGAGCGCGGTCCCTTCTATCCCAGGGCGCCGAGGACGAGCCCTCACCATCTTCCTTCCATTCCTGAGCCTCCGGGGCATCCCGAGTCTCAGTTTAAGTCGCGGACCCCTGGGACCAAACGCAGGGCAAGATACCAAGCAGCCCTAGACTCCCAAAAGTTTGGGACTTACTGTCTTCTTCTTGGCCTTCTTCTTGGCCCTCCTCTTGGCCGTGCGTCAGGAGGGCGGTGGCCGCTAAGAGGAGCAGGAGCCGGAGGTCCACAAAGCTGAACATGTCTAGACCCTAGACATGTAGACTCTTTGCGGCTGGGGTGGGGGTTAGCGTCCGCTCATGCGTGGCCTCACACTCTGCGTGCCTCCTGCTCCGACCCCGAGGAGAAACTCCCGTCTGCTCCGACCACCGGCCCGGGTCCCTTTTATACCATCCTGATGGAGAGCAGGGAGGAACCCTGCCCCTGGGAGAGGGGGAGCCGGCTGCCCGTCCCCCAGCCAATCAGAGTTGCCTGGCCCGGCCCCCAATTTGGGAGTGAGAACGGAGAGGGGGAGGAGGAGGGAAGGGAAGGGAAGGGAGTCCACCGCACATCTCCCCCCTTCGCAGCTCTGCCTCCCCAGCCCCCCAGCCCAGCCGGGGCCAGAGATGATGCCGCTGGGATGCGGCTAGGTCCTCAATATAGTGTGCGCTAAAGAGTGGGTAGGGGCGCCTCTTCGGCTTTCTTCCTGGGACCTCCGACCTGGGGGGCGGAACTGGAATTGGGGAGGTGGTTAGGGAACCTTTCAAAGATGGAAGGATTGGGGGTGATTGGGAGAGAGTCCTGCTGGCCATGCCTCATTCACGCTCCTGACATCATTGGCGAGAGCTGGGGGATGGGTATGAAGAGGCCAGCTGGGGACCCCTCTAAAGCAGGAGAACCTAAAAAAAAGATGTGCCTGTTTAGGGGTGTCTTCTGGTGTGGCTGGGGTATGGAACTTAAGAATATTTGGGGAACAAGTTAGAGACTCATTTGTAGATATTAAGGATCAGATACTTGGGGATGGGTGCTAGCAAGAGGGTTTTTATTTGAGGATGTCAATTCTTCTGCCATGCCTGAGGCTCCAAGATGAACTAAAATGCTCTCCCCAAACCTCAGCATGATCGAGAGAGATGGGGTGGGGAGGCTGAGGCACTGGCTGAGAAATTTGACTATGCGGTCTCTCCAGAAGGAAGCTTTGGTGTTGAGTGATGGGGCAGCAGGGTGGTGGTGGGAAATTGCTAAAACTCTTCCACCCCGGGGGGAGTAAGTTTGCATGGGGAGGGCTGTGGTCACTGGCGACTTAGAAAAGGGTCTTGTGTTAGGGTCTGTCATGGCCAGTGGCCAGGCCCTGGTTAGAGACCCTTCTACCCGGCACAGCCAAACTGGAGAGAACTGTGCTGGAGAGCACTTGACCAGAGAGAGGGTTCTCCTTCTGGGGGCTGCATAAAGCTCTGTCTCTGTCTGTACCTGGACTCAGGGTTGGGGACATATGGGAGAATTTGGGTGTCTGGGGGAGACTTGCCTTGGGAGTATGAGATGGGATTGCAGGTGAGTGACCTTATTTTAGAGGATGTTTCCCACTGCCTCACCTCTTTCCTGAAAACCCAGGACATTGCTCTTTGTCCCTGGAACCAGGAGAGAATCATCTATACCCTGAAAGGCAGTGGGGACCCCAAGAACAACAGGATATATTTGGAGGAGAAGCCTCCAGAAGCCAGTGTCCTCCCTTCTCTATGTCCCAGCCTCCTAACAGTGCTCGACCCCAACCCCAATCTATCCAGGCCCCTGATCCTGCCAAAATCTGTGGACCCAAGAGAAGGCAATGAGGATCACTTTGCAGAGCCCCATCAACTCCAATCCCTCCTGCGCAGCTCCCCACCCCCATCACTCCAGAGCTGCAAACGTGGAAGTGGGGAGTCCCGCCTCCCCCAAACCATCCAAGATTCCATTGCCTCCCCCCGCCCCTCTCCACGCCCTCCCCCAGCTGCTTTTGTGCAACGAAGGCAAAGGAAAAAAAAGACCAAGAGAACAGAAGGGGAGGGAGCCACGTCGGCTGGCCGGCTGGCCATGGGCAGCCAGGATGAGCCGTGCGGGTGGGGCAGCAGAGGGAGACTGCAGGGGCTATAATTAAAGGGAAAATATAGAGTTTCCAGAGAGGCAGGGCTGGAGACGGCAATGGAGGGACAGGCCTTCATCAATTATCCCCACCATGTGGCAGCAACTTGTGGCCCAGTATCTGCCCCCATCTGGTGCCAGCTACTGCAGGGCAGGACTGGGGGCTGAGGTGCTGAGATGGCAGTTCCTGCCCCCTCCAGTGTGGGTCAGGGACAAGGAGCACCCCCTCCCTAACAGGGGACACGAGTCCTGCCCCTCAGAGTGGTCACCCCTTTGGAATGGTTGTCTGGGGTGGAGAGTCACAGGCTGGAGGTGAGGGTTGCTGTGACCTGCCCACCTCCCTGCTTGCTGCGTTTTTGCAGCCAGAAGTACTCCCACCTGCAGCCCCCTCCCCACATGCTCCCTGTTCAGGCCGTGCTCACTTGACCACCTTAAAGGAGATTAAGACTCAGAGACGTGTACTGGGAGTTGCTACATCACGGGCCTGTGGTTCTGAAGAATGTTTAGGGACCCCTAGGATTGGGGGGTGGGCTTTGTGCGTATGGTGTGCGACAGCCGTCACCCCAATGTCCGGTTTCAGACCTCCATCCCAGGGGTGGCGGGCAAAAGGTTTCCAAGCATCCTTTACACGTGGCATAGAGCTGAGGCCCAGGGCCTCCTCTGCCACTTTTCGACTTGAAACGCTTGGCGGGCGCCCAGCCCCAAGATGTGTCTTTAATTTCTGCAGCATGACAGTGAGAGGAAGAATGTGCTTGGGGTCTCCTCCCAGCCTGGCTGGGCCTCCTTGGCCAGAACTGAGGGCTTGAGACTTGTGGGGGGAGGAAGGAGAGCAGGAGCTGAGGCCGGAGGGGGAGGAGACGCCACCTCATCTTTAGGAAACTCTGAAGCTCTGGCTTCTTGTGGAATGTAAGACTTTGTCTGGCATTTGGAGTGGGGGGAGCAAAAGCCAAAATCTCCTCCCCCCCACCCCCAAGAAATGGTAAAGTCATCAGCACTTAGGGAAAAAAAATTCCTCAAGAAGAAAAACAGAAGGAAGAAAGTGCTGAGCTCTGAGTTCGCTCCTTCTCCAAATTTCCCCAAGTGCCCTCCCTCAATGCGCCTGTGCTCCCCAGCTCCCCCTCCCCCCGGAGCCCCTCGAGTCCCGGTCTGGACTGCATGGTGTGGCGTAAAAGAGAAGAGGCAGCCCAGGTGTTGGTGTACCTGGTGAGCAGTTTGGTCAGCCCTTTCCAGCTCTCTGGTCCCCTGCTGAGGTTCCGTTGCCCTCCTTCCCTGATCTGACCCTCCAGAATGCTCTTCTGCCCCAGACTGGTGATGGAGAGAGGGTCCCTGGGAGAGGGGTTGAGGACAGAGAAGGGGAGGGGGTGTAAGAGTGAGGCTGCAGTAAAGAACTTGGTCTCCATGTGTCCCCATCATGGAGCCCACACGGTTCGTATTGAGGATCCCTGCAGGCAGAGCTGGGGACAGACCCCAGGAGTGGGGGGGTTCTCTCTTCTTCCTTTTCCTCAGCATTGCACTTTCTGGGTCTTTTGGTCCTTAGATTCCAGGCACAGCTTTCTATGCCTCAGCCTCAACCCAAGTCCTTTGGCCTGAGATTTCCCTTCATCTCTTCATCCTTTCCAGGTTTAGAGGGGAGATGATGAATTAAGTTTGTCCGTGTTGAGTGTTAGGTGCCTGTGAGACACCCAGTCAGACACATGGAGGGAACCCTTAGGTATCTGAGTCTGGAGTCCAGAGGAGAGACAAATGTGGGACCCCTGCCTCCATAGGGTGATGGTGTGGATGGAGTTATCTCCCGAGAAAGTATGGAGGGAGGAGATATGAAGGGCTAGGACTGAGCCTTGAGGACCCTCAGGGTTTAAGGGTTGGGAAGGGAAGGAGGAGCCTGCACAGGAGATAGGACAAGAGTGGGAGAAGCAGGAGGGCAAGGAGGAGAGGATTGAGGGTGTCATGTATGCAGGGGGAAGATTGTTCTAGCAGGAGGGAGAGTTATATGTTGCAGAGAGACTTAGTATGATAGGGAGTAAAATGGTCACTGGATTAAGCAACATGGCAGTGATTGGTGCCCTAAGTGTGAGCTGTGTTGGTGGAGTGATGGACGAGGAACCCGGACTGGAGCCGGGTGAGGAGTGAGTGGGAGGCCAGGAAATGGGGTCAGAGTGCAGACAACTCAGAGGAGGAGTTTAGCTCTGAGGGGAGGAGAGCTTGTAAGATGCCTCATCCTCCCTCCCTCCTTCCTTCTCTTTTTCTTTCTTTTCTTACATTCCCCCACCCCACTCTTGTCTGTCTTTTTGTCCCTGGCCTCCCTCCTCTTTCTTTCTCATGGGACTCTGCTTCTTTCTCTGTCCTTCCTTCTCTGGAGTTCTTTTTCAGGGTGACTTTTTCGATCTTCCTCTTCTCAAATATCCACATCCAGTCCCTGCCTTCACTTCATTTTCTTCTAGAGCGAACCCTCAGTCCATGCTCTTAAAGAGAAAGCTTTATTTCAAGTCCTGCAGATCCCGTCACATTCTCCAGGGCCCCCCAGGCCAAGAGGGGGAAATTGGGGCAGAGGAACCAGGGAAGGAGCTGGGACAAGCTGGGAGAGAAGGGATGGGGCGTGGTCCTTAGGTGACATTAGGGCTCCCCAGGCCCACTCCAGCCCCACCAGGTTGCAACCAGGTCCCAACTGAGAATAATGTGCTGGATGGGGATGTTGTCAGCCTTGGGGGCCACAGTCCTAGTGTCCACTCTTGTGATCACAAGTGAGGGGTCAAAGCCCATCTTTCCTGCTGAAGTGTGAGCTCCCCAGGCAGGGACCTGTCAAGGTCATCATCAGATCACTGGACCCATTTGCAGTGTCTGAAGGCAGAGTCAATTCTTGTTAAAGGCTGAGTGAGTGAATCAACTGAATTGTTATTTTCCCCTTTCTGGCTTGGTTCACTTCTGCCCTTGTTTTATCCCATCCCCTGCTTCTTTTCTTTTTTCTATTCCTTTATCTCCCCCCACCTTTTAACTTTTTTCCTCTTCACATATTTTTCTTCTTTTTCTTAGTTCTTTTCTTTCTCTCCTCTGCCTCTGTCCCATTGGCCCACCCCTCCACCACACACTCCTTCTCCCTCCCTCTTTTTTCTCTCATATTCTCTTCTGGCATCTCTGGTGCTCCATCCATTCCTGGGGGGTGGCGGCTGTCTCCTGCGGGCATGCACTCCACCAGAGGAGAGAGCTTCAGCAGTCTAGGAGGGGGGGGATCAAGGGGAGTAAGGCTTGCATCACCACCGGCTGTCTGGTTGAAGTGTTCAGGGACTAGATGCAAAGGTTTCTTTGACGCTTGGATTTGAAAAAAAAAAAAAAAAAAAGAATGAAGGGGCAGCCTGTGTGAGCCGGAGGCACCTGTCCAAATCCTGATCTTCTTCCTTCACCTCCACTCCCATCTTCCCACAAGTAATCCTCAGCCACAGATATCTGGTGTCTTTCCTCGTCTACATCAGCCACCAGTTCTTCCTCTGGGCAAACCTGGGATTCTGGAGTTTCCTGGATGGGAAGGTGAGAAGGGGTGGATCCCACTCTGCTCAATTGCACCACCTCTGGGCAGAGCACCCCTTTGGACAGAGTCTGGCTTGGACACAGGAAGGATCCAGAATCATTCATTTAGCATCCTTATATGCCAGGCACTTTGCTAGGCACTGAGTGCCCAGTGCTTATGTCTAGTAGAGACAGACATGAATGAAGTCATGTAAATAAACATGTAATTGCAACTGTAAAGGTTAGGAAGGAAAGGAACACAGAGCTCTGAGTGGCAGGCATCCCAGGCAGGAGGGAGCATGGCAAGTTCTAGATGCTAATAAAATCCAGAGAAAGACAGTGTGGCTGGAGCACAGGAAGCAAAGGCCAGGCAGGCCAAAGAAGACACATCAGGAGTTTTAGTCTTTGTCCTTACAGCTTTGGGCCCCAGTAGAGGGTCTGAAGCAGGGAGGGTCACAATCAGGTCTGCATTTGTCAAAGGTCACCATGGTCACTCAGGGGAGCAGGCACTGAAAGATGGCTGTGGTGGAAAGTGTCTACAGCAGGTGCCCAGGTGAGAGCTGATGAGAGTCTGGACCAGGTGGAAGAGGATAAAGATAGAGAAGGGGATGGATTCAAGAGGGGTTTGGGAGGCAGAATTTATAGGCATTGGGATTAGATTGGATGAGGGAGTGTGGTGGTGAAGAGCAGGGATGACTCCTGTTCTTCTGACCAGAGAGACTGAATGGTATGGTACCCTGGAAGAGAGGAGGCTGGACGGGGACCCTGTTTAGGGAAGAAGATCCTGAGATTGGTGCCTATTGCAGACACTCTAGTCAATTCTATTCAGTGAATGGTTACTGCAGACCTCCTGGGGCCAGCCTTGCATTGGGGAGAGCTCTGGGACAACAGCTTCTGCCCTCAGAGAGTTCAGAGTCAGCAAGGGGAATAAAATAAACCCCAAAATGCCTCTCACCCGAGGCAGCACTGGCTGTGTGATCTTGAGTAAGTTACCTCATTTCTCTAAACCTCATTTCCCAATCTGTGAAATAGGGTAGTAATAAGACCTCCTTATCCAGCAAGGTAAATGGAAGCCTCCAGAGAGCTGCAAGGGATGATGAGGATGCCAGTGGGAGACAAGGGAGGTTTCCTGGTGGAGTGTGTGCTTTTGAGCTGGGCCTGGGAGGGTTTGAAATGCAAGGTTGGAATGGGAGGGAAGGCATCGCCAAACCTAGGAAGGCTGACACACACACATACAGAGAGAGAGAGAACGCACCTTGGGCAGAGGAAATGTGGAAGAGAAGGCTATAAAAGATAGGCTGGGGCCAACTTCTAGAGGCTTGGAATTCAAGGAGAGAAATTCATAATCAATTTGGGGGCCATAGAGAGCCTGTTACTGCTTTTGAGTAAGGTATGGTAGTGAGCCTTTTGCCAAGGACTTGTCCAGAGAACCGACACCTTGACAGCAGAAGAACTCAAGTTAGAAGGCTGGGGCCCGTGGGAGGAGGAGGAGGTGCAAGGTAAGTGAGCGAGCTTTGTGGATCTCGGGTCAACAAGAAAATATGGCTTGGGCACAGGCAAAGAGGTAGACCAGATGACCCCTCCAAAGTTGGTGTTCAACTTCCACTAGATCCAGAACCTTATAGTTTCAAGGTGGGAATATCATAGAACAATAGATGTTCAGTTAGAAGGAAACTTTGAGCTCATTCTGCCCTGTCCTCCCTTCTTTGCACAGAGGAGAAAACCAAGGCCCAGAGAAGGGAAGTGACCTACTTAAAGTCACACAGCTGAGATTCAGGGATTAGAGGTAAGATCTCTGCTATACTTCAGGAAGGCGGTGGGGTGGGGGGGGAGCGTGGGGGGCAGGAGCTGGAGGGGCCAGGGAAGCAGCTGGGATTGGGGGGTAGGTTAACATGATACAGGGATATGATACGGGGATCCCACCCAGACCTGGGGTTGGGGGGCAGGGCAAGAGAGTTGCTCCCCAACCCTACACTGAGCCATGTGGCTAGAGGGGGAAGGGAGCATGGTGGGCAGGGTGGAACTGCCACATGGAAGATGCTTGATGTGAACCATCTGGCCTGGGCGGAGTGTGGGCTGCAGAGAGGGGAGGAGCAGGAGACGGGAAAGAGGCCATGGTGGGCGGGTGGACGGCGGGTTGGGTCTGGGAGTGGCCTGGCCCAGAGGCCCCTACCTTCCAGACTGCTGCAGCCCAGATGCCTTCACAGCCACGGCCTGGCCTATCCAACCCGCTGACCTCATTCCCAGCTCCTCTCCCTTGCAGGCCCCCCTCTGCCTGCCACGTAGACTGAAGTCTTTAGCTGCATCTTCTGCTGGTGAGAGGAAGAGCAGAAGGACACAGGCCCCTTGAGCCCAGAACTCTGCCAGGTCAGGCAGACCTGGGGGAGCAGTTGTATTCCCTGTGTCCCCAGACCACTCTGGGCCTCAGTTTCCCCTCCCAAACCAGAGGCCCGTAAATGGAGGGGAACATGACGGTGAAGCAAGTTGGAGTGGGCAAGAAGCAAGGGAGGTCACTGAAGCCATCCCCCTGCTTCCTCAGGACTGGAGGTATAATTCTCAGACCCAGGAAGGGATTGGGCAGGACATGTTCCTCTTCTCAAACGGTTCTCAAGAAAGGGAGTTTCCTGAAGGCCAGGTGGGGGCATCTTCTGTTCTATGGAGGCTCCATCGCTCCTGCTTGTAGAGAGTGGGATTTATGGCCAGGATGGCAGTGGAGAGGCACATTGTCTCCCCTCCCTCAGGCACCTCTCAGTGACCTTTCCTTCAATCCTGGCTCCAGGCTGCAGCCTCTCCTGGGCTCTGCCTCTTGACCTTCCGCCTTCCCCTCGCCTCCCCGCCCCCCAGGTCCTGGGTCCTCTCCAGCTGCCCCAGCTGAACAGGGGGCTGTCCCGCTGCGGCTGCCTCTCCTCAAGGCGTTCCGGGCCTGTGAGTCATCGGGAGTGTCTGCTCTGGCTGTAGCGTCCTCGCCGGCGTGGACCCTCTTTCCCGTCCTCCCCCAAACGAAGGGCAGGGGGAGCCCCTCCCAGGCAGGGGGCTCTGGAGGAGGGGGAGGGAGGCCCCGTGCAAGACAGCAGTGAGGCCCTGCTCCGCCAGTGCTGGGAGGAGAGGCTTAAAGGACTCCCCCAGACTCCACCTCGCACATCACAGATCGAATTTCTTGTCCTTTCTCCCATCTCCCAGGTGGGGAAACAGGAGGGGCAGGTAGGGGAAGGCCAGGACTTTGGTGGGCTTAGGCGGCTCCTCTCCTCCATTTTAGGGCTCAGCTTTGCCAAGCTGGGAAGCCCCCCAAGCTCTTTCTGGAGGGCCCTCCCCACATTGGAGGCTGGGTCTGGCAAGAGAGCTAGAGCGAGGCTGCTGCCACTGCCGAGGGCCCCAAGGACGACACGGCCCCGCTGAGCTGGGGAGTCCGCGTCTGCAGGAAAGGAGGGGGCCGGTGCCTGGACCCTTCCCACAGGGCGCCCGCACCCTGCAAAGCTGCCTCCAGCCCCCTCCTCCTCTCCTTCCTCTCCTGGGCAGCCCTGTCCTGCCTCCTTCTCCAGTCTGAAGAAACAGCTGGGGGTGGAGAGGAGCTGGAGGGGAAGGGCTGGAGTTAGAAAAGTTTCCAATCCTCTCCTTTCCAAATGTGTCTGCTGCCCCCCACCTTCCCCCATCTCCCTCTCAGCCCTGGATTCGTTGTCTAGAGACCAGGGTCTAGGACCTGACTTGCCTAGCGACTTTGGGCCTTTTTTCACTTCCCACTGCTGAGCCTCAGTTTCCTCATCTGTAAAATAGGAGTGTGGTCTGAAAAAGTCCCTGCTGGTGAGCTTGGTCTACGATTCTCTTCCCAGTCAGACACTCAGGCACGCACACATGCACTCACCTGTACCCACCAACTCACGTGGGTCTCTCTCACACACACTCATTCACACACTCAGATATACTCCCCTTTGCACGTGCACATGGCCTCCTGCTTACTTTGGGCGCAGCAGTCCCCTACATCTCTGACAGCCGCTTCCTTCCCTCACTCCCATCACACCGCCCCTGCCTTCCTGCCCCTTTGCAGTCTCTCCTCCTGATGTCACTGGCAGGGCAAGGGCAGGAAGGAACAGTGAGATACGAGATTTGAACCTCAGAGTGTCAGACCTCTGACCCTGCCAAAGACCACTCCCACCACCCCCTCAGGTCCCTTGGCTGTTCTGAGGTTCCGTGGGAGGGGGGATGAGAAGGGAGAGGAGAGAGAGGCTCCTTCTTCTCCCGCCCTGCGCCGCCCCCCGCCCCGGAGCTGAGCTTCGTAAACATTCACTTTCCAAAATGTCTGTCCCTCCTGGGGCCTCCCTGGAAGCGTGATTATTTTCGCAGCTTGCACTGGCCATGTTGCCCCAGGTTGCACCCTTCTAGGAACTCCTGCCTGAGGGAGACTGGTCAGAGCTTGGAAAGGATTGTTCCAGGGGATGAGTTATCTGTTGGCCGGGAAAGGCGCGGGAATTGTGCAGCAGAGCAAAACCCTCAGGCCCAGCTCGACGTGGGAATAACAGCAAACGTCTGTACCAGGCTATGCCATAAGCACACATTTGAACTAATGTTCTCCTCACAAAACCCTCTGAGGTGGGTGCTATTATTGTCTCCAATTTCAGGAGAGGAGAGGGAGGCACAGAGAGGCTAAGTCAGTTGCCTGAAGTCACAAAGCTAGGACGTGGCTGAGCTGGGATTCAGACTCAGGCAGCCTGGTTCCAGAGCTCACAGGCTTAACCACTATTCTCAACAGGTCCACGAGACCCAGGATGGATGCCAGGGGGCACTCCCCACAGTGTGAAGAAGCGGCTATTTGCACAAACACATATACTTCATCTGTGTGCATGTAGGCTAAAAATCACAGCATCACATGGCTGGAAACGCACCACAGGCACCAGCTGGAAAGTACTCTAGCGGTGCCATCTCCCTCCCTCCGCCGAGGAACTACTGTGAGCTGACAGCACCACACACGTCATCCCATCTAATCCTCACGACAGCTCTGGGAGGTCAGTCTTAATACCTTCTATTAAGATGGAGGACCTGAGACCCAGAAGGGTCAAGGCATTGCCCCAAACCCCCTTCCTAAAGCTCAGAGGGACCCACGTGCTTCAACAGCCTGATCGGTCTTCTTTTTGTCACCTCCCGTGTCCCTTACTTGCAAATCAACACAGCCACTAGACCACGTACAACACCGGGAAGAATTACAGTCCTCAATCGTGTCTCAAGTGGCACTTTGCTCCTCCTTACTGACAACCCCCCAAGGAAGGTTTTATACCCATCCTGTAGGTGAGGGGAAGCCCCTTGCTGGGGACCCCCAGCGAGGAAGTGGGGAAGCTGTGACTCTGGCCACAGAGTTAGCCCTCTTCGCATCGCACTACACTACCCGCCTCCCACACTGTCACCCAGCCCAGAAGCAACCCCCCAAACACACCACATCCCCACCGAGCACACACACATGCATGTAACAGACACAGAAAAATGCTACTCATGATGCACCCCCATGATACAGGCTAAGAGTTACTTGGCATTTTCTGTATGCCAGATAGTAGCTCACTGAATGGCTCCAACAATCCTATGATGTAGGTTCTGTTAACATCCTTATCCTCATTTACAGATGAGGAAACTGAGGCTCAGAGAGGTCAAGTAACTTGCTCAGGGTCACACAGGTAGGCAGTTGCAGAAGAGATTTGAATCCAGGCTCTCAGCACTATGCTATAGCCCATCCTCTATACTGACTGGGTACTACCCATTCAGTCAGTCAGCAGCCACTACTGAGAGGCCTGTTGGGACCAGCACTGTGCCAGGCCCTAGGCACAGAGGTGAACAAAGTCCAGGTCCCCCCTGCCTCACCCACCTGCTCCTGCCTGTACCACATGGTAGATGGGGGCTATGTCCACTCTCACTCTCCTTCCTTCGCAGACAGCATCCTCCCCAGTGACCTAGGACATGTGAATCTTGGTTCTGGTTTGCATCTGACACCTAGTGAGGTGGTGCCAAAGCCTGGATGGGAGCTGAGAGGCAGGAAGATGGAAATGGAGTAGGCCAGCGGGGCGCCGGGGCGCCGGGGTGGGGCAGGGCCGAGGGTAGGGACGTCTCTGCTTCTGCCTTCATTTTGGTCTTCTGCTTCTATCTATTCGGTA
Source organism: Balaenoptera borealis (assembly GCF_965194805.1). Taxonomy (NCBI): domain Eukaryota; kingdom Metazoa; phylum Chordata; class Mammalia; order Artiodactyla; family Balaenopteridae; genus Balaenoptera; species Balaenoptera borealis. Next base: position 24,068,039 of record NC_138879.1, on the reverse strand, counting down.
TCTCTCTAGCTCAGATCTTCTCCTGGCATCTCTGGCTGATTCTCTCCATATCTGTCTCTCTGTGTGTATCTTTCCGTCTCCTGTCTTTCCCTGTCCCTTCACTGCTTGTCAGCTGCTATCAGCCGCTGTGGAGACAATGGATCAGGGACTTGGGCACCCATCATCAGAGTGGACATCCACGTCTGAGCCGGGCCCACTTCCACGGGACCCATCAGCTCTGTCCCAGGACCCCTCCTAGTGGTCTTCTCTCTGCAAAGGACCACAGTCCTCTTTTCCTCAAGCCTTCCAGGCTCTTCCTGTCCATTGTCCGAAGACCAGTCTTGATATCACCAGTCTGAATGTCTGAGATGTGACCTGCCTCCCTCTTCGCACTGGGGGAGAAAGCAGTATCCCTCCCATTAAAGGTAAGAGTACGTCTCCTTGTTCAGACTTAGGGCTCCCCGAGGACAGAGACTGTGTCTCTCCCACAAGATTGGGGTTCCTTGAGGATATAACCTGTGTTTTCCCCATCAGTGGTCCATAGGTGTTGGAGGTTTCCAAGGAAGAAAGGATGGAATTATTTTACTCATAAATTTGAATTGCAAAATTAAGATTTTCACTGCAATCCCATTATGTTCTTAGTAACTGTCACATTCTTCAACATTGTACACGATACAAGGTTTGAATTTGGTTGATCAATCTTGGCAGTTTGTCTCAGGCAATATGTTTTTAATACTCTTTATGGGTTTTTGGTTATGAATTTGTGATGTGTAGTGTCCTCAACTCAAGTAAGTTAGCTGTTCAAAAGTGGCTTATTAAAGCTGAAGAAAAGTGATGAAAATAGTAACCCAAATACTACAACTGAGAACAGTGTTACAAAAGTAAATAGTGAAGATTCTGGTTCCAAAAAAAATGTAAATCTCTAAGAACTCAGACATGTATGATGATTTCACACAAGCAACTGAGAAAGAAAAGTGTAAATAGTATGATGTTGAATACCGACACTGGACTTCATCGGACTGGCTATCCGTCCCATCGTAATCCCCAGTGTGTTGTGTGTTATGAAACTTTGTCAAATAGTGGCATAAAGCCATCAAGGCTTTCACATCATTTTCAAACAAAGCACAGTGACCTTTCTGGTAAACCATTAGAGCCTTCTTTTTTTTTTTTTTTTTTCCGGAGCAGAAGTAAAATAAGCTTTCCAGGACAAAACTGATGGATTTTTTTTTTCCCCACTAAAGGCAGGAAGAAAAACAAAACTACGTAGGCAGCATTTAAAATTGCATTCCTCTTAGTAAAACACAGATACAAGTAACACTATCTGAGAAGCTTGTAAAACAGCTGTGTTATTAATGACACACATTTTTCTCAGAGCGCATGCGGAGCCAGCTTTTGGCAAATTTCCTTCATCAAATGACAGTGTTGGGCATCACGTAGTATCAATGGCATGCGTTATGAGAAAATAGTTTGGTTTTCATAAATCCTTCTATCTTATACTCTTCATTAAAATTGTAACTTTTTGCTCTTCTAAGTTTAGGTTTGGACTATCACAGGTAGTGAACATATTGGCATCTGAACAAGCTGCTTGAGATCTTAGAACTGGTCTCAAGTGGCATAGCCAATGACTTGAAGAAATAGTTTTATCTCATCTCTCTTTTCAAAAGAGAGGTGACCCATGTGTGTGAAGTTGGTTAAAATCAATGATGTGCAGAGTCCAAACACTCTTAGCATATGTGTGGTTCATATATCAGAGAAAAGCATTTGATAACTTTTAGCTTTATCACTTAAAGCCCGTGCTTCAGGAAAAAAAGATTCCTTGCTTAAGTGATCATTTTGTGAAGCATGATATGCATTGAAAGGATTGTTTGGCAATCACCGCTGAGGGAGCATCAGGAAAGGCTCTCCTCCAAGGATGAAAGAAGTTGTTCTTGAAAGCCAATTCCTATCTGTTTCCTGAACTTTCACCAGCATTTTGGCAATGCCAGCTATTGCCCCCCAATATCCCTTTCCCCTTCTCTCTCACAGTAATTGTATTCCCAATTCTTAGCTGGATACATGACCCCTCAGAATAAAAACTACATTTCCCATCCTTCCTTTCAGCTAGATGTGGTCATGCAACAATGTCTGGCCAAAGGGATGTGAGCTGAAGTATGACTTTCAGGTCCTTATAGGGACATGCTTTTCCACCCACTTTCCTCCAGCTACTGCCTGGAACCTCATGTCTTGGTGAGCCAGCTTGGAGCATGCAGATGAGGGCAAGTCTTAAGGGTGGCAGAACAGCAAGACAGAAAGAGCCTGGGTTTCTGGACAAGCTAATACAGAAGAACCACCTTCCTAGCACTGGACTACTTGTCTCTGGACTTTTAGATGGAAAAGAAATAAATTGCTGTCTTGTTTAAATTACTATTATTCTGGATCTCTGTCCTACCCAATATAGAGTTGAGGGAAATACTAAAAATTCTGACTATGATCCAATCTCGTTCACTGAGAATACTTCTCAGCATCCTATGCAAAGACAAGGACGGCAAGTTCAAGACCCCACTTTTCCACCCTAAGATAGTCTAGCTGTGGAAGGAAAAGGTTCCCACAAGGAGTTTTGAAAAGAATGATGAGATAAAGCCATTTTTCATGGCATTGATAATGCCACTCAAGACCACTTCTAAGATCTTATATGTCCTGTTCAGATGGCAGTATGTTCAACATCTGTATTGCCCAGAAATCACCAAATTATTACATTTACTGATGAGTATCAAGTTAACAGAATTTCTTAAAACCAAACTGCATTGTGACTGCTCCATTATGAGAGTCTGATTCTTTCTTAACACTTGGTGATTTTTGTTTCTGAGCAGGAGAAAGGAATCAGTGACATATTATTAAGATTATTTAAAAACTACATCCAAATATTACATCAGAATTTAAAGAATTCTTTCCAGAGTCAAATTCAACCAAAGAGAGGATTATGGCTCCGTTTGTCAACCTCTCTCTTTCTCAAGGTGATATAGTCTTGTCTTCTAACTTCTGGAAACTTTGTACCTGTTGACCTAGTGTCCAAGAGAGTGGAAAACAGTCTTCAGGGAGAAACAGCTCTGTGATTTATGGATTCTTGTTTGGTTTGAATCCACAACCATCTGACAGCCAACAAACATTTGCTGCCATTTCTAATGACCTATAATTGTGGTTTAGGATTTTCTAATTTAGTACAAATAAAGAGTAAGAAAAGAAACTGACAGGATGTGAGAACTCATGGCTCCTTATTGTCACACAGAGCATAGATACACTGGTGGAAATTTTCAGACAGCATCCTCTCTCACTGATAGGAAACATTTATCCTTCATATTACTTTTTTTAAAAAATAAATTTATTTATTTATTTAATTTTGGCTGCGTTGGGTCTTCGCTGCTGCGCACGGGCTTTTCTCTAGTTGCGGTGAGCAGGGGGTACTCTTCGTTGCGGTGCGCGGGCTTCTCATTGGGGTGGCTTCTCTTTGTTGTGGAGCACGTGCTCTAGGCGCGCGGGCTTCAGTAGTTGTGCCGCAGGGGCTCTAGAGCGCAGGCCCAGTAGTTGTGGCTCACGGGCTTAGTTGCTTCGCGGCACGTGGTATCTTCGCGGCTCGAACCTGTGTCCCTTGCATTGGCAGGCGGATTCTTAACCACTGAGCCACCAGGGAAGTCCTATCCTTCATGTTACTTTTACGAAGTTACATTTCGTATTATTTTAGAAATACAATGTTCTTTTAAAATTTGCTTAAACTTGGAGGTTGGTGTGTGAGCGCAAGACGCATTAAGGGATTGCTGATACTAAGAGTGTGAGAAACATTTTTCCCTATGGCCTAACATGGCTGCATTCCACAGCAGATAAAGAAATCCCTAAAGGGAATCCATGGTGGGGGCAGGGGCTAAGATCTGGCAGCCCTGCCTGTCCAGCGGAAGCCCATGTGCCAGCTGGACTGACCCCCCAGCGCAGCCTCTCCCAGTGGGTCACAGCTCCTGCTCACACACTGTCCCATCTGCTCTACCCCAAGTCCGGTGTGGGAGTTATTAGTGTTCCCATAATAGGGACAGGACCTAGAAGCCCAGGGAACTTCTCTCCAAAGCCACCCAGCTTGTGAGGGAGGGTCTAGGACCAGAACCCAAGATTTCTTATGCCCCTCCGAAAGGCTCTTTCCTCCACAATTAAATGTTTGCAAAACAGCCTAAACTACAGAATAATAACGGCTACAGTCTACTTGGGACTTTCTGAATACCAGGCCCCTGCACTCACATTGCCTCAGTCTTCACAACGGCCCTGTGAAATATACCATATGAGCTATATCATTAGCTCCACTTTACAGATGAGAAAACTGAGATTCAGAGAGGTTAAGTAACTTGCCTTCCGTTCCATCGCTAGGGAGTGGCAACATCTGCCTCAAACTAAAATCCGACAGCCAGGGGGCTTTTAACCCCCATCACAAACGGCCATCGCACTGGGCTCGGAGTTCGCCCCCCTCTAAAATCTCTCCATCCACGGCTCGGATTCCAGCCGCCTGCTCTTCGCCTGCCTCGCCACGTCTGCGGAGCCCTGCAGCAGCCTCCTACTCCTCTCCCTGCCCACGTCCACCGCTTCCCCAAAAGGCCAGAGTGGCCTTCCGAACTCGTGCAGGCTCCTTCCACCCCGCTCTGCCCCAGGCGCAGTGTGCCACCCTCGCCTGGGCAGGACCCGAGCCCCGAGCCGCCTTCCTGGGCCCCGGGCCGAGTGCATCGGGCTCCGCGCGAGTCCAGCCCCGCCAGCCCCGGCCAACTCTTCCAGGGTGTGACTCTCCCACGTAGACTTCTCCCGCGTAGACGACTCCCGTCGCTCAGGCACGCACACCTCCGCCACGTGCGCCCCCTCCCCGGCCGGTCACTATCCTCAGTCACATACCCGGACTCGTTTTTCTCGGAGTTTAAAATCCCGGGCTTTTCCCTGCCTGACCCCCTTTCTCTGGCGTACAGTTCTGAAACTGGGCGCCCGCCGCCCTCCAGGCCGGCCCTCCGGCAAGCTGCCCTCACCCACCCCGGGGGGCAGGAGCCCTTTAACTCTGATGCCCTTACAGCGCTTCAGAGGCGCTGACGTGCTTGGAGGCCTTGGTGCCGGCCACTCCTTCTCTGCCTGGAGCAACTTCCCCTCCGCCTACTGTCTCACTCCTACTCTCCCTTATGTGCCTCGGACTCCTCATCCTGCCCAGACTCACCTTGGGTACCTGCCCCCATCAGGGTTCTCCCACAGGACCCACACTTCCCCTACCAGAGCCCAAGCCCAGCCTGGGTGGTTGCTCTCCCCCATCCCACCCTGCAACGGAGCCCTGGCCTGTCATCTTCATTCTGGCTCCCAGCACAGGGTCTGGCCCAGAGTGGGTGCTCAGTGAATATGCTAGAAGTAAGTGGAGCTCTTGAGAGTTTGGGCTCTGGGCTCCAACTTCCAGTTCAAATCCTAACCCCTCCTTTTCCCAGCTGTGTGACTCCGGCCAACTTACTTTCCTTCTATGTGCTTCAGTTTCCTCAGTTCTAAAATGGGGCTAATAATAGATCTTTTTCGTGGTTTTTGTGAGAACTTAAAGCAATACCGGCATAAGTAAGTAATTATTAGGTACCATATAGTTACTATTAACGGTATTTGTGTTGTTAGTTTACTGTTTCCTATGTATGTCTCTTCCACTAAACAGCAGACTCCTTGGGTGTGGGAGGAGTCCTCACTTCCTGACTCGCCAGAGCCCTGCCCAAAGCATGACGTCAGGCTGTCCCTTGGATCTTCCCTGGGAATTGAATATTTTCTGTGAAGCTCCCCTACCCTACTCCAACTAACATCTTGACCCCTGACAGTGCGCTCATCCTACTCCCCTCTCCTGAGGGCTCATGTGCCCCTGAAAGCCTGGCCCCCTCCTCATTCACTCAAGGGCAGTCCCAAAATCCAAAGGGAGAGATTCTGTCTTCCACCACACCTCCCATCCCTCAGCCCCTTCTCAGAAATTTCAGAACTCAGAGAGCTCTGAACTTGGAGAGAGGAACCCTGTTCCCTAGTCTTGGCTCTGCTGCTGAACAGCTGTGTGACTTTGGGCAGGTTGCTTTACCTTTCTGAGCCTTACTTTCCACACCTGTGAAATGGGATTAATACCAGTCCTGCTACCCTCATAGAGTTGTCCTGGTGCTCAACTGCACACACTGGAGAGAGGGTGCTTTGTAAACAGAGGCAGAGTGAAGCAATGCAAGTCACAGTTACCATGGCGTTGGAAGTGGGGATCAGGACCAGGCCAGTAGGCGCCTCTGGTTAGGGCTGTGCCAAGGGTGTGACCACTGGGCTCTGAGTTGGGAGCAAGCTGTTACAAGGTGGGGTTGGCTGGGGACAAGTCTAGTGACTACTGCTTGGTCATTTTGTCCCTGCCACCTGCTCTCACCACTTTTTCAAAAGCACCTTCAAGTACCCCTGAGGGCCCCAAGATTCCTAGTGAATCCTGACACCCAGAGGCGCCGCCATGTCTGTCAGCCACAACTCTCCTCCCCCTCCCCCTCCCCACAGACTCCAGTCCAGCTGAATTAGGAATTTCCTAACATTAGTCATCAATCTTTCAGTTGCAAGTGCCAACAGCCTAACTCAAAGCGGCTTATGCAGAAAGTTAAATACATTTGGGTTATTTAACCAAAAAGTCAAAGTACAGCTGGATCTGTGGGCTAAAATGATGTCAGAAGGACTCAGTTTCTCTGTCTCTCACTTTTGCTTTTCTTTGAAATGGCTTTTTTCCCCCCTGGACAGTCTGGCTCCATGTGGTGGTCTCAGGAAGTTCCAGGTTTATTTTCTAAAAGCTAAGCAACCCCAGGAGAAAAACAGAACCTCTTGCACAATAGTTTTAGAAAAAAATTATCCCAGTGTCAACCTATATTAAGCTAACTTGAGCCCTTCCCTAAACCAATGACTGTGGCCAAAACGGTGAAATGTGCTGGTTGACCTGGGCATATGCCCACACCAGCGACACATAAACCAAGAGCTGGGGAGGGGCAGTTCCCCAAAGTAAAATCTGAATGCTGTTTCTGGAGGAAGGAGGAATGAATGCTAGGGAAGGCAGAAACAATGGATGTCCAAAACATTCCACCCCTTGGCTGGTAGCATGTAGACACGCACATACTTTTTCCACACGCATAATATTTATAAGCTTTTTGTCACCATTTTTTCTTCTTACTTGCAAATCATTTCAAATTTACAGAAAATTTCCAAGAATAGTGCCAACAACTTTTTTTCCTGAAGCATTTGAGGGTAAATTGCTGACATGATTTCCCACTATTCATGAATACTTCAGTATAAATCCTGCAAACAATGACATTCTACTAAATAACCACAATGCAACCATAAAAATTATAGATGTATTACTATAATTTATTCATGTTTCACCATTTGTCCTAATAAAATTCATTGTAGCAAAAAGACCCAATTTAGTGTCATGCATTGCATTTAGTTGCCATGCCTCTTTCATTTCTTTCAGTGTGGAAAGAGACCATATTAAAAGTAGTCTTTCCTTGACGATCATGACTTTGTAAATTTTGAAGATTATAGGCCAGTGATTTCGTAGAGTATCCCTCAGTTTGGGTTTGTCTGATGTTTCCTCATGATTAGATTCAAGTTATGCATTTTGGGCAGAAATATCACGGAAGTGATGCTATGATCTCACTGCATCTTATCAGGTAATGCATGATTTCAATTTGTCCCATTACTGATGATGTTAATTTTGATCTTTTGATTAAGATAGTGTCTACCACATTTATGTACTTAAAGTTACTTCTTTTTCGCATCGTAATTAACGTTTTTTGATGGGAGGTACTTTGTAAAGTACTGTATAAAGTCCCATTCCTCATCCAACTTGGACCCATTAATTTTAGCATCCATTGATATTGCTTGGTTGAAATATTTTGTATTATGATAGTTGCCAAATGTTGATGATCTAATTCCATCATTCCTTTTGTCATTCTACTCAATGGAAAAACTTTTTCTTTCTTTCTTTATTTATAATCAGTATTAAGATTATTATTTATTTTGATGCTCAAATCGTCCATATTCTGCCAGTGGGAGCCTCTTCAAACTGACATCTATCTTTTTTATTTGTCTCTGATGTGGGCTGAATCACGTCCCCTCCAAATTCATATTGAAGTCCTAACCCCTAATATGACTGCATTTGGAGATAGGGCCCTTAAAGAGGTAATTAAGGTTAAATGAGGTCATGAAGTAGGGACCACAATCCAGTAGGGCTGGAGTTCTTAAGAGGAGGAAGAGGCACCAGGGTGGACAGAGGAAAGACCTTGTGAGGACACAGGCAGAAGGCGGCCATGTGCAAGCCAAGTAAAGAGGCCTCAGGAGAAACCAAACCTGCCAACACCTTGATCTTGGACTTCTAGCTTCCAGAGCCATGAGAAAATTAATTTCTGCTGTTTAAGCTGCCCAGTCTGTGTTACGTTGTTGTGGAAGCCCTAGCAAACTAATATAGTCCCTATCATTCTTTGAGCAATTCCTTACTTTCTGGCATAAGATGTTCCAGGCTCATTTTGTATTTTACCTGCCCCAGCTGTGGAGCAAGTCATTTCTCCAGAGAGTTCTAATTCCTTTTAGTGAAAAGTGGTACTTAGAAACCAAAATGTGGGTGCTACTATTTACAATTGCCAGGACATGGAAGCAACCTGAATGTCCATCGACAGATGAATGGATAAAGAATATGTAGCACACATATACAATGGAGTATTACTCAGCCATGAAAAGGAACGAAATTGAGTTATTTGTAGTGAGGTGGTTGGACCTAGAGTCTGTCATACAGAGTGAAGTAAGTCAGAAAGAGAAAAACAAATATCGTATGCTAACGCACATATATGGAATCTAAAAAAACGGTACTGATGAACCCAGTGGCAGGGCAGGAATAAAGATGCAGACATAGAGAACGGACTTGAGGACACAGAGGGGGAAGGGGAAGCTGGGACAAAGTGAGAGAGTAGCACTGACATATATACACTGCCAAATGTAAAATGGATGGCTAGTGGGAAGCAGCTGCATAGCACAGGGAGATCAGCTCGATGTTTTGTGATGACCTAGAGGAGTGGGATAGGGAGGATGGGAGGGAGGCTCAAGAGGGAGGGGATATGGGGATATATGTATACTTATAACTGATTCACTGTGTTGTACAGCAGAAAATAGCACAACATTGTAAAGCAATTATACTCTAATAAAGATAAAACATAAACAAACCAAAATGTGGGAGCTAGGTGCTCATTGCTATTGCAATGTCAGTGCTCCCAAGACTTCTTAAGGGACAGAACTAGGGAATGCATACACCTACACATATTCACGTCTACATTTATTTTTTATTTACCTGTATATGTTGAAAATTATGGGTTCATACAGATACCTCCAATTTCAACCCAACATGATAGGATTCATTCTAGTTTTCTCCCTTTCCCTGCTTGTAATGTCCTTCTCCAACAGCAAGAAACCTGACTTCCATTATCCTTAATACATTTATTTATTTGTTCAATTCTCCTGTTTACAACCAACCTCCATCTCTGCTACCACTTCCTCCTTGTGTAGATCCTGTTCACTCTCTGCTCGGGCTCTGTGATCCCATTACAGGCCACCCCTCTGTATGGACGCCTTCCCATGCCACTCAGCCTGACTCCTCACACTGGGCCACCCTTTCTCTTCTCAGGCTGACGCCCCACACCTGGCCACCCTATATACGTGGAACCCTTCTTAACCACACTGTGGTTCTGACTTCCCATGCCAGGTCATCTCCATGCAGGGACGCTCTCCTCAACCAGGCTCTAATAAACTGCATGGGGCCATTCCACTGCATGGACGCCCTCACCCCCATTAGTCTGACTGACCATCCCAGCTGCCCCATCTCCCGGGGGGGAAATGCCCTCATCACCCAACTCTGGCTCTGATTCCTTGCTCTGGACCACTGTGGCTCCCACCATCACCACCATGGGCACCTACCTTGCTCTGGCCTACCTAATGGCTTTAGGGCTGAATTGTTCAGGTATGGAAGGAAAGGAAAAGACAGGAAAGGAAAAGAAGGAAAGGAAAGGGAAAGGAAGGAAAGAGGGAAGGGGAAAGAGAGAGGAAGAGGAATTTTTAAAATTGAGGTATAGCATACTTACTATATAAGGTGCACAAATCCTAAGTGCACACCTCAATGAACTTTTACAAAGCAAAACATTACCAGTACCTTAGAAGTTTCTCTCATATCCCATCCAATTATTGTCCTCCCCAAGATAAACCAACTTCTGTCACTATAGAATAACTTTGCTTATTTTTTAACTTTATGTAAATGGATACATATAGTATACTCTTTTGTTTGTGACTGGCTTCATTTACCCAACGTTATGTTTGTGAGATCCATCCCTGTTGTTGCCGGTAGAAATAGTTTGTTCTTTGGCATTGCTGTATAGTATTCCAGTGAACGAATTTACCACCATTTAGCTACCCATTCTATTACTGACAGTCATTTGGATTCTTTCTAGTTTCTAGTAATGTGGCTACTAGCAAACTGGCAATGCCCTTTTGGTGCATATATATGTGCACTTCTGTTGGCTATGTACTCAAGAGTGGAACAGCTGTATTACAGGGAATGCATATGTTTAGCTTTAGTAGCTGTTGCCAGTTTTTTTCTAAAGTGACTGTACAAATTTACACTCCTCCCAGCAGTATGAGAGTTCCTGTGGCCACATCATTGTCAACACTTAGTATTGTCAGTCTTTTTAATTTTAGACATTCTGGTAAATGTGTAGTGGTATCTCATTGTGGTATTTTTTATTTTATTTTATTTATTACTTTTGGCTGCGTTGGGTCTTTGTTGCTGCGCACGGGCTTTCTCTAGTTGCGGTGAGCCGGGGCTACTCTTCATTGTGGTGCACGGGCATCTCATCTTGGTGGCTTCTCTTGTTGTGGAGCACGGGCTCTAGAGTGCATGGGCTTCAGTAGTTGCAGTGTGTGGGCTCTAGGGTGCACAGGCTTCAGTAGTCGTGGCACGAGGGCTTGGTAGTTGTGGCTCATGGGCTCTAGAGCGTGGGCTCAGTAGTTGTGGTGCACGGGCTTAGTTGCTCTGCGGCATGTGGAATCTTCCTGGACCAGGGATCAAACCCGTGTCCCCTGCATTGGCAGGCAGATTTTTAACCACCAGGGAAGTCCCTCATTGTGGTATTAATTTAAATTTCTCTAACTATGTTGAATATCTTTTCATGCATTTATTAAATATTTGGATATTTTCTTTCATGAAAAGCATGTGAAGTCTTTATCCATTTTAAAAAATTGGATTGTCTGTCCCTTTTTCTTATTTTGTAGGATAATTTTAATATAGTCTGGATATAAGACCTCTGTCAGGTACATATATTGAAGATATCTTTCACTCCATGGCTTGCCTTTTCACTCAGTGGTGTCTCTTACTAAATAGAAGTCTTTAATTTTACTCAAATACAATTATTAATATTTTCCTTATGGCTAGTTGTGTGAGTGTGTTGTTTAAGAATTCTTTGCCTAATTTCAAGGTCGTGAACTTATTTTCTTTCGTTACTCTCCACTGTTTTCTTCTGGAAGCTTTCTTTTTCTTTTGCTGTTTACATTTAGTTTTTTAGATGAAGTTTTAAGTTTTAACAAAGATGTTTATGTACATGGTTTAAGGTGCAAAGAATTTACAGGGCACGTAAAGAAAAGCAGCAGTCCTGTACCTCTTCATACTTAATTTCCTGCTCCCCAGAGCCAGTGATTTTCAACTCAGTCGGCTGATATTTTTGAGAGAGATTCTCCATATCTCTAAATAACAAGCTTTGTTGCCGATTCTTGATTTTTCAGTTTTGGGCATTCTCTTTTGACTTCCCTGTGTGGAAGATAAGGATTTAATTCTTTTCAACTCCTCACATCTACCACTTTCAGTCACACTTCCAGTCCCACTAATTTCCCAGTAAGGTTACATGTTAATTTTGGCTCAGTGTTTACCCTATTATGATTATCTAATTGTTATTTGTGTCTGAGCTGTGTAATGTACTATGGTCTCTTCTTCTTTTCGTTCTCCTGGAGTTAATCTTGTTTTGTTGTTGCTGAGGTTCATTTAATTTTCTATGTAATGACCACTGTTTCAACCCCAGTTGTCCAAATTCCCTGTCGAGACATTCAGGCACATCAGGTCTTCTGTCAGTTTCCTCTTCGTGAAGCAATCTCTTCTGCAGACTTTTAATCCACCCTAAACCTGACTAATTGCTCTCTAGCCCCAGTGAACAGCTCTCATGCTGGAATCTCCTTTCACCATCCTCCTTAGGATTCCCTTTGTCTCTTTCCTGCATCTGATTTCTTCATTTCCTAAAGCCCATGTCTTCCTTCTTGTTTTATTCTCTTGTTTCTTGGAGCATATCCTCCAATAAGTTCTTGAGAAGGTGTGCAAAAGAGATATAATTTCTGAAACTTTGAACATTGAAAATATCTTTAATTTACCCTCGTACCTGATTGATAATTTTGCTGGGTATAGAATTCTAGGTGACAAATGATTTTCCTTTAGTATTTTGAAGGCATATTTCTATTGTCCTTTATATTTGGATTAATGATCCATCTAGGACTAATTTTTCTATATAGTGTGAGGTAGGAGTCAAAGTTCATTTTTGTTCCCACAGGGATATTAAATTTATCTGATACCACTTATTGAAAAGATCATTCTTTCCACTCATCATACCACTGGACCATATAGGTGTGGGTCTGTTTCTAGAGTCTTCATTGTGTTCCATTGGTCCATTTGTCTACAAGTTTGCAAATACTAACTGTTTTATTTATTGTAACTTTGTAATAAGTCTAATTAATAGGTAGTTTAGGGACTTCCCTGGTGGTGCAGTGGTTAAGAATCCGCCTGCCAATGCAGGTGACACGGGTTCGAGCCCTGGTCTGGGAAGATCCCACAAGCTGCGGAGCAACTTAGCCCGTGCGCCACAACTACTGAGCCTGGACTCTAGAGCCCGTGAGCCACAACTACTGAGCCCGTGTGCTGCAACTACTGAAGCCCGTGTGCCTAGAGCCCGTGCTCTGTGACAAGAGAAGACACCGCAATGACAAGCCCGGGCACTGCAACTAAAGAAAGCTTGTGTGCGGCAACGAAGACCCAACACAGCCAAAAATAAATAAATTTATTTTTTTAAAAAAGTAGTTTAAGTCCTCGTACTTTGTACTTCTTTAAGATTATCTTTGTTATTCTTGGCCTTCTGCATTTTCATGTAAATTTTAGAGTCAGCTTGTTAATTTCCACCAAAACCAAAAAATTCAGGAATTTTTAAAAAAAATAGTAGAGTTAAAGATTTAATTCACATACCATACAAATCACCCATTTAAATAAGTGTATAATTCAATGGACTTCAGTATATTCACAGAGTTGTGTAACCATCACCACAATCAAATTTAGAACATTTTCATCACCCTCCAAGTAAAATCCCATGCCCATTAGCAGTCACTCCTCTCCCCAACCCCCACTCCCAACCCCAGGAAATCATTAATTCTATTTTCTGTCTTTATAGACTTGCCTATTCTGATACTTCACATAATGGGTGGTCTTTTGTGACTTGCTTCTTTCATTTAGTATAATGTTTGCAAAGTTCATCCATGTTGTAGCATGTATCAGTACTTCATTCTGTTTTATGGATGAATGATATTTCTTTATATAGATGAACCCATTTTATTTATCCATTTATGAGTTGATGGTTATCAGGTTATTTCAATATTTGGGCTATCATGAATAATGCCACTGTGAACATTCATGTGCAAGTTTTTGTGTGGACATTGTTTCATTTCCCTTGGGTATATACCTAATATTAGAATTGCTGGGTCACATGGTAACATTATATTTATCCTTTGGAGGAACTGCCAAACTATTTTCCAAAGAGATTGCACCATTTTACATTCCCACCAGCAGTGTATGAGGTTTTATTGATGTCGAATTGAATCTATAGATCAATTGCAGAAAAAACCAATCACTTTACAATATTGTTACAACTGATCTATCAATACAGTGTATTTCTATTTTCCTGTCTTCTTTTCCTCTCAGTAGTGCTCTGTAGTTTTATGTGTAGAGTCATGACTATACTTTGTCAGATTTATTTCTATTTTTTTATTTTTAAAAAATGTATTGTTGATGAATTTTTTCATTTTTAATTGCTTACTGTCAGCTTATAGAAATACAATTGATTTTTGTATATTGACCTTGTTTCCAGTAACCTTGCTAAATTTATTTATTCTTATAGCATATCTGTAGATTATTTTCAGTTTCCAACGTACATAATCATGCTATCGGTGAATAGCCACAGGTTTGGTTTTTTTTAATAAATTTATTTATTTATTTAGTTTAATTTTTGGCTGCATTGGGTCTTTGTTACTGGGCACAGGCTTTCTCCAGTTGCAGCGAGTGGGGGCTACTCTTCGTTTTGGTGCGCGGGCTTCTCATTACAGTGGCTTCTCTTGTTGCAGAGCACAGGCCATAGGCACGTGGGCTCCGTAGTTGTGGCTCACAGGCTCTAGAATGCAGGCTCAGTAGTTGTGGCACACGGGCTTAGTTGCTCCACGGCATGTGGGATCTTCCCGGACCAGGGCTCAAACCCGTGTCCCCTGCATTGGCAGGCGGATTCTTAACCACTGCACCACCAGGGAAGTCCCCTAGCCACAGGGTTTGTTTGTTTTGTTTTCCCTTATTCAGCCTTACATCTTTTATTTTTTCTTGCCTTATTGTACTGGCTAGGACTTCCCATACAATATTAAATAGAAGTGGTGATGGTAGATATCCTCAATTTGTTCCAATTTCAAGGAGATATTTTTCAGTACTTGACCATTAAGTGTGAAATTTGCTGTAGAGTTTTCTGTTTGATATTATTAGATTAAGAAAATTCCCCTTTATTCCTAGTTTGGTAAAAAATTTTATCATGAATAAATGTTGAATTTTTATCAAATGCTTTTTTCACATTTATTGAAATATGACTTTACTCTTTTATACTTTTAATGTGATGAATTACATAATTTCAAATGTGAAGCCAACCTTGCATTCCTGGAATAAATTCAAATTTGCCGTAATGTATTATTACTATTTGATTGCTATTATATTGTTTAGCATTTTTATATTTTTTTATAGAAATTGTTCTGTAACTATGCTTTCTTGTCATGTCCTAGTTTGGTCTTAATATCAAGTTTATGCTGCCCTCATCCAAAAAGTTAGGAAGTGTTTTTAGTTTTTTTTTTTTCACTTATTCTCTGGAAGAGTTTATGTAAAACTTGGATTATATCTTTCTTTAATGTTTTAGCAAATGCAAAATATCTTGTATCCACCATTAAAGTATCCTACAGAATAATTCAACTGCCAAAAAAAAATGTCATGTTCCACTTCCCTTTTTCCCCTTGGGAACCACTGATCTTTTTGCTGATTCAATAGTTTTGCCTTTTCCAGGATGTTATATAGTTGGAATCAGTATGTAGCTTTTTCAGACTGATGTTTTTCACTTAATAATATGTAGTTAAGGTCCCTGCATGTTCTTTCATGGCTTGATAGCTCATTTCTTTTTAGCAGTGAATAACAGATAAACTGGGGTACATTATTCAGATGTACCACAGTTTTTCTATTTACCTACTGAAGGACACCTTTGTTCCTTCCAAGTTTGGGCAATTATGAATAAAGGTGCTATAAATATTCATGTTCAAGCTTTTGTGTAGACGTAAGTTTTCAATCATTTGGGTAAAGACCAAGGAGCACAATTGCTGGACCATATGGTAAGACTATGTTTAGATTTGGAAGAAACCACCAAATTGTCTTTTATATTAGCTATACCATTTTCCATTCCTACTAACAATGAATGTTCTTGTTTTCCACATCCTCATTGGTGTTGTCAGTGTTTTGGATTTTGGCCATTCTAATAGGTGTGTAGTGGTAGCTCATCATTGTTCTAATTTGCAATTCCTTAATGACATATGATGTTGAGCATCTTTTCATATGCTTCTTTCCCATCTGTATATCTTCTTTGGTGAGATGTCTGTTCAGATCTTTGGTCCATCTTAAAGTTAGATTGTTCATTTTCTTATTGTTGAGTTTTAAGCTTTATATGTTTTGAGTAACAGTCCTTTATCAAATATGTCTTTTGTAAATATTTTCTCCCAGTCTGTGGCTTGCCTTCTCACTCTTTTGACAGTATCTTTTGCAGAGCAGAAAATTTTAATTTTATTGAAGTCCAGATTATCAAGTCTTTCTTTCATGGATCATGCCTTTGGTATATCTAAAAGTCATCACCATACCCAAGGTAAGTTGTTATGTTATCTTCTAGGAGTTTTAGAGTTTTGCACCTTATATTTAAGTCTATGATTAACTTTTAGTTAATTTTTGTGAAAGGTGTTAGGTCTGTGTGTAGAAACACTATTTCATGGGGATGTCCAATTGTTCCAGCACCATTTGCTGAAAAGATTATCTTTGCTCCATTATGTTGCCTTTATTCTTTTGTTAAAGATCAGTTGACCACATATATGTGAATCTATTTCTGGGCTTTCTAGTCTGTTTTGTTGATCTATTTGTCTATGCTTTCACTGATATGACACTGTCTTCATTACTATAGCTTTATAGTCAGTCTTCAAGTTGGGTAGTGTTAATCCTCTATGTTCTTCTCCTTCAATATTGTGTTGCCATTTCTGTATCTTCTGCTTTTCCATCTAAACTTTACAATTAGTTCGTTGATGTCCCCCAAATAACTTGCTGAGATTTTGATTGGAATTGCTTTGAATCTATAGGTCAAGTTGGGAAGAACTGATCTCATCAATATTGAGTCTTTCTATCCGTGAACGTGGAATAGCACTCCATTTATTTAGTTCTTCTTTGATTTCTTTCATCAGAGTTTTGTCTTTTTCCTCATATATATTTTGTACATATTTTGTTAGACTTATGCATAAGTATTTAGTTTTTATGGGAGCTAATATAAATGATACTGTGTTTTTAAAATTTCAAATTCCACTTGTTCATTGCTGGTATATAGGAAAGCAATTAACTTTTGTTTAGTAATAGTGTATCCTGCAACCTTGCTATAATCCCTTATTAGTTTCAGGAGGTTTTTTTGGTTGATTCTTTCAGATTTCCTACATGGACAATCATGTCATCTGTGAACAAAATTTCATTTCTTTCTTCCCAATCAGTATATATTTTACTTCTTTTACTTGTCTTATTGCATTGGCTCGGATTTCCAATGCCAAGCTGAAAAAGAGTGGTGAGAGGGGACATCCTTGCCTTGTTCCTGATCTTACCAGGAAAGCTTCAAGTTTCTTACCATTAAGTATGATGTTAGCTGTAGGTTTTTTGTTGATGTGCTTTTTCAAGAGGAGGAAGTTCCCCTCTATTCCTAATTTGCTGAGAATATTTATCATGGATTGGTGTTGTATTTCGTCAAATGCTTTTTCCAAATATATTGATATGATCATGTGATTTTTGTTCTTTAGCCTTTTGATGTGATGGATTACATTAATTTGATTTCAAATATTGAACCAGCTTTGCATGCCTGGAATAAATCCCACTTGGTCATGGTGTATAATTCTTTTTATACATTGTTAGATTAGATTTGCTAATATTTCGCTGAGGATTTTTGCATCTATGTTTATGAGAGATATTGATCTGTAGTTTTCTTGTAATGTTTTTTTCTGGTTTTGCTATTAGGGTAATGTTGGTCTCATAGAATGAGATAGAAAGTATTCCTGCTTCTATCTTTGAGAAGAGATTATAAAAAATGGATATAATTTCTGCCTTAAATTCTTGGTAGAATTCACCAGTGAACCCATCTGGCCCTGGTGCTTTCTGTTTGGGAAGGTTATTAATTATTGACTCAATTTCTTTAATAGATATAGGCTTAGTCAAATAGTCTATTTTTCCCTGTGTGAATTTTGGCAGATTGTGTCTTTCAAGGAATTGGTCCACTTCATCAAAGTTATCAAATTTGTTGGCATAGCGTTGTCCATCATATTTCTTTATTATCATTTTAATGTACATGGAGTCTGTAGTGATGTCCTCTTTCATTTCTGATATTAGTAATCTGTGTATCTCTCTTTTTTCTTAGTTAACCTGGCTAGAAGCCGATTGATTTTATTGATCTTTTCAAAGAACCAGCCTTTTGGTTTTGTTGAATTTCTCTATTGACTTCTATTTTTGATTTTATTGACTTCTGCTTTAATTTTTATTATTTCTTTTCATCTGTTTACTTTGAAATTAATTTGCTCTTCTTTTTCTAGTTTCTTAAGGCCAAAGCTTAGTTACTGATTTTAGATCTTTCTTCTTTTCTAATATATGTAATTCAATGTATAAATTTACCTCTAAGCACTGCTTTCTCCTCATCCTACAAATTTTGATAAGTTGTGTTTTCATTGTCACTTAGTTTAAAATATTTTTAAATTTCTTGTGATTTCTTCTTTGACCCATGTGTTATTTAGAAGTGTGTTGTTTAGTTTGGGATTTTCCAGCTATCTTTCTGTTACGGATTTCTAATTTAATTCCATTGTGATCTAAAGAGCACACATGATATTAGTTCTTTTCTTTTAAATTTGTTAAGATGTGTCTTATCACCCAAAATGAGGTCTGTATTGATGTATGTTCGATGTGACCTTGAGAAGAATGTGCATTCTGCTGCTATAAGGTGAAGTAGTCAATAGATATCACTTATATCCAGTTGATTGATGGTGCTGTTGCGCTCAACTATGTCCTTACTGAGTTTCTTCCTGCCGGATCTGTCCATTTCTGATAGAGGGATGTTGAAGTCTCCAACTATAATAGTAGTTCATCTATTTCTTCTTACAGTTCTATCAGTCTTCGTCACAGGAATTTTGATGCTCTGTTGTTAGGTGCATACACATTAAGAATTGTTATGTCTTCTTGGAGAATTGACTGTGTTATCATTATGTAATGCCCCTCTTTATCCCTGATAACTTTCATTGTTCTGAAGTCTGCTTTCTGAAAATAATATAGCTACTCCTACTTTCTTTTGATTAGCATTAACATGATATATCTTTCTCCATCTATTTACTTTTAATCTCTATGTGTCTTTATATTTAAAGTGGGTTTCTGGTAGACAACATATAGTTGGATCTTGTTTTTTGATCCACTCTGATAATCTCTGTCTTTTAATAGGTGTATTTAGATTATTGATGTTTAAAATGATTATTGATACAGTTGGATTAATATCTACCATACTTTCTGTTTTATATTCACTGCCCTTGTTCTTTGTTCCTATTTTTGTCTTCCACAATTTTTCTGCCTTTTGTACTTTTTTTATTTTTATTTTTTAATTTTTTAAAATGTATTTATTTATTTATTATTTTATTTTTGGCTGCACTGGGTCTTGGTTGCTGCATGTGGGCTTTCTCTAGTTGCGGCGAGCGGGGGCTACTCTTCGTTGTGATGCGTGGGTTTCTCATTGCAGTGGTTTATCTTGTTGCAGAGCACGGGCTTCAGTAGTTGAAGCACATGGGCTCAGTAGTTGTGACTCACGGGCTCTAGAGCACAGGCTCACTAGTTGTGGAGCATGGGCTTAGTTGTTCCACAGCATGTGGGATCTTCCCAGGTGAGGGATTGAACCTGTGTCCCCTGCATTGGCAGGTGGATTCTTAACCACTGCGCCACCAGGGAAGTACTTTTTTTAATTTAAAAAGATTTAAAAAAATTTTTGTACTTAAAAAAAAATTTTATTGGAGTATAGTTGACTTCCAATGTTGTGTTAATTGCAGGTGTACAGCATAGTGATTCAGTTATACATATACATATATTCATTCTTTTTCAGTTTCTTTTCCCATGTAGGTTATTACAAAATATTGAGTAGAGTTCCCTGTGCCATACAGTAGGTCCTTGTTGGTTATCTATTTTATATATAGCCTTTTGTACTTTTAACTGAACATTTTACATGGTTCCATTTTTCTTTCCTTTCTTAGGATATTAATAATACTTTTTTAAAAAGTGGTTGCCTTAGTTTTTGCAACATACATTTATAGCTAATCCAAGTCCACTTTCTCTTTTTTTTTATTATGTGCTAGACATTATTCTAAGTACTTTTATTTATGTATTTATTTGGCTGCATTGGGTCCCAGTTGTGGCACACGGGATCTTTCATTGTGGCATGCGGGCTTCTTCGTTGCAGCACATGAGGTTCTCTCTAGTTGCAGTGCATAGGTTCTCTAGTTGTGGTGTGCGGGCCCAGTAGTTGCGGCTCACTGGCTCTCTAGTTGTGGTGCACGGGCTCCAGAGCATGCAGGCTCAGTAGTTGTGGTGCACAGGCTCTCTAGTTGTGGCACGTGGGCTCCAGAGCACACAGGCTCAGTAGTTGTCACACACAGACTCTCTAGTTGTGACACATGGGCTCTAGAGCATACAGGCTTGGTTGCCCCATGGCATGTGGAATCTTAGTTCTCTGACCAGGGATTGAACCTGCATCCTCTGCATTGGAAGGCAGACTCTTAACCACTGGACCACCAGGGAAGTCCCAAGTCCACTTTCAAATAACAGTATACAGCTTCACAAGTAGTGTGAGTACCTTATAATAACAAAATAATCCTAATTCTTCCCTTATGTCCCTTGTATTATTGCTGTCATTCATTTCACTTACACATAAACATTTATATAAGGTATATATATACACATAGGCATATATAATCAAATATATTGTTACTATTACTATTTTTAACAAACTGTTATATGTTAGATTAATTAAGAATAAGAAAAATAAGGGACCTTCCTGGTGGTCCAGTGGTTAAGACTCTGTGCTCCCAAGGCAGGGGGCATGGGTTCAATCCCTGGTTGGAGAACTAAGATCCTGCATGCTGCATGGTGCAACCAAAAAAAAGAAAGAAAGAAAAATAAAAGTTTTTATTTTACCATCACTTATTCTTTCTCCAATGCTCTGACCTATATTATTTTCATTCTCTCTGAAGAATTTTTAACATTTCTTGCAAGGCAGATCTACTGGCAATAAATTCCCTCATTTTTCATTTTTCTGAAGAAAGTATTTCTTCTGTGCTTTTGAATGATAATTTCTCAGGGTACAGAATTCTAGACTGGTGAGTTTTTTTCTCAACACTTTAAATATTTCACCCCACTCTCTTCTTGCATGTATGGTTTCTGAGAAGTCAGATTTAATTCTTATCTTTTCTTCTCTATAGGTAAAGTGCTCTTTTCCTCTGATTTCTTTCAAGATTTTCTCTTTATCTTTGATTTTCCATAGCTTGAATATGGTATGCCTAGGTATATTTTTTTTCTGGCACTTATTCTGCTTGTTTTTCTCTGAGCTTCATGTATCTGCAGTTTGGTGTCTCACATTAACTTAGGGAAATTCTCAGTTATTATTGCTTCAAATATTTCTTCTGTTCCTTTCTCTTTTCTTACCCTTCTAGTATTCCCATTACGAGTATGTTACACCCTTTGTAGTTGTCCTATAGTTCTTGGATATTCTATTCTGGGGTTTTTTTCCAGGTTTTTTTTTCTCTTTGCTTTTTCATTTTGGAAGTTTCTATTGACATCTTCAAGCTTAGAGATTCTTTCCTCAGCCATGTCCAGCCTGCTAATGAGCCTATCAAAGGCGTTCTTCATTCCTGTTACAGTGTTTTTTGTTCCTAATATTTCTCTTTTATTCTTTCTCAGAATTCCTCTGCTTACATTGTCCATCAGTTATTGCATGCTATCTACTTTATCCATTAGAACGCTTAGCATAAGTATAGTCAGAGTTCTGTGAAAAAAACAGGACCAATAGGATAGATAGATAGATAAATAGACAGATAGATAGGTAGAGATATAGATACAGATATATGAGGAAACATTATAGGAATTGGCTCACATGGTTATGGAAGCTGAGAAGTCCTACAATCTACTGTCTGTAATCTGGAGAACCAGGAGAGCCAGTGGTATAATTCAGTCTGAGTCCAAAGTCCTGAGAATCAGGGGAACCAATGGTGTAACTCCCAGTCTGAGGCTGAAAGCCTGACAATTGGGGGGCCACAGGTGAAAGTCCTGGAGTCCAAAGGCCTGAGAACCAGGAGCTACAGTGTCCAAGGACAGGAGAAGATGGACATCCCAACTCAACAAGAGAGAGACAGAATTTGTCCTTCCTTCCTCCTTGTTCTATTCATGCCCTTAACAGATTGGATGATGCCTGCCTACTCTGGTGAGAGCAAATCTTCTTTATTCAGTCTACTGAATCGAATGCTAATCTCTTCCAGAAATACCCTCAGACACACCCCAGAATAATGTTTTACCAACTATGTAGTCATCCCTTAGCCCAATCTGACACATAAAATTAACCATCACAGCATATTAATCATAGTTGTTTAAATTCCTAATCTGATAATTCCAGTAGCTCTGCCATATCTGAGTCTGATGCTTGGTCTGTCTCTTCAAACTGTGTTTTCTGCCTTTTAGTATGCCTTGGAATTTTTTCTTGATAACCAGATGTGATGTGCTGGGTAAAAGGAACTGCAGTAAATAGGCCTTTAGTATGGTGGTGAAGTGTTGGGGGAGGGGAAATATCTATAGTCCTATGAGTAGGTCTCTTGAAATTCATCAACTACAATTTAGGTTTTCCTACCTTGGCACTGGTTCCTGCAGAAGTTTCTGCTAGGTAAGTTGTGATTTTCTGTACCTGCCTGTCTGCTCTCCAATTTGGGAGGGAGTAGTCTGCTCTGTGATGGATCCAAGGGGAGTGTTGATTTTTTGGTTTGTTTAGCTTTTTCATTGTTATTAGTATGGAGTTATGACTTCCAAGCTCCTTAGATTTTGGACCAGAATCATCTTCAGTTTTTAAGGATACTGTCAGAGCTTCCCTGGTGGCACCGTGGTTAGGAATCCTCCTGTCAGTGCAGGGAACACGGGTTCGAGTCCTGGGGAAGATCCTACATGCTGCGGAGCAACTAAGCCCGTGCGCCACAACTACTGAGCTTGTGCTCTAGAGCCCGTAAGCCACAACTACTGAGCCCGAATGCCACAAGTACTGAAGCCCGCACGCCTAGAGCCGATGCTCTGCAACAAGAGAAGCCACCCAATGAGAAACCTGCACACCGCAACATAGAGTAGCCCCCGCTCGCCGCAACTAAAGAAAAGACCCCGTGCAGCAACAAACACCCAATGCAGCCAAAAATAAAAATAAATAAAATAAATATATTTATAAAAGATATTTTCACTTTTTTGCCAGTTTGCCAGTTATTTTACAGTACTTCACATATGTCATTTCATTCTCTTCTAGTTTACATCATTTCTGTGGAAATATAGAATGTCAGTCTTAAAGATAGCATATAGTTGGGTCTTCCGTTTTGTTTTTTTTTTAAACCAGTCTGATAATCTCTGTCTTGGAGTATTTAGATTATTTACATTTGATGTAATTATTAGTATGGGTGGGTCTAAATCTACCATTGTTCTATTTGTTTTCTATTAGTCCCATGTATTCTTCATTTCCTTTTTCCTCTTTTCCTGCTTTCTTTTTAATTAACTGTCTGTTTAAAAATATTCCTTTTATCTCCCCTAAAGTCTTAATACTTATACTACTTTCACATATTTTTAGTGGTTGCTTTAAGGCAGGGATCAGCATATGGTCCATGGTCTGTTTTTTACAGCCCTTGAAGTAACAATTTTTTAAATAACAAATGTTATTTTTTAGAATACTTTTAGAATTACAGAATATTGTACAGAGTACAATTTTCCATATATCCTGTGCCCAACTTTCCCTATTACTAGCATCTTGTATTAATAATATGGTTCATTTGTTAATATTAATGAATAATTAATAATACGTTATTCTTAACTAAAGTTCATGCTTTATTAAGATTTCCTTAGTTTTTAAAAATTGTGGTAAAATACACATAACACAAAATTTACCATCTTAACCATTTTGTTTTTAATTTTTTTAAAAATTTTTATTTATTTTTGGTTGCGTTGGGTCTTTGTTGCGGGGCGTGGGCTCCTCATTGCAGAGGCTTCTCTTGTTGCAGAGCATGGGCTCTAGGGTGCACAGGCTTCAGCAGTTGTGGCACACGGGTTCTAGAGCACAGGCTCAGTAGCTGTGGTGCACGGGCTTAGTTGCTCTGCAGCATGTGGAATCTTCCCAGACCAGGGATTGAACCCGTGTCCCCTGCATTGGCAGGCGGATTCTTAACCACTGTGCCACTAGGGAAGTCCCCACCTTAACCATTATAAACTGTTCAGTTCAGTAGTGTTAAGTATATTCACATCATTATGCAACCAATCTCCAGAACTCTTTTCATCTTGCAAAACTGAAACTCTCTACCCATTAAACAACAACTCCCCAGTTCCCCCTCCCCCAGCCCCTGTCAACCACCATTTTTCTTTCTGTTTCAATGAACTTGACTACTCTAGACATCTCATATGAATGGAATAATAAAGTATTTGCCTTTTGTGACCTGTTTGTTTCACTTAGCATAATGCCCTCAAGGTTCATCCATGTTGCAGCATGTGTCAGAATTTCTTTCCTTTTTAAGGCTGAATAAGATTCCATTGCATGTATATACCACATTTTGTTTATCCATTCATCTGTCAATGGACACTTTTGTTTATCCATTCATCTCTCACCTACATTTTACCTAATGTCCTTTTTCTGTTCCAGGATCCAATCCAGGATACCACATTGCATTTAATCATCATGTTTTCTCAGGCTCCTCTTAGTGATTACACTTTCTCAGACTGTTTTTTTTTTACTGACCTTGACAGTTTTGAGTAGTACCAGTCAGATATTTTGTATAATATCCCTCTATTAGGATTTTTCTGATGTTTTTCTCATGCTTCGACTGGAGTTATAGGTTTTCTGAAGGAAGACCACAGAGGTAAAGTGCCATTTTTATCACATCATATAAAGGGTGCATACAGTCAACATGAGTTATCACTGTTGATATTGACCTTGATCACCTGGTTGGGGCAGTGTTTGTCAGGTTTCTCTAAAATTACCCTTCTCATCCCTTTCCATACTGGACTGTTTGGACGGAAGTCACTATGCCCAGTCCACATTTAAGGAGTAAGAAGTTATGTCCACCTCCTTCAGAGGTAGCTATGTAAATTATTGGGGGTTCTTTTGCCTGGGAGGTTTGTTAATAATGGCTTTTACATTTTTTATAGTTTGGAAAAATTCAAAAGAAGATCTTGTGATATAAGAAAATAGTTTGAAATTCAGAGTCTACAAATAAAATTTTATAGGAACACAGTCGTGTTCACTCATTTACATATTGTCTAAGGCTACTTTCATGCTACAACAGCAGAGTTATCAGTTGCAACAGAGACTGTGTGACCTTCAACATCTAAAATATTTACTATCTGGCCCTTTACAGAAAAATTTTGCTGACCTATGCTCTAAGGTTTACAATAGGCATCTTTAACCTATCAGTTTTCCTTCACATAGTAACATTATATCACTTTATGTAAAAGTTAGAAACGTAAAATATTGGGTTGGCTAGAAAGCTCATTCAGGTTTTTTCATAAGATGTTACAGAAAAACCTGAACGAACATTCTGGCCAACCCGATAGTGTAGTCCCATTTCCCCTTCCAATTCTTTGTGTCATTGTTGTTATACATTTTATTTCTACATATGTTATAAACCCCACAGTACATTGTTATCCTTTTTGCTTTAATTAGTCAATTATGTTTAAACAATTTTTAAATGAGAAAAATATATTTTTTATTTATCTACATATTTCCCATTTCTAGTTCTATTCATTCCTTTGTGTAGATCCAAATTTTCATCTAGTATGTTCCTTCTGCCTGAAAAACTTTCTTTAATATTTTTTATTGTGTAGGTCAACTAATGATGAATTCTCCCACATTTTTGTGGGTGTGTGAAAAATTTCACTTTCATTTTAAGGATATTTTCATTGAGTTTAGAGACCTGTTGATAGTCCCTTTACCCCCACAACTTTAACGATTGTATTCTACTGTCTTCTGGATTGTATAGTCTCTGACAATAAGTCTATGATAATTTTATCTTTGTGCCTCAGTCTGTAATGTCCCTTTTACCATCTGACTTTTTAAAAGATTTTCTCATTGTCACAGATTTTCAGCAATTTGATTACAATGGACCTCCCTGTCTGTTTTGTGTCTTTATGGGAGGTGTTGTTTTTCTTGGATCTTTGGATTTCTAGCTTTTGTCAAATTTGGAAAAATTTTAGTCACTATTATTCTGTTTTCCCCTCTATTTCTGGACTTCAACTACAAGTATGTTAGAGCACTTGATAACCTCCCGTAGGTCACTGTGGTTCTCTTACATTTTCAGTGTGCTTCTTTTATTTCTCTCTGTGCTTCCTTTCAGAAATGTTCTGCTGATATGTCTTTATATATCTTCAAGTTTACTGATCTTTTCTTCTACAGTGTCTAATCTACTGTTAGTCTCATCCATTCAAAATACATTCAAAACACACTAAGATTTTATACTTTTCATCTCTAGGACTTCAATTTGTCAGTCTTATGGTTGTTTCTTTGAAGTAATGTGCCTTTATTCTCTTGGTGTTTTTAAGATTTTTCTGTTTTAAAAATCTCCCTTTAAAATATTTTAAGGTTTAAAATTTTTCAGCAGTTTAACTACAATGTGCGTAACTATAATTTTTTTGTAATTACCCTGTTCAGGTTGGTTCTTCTGTCACTTATAGAAAAATTTTGTCCAGTAATATTGATTCTGCCCCATTTTCTCTTTCCTCTCCTTTTTGGACTCCAGAAACATATATGTTAGACCTTTTCATTGTGTCACATATAACATTAATGTTATTTTCTGTGTTCTCCATCTTTGGTTTCTGTCTGTGCTTCAGTATAGGTATTTTCTACTGACCTGTTTTCCAATTCACTCATCTTCTCTCCTGCTCCATCTAATCCACCTTTAGATCTATGTAATAAATTCTTAATTTCAGTTATTGTATTTTTTCCATTCTAGGATTCCACTTGATTCTTTACTCTTTATTTATTCCAATTCTCTCATGAAAGTGTCTAGCTTTTTATCTGTTTTATAATACAGAGTAATCACGGTATTTTAAAACTGTCTGATAACTTCAATATCTGGATCTCCCGTGAAGCTGTATTTTCCAAGATCTGCTTTTATCTTAGGTTTCAGGCATTCATTAGTCAAGTTTTTTCACATACATGATCACAAACTCATAGAAAGATTACAAATACAGTACAAAGAAACTTTTTCCTGACTCATCTGAGAGTAAGTTGCCATCACCTCCCAAACACTTCAATGTGTAATTCTTATGAACAAGGACATCCTCCTAGATAACCACCATCAAATACCACCATCAAAATCAGGAAATTAACATTAGCACACTCCTGCCCTCTAATCCACAGACTCCATTCAACTTTCACCAGTGGTCCCAGTGATATCTTTATAGCAAAAGGATCCAGTACAGAAGCACATGTTACATTTGGTTCTCAGGTGTCTCCAGTCTCTTTCAATATGGAACAGTTCTTCCATCCTTTCTTCACTTTAAAGACACTTTTGCAGGTTATAGGCCAGTTGCTTTGTAGACTGTCTTAATTTGGGCTTGTCCAAAGCTTCCTCATGGTTAGATTCAGGTTATGTGTTTGTGCAAGAATATCACAGAAGTGATGCTGTGTCTCTCTCATTTCATCCTATCAGGTGACGCATGATTTTAATTTGTCTCATTACTGTTGACCTTCCCTTTGATCACTTGATTAAATTGGTGTCTGCCAGGCTTCTGCACTGTACCACTGTAAAGTTACTCTTTTTTTCCCCTTATAATTATTTTGTGGCGACATGCTTTGAAAATATGTAAATATCCCATTCCTCCACAAACTTTCTGTGTATTTATTTTTTTCTGTCAGTATGGAGTCTTGGGTTCCTATTTTATTCAATCAGTGATAATCCATTAATATAATTTACTTTAATGCTCAAATTATCCATATCCAGCCAATGGAAGTCCCTTCCAGATGGCTTCTGTATTCTTTTGAAGTCTCCATCATCCTTTGAGTAATAAAGACAGCTTTATTGAGGCATAATTTACATACCATACAATTCACTCACTTTAAGTGTAAAATTTAATGAGTTTTAGCATATCCACAGATATGTTACACCACCACCACAGTCAATTTTAAAACATTTTCATCATCTCAAAAGTAAACCTCATAACCCTTAGCTATCATCCCCGTATCCTCCCATCCCCACTTCAGCCCTTGGCAACCATTAATTAATCAACTTTGTGTCTCTGTACATTTGCCTATTCTGGATTTTCATATGAATGCAATCATACAATATGTGGTCTCTGTGACTGGCTTCTTTTACTTAGCATAATGTTTTAGAGGCTCATTCAAGTTGTAGCATGTATAAGTACCTCATTCCTTTTCATGGCTGACTAATACCCCATTGTACGGATATACCGCATTTCGTGGAACTGTTCATCAGTTGATGGGCATTGGGTTGTTTCCATCTTTTGGCTATTGTGAATAGTATTGCTATTAATATTCAGGTACAAGTTTTTGCGTGGACACATGTTTTCATTTCTCTTGGGTATACTTCCTAATGGAATTGCTGGGTCATATGGTAACTCTGTTTAATCATTTCTGAGTACTTTACTTTCTGGCACAAGATGATCCAGGCTTATCTTGTATTTTCCCCACCCCAGTTCTGTAATCAGCCATTTCTCCAAGGAGCCCCAGTTCCTTTTAGTGGACAGTGGTAGTTAGAAATTAAGACGTGGGGACTTCCCTGGTGGCACAGTGGATAAGACTCCATGCTCCCAACGCAGGGGCTGCGGTTCAATCCCTGGTCAGAGAACTAGATCCCACATGCATGACACAACTAAAGGAGCCGGCGAGCTGCAACTAAGACCTGGTGCAATTAAATAAATATTTTAAAAAATTCAAACTTGGGTGCTAGTTATGCTCATTAGTATTAAGATGTAACTGTTTCAGGCCCTCTCAGTGAATGAAGCTGTGAAATATATGTATGTATTCAACAGAAACATAAGTGTACATGCATTGACACATACATGCACAATATAAACATCTACATACACACACAGCAACTTTTATTTCTGTATCTATTTATTTTGAAAATCCTAAGTGCTCGCTCATACCTCCAATTCCAATCCACAGGGTTCATTCTAGTTTTTCCTTTTCCATGTTTACAACAGTTTTCACCAACAGTGAGAAACCTAGTCCATTCTCTCAACAAATTCCCTTATTGGGTCAGTCCTACTGTGGGTAACCAATATTCTGTTGCCACCGCTCGCCACCTCACACAGACCCCTGCTCAGCCCTCCTGGGCTCTGACACCCTGCCTCAGGCCACCCACACCACCCCTTCCCCCCACATGGATGCGCTTTTCACCCCACCAAGCTCTGACACCCTCCCAAGCTCCCCTGTGGACACCCTGCCCCACCCCTCTAGGGATGCCCTTCTCACCCCGTGACTCCACTTCCCGGTGCTTGGCCACCCTGGTCAGATGCCCTCTTCACCCCCTCAGGGTGCAGTCTGCCTTACTGAGCTCTACCCTACATGGACATCCTCCTTATCTTGACCAGGCTTCCGTCCTGCTTAGATGCTCTTGTTTCTCTGCTGCAGCTCGGACACTGGGCCAGTCTATCTGCCCACATGACTGAGCTTTGACTGATTCTCTCTGTTTCTTGTCTCTCTCTGTCTCTCTCTGTCTGTCTGCTCTGACTCTCCTCCATTGGAGACACCCCCCTTACTTCACCTGAGCTCCCAAACCGTGTGCTGGGCCACTGCATCCCTCCCCACCCCCCACCCCGGGGATGCCTACCTTGCTTGGCCCATCTAAAGGCTTCTGCACTGAACTGTTCTTGAAGGGAAGGGAACGAAAGGGAAGAGAAAATAAAAAGAACGAGTCGGGGAGGTGGGGGAGGAAGAAGAAGAGTAGGAGGAAGAGGAAGAGAGCTGCCTGGCAATATTTTGTTGAAAGGTGGACCTTGTATGTAACAGGTTGTAGAGGTTCTCATGGACATTGTCTCTTCCTCAGAGAATTTCATTTCCTTCTGGCAGCCAGACAAAGTACAGGTAAATCATCGTCTCGATGCAATGAAGCTGGTCTAGTTTGCCCTTATTTCTGGGTGTGGCCCTCTCCAGGGTCTCAGTTGGAAGCCAGTTTGAGCAGGCTGAGGGACGGATGGAAGCTCTTCCAAGAACTGCAGCTGGGAAGAGGAGGAGAGAGTCAAGGTGACCGGGGTTTCAGGAGTGGAGGAGGGGGAGAGACACTAGGGTGCATTTGCGGGCAGATGGGAAGGAGGCGGCCAAGTGGAAGGTGAGGGCAGCACCAGGAGAACAAGGGGTGGGGGGGCAGGAGGGTGGGCCCTTGGCTTGGGGAGGGTGGGCTTTGGACTCGAGGGGACACCGCCAGGTGCCCGCCAGGTGTACGGGAGGCCAGGTGGGACACGACCTGCATCTCTGCGCGGCTGCGGCTTCCTGGAGTAGCTGGAGATGAGGTCACTACAGAGGGGGCAGCCGTGGTGGGGAGAGGTGTGGAGAAGGAATGGGATGCAGTGGGGGGGCTGCGACTCAGTGAGGGGAGGGAGTTTAGTGGGGAGGAGGCTCAGTGAGGGGGAGGGGAGCTTGCTGGATGGAGGGAGCTCAATGAGAGGGAGGGGGCTGGGTAGGGAGGGGGCCTTTTCAAGCAGGAGGGGCCCAGAGGTCTCATTTCTTTGTCTAGACGGGGAGCACCTGAGAGCAGGGACTCTGTCCCTTCCCTTCTGACATTGCCCCCCCACCACCACCCCCTTCAGCGTGGGGAAGTGTGGAGGCGGCCGCTCTGCTCTGTCTTTTCCAGGGCTGGTGGAGAGCCACAGACTGTCTGCCTCATAGTGGGTGTGGGGAAGCGAGGGTCCTCCCCTTCCCTTCCCAGCTAAACCTTTTGCCCCTGGGGTCCTAGAGCAGGTCGGTGTCCTGGGTGGAGGGCGGCAGTGGGCGTAGGGAAGGGGCTGGGGGCTTGCTCTCCCCTTTCCTCCATGCACCACGGGGGCAGGCAGGGGGACGGCAGCCCCAGGCTGGCTTTGTTTCTCATTTTGCTCTTGGCTCTTCTGGTGGAAAAAGCGAAGCGCTCCCCTTGGTACAGCTGAGGTGGAGAGGGTGAGCCTGGCAGGGAGGCTGCCCTGGCAGGGAAGCTGAGGGGCAGGAGGGGCCTGGCTGGGGACAGACTGCCCACCCTTCAACCCCCTCTGCTTCTACGTGGCTCTCCAGGCCCAGGGCTAAGTCTTGAGTGTGAGGTGTAGGGGGCTGGGGCCTGGGAGGAGACAAGCACTGGGCTTGGGCTCAGCCTCAGGCCCATAGCACCCTCTCTCCCACGGCTGTTCCCAGAACAGTCTCCAAAGGGGGATATAAAGTCCCCCTGGAGTTCTAGAGGGAACCACTGGGAAGCTGTAGCAGGAGGGATTTGAGTCAGACTGGGACAGGCTTTCTCCCCACACAGGGGTTTTTCCTAAGGTAGAGGCAAGCTGCGTGCTCAGAGCATTTCCTGAACACCTGAGGATGTGGCGGCGGCCTTTCTGTACATTATCCATGTCACCTTCACAACCACCCCAAGGTCAGCATTAGCTGTCCCCATTTTACAAGTGAGGAACCTGAGGCTCCAAGAAGTCAAGAGTTGCAGAGTCTCGAAGTGGCCAAGGCAGGATTGGAACCCAAGTGTTTGGCTCGTTGGATGATGCTCTTGCCCCAACACTGGGAACACAGGAGAGCCCTCGTCTCCAGGGCCCGCAGCCCCCGAGCAGCTGCCTGGGGGGCTGCCTGCTCAGAGAAAGGGCTCCGGGATCCTGGCATCCCGAGGTGCTTCGGGCCGTGCCTCCATCGCAGCACAGCCCATGGTCTCTCCTGCTGTCCCCAGCCCCTCATTTGGCTGTGAGATGCCTGGGGGGATCTCCCCACATCCGTCCTCTCGTAGAGCTAGCACCACCCCCACTCCATTTTTCCTGCCACCCCATTCCCTGGCCCCGGCCTCCTCTCTCCAGCCTGATGGAAAGAGGAGCCCAGAGAGGAGCCCAACCACTTTCCCTCTGGAATCTGCTGCCTCGGCTCTCAGATGGAGAAACCATCTGGAGTGTATTATGGGCAGTGGAGAAAGCTGAGAGCAGGAAAATGTGAGTTGGCCCCAGCGGCGGCTCCTGTCTGCAGGAAGAGGGGGCTCAGTGCTCTCCAGGGGATGGGCCAGCAGCTGCCCTTACCTCCCCAGTCCCTGGAAGAGGCAGATAAGAGATGTGCAGGAGAGGGTGTCTGGGGAAGGCAGGGCCCAGGCCTCCGGACACCTCTGTAGAGCCCAGTTTGAAACTGCTGATCTTATCCACTTCCCATTTCACAGATGAGACTGAGGTCCAGAGAGGGATAGTGACTTCCCCAGGGTCACACAGCAAGTCATGAGGGAAAAGATTGGAATTAGAACACTTCCACATAAATGCACACACCAGTGGACATCAGAAGTCCCCGGAGTCAGGGTGGAGGACAAAAGTGGGAGCAAGGATGCAGGATCTAGGCTGGATGATCTCTCTCTTCCTCAGCTTCAAATGAGTGGAGCAAAGGAGCAAAGGCCAATGAGAACAGGAAGATATATATCCTTCATCCTTTTGGGGTCTTCATTCCCTTCCCACTCCTGCCCCACACGCCACCTGATCCTTGAGGCTGGCCTGGTCCTGGGGTCTGGACTTCTAGGCTCTTCCTCTGGCTCCCAGGAGCCCCCTCCCCCAAGCGGGGCCCCAGCTCCAGACGTGGCAGGGCGAGCAGGAGTGAGGTTTCTCCGCTCCCTCCCAAGTGCTGTGCTGGCGGCTCCCGAAATAAAAATCAAATGTGGGCTTGGCAGAGAGCGCGGGGTGGGATAAGCAGCAGCCGACAGCACTGGGCCTTCATTCTTTCCATTGTAACTTCGCCTCCTAACCTCTGGCATTTTAATTATTCTCCTACCCACTTGCTCTCCCTGGGCCAGAGGGTGAGCTCACCCTTTCCTCTAGCCTGAGAGGGGGCAGCTGCTGCCTGGACCCCCAGGCTGCTCCCGGGAAGCTCGGTGGGGCCAGGCTTGCTGCTCCCTCCTGCTTCTGCCGTCCCTGAAGGGGCGGCCAGCCTGGCACCTAAGGTTCCATGGGTGAATCATTAAGTCTTCACACCCACTGCCCCACTTAACGGTGGCCACTGTCTTAAGCTGAGGCATCACCGGCTCAGCACACGCAGCCATGCTCAGTGTGTACAGAGCAGGGCCTAGGACCTGGGCTGGTGGCTCCTGGTCCTGCACTCTTTCCAAACCCAGGAAAAGGGCAAGAACAGCTCAGGCTTCATCATTTGCCTCATCTCCCAGAATGTCCAAATTTTCCCCAACGGTAATTGATTTAAAGCATTAGTTTGACATTAAAACATACAAGCGGGACTTCCCTGGTGGCACAGTGGTTAAGAATCCACCTGCCAATGCAGGGGACACGGGTTCGAGCCCTGGTCCGGGAAGATCCCACATGCCGCGGAGCAACTAAGCCTGTGCGCCACAACTACTGAGCCTGTGCTCTAGAGCCCGCGAGCCACAACTACTGAAGACTGCATGCCTAGAGCCCGTGCTCCACGACAAGAGAAGCCACCGCAGTGAGAAGCCCATGCACCACAATGAAGAGTAGCCCCCGCTCACTGCAACTAGAGAAAGCCCGTGTGCAGCAACGAAGACCCAATGCAACCAAAAATAAATAAATAAATAAAATTTAAAAAAAAAACATACAAGGACATAGTATAGGGTAAGAAGTAAAATGTCTATGAATTTTTAAGGTAGAAAACAAGATCTCAAAGATCTCCACTTGAAGCTGTCTGTAGACACCAGGCAGCAGTATCTTATCCCTGGGCCTGGCCATGAACTGGGGTGAGATGCTGGTCATACCTATTAGTGGCATCTGTTTGGACCCCAGGCTGCCACTGAAGATGCTGGTGGGTGCCGGTAGGCAGCCTTGGCCCACCCTGGGAGGCAGAGGCCTTCTCCTACCTCCGGGCCTAGAGCTGGAGCTCTCTGCTGATTCTGTGTGTCTCCTGGG
Source organism: Balaenoptera borealis (assembly GCF_965194805.1). Lineage (NCBI taxonomy): Eukaryota > Metazoa > Chordata > Mammalia > Artiodactyla > Balaenopteridae > Balaenoptera > Balaenoptera borealis. The sequence continues at coordinate 24,034,057 of NC_138879.1, read as the reverse complement.
CAGGCCAACTTCCACAAGGCAAGCAGCACAGGTGGGGGGCAGCCTCAACTCTGACCCCAGAGCCAGCACCCCAGCAACCTTAACCAAGGCCTCCTGCTCCATCCCCAAGTCCTGGAACCTCTCCCACCTCATGGCCTTCAGAGGCCTAGCCCGGCGGGGGGCGGGGGGGGGGGGTGCAGGGAGGCAGCCCTCGGTCTTCTTCCTTCTTGCCCTGTAAGTCTCCCCTGAATGAACTTTCCATCTATGCAACTATGCCTGCGCAAGGCCTCGTGGGCAGTTACAGTCTCCACTCTAGTGGAGCTTCCAGAAGTAGAGTGATGCGCTAGTCAATGCGATGAGTTCTTTGATGGGGGAAAGTAAGGCTCTGGCAGCCCCTGGAAGGGGATTTCTGACCCAAGCTCAGGAGAAGGGCATCAGGGAAGACTTCCCAGAGTCCTGTGACGACCAGGATGAGAGGGAAGTTGTAACTAGAAGTTTCAAGCAGAGGGAACAGCACCTGCAAAGGGGCCAGTCGTGAGAGCAAGCCGAGTGCAGGGCTCACAGGAGTGTAGACGCTGCGAGGGGTCGGGTCATGGATGGGGAACTGCCGGAGTACTTGGAGTGAAGAGGGGGTAGGACGACATGACCAAACTTGTGGTTTAGGAAGATTTCCAGGCGAAGTGTGGAGGATTGGTTGGAAAGTGATCAGATTGGAGGTGGGGTGGTGAATAAGAGGCCGCCACAGAGGTCCAGGTGGGAAGTGACAGTAGCCGGTGGCAGTGGCATGGAAAGAGATGGCTGGATTGACCGATTTGAGAGCAGAAGTCACAGGACTTGGTGACCAACTGGCAGAAGGATAAGAGTTGGTTCGCACATCTGGCTGGGTGGTTTACTGTTGAACATGGTGACCATGAAATACCTGTTGGGATCCAAGGGGAACGCCCACTAGGGCCCCTGGAGAAAGTGTGCAGAGAAGAGGCCAGGCCCAAACCCGAGGGGAGATGCAGAAGGCAGAGCCTACAAAGGAGCTGGAGAAGGAGTAACCAGAGAGGTAGGAGGGAAATCAGGAGAGTAAGGGGTCGCCAAAGCCCCCAAGAGGCTTCCTAAAGGAAGCATGGCCAACAGCTTCAGTGGTCACAGAGATGAGGTGGGATGAGACCTGAGAAGGGACGTGTGGTCTAGGGACCAAGAGGCTTTTGGTCCCTCACCCATCTCTGTCCTGTCTCCCCTCTCTCTGTCCCCCAGCCTCCCCCGTCTCTGATCACCAGCCTCCCCCAGCCTCAGTGCCCCCTCAACCCTTCCCCACATGCCTTCCTTCACCTCACTCTTTCTCTCTGACCAGAAGAAGGCCCAACATCCTTCTAAGGGAACCTTCATGTCACCCCAACCCCCCTTGGGTTTTGTTGTCCTTCCTGGCTCCAGAAATCACACCCCACCGCCAAAAACAACCACCATCACATATACTTCTCACCAGAGGATCACCCAGAGCTCTTAGAAGCTGGGGCAGAGAGGAGCACACATCTCCAGCTGGCCGCTGGGGCAGCTCACTGCCTCTTCTGATTGAGCCCCCATGGGGTGCCAAGCTCCAGGACGGCTCCAGGCAAGCCTGACCCCCAGGCCTTATGGTCTAAAGCAGAGAGAAGCGATGACCCTGGCCAACTTATGCAGTGACAGGACAGGTACAGAGAACAAGCTATGTTAAATCCAGCGGAGAGATCCAAGCGGGTTTCATGGAGGAGGTGACTCTGGGTAGGACCTTGAAAGACTAGCAGGATTTGGTCAAGTGGCAATGGGAGCCAAAGGGATTGCAGGAGGAGGGAATGTAAGGGGTGCCCAACATTCGGGTGGCAGCCAATAGCTCAGGGTGGCTGGTGGCCCCAAACAGTAGGCCCAGAGGGGGCAGGAGGCTGCAAGGTGAAGGGGCCCAGAATGCCAAGGAAAAAGACCTCATACTTTGTCCACTGCTGCCTCGTGATCCAGGGCTTTCCGATCAGACACAGTTTCCCTGTTCGTTCATTCATTCATTTGGGAAATATTTATTGAGCTCCTACTCTGTGCTAAGCAAGTGCTGAAGATGCTTCGAGGGACAGGATAAAGTCTCTGCCATCACAGAGCTTAAGTACCAGGAAGAAACACAGACTATAAAGTTGTAAACAAATAAAGGCTAAAAATTAAGATCATGATAGAGGTTGAAAAGAAAACAATGACTGGTCACTCTGAAAGGGGAGCCTGTGTCCTGCCTCCCCTCAGACTGAGGGCTCCCAAGGGCAGAACCTGTGTCTCCGCCATCAGACTGGGAGCCCAGCACCTCTGGGGAAGGACAGAGGATGGAGCATCTGGGAGCAAGAGCTGACGTGGCTCAGAAAACTCCCAGGAATGGCTGCTTCCCCAGCCCAAGGACCCTCCAGCAGGGACCGGCCATCATCACTTCCCTCAACCATCAGCTGCTTCTGGAGCCTGGTGGTGTGAGGAGGGCTGGGACCCATGACCTGGAGCCCCAGGCCTTGGAGGAGACTGCAAACCACCGCCTGCTGCTGGACGAGGTGGGTACAGAGGGGTCTGTGAGGGCCTCCGCGGGGGACCCAGGGAGAGAGGGCAGAGGATTCTCAGAAAGGACCCTCTTCCCAGGCAGGCCCAAGTGGGAGGGCTTCCTTCTCCTCCCCATCCAACCCCCACCCCATTAAACCCTTAAATTAACCTCAGCCCCACCCGGAGCTGGAAAGAGTGCCCCAAAATAAATCCTAAATTACATGCTGCCTGGGGGCAACCACAACTCTCCTTCCTCCCTCTCCAGCAAGTAGACCCGCCCTACCCAATTCTGGGGGGCCTCCCCCCCAATGGGCTATTTATACAGCTCCCCACTTTGCTGTCTGGCCTCCTTGTCCTTGGGTGAGGCCCAAGCAGGCTACACTGCTCTCCCGGGAGGTGGAAGCCGGTAGGGAGGCTGTGAGATTCTCCAGGCCTGACAGGACCATGGGGATATAATTTGTAGTCCAAATCAGGGTGCTTTGGGGCGCTGCTAAGAACTACACCTAAGCAGCGGCATAGATCTGTCCTGTCCTGTGTACGCCGGGCATCTGGTCACCAGAAATGCAGCCCAGGCTCCAGCCTCCTAGAGCACTGCCTTCCCAGGGATGAGAGAGAGCGAGAGGGAGAGCGAGAGAGTGATTAAGAGAGAGAGATTGATAGAGAGAGAGAGAGAGAGAGACAGCAAGCACTGCCTTTACCCCCTGGTTGCCTAGGGGAGCAGTTCTAAATACAGGGCACCCCCCATACACACCACCTGACAAGGGCAAGAGTGGTTCCGGCTCCGAGGACCCCAGACATAGAGGGGGTCTGGGGGAGGGCCTGGGCCAAGAAAGGGGGGAGCTGGACATGGCTCTTTGGAGACCATGGGCTTAGGACAAGGACTTCCCTGGACAAAGCCACCGTCCACACTGGGAACCTGGCTCCAGACACTGGGACTGCTCCCCTCAAGGGGTAGAGATGGGAGGGGAGGGAAGAGGCAAGAGAGAAGACAGTGGGAGAGAGAGACGTGCGCACCGAGATGGATAATGACAGAGGAAGGGAGGGGAGCTCCTGGAGCCCCGTCTCTACCGCGTGGCACCCGTGGGCCTGGACGTCTACCCACTGGCCACTGCCCCCGGCTCCTCGGCCCCTCTCCCCTGCTCTCCAGGGGGATGGGTGAAGGGCCTGCTGCCGGCCTCAGGAGGGGGGACTCTCATCCTGCTCCTCCACGCCCCCCATGTCCCCTCTCCTCTGCCCCTGGGAGGCTGCTCCACTCCCCCAGAGACCCAGCCTTTACCGGCCCCTCAGGGAGGCACTGCTGGGGCTGAGGCTCCTCCCCTCGCCTCAGCTGCCCTGTGGAGGTGGGCAGCAGTGAGTCCAGAGAGAGGGCAGAGAAATAAGTGTCCCCTCCGCACTTGGACACAGCCCCAGAGGAGGTGGGGGGACAGGAGCTGAGAGGAAGGAGGTAGGGAAGTCGGGGAGGAAATGGAGAGGCTGGGAGAGCCTGGAAAGGAGCTGGCTTCAGGCCTGGGTCTCAGGAGGAGGGAGCGTAATGGTCCAGGGATTGAGCGGAGTGGTCTTGCTGTCTGGAGGACCATGGACACATCCAAGTTCACATCTCACGCGGGTGATTTAGGGGATAGGGCTCACCCTCTCCGGGCTTTACCGACAGGTTGTGAAGAGGGAACAGGACAGCACGCGATGAGCTGACTGAGCCCCAGTCACCGCCGAGGGGATATTTTCATTCACAAGGAAAGTGGGTGTCGACAACCTGGGGGAGCAGCGGGCTGGGGTTGCTGCCTGAGGGGGGCGAGGACCTGGGGGGTCCAGAGGTGCCCAGGCATACCTGACCGGGGCTCCAACAGCCCTCCTGCGAGGTGGCAACTTGTCTCCCTATTAAACTTGATTATCCGTCTGTGCGCCAGGTCCCCACGACCCCCACCTGCCCAGAGAACGCTGTTTATGGGGCCTGAGGCTCAGACCTGTCATTTAGCTGGAGGAGGCAACACAAGCCACAGTGAGCCTTATGTGGAGAAGCATTGCCCAACTCGCGCCGGCACCAGCCCAGACACTTAGTGCCCTGTTTACCCTGGCATGGGCAGCTGGCACAGGTGGGGCTCTCCAGGGAGCTCCAGAGGCCCAGCCAGCAGACCTTCCTGGAGGCCAAAGAGGAGGTCAGGACAGCAGCTCTGTGGAGCTGAGGGAGGGGTGCACGGAGAGGCACCTAGCCCAGCTGCACACCTGGCCCTCGCGCTGCAGCCCGCAAGGTGCCGGCCACCCCCCACCCCCAATCCCAAGCTCAGTGGCCTCTCAGCTGCCCCGCAAGAGGAGAAGAGGAAATCACACGGGCCAGGCCCAGCAGGGGAAACTGCAGCTCTGATGGTTCTGGAAACTCCCCAGAAGCGCCCCCAGGAAGTGGGGGGGTGGCTGGAAGAGGTGAAGGAAGCCCCAGGACTCCGGAGCCCTGGCCGAGTGTGCCTGACACTTCTTGACTCCCCAGGTCCCAGGGACCCACCCTCAGCACTGAAAGGCACACATGGCTTCCCTCAGGTGTGCACCATCGCAACCCCCTGCTCCGCGTCCCCGTCCAGCCCGCCAATACTACACAGATGCTGTCTCCACATTCTTTCTCTATCAGACAGACCACAGGGACCATGTCCCCACAGCCTGCCACGCCCAGCATGCACATAACCTTCTAATACCCAGCTCATAACACAGCTTATAGGAGTCAGACACAAAGATGCTCACCCCAAGATACCCCTCCCCATGTGTAACCCACATCCCGAAATGAGGATACACACACACAGACGCGTCCTCTGTACCCTCCTTCCAGCTGCAACCACCCACACCAAGCGAAACTGAGGGGTTCTGATGCTTCAGTCCTGAGCTTCTCCCTGCCCGCATCTCCGTCCCCCTGACCCCCTCTGTCTGTCCCCCTCCGCACTTGCTGCCCCCCACCTTCAGCTTCTCTCTCTCCAGGAGATGGGCGACCCCCTAGCTGGGCCCCTTGCTCTGAAGCCTCATCTCTCCTCTCCCCCTCTGGAAATGAGGGCTGCACATCTGGGCAGCTCCCGGCAGCTACCTCTCCACCGGCCCGCAGGCTTCAGGGGGCTGGGGGCTCCAGAAGAAGGGGAGCCGCAGCTGGCAGTTGCTCGGGGGGGGCCCTCCCTTCCCTCTGCTCACCACCCCCCACAATGGATCGCCTACCCCTCCCCGTTCCAGGCTGAGTCATCCCTACATCTGGAGCTTCAGCACATCTGGAAGAGCTACAGCCTGTGCAGGCAGCTCCACGTGGACACCCCTCCCCCATATTGCAACTCATCCCCACCCCTCCTAGCAGCTGGGTTCCGGCCCCTCAACCCCACCTGGGCCAGGTGCCTGGTCACCTAGCAGGCAGGCGGGCACACCAGCGCCAGCCTCTGAGATGGACATCCAACGACCTCAGGGCCTCTCCCCGGTAGCAGTAACCACAGCTACTCGGTGCCCACCCCCTGAGCAGGCCGGGCAACACTGGCCTTGGGGGAGGCCAGGCCCTGGTCTGGGGGAGGCAGGCGAACCGAGCACTGAGCCGGCAGAGGGAGTTTATCCTGGCACCCGGCCCTGAAGCCAAACATCCTTCGCTAACCTCGCAGACACATCAAAGCTGACCAGGAAGGGGCCCTTCAGCAGAGGAAACCTGCAGTCCTGGCAGCCTGACAGCCTGGCTCTGGGCACTGGACCACCCTGTGTCCCACTCGGCAGCCCAGGCTCAGGTTGGGCACAGCAGCCCTGGGGGGGTGGGCAGAAGGGGACACTTCTACCCCATCCCTCTCCGCTACCAACCTGCCTCCCCACCTCAGCGCTGCAGAGAGGGTGGTGATTTGCCCTGGGGAGGGTGGCACAGCTGGCACCAGGACTTAGCTTTGGTCCCTACAACAGGGTTCCCTCTCAAACTTGCCCCCTCCCACCCTCTAGGCAGGAGAGGCTGACGGAGGGGCTCACTTTTTCTGTGCCTCAGCCTGGAAGAGGAGTGGATGCTGAATTGCAGGGGCACCAACTTCACCCCCCAGGCTGGCTTGTTCAGGAAAGGACCCCTCCAGGTAGATGAGGGAGGATGGAGAGGGCAGGGGGCTTAGGGGCTGGGAGAAGAACGGAGCTTCAGAAGATAGAAGCTGAAGCGGAGTCGGAAGAGGAGAGCTGGGCTGCAAGCCACGGGCCTCTCTCCAGGGACAGCAGGGGCCGAGGAGGAAGAGGGGCTGTGAGGTGCTAACAAGGGAGGAAGGAAGTGCTAACAGGGCCACTGGGGTGAGGGGGACCCTGAAGGCAGCCCACTAAAGGCTGGCCTGGGGATAAGGAAGCTGGGGGTTGCTGAGAGAGGGCTGCCACATCCCCACAGGAAGCTGGGTGGTGTGCATACACGTATGTACACACATGCAGACACACACTGCATGCGCCCACCCACGCGTGCATGCACACTGACTCTAGCCAAGTCTGTCCTCGGCTGGGGGCCAGATGATGTGGCTGCTTAGAGGAGCTATGATTTGCGGAAGAATGTGATCTCTGCCCACCTCGCTTCCCCGCCCCTCTGCTCACACTCATTCTTTGCCTAACGCCCAGGTCCCTAATTGGTGAACAGTTTCAAGGATGTCCCAAGCTGTGCTTTCTCTGCATTTTAGTCTGAGTCCCCAGACCCTTTAGAAGCCCTCCCCTCAATATGCCCAGCCCACAGAGGGGCTATCCTTTCCAATGGCAGCCCTGAACCCCCAGCTTGTTTGGGACTGGGAAGTTCTTCTGAAGTCTAACCACAGTCCCCTGTAACATTTGGATCTGAGCAGAGGCACCCACAAGCGGGGTGCAGAAGAGCCCTCTTTCAAGGGGCCAACAAGAGCAGAGCTACAAAGTGGGGGCCCTAGGGGTTCCTCAACCCCTTTCTTTTCTCTAACTACAGGGTCCTATCTCTAAGAGCCAACATCGAGGGTGGGGGTGGGAGAGGGGCTGTAGGGGGGGAGGGGCAGGGAAGACTTGGGGAGAAGGAGCCCCAGAAGCAGGGGACCAGGGCTGGGGGGCTCTGAAGACCCTTAACCTGAGTTAAGCCCCTCCCATCTGAGTCTTAGTGGCTGTGCTCCATCTGCCACCCCAGACAGCCAAAGCTCGTTAGCTCAGCCTTCCCCCTGACTCCCCACCACCTACCTCCTAGAGGTGTTTCCCCTCCCACCCCTGGCTGTGCCCCGGAAACCTACACTTTGGAAGGATAATGGCTCCCAAATGCCGTTTTTGTCTCTGCTAAGACTCCGGGAAGGTGAGCATTAGTTGAGCTCCTCCAACCCACTCATTAGGATAATAAGCTCCCTGCACACCGTTAATTGTCAGGTGGCGTGCCCCCCTCCATCCTCCTGGCTCACGGGTTTGTGGCTCAGCCCGGGGGTCAGTTCAAGCCATTATCTCCCCACACCCACACCCATCACCTCGAGAATGAGTGACAGGCCGGTGGGCTTCAGTTTTCAAAGAGATGCTGGGAAGGAGACTCAGACCCTGGTCTCATGGCCAGGAATTCCTACTGGCCACCCAGCGTGCATCTGCCTCTCTTGGAAGGCGGACAGTGAGCCAAGCGTGCCTCGCAGCATGTCCCGCAGGAGGTGCTCAATCCCTGGGGTGCCGTCTCACCCACACAGGGGGGTGTGTACACTTGGGGAGGAAACAGGAAGCAGAAGAGGTGGATTCCCCAAACCACACAGCCCGTGGAAACGGGGAGCCCGGTCAAGTCTGGAACAACCCCCCTAACCGAGAGCCCCCCACCAATGACTCTGAGAATTCATTCCCCATCCCCTGGGAGAAATCTGGCCCCTGAGCAGCCAGTGTTTACTTGGAACAAAGCACCATGGGAAATGAAAGCTGAATCAGAACTGGGCGGGCCCCTGCAGCCTGGTGGGAACATTAGGGCATGTACACACATCTTTGAGCGAGAATGGCCACGGGCATCAGAGAGGCCCAGAGAAAAGGCTTGGGTGGGGGTGAGCAGGGAGGGGACCATCACTTCTTGCAGGAGAATCCAAGTCCAGGAAGCCTTTCTGGAGGAGGTGGTATTTGAGCTGAACCTTGAAGGATGGATCGGAATTTGTTAGGTTGCAGGGAGGGCATGGGGCAGGTGTGCAAGGTGCAGAGGAAAGGAGGGAAGCAGAAAGGGCTGGGCGTGTGGCTGGAGAGAACATAGGACAGGGAGAGCGAGCACACCATGAGGACAGGTGAAGGACCCAAGGTCCCATCTCAGGTGAAGGTCTCCCTGAGATGGAACTTTATTCAGGCAGAAGTGGGGAGCTTCTGGAAGTTAGGGAATAAGAGGGTGACATGCCCCCACAGGGGCAAGGAGGAGACCAGGCTGGAGGCCTTGAGGACAGCCCTGATGGCCCTGGGGAGCCACACTGGATGGGGGCAGTCAGTGGCAGGGGGACAACTGTGAATGAGCACATCACACCCCCATGAGGGCGAGGGGGGCAGCCACTGTGAGGCCAGCCCAGGCAGTGCTCAGCGGGAGTTGGGGGAGCAGAAGTGGGGGACAAGCCAGGAAGAGAGGGAACTGCTCAAATCTCTGGACCCAGCACCACTGCCGTATCCGGTCCCCTGTGGCCCTCTAGGAGTAGTCCACACAAGGTCATCCTCTGAGCTTGGTCACCCATCCCACTGCCTCAGACCTGGCCCTTGGGTGGGGCCCAAAGCACTTAATGGACAGCAGAGGGGGCTAGCGAGCAGGGCATCTGGGGGAAATTGGAGCTGGACTTTGGGTGGCCCATCCAGAAGGGCTGAGAACAATTCTCAGAGGGAAGCAAGACCGTTAATCCTTGGCACCTCATTCTCTGCCTCCATGTGAAATAAGGAGAAAAAGCTTTGGGCCCCTTTCCTCTGCCAGGACTGAAACATTTATTGCTTATTATTATTTTCTGTGTGTGTGTGTTTTTTTTTATTGAAGTATAGTTAATTTACAATTTTGTGTTAGTTTCAAGTGTACAGCAAAGTGATTCATATATATTCTTTTTCAGATTCTTTTCCATTATAGGTTATTACAAGATATTGAGTAGTTCCCCGTGCTATACAGTAGGTCCTTGTTGTTTGCCTATTTTATATATAGTAGCATGTATGTGTTAATCCCAAACTCCTATTTATCTCTCCCCCCACCCCCACTATTCCCTTTGGTAACCATGTTTGTTTTCTATGTCTGTGAGGCTATTTTTGTTTTGTAAATAAGTTCACTTGTATCAATTTTTTAGACATATAAGTGATATCATATGATATTTATATTTCTCTGTCTGACTTAATACGATAACATCTAGGTCCATCCATGTTGTTGCAAATGGCATTAGTTCATTCTTTTTTATGGCTGAGTAATATTCCACTCTGTGTGTGTGTGTTTTTGTGTGTGTGTGTGTGTGTGTGTATACACACCACATCTTCTTTATCCATTCATCTGTTGATGGACATTTAGGTTACTTCCATGTCTTGGCTATTGTAGCTTATTATTATTAAGGTAATATTTATTTACCATTACTGTATGCCAGACACTGAGCCGCTTATTTCATCTTCACAATGACCCTAAGTGACAAGGGAGGTACTGTTATCCACCCCCGCACCCCCTTCACAGATGAGTTTAGAAAGGCACAAAGAAGTTTGGTTTCTTGACTAAGATCACCCAGCACACCATAGCAAGTGGCACACTTACTAATACAACCTAACACTGTCCCTGCAGACAGAGAGCCAGCTTACAGCAGAACATCCTGGGGACTTTGGAAAGAAAGATCCCAGCCCAGCACCATAAGTCATTCATGGGTATCAGTGTCCACCACAGTATGGCAGGGAGGGGGCTGAGAGGAACAGAACTCAGCCTGGCTCTTGCACCTTACCCAGGGCTTGGCCCCCAGGCCTGGGCTGAGCCAGGCTGCACAAGGCCTCCCACCGCAGCTCCCAGTGAGGGGTTCCTCCATCCCAAGCAGCAGCTCCCCAGGCCCGACATGTGTGCCGCCTCTGAGGCTGCCACTGGGTGTGGGGTCTTAAGACCTGCGTGGTTTGGTCTTGACTCAGCTCCAGTGTCCCCCTGTGACTTGGCCTTTCTGCCCCTCTGGGCTCCAGCTGGCTTCTCTGAGAAGAGAGCGGGTGGACCAGCTGACCTCCGAGGTCCTTCCAGCTGGGCCCTTGTAGGGCACACAATCAGCTCCTTCTTTATGGAATGGGCCAGGGAGGCTTGAGCCAGTATGAAGACATTTCAACTTTGCTGCTTTTGGGAAACCCCAGATGGCATCTGGAGTGGAATCTAGAAGGACCCACTGACTGCATGAGGTCTCTGGGCCTCCCTGCCCCCATGTCCCTGTATGTCTGAGCATACATGTACATGCGTGCACACACTGCCCACCCACTGCCAGACTGAGTGTTGAACAGATGTTGTCCTTGTCCAGGACCCTCCTGCCTCTAGACAAGAACAGGCCCGGGTCTCCTCAGTCTGGGGCCCCTCTGTGCCCTCACCCCCACCCGACCTCACCCACCAGGAATGCTGGGGCCCTGGGAGCCATGGTGGACGCTGACAACAGCACTTGGTGTTCTTGGCCTGAGCTGGGACTGCCCACCTCCCATCTGCAGGAAGGAGCACAGAAAGGAAGTCTGATGTCATGAAAAAAACTGGGGATCCAGAGGCAGATTCCAGAGGCCCTCTGGACTCTGCCCAGGAGCCTCATTTTCCCACTGGGGAGATGTGGGGCAAGGGGTAGAGTAGCTATTCTCCTGTGACATTTTAGGGATGTGGGTAGGGTTGCCGGATTTAACAAATAAAAATACAGGACACCCAGTTAACTTAGAATTTCAGATAAACAACAAATACATTTTAGTATAAGTATGCCCCAAATATTGCATGGGACATATTTATTTATACTAAAAAGTTATTCATTGTTTATCTGAAATTCAGATTTAACTAGGCATCCGGTATTTTGTCTGGCAACCCTACATCTGTGTCGGTGGACGCCAGAAGGAAGCAACGCCATCCCCTCCTGCCCTCCTCCGGCTCCTCCTCAGGGCACCAACCTGCCTGGTCCCTTCACCTCTTCAGCCTCCCTCGTCTACCTCTCAAGCTCCTCCATGCCCTTCTCAGCACCCTCATTCCGCTCCCTAGGATACCCTCCTCCCCTAAGCTCACCCATCTTCCTCTCCCCTAAGGGCCACACCTCCGCAGGGCTCCAGGCCTGGGCAGAGAGGCAGGAGATTAGGGGTGTCTCAGGTCTTGGGTGTTGGTGCAGCAGGGCCCTGGAATCCCAAGTTAGCAACAAGTTCACTAAGGAAGCAGCGGCGTGGGTGCTGCTAGGAGAAAGCTCCAGTACTCTCTGGACTAGGTCCACCTTGGCAGAGGGATGGGCTAGGTCCAGAGCCAACTGCTGGGGGAGGAGGAAAGACGTGCCGTGCCCCCCCCCAATTCCTTTCAACAAGATCAGTCACCAGGAACTTCAAATAGAGAGGGCATTCTCTGGGGCCAGACCCCCAATTCAGCTTGGATCAGGAAACTGGAAGATTCTGTCCTTAGGAGCCAAGAGATAATGAGAAACAGAGACAGAGAGAGAGAGAGAGTCCAGGAGATTTGGTGAGAAACAGACACAGAGACAGGGAGACACAGGACCAAACCAGAGACAAGGGAAATGGAAACAGAGACAGAAAAACAGACACCTCCACTGAGACAGACAGAGATTAACAACGAGGAGAAACAGAGATGGGAAAACAGGGAACACGTAGAAATGAAGAGAAAATGCATGGACACAGAGACGGGGAGAAACTGAAACAGGAAAACAGAGACTGGGAGAAATGGGGCGGACCAAGGAGAGGTTAAACATAAGACCGGGAAAACACGACTGGGAGAGATGAGAAACAGAGATAAGGAGAAAGCGGTGAGAGAAAAAAGAAAAAGAAGCCAAAGGACGACGGCTGTCCTTTCCTACTAGGTTGGGGCTAGTTTTCAGTGGCAAAGTCAGATTTGAGACGCAGCAGGAGACTTCTAAATACCTAAGAACTGATCCTCTCCTGGACCCCTCCCCCTTTCCCCAGGTCTGGGAGCAGCACCCCACCCACCATCTCCTTTTCGCCCCCGTCCTCAGGGGTCCGGGCTCCATCTCTCCAACTCCCACAAGGTCTCCTTACGTCTCATCTGTGTTTGGGCGTCTGGCTCTCACCCTCCGCGTATCGCCCACCGAGACGGCCTCCCACCGCACACTCCAGCCGGGTCCCCCCGGAGGGAGCCCAGGGAGACCCAGCCCCAGGTCCCAGCCCCGCGCTGCCCGGCTCCGGGGGGAAGCCCGCGTTGAGCGATGCTGCCACCTGCCGGCCGGATCCGGGAAGCACAGCACGCCTCCGGGGCGGGGCGCGGCCGCCGCTGGTCTGAATCCAGCCCCTCCCGGCCGGGACCGCGTCCGCGGGGTCTCTCCAGAAATCTGGATGGGCCTGCTCGCACGCGCCCCAGCTCGCCTGGCTGCCGCTCGGCCCCAGCTGCGGACTGAGGCACTAGTCTCTGAATCCTGGGGCCTTAATTTCCACTGTAGTCAAATGGAGGAAGTGTACCAACACCTCCTCCCAGGATTTCAGGGAGGGTGGGGGCGGGGTACGAATGTACTAGTGATCTACTCTAGGTTCTCCTGACCCAGAAATCAATCAGGCCGTCCCTCCCTCCCTTCTTGGCCAAAAAAAAAAAAAAAAAAGTGACACCTCCCTCCGTTGTAATCCCCTCAATCCACTCCAGGGCCTTCGCTTCCTCTCTCCCTCAACCTCTGCCCCGCAGAAGTCCATGTGGGTAGGGACTTCCAGTGGTCCAGCTCCCTCTGCCTGCATCCTCTCTCCATCTGGTAGGCGCAGCAGTCCCTCTCAAGCTTGGGATCACTTAGAGGGTGGAGCAGTTGAGGGTTGGGAAGGGGTAGCTCAGCAGTCTTAAACTGACACCACAATATTTTTTAATCAGATAATCTCTTCTACCTCCCATTTCCCAAAACCCAACCCACACTTCTTTCCCTCCCTTCCCCCCTCCCCCTCCCTTCCCGGGTCCGGCCCACCCCCGGTGCATCAGCTCCGCCCCCATCCCGAGGCGGGGCCCTATAGGTGGAGAGTCGTGGGATAGGTCGCGGCCCCGCCTCTCCCCTCCTCCCCCTACACACGGAAGCTCAGTGGCCCCCGTGCCAGGATGTCAGACACCTGGGTCCCCGGCCTAGTACCCACCTTGCTGCTCGGCCTGCTGGCCGGCCTCCAACAGGTGAGCGCTTGGGAGGTAAAGCTGTGGAACTTTCGGGGCCCTACTCTTGTGGGTCAGGGGCCTGCTTCTGGCTCCCGATCACCACCTTCCATTGTCAGGATTTCCTCGTGACCACATGCAGTTAGCAACTTCCTTTCTCTTTTTGCCGGGGAGGTAAGAGCAGAGGGAGGCCCTGAGAAGGCCTGGGTTCCTTCACCTCGTGGGGGACTGTGTCGTGGGAACTACTCGTGCCCACCGCCATCTGACGCTTAGCTCCTCTTGGTGAGTGGGGACTTTGACCCTCACATTAGCCTTGGCTTGTTCTCGCTGCATCAGAAAGCGGGGACTAGCGGAGGGCCTGAGGTCTGGACTGAGATCTGGACGCCTGGCCAGCCTATCTCCCCAGCTCCATTCTTCACAGTGCTGGGTGACCCTGGGGAAGTCCTAGCCCTCTCTGGGACTGTGTTCCTCTGCTTGTGCCCCAGAGGAAAGAGGCTCCCTCTTCCCTTTCTAGGAGTTGGGGTAGGATTCCAGCTGGTGATAGGATTTGATCTGGCTGCCTGACCCAAGGCTGGGGTGACCTCTGAAACCTGTGATTTCCAAGGATGAGGCAGGGTTTCAACACCTCCTCATCCCTCCCTGCCCCAGTGATGGGGGCAGTCTATCCAGTTTTGGGATAGGAGATTATCCTAGAAACTGACATAGGTCTAGAACATGGGTTTTTAACTTCTATGTAAGAGTCTGAGGGAAGGCCCAGGCCTGCTCCCCACAGCATTCACTGACTGCTGAGCGGCTCTGCTCCAGAAGCCCTGTTACTCCCTTCTCTATCACCAGCGGTGGGTTTGTGCCAGCACTAGGCTGAGCATCCTTTTGTTGGTTCCTCCCAACAACTCCAGGGGGCAGGCTATGCCCCCAGTCCACATGTAAGTAAGTTGAAACTGCCCAAGATTACCCCAACACTTGATACCACCTCAGTCGAGACCACCACCTGTTTAAAATGGGGGTGGGGGGAGAGAATCTGGGAGAGGATCCCCTACTCCTCCAAACAGGAGCTCAAGATTAATTCAGTAAACCTGTTCATTGTTTGTCTTTCTTAGTTGGGGGACAGCAGAGGGGGGAGGGACAGGGGATGGGATCTGAGGGAAAGGAGGTACACTGAGTGCCTGGACCCCTTGGGCTGTCCCCAACTCTGCAGTCACCTTACCCTCTCTGGGCCAACCTGCAGGGGTTCATTCCTGCTCCTGACCCCACTGGCCAAGACTTGTGGGAATCAGCCCAACTATTATTGGCTGTCACTGGTATTCTTAGCTTTATTGTTGTTGTCATTAACAGTTAAACTGTTATTTCAAGGTATAAAGATATGGTGGTCTTGGGACTTCCCTGGCAGTACAGTGGTTAAGACTGCACGCTTCCACCGCAGGATGCACGGGTTTGATCCCTGGTCAGGGAACTAAGATCCTGCATGCTGGTGGCGCGGCCAAAAAAAAAAAAAAAAAAAGACATGGTGGTCTTGCCAAAGTTGGCTTCTTATTCTTGAGCCATGGTTGTTTATCTCCCTGGAGGCTGGGGTGGGGTGACAGATAACCTCCCGTTTGCTGTGTTCCTCTACCTGCATTCCTCCCCCACGGTCTGGGAGCAGCCAGGATGAAATGAAACCAGGTTGTCAGTGCTCTTTCATTCATTCTGCCAAAATCGTGAGTATTGGTTTTCAATAGACAAAAATCCCTCCCCTGGTGGGGTTTACATTCTACTGAGGAGACAAACAAGTAGCAAGATAAAGTAAAATATATAGCATGTTAGATGTTGACAAGAGCTATGCAGATAAAGTAAGCACAGTTAGGGGAAAGGGAGTGCTTTGGGGGAGTAGATGTAATTTTAAGTAAGATGGTCAGAGAAAGTGCTGGAGCCAGCCTCTCAGATACCTGGGGAAAGAACCTTCCAAGCAGGGCTTATGCACATATTTGCTATTAATCAGGTTAGATTCCGTAGTGATAGCCTCCATGTGGCACAGAACTAGTGCAAAAGAGGGAGGGAGGGAGGAGCTTGTTCTTGCAGGCATGTGTAAAACAGCCAGACGTGCTCAGAGAACTCCCAGCGGGTGGGTGTGCAGGAGGGCCAGGGGGAGTGGGAATGGGGGATAGGGTTGGTCATGGTGTCTGGGCCCCAGGAAGCCACTGAAGGAGGCTTCCAGCAAGGTTTTAGGTGTTCAGATTTGTGGGATAGAAACCTGCAGCAGTGTTGGGAGTGACGGGGTGGGCGCGGGGGTTGCTGGAGTCCTGGCCGTGGCGGGGATGGATTGGAAGGATGGTGAGAAGGCGTGAGCTTACAGACCTGGGGGTGAGCAAATGTGGCAGGAGGTGTGGTGAGGAGAGGAAGGAGAGCTGGGGCCACGAGGTGGCGCTGGGGCTGCAGCCACCGACCCGGGGAACATGTGGAGGGAGGTGGAGAGCAGGCGTGGGGGAAGATGCTGATCCTCTGGGACCTGCTAGCAGTGAGGTACCTGGGCAGCATCTGGGTGGAAACCCCAGCCCCCAGTTTATGACCCAAACCTCCGCCTCTTTTCTTCCACAGGCTGCAGCCACATGTGGTCTCTTCTTGTAAGTCTGGGATTTGGGCTGTAACTTCCAGTGTGGGGAGGAGACATCCCAAATCCTGCCCTGCCTGCCTTCATCATCCTCACCCTCTCCCCTTCTAGCCAGAAACCGTACCCCCACCCAGAGAGGGAGACTCCACCCCTCACTCCTTCCACCAGCCTAGCGACGGGCAGTTTCACATTTGCGGGCCAATCCCCATCCTTCTTACTCCATTCTTGGTCCATCTCCCCTCTGAGGGTCCCCCTGGAAGTGAGGGCAAACGCTCTCACTCTATAAACGCTAAGAAGCCCAAGCACCATGAGGAGGGGCTGAGGCGGGTGGCCTCTGGGCAGCCAAGTGTTTCCACCAGTCAGCCCTGGATGTTCCAGGAACACCGTGTCCCTCCCATCTCCTGCTCCGTGGGCACCAGCACCAGCTCGCTCCTCCTGGAATTAGCTCCTGGACCCTCCCCACTGTCCCTCTCCCTCTACACCTCCTTAGAGTGATGTTGTAGCCACTACAACACTCAGTCCCCACACCTGCCCAGTGAGGTCGACAGCACCTTCATTACACCCATCTTATAGATGAGGAAAGTGAGGCCCAGCAAGG
Organism: Balaenoptera borealis; assembly: GCF_965194805.1. Lineage (NCBI taxonomy): Eukaryota > Metazoa > Chordata > Mammalia > Artiodactyla > Balaenopteridae > Balaenoptera > Balaenoptera borealis. The sequence continues at coordinate 24,017,170 of NC_138879.1, read as the reverse complement.
AATGTAACTTGGCACGAGTGCACGAGGCCAGTAGTGAGCTGAGCCTGAAACCCAGGTCCTGATCCCAGCCCCAGGTTCCTCCCACTGAGCCCAGGGGGGCCTGTACCTCCACCCTGCTAGGGGTGTGGCTCGTGCCCTGAGCACACGGGTGAGTTTTAGGGAAGCTGGGATCCTTCTGCCTCCCCACCTTGGTACCAATGGCCTCTCTCTGACCCGGTCCACAGCACCTGCCCTAAAGGGTTCAACTGCTGTGGTAACAGCTGCTGCCAAGAGTACCAGCCAGAGCAGTACGAGCTCTTCTCTGGCCCCTTGAGGTGAGCCTTGGGCCAGTTCCTCTGGCCCACACAGGACTGGACTGGACTTCCTGCTGAGGGGTGGGTGTAGGTCAGGGGAGGGAGGGAGGTGCAGCGGGGATGGCTGGAGACTCAGGCTGATGTTGGTGGTTCCTTACCCCAGGATCTTTGTCATCGTCTTTCTGATCATCATACCCCTCTTGTGCATCTGTGGCCTGGCTAAGCGCTTCTGTCGCAACTGCAGAAAGTCGGAGCAGGACCCCCCAGCGGATCATGAGGGGCCCCCAGAACGGCCCCCCATTACTCCCGCAGAGAGGGTCACAGCAACCATTTCTGAGCCCCCACCCCCCTACAGTGAGGTGGGTATCCACCCCAACCCCTGCCCTGTCCCTCGGCTCTCTGTGCCTCCCCATTCAGGTTTTTAGAGCAACGGGGGCAGTGGAGGGTGTCCTTAGGCCAAGCCTCTGGGCCCTAGGGAGGGCTCTGCCACCAGCGTCGGGTCACCCTTCTCCCTGGTAGACATGCCACCACCGGCACATGGGTGGCAGTGGCTAGTGGCAGGCCCTGAGAAGTCTCTGTCCCCTCCTTTCCCTGCAGATTATCCTGAAGCCCGTCGTGGGTCTGCCTCCCGCGGAGCCGCCCCCTCCCTACAGCTTCAGGCCTGAAGAACACGCCGGCGTGCGCAGCGGCATCGACAACCCCACCTTCTGAACCACCTCCTGCCTGGAACCTTGTCATCGGCCGCCTCCTCCCCAGGGCCTCCTGGATCAAGCCAGAGACTCGCCCCCGCCCGTCGTGCCAGACCTCTGGCCATTCTTGGCTTTAACTTATTGCTTTTCCTACCCCGGTTCCACGCCAGTTGCTTCTCTTGTCCCAAGGGCTGGTCTGGAGTGACATGTCCACCCCTCCCTCACCCGCCGTTGCAAGGTAGAGGCTGCCTGGAGGAAAGTGTGAACAGCTGGAGGTGCCCAGCGGCGGCCTAACGAGCTGCTCTGAGAGTGGAGGGAGCTGCGCTCTGGCGGTACGAGTGTGGACTGGATGGCCAGCTCTGAGATGTTTTGCAGGGCGCTGATGCACTCTGGGAGACAGAACTGCCTGAGCTCTACCTGGGCTCTGCTTTCCATTCTACCTGACTAGAGAAGACCCCATTGTACCCTCCCCTCCCCTGCAACATGAGTTCTCACTAAATCTGAGAGTCTGCCTCTGACTGTGTGGGGAGGTGAGCCCAGGCAATGCTGGGGGACACGGCTGGGGGGGCGGGTCACTGTGCCTGAAATCCCACCACTGATGAGCCTGGGAGGACAGTACATCTGTGGGCCACCCTCTGGGAGAGGATCTTGGCAGATGCTTTGACCTCTGGTTCCTTGAGGTCTCTGGGTGCCACAGAGCCTGGACGGGGAATGGGGATGGGGTGGGAGTGACCATTGTGTGCTTCCTCATCCTACCCTCCGGCCGCTTTCCCTTGGGACACATAGAGCTCAGCTCTCTGACTCTCTCACCACGGAGGTGGGGAGGGGGCAGTGGGGAGGCGAGCTGGGGCAGGGCCTGGAAGACCTTGATCTGCCCCACCCTGGAATCTCTGGAGGGAGGAGAGAGAGCAGATCTGCCCTTCTCCAGTCCCGCGTGGTTCTGGGCACCACCGCCTCAGCCCCATCTGTGGGGTTAAGCACCCGAAGAGGAAAGAGGCGCTCACCATTGCAGCATGGCAGAGTCTTCACAGGGCGTTATCCCTGTGGGGGCCTGCAGCAGAGTGTGGAGCTGGAAGCCTGGCATGGGACACGCAGTGTGAGAGACACCCCCACGCCAGCATCTTGGGGGCTCAGGAGGCCTGGGCCCCTCCACCTGACCTTGCCTTTGCACTGCTTCCCGGCAGCCTCTGAATGCCAGCCTTCCTCCCCAGGCAGAGGGCACAGAGCAATGCTGGCCAAAGTTCCTGCGAGCGTCAGAGGTAGAACTGGCTCCGGTGTGCTGGCCTCCTCCGGGGCTCTCCCAATAATTTTCTTGGGGCATCAGGACCCAGGCAGGTGACAGGGCCAGGGGCAGGGAGATGGCACAGCCAGCCCCAAAGATGCTAGAAACGGGCTGTCTGGTTGGGGGTTCCTGCTGGAGACGAGGCCCCAGAGGAAGAACAGCAGTTAGTGACAACAGAGTTCCGGAGTTGGCAATGGAGTGAGCCCAGCCATAGGAAGTTTCCCTTCAGTTTCAGAGGATGATCAGGAAGATATGTGGGTGCTTGTGTAAACATGGCGAGTTCCCATTAGAGAAGTCCCAGAGCTGACGTTGCCCTCACTGGTAAACACCCACCCCAGTGGGAGGATGTTAAGCCATGGCTTTTGCAGACCGGGGAGAGGAGGTCACCCTCTGCCTGGACGCTGCCTGCCTTTCACCGAAGGTGACATAGGGTCTTTAAATCCTTCCCAGCAACAGCAGAGTGGCCTGGAGGAAAGTGGTTGTCATGAAGCCCAGCGGGGCTGGGACCTAGTAGCAGAAATTGTCAGTTCTATGGCTCTCTGTTTGCTGTTGGTGGGAGTGGAAATAGTGTGTTTTTCCTAGAGGGCAATCCAGCAGTATCCATTCATGCCACAGATACTTACAAAGACCCTACTATGTGTCTGACGCTATGCCTGGCCCTGGGTAGCCATTAAAATTTTAAAGGCACATGACCCAGCAATTCCACTTCCAGGAATGATCCTTCAGAAATGCTCATACAAAAGAGCTTAAAGATATATACAGTGGAATATTACTCAGCCATAAAAAGAAACGAAATTGAGTTATTTGTAGTGAGGTGGATGGACCTAGAGTCTGTCATACAGAGTGAAGTAAGTCAGAAAGAGAAAAACAAATACCATATGCTAACACATATATACGGAATCTAAAAAGAAAAAACAGTCATGAAGAACCTAGGGGCAGGACGGGAATAAAGACGCAGACCTACTAGAGAATGGACTTGAGGACATGGGAAGGGGGAAGGGTAAGCTGGGACAAAGTGAGAGAGTGGCATGTACATATATACACTACCAAATGTAAAACAGCTAGTGGGAAGCAGTCGCATAGCACAGGGAGATCAGCTTGGTGCTTTGTGACCACCTAGAGGGGTGAGATAGGGAGGGTGGGAGGGAGGGAGACACAAGAGGGAGGAGATATGGGGATATATGTACATGTATAGCTGATTCACTTTGTTATAAAGCAGAAACTAACACACCATTGTAAAGCAATTATATGCCAATAAAGATGTTAAAAAAAAAAGCTTAAAGAGATATCCATCGCAGCATTGTAGCTGGGGGTAAATGAAAAATACCCTTAATGTCCGTTGATAGCCTGTTAAATATACCAACCAGGTCCCTCCATATTGAGAAGGCTCTGCAGCCTTTAAAGAGAATGAAGTGGATCTGAAGCACTGACCTGGCACGATGTCCATCATTTATTGCTACAGAGAAAAGGCAAGTTGCAGAACAATAGTCTATGATCTCAATTTGTAAACATAGACTTCATCATATAATATATATGTTTTCCCCCTTTGCAAATGTATAGAAAAGATCTAGAAGGATATAAATTAAACCACATTTGCCACATTTTAAACAGTGGTTGGCACTGTGGGATGGTGGGATGGAAGTGGTTTTTTACTTTGTGTGCTTTGTCATTGTTTACATTTTTCACAATGAGCAAGCATGACTTTCACAAATTTTTAAAAGGTCTCTCTAACGGAAAATATAGGCGGCTTCAGAAGTTAATGAAGACTCATCATATGAACTTTGATCGATGGTGATTCATGTATTATCAGCCCTGCTATGAGGAAGAGGCTCAAAGGACTCATTCAGATGTGGCACACACACATGTATGGGACCCAGGGAATAGATAAGCGATGGACATGGGACCTGCCAGATGTGTGAGGTCACGTGATGCCTGTATGTCGCAGCTATGCAGGACAGTGACGGGCACTCAGTGCATGTCGAACGTCTGGCTGGCGGACCGGGTGGATGAGCAGTCCCACGGCGACTGAGAATTCATCCCTTGAGCTTGCTTTAGCAGCTCAGACCTAAGGAAGAACAACCGAAAGGTGAAATCACTTAACCGGTGAATGAATGATTACCTAAGTGAGTGAGGGAACAAATGTGAAAGTCTGCCACAGACATTTCAATGCCACATGCAGCCTGGTTACCTTCAAGAAGGCGCTCCTTGTGGCTGTGGACTTGCCCTTCTGTCTGCAGGCGCTCTCCAGAGGACTGGGCAGTGCAGGAAAAGCTGTGAGGCAGGGAGCAGGCGGGAGGCGGGAGGAGGGAGGAGGAGAAAGGGGCCCTGCTGCTGTGGAAGCTGGGAGGAAGGATGACACCAAGAATCCTCTCTCACCCCGGGACTCAGAGTCAGAACTCCAGCCTCTGACATTTTAGCTTCAGCATCCAGCATCCTCAGGTCTCAGCCCCCGTTTGCACAATGAAGAGGTGTACCCCTTCCCGCCCCAGTAGGAGGTTGCTCTCTGACTCGCATGTGGGGAGGGGCTGAGAAGCTAAGAGAATTCAGAGGCCCTCCTTGATTCCAGCAGCTTCTTCCCAGCCACACCTCAGCCACACCCTCAAGTGGACACACCTGATCTTGTCATCCCTGGTAACTTCAACCCTCCCACTCCCTGACCATCACCTCCTATTCCTCCAGCTCAGGTACTGTTATTAGCTCCACGCCAGTGACTCTGAGCCCACTGAGACCTCCGAGCCATTGGCCTTAGCCTCCTGCCGTGCCATCAGCTACATCCTCACTGCCCTTACCCAGCTTGGAGTCCTGGATCCCTCCTGATAATCACTGCCCTGCTTCCAACTCCTTTACCCTTTTCTGCGTCCATTGTACTCAGCTGGAAAAATCCCAAACCCTGGTTGGAACCAACATCTGCTCAAGAACCAGTACACCTGTGCAACTGGACTCACTTCCAAATCAAAACTACAAATCTCAAGTGAGGGGGCTTCCCTGGTGGCGCAGTGGTTGAGAATCCGCCTGCCAATGCAGGGGACACGGGTTCGAGCCCTGGTCCGGGAAGATCCCACATGCCGCGGAGCAACTACGCCCGTGCGCCACAACTACTGAGCCTGTGCTCTAGAGCCCACAAGCCAAGTGGACCCTCAATGCCTTAGAAGCTTTACTTCCTCACTCTTGAGATGACTAATTCTACTCTAATCTCCCAACCTCAATTTCAGGTGGTGATGGCACCACAGACTTAAGAGGAAAATTGGTTGCCATCACACAAGAACCACCCAATTCTGCCCCCATCCCCACCACCACCTCTGGCTACAGTGGAAACTGCATTCCACACCTCCAGCTGGATTCCACACCTCCGAGCTTCTCAGGACCTCACTCCTGCAGTAATTCCTGCATCAGCTATCTCTCCCTCATTACTGGACCTTTATCATTATCACCTGTGCAGGTGCATCACTGTGTCCCATAACCTGTCTTAGAGAAACCCTCCTTGATACTCTCATCCCTCCCGTTCTCAATTTACCCTGCTCCAGTCAGCCCTTTGTCCCCATGAAATGGCTCTTGTCCACATCACCTACATCTTGCTGAAGTCAAAGGTCAATTCTCAAGCCTCATTTACTCAGTGTCTGGGCATTTGACACATTTGGCCATTTCCTCCTTCTTGAAGAACCTTCTTTTCTGGACTTCTCTGATGCCAGTTTCCCTGGTTTTTGTCCTGCACTGCTGTTCCTTTTCTGGCTCCTTCACTTTCCTCCCCCTCCACCAGCTCTGAATGACAGTTGACTCAAGGCTCTGTCTTTGGGCCTCTTGTCTTCACCTTCACTCACTCCTGTAGTGGGTCTCAGCCAGTTCTGTGGTTTCATAGACCATCTATTGTCTGATGAATCACAAATCTTTCTCTCTGGCTGAGACTTCTCCCCTGAGATCCAGACTTAGATATTTAACTACCTAACTTCTCCACTTGGATGCATTTCATAGTCCAAACTAGGTTCTAATTTCCCTCCACCCCACCCCAAATCCAGTCCTTCCCAAGTTGTCCCATCATAAATAGATGGTACTACCTGCCAGCCTGCTGTTCAGGCCCAAGAACTGAATTATTCTAATTTCCCTCCTTCCCTCACCCCCTCATCCTGCCTCCAGAATAGATCCATGTCCCCTTCTCACTATTTCACCACTACAGCCCTAGACAAAGTCACTGTCAAGACTAGCCTAGGCGGTCCTACTGATGTCCTAACTGGCCTCCATCTCACCCCCCAGCAGTTCATCCTGTTCACAGCGGCCAAGATCTTTCTAAAGCATAAGTAAGCATAAATAAGTCACTCCCCCGCTTAAAGGCTTCTGACAGTTGCCCGTTGTACTTGGAATAAACTCCAGCCCCTGGCTGTGGCCTGCAGGACTTACCAGGTGTGGCCCCTTCCAGCTCCTCCCTGCTCATGGCATTCCAGCTTTGACTGTCCCAGATCAGCCTGGCTCAGGGCCTGAAGTGGCTTTCTGCTTGGAACCCCTCCCTCTGTACTTCTCTCGGGAACTTCACCAGGCTGCCAGCTTTTCATCATTCTGCTTCCAGTTCGACTGTCACCTCCTTAAAGAAGCGTCCCCTGACCACCTGCAGAAAGTAGCACCCCCACCCCCACCCCCGAGGCCCACTCTGTTACACTACCCTATTTTATTGTCTTCACAGTTTGGCCCCATACTGGAAATCACCTTATTTATGTGCTTCTGTGTATATAGTCCCTTTCACCTCTCTGGGCCAACGCCCCTCAGAGCTGGGATCTGCCATGTTCATGCTCCCGTCCAGAGTGTAGAACAATGCTGGGCAAGGGGGCAGCCTCACTGTGGACTCAATACCAGCAGCCAGCAGCTGCCTCAAAAGCAACACCCAAAAGGTCCTGCAAGAGAAACATCCAAGAGAGGAGCTGCCGGGCCTTGCACCTGCCCCCGCCCAGTGCTGTCTGTGTGATGCCAGGCCCTTGATCCACAAGGAGTTGCTGTGTTCTTTCTCTCTCTCCCTTCCTCCCTTTCTTTCTTTTTTTCACTGAATACTCAGTGAACACCTCTCACGTGTCAGGCACGATCCCAGAGCCTGGGTAAATGAGGCCCACAAACTAGACACTGTTCCTGCCCTCATGGAGAACAGACGCTAGTCAAACAACCCAACAAATGAAACTGTGGTTACCCAGTGGGCTAACTGCTGGGAAGAAAAGGTACACATGTAGTGTTAGAGAAGATGGGGTGGGCTGCTTTAGACGGGGAGGTTGGGCATGATCCCTCTAAGGAGACGACATTGAACTAATGCCAGAAGAAAGAGAGGTAGACTGACATGAGAGAGCATGCAGAAGCGTGCTCATGGCAGAGAGGCCAGCATGTGCAAAGACCCTAAGTAGGGAAGGAGCTTGGTGGCTCAAGACACTTAAAGGAGACCCCTCTTGGCTTCAAAATCCCCAGGATTCTTAACAATGGGTATATGCATTTCTTAGGGCTGTCAGAACAAATAACCACAATCTGGAGGGCTTAAAACAACAAAAATTAATTCTCTCACAGTTCTGGAGGCCAAAAGTCTGAAATCAAAGTTTGGGCAGGGTTGGTTCCTTCTGGAGGCTCTGAGGAAGAATCCATTCCATGCCCTCTTGTGGCTTCTGGGGGCTGCGGGTGATCCTTGGCAGCCCTTGGCTTCTGGCTGCCTGCGATCTCTGCCCTCGTCTTCACATGGCCTTTTCCTCTGTGTCTATGCGTGTCCTTCTTTCCTGTCTCTCATAAAGACATTTTTCATTGAATTTAGGGCTCACCCTAATCCAGGATGATCTCACTTCAAGATCCTTACCTTAATTACATCTGCAAAGACCCTTATTCCAAATAAGGTCACATTCTGGGCTTCTGAGTGGAGATGTCTTTTGAGGGCACAATTCAACCCCCTATAGAAGTCATAGAAGACATTCTCATCTGGAAGGCACCTCGGAGATCCTCTGAAACAACATATCTCAAAGTATAATCCCTAAAAAAGTAGTTCTAGAAGGTATTTTTATTTTATTTTGTTTATTTATTTATTTTTTTAAATATATGGACTCCCGTATTTTTTTTTTTTAATTTATTTTTGGCTGTGTTGGGTCTTCGTTTCTGTGTGAGGGCTTTCTCTAGTTGCAGCAAGCGGGGGCCACTCTTCATCGTGGTGAGTGGGCCTCTCACTATCACGGCCTCTCTTGTTACGGAGCACAGGCTCCAGATGCACAGGCTCAGTAGTTGTGGCTCACGGGCCCAGTTGCTCCGTGGCATGTGGGATCTTCCCAGCTCGAACCTGTGTCCCCTGCATTGGCAGGCAGATTCTCAACCACTGTGCCACCAGGGAAGCCCCTAGAAGGTATTTTTAAAAGGAGGGAGTGGCATTCTGTGTTCAAATAAATTTGGAAAAATGTTGCATACACATCTCACACCGAATGATTCACAATTCACCTTAGCATATTAAATGACTGAGAATTGACAGCAAAGAAGCCACCTTATCATTATGTAAAACAGAATGTCCCTAGTTTATTTCACCATAAAACCCTGTTTTCATTTTCATAAACCCTGTGGAATTTTGAGAGAAATGCTGATGTGATCCAACCTTGTCTTATGTGATGATCAAAGTCCAGAAAAGAGAAGTGACCTATCCAAGGTCACACAGCTGGCAGGGTCAGAAGCTGAATTTAAAACTCAGTCTCTTCAAGAGATGAAGGACAAGTTATTGAGGGCCAGGGGTCGGGGTGATGTGAGGGAGGGAGTAGGTGTGATTATAAAGGAGTAGCTGGAGGGGGTCTTTGCAGTGAAGGAATAGTTCTGTATCTTGATTGCAGTGGTGGTTACACAAATCTACACAGGTGATGAAATGACATAGAATTATACACAAACATTGTACCAATGTCAGTTTCCTGATTTTGATACCGTATGTAAGATGTAACCACTGGGCATTACATAAGTTGCAACCATTGGGGGAAACTGGGCAAAAGGAACTTGGGACCTCTTTGTACTGTCTTTGCAACTTCCTATGAATCTATAATGATTTCAAAAACAAAAAGATTTTACAAAATCAGTTTCCCACCTCCAGGTTCAAGAGCTTTTTACATTATTAAAGTTTATTAGATCAAATTTAGTTTCAGTTTATGCACCCAGGGCCCAACACAAAGCACATTTTATTGCTTTTTTAAAAAATAATTAATTTATTTATTTATTTATTTATTGGCTGCGTTGGGTCTTCGTTGCTGCACACAGGCTTTCAGGGGCCGCTCTTCCTTGTGGTGTGCGGGCTTCTCATTGCGGCGGCTTCTCTTATTGCGGAGCACGGGCTCTAGGCATGCGGGCTTCAGTAGTTGTAGCACACAGGCTCAATAGTTGTGGCTCGTGGGCTCTAGAGCACAGGCTCAGTAGTTGTGGCGCACGGGCTTAGCTGCTCCTCAGCATGTGAGATCTTCCTGGACCAGGGCTCGAACCCGAGTCCCCTGCATTGGCAGGCAGATTCTTAACCACTGCACCACCAGGAAAGTCCCTTTACTACTTTTTATAGTTTGCAGTTTATGTAAACTGCAGTAATTTGGGTGTAGAGGGGGGTAATTTGTAGATGCTCCACTGCCGTGATGAATGCAAAGTTGTATAGATCTTCTCCCTCCTTCACACCTGACCATGACTTTCTTGCAGCCAAGTGTGCGGCTCTTGCTCACATAGAGACACAGAGGCAAGAGGAAGAAGACGTCAGCTGGATTTCTTAGTCATCTAGATATACCTCCTTGGGGCAAAAATATATATTATATACACACATATATATAATATACATATTGACATATTTTATATGTATATTGAAAAGATGTAAACTTCATTTACAAAACAGTCAACTGGCTGGATTTGGCTCATGAGCCGTAGTTTGCTGACTTCTGAATTAAAACGTATCATATAAATAAGTCTTATTTTTCCCCTCTTATCCTCCACCCAGCTTGCTTGTGCAGTTGGCTGTTTTTGTTGTTGTCTTGGTTTGTTTTTCCAATTTCTTTTCAATTTTTTTTTATTGTGGTAAAATATACATAACATAAAATTTACCATCTTAACCATTTTTAAGTGTACAGTTCCGTGGTATCAAATACATGCATGATTTTGTGCAACCATCACCACCACCCATCTCCATAACTCCTTTCATCTTATAAAACTGTCATTAAATAACAACTCTCCATTCTCTCTCCCTTCCCCCCAGCCCCTGGCAACCACCATTTTACTTTCTGTCACTATGATTTTGATTAAGTATCTCATATAAGTGGAATCTACAATATTTGTCCTTTGGATCAGGCTTATTTTACTTAGCATAACATCCTCAAGGTTCATTCATGTTGTAGCATATACCAGATTTTCCTTCCTTTTTAAAGTGAGTAATATCCATCACATGTACATACCAAATTTTGCTTATCCATTCATCTGTTTATAGACACACGGATTGCTTCCATGTTTTAGCTATGATGAATAATGCTGCTATGAACATGGGTGTACACAAAGCTCTTCAAGACCTTGCTTTTACTTCTTTTGGGTATATACCCACAAGTGGAATTGCTGGATCATATATTGCTGGATTGCTGGATCATTCTATTTTTAGTTTTTTAAGGAACTGCTGTTCTGTTTTCCACAGCAGCTGCACCATTTAACATTTCTATCAACAGTGCACAAGAGTTTCAGTGTCTCCATATCCTCACCAACACTTATTTTCTGATTTTTTGATAGTAGCTATCCTAATGTGAATGAGTTAAAAACATTGTAGCTTTGATTTCCATTTTCCTAATGATTAGTGATGCAGAGCATCTTTTCATGAGTTTATTGGCCATTTGTATATCATCTTTGGAGAAATGTCTATTTAAGTCTTTTGCCCATTTTAAAATCAGGTTTTTGGCTTTTTTGTTGTTGAGTTTTAGGAGTTCCATAATATATAATCTGGATATTAATCCCTTATCAGATACATGATTTTAAAATATTTTCTCCCATTCAGTGGGTTGCTTTGTTACTTTATTGCTATTGTATTTTGATGCACAAAATTTTTGTTTCATGAAGTCCAATATGTCTATTTTTTTCTTTTATTTTTTGTATCTTTAGTGTTATATCCAAGAAATCATTACCAAGTACAACGTCATAAAGCTTTTGCCCTATGTTTTCTTCTAAGAGTTTTATATTTTTTAGGTCTTTGATTCATTTTGAGTTCATTTTTGTACATGACGTTAGTTGAGGGTCCAACTTCTCACCCTTTTGTATGTAAATATCCAGTTTTCTCAGCACCATTTATTAAAAGACTGTCCTTTCCTCCATTGAAGGGTCTTGGCTCCCTTGTCAAAAAACATTTGATCATATATGGGAGGGTTTATTTCTGGACTCTCTATTCTATTCCGTATATCTGTCTTTATGCCAGTATCACACTGCCTTGATTACTGTGGCTTTGTAGCAAGTTTTGAAAGCAGGAAGTGTGAGTCCTCCAGCTTTTTTTTTTTTTTTTTTTTTTTTTGGCTGCATTGGGTCTTTGTTGCTGTGCGTGGGCTTTCTCTAGTTGCAGTGAGCGGGGGCTACTCTTTGTTGTGGTGCGGAGCTTCTCATTGCGGTGGCTTCTCTTGTTGCGGAGCATGGGCTCTAGGCACGTGGGCTTCAGTAGTTGCAGCACTCGGGCTCAGTAGTTGTGGCACACGGGCTTAGTTGCTCCACGGCATGTGAGATCTTCCCAGCCCAGGGCTTGAACCTGTGTCCCCTGCGTTGGCAGGCAGATTCTTAACCACTGTGCCACCAGGGAAGCCCCAGTCCTCCAGCTTTACTTTTGTTTTTCAAGATTGTTTTGGCTATTTGGAGTCCCTTGAGATTCCAAGTGAATTTTAGGATGGGTTTTTCTATTTTTGTAAAAAAAAAAAATTCGTTGGGATTTTGACAGGGATTACATCGAATCTATAGATTGCTCTGGGCAGTACTGACATCTTAACTTTATTAAATCTTCCAATCCATGAACAGGGATGTGTTTCCATTTATTTATGTCCTCTTTAATTTCTCTCAGCAATGTTTTGCAGTTTTCATTGTACATGTCTTTCCCCTCCTTGGTTAAGTTAATTCCTAAGAATTTTAATCTTTTTGATACTATTGTAAATGGAATTGTTTTTATAATTTCCTTTTCAGATGGTTCACTGCTAATATATTGAAATGCAACTGATTTTTGTGTGTTGACTTTGTATCCTGCTACTTTGCTGAATTTGAAACCAAGCAGGACCCTATGGGGCCTCCCAGGTACAAAAGGCTTTCCGTGCCCTACCCCCCACCCAATTCTTGTTTGTAGGAAAAAGGTTTCAACCTCTGAGACCCTCCCTGAGTTCCAAAGGGCATATGCAAACAGTTACTAATTAGAGGAATGAGGGAATGCAGAAAGAATGAATAGTACAACAATGGGGCAGGGTCCCAGTTCCCCCTCAAGGAATATGCATAACAATCTGATACATATCTCTGAGTTTTTCTACCAGAACTAAGGCCCCCACCCAGGTGGGGGATGGTAAGTTTAGGCTGAACATAAGCACATGGACCCCAGACTGGATGGAAACAGAAGGAAGATTCCTGGACTACCACTTTGTTACCTCACCACCAACCAATCAGAGGAACGTCAAACACCCTGCAGACCTCCCCCCAAATTTTGCGTATAAAAACTTCCCCCAAAACCATCAGGGATTTTGGGTCTTTTGAGCATGAGCCGTCCCACTCTCCTTGCTTAGCCTTCTCAATACCTTTCTCCACTCCAAACTCCGATGTTTTGGTTTCTTCGGCTTCACTGTGCATTGGGCACATGAACTTGGGTTTGACAACAAATTCATTTATTAATTTTAACATTTTTTGGTGGAATATTTGGGGTTTTCTACATATAACATCATGTCATCTGTGGACAGAGATGATTTTAATTCTTCCTTTCCAGTTTGGGTACCTTTTATTTCTTTTTCTTGCCTAATTGCTCTGGTTAGAATTTCCAGTACTATGTTGAATAGAAAGGGCAAAAGTGGACATCCTTGCCTTGTTCCTGATCTTAGAGGAAAAGCTTTCAGTCTTTTACCATTGAATATGATGTTCCCTGTGGGTTTTTAATATATAGCTTTCATTACATTGAGGTAGTTTCCTTCTCTTGTTTGCTGAGTGTTTTTATCATGAAAGGGTGTTGAATTTTGTCAAATTCTTTTCCTGCATCAATAGAGATGTCGTGTGTTTTTTCCTTTCATTCAGTTAATGTGGTGTATTACATTGATCAATTTACATATGTTGAAGCATGCTTGCTTTCCAGGAATAAATCCCACTTGATCGAAATGTATACTTCATTTAATACACTGCTCAGTTAGGTTTGCTAGTATTTTGTTGAGAATTTTTGCATCAGTGTCCATAAAAGGATATTGGTCTGTAGTTTTATTGTAGGTTTTTTTGTCTGGCTTTGGTATCAGCATAATTCTGGCTTCATAGAACAGTCATTTAAGCATAGTAGGTTTTCCATCTTCTTCAATTCTTTGGAAAATTTTGAGAAGGATTGGTATTAGTTTTCCTTAAATATTTGGTAGAATTCACCAGTGAAGCCACCAGGTCCACAGCTTTTCTTTCTTGGAAGATTTTTGATTACTGATTCAATCTCCTTATTAGTCATAGATCTTTTCAAATGTTCTATTTCTTCATGATTTAGTCTCTGTAGGTTTTGTGTTACCAGGAGGGGAGGAAGGAGGGCAACAACAATGGCTGGCCTCCTCTTTGTACCTCTAAGATCAGAAGCAGAAATCAGCAATCAGAGCACAGATTCCTGCTATTCGGAGGACGTGGCCCTTTTTGCCCACTCTGGCTGCTGCAAGCTGTTTGCAAGCTGCTCCAGGGACATGGGCACAGCTGCCTGCAACCTGGCTGAGGGTGGGGGATGGGTACCTGCTACTGTGCTAAGAGCTGAAATTGACTGAAATTAACTGCAATTTACTGTCTGAGCCTTCCCCCTGGAAGTTGCAAGCCATTAACAGATTCCAGAGTTACAAAACATTTACATCAGACAGATTCTGCCAGTGCAACTGTTGTTCAGGTGAGGAGATACCTTCCTGTTGCTTCCTACTCCATCATTTTCCCAGAATCCTTTCAGCAGGATTGTTGGGGTTTTTTTGAATTTTATTTTATTTATTTTTTTATACAGCAGGTCCTTATTAATTATCCACTTTATACATAGTGGTGTATATATGTCAATCCCAACCTCCCAATTCATCACACTACCCCCACCACCACCGCTTTCCCCCCTTGGTGTCCATACGTTTGTTCTCTGCATCTGTGTCTCAATTTCTGCCCTGCAAACCATTTCATCTGTACCATTTTTCTTGGTTCCACATCTATGCATTAATATACGATATATTTTTTTCTCTTTCTGAATTACTTCACTCTGTATGACAGTCTCTAGATCCATCCACATCTCTACAAATGACCCAGTTTTGTTCCTTTTTATGGCTGAGTATTATTCCATTGTATATATGTACCACATCTTCTTTATCCATTCATCTGTGGATGGGCATTTTGGTTGCTTCCATGACCTGGCTATTGTAAATAGTGCTGCAATGAACATTGGGGTGCATGTGTCGTTTTGAATTATGGTTTTCTCTGGGTATATGCCCAGTAGTGGGATTGCTGGGTCATGTGGTAATTCTATTTTTAGTTTTTTAAGGAACCTCCATACTGTTCTCCATAGTGGCTGTATCAATTTACATTCCCACCAACAGGGCAAGAGGGTTCCCTTTTCTCCACACCCTCTCCAGCATTTGTTGTTTGTAGATCTTCTGATGATGCCCATTCTAACTGGTGTGAGGTGATACCTCACTGTAGTTTTGATTTGCATTTCTCTAATGATTAGTGATGTTGAGCAGCTTTTCATGTGCTTCTTGGCCATCTGTATGTCTTCTTTGGAGAAATGTCTATTTAGGTCTTCTGCCCATTTTTGGATTGGGTTGTTTGTTTTTTTAATATTGAGCTGCTTGAGCTGTTTATATATTTTGGAGATTAATCCTTTGTCCGTTGATTCGTTTGAAAATATTTTCTCCCATTCTGAGGGTTGTCTTTTCGTCTTGTTTGCAGTTTCCTTTGCTGTGCAAAAGCTTTTAAGTTTCATTAGGTCCCATTTGTTTATTTTTGTTTTTATTCCCATTACTCTAGGAGGTGGATCAAAAAAGATCTTGCTGTGATTTATGTCAAAGAGTGTTCTTCCTATGTTTTCCTCTAAGAGTTTTATAGTGTCCAGTCTTACATTTAGGTCTCTAATACATTTTGAGTTTGTTTTTGTGTATGGTGTTAGGGAGTGTTCTAATATCATTCTTTTCCATGTAGCTGTCCAGTTTTCCCAGCACCACTTATTGAAGAGGTTGTCTTTTCTCCATTGTATATCCTTGCCTCCTTTGTCATAGATTAGTTGACCATAGGTGTGTGGGTTTATCTCTGGGCTTTCTATCCTGTTCCATTGATCTATATTTCTGTTTTTGTGCCAGTACCATATTGTCTTGATTACTGTAGCTTTGTAGTATAGCCTGAAGTCCGGGAGGCTGATTCCGCCAGCTCCGTTTTTTTTCCTTCAAGACTGCTTTGGCAGACTTCCCTGGTGGTGCAGTGGTTAAGAATCCACCTGCTGATGCAGGGGACATGAGTTGGAGCCCTGGTCCAGGAAGATCCCACATGCCGCGGAGCAACTAAGTCTGTGCGCCACAACTACCAAGCCCACCTGCCACAACTACTGAAGCCTGCACGCCTAGTACCCGTGCTCCGCAACAAGAGAAGCCACCATAATGAGAAGCGCACGCACTGCAACAAAGAGTAGCCCCCACTCGACACAACTAGAGAAAGTCCGCATGCAGCAATAAAGACCCAGTGCAACAATAAATAAATAAATAAAAATTAAATTAAAAAAAAAGACTGCTTTGGCTATTTGGGGTCTTTTGTGTCTCCATACAAATTTTAAGATTTTTTTGTTCTAGTTCTGTAAAAAATGCCATTGGTAATTTGATAGGGATTGCATCGAATCTGTAGATTACTTTGGGTAGTATAGTCATTTTCACAATATTGATTCTTCCAATCCAAGAACAATCTCTCCATCTGTTTGTATCATCTTTAATTTCTTTCATCAGTGTCTTATAGTTTTCTGCATACAGGTCTTTTGTCTCCCTGGGTAGGTTTATTCCTAGGTATTTTGTTCTTTTTGTTGCAATGGTAAATGGGAGTATTTCCTTAATTTCTCTTTCAGATTTTTCATCATTAGTGTATAGGAATGCAAGAGATTTCTGTGCTTTAATTTTGTATCCTGCAACTTTACCAAATTCATTGATTAGCTCTAGTAGTTTTCTGGTGGCGTCTTTAGGATTCTCTATGTATAGTATCATGTCATCTGCAAACAGTGACAGTTTTACTTCTTCTTTTCCAATTTGTATTCCTTTTATTTCTTTTTCTTCTCTGATTGCCGTGGCTAGGACTTCCAAAACTATGTTGAATGATAGTGGTGAGAGTGGACATCCTTGTTTTGTTCCTGATCTTAGAGGAAATGCTTTCAGTTTTTCACCATTGAGAATGATTTTTGCTGTGGGTTTGTCGTATATGGCTTTTATTATGTTGAGGTAGGTTCCCTCTATGCCCACTTTCTGGAGAGTTTTTATCATAAATGGGTGTTGAATTTTGTCAAAAGCTTTTTCTGCATCTATTGAGATGATCATATGGTTTTTATTCTTCAATTTGTTAATATGGTGTATCACATTGATTGATTTGCGTATATTGAAGAATCCTTGCATCCCTGGGATAAGTCCCACTTGATCGTGGTGTATGATCCTATTAATATGTTGTTGGATTCTGTTTGCTAGTATTTTGTTGAGGATTTTTACATCTATATTCGTCAGTGATATTGGTCTGTAATTTTCTTTTTTTGTAGTATCTTTGTCTGGTTTTGGTATCAGGGTGATAGTGGCCTCATAGAATGAATTTGGGAGTGTTCCTCCCTGTGCAATTTTTTGGAAGAGTTTGAGAAGGATGGGTGTTAGCTCTTCTCTACATGTTTGATAGAATTCACCTGTGAAGCCATCTGGTCCTGGACTTTTGTTTGTTGGAAGATTTTTAATCACAATTTCAATTTCATTACTTGTGATTGGTCTTTTCATATTTTCTATTTCTTCCTGGTTCAGTCTTGGAAGTTTATACCTTTCTAAGAATTTGTCCATTTCTTCCAGGTTGTCCATTTTATTGGCACAGAGTTGCTTGTAGTAGTCTCTTAGGGTGCTTTGTATTTCTGTGGTGTCTGTTGTAACTTCTCCTTCTTCATTTGTAATTTTAATGATTTGAGTCCTCTCCCTGTTTTTCTTGATGAGTCTGGCTAATGGTTTATCAATTTTGTTTATCTTCTCAAAGAACCAGCTTTTAGTTTTATTGATCTTTGATATTGTTTTCTTTGTTTCTATTTCATTTATTTCTGCTCTGATCTTTATGATTTCTTTCCTTCTGCTAACTTTGGGTTTTGTTTGTTCCTCTTTCTCTAGTTCCTTTAGGTGTAAGGTTAGATTGTTTATTTGAGATTTTCCTTGTTTCTTGAGGTAGGCTTGTATTGCTATAAACTTCCCTCTTATAACTGCTTTTGCTGCATCCAATAAGTTTTGGATCATTGTGTTTACATTGTAATTTGTCTCTAGGTATTTTTGGATTTCCTCTTTGATTTCTTCAGTGATCACTTGGTTATTTAGTAACATATTGTTTAGCCTCCATGTGTTTGTGTTTTTTACGTTTTTTTCCCTGTAATTCATTGCTAATTTCATAGCGTTGTGGTCAGAAAAGATGCTTGATATGATTTCAATTTTTTAAAATTTACTGAGGCTTGATTTGTGACCCAAGATGTGATCAATCCTGGAGAATGTTCTGTGCGCACTTGAGAAAAAAGTGTAATCTGCTGTTTGTGGATGGAATGTCCTATAAATATCAATTAAATCTATCTGGTCTATTGTGTCATTTAAAGCTTGTGCTTCCTTATTAATTTTCTGTTTGGATGATCTGTCCATTGGTGTAAGTGAGGTGTTAAAGTCCCCCGCTATTATTGTGTTACTGTCGATTTCCTCTTCTATAGCTGTTAGCAGTTGCCTTATGTATTGAGGTGCTCCTATGTTGGGTGCATATATATTTATAATTGTTATATCTTCTTCTTGGGTTGATCCCTTGATCATTATGTAGTGTCCTTCCTTGTCTCTTGTAGCATTCTTTATTTTAAGGTCTATTTTATCTGATATGAGTATTGCTACTCCAGCTTTCTTTTGATTTCCATTTACATGGAATATCTCTTTCCATCCCCTTACTTTCAGTCTGTAAGTGTCCTTAGGTCTGAAGTGAGTCTCTTGTAAACAGCATATATATGGGTATTGTTTTTGTATCCATTCAGCAAGCCTGTGTCTTTTGGTTGGAGCATTATTGCGTTCACGTTTAAGGTAATTATCAATATGTATGTTCCTATTACCATTTTCTTAACTGTTTTTGGTATGTTTTTGTGGGTCCTTTTCTTCTCTTGTGTCTCCCACTTAGAGAAGTTCCTTACCATTTGTTGTAGAGCTGGTTTGGTAGTGCTGAATTCTCTTAGTTTTTGCTTGTCTGTAAAGCTTTTGATTTCTCCATCAAATCTGAATGAGATCCTTGCCGGGTAGAGTAATCTTGGTTGTAGGTTCTTCCCTTTCATCACTTTAAATATGTCATGCTACTCCCTTCTGGCTTGTAGACTTTCTGCTGAGAAATCAGCTGTTAACGTTATGGGAGTTCCCTTGTATATTAGTTGTCATTTTCCCCCTGCTGCTTTCAGTAATTTTTCTTTGTCTTTAATTTTTGTCAATTTGATTACTATGTGTCTTGGCATGTTTCTCCTTGGGTTTATCCTGTATGGGACTCTCTGCGCTTCCTGGACTTGGGTGGCTATTTCCTTTTCCATGTTAGGGAAGTTTTCGACTATAATCTCTTCAAATATTTTCTCAGGTCCTTTCTCTCTCTCTTCTCCTTCTGGGACCCCTATAATGTGAATGTTGTTGCATTTAATGTTGTCCCAGAGGTCTCTTAGGCTGTCTTCATTTCTTTTCATTCTTTTTTCTTTATTCTATTCTGCAGCAGTGAGTTCCACCATTCTGTCTTCCAGGTCACTTATCCGTTCTTCTGCCTCAGTTATTCTGCTATTGATTCCTTCTAGTGTATTTTTCATTTCAGTTATTGTATTATTCATCTCTGTTTGTTTGTTCTTTAATTCTTCTAGGTCTTTGTTAAACATTTCTTGCATCTTCTTGATCTTTGCCTCCATTCTTTTTCCAAGTTCCTGGATCATCTCCACTATCATTATTCTCAATTCTTTTTCTGGAAGGTTACCTATCTCCACTTCATTTAGTTGTTTTTCTGGGGTTTTGTCTTGTTCCTTCATCTGGTACATGGCCCTCTGCCTTTTCATCTTGTCTAAATTTCTTTGAATGTGGTTTTTGTTCCACAGGCTGCCGGACTGCAGTTCTTCTTGCTTCTCCTGCCTGCCCTCTAGTAGATTATGCTATCTAAGAGGATTGTCCTCCCTTTTGTTGTTAACAAAAGAAAAAGCTGTATGTAAATGTTCCGGTCTCCCCTGTCCTGCGGTGTGGGGCGTGGGGCAGCAGTGGGGCTGAGAGGCACCCACTGAGGAGACAAGTGCCTGGGACTCTCCGGCTCTGATCCGGGCTTCCACCTCGCACCAGGATTGTATTTTAATAACATTCCCTTGAGAATATTCAATTATGTTAGCTGAGATTTGACCAATAATTTATTCGAGTTTCCTGCCAACATTTTTTCAGAACAAGAGATGTTAAGAACTTTGATCAGAGGCTCAAGCAGACCATTTTGTGTTTTGACATGGCAATAGCAGAACTTTCATCAACAATTAAACTCCAAACTTGTTATACTGCACATTTTCCCCATATACTGAGTCCCCTAGATTTTCTTGGGACTGTCTCCTCCTGCTCCTCCCATAATAACTGTGGGACTGGGGAGCCATTTTTCACAAAGTGGTTCTGCCTGTCTGGCCACAGCTGACTCTTTCAGGGGTGGGTATTGATTCAATCTGGGCCCATAAGAGCCCTTCCATGAGAATTTTGCATTTGGAACTCAGGAAATCTGTCTATAATCTCTAGATTGCTCAGTTAAGAAAGCTGTTAGATGGAGAACCTAGAGCCACTGGGGTCCATATTAGCCACTATATGAAGCAACTCTTACCAAGTCCAAGCTCATACTGGTTGCCACAGGACAGGCCAATAAACTGAGAGACAAGTTGTTGGAGCAAGGAATAATGACTTTACTAGGAAAGCCAGCTGACCGAGAAGATGATGGACTAGTGTCCCAAAGAAACTTCTTACCTGAGTTAGAATTCAGGCTTCTTTTATACTAAAAGGGGAGCAGGTGTGGCTGGTTGTTGCAAACTTCCTGGTGCCTGAATCCTTTGTTCTTGCAGCTGTCCACATAAGTCTGGTCACAATGTTCTTATAAACCACCAACAGGACATTGTTATTTTCTGTCTGCAACTTTTTTTTTTTTGGCTGCATTGGATCTTCATTGCTGCACTTGGGCTTTCTCTAGTTGCGGCATGAGGGGGCTACTTCACTGTGGTGTGCAGGATTCTCATTGAGGTGACTTCTCTTTTGCAGAGCACAGGCTCTAGGCACGCAGGCTTCAGTAGTTGTGGTGCACAGGCTCAGTAGTTGTGGCTCGTGGGCTCTAGAACACAGGCTCAGTAGTTGTGGCACATGGGCTTAGTTGCTCCACAGCATGTGGAATCTTCCTGGACCAGGGCCCCAACCCAAGTCTCCTGCATTGGCTGGCAGATTCTTAACCACTGCACCACCAGGGAAGTCCTGTCAGGTTTGTTCTTCACTGTTACAGAACCTGGTTCAATGAGAAAGAAAGAGGCCAATATTCAGAGGAAAATGGAGACAGGAGACAAAGTCCTGATGGCCATCAGATGCCTGGCTCCATTTGTTCCTGAGGTCCAGCTGTCTTCCCATAGCCTATCTACTCCACCCTTCTTTGGCAACAAATAGCTATACATCTCACACTTTGCTCAAGCTAGTGTGAGTTGGTTTATTGTCACTTGTAACCCAAAGAGCCCAGAGTAGCCTGCTAGACCAACCCCCTCACTTCGCAGATGAAGAAACAGATTCTGAGAAGAACTATGACTTCCCTACGTCTATGAAGTTAGTGAGTGGCTAGACTGGAATTAAACCTCAAGTCTCCCGATTGTAGCTCCCATATGTGTCTGCACAGCTGCTGCGATTGTGGTGCCATGTGGCATTTCCAACAACTGGGGGAGATTTCCAATGTCCTCACCTGGAGGGAAATGCATCCAGACCCCCTCCTATCCACAAAACGAAGAGGAAAAGATAAAAATAGACCATCAGAACATAACTGGAGACCCAGGATCTTGGAAGTTGGCACAGGAAACTGAGAATGAGAAGAACAAAGTCAGACTTATTAGAGGTGAAAGCTAAAGGGACACCACACTATTTGTGGCTGAACTCTCACACAAGGAAGACAAGATCAAAGGAAATCTTCACCTCTTTGCAAACTGCTCATGCAGGATTCAGATTAACCTGAGCTAATAGATGTCCTCCTAGCCAAGGCTAAAGGGAGATCAGATACCCATCCAAGTGTTGGCTGCTCATGGGTTCCCCAAGGCTTCCAGCCTTCTGAGGTCACCCTTACCTTTAACATAAAATAGGATGGTTTGAGGAGGGAGGCCCAGATGCCCTTTCTGCTGAGTCACACGATTCCTTGCCAGCCCCCTTAGGTCCTGCAGCTGACAATTTCTTCTTGTTCCCTCACCCCACCCTAGACACAGCCCTCCTTCCTGCTTCCCACGTCCCAAGCACCTCTGACAACGTTGTGTGTCTGTGGCTTTCCCTGAAGGTCTGGGGTAACAGAGAAGGGTGATGGGCCCTGGCGGGTCTGTGGGAGTTTTGGTTCCAGAAGGGCCATGCGATATATGAGGGTAACAGAGTGGTCACTGCTAAATAGATGACTCAATAGCCTGGTTGGAAGTGTGTAGCAAGATGGTGTCTGTAGCCAACCGAGAACTTGCCTCCAGAACCACAGCGTTAGTCAGAGCCCAGTGACCTGCCATGCTGAAATCAGGTTTTACAACCCCATAAGACAGTCATGCGAGGACGAAGTGGCAATTATTGAGGAAGAAGTGTCTGGGGGGGACAAGTTGTTTAGTGAGACCCCCTTAGAGATACTTAGGACGAGGCAGATCTGTGCCCAGGACAGGCAGAATCCCTTGGCCACAACTTCAGGAACCCAGGGGGACCCAAGAAGCCACAATGGCTGACACCTCCTTGCTCATTGTCCTCTGGTACCCTCTGGGCCTCCCATGGTCAAATGGTACTTCAGTGGCTTCCCAGAGCAAAAGGCAACTTCTAGGCAGCTCCCAACCCCACCCTGTGCAGAACCTGTCCAGAGGGTCACATCTCACACACATACGTGATGTGGGTCAATCATCCCGACCTCAATTCTGTAGCCCTCCCACCTCAGGAACACCTCACCTGGTCTTTCCCTGGGCCCTGCCTGAGGCTTCTCTTCTTCTCCTTGTGTTCCCAACAGAGCCCCCAAACTCCAACCTGCAGTCCCTCTGAAGATCATTTTAATTCCTTTTATCTAAGACATTCCATTCCTTGGAGGTCTTGCCTTCCATGAACAAACATGTTCATCAAGGTGCTTTTCTAATCCAAAGAGTAATAATCAACTCTCTAAAGGCAACTCTGCCTGATTCTGGACCACCAGATGCAATTCAGAGACCCTAGCAAAAGTTTCTAAATAGCAAAAAATGCCCCTGGCCACCATCTCCAAAATGTCAACTTGATCCATGTGTATGGTGTATACTGTACTTCCCATACCCAAATTGGGACATATATTCTGATAATGGAACAGAATCTTCAAGATCAGAACTACCCTAGAAAATCCAGGATGTACTGCCATCAAATCTATTTTCCGTATAACTACCACTCACATCTAAAATGGAAGTGGATCCGTTCCTTAACTCTCGTTTGCCTGGGAAGCCTCAGGACTTCCAGAGTACTGAGTCTTAGTCACAGAATAATGCCTTGGGGAGCCTTTAGAATTCCAGGAATAAGCTGTGAGAATCAGATGGGTTTAATTTCAAAAGTTCCTAGCAGTCCCTCAGAACTCCTCAGTGACAATTAGCTATTTCCACCAGGGTCCTCAGGGGCCCTGGACACACCTGCATGCTGACCACCAACCACATTCCTCTTTTCAGCCAAAAAGGAGGGCTTCTCCTCCTTTTTAGCTCCTCTTTGGTGCCAGGTCCACCAGGCCCCCTGGGATAGACCCACAAGTCTTGTGGAGGAACTCCAGCTCAGTCTCCGTTTAGGGGCCCCTTCCAATCCCAGCCACGAAGGGTAGGGCACCCCACCTGGCTCTGGCCTCCTGCAGTGAGCAGTGTCCAGACAGCCTGTGAGCAGGTGGCAAAACCCCTGGCTGGTGAAGGAGACCTTCTGTTTCTTACTCCTTCCAGATCAACCAAAATCAAGCTTTGCTGGTCTGCTGTTCTTCTTCACTATAATTTAAACATTTTACCTCCTTGATGGAAAACAGTCTGAAAACTGAATTTCTTAGCCGGGATAGACTGTTTTCATCAGCTGTCTGCAGTTCTATAGTGTGGCTGGAAAGCAGGTTTGAAACTTGAGGTCTGTGGACACCCAGTAGTTTCCTGGATAGAATTCAAGGAGTCTATGAGCTGAAATGGGAAAAGGATTATAAGTTGATTTTCACAAATATCTAACTGAAATCTGGCATTTCCTTTATTATGAAGGTAGGCAACAAGCCATGGCAATATTCACGGTACCTGTGGATTTGTCACACAGAAACCACAGAACTTGTATATCACCTTACAGTCATTGGAACATGACTGTACTGTTCCAAGAATCTTGGAACATCATTTACACTCAGAAGTACTTTAAAATTAGGTTTGTTGGGGCTTCCCTGGTGGTGCAGTGGTTGAGAATCTGCCTGCCAATGCAGGGCACACGGGTTCGAGCCCTGGTCTGGGAAGATCCCACATGCCGCGGAGCAACTAGGCCCGTGAGCTACAACTACTGAGCCTGCGCGTCTGGAGCCTGTGCTCCACAACAAAAGAGGCCGCGATAGTGAGAGGCCCGCGCACCGCGATGAAGAGTGGCCCCCGCTCTCTGCAACTGGAGAAAGCCCTCGCACAGAAACGAAGACCCAACACAGCCATAAGTAAATAAATAAATAAATAAATAAAAATTTAAAAAATTTAAAAAATAAAAAAAAATAAAGTTTAAAAATAAATAAATAAATAAATAAAATTAGGTTTGTTGTTAGACTCACTATCTCATTATTTAGTATTTTGATTAAAAAGTACATGTATGATTTTATCACAATTTTTTGAAATATTTTGGTTATTGCATTTTAATACAATTTGTTTCCTTTGTTCCAGTGTCTTTTATTTTATACATTTAAAGTGCATTTATGCATTATTCTGAGAAGGGGTCCATAGACTTCACCGGTTTGCCAAAGGTGCCCAGGGCAAAAAATAAAAAATAAAAATTAAGAATCTCTGAACTCTGGGGATAGAGTCCAGGCACAAGGATATTTCTGGGAGAAATTCTGCTTTTTGTAGGGAAAGCAAAATTTGTTTGTTTGGGAGGAGCATCTGTTTATGCAAAGAGACCTCTGCATTGTAATGAGGAAGGCCCAAGAGTTCCAGGCCCTGGCATTTCTACGGGGTTGTGACAAGCCTCTCCTTCCACGTGGTTGCCACCTGTACCGCCCACTCTGTCACCTGTCCTTCAGTTCACTTAGCCTGGTCCATCACATTCCCATCACGTGTCTTTTACATCTTCTCACTTGGTTTACATGTGTGTATATGTACACTGCACGTTCCTTTCAAGGCTCTGTCACATTTTGGTCCAGTGCCTCCCATGGTGGGTCACATGTCCCCCATATGTCAGCTGCACATCCACGTTAGTCACCTGTCCATTGGGTGACAGTTCCTTCATAGGTCAGCATGTGTTTGACATGTAGCTATCAGGGTAATTCCTTCAACATTCAATGGAAAATTATTATTCAACATATAACAACAACAGCATAGTTGTAGGCATATAAATAAATAAATAGCATAATGCATAATCAATTATATAGTGTGCTAGAGGGTGATGAGTGCCATGGAAAAAATAGGGCAAGGTAAGGGGGATGGGCTGTGGGGCAGAGTGGCTACAGCTGCAAGTAGGGAGGCCAGGGTGGCCGCTTGAAGAGTCATTTGAGCAAAGACTTGAAGGAGGCAATTAAGTGAGCTTAGCTGATATCACAGAAACACATTGTAGGCAGAGGGAACAGCAGGTGCCAAAGCCCTGTGGTAGGAGCATGTCTGGAGTGTTGGAGGAACGTTGAGGTGGCCAGTGTGGCCGCTGTGGAGGAACTTGTCAGAAAACAACAGGATTGAACAAGTGTCTCAGACTCAGTGAATTCAAAGTTTTCCTGCTACCTTCACCTTTGATGTGGTTTTGCACACCCCCATCTGTGACATAGAGTCTGGACCTGAACAACTGTCCTGGACAACATGGCCCATTGTGATCCCGGCTCACTTTACTACATTCTGATGGGTTTAATCTCAAGGAAGCAAACAAACAAACAAACTCTTCTCTCTGCAGAAGGGGAAAGAAAATGAAAATGGACCAGAAAATGAAAATTGTGTCACCCAAGGGACACATAGGGTTGTATGGGAAGGGTCCCAGCTCTGCCACTCAAGCTGAGAGACAGTAGTCACTGTGCTGGTCTCACTGAACCTGCTTCCACATATGTAAAATGGGGTGATTAACCCCCACAATGATGAGACCAGAATGCAAAAATAACCCCTCAGCCCCCAGCCGGAGCCTGGAGCTCAGGCTGGCTCAGCATGTGGCCACACCCTCCTCCCCAGGCCCTCAATGCCCACCTGTAGCTCAGGTGCCAGGTAAGATCTCTGCATGGCTTCTATTTTTTTTTTGGCTGCGTTGGGTCTTCGTTGCTGTGCGCAGGCTTTCTCTATTTGCGGCGAGCAGGGGCTACTCTTCCTTGCGGTGAGGGGGCTTCTCATTGCAGTGGCTTCTCTTGTTGCAGAGCACGGGCTGTAGGCGCACGGGCTTCAGTAGTTGTGGCACACGGGCTTAGTTGCTCCGTGGCATGTGGGATCTTCCCGGACCAGGGCTTGAACCCGTGTCCCCTGCATTGGCAGGCGGATTCTTAACCACTGCACCACCAGGGAAGCCCCATGGCTTCTATTTTTAATCCTGAATTCTTCCACTTAGAATAATGCTTCAAATCTTCCTGGAAAAAAAAAATCTGGAGTCTAAACCCTAAACAAATAAAACGTGAATTAGAACTGGCACAGTTCACCTTGTAACCGTTTGAAAGGATATGGACAGATGCCCACCTGACTCCTCAGTTGCCGGCCACTGCCCTCTGGGACTCCTTGTCCTCTGCTGCCATCGCCTGGAAGGAAGAGGGACTGCAGGGACATAGAGGGACAGACACACATGGAGAGGGCCCTAACAGGGACCCTTCCTGCTGGGAAGGAGACTCTGGGCATACCCCACAGAGGCCAGCAGTGCATCTCGCATGAAGAGGCGGGTGGTATGGCTTGAAAAGCTGGTTCCTAGACCAATTTCAGCACCCAGAGAGGGCTCAGTGTCAAGGAATGGAGTCCTAACAATGACAGATCTAGTCCAACCTGCTTCCTCAAAAGAGGAAACAAAGACCAGGTCAATTGTGTGTTTTTCCCAAGGCTGAACTGCACCTTAGTGCAGAGCCAGGATTCGAACCCAGAATGCTGAGCTCTAAATCGAGGGTTGTTTAGATCCTGGCTCCTCAGAGTAAAGTCCTTGGACCAGCTGCCTCTATCACCTGGAGCTTGTTACAAAAATGCAGCATCTCAGGCACCACCAGAAACCTACTGAACCAGGCTCAGCATTTTAACAGATCCCGCAGGCAATTGGTATGTGTGTCAGAGCATGTGAAACACTAACTTTGAACACACTGCCTTCCTACTCTCCCAGGATGGTACATTAAGATGCTTTTATTTTCCCAAATGGAAATCACATTATTTTTCCCTGCTTATAAAGGTTTTGCGTGCTCCTGTAATGAAATTCAGACAATATAGGAAAATTTATTTAAAGTGGAAAGGAATAAACATTGTGGTGTATAAATATCCTTCTAAACATCTACCACTTGCACATACACACACACTTATACAAAAATCAGATCGTATTCTAAATACTATCTTGTAGCCTTTGCTTTTTACTTGAGATTCTTAAGTATGATTTCTCTTTTGAAAGAGTGCTTGCTCAATGAATATTTGCTAAATGAAAAAATTGAGTAAAACAATAGTCGTGGGTGTATTAGTTATCTATTGCTGCATTAAAAATTACCCCCAAGCTTAGCAGTTGAAAACAACAAATATCGATTATGTCAGGGTGTTTCTGAGGGCCAGGATCTGGGAGTGGCTTGGAGGCGTGATGCTGGCTCTTGGACTCACGCCATCACGTCCAGCTGTAGATGGGCACGGTCACCTGAAGGCTGTGTCACCTCCCATTCTAAGCCCTCACTGTCTCTCACCTGACCTCATATAATAGCCACATGTCTTGTCAGTTCTCCCCACATCTATCCTTACCCCCCTCTCAACCTTTCTTTCATTTACCAGCCAGAGTGAACTTGGAAAAGGCAAATTCAACATTGTGGCTCCTACTTAAAATCCATCCGTGGTTTCCCGTGGCTCTTAGAAAAAAGTATTAAAAATTAAACAAGGGAAGATCTATAAGGCCCAAGTGGTCTGGCCCTGCCGACATCCCCACCCTTGCCTCCTGGCCTTGTGCCCTTGCTGTCTGTGGTCCGGCCACACCATCCCTCTCGCAGCCCCTCCTGGGTGCCAAGCTCTGTCCCACCTGGCGTTCTCCCCGGATGTGGTTCCCTCTGACCCGCCCTCCATCCAGACCCAGTCACCACCACACTCACAGGAGTGCGGTGCACACACAGGCCACTTATTAAGGTGCTACTCCAGTCTTCATTTCCACTCCTCAGTGCCCAGCAAATGGTCTGCCCTCAATAAATATTGGTTGAACATTTGTATCTCTGTTATCTTTTATGCCTGATACTAGTGGCAAATATTTTCCCCAGATTGTGATTGCCTTTAACTTCGCTTATTGTTTCTTTAACCTTCAGAAGTTTTACATTTTGATGTAGTCAAATTAGTCAGTCTTTCTTTGGGGATTTCTCTATTGTTTAATGCACAAAAGTTCCAGAGTTTTATAAGAAGAGCAGGTGCCTGAGCAAGGGCCCAAGTCTGAGGAATTCAGATTAGAAGTAGCAGGAACTGATGACCTTGTTGGAAACTGACTGAGGGAGCTAAGCAGGTGGGCAGGGCCGGGTACAAGATGGCTGGGATGGGGGTGGTCAGGCGTGTCCTGGGTGTGGCATTTGTGCCCTACCATTTTCCTCCGTGCTCACAGCCCCCCTAACAGGTCGGGACAGTATTAACACCCAGCCCAGGTCAAGGGAAAGCATGTCCGGGCCTGCAGTTAGCCAGGTGCTGTGCTAAGCCCTGGGAAACTGACTTTTTAGGTAAGACTTGAGGGAGGGAGTAGTAGTTTACTAGGTACAGGCTCTGTGTGTATGTGTGTGTGTGTGTGTACATGTGTGTGCACATGCATAAATGTGCCTGGAAGAGGGTTCAGATGGAGGGAACAGTATCTGTGAAGAGCCCAAGGTGGGATATGTTGAGGTGGCCTTCATTATATCCCCAAAGAGGCTGCAATCACTGCCCCCTCATCCACAACCCACCGATGGAGCAGGGAGAGGGTGTTACTGCCCAGATGTGTGGCCATGTCCTTGAGGTCTCAGCCCAACTTCAGCTTCCACAGAAGACAAGACCAGGCAACTCTAGTCCTGCCGTGCTTCTCCACATCTGCCGCGAGAATGAAGGGCAAAACCGTGCTCACGACACAGCAGTCATCCCAGGGGAAGCCCTTGTCCTCTGGTGTCCTTGGCTCCCCAGCTGGCTGTCCCATCCTTGGCTGTGAGAAGGGGCAGCCTTTAGAAAAACACCTGTAAACTACAGTGGTTCGGGGGCAGGTACAGCTAAGCCTTGCCCAGCCCTGAGCCCAGCAAGGTGACATTGGGAGGGGAGTCTCTCACTGTCTTCAGGGGACCAGTCAGAATATAACAATGATACTCTGACTCCCAGTTGTTGGCAGGAGCCAGGCCTTGTGCTTGTGCTTTCCTAAGTACAATCTTAGGTGGTAGGTGTGACTCATCCTCACCTTACAGATAAGAAGAACTGGAGGCTCAGAGAGGTTCTGTGATTTGTCCAAGGTCATTCAGCTACACCTGAGGAGATCCAGGATCAGGAGCCCATGAGGGGAACTGGGATGCCCTGTGGTCTCCCAGACCATCGTGGTGGAAAAGTGTCCGTGGGCCAGGGGTGGGCACGCATGAGGCAGCCCTGGGACCTCAGTGTCTGCTACCTGGGGGAGGAGCCTGATGTCAGGGACTTTGATTCCAAAAAGGAAGAGCTTCGTGGGGATGCAGGGATGCAGCTGCACAGACCTTTCTCATAAAAGTACCTCCTCTTCCCTGCTGCAGTGCTGGAAGAGGGCTATTTTAGTAACAGCAGAACTGTGCGGTCCCAAATGGCTTGCAGGGAGCTGGCAAGCCATGGATGGACAAGGCTGGAGAAACACTGAAACGGGGCTGTTAGAACAAAATGTTACACACGAGGAAGGTTGATGGGGTTTGGGCTGTGTGACAGCTGGCAGGAGACCATCTCCTAGGAGGACACAGGACAAGGTGCCAATGCAGGCTGTGAGGGGCACAGGCATGCTGACAAAGACGGGAGGGAGGCTGCTTCCCCCTGCAGCAGGAGCCCTGCCGCCTGCCTGGAGGAGGGGGCCCTGGAATGAGGACTGGAGACAAACGGGGAAAAGAGGGAGGTGAAGCAACTTTGGTAGAGACCTGGGAACTGCGACAAGCATCCCGGATTCATGAGTTGGTGAACTGAACGATTCCCGGAAGCGTTCGTGTGTGTTTACAAACGTCCCCCCTTCCAAGTTGGAATCAAGACTTATTTGGCAAAGAATGTTGTCTCTGGGAAGGAGACTGCCCAGAGACGGGAACATGTAGGTGAATTCGTTTCCCATAGCTCTAGATACAGCTTATTTGTCCACGGCTCTGGTATTTTTCTAAGATAAGTAATTGAATTGTTGAAACTGTGAAAATGAGCACTTGTGTAAACTTTGGAAGAATCCTAGTGTGTAAGTCTGGGGGCTTATGTCAGTTAAAGCTTGTGTATATATAACTAATTTTAAACTTGATAAAATTGGGGCTTACATCATTTTTTCCTGTGTGTTGAATGGTTTTCTTTGCTGAAAACACAGATGTAGTCATGCAGTATAATTTTTAATTGGAAGAGAATAGAAATATGAACTCATATTAATAGATTTGTTTTATTTTAATTAATTAATAGACTATTTTTTAGAGCAGTTTTAGATTTACAGTAACGTTCAAGGAAAAGTACCAGAAGTTCTCACATGCTCTGGTTCACCCCCTGCACCCACAGTTTCCCTGTTGTTAGTATCTTGCATTGTCGTGGTGTACTTGTTACAATTGATCCAACTTTGATGCATTATTATTCACTGAAGGGTTCACATTATTTACATTAGGGTTCACTCTTCTTGTCGTACATTCTATGGATTTTGACAAATGGATCCATCATTATAGTATTACACAGAATAATTTCACTGCCCTAAAAATCCCCTGTGTTCCACCTATTGTACATAGATTTTTTAAAGGAAGATTTTAGATTTAAGTGATTTTCTCCTCCACGTTCTTCTAGAAAGTAGAAGTTATATTGTGTCCCTTCCCACGCCATGTCCATCCCCTCCCCATTCTAAGAAGCAGGTCAAATTGGTTCCTCACTGACAGCCTCAGAAGAGGTGGCCAGGATATGCTCAGCCCCTCAAGTCCGTATGGCCACAGGGTGGCCCCTGAGGAACTGAGAGGATATTCACATGATCGCCCTCTGATGTTGTAATGGGAGATAGTCACCCACAGTCCCAGCTCAGGGGCTCCTGGTCGGACTCCACTCAGCTCATCTACATGCTGGTGTCGCTTTTGGTTGAAAGCAACAGAAACCCAACCCAAACCAACTTAAGCAGCAGAAGAAATTTAAGTACCACGCCATGGACAGGACTTAGAGCTGGTTCTGCACCGGGTAAACTCTCAGTGGTGTCAGACACTTAGGGATCCATCTCCCAATGGCCCCTTGATCTTGCTGAGGTGATACTGCCTTTTATCTTTCATGATTTGGGGGGTTTGTCTTAACCTAGGAGAGCTGCATGTCTCTCTAGTCGGGTTTGCCTTGAGGTAGCAAAGTCAGGTTCTCACGTCCCTCCTTCCTTCTGTACCTTTTCTAGTTGAAGATGCAGTTCCCTTACCTAATCTCTGTTAAATGGCAGCTGCGTTGTCTTGCAGGGAACGGCTGGCTCAGTATGCTATCTCCAAGAGCCCTGGTGGCCTTTGACCCAAGGGCCTCATACTTGCCACAGAGATACATTTAACTGTCCCTGTTAAGCTGAATAAGCAGGTCTCCTAAGGAACAATCCTTCTAAAGCAGCTTTACTGTGGTTTCCCACCGCCTCTCAATCCTCCCAGGCTAGCTCTACCCGCCTTGGCTGAAAACCAACTCTGACAACTCTGGTCATCCTTTCTCCACTCCCTTCAAGTCACAAAACTGTCACTTTAGTCACTAAAAGGTCAAATTCCACAAAATAGTGGACACATCAGTCTTTCTTCTAAGGAGACTTCTCTCCAAGCTGGGGTGAAATCTGTGTCGGGAGAGAAGCAGGGCCACTGGCTTCTGCTTCAAGCAAGGACTCGCTGCCCCTGCTGCTTGGCGCCCTGTCACCTCCCTCAGTGTTCGCCTCGCTGCCCAGTGCTGCCTCACCAGGAGCAGCCCCCACGCCTGATGTCTGTAGACTTGGGACTGGAAGGACTGGCCATGGGCCAGCTGAGAGGCACCACGCCCACCCAGCCCCTCTGCCCACTCTTGCTCCCTCCCCTTCCCTTATTCAGGTGTAGGCCAAACTCCACCTCAGTAATAAATGCTGGAGAGGGTGTGGAGAAAAGGGAACCCTCCTGCACTTTTGGTGGGAATGTAAATTGGTGCAGCCACGATGGAGAATAGTATGGAGGTTCCTTAAAAAACTAAAAGTAGGGGACTTCCCTGGTGGTCCAGTGGTTAAGACTCTGTGCTCCCAACACAGGGGGCCTGGGTTTGATCCCTGGTTGGGGAACTAAAATCCCACATACCGCAACTAAGCCCACACACCACAACTAGAGAAGCCCGCGTGCCGCAACTAGAGAGCCTGTACACTGGAACTAGAGAAGCCCACGCACCACAACAAAGACCCAGCACAGCCAAAATAAATAGATTAATTAATTAATTAAAACAACGAAAAAAACTAAAACTAAAACTAGAGTTACCATATGATCCAGCAATCCCACTCCTGGATATCTACCTGGAAAAGACAAAAACTCTAATTCGAAGATACATGCACCCCAGTGTTCATAGTGGCACTATTTACAATAACCAAGACGTGGAAACAACCCAAGTGCCCATCAACAGATGATTCGTTTAAGATATATATATGTGATGGAATACTACTCAGCTGTAAAAAAGAATGAAATATTACCACTTGCAGCAACATGGATGGACCTAGAGAATATCATACTAAGTGATGACAGAGAAAGACAAATATTATATGATATCACTTATACGTGGACTCTAAAAGACAATACAAATGAACCTGTATACAAAATAGGAACAGACTCACAGATACAGAAAACAAACTTATGGTTACCAAAGGGGAAAGAGAGTGGCGAGGGATAAATTAGGAGTATGGGATTAACAGATACAAACTACTATACATAAACTAGATAAGCAACAAGGATTTGTTGTATAGCACAAAGAACTATATTCAATATCTTTTTTTAAATTAATTAATTAATTTTATTTTAGGTTGTGTTAGGTCTTAGTTGTGGCACGCGGGATCCTCTGCTGTGGCGTGCAGGCTCCTCATTGTGGTGTGCAGGCTTCTCTCTAGTTGTGGCTCGCATGCTCAGTAGTTGTGGTGTGTGGGCTTAGTTGCCCCGTGGCATGTGGGATCTCAGTTCCCCAACCAGGGGTCGAATCTGCGTCCCCTGAATTGGAAGGCAGATTCTTTTTCTTTTTTTAAAAAATTTATTTATTTAATTTATTTATTTTTGGCTGTGTTGGGTCTTCATTGCTGTGCATGGGCTTTCCCTAGTTGTGGTGAGCAGGGGCTACTCTTCGTTGAGGTGCGCAGGCTTCTCATTGCGGTGGCTTCTCTTGTTGCGGAGCACGGGCTCTAGGCGCGTGAGCTTCAGTAGTTGTGGCACGCGGGTTTAGTAGTTGTGGCTCGTGGACTCTAGAGCGCAGGCTCAGTAGTTGTGGCGCACTGGCTTAGTTGCTCCGCGGCATGTGGGATCTTCCTGGACCAGGGCTCGAACCCGTGTCCCCCACATTGGCAGGCGGATTCTTAACCACTGTGCCACCAGGGAAGCCCCGGAAGGCAGATTCCTTTTTTTTTTTTAATTATTAGCACCTTTAATTATTATTTATGTATTTATTTGGCTGTGTTGGGTCTTCGTTTCTGTGCGAGGGCTTCCTCTAGTTGTGGCAAGTGGGGGCCACTCTTCATCGCGGTGCGTGGGCCTCTCACTATCGTGGCCTCTCTTGTTGCGGAGCACAGGCTCCACACGTGCAGGCTCAGTAGTTGTGGCTCACGGGCCTAGTTGCTCCGCAGCACGTGGGATCTTCCCAGACCAGGGCTCGAACCCGTGTCCCCTGCTTTAGCAGGCAGATTCTCAACCACTGTGCCACCAGGGAAATCCCTTGATATCTTGTAATAACCTATAATGGAAAATAATTTTTAAATATATATATATCTGAATCACTTTGCTGTATACTTGAAATTAACACAATATTGTAAATCAGCTATACCTCAAAAAAAAAATTCACTTACGAGACTATTTGCCTATGGCGGGAATGGGGTAGGGAAGGGTGGGCGGTGGCAAATTGCGAAGGGGAATGTGGATAAAAGGGAATAAACAGATGCTTAAAAACAGAAAAGGGGCCTGGCATGGACTAATGATGATAGAGTGCCATGAACAATAGCATATGATTAACTCAAATTTCTGCACCTGAAGTTTAAAAACGGGGGAAAACAAAAACAAAGGAGGGAGGAAGGAGGCAAGGAAGGAAGAAAGCTGGTCCAGGAAGGGAACAAGTTGGTCTGTGAGCCGGAGCTGCCCAAGAGTGCCCAGTCTCTGGTCCAGGGGGGCCCAGCCCAGATCGGGAAGGAGTCATCTCAGGGGGCTTCTCAGAACCCTCCTCATATTTTTATGAAAATGAGAGATATGTCAAAAGAATGTACAAGGTCCTCATTTCCCAAAAGGATTCCAGAATTTTAAGGCCACTAAACTTGACACCTTTGATTTTGGAATGAATTCAAGTCCAAAGACCCAAACCAAACCCAGACTTTGCATCCAGCTGGGCGTGAATCATCCAACAGATGGTGAGTGCACATTTAGAAATGAGTCCGGTGAGCCCTCGGAGCTACAGAGGCTCTAAGATGAGCCCTGCCAAGCTGAGCTGCCATCCTCTTTCGGGAGTGGCTGAGGGACTGGGGAATGTGTGGGTTCCGCTCTTTCTGGCTGCAGGGAGAAGATGTGACTCTGCAAATTCAAGTAATATTGGGGGAAGGTGGGTTAATGCAACTGTCAGAATATTAAAGCAGACACTGGGGTCTAACTCTGCTTTTCTTCCCCTTCCTGGGTCCCTCATAGTCTTCCCAAGCACCCTCTTTTTGTGTCTCTGCTTCTCACCTTTGACCTTCTCAAAGAGAGGCTGTCACAGGATAGCTCAGTTAACATCCACAGTATGGCGGCTCCTGATGGAATTAGCTTTTGGCTCAGCCATTGTTGGCTCATCCAGGCAAATCATTGAAGCACATGGTTCTTTTCTTTTCTTTTTTTAAAATTAATTAATTAATTAATTTATTTATTTATTTATTTATGGCTGCATTGGGTCTTTGTTGCTGCACGTGGGCTTTCTGTAGTTGCGGCGAGCAGAGGCTACTCTTCGTTGCAGTGCACAGGCTTCTCATTGTGGTGGCTTCTCTTGTTGTGGAGCACGGGCTCTAGGCGTGCAGGCTTCAGTAGTTGTGGCTCTCGGGCTCTAGAGCGTAGGCTCAGTAGTTGTGGCGCACAGGCTTAGTTGCTCCGTGGCATGTGGGATCTTCCTGGACTTGGGCTCGAACCTGTGTTCCCTGCATTGGCAGGCGGATTCTTAACCACTGCGCCACCAGGGAAGCCCGCACATGGCTACTTTCTTATGCATGGATGTCTGGCACTGGGGCTTCGCGGTCTGCTCACGAGATACGTGATAGATATGATGGGTCTTAATTTACTAGGCATCTCTCTGTATTAGTCTTGTGCCAGATGCTGGGACACCACCTAACCGATGTTGCCCAAGCCAAATGCCTCTGGAGCTCCAGTTAGTACGAGATGAACATAAACACTTGCCCCATGGCTCTGCCCCAAGATGGCCATGTGTCATCGCCTCCTGCCTCTGGCCTGTCTCAGAGGGGAAGGCTCTCAAGTGCATCTACCTCCTGGTCCCCACTTGCGGGCAGAACTTTAGTGGCCAGGCCCTTCTACTTTAACCCCCTCTGGACTGAACCAGACTGTTCAATCTAATGTCTCATATTAGTAAGTGTTCAGGTTTTATTGATCTCCAATACTCCCTTCTGATCCCCTAAGGGAAGGAGAAAAGTAGAATAAGACACAGATGATGGAACCAGTGCTGGTGATAATTTTGCCCAACAAAGTCCAGAATAACTTGGCAACCAGTGACCTTCTGACTGGTCTCCCTCATGGGTACAAGCATGGGGGGGGGGGGAAGGCAGATCTTCCCTAGAGGGCCTTGGGGCTTGATGAGGCTTTCTAACCCTGCCAAATGTGTCACCCTCCTAAGGACAAAGGATAGGACTTCCAGGACCATGTTAAATCACAACAGGGAAAATGTCCCCTTTGAATAGGTTTTCAAAGGGATGAGATTTAGAATGTTGAGGAGGGGGCCTTCTGCTTTTTTTTTTTTTTGGCCACACCACTTGAGGGATTTTAGTTCCCCAACCAGGGGTTGAACCCGGGCCCTCGGCAGGGAGAGCATGGAGTCCTAATCACTGGATAGGCCAGGGAATTCCCTTTATTTTGTGACTGTTAGAGGTTACTGCATCCACGTCAGCTGTCCTATGTAATCTCTGTCGTTGCCCCCATGCCAATCTTGCATTCTCTTGCATTAGTGAGCAACGTGGATTTTCCTGAATACTTCACAGAGAAAACCGAGCAGGAGGTTTTCACATTACTCGCTCCATAGCAAACTCTTCAGATTCTTCCTCTGCCATGTCTTCTTCCCAGGCTCTCATCAGTGGGTCCCCAGGATTCTCTTCTGAGCCTCCTCAGGCAGCCCGCAGCAGTGCTCAGCCCCCCAACCCTGCTGCCTTGGTCCTGACTCTCGCTGCATCTCTCTCCATTGCTCGTCTTCCTTCTGTGGGATGGTCTGGCTTCTCTCTGGGTTTCTGACCACAATCCTCTGCTTTCCATGGCAATGCTTAGGAAACTCCACCTACCAAGACTGGCCCTTGGACCCACCCCTTAAGCCTTCAGAAAGAAGGCCTCTGATTGGCCAGTCTTTTTCACTTATCCACCTCTTGGAACAATCACTGGATCCAGGAGGATATACTGCTAAGTTGGGCCCAGCCTGAGTCACATGCCCAGCCCGTTGCAGGAGTGGGATGGGCTCTGTGACTGACAGTACTCCCACCAGGACTACAGGGAACAGGGTGCATTTGCTCCAAAAGAAAGGGGTACCGATTGGCACACAAAATCAATAGTTACCCCAGCCCTCAAGGGTCCCCTTGGAAGTGGGAATAGGATATGGGGGAGGGGGGGAAGAATTTCCCTTCTAATTTTGTACAAAAACAAACATTTTTGGTTATTTCAATCCTGCAGTGTCCTCTATGCTGGATTTCTATCACATGCAATCAAACGAATCCCGACTGTTATAGAAGTATTGCAGAAAAAGGCATTTATTTTTAATATCCATGTGCTTTGCTAAAACTGTTTTTAAGAATTTTAAACTATTTTAAGGTTGTTCAAGTTGACCCTTAAACAACACGGGTTTGAACTGCGTGGGTCCACTTATACACAGATTTTTTTTCCATAAGTATGTGCTACAGTACCACATGGTATGGAACCACGGCTACAGGGCCCACTGTGGGACTTGAGCATCCCTGGATTTTGGCATTTGGGGACAGGTCCTGGAGCCAACCCCCCCACAGATACTGAGAGTTGATGGTACTTGTTTTGAAATTTAACAGGTTAACTCTTAATTTGACATGCATTTAAAGAGATGCTTTCGGACTTCCCTGGTGGTCCAGTGGTTAAGACTCCACGGTCCCAATGCAGGGGGCACAGGTTCGATCCCTGGTCGGGGAAATAAGATCCTGCACACCACCAGGTGCGGCCAAGAAAATAAATAAATAAATAGATGCTTTCAGTGGTTTATATTTTATCTCTTCCACATAAAACTTTTGAATTACTTATTGGTAAATGTGACTTGTTTAATGAGTTAAGTTAGTGGTTTTTCAGGATGCAGATGGGGCATGACAGCCTGCCAACAGAGAGCCGGAGAATTTAGGTCCTTGTCACTCTGACAAACACGTCCTGGCCCGGTTCCCACAAGGAAACTTCTCATTTCATCTGATGACCTTGCTTCTATAGTTTCTTTTTAGCTTCACGTACTTGTCTGAGCAAGCCTGTTTTTTCATAGATGACTAAAAACACTCTACGAAGAGGTACCGTTCACAAGAGTTAATAACAGAAAGCACTGTGTCAAAATCCAAGACATGAATATAATTAAAATCACATTGTATTTCCCGTTGGTCGCTGAAGCAGACATTTAGAAAGTCTTATCTTCAATAGGACATTTAGAATGCCTGTCATAGAAAATTATCTTTAAATGATAGCTCAGAAAAGAAATACAAAAAGCTCTCGTGCCATTTATTATTCATCTGATTTATGTTAAGCGTCTCAGTGGAAAGCTGAAAATGTGCCAATAAATTAGTTCAAGAAATGATGCAAAATTAAATATTAATGAAGTGCTCAAACAAGCACCAATTAAACTGCAGTATAAGCTTGTAAATATTTCCATAAGTAATTCCCACTCCATATTCAGGTAGCATTGAAGTTCAAAAAAAAGAATCATCATTAATTTATACAGAAACCTTTTTTTATTAATAAATTTTCCAATTCACAAATTTAAACCTAGCTTCTGGTTTTTAAAAAGGCAATAAACTGTTAATATTTGTGCTTGGATTCATAGATCATGGATATTCGTTATGTTGCAAGTGATAGAAAGTCCAACTCACCTGGCTTAAACAAAAAGGAGAATCTGCCTGCATGCGTAACTGAAAAGTACAAAGGAATGTCACTGCAGGCAAGGTTCCAGCCAGCAGCTCAAAACATAGCACAAAAAACCTGGTATCTTTCTGCCTCTCCTCTCTGCCTTCTACTGCATCGACCTCTTCCTCGGGGTGATGGATACTGGAGGGCACTACCCTTCTCTCCCCTTCAGGACCAAAGCACTTCATTCCCCCAGCTGTCGGGAGGACTGGTTGTTGATGGCTCGCAGCTGAGTCCTTCAGGCATCAGCTCATATTAGTAAATGCTCAGCCTCTATTTATTCCCCTCCAAATACTATCCTCTGTCTCTCCCAAGGGTACATGGCCTCCCAGTGACTGCTTAGTACCGGGGTACAAAGGCCAAGTCCTCTTGCCTAAGTTAGAGATGACTCTGAAGGGTCACCTCAGCTTGAGCTCCCTGTGGGACAAGCTGTGGCCTCTGGTACAACTGCATCGCTGTTCACCTCCCTCTGCTCCATCCTGCTTCATTTACCCTCTTACCATTTTTCTGAGACCACCATCTTTCTGAGACCACGCCCCAATAAATTTCTCATGTGTAAGTCTCCACCACAGAATCTATTTCCAGGGACCCAGGCCTATGACGGTTGGGGCTAGGAGTGATTTTAGGGAGCGGATTCTAAAAACAGGAGTTTGAAGCTGGAAGTGGAGCCCCAGGAGCCCCTGGCATGCTGAAGTGGTGCAATTGGTCAAACTTTCACTGGGGATGTGCTGGGATGGGAGACTGATGGAAGGGAAGGCACTGGTGGAAGCAAATTCCCTTGTATGTGAGAGGTTCAAGGGAAGTAGTGATATAAGGACTGTGGAATCACACGGCTGGGGCTATCAACACTTGAAGAAAGACAATGAAAGTTTGAGGATGCTTAATCACCAGTTTAAGGCAAAGCGTGAAAGTCTCCTTGGCAGCATGTAAAGAGAGACTCTCATCTTCTGCAGCTGGAGGGCAGAAAAAGCTGGGGTCAGGACCATTCCTCTTAACTATAAGAGGAATGGAGCGAAGGAGGTCAAATTCTCCATCAAGACAAGTCTGCTCTGCCAAGGTCGTGCCCTGATAGAGAAGGAGCAGGACTCAGACTTGGAATGGGAACATCTGGGTCAATGCACTCAGAAATCTTGAATCTCCAGGTTCCACTGGATCCTCTGGACCTGCAGAAGTGCCCCCTCCTCCCTGTTAAGGGCTAAAGCTCCCTCTTGCTTGAAAGTGATGCAGGATCCTCTGCTTTGTAAGACAGGAGACATCCCCCTCCTGCCCACAACACAAAGAACTAGAGTCAAGTCACAACAACATCCAGCCCGGGAAGTGTTACAGGAACTTGCCGGCAGGTGCCAGCAGGAGTCAGAGAGCAAATATGGGACTGGATCCTGAGGATGAAGATCAAGGGGGCAGAATATATAGTTTGATTAGAGAGAATTTATTAATATGGAGCAGTCTCCTATGATACAGGATTTCAATCCCTGGCAAGAACCCCAGGAGAAGGTGCTAGGATAGCTAGCTCTTGGAAGCCTGTGAACAGCAATGCCCCACACTAAGTGAAGTAAAAAAGCCCCAACTGCCGTGGCTGGTGGTAGAACAAGGGGTCAAACGGCTCAAAGGAGAGGGCCTGCTAGACAGGGTTATCCTGCGGGGGTCTGCAGACTCCCCAGCTGACTGTGTTCTCTGGGAGAGCACACAGGACACTCTTAGCCAAGCTGGTAGAAGGAGCCCCAGTATCACTGAAAGTTCATGCTGGCTGTATCCTCCATAGGCCAGGGCTGAGGGTGGGAGATGCTGTTATAGATCGGGGCTCCCTGATAGTAATGGGGATAAGAGGAATCTAGAACAGTAGAGGCCAGACGGTAGTACTTACCTGTCAGAAGTGGCCATGATTCTCATAATGAGTAGCAAGGTCAGAGAGGCAGCCGGAGGCCCTGACTCTCAGAGAGCCGTAGAAATGGTTAATAGGACGTGGTATTCCTAGAGACAAGATAGACGTACAGCCAGAAAGAGCATTGTTTACCTTATTTTTTTTTTAAATCAGCCACCCCAGTAAAAAGCCATAATCCCTTGTCCAGCTCCCAACTTAAGCTAAGACCTAGAAGCTGCTGAACAAAGAAGGACCCTCATCTCCTGGCAAATGTGCAGAGTAAGGTTCCCCTAGCCCTTCCCCAGGAAGACCTTGGGTGATTACTTTAGTGATCATGCACTGGGGAAAGAGGACGACCTGGACCTTTTTTGAGAACTGTTGGACACAAAGTCCAAGTTGACATTGATACCCAGGGATCTGAAGCATCATCATGGCCCCCTGTTGGAGTGAGGACATATGGGGTCAGGTAATGAGTGTGGTCCTCACCCATGGCCAGCTTTACAGTGGTTCCTCCAGGTCCACAGACCCCCCTGTAGTCATTCTCCTGGTCTCTTAATCTATAATTGGGACAGGCACAGCTGAGAGTTGGCAGAATCCTTGAACCGGTTCCTTGCCCTGTGAGTTAAGGGCCATGATAATGAGGCAGAAGAAAGGGAAACCTCTCAAACTGCCTCCACCCAGCCAACCAAAAACCATATCTTACCCTGGGGAGAATGGCAGAGATTAATGCCACCAGGAAAGACCTAAGGGGCGGTCTTCATCATTTCTCCCATTTAGTACCCTAGTCTGACCCCTCTGTCACCTGCCACTGCTGAGTTGTACCTCCCCCTTAGATGGCATCTATAGCCACCTTGGGGTGGAGGCTGGGGCGCTTATAACCAGCTGATGGAGGAAGAAAAAGACCAAGTTTGGTTCGTGGGTGAGTTGGCTTGTTATGTGGGTGAATGGACCACTGCTGCCCTATAGCTGCAGGCAGGAGTGGCCCTGGAAGAGCAAGGGGGAGAAATCTCAGCTTCAGGGGTAAATCTAGTCGTCCACTTTGTGTACAAACAGAGTGACCTGAAGTAAGAATGTACATGGACTCAAGGGTAGTGGCAAGTGGTCAAGGACCTAGAAGGAGAAACATTGTAAAATTAGGGAAAAAGGAAGTCTGGGGGAAAGACCTGTGGATGGACCCAAGGAGGGGGCACAAAGTGTGAAAATTTTGTATCACATGTTAATGTGATCAGTGAGACCCCCCCCACCCCCACCCCAGGGGGTGGGGTGCAGCCGATCCCACCCAGGCCAGAGGGAGCTCAACAGCAGAAACAGCAGATGTCCACTAGAGTGACAAAGTTATTTTTGGAAACCAGTAACCCAGAAAAATTTCCCTAGATTTGTACTTCTAAGACAGAGTTGAGAGATCATTTTGTCCAGGTTCTCACCAGAAAGGTAATTAACCAGCCTTCACTGAACACTTTCAAACAGGTTGCTCGTTAACTCTCGGGATGACCTGCCTCCCTTTAGGACAGTGCAGTGCTCAGCAGTTTCTCCTTCTGTGACAAGTTGGGGTTTTCTCCTCCTACCCTCCAAGGAAGGGCACCGCGCCTCCCCATCTTTGGCTCCATGCCAAGCTAGGATCTAAAAGAAAGTATTTTGGTAAGAGAAGTGACATACGCTTTGTTAGCAGAATAACCCAGGGAACTTATGCTGCAAGAAATGATTCATTTTAGGACTTCCCTGGTGGCGAAGTGGTTACGAATCCTCCTGTCAATGCAGGGGACACGGGTTCGAGCCCTGGTCAGGGAAGATCTCACATGCCACGGAGCAACTGAGCCCATGCACCACAGCTAGTGAGCCTGCACTCTAGAGCCCGCAAGCCACAACTACTGAGCCTGCCTGCCACAACTACTGAAGCCCGTGTGCCTAGAGCCCGTGCTCCGCAACAAGAGAAGCCACTGCGATGAGAAGCCTGTGCACTGCAACGAAGAGTAGCCCCCGCTCTCCGCAACTAGAGAAAGCCTGCGCGCAGCAACAAAGACCCAACACAGCCAAAAATAAGTAGATAAATAATTTTTTTAAAGAAAGAAATGATCCATTTTAATAAGAGAAAGAATTGTTTGACTGGTCAATGTTTCCCTTGGAGGGAAGTAAAACCCTCTCCCTTACACACAAAACACCTCCACTACCATTGAGAGAATAATCAGAAGCAAATGACCCAGAGGCTGGCTGGGGACAGACGGTGGAGGGAGAGGAAGAAAACAAGGAGAAACCAGAGAGGGCGAGATTTCGGATGCCCACAGGTTTGGCTTCAATGGAAAAAGGAGTAAATTTTTCTATAACATTCTGGAGGTTCTGACTGTAGGGTTGATTGTCTAATGACAGTTTTACCTTCCCACCCTTTCAAATTTGAAGGGTTATACTTACCTTTAGCTTAAACCAGCACTAATTATTTCCGAGTATAACCCAAACATCTCTTGGTAGAGCCAGATTAAGAGGAAGGCCAGCACGGCAGTTGCCTGGGGTAAACCCTTGGCATTAATAAGAAAAGTGATACCAGTTAACTCAGTTTTCTGTAAGTGATGCCTTACATAAGAGGCAAGATGTAAATTATCCCCACTCCTGCCAGAGTGGGCAATGCCCTTGGGTGCAAATTTTAAAATACTGTTCATCAGCCCCAAACAGTTTCTATTTTTTTTTTTGAATTTTATTT
Source organism: Balaenoptera borealis (assembly GCF_965194805.1). NCBI lineage: Eukaryota > Metazoa > Chordata > Mammalia > Artiodactyla > Balaenopteridae > Balaenoptera > Balaenoptera borealis. Next base: position 23,973,726 of record NC_138879.1, on the reverse strand, counting down.
AACTTATTTTTTTTATATAGCAGGTTCTTATTAGTTATCCATTTTATACATATTAGTGTATATATGTCAATCTCATTCTCCCAATTCATCCCACCACCACCACCGCCCCCCCCACCCCGCTGCTTTCCCCCCTTGGTGTCCATACGTTTGCTCTCTACATCTGTGTCTCTATTTCTTCCCTGCAAATCAGTTCATCTGTACCATTTTTCCAGGTTCCACATCTATGCGTTAATATACGATATTTGTTTTTCTCTTTCTGACTTACTTCACTCTGTATGATAGTCTCTAGATCCATCCACGTCTCTACAAATGACCCAATTTCGTTCCTTTTTATGGCTGAGTAATATTCCATTGTATATACGTACCACATCGTCTTTATCCATTCGTCTGTTGATGGGCATTTAGCTTGCTTCCATGACCTGGCTATTGTAAATAGTGCTGCAGTGAACACTGGGGTGCATGTGTCTTTTTGAATTATGGTTTTCTCAGGGTATATGCCCAGTAGTGGGATTGCTGGGTCATGTGGTAATTCTATTTTTAGTTTTTTAAGGAACCTCCTTAGTGTTCTCCATAGTGGCTGTACCAATTTACATTCCCACCAACAGTGCAAGAGGGTTCCCTTTTCTCCACACCCTCTCCAGCATTTGTTGTTTGTAGATCTTCTGATGATGCCCATTCTAACTGGTGTGAGGTGATACCTCATTGCAGTTTTGATTTGCATTTCTCTAATAATTAGTGATGTTGAGCAGCTTTTCATGTGCTTCTTGGCCATCTGTATGTCTTCTTTGGAGAAATGTCTATTTAGGTCTTCTGCCCATTTTTGGATTGGGTTGTTTGTTTTTTTAATATTGAGCTGCTTGAGCTGTTTATATATTTTGGAGATTAATCCTTTGTCCGTTGATTCGTTTGCAAATATTTTCTCCCATTCTGAGGGTTGTCTCTTCGTCTTGTTTGTAGTTTCCTTTGCTTTGCAAAAGCTTTTTAAGTTTCATTAGGTCCCATTTGTTTATTTTTGTTTTTATTTCCATTACTCTAGGAGGTGGATCAAAAAGATCTTGCTGTGATTTACGTCAAAGAGTGTTCTTCCTGTGTTTTCCTCTAAGAGTTTTATAGTGTCCGGTCTTACATTTAGGTCTCTAATACATTTTTAGTTTATTTTTGTGTATGGTGTTAGGGAGTGTTCTAATTTTGTTCTTTTCCATGTAGCTGTCCAGTTTTCCCAGCACCACTTATTGAAGAGGTTGTCTTTTCTCCATTGTATATCCTTGCCTCCTTTGTCATAGATTAGTTGACCATAGGTGAGTGGGTTTATCTCTGGGCTTTCTATCCTGTTGCACTGATCTATATTTCTGTTTTTGTGCCAGTACCATATTGTCTTGATTACTGTAGCTTTGTAGTATAGTCTGAAGTCAGGGAGTCTGACTCCTCCAGCTCCGTTTTTTTCCCTCAAGACTGCTTTGGCTATTCGGGGTCTTTTGTGTCTCCATACAAATTATAAGATTTTTTGTTCTAGTTCTGTAAAACATGCCATTGGTAATTTGATAGGGATTGCAGTGAATCTGTAGATTGCTTTGGGTAGTATAGTCATTTTCACAATATTGATTCTTCCAATCCAAGAACATGGATTGGAAGAATCCAATCTCTCCATCTGTTTGTATCATCTTTAATTTCTTTCATCAATGTCTTATAGTTTTCTGCATACAGGTCTTTTGTCTCCCTAGGTAGGTTTATTCCTAGATATTTTGTTCTTTTTGTTGCAATGGTATATGGGAGTGTTTCCTTAATATCTCTTTCAGATTTTTCATCATCAGTGTATAGGAATGCAAGAGATTTCTGTGCATTAATTTTGTATCCTGCAACTTTACCAAATTCATTAATTAGCTCTAGTAGTTTTCTGGTGGCATCTTTAGGATTCTCTATGTATAGTATCATGTCATCTGCAAACAGTGACAGTTTTACTTCTTCTTTTCCAATTTGTATTCCTTTTATTTCTTTTTCTTCTCTGATTGCCATGGCTAGGACTTCCAAAACTATGTTGAATGATAGTGGTGAGAGTGGACATCCTTGTTTTGTTCCTGATCTTAGAGGAAATGCTTTCAGTTTTTCACCATTGAGAATAATTTTTGCTGTGGGTTTGTCGTATATGGCTTTTATTATGTTGAGGTAGGTTCCCTCTATGCCCACTTTCTGGAGAGTTTTTATCATAAATGGGTGTTGAATTTTGTCAAAAGCTTTTTCTGCATCTATTGAGATGATCATGTGGTTTTTATTCTTCAGTTTGTTAATATGGTGTATCACCTTGATTGATTTGCATATATTGAAGAATCCTTGCATCCCTGGGATAAATCCCACTTGATCATGATGTATGATGATGTGTTGTTTAATGTGTTGTTGGACTCTGTTTGCTAGGATTTTGTTGAGGATTTTTGCATCTATATTCGTCAGTGATATTGGTCTGTAATTTTCACTTTTTGTAGTATCTTTGTCTGGTTTTGGTATCAGGGTGATGGTGGCCTCATAGAATGAGTTTGGGAGTGTCCCTTCCTCTGCAATTTTTTGGAAGAGTTTGAGAAGGATGGGTGTTAGCTCTTCTCTAAATGTGTGATAGAATTCACCTGTGAAGCCATCTGGTCCTGGACTTTTGTTTGCTGGAAGTTTTGTGTTTCTTTTAACATCTTTATTGGAGTATAATTGCTTTACAATGGTGTGTTAGTTTCTGCTTTATAACAAAGTGAATCAGGTATACATATACATATGTTCCCATATCTCTTCCCTCTTGCATCTCCCTCCCTCCCACCCTCCCTATCCCGCCCCTCTAGGTGGTCACAAAGCACAGAGCTGATCTCCCTGTTGCTTCCCACTAGCTATCTATTTTATGTTTGGTAGTGTATATATGTCCATGCCACTCTCTCATTTTGTTACATCTTACCCTTCCCCCTCCCCATATCCTCAAGTCCATTCTCTAGTTGGTTGGAAGATTTTTAATCACAGTTCCAATTTCATTACTTGTGATTGGTCTGTTCATATTTTCTATTTCTTCCTGGTTCAGTCTTGGAAGTTTATACCTTTCTAAGAATTTGTCCATTTCTTCCAGGTTGTACATTTTATGGGCACAGAGTTGCTTGTAGTTGTCTCTTAGGATGCTTTGTATTCCTGTGGTGTCTGTTGTAACTTCTCCTTTTTCATATCTAATTTTAATGATTTGAGTCCTCTCCCTCTTTTTGTTGATGAGTCTGGCTAATGGTTTATCTATTTTGTTTATCTTCTCGAAGAACCAGCTTTTAGTTTTATTGATTTTTGCTATTGTTTTCTTTGTTTCTATTTCATTTATTTCTGCTCTGATCTTTAAGATTTCTTTCCTTCTACTGACTTTGGGTTTTGTTTGTTCTTCTTTCTCTAGTTCCTTTAGGTGTAAGGTTAGATTGTTTATTTGAGATTTTCCTTGTTTCTTGAGGTAGGCTTGTATTGCTATAAACTTCTCTCTTAGAACTGCTTTTGCTGCATCCCATAAGTTTTGGATCATTGTTTTTTCATTGTCATCTCTCTCTAGGTTTTGGGGTTTTTTAAATTTTTATTTATTTATTTATTTATTTATGGCTGTGTTGGGTCTTCGTTTCTGTGCAAGGGCTTTCCTAGTTGTGGCAAGTGGGGGCCACTCTTCATCGCGGTGCATGGGCCTCTCATTATCGCAGCCTCTATTGTTGCGGAGCACAGGCTCCAGACGCACAGGCTCAGTAATTTTGGCTCACGGGCCTAGTTGCTCCGCGGCATGTGGGATCTTCCCAGACCAGGGCTCGAACCCATGTCCCCTGCATTGGCAGGCAGATTCTCAACCACTGCGCCGCCAGGGAAGCCCTCTACATATTTTTTGATTTCCTCTTTGATTTCTTCAGTGATCTCTTGGTTATTTAGTAACATATTGTTTAGCCTCCATGTGTTTGTGTTTTTTACGTTTTTTTCCCTGTAATTCATTTCTAATCTCATAGCTTTGTGGTCAGAAAAGATGCTTGATATGATTTCAATTTTCTTAAATTTACTGAGGCTTGATTTGTGACCCAAGATGTGATCTATCCTGGAGAATGTTCCGTGCGCACTTGAGAAGAAAGTGTAATCTGCTGTTTTTGGATGGAATGTCCTATAAATATCAATTAAATCTATCTGGTCTATTGTGTCATTTAAAGCTTGTGCTTCCTTATTAATTTTCTGTTTGGATGATCTGTCCATTGGTGTAAGTGAGGCGTTAAAGGCCCCCACTATTATTGTGTTACTGTCGATTTCCTCTTTTATAGCTGTTAGCAGTTGCCTTATGTATTGAGGTGCTCCTATGTTGGGTGCATATATATTTATAATTGTTATATCTTCTTCTTGGGTTGATCCCTTGATCATTATGTAGTGTCCTTCCTTGTCTCTTGTAGCATTCTTTATTTTAAGGTCTATTTTATCTGATATGAGTATTGCTACTCCAGCTTTCTTTTGATTTCCATTTCCATGGAATATCTTTTTCCATCCCCTCACTTTCAGTCTGTATGTGTCCCTAGGTCTGAAGTGGGTCTCTTGTAGACAGCATATATATGGGTCTTGTTTTTGTATCCATTCAGCAAGCCTGTGTCTTTTGGTTGGAGCATTTAATCCATTCATGTTTAAGGTAATTATCAATATGTATGTTCCTATTACCATTTTCTTAATTGTTATGGGCTTGTTTTTGTAGGTCCTTTTCTTCTCTTGTGTTTCCCACTTAGAGAAGTTCCTTTAGCATTTGGTGTAGAGCTGGTTTGATGGTGCTGAATTCTCTTAGCTTTTGCTTGTCTGTAAAGCTTTTGATTTCTCCATCGAATCTGTACGAGAGCCTTGCTGGGTAGAGTAATCTTGGTTGTAGGTTCTTCCCTTTCATCACTTTAACAATATCATGCCACTCCTTTCTGGCTTGTAGAGTTTCAGCTGTTAACCTTATGGGAGTTCCCTTGTATGTTATTTGTCATTTTTCCCCTGCTGCTTTCAATAATTTTTCTTTGTCTTTAATTTTTGTCAATTTGAATACTATGTGTCTCAGTGTGTTTCTCCTTGGGTTTATCCTGCCTGGGACTCTCTGAGCTTCCTGGACTTGGGTGGCTATTTCCTTTCCCATGTTAGGGAAAATTTTGACTATAATCTCTTCAAATATTTTCTTGGGTCCTTTCTCTCTCTCTTCTCCTTCTGGGACCCCTATAATGCAAATGTTGTTGCATTTAATGTTGTCCCAGAGGTCTCTTAGGCTGTCTTCATTTCTTTTCATTCTTTTTTCTTTTCTGTTCTGCGACAGTGAATTCCATCATTCTGTCTTCCAGGTCACTTATTCGTTCTTCTGCCTCAGTTATTCTGCTATTGATTCCTTCTAGTGTATTTTTCATTTCAATTATTGTATTGTTCATCTCTGTTTGTTTGTTCTTTAATTCTTCTAAGTGTTTGTTCTTTAATGCTTCTAGGTCTTTGTTAAACATTTCTTGCATCTTCTCAGTCTTTGCCTCCATTCTTTTTCTGAGGTCCTGGATCATCTTCACTATCATTATTCTGAATTCTTTTTCTGGAAGGTTGCCTATCTCCATTTAGTTGTTTTTCTGGGGTTTTATCTTCTTCCTTCATCTGGTACAAAGTCCTCTGCCTTTTCATTTTGTCTATCTTTCTGTGAATCCAAACAGTTTCTATTGAGTGTTTCTGCAAACATGTAAATCACAAGATGCAGCCACAGCCATGACACCAGCTCAAAACCAGCCGGCAACTCTGATATGCTTCCCTGAAGTCAGCAGCTGCAGTCAGCTGAAATTGTGAAACCAAATCACAGCAGGGGAAGACTGCTTACCCAGAAGGAGAGATTTATTTTATTGTCTAATATTTAAACAGTTTAATATGCTCCCCAATAAATTGTTTGAATGGTTCAGAAGAGAGCATGTAACAAATATATGCAATAAATCCCTCATTTTAACATAAAGGAATATGTATAACAGAGCATCTGTTTCTCTCCATCTATAATTAGCAAGTGTTTAGAGGATCCTGGTTTGAAGGGGCATCCACATCTCTCAGTCCCCAGGCCCCTGGCCTCAATAGCCTGTGGGTACGAATGAGGCCACATTATCATTAATGCCCAAACCACAAAAGCTCTTTGCTCTGCCCAGCAGCACCTCAGAGGCTTGCCCCCCCCTTCCCCAGAGTCTCTGAATGAGGGGCCTCTCTGTGCCCAAGGACAAGCCTCCCTCTCAGGCCTCCTCCGCAGCCAGCCACTGCCCACATGCCTCCTCACTGGGGGCCCAGAACTGCACTGCTTCTGGGCTCTGTGGTGACTGAGGCCTTTCCTGATGCCCTCAGCCAGCTGGTCTTTGCTGGGGTCCCCAGAGCCCTCAGGCCATGAAAGTTGGAAGCCAGGGGATGGAGGAGCAGAGGGAGAATGACCCCCTCCAGCTCCACACCATGTCCTGTCACCTGGACTTCAGAGGGGCAGAGAGGTATCCAGAGTCTCCCCACATCCTTGAGCTTCTGGCCCTGCACCTCTCTCCACCAAGGTCCCAGACCAGTTCCTCCTGCTGGGCTGGGACACATGGCCACTCCATTCCTTCTCCTCTCCTCCTCCCTCACTTCCTCCCTCTCCTGGATTTTCATGTGTGTGTGTGTGTGTGTGTGTGTGTGTGTGTGTGTGTTCCATGAGGGCAGGGATTTTTTGCCTGTTTCATTCACCATTGTATCTTTATTGCCCAGAAGAGTACCCAGCAAATAATAGACGCTCAAGAAACTTTGTAGACTGAATGGGAAAAAAGTGAATCTAAGAAACCCTCCTGCCTCCTCCTTCAGCACAAAAGCCCATGCCCCCATGTGTATCCTTTCAGACAGAGCTCACAGGGATGAGAGTCCACCAATTTTACAGCTCAGCTAGGCTCAGCCAGGACATGCACTGCATGAGGATGTGGGATCATAGCTGTGTTATGAGCATGCACTGGCCTCAGCAGCCTGGGCCCACAAAATGGGCACATGTCACAGGGGCTCCAGTTCCTGTTTCACTTAACAATAGGAGGTCCATCCTTCCCAAATACTCCGGGGATCCACAGGGGATGTTGAGTGTTTCCTTATGCCATCCTGTGCCCCTTGCGGCCTCACCTGGCCTTCTGCCCCTATTTCTCCTCTGCTCTCTCTACCCACCTACTGCCTGCTCTGTCGCAGCCTGTCCCTAGCCTCCCTCAAGCTAACCCTCCTAGTGCCCAGCACTGGCAGGGCAGCTGCCCTCAGGTACATGGCCTGACCTTGGCCACCACTCCTGCCTCATTTCCTCTTTTTTGCTCATTAACCTGCAGCCCCTTGAGCCTTCATTCTGTTCCAACAATGAAGCAGGCTCATTCCCGCCGCAGGATTTTGCTTATCCTGAGACACTCACCTTCAGGATCTTTGTTGCCTGGCTGGCTTCTTCTGATCTTTACTGCCTTTCCTAATGTTGCTCCAGGAGACCTTCTTTAAACACACCATCTACAGGAGGCCCCAGCTCCTCACTGTCACCTCAGCCTGTTTTATGGTCCTTATAAGATCTATCACTATCTGAATTGCTCTTGTTCATTTATTTTTGCTTGTGTATCCTGTATCTCTCTTCAGTAGACTGTAAGCCCCATGAGAACAAGGGCTTTGTTCCATTCACCACTGTATCCCAACTTTTAGAATGTTGGTGCTCAATTAAAATCCACTGGATGACTACTGGGTGTATACCCAGAGAAAACGATAATTCAAAAAGACACATGCACCCCAATGTTCATTGCAGCACTATTTACAATATCCAAGTCATGGAAGCAACCTAAATGCCCATCGACAGATGAATGGATAAAGAAGATGTGGTACATATATACAATGGAGTATTACTCAACCATAAAAAGGAACAAAATTGAGTCATTTGTTGAGACGTGGATGGATCTAGAGACTGTCATACAGAGTGAAGTAAGTCAGAAAGAGAAAAACAAATATCGTATATTAACGCATGTACGTGGAACCTAGAAAAATGGTACAGATGAGCCGGTTTGCAGGGCAGAAGTTGAGACACAGATGTAGAGAACAGACATATGGACACCAAGGGGGGAAAACTGCGGTGGGGTGGGGATGGTGGTGTGATGAATTGGGCGATTGGGATTGACATGTATACACTGATGTGTATAAAATTGATGACTAATAAGAACCTGCAGTATAAAAAAACAAACAAAACAACTAATACTAAACTTTCATTGGGTTATTTGTATGGAAATATGTTAATATAAATGTTTCAGACATTAAAAAAAAAAAAATCCACTGGATGTTAAATGTTGAATATCCTCCCTACTTGGAGTCCAGGTACAACAACCACCAACCCCAGACAGGAGAGGTTTCCCTCCTCCCAGCTTTAGGCCTAACTCTGAGGCTGTGGTATTCTATGATGGGATCTGGCTCTTCCCAGCCTGCCTGATGGTAGAACTGTTGACCTCCTCAGGGGAGACCCCCACAGAGGTATGGTCTAGCCCTTAGCCCCAGCCAACCCAGACAGAATTCTCCAACTTCAGGACATTTCCTAGTGATGGTCATTAGGGTTGAAGACTGCTCTGTGAGGACATTAGCAGTCTGGTCAAAGTCAAGCCCTTCCAAATCCAGGCCAGTTTCTTTTCAGTCAGTCAGAGTGAAGACAGGGCCAGACCTGTGAGCTTCCTCAGAGTGTCAGTGACCTGATCTGTGGGCGTATGAACCACACACACACACACACACACACACACACACACACATACACAAGACACAGACCATCAAAATCCATTCTGAGAAACTGAGGTTCAGCTCTACGCAAACATGCACCTCATTAACATTTGGAAGCAGACCACCTACTTCACTCTGGGCATGGATTGGTCAGTGACTCACGGGGCCTCCCCTGGAAGGACAAGTGGAAATTTGCTGGTCATCCATGGTCATCCATGTAACTCATATCTCCTCTCGGTGTTTTGCCCAGAATATCAATCAGCCTTGGCACAAAGGTGAATTCAAGTGTCCAACTCAACTGCTTCTACTTTTCAAAAGGCGATGTTTTCAGGTCTGGCCATCAAGGTTTCACAAGGCCTCCAGGCCTCCACGACACCCCGTTACAGCCCTGCCCTGGGCCTTCCTGTTGTGAAGTGCTGCATCATCTCCTCTGGTGCACAAACATCGGGGACACTTGATGACCTGGGAATAATGGCTTTAGCTGTTTTAGCCTCTCTATGATAATTATTAAAATGTTATCAATAAAAGCACAGAAGATGACTCTTTAAGTGTTTTCACAGTCAGAAATCAAAGGGGAGAAGGAAACCTTTTAAAATCAGAGCAGACCAAGAGTGGATCACATGCGGACAAATGAGTGAGGAATGCAGGCTGGGTGCGGGGGCCCTGCAGGTGGAGGGGGGACATACGATCACTTCTGCCTGCAGAGGGGAGGGCCCGGGTAGTGTTCACCAGTTACCCAGGCCTGTGTCTCTTCCATCTGACACTATTTTCAGTGTCTTTAATCATCAGGAAATTGTATCATGGTAATTGGGGAAAAAGGGATCCAAAAAGCCTGGAATGTAGAATGAATAGGAAAAAATTGAGTTTCCTTGTTTTCAAGTATTAAGGTAGACACAAGAATTGTGAATAAATGAGAAGAACTTAGCTGGAAATTCCTGCAGGAGGGTGGCATACACAGTGCTATCTGGATAACATTCTTGGCCTCCCCTCCCTCCTGTGAACAGAACACCCCTGAGACGGCCATCAGCAAAGGCGAAAACTCGCATCAGCCCCAGATATCAGCCATCCACACCAAGGGAACTTGAGGACTTTCTGCCAGACTGCGCTCTGTGGGGCCAAACAGAAGGCGTCATTGAGAAAAGGCAGGCTGCTACCCCATCCGTTAGGGACCATGGGTTTGGGACAAAGTAAGAGATGCTGGCTGCCCAGGGAGTCGTCCCCCCGCCCCCGCCACTCAGCAGGCAAGGGCTGGAGGCCAGGGTGACCCAAGGGATGATGGAGTGAGAGTGCTTCCCTGCAGTTTTCACACCACCCTAAGTGCACACCTGGGCTCAGCCACCCAGAAGCCCTGAGAAGCAGCTGGTGGTTCCATGAAGCAGAAAAGTATGCCAGCACCCTGCCAGGAATTCCCTAGAGCCTTTTTTTTTTTTTTTTTAACTTATTTTATTTATTTATTTATTTTTGGCTGCACTGGGTCTTTGTTGCTGCACACGGGCTTTCTCTAGTTTCATCGAGCGGGGGCTACTCTTCCTTGCGGTGCGCGGGCTTCTCATTGCAGTGGCTTCTCTTGTTGTGGAGCATGGGCTCTAGGTGCGCGGGCTTCAGTAGTTGTGGCACACGGGCTCAGTAGTTGTGGCTCGCGGGCTCTAGAGCACAGGCTCAGTAGTTGTGGTGCATGGGCTTAGTTGCTCCGTGGCATATGGGATCCTCCCGGACCAGGGCTCGAACCCGTGTTCCCTGCATTGGCAGGCGGATTCTTAACCACTGTGCCACCAGGGAAGTCCCCCTAAAGTCTTTTATTAACTTATTTGCAGTGGTTATGTCCTCCTGAGAATTTAAAAACAATAAGACTCCATTTTTCCCCTTTTCTAAAAATCCATCAATGGAGGAGGCACTGAGTCTCCAGGAGTGGGAGCTCAGCTCCTGCTTTCTCCCACTCCTCCAGAGCTTCTGACGTCTGAAATGATCATTCCCACTGTGTGCCCTGTCTATTTTCCTTCATTCCTTTGATCTGAGCCTGAATGACCCTCTGGGAAAGATTCAGGCAGGAACTCTTCCACATAACGTGATTCATTGTTGGATAGGCAAAAAAAATGGTATCCATTTCCTCCCCTCCTGAGTACAAGGTCATTTGAGGAAAAGGTCACAGGAATTAAGCAAGTGGGTATGAAACGGTCAGGTTTCTCACTGACAAAGAGGACCGGAGAAGGTGGCGTTAGCTCCTTAGGCAAACGGGCTCCCCAGTCATTCACACCCGAGCTAGACTTTGCCATCAGGCCCTGACACACTGCTCCCTGCAGGGCCAAGCCGATTATTGCCAGGCAAAGAGCAGCCCAGAAAACACTCTGAGAAGGAGCTGAGCCACATTTACCCATCAGATTCCTCTGAGAATGAGTGGCAGACACTGCCCCCCCTCACCACCTAATATCATCCCACATGGAAAAATGAAACAAGGGAAATCAAGATTCCACCCTCACAGCCACACTGGGCAGACAGACTTTCCTCTGTAAGGATGAGGCAAAGAAACCCCGTAGGATCTGGGTCGATTCTGCAGCTCAAAAGCTAAACATCCCCCAAAGGTTCTGAGGAAACTGCCTCCCCTGGGGGAAAAAAAAAAGATTTACTGCAGCGCAAGTTTTTTTTTAAAACATCTGAATATCTGGTTCAAATTCTCAATAAGATTCCAGGGGACTCTGGAAAAGATCTAGAAAGTAGAAAAGATCAGAATAAAGAGGCAGAAATCTGAGAGCAGGAAGTACAGCAGGGAGACAGAAACCACAATAGCTGGGTTAAAACCCATGATGAAGGCTGTAAATAGCAGACAAGACACTGGAGAAAATAAAATTAACATGGTCAAGGGTAAAATGGTAAAGAGATGAAAAGGAAAGGGGCAGGCAGTCAGACACAGGGGATATAACCTGGGGGTAATAGGAATTCTGGAGAGAAAAGAATAGATATAGCAAAAGCAGTAATCAAAGACATGGGAAGAGGAACATTTCTCTGGTACACAGAAAGAATTCAGTTGGAAATGAGAGCATGTTCTGAGTCCTGAGGAAAGTTTATGAAAAGAGGACCACATTTAGACACACCATGGTGGAATTCTCAAGGTAAAAAAAGTTAAGAAAATTTCTGGAACACACACACACACACACACACACACACACATACACAAACACACCCTTGGAACAGGAAATTTCTGAAGGGGGAGAGAGAGATTTTACTTTTCATATCCTTAGCTCTGTTGTTTGTTTGTTTGTTTGTTTTTTAAAACACCATGTCCATTTAAAAATAATTTTTAAAAGAAGTTTAAATTGGGGAGAGGGGTGGTAAATAAGGATCTTATAGACAAATGGGAAATAAAAACAAAGAGCCTAAATTAAAATGATCTCAGATTTCTTACAACATCCAGAGAAATATTGATAAATGTCAATTTTTTAACCTCAACTTGTTAGAAATACATTTTATTTTGTTAATATATATAAATATTATATATAATATTTTAACAGGATAAAGGATATAAAATATTTAAATTTTCTTAGATCTTCGGACATTCATGATGCATGATAATTACCTTTACTACATTCAATGCACTCTAATGTTTTCTATCCTTGTCTATATCATTTTATATATTTTTAAAAATGCACTCACAATCTATTAAATGGAGTGGGTTGTGACCTGTAGTTTGAAATCACTGATCTAGAAAAACCTAAAGGAAAAGCCATGTTGTCATTCATGACGAAGGCAACGAAGAGACCTTCTCAGATGTGGAAGTTGTTAAAAAAATAATCCCTTCCGAGTACTCTTCTTGAATAAATCACATACTCTTCTTGAAAATGTATGCTAGGACACAGGAAAAAAATCAGATGTAAAAACTCATAAATGAGAAAAAACAAATCCAACTTGAAGCACCTGCTTAGAGGTTTAGGGAAAAAACTTTCATATATTCTCCAAAACAATGTGAAAATGTGAATCTACCATCTTTTTTGGCAATATCTTTAAAAATTTAAAATGTGCATACTCACCTCAATCTTGGAAATCCAAAAACAAAGACACCAGTATATAAAGATATATGAACTATGATGCTTCCTGCAACAATATGTATAGTGGCAGAATAACTAACAATGACTGACATGTCCAACAACAAGTTAATGGTTTAATAAATTATGGTGCATCTATGCTAAAGTAATAACCATATGTAGCTATTTCTAATAAATTAGCTATCATCCCATTTCTGTAAAGCATAGAGGGGGAACTTATTAAAGGGTTCACATCTGCATGTATTTATGTGAGCAGAGAGAAAGATGTGGAAGGAAAAAAGCAAATTGCCAAGGCTGGTTAATTCTAAGGGGTGGGAGCAGTAAGGAAAGAAAGGGCGTTCACTGGCTGCTCTGAAACACTTTTCAACTGACTTGTTGCAGTAAATATGCCTTACTTTGAAATTTTTAATCCAATTTAAAAAATTATCCTCTTGTTAAAGGGCATTAAACTTAACCTAAAACTTAACGTTATAAGTTTAGTTATATAACTTAAAGTTAATACATATGCATTACTCTAAATAATTATTTTTTAATAGTTTCAAATTGAAGATTCAAAAAAGGTATTTTTCCTTCAAAGATATCAGCTATTATAGATAAAAATGATGATGTTTACAATCCCAGATAAAATTAAGAAAAAGTGGGAATGGGTGGGGGCAAATTTATTTTCCACAACAGGGAGCAAAAAATATAGTTCTATATGGACTCTGATCATTGACTATCATATCAAAAACCTCTGAAAACCTTTAAGGTAAATAAGAGTAGAATTAATAAAGAATTCTAATTCTTGCTTTCTAAATTATTAAGGATTACAGACTAAAAAGAAAATTAAGAGCAAAATGTGTTAGGCCTAAAACTAAGCCCCAATATTTTTTTAAATTAATTAATTAATTTATTTATTTTTTGGCTGCGTTGGGTCTTCGTTGCTGCGCGCGGGCTTTCTCTAGTTGCAGCGAGCAGGGGCTACTCTTTGTTGCGGTGTGCGAGCTTCTCATTGCGGCGGCTTCTCTTTGTTGCGGAGCACAGGCTCTAGGCACGCGGGCTGCAGTAGTTGTGGCTTGCTGGCTCTAGAGCTCAGGCTCAGTAGTTGTGGTGCACGGGCTTTGTTGCTCCGCGGCATGTGGGATCTTCCCAGACCAGGGCTCGAACCTGTGTCCCCTGCATTGGCAGGCAGATTCTTAACCACTGCACCACCAGAGAAGTTGTAAGGCCCAATATTAAGTGTTGCTTTGATACGTGGTGAAACTGGGAGGGCCTTGAATGGCCTAACTATAAGTTCTCCTCCCCACTCTCCTCCCTCCAGTAATGTCCCCTAGCCGAACAACCCTCTTTATCAAGGGGACCAGGAGAAGGTCCTTGGGTTTCAGTTCCCTCTAACCTGCACGATTATTCAAATAAGCCAATAACATCCTCCCATGAAAACCAGGGTTTATCTCACCCTTTTGATACTATAATGCTTGCCTCCCACAGCCCCTGGTTGTTCGCTCTGAGTGTAACCCCCATATGGCCCTGCATAGTGTGCTGTGCCCTCCTCCCCTGGACGGTAGGCATATGTGACTAATAAACTGCCCAGAATTGGGTGTCATGTGTTCAGCCATGAATGGTAATCCTTCCCTCACCAATGGGGCGAACAGGAGGTGATTAAAACACAAGAAGATATAAAAAAGCAGAAGGCATCAAATAAGTTGACAAGAGCTGTGCCAACCCTTGTACTGCAGAGAGAAACAGAAAATAGAAGATTTTATCAATTCAACAGAAGGTAGAAAAGGAGAAAAAAAGTGGAGAAAAAGGATGATGAGCAGAAAATATAGCATAATAGTAAAAGAAAGTCCAAATAAATAATTAATAGCAATAAATGTGAACTGCTTAAACACACTTAGGAAGACACACATTATCATATTGGGTAAAAACTAAAAATTCTATTGTATGTTATTAATTTTTTCTGTAATTCTGGAATAATCTCAGCTATCATATCTTCAATGTTACTTCCCTGACATTTTCTTTATTCTTTTCTTCTGCAAGTCCTATCGGACATATTTCAGGGTCTCTCAAGCTATTCTCCTGCTCTTTGAACTGCTTTCTCTTATTTTTAATCTCTTTATTTCTCCTTGCTGCATTCTGTGTAGATTCTTTAGAACTATCTTCCAGTTCACTACTTTTATCTTCAACTATATCCAGTCTAAAATTCATCCCATCTTTTGAGATATTTTTTATTTCATGACTATATTTTTATTTCTGAGATTTATAATTGCTTATATTTTGTATCTATATGTTCATTTCATTTTCATCTGCATTGACTCATAATTTCTTGTTTGTCAAATGTTGTCTTCATTTATCTCTTTGAGCATCCTTATTTTCAAATCTTTGCTAGGTTAGTCCAAAAAATAAATTTCATCTGTGAGCTCATTTGTTGAGTTGGTTGTCTTTTTTGGTATTTGATTTCTTCATTTGCTCATATGCTTTGGGATTTTGGTTTACAGGCTCATTATGGCTGGGAGTTTTTGATTTTGCTTTGTGCTCTGTTTTTCTTTCTTCTTTCTTTTCTGGTGGATTTAGTTTTATGGTCATATCCACAAGATTAGTCCAGAACTGGTCTTTTGATGGCCACTGTGAACTTGTGCTCTTCATTGATTTGGGGGTCTTGCAGACTCAGTCACAGGGTTGACTCACTTCTTGGTTGTGAGGCTGTCATTCCTCTGCTGCCTCCTTAGGCTTACAGTTTTGGCCATAGCTCCTTAGAGCTGGTCAGTTGTCCTTTTTTTCAGTCTCCTTTCACAAGTAAGGTGGCCTCACTCCAGTCCCTGGTTTCAGCCAGAGAGTCTGGCTCTATCCTCTATTCCATGTGCAACATTTTAGCTCCCACTAACCCACAGGCTTTTGGCTTTGGCCTTAACACCAGTTAGTTTTCCTTCTTGTCTGCTGAAATGTTTATCCTGTTTTTTGGCCTGTTTATGTCTTATTAATGTCTTTTGAAACTTTTTCTCTCATTGTTACATGTTTGGAGCATAGAGAGGGTATGTCAAAACATGAACTTTCCAGCCTTCTTCTTGGAGATGGAGTTTCTACTTACAATGGAAACATACCCGCAGATACAGTTTGGGGGTGAAAGAGCAGAGCACTGAGACTGCAACCCTGGGAGTCCAAGTAATGGGCATTTTGTCTGGGCTTAGGGGGCTGGGCAGGGATGTGGACCAGACCAGTAAAACCCCATCTGGACAACTTCTATTTACAGACCAGCTTCCTACGGAGACCCCATGTGGCAGTAAGATGGTTTGCAGGAGCAGAATGTTCTACCCAAAGTGCTTTCCTGCTCCCCTGCTCGGAGCCGGGAGCCTAACTGACACCTCCTTTGTGAACTGCATGTGTCCACCCCAGGCTTTTTAGACAACTCAGAGGACCAAAGAGAAAGATAATACTGCATATGGGCTCTCAGCTGGCTAAATAGAAAAATGAAAGAGCTATGGCTTTTTCATTTTGGAATAATCCATACTGTTGACACACAATATACACAAAATAATGGAGAAAGAAAAATAAGAAAGATATAGTGGAGCATTTAAATTCTTCTCCAGAAAAAGATTCATAAATTTCAATATTGACCCAAAAAAGAAGCACAAAATTCTGACTAGATCAATAACCAAAAAGAAAAGAAAAAAAAAAAAGTTACTGAAGAAAGCTCCCTAAAGGACCCTTGGGTTCTGTGCTTTTGTTGACAAGACTTTTCTAATGGTTAAGGAACAGCAGTGTCAATTGTTGTTACGTACAACAATTCCTACTGTTGTATAAATTATTTCAAAACACAGAATAAAGAAATAATGCTCCTCAATTTGTGATGTAAACTCTGATTCTTAAGTTTACAAAAAAAAAACTAAAGAAAGCCATAGACCAGGGGTTGCAAACTCAAGTGTCTGTAAGCGCCAGAAACTAATATAAATGGGTGAAGTTGACTGGTGTGTGAAATGACTGGGGAAAGTGGGAGCTACAGGAACTGGAGAGTGTGCACCTCTTATTCAAGAATTCAAAATCAAATGCTTCAAAATCCTGTGCTTGTCGCATAAACAAGTCCCATGAGTCACCAGTTTGCAGCCTCTGGTATAGGTTGATCTTTGTTATAAAATAGATGTAAAAATCCTAAATAAAATACTAGCAAGTTAAATTCAACCTACACTACAATTTTTTAAAAACCTACTAAGACCAAGTTATATTTACTCTAAGGGATGCAAAAACGTTTTAATATGTGGAAATTATTTAAAAAATAATCCATCATCTCACATTGGAAAAACCTATATGATCATTTCAATAGATGTTGGAACTTAATACCTGACAAGGGGAGGCCCGGGAATCCAGAGCTGGGTTGGGTGTGAGCTGGCAAAGGATGTCCCAAATGTAGCATCTAGGGGTAAAGCCAGGACCAGGCCCAGCAGACAGACGGCCCAGTGAAGTGTCGATCCAAAGAACTGGACACAGAAGCAGAAATTAGATAAAGGCAAGAAGACAGGGCCTGCAGAGATGCTTGGGAAGCACAGCCTGGGGACTTTACTGCAGGAGCCTCTCTGTCATCTGGTCCTGAGCCAAGTTTGGACTCTAGCTGCTGAAAACACATTTGAAAACATTCAGCATTCACATATCATAATATTTCTCCTAAAACTAAGGCCTAAGGATAACGCTGTCACATGAGAAAGGACACATCACAGAAGCAGCCCACTTAAAACTAAAAAATGCCTTCCCGCTCTGATTTTCTGAGGAGCCATTTTGTATTTTCAAGACTTCCTACGATAAAAGAAAAAGAAGCACAATGGAAGTTATAGGGGAACCTGAGGGAAGAGGAGACAGCGGGGATCAATGAACCTTGCATTTTATATGGTCAAATCTAAATCAATCAAGGCATGTTATACCTCAATAACCAATTTATTCTACTTTTTTAATTTTTAATTTTTTAATTTTTTTGGCTGCACTGCGTGGCTTGTGGAATCTTAGTTCCCTGGGCCCCCCCCCTGCAGTGAAAACATGGAGTCCTAACTACTGGACCACCAGGGAATTCCCAATAACCAACTCATTTTAAAAAATAGTAAAATCTAAGTGGGTACTGATAGAGTGACAGGGAATAAGTGCTAAGTCAGGACTCCACACCTCTGCCTCATACCATACACACAAAAAATTTCAGATGGATTAAAGACTTAAATGTAAGATGTAAAATAAATATAGTAGGAGAAAATATATGAGACCATATACCTCATCAAGGATCAGGGACATCTACCTAACCAGAAGAGAAAATGAGAAGACATAAAACAAGAGGAACATAATTGATTCCAAAAAAAGTTTTAAGTTTTTAAAAGACCTTAAAAAGTCAAAATGCCGTGATAAATTGAAGAAAACTTTCAATTTCAAAAGGATGAAAAAAAGTCTTAAAATTGATAAGAAAAAGACAAATAATGCAATAGCAATAGATAAACTCATGAAGATTATGAAGAGGCAATTCTGGGAAAAGAAAACCCAGTCAGGAAACCAACTGAGACACTCTCCAGCAGAAAATCACAAATTAAAAACCAAGGCATTCACTTCTCACCCATCAGATTAGCAGAAATTCAACAGTGATAACAACTGCTGTTGGAAGGGATGCAGGAGAACCATACTGTCATACATTGCTGTCAGAAAAGTTGAATTGTCTTTGAAAACACAATCTGGCAATAGCTATTAACATTTAAAATTCCCCTTTCCCCAGTAATCCCATTCCTGGGAAACTCTACAACAGAAATGAACACATTAATGCATAGGGATAAGTGTCAAACCACATTATTATAGCCTTGTGGTAGTCACAAAAACTGGAAACCAAGTGAATGCCCATTCAAGAAAGGAGTGGCATATTATGCAGCCATTAAAAAAGAATGGGTTAGACCTGTCCCATCCATTCTGGGGGAATTTCTACTATGTGTTTATGTTCAAGGGAGAAAAGCAAGATACAAAGTGTATGTAAATAAAAAACCCGTGTGTGTGTGTGTGTGTGTGTGTGTGTGTGTGTGTGTGTGTGAAAATTGTTACAAAGGTGGAAGGAAGGAAGGAAAGAAGGGAGGTAGGAAGGAAGCCAGACTGTTAACATGGAGGAGAAGGGGAGAGAAATACTTAAAAGTAAGTTTCTATATTTAAAAACCATGTGTGTAATGTGATGCCGTCCATGCAAAATCTATACACATAAAGAGATGGGGAAAGGATCATCACCAAAATATTAATGATGATTATCTCAGGGAGTGGGATTGCAGGTGACTTTTTCTTTTTTCCTTATTTTTTCCCTATGTTTTAAATGTTATATAATGAGTATAGATTATTTATACAATCAGTGGAAAATAAAGTTATTTTCATTGTTGGGTGCAGGGGAGTATGGGCAGGTAGACAGTCCCTAGGGGACCTGATTTAATGACACACAAGGTCAATATTTAATTAACATATCAATTGCTGGCATGCCAACTGATGTTTTCCAAAATCTTGAAGTGTAGTTTCTCTTAAGTAGCCAAACTGTCATCTGAAACATTGTTTATAATTCTCCCACTTAACTAATGCTGAGGAATAGAATGATTACAAATACCAAAGGGGCAGGAGATGATTAAAGGAGGTTTTATTTAAGTGCCATCAAATCACTGCATCTCCTGTACTCATCACAGCTTAGAATTTCCTCATCAAGCTTATCTCTAGGCAACTTCCAAACCCTTTTATCATCACTTTCAAGCTTTTTCTTTTCTCTTTTTTTTTTTAACCATTTTTTTCCAGACGTCTGTGTAGTGATTCTTAACATCTTCATTATAAATTTTCAACCTTCGCTTTGCTCTTCTTATTGCTTCCTTCTCACGGAGCTTGGCTTCACTGCTGGGGATGCCCCTGGCTATGCTGGGCACTGCTCTCCCTCTTCTCCCCTTCCCTCTCTCAGTAGACCTGCCAGGTTCAGGGGAGGGCTGCAGGGGTTCAGGCCTCGTCTATGTGGTGCTTGAATACACCAGCCTCTCCAAAAATGTTAGGATCAATTGATGGAACAGGAAGTTGGGCTTCATTTGATCTTTCTTTCGCAACATTTATTGAGCATTGCTGGGTGTCCATTGCCGGCCTAAGGATTCAAAGGTGAAGAAGGCATGATTCCAGAGAAATCACAACCAGATATGCAGACAGTGCTGAGTAAGCACTTGGGAGGATGCCACCGATGGGAAGGGGGAGAGGAGCAGGGGAGCAACTGCTAGGGCTGGGCACAGCGAACGGCACGCGCAAAAGTCTGGTGGTTCTCCAAGTGTGTTCCCAGACTAGTAGCATCTGCATTACCTGGGCACTTGTTGAAAATTCTAATTCTCGGGCCCCACTCTTGACCCACCAAGCAGAAACTCTGAGAGTAGGGACCAGCAATCTGTTTTATCAAGGCCTGCGGGTGATTCTGACATACCCTAGAGTTCGGTAACCACGGCTCTAGTTGAGGTCTGAGGATGCCTAGGATAAGAGAGAGAAGAGAGAGGAAACAAGGCTTTGTGAAGGGCCTCAGATGCCAGTCAAAGGAGTTAGACTTTGCCCCGTAGGTGAGGCCTCCATGGTTTTCAAGCAGGGCCTGTGGCACTTAGACAATCTCTCCCAACTCGGCGTTTCTGGGAGCTCTAGCATTCTCTGCTTGCACGAGGGCGGAGAGCCAGCTGATCTCTGCGGGGCTGAGTCCCCCACCCCTACCCCCGACCCCAGGCGGCGAGCCAGAGAGAGGTCGGCTGCAGACCTCTCTGCACACTGGTTCCATGGGCTTGCCGTCCAGGAGGAGGTGAGCACACGCAGAAGCTGGGGCACTGACCAAGACGGGGAAGGGACCACCCGGGAAGCGGACCCGGCGCGAAAGGCCCGCAGTCCGCCCGACGCCCTGCGCAGCGGAGGCCCACCGCTCTGTAGGCCCAGGCTCCGCCCCTGGCCCACAGGGCGCGGCGTTTCGGGCCTGCGGGCCCCGCCCCCGCCCCGCCCCGGCGCGCGCCAGGCGCTCCTTGCTTGGGGGAAGCCGGCTCGGCCCGAGCCCGTGCGCGCGCCCGCGGCCGGGTTGCAGGGCTGGGCGCGCGCCCCTCGGCCCGGGCAGGAAGATGGTGGCGAGCGTGCGGGTGCAGAAGCTTGTGCGGCGCTACAAGCTGGCGATTGCCACGGCGCTGGCCATTCTGCTGCTGCAGGGCCTGGTGGTGTGGAGCTTCAGCGTCCTGGAGGACGACGAGCCGGGCGAGGTGCTACGACGGCCGGGCGGGCAGGCGGGCAGGCCGGGCGCGGGGGCGCGCGGGGTCCTGGCGGGGATGCGGGCGGCCCCGGCCGGGGAAGTGGGGCACGGGCCGCTTGCGTGTCGCGCGCGGGCGGCCGCCTGGGTCGGGGCCTCGGACCCCTGGAGCCCGGTTCCCAGGCGGGCCCGGGGGCCTACGCGCGGCGGCTGTGCGTGACCCGGAGGACCGGGCCGCGGGCCGGCAGGGGCCCGGGGCGGAAGGAGCGGGTCTTGGTGGGGTGGTCTGCAGCCCGGGGAGCAGTGAAGGTCAGGCGCGGGTGCGGGGGGAGCGGGGCCGGGAGGCGGGGCTGGGCCCGAGCTTGCTCGGAGGTGGGGAGCCCCAGGCCAAACTTTCTGAAGTTGGGAGGGGGCGGGAGTGTGCGCGCCGTGGTCGGAGGACCGGGGCCGAGGGACCCCGGGCAACCGCGCCCAGCAGCCCCTCAGGGGCAGTAGCCAGTGAAGAAGTGGAGCCTGGGGGTGGAACTCAGTGTGGCAACTGAGGAGAGAGGGAGTGACCCCGAGGGAGAGAACTGGAGTGTCCCTGAGACGTGGCTTCCTCAGCCAAGGGTCTGAAGAACCTGCATGGGTCTTCAGGAGAGGATGGCAGGGGAATTGAGCTGGTGAGGGGGCCCCAGGACATTAGGGAATTGGGGACTCGCCCCCTCTGACTCTAAGGGAATGGGGACAGCAGCAGCTGGTTTAGCAGAACCCCAGGCCCTGGAGCAGGGGCAAACCCCATCTTGCTTAATCCCCAGGTCCTTGCTCTGAGGGTCGCACTCACTCTTGGCTGATGTGGTTTCAGCTGGAGGCCCAGACATGTCTTCCCCAGTGTGGTCAGGAGGGTCCAGTGGTGTCTGAGACCATCCTGGAAGGTTGGAGAGGATAGGCCAAACCCTGGCCCTAAGCTGTGGGCCAGATGACAGGGCTTCCCTGCCCCCACCCCTTGGTTCTGGTGCCTCTAGGGCTCTGAGCCAGACACTCTGCTTGCCCCGTCCTCTTGGGCCTCTCCACCTGGCAGGGTGAAGGCCAAGGGAGCCCTGATGTCCTCCTCCCCTTCCTGCATATGGGCGGTCTGGAAGGCCTGGTGTGGAGACTGGGAGAATTGCTGCTTTTGCCTTTTTTTGGGAGAACCAAGAGACTCGGATGGTGAAGGGAGCTGGGACAGAGTCACATGAGACCATAACTCCAAAAGGAGCTGAGGTTGGGGTTGGGGGAGGCTGGCTCTGTGACATCCGAAGGGCGTGAGCTTGTTCTTTGTGGTCCAGTAAGTAGCAGGAAGGGGAAGAGAGTGTATGAAGATTTTTTGGGCAGATGAGACATTCTAAGATGGAGAGGGCTGCCAAGGAGTTAGGGAGCCCTCTGACCCTGGAATATGTGAGCAGAGGCCAGTGAGCACTTTGGGGAGGGGCATGGCAAAGCATCAGAGGCTTCCCAGAAACAAATCTCTGGATGGGATGAGAGATTGTCCAGGCCTCAAGGTCCCTGCTGCCCTGCCTCCAGCCTGGGGTGGAGAACTGGTGCAGTAGAGTGCTTAGGATCCTGCCTCCGCACCTCCTCCTCCAGCTTCCTAGCAGAACCTGATAGGGGAATCCCTGGACTAGAATGGGAAAAAGATCCTTGATGACCTAAAGGCTGTGTAGTCCAAGCAGCCACTGAGGCTTGGACCCCTTCAGCAGCCACCTCAGTTGGACCATCCCACTTCACCATCCCATGTCCTATTCCAGCGCTGCTACTGGTAAGTGGTGTGACCACTGGCAAATCGCCTAACCTCTTTTGCATCCTCATCAGTATCCGCGCCCCAAGGATGGGGGCAATAATAGCACCTCTCTCGTTGGGTGATGCCTGTGAAGTATTTGCAGGAGTTGCTGGCCCATGCTAAATCATCAGTAAATAACTCTTATTATTATTTCAATACTGCACAGTGGTAACAGGGATTCATTCATTCATTCAGTCAGTCATTCATTCAACAAATATTTATTAAGTCCTCCTTCATACCAGGCACTGTGCTAATACTGGGGATACAGAAATAAATATACCAGACGAGGTCTCGGCCCTCGTGGGCAGACAAGGAGAGACTGACAGTGAAAAGGAAACTCAATAACAAGAGGGCTGGTTTAGATAGGTGGTTGGGGAAGGCTTCTGCAGGAATTGGCCTGTGAGTTGAAAGACCCAGTCAGCCTGGGGAAGAGGTAGGCAGAGTTCAGGCAGAAGGCCCTGAGGAGAATGGGCTTAGCTGGGTGCCTTCAAGGAATGGAAAGGAGGGTATGGTGCGATCCCTGGAAGAAGGTTCAAGAGTTAGTCCAGGGCACATCCTAGAGCCCGCAGTAAGGGGCTGGGGTTTTATTCTAAGTGGCTCTAAACTAAAGGGGTCTAAGCAGCGATGGGTGAGATGTGCATTTAAGAGGAACACTCTGCCCATCTGTGAGGGCTAGACTGGAGACCAGAGATGACCATTAACATCCAAAGAGCCATTTTATGGTTTTCAAAGCTTTCACAAACATTGTCTCACCGCTTACTTTAAACGCAGTCTGAGAAGTCCAAAGTGGTGGGGTGTGGGATAAGCATTGCTGTATTCTCTGTCTCCATGGCCCAGAGGAGGATTCCAAGGAGAAGCTGCAGAGCCAGGAAATGGCAGAGAACTTTGAATTCCTCCTCAGTGGGGAGAGGGGGCCTCGGAGGCCAGACTTCCTCCAGGCAGGTGTCTTAGGGCCAGTCCCCATCCTCAGTAATTAGAGGGGACTCTGACCTCAGGGGTGACTGGGGGCAGCTCCTCTAGGGGCACAAATATGGGACCTGCTGCTGCACATATAAACACTCTTGGGGTGTTTATATGTGGTGGGGGCTGGCCGACCACCAGGAGCCCCCCTCCCAGTTCCTCACTGCTGCCTTCTGGTCCCCCAGCCCCCTCTGGGATTGTCCTTCTCAGGGTCAGCCAGCTCCCTGCTGCAGTGCAGGGCACCAACATGCCCATCTCTTCCCACATCCTGTCCTCCACCACAGCGGGCCTGGCCCTGTGCCCTGCCCTCCTGACCAGCTTCCTCACTCGCTGATTCTGACTTCCATCTTGAGAGCCCACAGCTCCTCTGCCATCTCCACCCACCTAAGCTTGAGAATGTCTTCCTCTGCCCGCTGTGTGGCCAGGTCCGACATCACCAGGCTGATGTATGCTCAGTTCAGTGGGGCTGCAGCCACTTTTCCTGAGGGCTTTCCAGTCCAGGGTGCCCTCCCCAATGTGGGTAACAGATTGGGATCTGCTGGTTCCTCCCCACCTGCCCTCGCCTTTGCAGATATCTCTTCTCAGATGGAGATAGACACCCCTGGCTCTCACTGGGCACCTCCCAAGAGGGCTGGTTGGGTGCCAGGCACAGAAGGCTGGGGTGCCAGGGTAGGGGTGGGGCCCTGGCCCTAAGGCACTTGCCGTGCTCTGACAGAGGAGGAGAGGGAGGTCCTAGGGAGGGGAGGGACAGGGAAAACTCAAACCGATGGTCCAAAGTATCTGCAGGCCTTTGCTTCTCTCCTGACTTCACGTTTGACTCTTTCCTATTCTCCTTCCATTAATAATAATAGTAAGGATGACAGCATTTACTGAATGCTGAGCCTATGCCAAGAGCTTTTCATTCATTCACTCATTCATAAATTCATTCATTCAACAAATATTTATTGAGGGAATTCCCTGGCGGTCCAGTGGTTAGGACTCTGCACTTCCACTGCTGAGGGCACAGGTTTCATCCCTGGTAGGGGAACTAGGATCCCACAAGCTGCACGGCGCTGCCAAAAATTTTTTAAAAAGAAAATATACATATATATATATCGTGTCTCCCATTGCCAGACATTCTTCTGGGCTCTAGGAATACATCACTGAACAAAACCACAAAAAGCTTTGTCCTCGTGGACATTACATTCTTGTAACGGGAGAGACATAGAATAACACAATATACATTTATACATGTAAATACATTATAGGATGAGAGAAGGTAATAAGTGCTATGGGAGAAACAAAGTGGAGGCTGAGGGAGAGCTGGAGTTGTAAATACAGTGGACAGGGGGGGCCTTCCGGAGAAGATGCCACCTGAGCAAGGAATTGGAGGCAGGGGCTGTGGGGACATCTAGGGGAGAGCATTCCAGGCACAGGGGACAGTGAATGCCAGGTGGGATGGAGAGATGTGGAGAAGGCCATTAAGGCTGGAGGAGAGTGAGCCTGAGGAGAGGGTAGTAGGTGAGGTCAGAGGAGGGAGGAGCAGAGGCGGGGGAGCCAGACACAGCTCACATCGCCTTTGTAGGTTCATGGGCTTTGTCCTCAGAGGGGGAACTGTGGGTGGTTTCAAGCAGAGGAGTGGGGAGATGGGACTTGTTTTAAAGGAAACACTGGCTGCTGTGATGAGAGTGGACCCTAGGAAACCAGAGTTAAGAGCAGGGCTTCCAGGCAGGGGTGGTAATGATGGAGGCAGTGAGAAGTGGTCAAATTCTGGATGTGCTTTGAAGGGAGCCCCAACAGGAGGTACTGATGGTGGAGTGTGAGGGAAACAAGAGTCGAAGTGACGCCCCTAAGTTTTTGGCCTGAGAGACCTGAAGGATGGAGAGGTCATTAACTGATATGGGGAAGACTGAAGAAGGAGCCTATCGGGGGAAGATCAGGAGTTCGCTTTTGGATTTGTGGGTTGATAGGTCTGTCAAGCTCCCAAGGGAGGCATCAAGAAGGCTGACAGTTAGACATTTGAAGGTTCAAGGGAGCGCTCCAGAACAGAGGGAGAAATCTGGGAGTGGATGGAGTTAGGAGACTGAATGAGGTCACCTGGGGACCTAGGACAAGGCAAGGCCCCAGGGTGGCCTTGGGAGATAAGGAAGGGTCGGCCAAGAAGACTGATAAGGAGTGGCCACGGAGGCCACACCAGGGAAACACCAGGAGGGCATCCTGGAAGCTGAGGGAGGAGGGTGCTTCAGAGGCTGTGGGCCAGTGAGTCATGCTGCTGGAAGGCCAGGCCAGAAGAGGACTTGCACAGAGAGTGTTGAGAGAGGAAGGGGACAGCTGGTGGCGCCAGCTCTTTCTAGCTGCACTATCTCATGCTCTATCTCATTGGACACTCACACTTCCCTCCTGTATTTTAAAGCTGAGGGAACCTGCTCAGAGAAGGTAGGTAACTGTGGGGGAGTGGCAGAGCTGGGCAGGGAGCTCTGGTGACTTCAGAGTAGTCACACAGTGCCTTTCACTCTTCCATCCTTTCCGTGTTTCATCCACCTGACACCAACCAGACATCCTATGTGCCAGCTACTCCGCCGGGCACTGGGGTAATGGGGCTGAAATGACAGCCTCTCCCCAAGGAGTTGGTTGGGTAGAAGAACGTCCCACCCTGGAGCAAATGGGATGGCTTCACACAAGGAGACTCAGGGCTGGATCTTGAAAGATGGATGGGATTTGGTCAGGCAGGGAAGTTGGGGGGGGGGCGTCACAAAAGGGGAACAGGGAGAGCTGGGAAGAGGGTGGGTATACACACTTTCAAGTGTGACCGGACCGTTAGGGAAGTGCCTGGGTTTGAGAAGAGGCTGTAGGAGCCAGGAAGCAGGGGTGGAGATACTGAGGCGCAGCACTCAGCTTTCCCTTCGAGAGAGACCCTGCCACAAGGAGCAGTGAGTTGCCAGCCTGCAGCTGCAGGTGCCTTCAGGCTCTGCCTCAGCCGTCCAGCCATGGCCAGGCACCTCCTGGGCCACCCCCAGCAGTGGTACCACGGCTCCCATCTCTAGTCTGTCTTTGCCCTGGAGCTTCCCACTAGATGGGAAGCCGAGCTGTCGTCTCAAGCTCTTCCTTCCCCCTCTTTGCACAGATGTCAGGCCGGCTTGGCTATCTGAAGGCTTTCCCTGCTGCTTCCTGCTCCTGCTTCCTCATCATCCAGAGGTGACCCCCCACCCCCCAGTGAATCTCTTGCACTCTGACTCTCTCTTGGTCTCTGCTTCCCAGAGAACCTGACCAGTAATGGGGTCTCAGATTTCACCTCTTCCCTCCCCACCAGGCAAGACCCCTTTGCTCTGTTGTGGCCTCAGCACTCCCACGCAGTAATACTGTAGTCAGTAGAATGCTTTCCTTCTGAAGAGCACCGTCTCTTCCCAGTCAGGCCCGGGTGGGAGTGCTAGGTGGACACTCTTGTCTGCAGGGTCTTTGCATGTTTCTCTTATGATATATGTGGATATTCATTTTCATAGTTGCTGAAAAAGAAAGTGGTATCTGAATCCAAAGCACAAAAGAGATTCAGTGCCCTGTGATCTGTGTGATCGTGGGGACGTGGGTGCGATGGTGCCTTGCGGGAGGGCGACATTTCCTCCGCTGGCTGGTCAGGGAGGCCTCCCAGCAGAAGTGCTGTTTGTGCAGAGTCCTCAGGCAAACAGTGCTTTTCTAGATCAAGGGTGGCAGGGGCTTCTAGGCCTGAGGCCCAGCAGGAAGCTGAAGGAGCTGGAGGAGAGTGACTGTCCCAGTGACTTGTGTCTGCCTATCTTTTACAGAAAGGAAGGCAGAAGAAGCCACGGCCGCTAGACCCCGGTGAGGGCTCCAAGGACACAGACAGTTCAGCTGGGCGGCGGGGCGGCGCGGGCAGAAAGCATGGGCGCTGGCGGGGCCGTGCTGAGAGCCCCGGCATGCCCGTGGCCAAGGTGGTACGGGCAGTAACCAGCCGGCACAGAATCAGCCGGCGGATCCCCCCCACCCCGCCCCCAGAGGCCCCAGGCCGCCAGAACCTGAGTGGGGCAGCGGCCGGGGAGGCGCTGGTTGGGGCGGCTGGCTTCCCACATGGAGACACAGGGAGTGTGGAGGGCGCCCCCCAGCCCACAGACAACAGCTTCACGCCCAAGTGCGAGATCGTGGGCAAGGACGCTCTGTCTGCACTGGCCCGGGCCAGCTCCAAGCAGTGCCAGCAGGAGATTGCCAACGTGGTGTGCCTGCACCAGGCCGGGAGCCTCATGCCCAAGTCTGTGCCCCGGCACTGCCAGCGGCCTGGTAAGAGACAGGCATGGGCAGAGAGGTGGCAGCCCGGGAGGGGGCATGGCGTGGATCCTCACCTCCATTTCTCAGGGATGAAAGCTCAGAGGGGCTCACCTTGCTGCCCAAGTTGGGTGACGAGTGCACTAAGTGGCAGAGGTGGAGCTGGGGCCTAGGAGCAGCGGGCTCTAAGTGCAGGGTTCCTCCTTTGGAAGGCAGGCAGCCCCCTCTTCCCGTCTTGCCTCCACCCTGTGACCTGGGGCCAGACCTTACCGATGCCCCTGTTCTCTACTCTCAGGGAAGATGAGCCCCGGCATCCAGTGGGACAACGTTCGGGCCCAGCAGCCCGCGGATGGCCCCCCAGTACGAATCGCCTACATGCTGGTGGTCCATGGCCGCGCCATCCGCCAGCTGAAGCGTCTCCTCAAGGCTGTCTACCACGAGCAGCACTTCTTCTATATCCACGTGGACAAGGTACCTACCGTGGCCGGGGAGACCAAGGGCATCTGAGCAAGTAGAGCAGAGACTCAGAAGGTCATAGACAGACAGTGTCTCTGACCTGCTCGGGTGCCCAGAGGTAGGGGAACAGGATGGGGGAGCAGCCAGCACCAGGTGACATGGCTGCTTCAGAGCTGGAGCCCTGGCCTGTGCTCTCTCCATTCTGTGACACTTGTACTGTGCTCTGGGGTGGGGTGGAGTGGGAAGGTTGTCATGCTGGGGGTCCATCTTCCACTGCTGAGTTTCCACCACCACCTGCCCACTTCCCACAGCGCTCCAACTACCTGCACCGAGAGGTGGTAGAGCTGGCCCGGCAGTATGATAACGTGCGGGTGACACCCTGGCGCATGGTCACCATCTGGGGCGGGGCCAGCCTGCTGAGGATGTATCTGCGGAGCATGCAGGACCTGCTGGAGGTGCCCGACTGGGCCTGGGACTTCTTCATCAACCTCAGTGCCACTGACTACCCGACCAGGTGTGGGGTGGTGCTATGAGCCCTGAAGATGGGAGGGGGGCACGTCAAGGCACTCGGGGTTCAAGGGTCCTGATGGACTCCTTCCCTCCCCCAAGCCTCATTCTGGGATCTGTATAGCTCAGACATGGTCCCTTGGCCCCAGCAATGTTTTAGGGGAGGAGTTGGTGAAAGATGATGTGAGGATTGAGAGTGACAAGAGATGGGGAGGAGGAGGAGCCAGAGGTCTGTACTGGGGGTCATGGGTCAGACAGCAAGGGGTGGAAGAAGGATGGGATGGTCTTCCTCAGGGGCCTCAGATGCCCACCACCCCAGAGCATCAACCTGGAGTAGGTCACTTGGTCAGGACGACTCTCAGTGAGAAAGGAAGGGGCCAAAGAGTAAAGTCACTCTGGGCCAGTGACTGAGCCACTGTCACACACACTACCTACATCCCATTTCCTCTCCAGGACCAACGAGGAGCTGGTAGCTTTCCTGTCCAAGAACCGGGACAAGAATTTCCTCAAGTCGCATGGCCGGGACAACTCCAGGTGAGGGGGTGGGGGAGGAGGCCCTGGTCCTGGGGTCTTGCCACAAGCCCTCCCACACAGGGGGGCTCTGTGGCCCCAGCCTTGGGTTGCAAAACCTCCAAACCAATCACAGATTAAGGAGCGCTAGTTCCTGGAAGGATGAGAGCCTGGATCCCACCCTGCAAAACCCTCAGCCACGGGCCCATCTGCCTGCCACAGGTTCATCAAGAAACAGGGCCTGGACCGGCTCTTCCATGAGTGCGATTCGCACATGTGGCGTCTGGGCGAGCGGCAGATCCCAGCGGGCATCGTGGTGGATGGCGGCTCTGACTGGTTCGTGCTAACGCGCAGCTTTGTGGAGTATGTGGTGTACACAGACGACCCGCTTGTGGCCCAGCTACGTCAGTTCTACACGTACACGCTGCTCCCAGCCGAGGTGGGTGACCGGGCCCGCACCCAGGCCAAGAGGGCGCGTGGTGGGTGCCCCAGCTCACCCTCCACCCTGCCCTGCCACCCGCAGTCCTTCTTCCACACGGTGCTGGAGAACAGCCCAGCCTGCGAGAGCCTCGTGGACAACAACCTGCGGGTCACCAACTGGAACCGCAAGCTGGGCTGCAAGTGCCAGTACAAGCACATCGTGGACTGGTGCGGCTGCTCCCCCAACGACTTCAAGCCGCAGGACTTCCTGCGGCTGCAGGTGCTTCCCTGTGACCCCCAATCTCTGCCCCGTGATAGGGCCTCACCCCAGCTTTCGCCAGGTGCTTTCCAGTCAGAAATGATCCAAGGTGGTCCAAGCAGAGAATCTGGGGGCCCCTCACTGGGAGCAGCCCTCAGGGGTCGGGGGCTACACTGGCAGCAGGAAAGGCCCTGGGAGGCTGATCTCCAGGCAGTGCCGGGAAGGGCGCCTCCCCTGCTGTGCTCTCTGGGACCTCCAGACCCCTTCACCCTCCTTCCCTCTTCGCTCCAGCAAGTCTCCAGACCCACCTTCTTCGCCCGGAAGTTTGAGTCGACTGTGAACCAGGAGGTACTGGAAATCCTGGACTTCCACCTATATGGCAGCTACCCCCCCGGCACTCCAGCCCTCAAGGCCTACTGGGAGAACACCTATGACGTGGCCGATGGCCCCAGTGGGCTCAGTGATGTCATGCTCACTGCTTACACCGCTTTCGCCCGCCTCAGCCTGCGCCACGCCGCCACCGCTGCATCCCCACAGGCCAACCCACTCTGCAGGTGAGACCTCCTTCTGACATTTTGCAGACCCGCAGTGTGTAGTGCCTTACGAGGAGGCCAATCAGAAAGAGACAGCCCCTGCCGCCAGGGAGCCCCCAGTCTGAGGCAGGGAAAAATGCAAACAAAACAAAGGCGGCAAAAGCCAGGCACATAGGCTCTGTGGGTATGAGATCTGGGGCAAAGAAAGCACCTGGGGATGGGACACCCCAGCGCCCCCTCCCTGGGACTCCAGGCCAAGTCAGGTGTGCTGATGGCATCTCCCTTTCTCCCTGCTGGAACCTTCTTAGGTTTGAGCCCAGGGGCTTGCCGACCAGCGTGCACCTGTATTTCTATGACGACCATTTCCAGGGCTACTTGGTGACGCAGGCGGTGCAGCCCTCAGCCCAGGGGCCGGCAGAGACGCTTGAGATGTGGCTGATGCCCCAGGGGTCGCTGAAGCTGTTGGGGCGCAGTGACCAGGCCAGCCGGCTCCAGAGTTTGGAGGTGGGACAGGTCCTCCCCTTGCTTTCTCCTGTCCCCCAGCAAGACTCGGGGTAGTGGGGAGAGAGGGACAGACACTAAGGGAGGGCTAAGGACTGGGTTAGGCCTTTCAGAAATGGATTCACGGGTCCTCTTTCCCAGTGATGGCAGCCTTGGGATGCACAGAGGACATGCAGTCAGCAGGGAGGGGACTTTGGTTCCACTACAATGCAAGCCCAGTCTTCTAAACTCCAGGGATTTTCTGCTAAAGGGACTTGGACATTCCATTCGGGCCAGAAGATTAGGCTTCTGAGTGTCTCCTTAGCGCGGGGATGGTCTCTGGGCAGGGCTTCGAACCTCATCTCTGCCTTACTGCCCCCAAAACTTCAGAGCAGGTCAGAACAGGAGCCTAGAACGAATCTCAGAGCTTAGTAAAGAAATCCTAGTCTGAGCCCATCATTTTGCAGAGAGGGAAACTGAGGACCAGAAAGAGACAGTGACTGGCCTGAGGTCACACAGGAATTAGAGGTAGCAGCAGGTAGAGAGGACTTTACCTCGGCTCCTGCCCAGCTGCCTCCTTTCCTACAGGTTGGCACCGAGTGGGACCCCAAAGAGCGTCTTTTCCGGAACTTTGGGGGGTTGCTGGGGCCGCTGGACGAGCCTGTGGCCATGCAGCGCTGGGCCCGAGGCCCCAACCTCACAGCCACTGTGGTGTGGATCGATCCCACCTATGTGGTGGCTACATCTTACGACATCGTGGTAGACGCGGAAACCGAGGTCACGCAGTACAAGCCCCCACTGAGCCGGCCCCTGCGGCCAGGGGCCTGGACTGTTCGACTGCTTCATTTCTGGGAACCCCTGGGTGAGACCCGCTTCCTCGTGCTGCCCTTGACCTTCAACCGCAAACTACCTCTCAGGAAAGGTAAGGATCTAGTTTCCAAATGATGCCCAGGAGCCAGGCCGAATAGGATTTGCCAGACAGGTGACCCCAAGAAGCTGACCATCAGAGTAGGGGAAGGGGACGAGTTGTGGCCTTGATCATTCATCGGTAAGCATCCCAGGGCCTTGCACTGTGGTATGGTGCTTTGGAGTTAGGCAGACTTGGCTCTAGAACACAGCTCTGACACTTTAATTAGGCTTTTATCCTTGGCAAATTACTTGGCCTTCCTGAGCCTCAGTCTTATTACATGTAAAGTAAGAGTAATACAACTGTTAGAGGCCTCCTGGGTGCATGGAACACAGATCCACTCAAACTAGCTCCAGTGAAAAAGGGGAAATTATTGGAAAAATGCAGGGCTCTCCCCCACAGAAACTAGGAAATGACTCAGGTCCCAATGGGACCCAGAGGTGCTTTCTGTCTCTCTGGGGCCACCTTGTCCCTCATCCTGTGCTCTGTGTATCAGCCTCAGGTTCTGGTTTCTCAGTATATTGATACATGGCCTCTCAGTACAACAGAGACTGACCAGGGTCTCTTGGTCTACAAGTTCCACATTCTTAGGACAGCAAATCTGATTGGCCATCCTCCCAGTCCATTGGTAGCCAGGTGGGCAGGGTCACATGGCCCTCCACCCACTTGGCTGAGGATAAGAGAGCAGACTCTGAACACAGTCATAGGCTGCAGGCTCCTGCAAGGGGGCCCTAGTACAAGTAACTACCCCCTGGGAGATATTAGGAATGAGTATGTGGGTAAAAGTGGCTGGTATATAGTAGGCGCTCAATAAGTAAGTAGATGTTTCCTTCTTCCGGCCACATCCTATCACAGAGAAGGTGGGTCAGAGCAGAGGTAACCCAGAGGAGGACGGGGTGCTAGGGTGGGGCAGCGGCTGGGGCGGATCAGAACAGGCAAGCTGTGCCCTGCTCTCCTAGGACTCATAGCCTGATGGAGGAGACGGGGCGGGAGAGGCAAGCTTGACAGCAGGAGGGTATTGGAGCTGAGCCTTGAAGGAGCTGGATTTTTATAGACAGAGAAGGGTATTCTAAACTGAGGGAACAAAGTTAGCAGGTGTCTGGTGCGTGAGGGGAACAGAGGGTGGAGGGTAGTAAGATGCCAGGGGGTGGTGGGAAGGAAGGCTGGCAAAGTAAGCAGGGCGCCACAGCTGGAGAGCCTGAGTACTAGGCTTCTGAGGGCTCTGGGAACCACTAGAGGTGGTTGAGAAGGGGCATGGGTGACACAAACCAGACCATTACCAGAAAGTAACCTTACTTTCTAAGGTGCCTTGAACCCACTGTTTTATTTAATCCTCAAGTCAGGAATTCAGGGATTACTGTCTTGATTTTATAAAACTAAGTTTTACAGGCACAGAAAATTCTGTGGATTAGCCCAAAGTCACTCAGCAAGATGCGACTCAGTGGTAGAGTTGGGACAGGAACTGGGGTGCCCAGACCTGACTCCCAGGGTCTGGCCTTCATGGAATCATTTGGGCGGGGCATGCTTACTCCTGCTCTATACCCCCAGATGATGCCAGCTGGCTGCACGCTGGGCCGCCCCACAACGAGTATATGGAGCAGAGTTTCCAGGGACTCAGCGGCATCCTGAACCTGCCTCAGCCAGAGCCCGCAGAGGAGGCTGCCCGGCTGCATGCGGAGCTCACGGGCCCTGCGCTGGAGGCCTGGACAGATGGGGAACTAGGTGGCTTCTGGTCTGTGGCCGGACTGTGTGCCATGGGCCCCTCTACCTGTTCCTCCCTGGAGCTCTGCAGACTGACCAGCTGGAGCTCTCTGTTCCCTGACCCCAAATCAGAGCTGGGGCCTGTCAAAGCAGATGGACGACTCAGGTAGCAGGGTCCCAGCCAGCGCCTCCGGAAGACCCAGGGAATTGCACCTTACAGACGATGGAGGGATGTCCCCTTCATATGCAAGAACCAGAGGCCCAGGCAGTACACCTGTGTCAGCCATCAAGAACCTGTAGACGGCAGGGAAGGTGGGCTTAGTATTTACCACCGCAAATGGCTCTGCTGGGGACCAGGATGTTGGCAGGAACATGGGGCGAAGGGCTCCAGCTTCCACAGGCCACTCTTCCTCACCTTCCCCTCTAATTTTTTTTTTTTTTTTTAAGAAAAATGGGTAGTGGGGGGATGAACTGGAAACAAAAGATGTGCAATAGGGCTCGGAGCAGCCCCAGGAAGTGGGCCATGGCTCTGGGGAGCAGGGGCCTGACGAGCCCATCTGCTGCTGCTCTGGAGGAGGCTGGGCCTGCCTCGCTCTCCAGGGCCTCATCCCCCAGCCTTGGCCTGTGCTGCTCACTGCTGAGGCTCTGCAGGGGTCCAAGTGCTATGCCAGGCTCTGAGGCCTGGAGAACAGGTGATTCAGGGGAGCACTACAGAGCTGGAATCTAATGGGTCAGCCTCTCCTCTTGTAGCCAGGGGACCATAGAAGAGAGGGTGGGGTTGGCTCTAGGGCTTTCCAGCATCCCCTGCCCCTTGATGGGAAAGCAGGGCACCAGGGCCTACTGAGACCATTGCGGAGTCTCCCAGGTACCCAGAACTGCAAGCAGGGCCTGGGGCGAGCCCTCCTGAGCAGCATGGGAAGAAGACTCTGCCAGGGCTCTCAGAAGAACCTGGAGTAGCATTGTGCCTGAAGCTCAGTGTGAAGTCTGAAATATGCAACAGAAGAAATATATCTCTATCTCTCTCAACTGAGCCTCTGTGTTTTTCCTCCTGGGTGTCAGAGAGCCATCACTGTTAGGCCCTCTTCTCCTAAAAGTCTTGGCTGGTACTTTGGCAGAAGGTGGAGGTCTCATTCCCCCAGAGTGGGAACAGTTTAGAATCCATCAAAGAGCTAGAAGGGACACAAGAACCCATCTAATCCAGATCCCTCTTTTTCTGAGGGTTAAACAGGCCCAGAGAGGCTCAGAGACTTCCTCATT
This sequence comes from Balaenoptera borealis, assembly GCF_965194805.1. Taxonomy (NCBI): domain Eukaryota; kingdom Metazoa; phylum Chordata; class Mammalia; order Artiodactyla; family Balaenopteridae; genus Balaenoptera; species Balaenoptera borealis. The sequence goes on along the minus strand of NC_138879.1, from coordinate 23,938,726 downwards.
GTCACCCAGTGGGCCAGCAGGAGACAGTTCTTCAGAGTCCTGACCCGGCACTTCCTCCCTTGCTGCCAGGCCAAGGCAGAGGCTTGCTTCTCCGTCTTTGGAGTCACCAGGGCCCATCCCAGAAGCCCTCGCTGTTTCCTGCCCAGTTCTGAGTTACGGGGCAGCCTCAAGGAGGAGGCAATCCCAGCCAGGGCCTGGTAGTCACCATTGCCCCATTTACGAGCAGGAGCAGTGCTGGCGTGGGTTCCTAGCCGCTGCCTTAGGACCTGGGAGGGCCACGTTGGAAAGGTTTGTCCAGCCTCCCTCCATTTCTCAAGCCCTTTCTCCCCTCCCACTTTTCCGCCATTGTCAGCCATGGCTCAGTATCAGTCCTTCAACACCTTACTTAATGTGGGAGCAAAGGTGAAGGTTTCTCAGACCTTTAAAGTCATCCTATCAGCCAGTCACACTGGCCTGGTCAGCTCAGCTTGGGAAACAAAGGGCTCAGTTCCAGCCCAGGCTGCCATGTGTCAAGTTTTTCAAGTTGCCAGGAGAGGGCACCCCTGACCACCAGTGGCAGCATTGGGGTTTCGGTTTGTTCAGCCACTGTGCTGACCTTGCATGGAGTATCTCATTTAATCCTCACAGCCCTTTGAGGCAGGCAATTTTATTATTTTCCTTTAGCACACCAGGAAACTGAAATGATGAACCCAAAGTCAAAGCTGTTAGTTGGTGGCTGCAGGCTTCAGGTGGAGGCAGGAGGACTCCACGCCACTCTCACTACGTTCTCCTGCTCTCCTAAGGCAGGTAACGAGGAAGGAGCTAACAGCAAGCACTCCAAGGAAATAGTGTTTGGGTTCAGCAAGCACTCCAAGGAAATAGTGTTTGGGTTCAAGGGCTGAGATGATTGCTTTTTTCTGGCTCCTATTTTATAGAACATCTGAAGTTCTAATCTGGCTCTCTAAAAGTTTTTTGTTTTGTTTTACATCAGCCTTTAGATCGATTAAAAAAAAATTAATAACTGGGTTTAGCATATCAGGCACAGGCAGTAAATAGAGCATTTAGACTCTGGTGACTAAGGATTCACAGACCAGCCAGCAGGTTTAACCCAGGCTGTGGCTATGCTGTTGTTGGGCTAGCACGACTGTTTCCAAAGTCTTATTTTTGGAACTTAGGTGGGACATGCCCTCTGTTTCAGCCCCTGCCACTCCCATCCTATTATACCAGGTCCCAGTCACCTGCTGTGACCATTTTGAGCTTAGCCCAGTGGATGGGGATCCAGACTGAGGGTTCTGAGTTAATTGCTCTGAGGTGGCAACCCAACACTGGTGTGGGTTCAGAGCTCCCTCAGGCAATTCTAATTTGCAGGCTGGCAGGAAAACTAAAGTCCAGCCCCAGCCCCACTGCTCTGGCTGGTTTGTCTTGGCCCCATGAGTTAGAAGCAACGTGGGACCAGGAGTAGGCTTCACGACTCCATCCTTTTCCCTGTCCAGGTCCTGAGGCAAGTGTGAGTGCAGCTACTCGGACTGAATTCCTGGCTGACAGTGTCCCCTACCCTCATCTCTCTTTAGGGTTAGCTCAACCTGGAGGCTTGAGCTTTTTGAGGCTTTGAAATCCTCCCATGGCTGGGCCCCTGGGGTCAAAATCGGGATAACAGCCAGGCGGAAGTGGGGTGGGGGCAGGGGGCCTGGGCCCCCAGAGCTGCCCAAGAATTCCTTTGGAGGGAGGGGAAGAGCCTGGGGAGAGAGGCTTTTGTATTTTGTGCCTGGTTTCCAGGACAACCAGGGACACCTCAGTTCCGTTAGAGATGGGAGCAAAGACCAGAGGACAGTTGGCATTTGGAGTCCTGTCACCTGAGCCGATGGGAAGTGGCGGGGGAGGGGGGGTGCAGAGTAGGCCTGGGAGGGGATCAGGACTGAGAGGTGCAGAGATCTGGGCGAGGTGGAGCTCCCCTGGCTGTCTTCTGGGTTTAGCAGAAGCCTAGCCTGTTCCCGCCAACCCCTTCTCCTGCAGGTTGTTGAGGGACCCTCGTGGCTGCCAGGCCTGCAGAGTGGAGTGCCATCTGTGGGACACTAGGTCCTGGCATGGTACTGGCCAGGACAAGCAGGGGCAGAAGCTGAGAATCTGGAGAGCTGCTCACAGATACCATGGCTCTGAATGAAGCTGCTCCTCTGGGCCAGGGATCCTGGGTTGAGGGTTGGCCCTGTGGGGATGGTGGGTGGGGCTGGCAGAGGGGGTGGGAGCCCCTCCTGTGGCTGTCTTCAAGGTCATTTAAGGCCACTGCCCTTTCTTGGCACCGCTCTGCCACTGCTGTTCCCTGTGCAGAGATCACCGCAGAGAACAGCCTCCTAGACATAGTTGTGGCCACTGGTGAGTACCCACTGCTGTCCCAAGTTCAGAGTTGGGGCAGATGCACACTTGGCTCCTCACCAGAGGCCAGAAGTCCAGCTTCTTCATCTATAGGGTCACCTAAAGCAAGCCACTTGGGGAGAATGCTGTGTTTGGCTGGTATATGAACCCTGAGGTCCCTTCCCTGCTGTGTTCTATGATGCTACAGTCTACGATAGCAGAACAGAGTCTGGGCACCAGGAGTCTGACTTCAGACTCGAGTCCTCCCTCCCCTGCCTCCTCAGATCCAGTTTCTAAGGGTGTCTGCCCCGCCACAAGCTCCTTCTCCTCCCTGAGTCTGTCCCTCTGTAAACTCCCTTACACACATCACTCCTTCCCTGGGCTGAAGGAAGATAGGATATAGCTGCTCTGTCCTCCCTCACAAATCTCTGCCACAGGGAATTGATGCAGCAGCAAAAAGGGAGCTCCCTGCCCCCGTTTCTCCTGCATGTCAAGCTGATACTAGTCCCAGCCAGGTCATTCCTGCTCAACTTCTGGAGTGGAATTTCAGTCTGGGGAGGTGAGATGGGTCTGTGCCTGCCAGGCCCAGGCTGAACCTCTGATGCCTGGTGCCTCTGGGGGGAGGAGAGTTTCATGCTGGTTTTTATCATGGCCATCCTGTTGTGCTGCTGTACCAGCGAAGCCCCAGTGCTGCCACGTCCTCTGCTCTCTGCTCAGTATGGAAGGGGCCTTTGGATCTACTCTATGGACCCGCAGCTTCCAGTCTGGGTTCCCTCTGGACCAAGGAAGTAGTGTGGAAAGGGTGAGCAACATCCTGGCCAGCCTCCTCTCTGGCCATTGTGAAACAGGACCCAGTACTGGGAGCTGCTGGTGAAGACAATGGTCTTCCCAGCTCTCCAAGCAAGGCCCACAAGCTCCTAGCTCCCAGGGGAAAGCCCAGAGCCAACTTCTGTGGGTGGTGACTACCGTACTGTCAGTCCTCTTCCCAGGGACGGGGTACCACATGGGATGCTGGGTACAAAAAGCAAAAGAAATCTTCAGACCTGCAGCCTCCCCAGGCTCCAACCCCAACTCTGAGCACCAGACAGAGGATGGAGAGGTGGGGACAGAAGGTGTTCTCTGACTCTCCCACAAGGGTCATCAGAGCTGGCTGCCAGATTGTGAAAGAATGAGCTAGTGGCCAGAAAGGGGTGGAATTTCTTTATACCCGAGTGCATTTCAGAAATGCTAAGGGTCTGGGCTTTGTGCCTTGGACTGGTGGAGGGAGAGAACAAGATGGGGAGAGGAGGACATGGGGACAAGAAAGGTTTGGGTTCTGCTCTCTTGCTCGCTGACCCTAAACCCTGAGCTTCACTCTGAGTCATCCTTCATGATCCCCAGGACTGCCCCTCTCCCTGCTTCAGCACCATGGGATGCCCCACCGAGGTCCAGGCAGTGGAAAGGTGCTGAGAGTCCCAGGGGATGCGGGTGAGGGAGGACCGTGGGGGAGAGGTGTGTGCCAGGGCCTAGTGTGGCTAGGGGAAGAAGGCGAGGAAGCCTAGAGAGACTCCTTGGAGAGAAGTCTGTGTGGTACCCTGATCTTAGGCTCATCCTGGTGGAAAGGGTCCAGACGGAAGCTGGAGAACAGCTGCACAAGCCTGCCTGGCTCCCTTAGTCACAGGGCTATCCCCAGGGGGGTGAGGTATTGTGTGGGGCTACGCAGCAGCCGCCAGCTATCCCTATGGGAGCCAGCTTGCCTGCCCAGCTATGAAAGTGCTCAAAAGAAGGACCGGCGGCAGCAGATGCACCAGCTGACTGCACAGCGCTTCTGGCTCTGGGCCTGCAGAGAGGTAGGTGAATGTTCAGCCCTCCCAGCCTTGAGTGGGAGAACTGAGTTTTTTTCCTTATTACTTTTTTTACTGTATGTAAATGCCTAATCAGAGCCTCTGGGACAAGGAAAGGACTACGGATGGCGAGCCCCAGGATTTGGCTAGAGGCCTCACTTCACCTCTTTGGGTAGAGGAAAGGATGGCAGACCCCAGTGCAGGGAAGCGATTTAGACTGGGCAGAAGAGCTTCCATGGAACCAACAGCTCTAAGATTCAACTTGTCTCCAGGAAGGACCATCACTGGGGGAGAGGACACACAGAAAGCAAAGTCCAAAGAAAGAGCATGTGGGGGGGGGGGGTGGGGGGGGTTGTGTGTAAGGGAATGGGTAATGTCTTCGCTCTACCTCTCCCAGCTGCCATCCAGCTATGAGGAGGCCCTAAGGTCACTGCCTGCACTACCACCCAACCATGGCTCTGCTCACCCACCCCAGGAAGCAGCCACCTGCCTGCTCAGGGAAACACTATAGGAGGGAACACGCTCTTCCATCTTGCCCTTTCCCCCTTCTCCAGGGGACTGGCGGGGACTGGCGGGGACTGGCAGGGACAGCGCTTAGCCTATGGAGACGCTTCCAACAATCTCCCCGAGCTGGGCCTTGGTATAAGACCCTACGGGAAGGAAGCCAAAGTGCACCTCAACAAACCCTGGGCCACCTTTGCAGGAGGTGGGAAATCTGGGGCCATGCCCTGAGAATCAAGGTGACAAATTCAAGGCAGACCTCCATAATTAGACTTCTCTGCCCTCAACCCCTGGAGCTCCTGCTTTCAGGGCAAAGAAGAGTGCTTGGGAGGAAGGCACTAACTCTGTAAGCCCTCTCTGGGGCTGCAGCCAGCATCGCCTACCTCCAACAGCCAGGATGTCTGTCCACTCCTGCTGAGACTTCCTTCCTCGCCCTTGCACTCGAAGCCAAGCTTCTAAAGGTCTTGGGTTGACAATGAAGGCCTGCCCCCAGCCCACTCTAGGCCCAGACTGAGTACTCCTGAAGCCAGATTCTTTGCTGCAGTTTACGGTTTGAGATAAACCAAGAATCGGGAAAGAATGCGAGCTAGGTGTCTCCCTGGGTAACAGGAAGAAGCCCATCTGTCACCCATTCTGCCTCATCATTGGAAGGACCCTGGTATTCCAGGCCAGATGGGGCCTCTCTGCTCTGGACCCACAGAGGCAGGAAGGGGTCTGCCATGTGGCCATTTCTGGGGCTGTCGCCCCAGCTCCCTCTGAATGTGGCTCCAAGAGAGGAACATGACCACGCTGGCTTCCTCTATTGGCCCCTTGGTCGCCCCCCGCCCACTCTTCCCCAGCGACTTCTGTGGGATCCAGGAGGGGAAGGAGCAGGAACACCCTCAAGCACAAGCACTCCTCTTTCTTCCCCTTTGGGGGATGGTGCTAAAGGGATCCCCTCCTCAAAATGAAGTCCCCTCTTCTCATTTCCTCACTCTGACAGGCCTCTTTCCTGCTTTGAGGCTCCCCCTTATGTGCACCTGAGAACATGGGTAACAGATCAGTAAGCCACTCCATCCCAGTTTGTCCCCAAATAGCAGAGACTCACGACTCCAGCTAACTTTATTTTTGGCCCCAGGTCAGGTCTCCCAAAGGGCTTCCCAGCCAGTCACTTCATAGTCTCCTGCAGTCACCACCAAGCAGACTTCTTCCTTGGGAGGCCTTGTCGTCACTCCAACCCTTGATGACGTCTGGTACCACCCTCTCCTGTCACCTGGGCTCCAGTCTCTGTCCAAAGGCCTCAACCAGGAGGTCAAAGCATAGCTACCAGTTTGAAGGTGCCCTCAGGCTTGGCAGGAACCACGTGGACAAAAGTCTTGTAGAGCACAGCCCCCTCGGGCAGCCTGGTGACCAGATCCACAGCCTCCGAGTTGCTGGGACTGGGCACGTAGACCTCCTTAGTGTAGCGGACTATCCCCTCCTCCAGAGCATACAGGTACTTCTTCTTCCCCAGCCCCACCTGCAACACACAGACCTGGTCAGCTGGACAGTCAGGGGGCCCATCCCAGGGCTCTAGGATAGACTCTTCACAAGGATTCAGGCCCTGGGGCCAAAGGGGAGGATTCAGAAAGCTCCATCTCAGGTTCCCTTTCCCACTGCTTGGTAATTACTCCATCACAAAGGCGGGAAAAGAAAACTCCAACAGCCAATCCTGGTGGTTACTCAGTTCCTGAGGGCTGATACCCGGACCCATATCTGTGCAGCTGGCCAGAGGCTACACTGGATAGATGCCCAAACCAGGCCCAGGAAAATGTCACTGCTCCTGGGAGTTTGCTTCACTGAGGCTTAACACAACACTAGTTTGACATACATTTTCATCTATATGGTGATCTATAAAGTTTAGGCTCAAAGCTATATGGATAATGCATACGCTAATTAAACAAAATGATATCAGCTAATACTTATGTCACGCTTACTGTGTGTAAGCACTGTTCCAAGCCCTATTATATACATTAACTCACTTGATTCTCACCTTGTGAAGTAGGTACTATCGCTAACCCTGATGTTCAGGTGAGAAATATGAGCAGAGATTAAATAAACTGTGTATTATATACTTATTTTCTTTATTTTTTTTAAACTATACATATCATAGCTTTTTTCTTTTAGAACTTGAGATTGCATGTGTGGCAATTTTTACACAGCATTATTCAATATCTCTCTGATTAAAAGAACAGACTGGTTCAAATCCCAGCACTACTACTTACTATTGTGTGATCTGGGCAAGTTAATTTACTTCACTGTATCTCACTTTTTTCATCTGCAAAATGGAGATAAATATTAACTATTTCATAGGGTCATCTTGAGGATTAAATGAGTTAATAATCAGAAAGAGCTTAGAATACTGCCCAGGTCACAACATATTAGCTTTTATTATTGTTGTCATTATTTTATTAAGTCTGAAGAATTAACACAGCCACATACTGAATGTCTCGAGTTCTAAAAAAATATTGTACTACACATACAATCAATTCACATACAAATTAGCATTTTTGAAATAATTATAGGTTACTATCAGTCTTTCTGTGCCTACTAAAATTGCCAAAAAAGAGGTAAGAAGGCAGGAGGAAACTGATTACAGAGGAAACTAATATTTTAAATAATGTAAAGAATATAGTATAGATCTGTGTTAAAGAACTTTCCTACCTCAGCAAGTAATACCAACTTGCTGAAACTGAAATCCCTGCCTGGTATGGACCTAATTTCTGGCCCACAAACTGAATTCTATTTTATTAAATTCAAGTTATCTTTCAGCCATCTAGTAATAACTTTAATCAAAGGAGGAATTCTTAAAAATAAGGAAAAAAATGAATAAATTGAAATTAGTTTCCCAAGATTAAAAAAATATCTTAAATCACTAGAAATATCTTCTTCCAAGAACTGGGGGTTAGAAAGGAGACCCCAGAGAACCAAGCTAATGCTATTACCAAAGCGAAAAAGTGATTTGGGAGTCAAGCAGACCTGGTTCAAATCCCAGCTCTGTCACTACCCACCCCGCCTTCTAAGTTTCTGGCATCCTACCTGTAAAACAGAGATGACACCTACCTACCCTAGGGATGGGGGTAAGGATGAAATGAGATAATGCAGGCCCAGGAATCAGCATGACACCTGGCATTTGGTAAGCACCCAATAACTGCAACTGTTATAATTACTATGCTCAGGAGCACGGAGAGGTGAAGAAAAAATGGCGGGGGGGTGGGGGTGGGGGTGGGTGGGACACAGAGCAACTCACATGGGCACCTGGGTGCCAGCGGAAGTGGCGCTGAGTCGCAAGGATGTTGCCAGCATGAACATAGTGACCTAGAAGAGAAGTCCATAGGTGTGCTACCTTTGGGCCCCCACAATGAGGCAACACAGCGAACTGCTAAGAAACCATGGCAGCCCTCGCTTTCCTGGCCCAAATGCTACATACCAACCTCTAAGCCTGCCCCTGGATAAGACCAACTCCCAGTCTGACACAAGGAGCCCCCTGTCCCCCACCCGGCAGCCTCCTCTGCAGTCGCATGGCCAAGGTTCCCACCTATCTGCTCTTCCTCACCCCCTCCACCCTGCCTCAGGTCTTATCTGTTTCTTTAATTTGGAACTAAATGTTCTGGTGAGCAAAATGGAGAGTACAGGACAGGGCACTTGTGTGGTTTGCCCGCTCTTCAAAGGAACGCCGGGACAGCAGGGTAGGGTGCTAAGTGGAAAGTGGAAGCCAGGCCACATCCTTACCCTCCATTCTCTTGATGCCAAAGCGTTTGCCTGGTGACTTTCCACCGAGGTTCTTAGAGCTGCCACCTGTCTTTTTGGATGCATATCTGACGGCAAAAGCTGTAGCCTGAGGGGGGCTCAGCAGGGCTGTAACTGCAGAGAGAACAGAAATGTTGTTCAAACAGAGCAGCTCCCCATCAGACTCCTTCTCTGCCTCAATGGGTCACTTGCTAAGCTGAGAGGTGGCAGGGGGCAGTGTCAGGGGAGGTGAGGAAGGTGTGTGAGCAGAAATGCCACTTGACTTCGTGGGTTGTCAGGGAGTGTCTGAGGTCCTTGGTCTTCCCCCACGACAGGGGATAAGTCATTCTTGTATCGTCCATGGTGTAAGCACTACATGAGCTGTCTGTGTGTGGCCTAGGGTTGAGGGGAGGGAGTAAAATATTAATGGAAAAAAAATAAACACCATGTGCCCTTGGTCCTGACACATCCAGTCCTATTGAAGGGAAACAAAACCACAGAAACAGAAGCCAGCAAGAGGACACCACAGAGCTGCCTGTTTCAGCCTCACTCACCATTATGCCCTCAAGGCTCAATGCACTGTGGAGGGGCCAGACCGCAGAGCCCAGCAACGGGACACCCAGAGAGAGGCTCCTGCTTTGACCTCACCCACCACCTTCTTAGCCATCACCCATCCACTGCACATCAGATACTTGTAAACAAAAAGGGCAGCCTCTGTGAGGGTGACTCCCACAGGCTCCTGTCCATTCCAGAAGGCTGGACCCTTCCTTTGTTCGGCAAGTCCATCAAGCACAGGTCCAACCAAGAAGACTGACACCCTGCCCTTGTTAATCTGACCTCTCCATACTCATTCCAAACTGCTCAATGGCATTTATTTTAAAAAGGAAAGTGAACTAAAATTCATACTGACCAGGATGGAAGCCCTGTGCTATATGACAAGCCCAGGAATGGCAGTCCCGGCATTCAGGTCTCCAGATACAGCTATGGTTAATCAGGGTCATGCCAGAGTCTTTAGAGAAGGCTTGTGGGTCCTGGAGTCTATAAGTTCAGAGTTCCTAAAACCTAGGTTTCTGAAGTTTTAATGAGAACAGAGACTAGCTGGGGCAAAGGACCAGAGATAAGGACTTCGAGAGACAACATGTTAAATGGCCAGCACCAGGATCTACCTACCTTTAAACACCTATTCATTTATTCACTCAATTTCAGGAACTGGACTTTGCTTTACCTAACTTATCTCACTCACGAATCTTTGCCCTTCACCCTATTCCCCATCCTCCTCAAAGTAAATGATGCTACCACTTACACAGTTGCTCAGGCAGAAATCAAAGAGTCACTGCAGATTCCTTCCCTTTGCTGATCTCACATATCCAGTTCACCAGTAAGCTCTGTGGATCCTATTTCCAAAACGGATTTCAAATCCCCCCATTGCCCTCCAAAGGTCACTGACACTAACATCCTGACTAAATCATCTCTCCTCAGGGCTACTATTACTGCTTCCCATCTGGTTTCCTCATTTCCACTCCTACTCCCTTTAAATTCACACAAGAGCAATAGTTTGCTTCTCAAAATGGAAAATTGGGTCAAGTCATTCTCTTGCCCCTCACTCTCTTACAAAGCCAGGCCTCCTGTCATCCTTTAGGTCTTAACTTACATGTTACCTCCTCAGAGGGCTTCCCTGACCACCCAACCTAAAAAAAAGACACAGACACATTTTTCCCTTTCTGTCACAGTAGTTGCAACAATTCACAACTATTTTATTTACGTGCTTATGTACTGGCTTATCTATTAGAAGTAACCGTCCTGGGGGTAGAGACTATGTCTTCATCTTCTCTGCTGAGATCCTCAACACCTACCACAGTGTCTGGCACAAAGACCTCAATCTGCTGAATGAATAGATTAACTTTTTGAGCGCCTATGTGCCAAAAGCAGTAACCCATTTTTGTAGATAATGGGATCCAAACAAACCTAGACAGGGGAAGCGGAGAACCGTCACCCACCCCTAGGGAAGCTGTATTTGCACGCCTGGCAGGGAAAGGTCACGTGCTCCGCGCCCTAGGTGTCACACGACCAGCGACTACCGCCCCTCAAACCTCGTGGGCCCCACACACTCCCCCCAGTCCCCTCCCGCCCGCAGGGTCATCCGTGGGGGAACGACCTCCAAGCCCCCAGATCCCTGCAAGGTCTCCACTCCGCCTCCACCCCTCGCCCGGCGACTGCCACGGCGTCCGTTTACCAGCTGTCCGCGTCCTCAGCGCCAGCACCGCTAACGCCATGTTGGCCTCACACTCGCTTCCGGTCTGAGAAATCTGCTTCCGCTACCGGAGATCTATTTCCGGGTCCTGCGTGGCGGATGAAAGCGTGACGCGAGAAGTTGCTGGTGAGCGTTGCCGGGCGGGCGGACGGGGTAGGGCTTTCTTCCTGAGCTCAGCTCCGCAGAGGCTTGGTGGCCGGGGCGTCCGGCGCTTCTGCCGCGGTGTGTGGGCGAGCCGCCCGCCCTGGTGTCGGCGGGAGAGGCTTGGAGCCCGCTCAGCAGGGGCCCGCTTGTCCGACCCCCGCATTTTGCCAGACTCTACCGAGGCCCGTGCAGGGACAGGGATGAGGTCTGTCCCTATTCGTTCAGCTTACCTTACTGAGCTCTGTAGATGCATGATTTTTTTTTTTAAAACTTCTTACAATCTTGTAAAGTAGGTAATGTTACTATCCCTATTTTACTAAAAAAGAAAGCGAGGCTCATCTTGGGTCACACCTATAGAGTTAGTGAATATTTGCTCAAAGAATGACTCTTGTGCACGACCCAGCAATTGGCAATCCTAGGTCTGTCTGCAAGAGAATTGAAAACATCCCCACAAAAACTAGGACATGAATGTTCATGGCAGCATTATTCATTCAAAATAGCCAAAAATGGAATCAAACAAAGTCCACCAGATGATGAATGGACAAACAAAATGTGGCGTATCTAAACAGTGAGGTGTTATTCAATCATAAAAAGCAATGAAGTACTGACACATGCTACAACATAAATGAACCTTGAAAATATTATGCTGAGAAGCCAGTCACAAAAGTTCACATACTCAGTTAAAAAAGAGTGACTCTTGGTATCTCCATTTTACATGCAGAGATCAGCAAAGAGGTTGTGTTGAGTCTTGTTCGTACCTCATTAACATTTTTTAATAGTAATCTCCACTTTGTTTATACCTCACCTTGACCTAGAAAGGATTTGAGAAGGTTTCCTGTTAGACTACAGACATAGCTGTTCTGAGTTCCAGATTGACTGTGTTGGGACCATATCCTATTTCTCTGTGTATCATTTATTTCCTTAAAGCTTGGCCATAGAACACATCAAGTGGACTGAATTCAGTGCTACAGTCTGTGTCTCATGTCTCTTTTCTTTTTAGGGAATTAATCTGATAGCACATTATTGATGGCTGTAGAGAAGTTATCACTCTCACTGGAATCCAGTGAGAGTGACTCTGAGGAGTTGCCAACATTTGCCTTTCTGAAGAAGGAACCGTCTTCAACAGAGAGGAGGCAGCCTCAGAAGGAGGAGAAGATTGTAGTGGTTGACACCTCAGATTCTGAGGCCTCCTGTCCTCCATCACAAAAACTGAAAGATCCACCACCTGTTCCAGAGGCAGCTGAAACTGTCCCACAAACAGAGCCAGTCAGGGTGCTAAGCAGTGGAAGTGAGGATGAGGAAGAATTTGCTCCCCTGGCTGAGAGACTTACTTGTAAGTTTTTGACCCACAAGCAGCTGAGCCCTGAGGACTCCAGCTCCCCAGTTAAAAGGGTTTTAGATCATCAAAATAATGAAGGAGCATCACGTGACTGGCAAAACCAGCCCTTTACAAAGATCCGTGATATTGCTCTCTGTGACACCTCAGAGAGGCATGCATCAAATAATAAGGACCCTATGGTAGACAGTCCATGCCATCAGCTGCCAGTCTACCAAACTACCTGCTCTGTCCAGAGCAACAGCTTGACAGTAACTAAAACAAATGCTGAGGTACCCCCACCTCAGAAGAGGACCAAGCATAATCAGAAGGTCCAGAAGAGAGGCTCACAGGGATGCCAGCAGCGGGGACAAGCAAGCCAAAAGGAAAGCACCGAGAGGCAACAGGAAAGGAAGAAGAAGGCAGCCCTGGTTAACAGGCTGAAAGCTCAGAGGCCAGAGGAGTGCTTAAAGCATATCGCTGTGCTGCTGGATCCAGGTCCTGCAGGCATCTTTCTTTACCTCATGCTGGGTGAACTGCTTTCTGGGCCCCACTGACAGCCCCTCTCCCATCTGTTGCAGTGCTCTTGCAGATGGAAGGTGGGGGCCAGCTCCTCGGAGCACTACAGTCCATGCAGTGCTGCTGTGTGATTGAGGCGCCGGCCGTGCCTTGCAGCATCACGTGGCGGAGAAGGGCTGGGTCCACTGAGGTAGGGGTTTTCTGGCTGCTGTCTCTCCTCCTTAGAGTTACAGGATAAATATGCTTTTACTCTAAAGGATATATTATCAGTCAAGGCTCCAGCAGGAAAGCAGGTAGCACACTCAGCTTAGTATAATTTGAGGAGGATTTAATAAAGGGGCTGTTTTCCCAGCTGTGGGCAGGGTGCAAGGAAACTACAAGGGACAGCACAGTACCTCAGGATAATAACAGCTTTAACCTGGTTTCTCCACCTCGGGTACTGCTGCCATTTTGGATTGGTTAATTCCCTGTTGTGCTGGGCTGTCTTGTGCCTTGTAGGATGTTTAGCATCTACCTGGTAGATGCCAATAGTACCTGTCCCAGTTGTGACAATTGAAAATGTCTCCAGATATTGCCAAACGTCCCTCAGGGGGTGGGAAATCGCCCGTTTCTGTCGCAGTTATCCTATAAGGAAGAAATTCTTATCCCCACATCACAGGTGGGGAAACTGAGGCCCTGAGAAGTTGAAAGCCTTGTTAAGGATCACAGCTGAGTAGTGGCTGGGGGGTGGGAGGGACTAGAACCCAGAGCTCCTCCCACCTGTGCTTTGCAATATTATGGGTCTTGGCTTTTGCTTATAGGGACCTAATCAGAAAACTCCGCACAAGTCCTGCTCATGGTTACTCTGTAATACCGTACTGCTGTAGGATTGTGGACCATGACGTGGCCTTGGCTTTGTTTGATTATGCCCTAGTATGGCGAAGAAGAGGTGCTCTCACAGACTGAAGTTTCCTTGGTGATTCTTTGTCACACAAAACCTGTGTAAGGGCCACTCAGCTTAGCATCTACCCTCAAAGCCCAAGTTACTTATTTGTTCCAAATCCTTTGGAAGAGTTTCCTTCGCTCCATTCCCCTATTCAGAATACACAGAAATACTGGCATTTACTTCTCAGTCCGTTTCAACTCACTGATGCTCCTTTCTTATTCACTGCCTCAGAGGTGCAGTACACTGAGGTTGAACAGTTGAGGACTGGGAAGGACAGGATTATGGGTTACTATTTCTTGCCACCATGACTTCATTCCAGAAGAAAAAGGATAATGCAAAGTGGACTAGGCTGATGGGGATGAAGTCATTCACCCGGAAGGCCTGGGTCTCTCTCGCAGGTGCTAAGCACCTGCTGACCTGCCTCCCTCTGCTGGGTTCCGCGCCCTTTGACAGGATGGAGAGGAGGGCTGGGTGGAGGAGCCGACGATTCTGGTGCTGCTCCTGGCAGAGGCGTTTGTGTCCATGATCTACAACTTCAAGCAGGTGGGCACAGCAGAGGGGTAGGCGCTGAGGCTGGGACAGAGGGCTGACTGCCGGGAGCAGGCATTCATGCATTTCTGCCCCTTCACGTAGGGAAGTCTGGGCAGCGCCGAGCAAGGGAAGGAAACGCTTCGGAGCTTTGTAACTGACATCACAGCAAGGACAGCTGGGAAAGCTCTGTCACTGGTGATTGTGGATCTGGAGAAATGCTTCAGGTTTGGATTTGTCCTCGAGACTTAGCATTAAAAGGAGCAGCTCTTAGGCCAACAGGGGTGAATTTATTCATCCCAGATCTGGGTCCCTCTGCAAAATAGCATCCCTCCTAGCCCTGTGGGACTCTCTGGTCCAGTCTTCTCACACCTCTTCTGCCCGAGCTCGGCCTGGAGCTGCCGCTCTTTGATTTCCTCCCCTGCTCCAGTGCTCCGAATCCTCCAAGGAGAAGGAAACAGGGAGTGGCAAATGGAGAACAGGCCAAGGAGAAGAAGAAGCAGAGACAACCGGAGGCCAACACAGCGGCTGTGGTGACCAGAGTAGACATGGAAGAGGTAAGAACTTCTGTTGCCTGAGTCATCGTGGGTGCCCACTCTCATCTAACCCGATTCACCATTGATAAAGAGTAAAATGCCTGCTGGACGCTACTTTCTACCTTGGCACTAAGTAGGAGAGAAGGGGCCAAACGGGGAGCCAAGGGGCTGGGGTGCAGCTTCAGTGAACAGTGAGAGGAGAGAACAGTTTCAAACTAGCCTCTGCATACCCTTCCAGTGCATCTGCTTTGGGGTTTCTAGGCATTGGTAGATCTGCAGCTACACACAGAAGCCCAGGCTCGAATTGTGCAGAGCTGGAAAGAGCTGGCTGACTTGGCGTGCACATTCACAAAGGCTGTGGCTGAGGCGCCCTTCAAGTGAGTGCCCCCGTCAAGTCCTGGCTCGGTTGCTTGGCCTTGTCTTTTACAGTGATTCTGGTACCCAAAGAAGATGTCCCTTTCCCCTAAACTCTGCTGCTAGTCTGTTGTCACTCAAGTTTGAGGCAGAAGGAGTTGACCTAACCCTGGGAATTCTTGGAAAGAGCCCCCAAGCTCAGTCCCTTTAAAATGTTCTCCTGTAGCTTATGTGTAAGTTTGTGTTCTGCAGGTTGGTACTGGGTTATCAGTGGGCCAACTTACCAGAATTCATTGCAGGTCAGGTCACAATGAAACAAGCCCTTGTAAAACAATTTTTTAGCCTACTTAGCTCAAGGGCTGTTCATAGTCAGAATTTAAAATCGGTGATTCCTCAGAGACAATCCAGTCCAAGTCCCTGATTTTATACCTGAGGGAACTGAGGCCTAAAGAGACCGACTTGTCAAAGTTCCTAGCGAATCAGAAGAACCAGAACTGGACTCCAAATTGCCTGATACCCAGTGCTCTGCGCTAACCCCCAGCACACTGCCTCCCCGATCAAGACACCCCAATCTCATTGCAAGCAAGAGTCTCGTACTTTTCTGTTAACTTCTTTTTTGATGAAAAGGAACAGATGTCGTTTTTACGGGAATTGGCAACTAGCACTGCTAGGGGACAGAAGGAGCATTCAAATTGGCCAGGTAGAACATCATGCCCACCTCTTCCGATGTCAGTGGAGGGTTTTTAAGTTCCTAGTTAAGGGGACAGGTGCAGCACAGTAACACACGACTCGCAGCTCAACTGTGCTGTTTGCAGGAAGCTCCGAGATCAAGCTAGTTTCTCCTTCTGCCTGGAGAGTGACTGGGCTGGAGGGGCAAAGGTGGACCGCTCTGGCAGGGGGCTTGCAGTGGTCTGGAGGAGACAGATTCAGCAGCTGAACCGAGTCAGCCTGGAAATGGCCAGTGCCGTTGTGGACGCCTACCCCTCCCCACAGCTCCTGATCCAGGTATGCCGTTCCAGGGGTCACTGCCCAGTGCACTGTGGCCTTAGTGGACTCCCAGTTTCCATGGACAGCACTGGTGAGGGCCCAGGAATGCCTTGTAAGTCAACAGTGCGGGTCTGAGATCAGAGTCAACACTGACCAGGGAGGGAGGACGGTTCTCATCCCTCAACCCAAGCTTCCCGTCCCTTATTCACGGATGAGGAATGACCGTGGGTGGTATGGTATTAACAGGTCATTTACCACTTTCAGGCTTATAAGCGGTGTTTTTCTGAGCAAGAACGCCAGAATTTGCTTGCAGACATACAGGTGCGCCGTGGGGAAGGTGTGACAGCCACCTCCCGCCGTCTTGGACCAGAGCTCTCCAGGCGTATCTACCTTCAGATGACAGCTTTGCAGCCAGATCTCTCTTTAGACAGTGCAGACTGATGCCAGCCCTCAGGGACAGGGATGAAAAGCTGATTTCCACCCCAGCCCCCCGACCTCAGAGCATGACTACAGTGCAGGGATTAGAAGCACCTCCTGCAGCACAAGCCTGGGTCCTGCCCACAACAGGCTTTCCTCGGTGTCGCTGTTTGCGATAGTGTCCCTACCTGTCAACATGGGGCAGAGGCTGAGATGCTCACATTTGCCTTCCTCTCCTAGCAAGTCAACTGCCACGTACAAACCACCCCGACCCCTGCCCCAGCCAGCCCTCAAAATACAAAGGAACAAAGACAGACCACTCAGACACGTATTTAATAATTGTAAAAATCCAGAAGAACCTCAGCGTCAAATCTCGAGGTCACAAGTGAACTGCCCTCGGAGGGTTGCTTGACAAGGCTGGGTGTGCTCCTGCCTTCCTCCCATCCACTGAAGCTGCCTCAAGCAGCCAAGGAACGGGGGGAGGTCCGATCACTATGCTGACTTCTGTATTCTCTTAATCTCATTTTATGTACTATGTGTTTAGTTTCAATAAAGCATTTGTACCAATGGCTCTGGAGCTTGGAGGAAGACTAAAGGAATGTGTAGTGATTCTGAGTAAGGTGTGGGCCTACGCAGCAGAGCTCTCCCTGAGGGAGAAAAGAAGAAGTCTTTTCTTCCACTATCAGGACGGTCACAAGTGTCAGTGTTATCCATGGGCCACTAGTGCTGAAAAGATGGACTCCACTCTGTCTCTGAACATGGCAGGTTCTTGCTCTCCCTGGGGAGAGGCAGGAACTTTCAGTCGGGAGTCTTCTGTGAATGAGCACCGTGACGGCCATTTCTGACCCCTTCATCCAACTGCTGTGAAAGGAGGCAAAGGAGGCCACAGAGCAAGAAAAGGCTGAGTCTGGCAGACAAGAGAATGGACAGTTCTGCCTTTATTCATGCTAGTCGTTAATGTACCACTTTTAAACTCCATGATGCTACTTATTTCCCTTCATTGTGTAGGTGTAGTTATGTCTAGAATCAATTCTAAACCTCAGTCTCTTATGAAGCTTTAGTTTTCAGGTTGCCTATGAGGTATTTAGTCACACCGATTATGTAAGAGAGCTGTCATAGACAATGTGGCTTTGCAAGGGTCCACCTTCTTGTTTATTGGCAATCGGAATTAATGCTCTCAAATTGAAGCAAGGAGCCTGGACCATCCCCATTTTATAGAAGCCACATAAATTGCCGCAGGACTCTACAAGAGCTGCCCAAGACCCTCATGGCTATGCGATTTCTATTTGTGGGTCATGAATCTGTTTCCCATGAAAGAGTCTATACTCCAGCCAAGAGACAATTCTGGTGTAAGTTTTGTTCTCTCAGTACATTATAAAGGAGGCAAAATGATGGAGAGAAAGGATACGAGCGTGGGAATCCAGTTCTGCCTCAAACCAGCTAGGAGACCATAGGCAAGTCATGGAAGGCCTCAGTTTCCCTGTCTACAAGTGTTACATTGGACTGGATGGTCTGGAAGTCCTGTCACAGCCTGAGATCTTGTAGGACTGTTAAAATATCTGAATGTCTGAGGTCCTTAAGAAATAGGTATGCCCCTCCCCCCCCCCCCCAATTTAGACTAGATTTGCCGAGTACGGTGTTCCCCTAGTCCCCACTAACACACTGCCTCCTGATCTGCCCTGGCTCCCCAGGGAGGAATGAAAGAAAGGGTTTGTGACATACAAAAGTATAAATGTAGTGACAGCTGACCTTTAGTAGAAATGACTCTTGCCTTTATACAGCTTTGTATAACAACTAGAAAAGGCTATGTTTTTTCCTCTCCCCACCCCAAGCCTATTCTTTTAAGCATGCAGGTAACTGGCCCCACCTCCTATTTCTCCTTATTCCACCAGGGAACCCTGACTAAGGAACAAAGAAGTCTTACAAAGAGGAGGTCTCAAGTACCAAACGGCAGCCATGTGATGATGGCAGGTAGGTCTGACACTAAAAAGAGGTTGTGTCCAACAGAACCCAATTCCATAGGAATCCAAGCTCCAAGGCTGGGAGGCAGCAGGCGTGGAGGACAAGCTCACTGCTGAGAATCGGTCTGCAGGACCCACCGGAGGATGTCGTGGCTGCGCAGGCCCCGGAGCGCGCTGTCGTAGAGGGCGTTCACGCTGGTGCAGAGGGGCTGCTGCTGCAGCTCCGTCACCCGACAGGCGACCAGCCCGCCAGCCACACACAGCAGCAGCAGCAGCAGCAGCCTCAGCACAGCCCAGGAGCGAGTGTGTTTCCGGGGTGGTGGCTTCCGGGCCCGAGAGCCGGACTTAGATTCTGGAGGGACAAAGTCACAGTAGGCAAAAAGTCCAGTCAGTTTAAGGACGCACACTCTGCAGTCGGTGCTAGTCTCCATGCACGTCCACTTACACCCCTCTGCTCTGATGAAGACTCCCCCGGCCCTGAGGAGAACACATTTTCTAGAACATCTGAGCTCTTAAAAAACTTTGCTATGCAGAGATTGAAACATGAACTCTTTCTCCCTTGGATCTCAGGGAGTAGAGTCAAAACTGGATCTCATTCTGGATGTTTCACTTAGCACACAGTCCCCAGGGTCCTAAGTTCTCCATAACATGCTGATGATCCGGGCCCCTTAGGACCACGGGGAGGGGCTCATCAGGCGGCATCAAGCGTGGGTAGAGTGCTGCCCATTTGGGGAAACAGGTTCAAAATTTATGAATATTGTTAATGTTTTTATTATAAAAAGAAAGCCTGGAAGAAAGTATACCATATTGGTAACAGTGATTACTGCTGGGAACAGGGGATTACAGGTGATTGCCATTTTCCGATATATATAAAGAAATTGTCTGCAGTGAATATAATTATTGAAGAAAAAAAATGGTTTTGAGATTTTTAGGCAAATTTTTAAAAAACCTGAGTGAACACCCACATTCCAAGAACTACATGATCCTGTCATAGGTTTTTCTCACTTAATCCTATCACTAATCTGTAAGGAGGTATGATCCTCATTTATACGAGGGAACAGAAAGGTGGTGAGGTTGGGCGACTTGCTCAAGGCTAGCGGGGGCAAGCAGGGACAGGCCCTGCAGGCCTCCCTCCCCACAGAGCTTCCCTGCTCAGGTTCCTCTCCCTCAGGTGTCCCGTTTGGCCCAGAGGATATACGGTCCTCCCTTATATATGGAGCCACATTGCTGCACAAATCCAACGGGACATATTCAGGCAAAACACTAACGTGTTTTACATACGACATGGCTCCACGAATGCAGGCCAAGTGATTCCCCTGGTGTTCACCAAACAGAGTGATCGGGTCCAACTGGGAAAGAAAATCACAGGCAGTGCTGGCACCACTGAGACGGCACCACACACTCAAAAGTTCAGTCCACTTCCTGGATGATCAGGGACTTTTAAGAGTAATGTGACCATATGCAATCTTCACCTTTCTGGGTGATTTTAGAATCTAACCCTTACAAAAAGTGCAACTCCCTGTTCTGGAAATGTTCTAAGCTACATCTGACCCAAATACCTGCATATAAGCATGTGACACTGGGGAAACAAACCATTCGGGGCAGTAGGAGGGTCCCCATTCCCCGTAAGTGGACCCTCTGAGTTACTCCCAGGCCTTAAGAGTATACTGTACCTGACGAGGTCTGCAAGCTTGTTTGCTCGCTCACTCACTCAGCCATGCCTGGAAACCTAAGCCATCTCCCCACCACACCCTCCTGGAACCCTGCAACTGAGAGAAAAACGTACTCGGGGCCTGATTTGTTTCCTTCTTAGGTTTCTTCTCCTGCTCCCGCTTGGCTGCTTTGAGGGCGTCATACTCCTTTCTCCGGCGCTCCTTCTCTTCCGCCTTCTCCCGCTTCCGCAGTTCCCGCTCCTGAGCCTCCTTAGCTCGCTGCTTGGCCTCCCACTTCTTCTCGGCCTCTGTGAGAAAGTATACGCAAAAGTGGCTTCTCTCCCACAGACCTCCAGTGTGCTTTCTCAAGTGATTAATACGGATTCAGGCTCCCTTCCCTTATGCTGTGGATCACATAAGATATATTAAAAAGCAACAGCTGTCTTTCTGCTCTCTGGGAAGTAAGCCCTCCCTAAAATACAATAAGCTCCTCTCAGGGTTTGCTCAGTGGATTCTTATTAAGGGGTTCCTAGCCACAAGCAGCAGAGATTAGGGTGATATAACAAGGGGGGGCATAAGAAAGGCATGGGTGATGAGTCTGGTGCTCCTTTAGAATTAGGTACTAATTCAGAAGACACAGCCACTGACAGCCTTGCACAACTCAACTATGAGAAGAGGAAACAAGGGAGGTGTTGATTCAGTGGGAGTCCCATCTTCCCAAGCTTTGGAAAGGAATGTGGCATGGGGAGGGCAGAAAGAAAAAGGGAGCGCTTAGGTTCAGGGTTACAGAAGATGGAAATGTTTTCCTGAAAAAACAAGACTACTAGTTTGTCAGAGGGTACTCTAGACTTCAACTCAGGAGTCTATGTAACATTCCGATTTATTCCACAGCTCAAGTATGTTTACATACAGCACCCACCTTACAAATTACTGGTTTCTAAAAATGCATTCCCAAATTAGTTGGAAGACTGAAGCACATTTTTCCAAAGCCAGAATGCCACAAATGGTGGTTAAATGTCCTTTTAGGGCTCAAAAGCCTATTTGAACTATCATGTAGCTGAATAGTACTATTCTTATCACTGTAGCTTTCCACTGCTTTGCTACATACAAACAAGCTCCAAGTTCCAGCTAAGCACCAAGAATGCCAAGAACACACTCTGCCCAGCCTCAGGAGAACTCATGTGCCATCCAGAGGCGAAAGCAGCAGTGGTCACAGTAAACATGGGCAGCACAGCGGCCATGCGTGTACAAGGAATGGTCACAACTCAGGGGTTCCAATCTCAGGGGCCGCCTGTAATCAGTACTACACGTGTCCCTCTAACCATGGGAGTCCTCCAGCAAGCGGGCTCAGAAGTCAGCCGGCTCGTCAACAGAGCACCTACTGTGTGCCGGGCCTTGTTCCAAGTGCTCGGATACAGCACTGAAGAAAAGTCAAGCTCTAGTGCCTAAGTCATCTGCTTTCTACAGAAGGAGACAAACAGTAAACAAGTGAACAAATAGTGAAAAAGACAGTGATGTGTGCCATAAAGGAAATAACTGAGGATGTGACAGAGAGTGGCAGGTGGGTTGGCTCTTCTGGTTTGAGTGGTTCTGAAACGGTTAAGGTTAACCTAAGGCAACAGATGAGGACCACACAAAGCCAGTCGGCAGCCAGTCGGCAGCCACATAAAGATCTGAGGGAAAAGGAAACCAACAAAGCCCTTAAGATGAGACAGTTCTTGGTGTGTTCAAGCAACAGAGAGGATCGTGTGGCTGAGCGTAACTGCACTCTCTCCCTGGTGTGTGGGACGAGGCCGGAGAAGCAGGCCTGGGTCATGGCGGGCCTTGTTGGCCATGTTACTGAGTTTGAATTTCATTCTAAGTTCAGTTGGAAGCCATGAGAGGGTTTTAAGCAAATAGCGGCAGAACTGATTTGTGTTTTGAAAAGATCTCCCTGGCTGCTGTGTGGAGAGGGCACAAGTGTGGAGCCAGGACATGGCGCTAGGAGGTACTGTGGCAGTCCACCGGCTGGAGGCTTGACTGCGGTGGTGGCACTGGAGTTGCCACTGCTGATAGACTAGACATGGGAGTAACACAAGAAAGCAATCACGGACATCTTCCCAATTTTAGGCTTGAATCCATAGGGATGGTGATTTCCCATTATGGGGGGACAGCGGAAGGTGCTGAAGGGGATCTGGTTAGGCACGTTTAATTTGAGATACTTATTAACCCTCCAAGCAGACAGAAAGATAAGCAGTTGACTATGACTGTGGGGTTCAGTGGAGAAGCCAGGACTGGAGAGATGCTGCCATCTACCACCACGCTGTTCCCCACTGCTCTGCACGGCTCCTATCCTGGATCCTAGCTCCTCAAGCATCCTAGCTCCTCAAGCATGAGACGGGTGGCCACCTACCTCGGTCTATTTCCAGCCGCCGCTGCCTCTCTCGCTCCTGATCCACCTGCACAGCCTTCATGTGCTGTAACACCTGCAAAGGGAGAGGAGGGTGCTGAACGGCTCAACGCAGCTGTCTTCACTGCGGGGAGTCTCAAAAAAGAGACTGCTCTTTTCAGGAGCCCTGATCACCAGAGGCCCTGGAAGCTGTGCAGAGCTAATGAAGTTAACCTTATGCTGTGTCCTCACTGCACCAACCTTAGCCAGAGAAGAGCCATATAAGCCCAGTTCACTAAAGCTGTCAGGAAAGAAGTCTGTGAAACACAATGCCAACTGGAATCGAAAAAGTCCTGCCATTTACAATCGCTTCATGTAATTCTCCCAGCAACTTTTGTGTTAAACAGGGACAGCACTTCCTCTAAGACACTTTCCTGACCTCTTTTGGCTGCCTCAGGCTCCCCTCCTCCCACTCGTGGGGAGTTTTCTTATCCATCTCAGTCCTAGACTGTAAGCTCCCTAAGGGTTAGGGACTACTGTCCTTAGCTCTGCAGGTGAGAACAGCGCTTAGCTAGTCATAGCACTCAATACAGGTGTGACGAGCAACTGACTGGATGCCCATTGTAAAAATAAGGAAGAAAACCCAGGCTCTGATGTCACATGGCTAGAAAGTAGCACAGCTGAGAGTGTAGGTCTCCTGAGCTCCTAGGCCAGAGTTTGTTCCTCTTACGTATAGTGCACAGAGGCAGGAGGGCTGTAAGAGAAAGGCATTTTATGTGCTCAATGAACACTGTTGCTTGACTGCATTAATAAGAAAAGAAAACCTCAAGTATTCTAAATGAAGACAGCAAATTGTCTTAATTTTCTGTTTTGCTACTGCACTAGACAACCTGTAGGACAGACATGTATTCAAATGTAATTATTTTACTTCATGGAAACTTCAGACATGCCCACATCTATCATAAGAGGGACACAGGAGCAGGTCTGCAAAAGCCACTCCCTCCAAGAGCCTGGCTTAAAGCCACAAGGAACCCTGTCCTGAGTAACCCAGGACCTGCACCAGCTGGCACCTCTCCAAAGGAGTCAAGCTTACTAAAAAATGGCTGCTAAACAAGGGGCTGCAGGATCTGGAGGAAGGTCAAGCATGATGTGGAGAGGGGGCCCAAGTTCAAAGTCCCTGTCTCACCCTGAACTCTGAATTTTATATAAGCACCAACCATTCAGTTGGCTTTAGGGGGTAAAAACTGGCTAAATAAAGAACCTGGACGTTTAAGAGCCACCCCTCTTAGCTTGGCTACAATACATCAGGAGTTAGTTATCTGACAACACAGCCCAGTCAGAAATGGGAGAGGCTCTTCTAGAGCCTCTAGAGGGTTGCTTTTGTCTACCTATCCCAGTCCACAGCAGGTAGTAAGCACCTGATGATTACTGTTGAACTAAAATTATTTTTAAAAGGTGCTTTACTATGTGCCAAGCTGATTAGTTACTATGCACCCACAAGGTCAGAACTGACGAGACCTAAACTAACTCCTGGAGACAAGTGACCTCCTTCTGACTGGCCCACGCCACTCCTGTACGTGCCTAAAGGTGTGCGCAGGAGACAGCTCTGGGCGGCGGTGCCGGAGCATGGCCTCTCACCACATCCCCAACGCACCGTGCTCCCCAGAGCTTTGTCTGGAAAATATCTGTGAATACTAAAGACCTTTACACTCAACAAAAGTTATTTTTGTAGGTCAAAAACTAGAATATCAGCAACTTTGGTTTAATATAGTATTAGTTGAATGAATAAATGGATAAATGAAAGGTGTTGCATACTGAGGCTTTCTCGGGTCAGAGATACAGAAGTAATACCTACTTCCCAGGTTTATGAGGGTTATGAGATGAAACATGCAAAGCATGCACAACAGAGGAAGAGCAGTCAATGGTAGCTACTGTTAGTCTTCAGAACAGACAACATTCTTAAAGCACCAAGTTTTCAGAACAGGAGTCACTGATCACTTGTACTGTTCCCAGCTGAGGGCAAACTGTTGCCTTGGCTTCTTGGATGCACTGATGCTGTGCTTGGTTTCTTGTAACAGTGGGTGACACAGATGATGAGACTATCTAAGAAGCCCTGAGCTAATGATAAGAAAAGAAAGGCCATTACTCCCAAGATTCACAGAGACCCATCATACACACATTTCGCTTAATCTAGAGTTTAAAGTTAACTCTTTTGTGTTCACAACACCCCCTAAACATAGCCAAGTAAGTCATCTGGTGCTCAGCTGAAGCAGCAGCAATCTGTTCTAAAGCTGGAGGGAAAAAATGACTATAGCTAGAGTTTTTGAGAGATGGGTACAGTGCTGTTCTTAAGAAACAGTGTAAAGCACCTTCAAGGTTATTGGCAATATTTGCCTTCCATGCTGCCAGTTAGTTCCTTCCTCCTATGTCAGATGACTCAACTGAAATCAAATGCCAGATGTGCCCAGGATGTGTCTGTTTATAGGTATAAACTTACAAATACTAACAACACCTTTATCATCAAAATTCAGTAACTGTGACTCAGAAAGGCTACAGTGCCTAATCCTCTTGTTCCATATAAACAACTGTCAACAGTGCAGTGTTGGATCATGCAAGGTCCTGGTTTCTAAGAACAGAAGTAGTGCAGTAGAGCAGAAGACAGTATTGTTCTACTGCTTGTAAAGTAAAGAGAGAAACAAAGCTGCCTTTGCCTGACAGGTTCAGAGTAGACATTTTCAGAGACCTTCATGCTTTAAAAGACACAGCTATGGGTGCCCTGGGAGGGGAAAACAAGAGGCGACAGAGGCAAGTCCCAGGGGAATGTGTGAAGGAGCCACTGGGGAGCCTCGTGCTTACCTTGTTGGCGCACTGCTTACACTGCTTCTCATCCAAGCAATCCCCTGCCACCTTGGCCAGGACAGGATCCAGGGGGTTATCCTTCAGGTCCAGCCACTTCAGACTCTAAACAGATGGGGCAGAGAGTCTGGTAAGCCCGAGTTCACATAAAGAGCCCCTCAAAGTGGAACGAAACGAGCAGGAAGAAAGCCCTTCTCTGTTCCAGCCACAGGGAAAGCCATCTGAGGCTGTGACAACAAGGTGGTGTTCCTGTCGGCCTCTCTCACAGCCGCACTCCCTCAGTCCCCGAGCCCTCTGCCACGCCACACCTGGCCATGAAACATTGGGTCATGAATTGTTACCTTGAGCTGAGCAAAGCTGACAGGCAGGGTGACCAGCCTGTTGTTGAGGAGGTCCAGGTGCTGGAGGTTGACCAGGCGGCCGAAGTCTGCTGGCAGCTGCCGCAGTTTGTTCTTACTCAGGTCCAGCTTCACCAGGTGTGTGAGGCCACAGAAATCCGACTAGGACCGAAAGAGAGAACACCTTGGCCTTGGGCTCACACACTGTGATGTAACAGTCCAGGAGGCCCCAAGTCAGAGGCACCTATGCGCAAATCCTGACTCTACCTTTTACTAGCTGTTCCAGCTCGAATGAAAATGGAGATAGCAGGCATAGCTCCTGGTGGTGAGCAGTGAGACGTGTGTGCAAAAGGGCTTAGCCCTTTTTAGTGGTATCCTGCCTGCAGGCCTATCCTGAAATTATGCCTTATGACACCACTCCCCCAGACAGGAAGGAGAAGCATCAGGGCTCTAGAAGGAATCAGGCTTGCTTGCCAGTCTTACCGGTAGAGCAGTCAGTTTATTGCAGGACAGATCCAGTATGGTGGCCTTTGGGAGGGCAGCCTAGGAAAGGGAATGAGAACAAAATGTCAGATCAACACATGGAACAATTCAGTGACATCTGCTAATGAAGCATTTTCCACAGAAAGTTCCCATGATTAGAAAAGGCCTTTAACATGGACATATATACACTACCAAATGTAAAATAGCTAGCTAGTGGGAAGCAGCTGCATAGCACAGGGAGATCAGCTCGGTGCTTTGTGACCACCTAGAGGGGTGGGATAGGGAGGATGGCAGGGAGATGCAAGAGGGAGGAGATATGGGAACATATGTATACGTATAGCTGATTCACTTTGTTATAAAGCAGAAACTAACACACCATTGTAAAGCAATTATACTCCAATAAAGATGTTAAAAAATTTTTTTCAACAAAGGAAAAAAAAAAGAAAAGGCCTTTAAAAAAAAAAAAAAGCACTGAAGTATAATGTTTCTGGAGACACAAAAGGAAAAATAAGCCAGTCAACCACAACCTACAGAAGAATGCAGAGTAGGGATTTGGCTGTGGAACATCCAAGGAAAAAAAACCAGATTCTTAGAAATTCTCCATAGCACTTTTAATATTCTCTCTAGCACTGCTCCTTATTAGGTTTCAGGGCAGGGACTGTGTCTAATATAGCTTTGTGATTTCCATATTCTCCAGTTCAGGGTCTTCCAGGCACTCAATATACCCATTGGCTGATTCGTAACTGAATGAATGAGTAAATGAGTGAATGCAGAGTGAAATCAAGGCCCTACCAACCCACCTCTGTTTTCCCATGGGGTTTGGGATGGAGAGGCTCAGCAAAACTGACCCTTCCGGTCTCCTTTCCCTCTCCTGAAATGGCCCTGCCTTCTCCACCCACCTTCTCTGCCTAGCTAATTCCTAGTCCTTCGGGGCAATGCTGCACCAACCGGATGCCTGGGGTAAAAGGTTTCGGACAGCAGTTCTAGGGCCAGGCTGAAACATGGGGCGGGGAAGAAGGCAAATATTCAGTTAAGGACACTGGGCCAACGTGGACTTTCCAAATGTCAAAGTCCCATGCATGAAGTTTGACCACCTAAAGAAGTTTGAGATATCATAGTGGGAAGCACACCGTGGTAATAATTACATGCATCAACATTTGCTACCTGCCAAGTATTTTACATTACAATCTTATTTAATCCTCCCAACAACCCTATGCGATGGGAATAATTACCACCATTTTATACATGAGGAAATCTAGGCTTAAAGGATAACTAAGCTTGTCAAGGGCACTCAGCTATTAAGCAATAAAGCTGATATATGAACTGGGAATCCCATTCTAACCTCCATACTACACAGCCAAGGCAGAGGGAAGACTGGGCCAAGTGCCAAACGCAAATATAATTCGTTGAAGGCGGTGAGGAAAGTACAGGTCATCCAAAGGGAGGCTACTGTGGGGGATGCGGGTGGGGAACCAGGTGGGCAAAGCAGGGATGTACCATCTAACTCCACTTTGGCAACAAACTAGTCTTGTAACGTCCCTGGGGCCTCAGGCTTGTTTCCCCGGTTGGGGGTATGGGAGTAGGCGGGTGGAGGGGTGGGCCACGATGGTGCGGATTCCCACCAGTTTCAGAGTTAGGAAGAGACTTTGCCAACCAAGCAGTGAGATTTCACATTCTTCAAGGAAGCACGCCTCAGGGCTGGGGCAGCCAGCTGGGATTTCAGGCTTCCAAGAAAAGCCAGGTCTGGGCCACACCCAGGTCTAACCGGAGGCCTACTTGGACCAAGTCATTCATTCATCTGTTCATTCATTCTCTGAATACACCCAGCAACCGCGCTCCGAGGGCTCCTACTTTGGGTCGGGCAAGGAGCTGAGCGCTGTGAAAGCCCCTGAAACGGGGGGGGGGGGGGGAGATTCACTCCTGACCCGTAAAAAGCCCATAGCCAGAGAAGCAGCTCCTTCCCATCTTCTGGAACTGTGCCAAAGTGACACGTGTACATCCCAAGAAGAAAACTGGGGCCGGACGCGGCCTCCCCCGGGGAGTTAGTCCCACTCCCCCCACCTCATTTTAAGCCATGGAGACTGAGGCATGGGAAAGAAGGCGACCAACGCAGGGGCCAGCGCCAGTCGCGGGTGGGCGCCTGGGCCTTGAGGGACTGTACTAACCAACTCCTTGACCGGGACCTCATTTAGGTCGCTGAGGCTCAGATCCAGCTCGTGGCCGTCCAGCTTGTCGCGGAGGTTCCCGCCCTTGCTACCGGCCTTGGTCATGGTGACGCCGGCTGAACGAGTCCCGGCTCCGACGGGCAAGAGAAGGGCTGAGAAGCAGCTCGTCGGCTCAGCGGACTCGCACCCAACCTACAAAGCCTGCGTCCCCGGCCGCCGCAGGTGCGAGACCGCCGCCGTCCGTCCGCCCGCCGGCCGCCCTCTGAGCCGTGAGCCCCGTTCCCACCGGTGCAGCCGCGACGACGACCACTTCCGTGTCCACGTCACCTTCCGCGGCCACTGAGACGGACTGGGCCAGAGCGGCCTGAGCGTGTGCGGGAGCGCCCTCTGTCGCCCGCCACCGCCGGGAGCGTGAAGTTCCGTCTCTGAGTTCCGTCGCCGGCCGAGCAGCTGTGTTCCCTGGTGCCGGGAGGGCACGCCCGCGGGCAGTCGTCGCTAGCAGCGCCAGGAGGCTAAAAGACTGGGGGCCAGAAGACCTGGGCTCCATCCAAAACTGACCTCATCAGATCTCCCCCATCCCCCTGGATTAGCAGCAGAAACGGTGTCCTTCAAAATTGCTCTCTGTCCTCTAACAATCCCCAAACCATCATGATCCGGAAAACTTTGCCTCTCTCTCTCATCTCCTCCTCACTGCCCCAAGCCCTGGTCCAGGCGACCATCAACTTGAACCTGGATTACTATTCTGAGTCTCTCTCCCTTCCATCCACCTCCACCCAGCTGCCCAGATGATCTTTCTAAAAATCTAGCCAAGTCTCTCCTCTGCTTAAAACCCTTCAAATAGCTACCTGTAGGATATGGACCACTCTCTTTTCTACACTGAGCCCTGCGTGCTCCTGCAGCCTCCTGACCAGCCCCTGCCTGGGACGCTGTGGAGGCTTCCAATAGGTGGCCTCCAAACCTTTCCCTCTCCTGAAATGGCCCTGTCTTCTCCACCCACCTTCTCTGCCTAGCTAATTCCTAGTCCTTCAGGAAAACTTCCCTGAGGTTTATGAATCCTTAAGCAATCACCATGCTTCATCTATGGATACATGAGAAACATGCATAATAATGGTACCTGGCTGATAGAGTTTGGGGAGGATGGAAGGAGTAAAACACATGAAGAGCTTACAGCTGTGTCTGGCACTTAGTAAGTACCCAATAAATACTAGCTATCACTTGTAATCCACCTTGTGTTATACTTACCTTTATGTCTCTTTCCTCCATTCTGGCTTGTGATGGCAGGGATTTCTTTTTTGTATCCCCAGAATCTGATGCAGGGTAGTTGCTCATTCAGGGGTCTGTTGAATGAATGAATGAGGCACTTTACCCACTCCAAGCTTCAGTTTGCTTATCTTTGAAATGGGGATATTAAAACTTCTCTCAGAGGGGAATTATGAAGACCAAAAGAAGTCAGTGCCATGGCCTACTCATTTAACAAATCATTGTGTGCACCCCTCCCCATCCCCCGCAAGGCACTGTGCTCTAGGCTTCTGGGAAATAGACAAGAGCAATTGGGTAACAATACATTAGCACTTGGCAATCTCTAAAGCCCTTGACCATCCTTTTTTTTTTTTTTTTAACATCTTTATTGGAGTATAATTGCTTTACAATGGTGTGTTAGTTTCTGCTTGATAACAAACTGAATCAGCTATACATATACACCAGTCTTATTTTGATAATGTATTGATACATGAAGAGACTACGAAGCACATTTTTTTGTTATCTCTCATTTATGAAGGAAGAAACTCAGGGAGGAGAAGTAAACTTGACCTCAGTCACACAGCTGGTTGAGGGGAAGACCCAAATTTTTTATTCCAAATCCTGTTTCTTTTCACTCCACCCTATTTCCCTACTCCCACCCCAGGAACCTACACACGTAATTATTATAGGAGGTAGAAAGAATAAGGGTCCTAACACATACACAGAAAATCTGCATGTGAATGTGCAGGGCTGTGCGGGTGTACATTTGAGTGTGATGACACCAGACTAACATATGTAAGAGCATTCTGTGTGCCTAGGACTGTGACTTATGTATATTATTTCTTTTAACTCATAACAGCCAGATATAAAAGGCAGATATTATTTCAGTTTTAGAAAGGAAGTAGTTAAGGCTCAGAGAAGTCAACTATTTAACTCTTTAAGGACAGTCACAGCAAATGAGTGTATTTGGAAGAAGGTGGGTCATACCCAGCATGGCAGGGAGGAGGAGCCTGGGAGGAAGGAAAAAATCAGAAAAGGCTCCATGGAGGAAGTGGCATTTAAGTTGGGCTTTGAAGAATGGGTCAGGTTCAGACAGGCAGAGATGCAGCCCAGGGAAGCAGGGCAGCAGAGTGAGGAATTGACAGCAGCTCTTCACTTTGAGAAAGAGTTTTTCACTCCCTGAGGCTGGAAAACCACAGCTTCATGAGAAAGTGAAGCCTGTTATCTGTTGACAGCTTTTTCCTCAGGAACGATAGACCAGCCCTGCGCTGCAGCTCCTCAAACGAAGTGCCACCTTGTGTCAGGACACCGAGGTTGTTTGAGCAGCTGCCAAAGAGAACACAGGTAGCATAGCCCTTGAGAAGACAAAGCTCAGGACCAGGACAGGAGGCATCAGCTTCCTGGAAAAACCTTGGGCATCAGGCCAGCGCTGCCACTGCTAGGTCCAGTGCGATCCTGGCAAGTTGATCCAGCACTCCAGGCTTCTGTTTCGCCTTCTGTCGAATGGGGATAATAAAATGGGAAAGTGTGTCAAGGACCCACAGAGAGATACATGCAGGAAAGAGCTGAATGGCACTATGCAGTGACGTCAACCTTTCTGAGGGCAGTTGGCCCCTTTCATGCTTCAACCCACAGCCAGAGGTGGACTGAAAAAAAGTCAGACTCAGAGAGTCCTTGAAAAAGGCCCCAAAGAGCTTTTTTAAGGCACATGATCTCTGTATATATAGCTTATTTATTTACATAAATTTGCTTTAAATACTTCCACATGTAGAGAGATAAACCATGTTCCTATAAATGAGTCCGTCCCAAAGTAAACTTCAAATTTAAAGTAATTGCAATTAGAAATCCCAAAAAGATTTTTGTTTTGTTTTTAGAACTAGGTAAAAGTGATCTTAAAATGCATATAAGATGGAAAAAATCTAATTCATATGGGAGGGTAAGTGTATGAGAATTGCCAAGAACACTTCATGAAATTAAAAAATAGCCATGAGGGTCCTGTCCAACCAGATATTTGATTTTATAAGAAAACTCAAAACAGTATAGCATTGTCATGGGCAGTTATCAATGGAACAACGTAGAGAGTGTGGAAACAGATACAAACTTACAGGAGTCCTTAATATATAATTAACATTGTATTTAAAGTCAAATCCATCAAAAGGGGAGTAGTTGAACAAATTAGAATGTATTTACACAATGGAACCTCACTGTGGAACATTATGCAGCCATTAAAGAGAATGCATAGAACTACATGTATTTTTTTTTTTTATGTTTTGCTTATCTCTTTTAAATTTTATTTATCTATTTATTTATGGCTGTGTTGGATCTTCGTTTCTGTGCGAGGGCTTTCTCCAGTTGCGGCAAGCGGGGGCCACTCTTCATCGCCGTGCGCGGGCCTCTCACCATCGCGGCCTCTCTTGTTGCGGAGCACAGGCTCCAGACGCGCAAGCTCAGTAATTGTGGCTCACGGGCCCAGTTGCTCCGTGGCACGTGGGATCTTCCCAGACCAGGGCTCGGACCCGTGTCCCCTGCATTGGCAGGCAGATTCTCAACCACTGCACCACCAGGGAAGCCCACCAATCAACTCTTGTATGTTTCGACCTCCTCCTCTTTGTTCATGCCATTCAGCTTAGAATGCCCTTTCCTCCCTCTCCACTGTCACCATCCTTTTCATCCTTCAAGGCACAGTCTAGATGCCACCTCCTCCAGAAATACTTGCCTGATCACCCTGACCACAAGTGAGCTCTTTCCACTGATGCCCTATGGCTACCCCTTGCCCTGGTTGCATTAGAAATGTTGGCAGGGATAACAATGATTGAACCCCAGGGAGTTTGCTGGGGAGCTCAAGAGAAAGGCTTTCCTTGCTAATCAAAGGCTGCTATGCTTCTCTGCTGATTCTGTCTGTGTGTGATGCCTGGAACTGCCATGGTGAGACCATCAGGGAAGAAGACATTGTCTGTACACTGAGAGTGGCAGAGTGGCAAGATGGATTAGCTTAGGTCATGGTACCAGCATCTGGAAGCATCCTGACATACTGCCTAGGCCTTGAAAGGCCTCACTTATTGGTCATAGGGTTTGAATACCACCAAATGGAGATTCTTTTTCTATTTATACCTCCAACAAATATATAGTAGGCATTCTAAGAATATAACTTGTTTGAGTCATTCATTTGACTCAAATCTCCCAAAATATATTGAGTACCTACCACATACCACCTGCCAGCTAAGGGCATGCTGGAAATAAAATCCGTAATCATTATACACTTTGCCTGCCTCTCTCCTAAGGCCCTGCCTTGCCTCCCACTACTCCCAAAAAAGCACTCCCATAACAATACTAGTAACTTCCAGAATGTATGTGCTCCCTGCCTTCACGTATACTTTCTCCACACTCCCATTTATATATTCTCCCCCTATAAACATCCCATTGGCCGTCCACAGTTTCCCCTCCCAATCCTATCTGGGGTGGGCTGCATAATGGCTCCCAAAGTTATCCATGTCCTAATCCCTGGAATCTGTGAATATGTTACCTTATATGGCAAAAGGGACTTTTCAGATGTAATCAAATTAAAGAGCTTGCGATGGAGAGATTTTTTAGGATTAACCATGTGGGCCCTAAATGTAATCACAAGTGTCCTTATAAGAAAGGCAGAGGGAGATTGGACATAGAAGAGGAGGAGGCAATGTGACCAAGGAGGCAGAGATGAGTGTGATGCCTGGAGCCACCAGAAGCTGGAAGCAACAAGGAACAAGTCTCTCCAGAGCCTCTGGAAAGCACTAGCGCTGCAAACACCTTGATTTTAGTCCCATAAGACTCAGTTCAGACTTCTGGCCTCCAGAGCTGTAAGAGAATAAATTTCTGTTGTTTTAAACCGTTAAACTTGTGTAATTTATTCCAGCAGTGTTAGGAAACTAATACACTACTCACTCAGCTCAGACCTCTAAGAGACCTTCGGTGACACACCTAGGGTAGGTGCCTATCCCGTCCCCCTTCTCCCATGGCACTGGCCACACCACATGCCCCCATCAGTCTCAGGGTTGGTGTTCTCTACTAGACAGTGAGCTCCCTGAGAGCAGACACCTGTCTTATTCATATCTTCAGCCTGAGAGCCCAGCCTTGTGCCTGGTACCTAGTGGGCACTCAGGGAATGTCTGTTGAACCAATGATTGAGTAAAGGAAGATAAATTAGATTTGGTCTGATAACACTGGGTCTTATTCAAGTCTTGACAGATGACTTTAGCTCTTGACTTTGACCCAAGAAAAGTTTAAAATTACATCGTCTAAAGAAAGATTTTTGTACTACACTCTTTATGAAAGCAAGGCTTTCACAACTTTTGGCAGCCGCTGAGATTGCAGTTTCTTTAGTTTTTTCAATTTTGAGTTGTCAGCAAGAAAATACTGATTGTTTAAGATCATGACTGTCTGTGTCTGCCATCATTAGTTGTGATCAAATAATTTTACTTTACACAGCAGTTCAGAACGAGTTCCTTATTTTCACGTTCAGCTTGAAAATCAGAAACATCGTTTTCAGAACAATTTTTATCAGCCTTGTTTTTTTGTTTGTTTTGTTTTGTTTTTGATACTGGCTACTGGATCTGATTGACAGA
Organism: Balaenoptera borealis; assembly: GCF_965194805.1. NCBI lineage: Eukaryota > Metazoa > Chordata > Mammalia > Artiodactyla > Balaenopteridae > Balaenoptera > Balaenoptera borealis. Next base: position 23,904,688 of record NC_138879.1, on the reverse strand, counting down.
GTATAGGCATCATGTATCAAGTCACTGTCATCTCTTCTTTCAAAATTAAAACTCCCTTCCTCATCCTCCTTTTTCTTCTTTATGTGGCTGCCAGCAGTGTCTTTTTTCCCACCTTTCCTTCATGACTACTGCATCTCTTATTAGACAGCTCCCTTCTCAGACTTACAGTGAAGAAATTTCTTTGAAAGAGACATTTTTCATATACTATTTGGAAACAGTCATTTACAACAGAGAGCTTTGAAAAATTACACCAGAGAAAAGAACTTTGCTCAGGGTCATTGAGAGGAAAAGCAGCAGAGCTGGATTCTTCCCAGACCTGACTCCGAGGCCGACTGCAGGCCTATGTAACCCCTTGGCACTCATTGAGAACCTCATGAAACATGCTAGTCTCTGTAAATGATCAGTGGCACTAGTCAGGATGCCTCCCTTGGGCTGTTAATAAAAAAATTTATTAAGAGAAAACATGTACACCATCTTAGGAAAATAAAACAAGAAAAAGGCTTTTTAACAAAAAGTAGTAGTACATTCACATTGTTTGTAACCATCACCACCACCCATCTCCAGAACTTTTCCATCTTCCCAAACTAAAATCCTGTACCCTACAACAATAAGTCCCTATTCCCCCCTCCCTGCAGCCCCTGGCAACCATCATTCTACTTCCTGTCTCTATGAATTTGACTACTGTAGATTCCTCATATAAGTGAAATCATATAGTATTTGTCCTTATCATACTTAGCATACCTTAAATGTTGCTACAAGGTTGACCCTTGTAGCGTGAGTCAGAATTTCCTTCCTTTATAAGGCTGAATAATATTCTGTTGTATACACCACATCTTGTTTATCCATCCATCCATCCATCCATCCATGGACATTTGGGTTGTTTCTGCCTTTGGCTATTGTGAATAATGTTTCAATGAACATTGATGTACAAATGTCTACTCAAGTCCCTACTTTCAATTCTTTTGGGTGCATACCCAGAAGTGGAATTGTTGGATCATGTGGTAATTGTTCTTAATTTTTTGAGGAACTGCCATACTGTTTTCCACAGCCGCTGCACCATTTTACATTCCCTCCAGCAATGCACAAGTGTTCCAATTTCCCCACATCTTCGCCAACACTTGTTGTTCTCTGTTTTTTTGATAGTAGCCATCCTAAAGCATGTGAGGTAGTAACTTATTGCGGTTTTGATTTGTATTTCCCTAATGACCAGTGATGTTGAGCACCTTTTCATGTGTCTGTGGGCCATTCATACATCTTCTTTGGAGAAATGTCTATTCAAGTCCAAAGGGAATCCTTTCCATCCCCAGCCCGGCAGGATGGCTCCTGCAAAGTGCAGCGAGAAGAAGAAGGGCCAGTCAGCCATCAACGAGGTGGTGACCAGAGTATACACTATCAACGTTCACAAGCGCATCCCTGGAGTGGGTTTCAAGAAGCGTGCCCCTCAGGCACTCAAAGAAATCTGGAAATTTGCCATGAAGGAGATGGGCACTCCAGATGCACGCATTGACACTAGGCTCAACAAAACTGTCTGGGCCAAAGGAATAAGGAATGTCCCATACCGTATCCGTGTGCGGTTGTCCAGAAAACATAATAAAGATGAAGATTCACCAAACAAGCTCTATACGTTGGTTACCAATTTACCTGTCACCACTTTCAAAAATCTGCAGACAGTTAATGTGGATGAGAACTAACTGCTGATTGTCAAATAAAGTTATAGAAATGCCAGAAGAAAAAAAAAAAAGTCCAAAGGGAACCATTTGAATTACTTTAACTGTTTCTGTTTTATCTTCTGTTATTTACCTCTAAACAATATACTTATTCAGACATTTCTTGATTTTCTGTTTAAAAGGCAAGGATTCGCACTCCCATCTTTCCCCCTCATGTCCTTCTAATATAGTTTTATTGCTATTTTTGTACGTACACTGGTTGTTTTGTAACTTTAAATGACACATTCCTTTATTTCATGTTCCATCATCAATAAACAGGATCTCTTGACACCTCAATTTGTAAGGTAAGAGTATCTGCCTCCACTCTCATCTCCTGTCCCTTACCTCTCAACACTACTGTCAAGTGTGACTTCCAAGGTTTGTAGCATTTTCATTCTGTTCCCTAACTTCAGTTAAGTCTTCTGGACTTTTTCATAGGTTGATGCTAAGAAGTTTATGAAAAATCAATAAATGATGTTTACAGTATGAGACCGGTTTTGAAGCACAGGAAGGGAAGGAAATTGGCAAAGGGGAAGGCCTAAGGGTTTTCTCAGGGTAGCCAAAGGCATGAGCAAAATCACAGGGGACATAAATCATGCAAGTCATGTGCAGCACAAGCAGATATGCTCGGATCAGGCAGAAAGCCCCTTGGGGAGCTATGAGGAACTGAGTTGGTTGACGGAAGAGGGAGGAAAGCTGGAGGACATGGATGGCCAATGTGCCCAGCTACCTAATCCTTCAAAGTGACCCAAGAATTCTGGTCACCATGATCTGCTACCTGGACTCAGGAACTCTCACATCAGGCATTTCCATTTGTCTTTCTCCCAGCCGTCCTCACCTTCCTTGGAACCAGTGCCTACCACAGCTCTCAAGGCTTTGCAGAGATGAAAAGTAATTCTTCTTACTAAAAAAAAAAAAGAAAAAAAAAAAAAAAGGTTTGTAATACCTAACGCAGAGGAAGGTCTCAGAGTGTAGACACAGGAGGAAGAAGAGGATGGAAAAAGAAACTAACCATCACTGAAAACTGGTCGAGTACCAGTTCTGTGCTACTGTACTCAGTGATTACCCCAGCCCTCTGTGTGAGCTAGTATTATTCCCATTTTAAAGATGATTGAGGCTGGAAAGGCCCCGTGACTTGCCCAAAGCCACAAACTGAGTATAGACAGAGCCTTGGCCTGTGTTCACTGAGCCCACCTTGACCTTGGGCAAGTAGCTGAACCGCTTTGGGTCTCAATTTCTTTATCCATAAAAACAGAGACACATTCCAAGGCATGCCTGTTCCTTGCAGGTTGATTGTGAGGGCAGAGATAACGTCCTTGAAGAGCTTGGCATGAAGAGCCTGGCATGGGGGAGATATCTTGAAACTGGTGGCTGTGATTCCACAATATCTATGTCTGAGAAGTCAGGAAAGCCCAGTTTGTGGAAAGCTGAGTCTGGAGCAAAGTTCAGGGAGGAACTCATCCCACCCTTCCCCCTCCAGGATCTTCAAACTAGCAAGGAAAGTGCAAGGGCCTGCAAGATCAGTATCCACTCCTCACTTCACAGGCCCAGAGAGGAGAAATGACTTACCCAGGGTCACCCAGCAAGCTAGTAGCAGAGCCTGCCAAGCAGGGCTTGGTACCCAGACTTGGGATACTCCCGTGCGCCCCACATTCCCTGGGCTGGGCTATCAGAGTCTGCGAGCTAGTCTGTTAGGAAGGCAGGCCCTTGCAAACCCAGCTTCTTATAATCTGTGCTCCTCTGTCTTCCTTCCTGTCCCACCCCCACACAACTGAAGTGTGGGGACCCTCCCCAGGAGCCAGGGTTTCAGAGGATCGAGGTCACTCTCAGGATCATGAAGAGGAGCAGCGCTGTCTCCTTCTCACAAGCTCGGTTGAGCCAAAACTCCCAGATAAAGGCGAAGATCTTCTCAGGCCAAGCCCCGCCCTCAGCCACCCCTTCTTCCTGGCCCAGTGTGTATCACTGCCTCTGGGTCAGGAGAGGGGAGGCCACCCTGGCAGGGTCTTTCCCGTATTGCTCTCCCCCTTCTCCTCTGGAAGAAGGGCCATGGCTACACCGAGACACTGCGGACCTGGCACATGTGCCACACTGCTGTCCAGTGCCTCTTTTCCTAGCTAGGTCCAGAGATGGGCAGTCACCTTCTCTCCATCCTGCAACCACCCCTGGGCCTCAGGGGACCACAGGAAGGGTCTGGAGAGAGAGAGGTTTACTTTTCATTCACTCCTCAGCCTCAGGAATTGTGCCTGGGGCGCGGGGGTGGGGGTGGTGGACAGGTTCCAACGCCTGAGGCCACCTTAGGGTGCACTGCAGGTCAAGGCTGAAGTCCGGGGGAGGGATGCGAGGCTGACGCTTGGGACGTGGGGGTCCCCTCCATTTGTTAATGGAGTCCCTTCTGAAGCTGACGTCTGTCTTCACCCAGTACTCGGGCCGCAGCGGTCTCAGCCGCGCCACGCTTTGTCCCAGCTGCCTCCCCTCCCACGCGGGCTCTCTGCTCCAGCCGGCATGGTTGGGGGCGCTTCGCGCGGGCTTCCCTGGCCTCTGGCCGGCAACCCGCGGTGGGGGTGGGGGCAGCACGTGACCCGCGCGCCAACACGGCTCGGGGGATGGCCGCGTCTGGTGTCGCCGCGCCGCGCCGCTGGCTCCCCCTCTACGAAATCAACACGCTCTTGCGCCCCCAAACCCAAGCCCCTGGTGGTTGGGAAGGGAGACCTGCCTTGGGCTGCGGGCCGGGGAAGTCGGATCCAGAAGGAAACCAGGGCCATTTTAAGAGGGTGGGAGGGGGAGGGCGGCGGGTCCAGGGGAAGGTCACCCGCGCGCTTTCTCTTCCTCCAAGCCTCTCAGGCCTCGCCCCGCCCCGCCCGCCCGCCCGGCACCTAGTCCTCCGCAACCCATAGGCAGAGGCGACCCTCCCGCCTCCGCGCCCGCTCCGCGCTCGCCCCGCCTCAGCACACTAAAAGTTTACTCGGGCCCGGACGCGGGCGTCGCGAGCCAAGGCTGTCTACGTCGGGATGCTGCGCGTCGGGAGGCTGTGCGCCCGGAGCCCGGGGGTGCTGGGGGCCCGGGTCGGCCTCTCCCGGGTTTGGCAGGAAGTGGGGTTGTGGGGCGTCCGTCCCCTCAGGTACGCGGCCTGGGAGGAGAGGGACGGGCCCCGTCCCCCGGAGGGGATCTTGGGGGTCCTGCGGAACCTCTCTGGGGGCCGATCGCGCTCGGGCTGGGAGGCCTGCGGCTGCCCCACCTCCGGGCGGCACACGCGGGAGAGTAGGTACCCTGCACCTGGCACCTAGGCAACAGGAAATGCTGGCCTGGCCCACGCAGACTGGGGCTGCGGCTGGCGGCTGGCAGGGACCCTGAACTGACTCTGGGCTCTGGTCTGGGACTTTAGGTTCGTCCATTCGCGGGCACACTGATGGCCAGAAGTGGGAGCCTTTAGCAGTCTGCCCCGAGGGGGAGGGGCAGGGGCAAGGCCTGTACTCTGTCCCCAGGACACTGCCTCGGAGCTGGACCCCTTGCAGGGATAAACTTGAGGATCTTCCACCCGGTGTTGACCACCCTAGGCCACTAAGCTCAGCAGTCTCCCCTCTCCTCATCAGCTGCTGACAAACACCGCTTGGCTCCTTGCTACTTACCGGGTCTGTTTTCTTCTGTCCTCAATGCAGAGGGTGGGATGGGGGCTGGCAGGTGGAGGATGTGAGTTTCCAGTAGTTTTGCTGCCTCTACAGCAACACAGTAAGTAATGTTACCTCCCTGTAAGATTACAGATGTGAAAGTGTGTTGATTAAGCAGAGCTGGGCTCCCGCTGATGTTATCAGTGGTGGCTTTCATCTTCAGCACCCAGCAGGGGGAGGCCTGGGCACCACTGAGCCTGCCCTGCCAGCCAGCTAGGCCAGGTACTAGGTCTGGGGTCAGGACACGGTTTTGGATACCAGGTGGAGTGTAGGCCTGGACATGGAAAAGTGACGAAAAGCCGGAAGTTCTCTGAGAGAACTGCTCGGTTAAAATAAAAAGAAAGAAAAAAAAAAGGAATGAAGTTGGAGGGAGATGCAAACTCTTCCTCTTTGGCTAGAACTCCAAGATCACAACGTTTTGAACTTGCTGGTTTCTGAAGACAGAAAGCATGCAGTGCTTTCAGATCACTAGGCTTAATTTTCTGGGAAAACCCAGTGGCTCATGGCAGGTCAGCAGATGGGATTCTGATGAAGAAAACCTTTCTCACTGTTTCCCCACCAGGGAAGTCCCCTGACCTTTGACTTTTTATGTGTAAACAAAGCAGGTCTCTTACCTGCTACAGGCCTACAATTGCAGAGTAGGGGCACCAGGCCTCAGAGAAATTCTGACTCTGTCAGGAGGAGATCCATGTGTCCAGAGAAAGATTTCCTGAGCATTTGGCCTAATTCCCTCCCATTCCTGCCACGCCCTTGTGCTTGAGGCCTTACTTACTGACTATGGTGGTTTGACCTGATTTTGCTCCTACTTTGTCCTTAAGAAGCCCTCAAGAGTCTCAAGCATTCAACAGATATTCCTGAGAACGTCACCGACACATCAAGCACGGGGTGGGTATTGTGGTTATGAAAGCCAGAAAACGCAGCCCTCCGGGAACTTGTAGTCTAGTGAGGGAGAAGATAAGTCAAGATGATCACTACTCAGTGTTCTGGGTGCATTGGTGTGGAAAGCTCCTGGACTTCTGTCCTCTGCTCTTTCTGACCTGGTCACATACAGCCTGCTTTCTTGCTGACAAACACCCCATGCCTGTTACCTGTCAGATCCCCAGTTCTGCCTGTTAAGAAAAAGCAAGAACTTTGAAGCCAGACTGCTTTGGGTTATAGCCCTCCACCTACCTGCTGCGTGACCTTGAGTGTGTTACCTAACCTTGGAGCCTGTGTGGAGTTTGTCACTAATGCTACCTACATGCTGGATTGACAAAGGCTTGCTCTTCTCAGCCTTTGCTTTGGGGCAGAGTTGGTACCTGAGAACCTCCAAATGGGGTCTGGGTAGGAATTTCAAGTGATTTGAAGGTAGGAGAGGATTTCCTCCTCAGTGGCCTCTTTATTGCACCTGGTTCTCTCTTCTGGCCAGTTACCAAGGTGTCAGCCTCTGCCCAGCCCTAAATCTAGCCCCTGGATCTTCTGGACATTCCGCTATCCATCAAAGTCAGGGCTGTCCACAGCCTTTTCCCCAGAAGGAGAGAAGAAGCTGTCCATTGCTCTACAGCAGACCTCCTGAACCACCAACCCCTTCCCCTTGTCCACATAACCCCATCCCCAGGGAAGGCAGGTGGTCTAGTTTGGAGCTTCAGGGAGCCTAGGAAGGCAGAATCCAATGCTGATTCCTGATGAACCTCCAATAAGCAGGCTTCCTTCAGACCTCTAACGCTGGCTTGGGGCTGCCAGTGAGGCAGCTGCACCCAGGGTGTTGGGAGCACTCAGAGCTGGGAAAGACAGAGAGAGCCGTGGCTCAAGCCTCTCAGAATCAGATGTGACCCTCAGAGCGGGGGCTCCAGTGACTCAGTGCTGATGGTTGGTGCAAGGGCATGAGTGGGCTTCATGGACCACCCTCCAGGGGGATGCCTATAATCAGGTGGGACCAGTATTGGAAACTAAAATGATGTCCCTATATGAGGGGATTATATTAAGCTAGGAAGTGTTTTGGGTAGAAATCACAATAGAAAAATAGACCCTTCCCATAATCTACCAAAGATGATTAACAAGGGATTTGGTAATGATACCCTTACTCACTACTCCAGTCTAAATGTAATAATAGAAAATAAACTATAAATTTGGACATTGTAATCAGTGACTGACTGGTACACATCGGTTTTAGTTACCTCTCCTGCCTTGCACACAGTAGGTATGCAATCTACTGTAGAGGGTGCAGTGGGGGATACAAGGATGAATGAACTTGTTTCCAGTGGCTTCTTTGCCAAAAAAGGATCTGCAGGGGAGGATCATAGACCCACTGATTCAAGGCAGTAAGGATGCTATACCAGGAGAGTGTCAATCAAAGCAGGGAAGAATCTGATAGGTGGGAATGGGATTAGGTAAGACTTCCTAAAGAAGCTGGAATTTGAGCCTGATTCCTCCAACTGATAGGTCTGTGGTTTGAAGGATGAAGGCCGTATACTTGTATTGATATAAACTCTTGCTTGTGCTTGAACTCTTTTGAACCCTGCGTATGAAGCCCTCCTAACATCTCCCACATTATTTATTTATTCAATCTACAGACAAAGACTTTGGAGCCAGACAGATCTGAGTTCAAAAGAACCACTTTCTAGCTGGTAGCTTTGGGACTAAGTTAAACTTGAGACTTTTGTTATGTGTAAATAGTGTTGTCGTGAGAGTTAAATGAGGTCGGTCGCGTAAGAAAATTCTTACCCACAGCCTGGTGCTAATGAGTTATGAGACAGAAAGTACTTATGTAACAATGGCTTTGCACATTGCTACAATGACCCCAAGACCCACAGTTTAGAGCCTTGTCTGGAGAGTAGGAGGAAGACCGTTCTGGCAGAGGCAACTGCTTAAACCAAGCTGGGGCTGCTCTGGTTGAGTTGACAGACCCATCCATGATAACGCTGAGTGCTGGGATAAAGGACTGCTTTTGTTTCCCCCCTGATCAAACCAAAGTACAGGATGTAATTTCATCTCTTAAAGGGGCCTTGCTAGAGGAGTGTCCTGATAAATGACAGGAACCAATAATCCTGCCAGGGGCCTCTCCTTTCAGAAATAAACAAGCTGTTTTTCTACCTTAGGAATCATGTTCTGTGAATCTCATTGGCATGCATGTATTTCTCAGTTTGGGAGTTAGATGACAGGAAAGCAAGCCCAGCCCGACCAGTATGGCTTTAGGCAAGTCCCTCAACCTCTCTGGACCTCGGTTTCTTTGTAAAATAGGCCACTTGGACAAGAAGCACTCTGCAGTATTTCTGTGGACTTTCTGTGATTCCTAAGGAGGCTGGACTTTGAGACTTGGATCCCTGAATCCAAGAGGGCTGTGGTCGAAGTAGGAAGCCTTCATACTTGTATGAAATCTTACTTATGCTTAAACCCTTATGAACTCTTCCTAACCTCTGGACTCTCTCATTTTCTCTAGTCCTCTGTGAGTGAACAGAAAACATTGAGGGTTTTGACCCTAGAAAGCTAAGATCTAAACCTTGTATGTACCTTAGTGATGCAGGTGTTCTGAATCAGCCTCCACTCCTGGCTCCTGTGTGCTTTCCCCATGAGCCCCGAACAGTGGCCCAAGGGAAAATCTGCAGCATGGATGCCTTCTAACCCCAAGTATTTCAGGCCCTCTGTCTTCTTGAGTTTACTGGACTCAAATAATAATTTCCTGTTTACTTTCTCTACATGTACAAAAACACATATACACCATCAGTTTTATTCGAGCTAAAAATGGAAGTTTCCACCAATACAGAGTGCCTTGCTCAAAATCTTCATTGTAGCTCTTACCACTTGGGGGTTCTTTGTAGTCTGTGTTCTTTGTAAGCTGTGGACTCCTTCAGGAAGGTTATGTTGGGTGGTGGAAAGATCATGGGACTTTATGGTATAATTACAGACAGTAAAATGCACAAATCTTAGGTGTGCAGTTTGATGAATGTTAACAAATGTATTCACCCATTACTCAACACCCCAAGATAAAGAACTTGTCCATCGCTCTAAAACAGTGCTGTTCAGTAGAAATATACTGTGAGCCACATGTGGAATTTTATGTTTTCTAGTAGCCATATTAAAAAAGTCATAAGAAATAGGCAATAAGTTTAATGATATATTTGCTTTAACTTAGTATAGCCAAAATATCATTTCAGCATGTAATCAATCTTTTAAAAATTGCTAAGGAGGTATTTTATATTCTTTATTTCATAAAGTCTTCCAAATCTGGTGTGTATTTAACACTTACAGAACACTTCAATTCAGACTAGCCATGCTTCAAGTGTTCCAGAGCCACATGTGACTAGGCTACCATATAGACAGCACAGCTCTAGAAATTTCTCTAGTGCCCCTTTCCAGTCAATTCCCTTCCCCAACCAGAGACTATCACTGTTCTGATTTCTAATCTCCATAGATTAATTTTGTCTATTCTTGAATCTCAGAGTATATACTCTTGTGTCTATCTTCTTTTGCTCAAAAACCAAGGGTTGCTTTTGGAAGGAGTGACCTATTAATCTTGACAAAAAATTCATGAAAGTGTGTGTTATACATTAAACAGTTTAGCTTTCCTTGATAACCATGGGGAAAAGGACATGATCTCCTATGCTCAATATTCCACCTCTTGGGTGTGGCAGCATAAAGGCAAGCTGAGAAGTGGGGGCCTCAGAATAGGTCTAACAAATGTGTCAAGGGGCTATCCCAGCAGAGAGTGATGGAGACGGTGTGGCTTCTAGGCCCACTGAACTGGGCAGCCCAGTTACACCTTGTGGTCCCCAATATTATATCATCTAAGAACTGTTTTGGTTTTTTTTTTTTAATAGATTTATTTTATTTATTTTTGGCTGCGTTGGGTCTTCGTTGCTGCGCTCGGGCTTTCTCTAGCTGTGGCGAGTGGGGGCTACTCTTCGTTGCAGTGTGCGGGCTTCTCATTGCGGTGGCTTCTCTTGCTGCAGAACATGGGCTCTAGGCGCGTGGGCTTCAGTAGTTGTGGCTCGCGGGCTTCAATAGTTGTGGCTCACGGGCTTAGTTGCTCCGCGGCATGTGGGATCTTCCCGGACCAGGGCTCGAACCTGTGTCCCCTGCATTGGCAGGCAGATTCCTAACCACTACGCCACCAGGGAAGTCCCTTGAATAACTTTTCATGTGCTTATCTGCCATCTATATATCCTCTTTGGTGACGTATCTCTTTATGTCTTTTGCTCATTTTCTAGTTGAATTTTATTTTTTTTTAACTGTTGAGTTTTCAGAGTTCTTTATGCAATCTGGATACTAGTCCTTTGTCAGATATGTGGTTTGCAAATATTTTCTCCCACTCTGTATCTCATCTTTTTTGTCCTCTTAATAGGGTCTTTCACAGAGCGAAAAGTTTTAATTTTGTTGAGGTCAGTTTATCAATTTTATAGATTGTGCTTGTAGTGTCAAGTTTAAAAACTTTTTGCCTAGCTCTAGATCCTGAAGATTTTCTCCCATGTTGTTTTCTAAATGTTTCTAATGTTTTACATGTAGTCTGTGATCTATTTTGTGGGTTTTTTTTTTTTTTTCCCTAAGAGACTTAGGTCGAAATTACTATTTTTTGCTGAGGACCTTTTAACATTATAGTCATTCTTGTGCTCTTGGTGGCCACTGCACATTAAAATGGCCATCAGTTAAGAAAATGACCATTCACTAGTGCTCTTTGGATTTTTTTTTTTTATAAATTTATTTATTTCTTTCTATTCCTGGCTGCGTTGGGTCTTTGCTGTGGTGCGCGGGCCTCCCATTGCGGTGGCCTCTCCTGTTAGGGAGCACAGGCTCCAGGCACGTGGGCTCAGCAGCCGTGGCTTGCGGGCTCTAGAGCGCAGGCTCAGTAGTTGTGACACACGGGCCCAGTACACTGCCATGTACTGCAGCATGTGGGATCCTCCCGGACCAGGGCTCGAACCCGTGTCGCCTGCACTGGCAGGCGGACTCTCAACCACTGAGCCACCAGGGAAGTCCCCTGGATTTTATTTGTCACAACAGCTCCTTCATCTTCTTGAACACTAGTTGTATGTTGTAGCTGGTATAAATGTGTCACTCATCTTTGTGGGTACATAAAAATAACTTTATTCCAGGATAAAACAGTTATTACAGGTTAAAAGTTGTCCCCTCCAGCCCCAGCATCTGCCATCTCTACTCCCAGATCGAACACTAGCCTAGTGTCTTTCTGAAAATTAGGGAAAGGAGCCCCCCGACCCCTGCAAGAATGCAGCCCCATGGTGCGTGGATCAGTGAGCAGTACTTGGGCTGCTGGGTTGAATAATGAATCTTGGGGTGATGTGCAAGGGAGATGGAAGAGGAGAGCCTGCCTCTCATCTGCCATGAGCTAGAAGATGCATTGGCATATTTAGCTGGAGCTGTGTCTCACACAAGGGTGAGTATGTTGACTGAGGACTGAGGCTTGCCCAAGAGGACAGCACATGAACTTCATGGGCAGCCTGCAGCCCTTCCTTATTGCATAAGAGTTAGTCTTGTTCTGGCCCTTAACACGACAGGTCCAGTGGGTCATTCTGTCTGTGCCAGGAAGTTGCTCTGTCTTTTGAACGTTGAAGTACCCTTCTTAGGAGATCATCAAGCCTCCTGTATTTTTCTTCTTAAAAATTTCATATGGAAAAAAAATTTTTTAATACAGTCACATGATCAAGTAACAAGCACCTGTGTACCTACTGCTCCAAATTAAAATATAGCCATACTTGTTACAGAAAATGATAAATAAAAGTAATCAAATATTACGGATCAAGCTGATGTCCCTTTTTTAAGTCTCCTCCAACCCACCCCTCACCAGAGAGCCACTGTCATAAATTTAATGTATGTTGTGTCAGAGCAAGTTTTTTGCTTTTAACATGTCTCTGAATCCATAAACAGAATATCATATAATTTGTAAAACGCTTAGAATCCTATCAAGCAAGTAATAAGCACTCTTAGTTTTTTTTGTATGTCCATAAACAATACTTATGCTTTTATAATTGTAGCAAAAATTGTATCACTGTGCCCTTCTTTTTTCACCCAACAGTATATTTTTGAGATCTATTTATGTTGACACCTATAGATCTAGATTATTCTTTTCACCTGCTGTATAGAAATCCTTCATATGACTATGTCTCCAGCAGTGCAATTGCCGTATTAAAGGGTTGACATTTTCAGCTTTTCTAGAAATTGCCCTAGAGAGGCTGTACTGCTATGACCACCAGCAGGGACTGAGAGTTGCCGTTTCCCCACAACCTCGCAAATACTCAGGATTGCTGAAGGATAAAGTGTTTGCCACTCTGGTGGGGGGCTAAAGGGTACCTTATTGTGGGTTGGTTTACATTTCACTGATTACCAGGGAGATTAGGTGTCTTTTGAAATGTCTTCTGTGAATACTCATATTCTTTGCATATTTATTGTGTTAGATTGCTTGTCTTTATTGATTTGTGGGGTTTTTTTTTCCCCCTTTAATACAGACTAAATACTAATCCTTTGTCTCATATATAAAATGAAATTTGTAAAACCAGGCAGTTGCTGTCTTTTAGCTTTGGTGATGATTTATCTTCTTCTTAGAGCCCAGGGCATAGCCTGGCATCAAATGCCTATAGAGGGGGGGCAGAGGCCAGTCCATGACTTGGAACAAAAGCAGGCTATTGCTTTCGATTTCCTTTCTAAAGCTTTCTTGCTGGTGGCTGCTGTGGCACATTGCCCAGGGGAGCTAGTGGTTAGCCTCAGTGTGGGGGCCGTTCCTGCAGTTCCATGGGCCCCTCGCATCTATTCACGTCCCTCCCATCTATTCACGTCCCTCCCTTGTGGCTTCTGAAAGGATTAAGAGGCCTTGCCCAAGACCTGGGGTAATTCCAGCCTCTGACAGGGGCAGGGTCCACCTGCAAACCCCTGACCCAGGTCCCAGGAACCTCCTCCCAGCAGGTAATATGTAACAGGAGGCAAAACAAATAACTTCTCCCCCAAGTAGATTCTCAGACCTGTGTGCTCAGGTGGCGCGGTCATCCCTGCTTCCCATGGCTCCTTCAGGGTCCAGCTCTGCCTGTGGTCTCTGCCTGACCCTGTCAGGACCTGTGATCCTTGGTGCTCACAGAGTCTCTAGCCCTGACTTTAGTCACCAGCCCTAGAATGTCACAGAATGCTACAACTGCTCACAGGAGTTCCCTGAGCCAGGCAGCCCATGTATTTTGTTCAGGTCCTGCCGGAAGGCTAGGCTGCAATGAGCAGGGCTGACACCGGGGCACAAGGCTTTCCAGGTGGCTGTAACCAGGGGACTAGGCAGTTAGGGTGCAGAGCCATTGTAGTTGGTGCTAGGAGAGGTGAGCTGGAACCATGGGATCAGAGGCAGCAGAGAAGATGAATCAGATACCACAAATAAATCGTGGAAAAGGGCCAGTGTGGCTTGAGGGCCTGGAAGGTGAGAGCCAAGTGAGGGTGGTTCTCCATGGGCCTGTGGCACCATCAGCTTCAGGTTTGCTGCTCCAGCCCCTGTGCGACCCCCAGAGGAGGCTGTGGATGGGCTGCATTGTAAAGAGCTGTACATGCAGAAAGGGCCCCAGCATTGCCACCCACCAGACTGGGAAACTTAAGAAAATGAACCTCTTGCTTCATCTATAAAAATGAATAATCCTTTTTACAGATACCCTTTTATAAACACACACACATATTTTTGGCCACCATTTGCAAATAAGTTGCAGACATCATGCTATCAATATTTTCCATCTTTGCTGATCTCTTATGGTTATTTTGCTTTGATTAGTGACATGGACATCTTTTCCTATGCTTACTGGCCACCTGTCTTCCTTCTTCTGTCAGTTTGCAGGGTTTTTTTGTGTCTCATGTGTCAATGTCACTCGTCTGTTTTCGTGGAAAGCTGTTTGTTATTGAATAATGAGGATGTTTTTACCGACTTTTATGGTGGCATCTTGGACAAGTTGCTTAAATTCTCTCTCGGTTGTCTCCATTTGTAAGACAGGGATAAGAGCACTTGGGATGATTTGCCTGGGAAAATCTGCAAGACAGCGTTACAGGGGAGATGCTCACTGTTCTCTCTCTTCCTTCAGTTCACTACCCTGCAGGAGATTTATCCATCTCTGCCCTTCCCCACTGAGCGTGCCCATCTTTTTCCATAAATCATAATCATTACATTCCTGACTTGTCATTAAACGTCTCTACAGACATTATTGGAAATTACACTGTCAAGTAGATAGTTATCAGGTGGATCCTAGTTTCCCGCTGGAGCAAGGCCAAAGCCTTGCCTCCAGTAAGCCATATTCTAAATAGTAAGCAATGTGCCCTGAGATGCTCTGTGCTCCTGTACATGGGGATCATGCACCCATGTAGGAAACGGGTTGGCTGGGCCAGCAGTCACAGGGTACCAGGAACTGCACAGAGGGCACAAAACTGCTTTCTCATATTGGAACTCCCAGAAAGGAAAATTCTGCTACACTCAAAATTGAGCTTATTTCTTTTCTTGAGTAATTTCTAAGATGGAGATCACAAACAGATGTGTTTGCTTGGCTTTCCCAGCATTATTTATTAATGTATGCATGTATTTTGCACAGAAGCTGCTTTTATTTTTCGACAGGATGGTAAATAGATGCCACAGTCGGTTGCTAAATTTAGTTTATGAATTGTGTTTCTACCAACACTGGCTTAAGCCCTAGAAGGGTCTTCTTTTTAACTTTGTATTGAAGTATAACATAGATTCAGGAAAGTACATATATTTTATATGCTCGCTTGATAAATTTTTGATAAGCTGAACACACCCATACAACCAGCACCCGGCTGGCCACTCTCTTGATTTCTAACAGCATAGCTAGGTTTTGCCTGTTTTGTACATATAAACGGAATCAGACAGTGTATACCTTTTTCTCTCTGGCTTCTTTCATTTAACATTTTTTAATGAGTTTCATTCCTATTGTTGGGTGTAGTCATAGTTCATTTGCTCTCATTGCTGTCTAATATTGCAAATAATAAATCACTGTTTATTCTACTGTTTATGAGTATTTGGGTAGTTTTCATATTGGAAATAATGCAAATATCCTGTCTTTTTGGTGAGCACATGTATGATTTCTGTTGGCTGTATACCTAGGAATAGAATTTTGTGCATTATTTTTTAAAATGTACAATTTGATCATTTTTAGTGTGTTCATGAATATGTGCAACCCCTACCCTTAGCTATCACCTCTCTATCCTCCCATCCCCTCTACCCGAACAACCACTTACTCTACTTTCTGTCTCTACAGATGTGCCTAACCGTAACACTTCACATAACTGGAATTAAGCAATATGTGATTTTCTGTGTCTGGCTTCTTTCACTTACCACAATGTTTTTAAGGTTCATCCATGTTGTAGCATGTATCAGTACTTCATTCCTTTTTATGGTCAAATAATATTCCATTGTAGAGATAGTCCCCATTTTGTTTATTTATTTATCCATTACTGAATATTTGTGTTGTTTTCACCTTTTGGCTATTGTGAGTAGTACTGCTATGAACATTTGTGTACAAATTTTTTTTTTAAAGAATTACCATTGATTTTTGTTTTTAATTAAGAAAAATTTTTATTTATTTATTTATTTTTGGCTGCATTGTGTCTTCGTTGCTGCGCGCGGGCTTTCTCTAGTTGCATCGAGTGGGGGCTACTCTTCATTGCAGCACGTGGGCTTCTCATTGTGGTGGCTTCTCTTGTTGCAGAGCACGGGCTCTAGGCACCCGGGCTTCAGTAGTTGTGGCACGCAGGCTCAGTAGTTGTGGCACAGGGAGTTAGTTGCTCTGTGGCATGTGGGATCTTCCCGGACCAGGGATCAACCCCGTGTCCCCTGCATTGGCAGGTGGATTCTTAACCACTGAGCCACCAGGGAAGTCCCTGTGTACAAATCTTTGAACACTTGTTTTCACTTCTTTAGGGTATACGTCTAGGAGTAGAATTGCCAGGTCAAATGTTAACTCTATGTTTAACTCTTTGGAGAACCACCAAACTGTTTTCCACAGCAACTGCACCATTTTACATTCCCATCAGCAGTGCATAAGAGTTTCAGTTTCTCCACATGCTTACCAACACTTGATATTTTGGTTTTTTGTTTACAGCCTTCCTAGTGGGCATGAAGTGGTATTTCATTGTGGTTTTAATTTGCATTTCATGTGCTTGTTGGCCATTCATATATCTTCTTTGGAAAAAAGTCTATTCAAGTTGTTTGCATATTTTTAATTGGGTTATGCGCATTATTTATAATTCATTCATTTGGTCATTCATTTGAACACTTCTTACATTCCAGGCCTTGTGAAGCACTGAGGATAAAACAGTGAACATATTAGTTGCCAAAGATGAAAGGTCAAAAGAATTATTTTTATTTATTTTTTAAAATTAATTAATTTATTTATTTTTATTTTTGGCTGTGTTGGGTCTTCGTTTCTGTGTGAGGGCTTTCTCTAGTTGCGGCGACCGGGGGCCACTCTTCATCGCGGTGCGCGGGCCTCTCACTATCGCGGCCTCTCTTGTTGCGGAGCACAGGCTCCAGACACGCAGGCTCAGTAGTTGTGGCTCACGGGCCTAGTTGCTCCGCGGCATGTGGGATCTTCCCAGACCAGGGCTCGAACCTGTGTCCCCTGCATTGGCAGGCAGATTCTCAACCACTGCGCCACCAGGGAAGCCCAAAAGAATTATTTTTTTAAAAAATCCTTGTTTCCTGACTTCTCTTATGAAATCAGATCTGGCAGCAGATCCGGGCCTGAATTTTCACAGGCCCGTTCTCTGTGGACACCTTTAGGTGGGGCTGTGCCTTGTCTCCAGTTCCCTCCCAGCTCCCGCCTGGCTGACTCACTCCCACCTGGCGTTTTACAATACCAGGTCCAAGTAGCTAAAGGCTTACTCTAGTTGTTTGAGTTGGTAGCAGCTGGGAGTCCTGGCGGTCCTGCTCCAACTCCTTAAACTTTCCACAAACAAGCAAACAACTTTTCCTGAAACCAAATCTCTTTATTGTCTTTTTCAGGTTTAAATGGGATATCTGCCACTTTGTTTAAGAATAGAAAAAGAAGAGGCCACCCTTCTTGACCAAGGTGTTTGGGTGTGTCTGAGGAAGGAGGGAAGTAGAATCAGTGGTGTTTGCACTTGGTCTTTTGAAACGATGCATGGTTCTTAAGTTTATGAGCAAATTGCATTGATATGTGTTTCTAGAACTCTTCAATCCTTTGAAGGAGCAACCTGTTTCCACCACAACCCTGCCCTACGCAGTCCCAGTTTCTTGGGTTCAATTAGTAAACAATTGTGGAAAAATAAAATTGAGATTAGACAATCTCTGTTGATCAGATCAGACTAAATCCAGAGCCTAAAGAAGAGAATTACCCATCCCATCCTTTCTCCCTGGATTGGGCAGGCAAGGCTGTAATGCTGGGCAGTGGTACTGAACTCTCCACTTCAGGCTCAGCTATTTACCAGCTGGGCAGCCCACTTGGCCTCTTTGCACTTCAGTTTCCTTACCTGTACAATGAGAGTTCATAATTCCCACCTGTATTTTTTAGAATTGGCTTAGTGTGTATCACAAAAATCCCCTCTCACCGTGGTTTCAGGAGATGGGAGTTTCTTCTTCTGGGAGATGGCCAGTCTGTGGCCGGCATGGTACAGCCTGCTGTCAGGCTCCAGCCCCTTCTGTCTGTTGCTCTGTGGTGCCCAAGCTCACCATGTGGTCCGAGAGAACTGTCATGGGCAGCACTACAGCCAGTGGGAAAGAAAAAAAGATGTGCTTCTCTTTAAGGGTTCTTCTCAGAACCTGCACACACGACCTCTCCTTAAATCCCATTGGCCAGAACTTTATTCTTGGACCAGACCACCTGCTGGGGAAGCTTGGAAATGTGGTCTCTATTCCACCTGGCCATAGCCAGGTGAACATCCGAGGGTGTATTATTAAGGGAGAAGGGGGGTCTCTCTCATACCACCTATCAGAGCCACCATGAAGATAAAGGAGATAATACACAGGGCAATTGAACTGCATTTGGGGAAGGCACATTAATCAACCTGTTGATTTGCCAACTAGACACTCCAAGAAGCCACTGAAAACCACGGTGAATGTGTAGAA
Source organism: Balaenoptera borealis (assembly GCF_965194805.1). NCBI lineage: Eukaryota > Metazoa > Chordata > Mammalia > Artiodactyla > Balaenopteridae > Balaenoptera > Balaenoptera borealis. Next base: position 23,886,275 of record NC_138879.1, on the reverse strand, counting down.
AATCAGATTCCAAACAAAATAGGACTCCGGGTCATTTTGAGAATAAGAGGGTCTGTGTTGTCAGGCAGATCCCCCCGCCTTTAATGATTTGTTGACAATGTGACCATTAAACTGGCTGAGATCTGTATTTCTCTGCCTTCTAATCCAGATGCTGGGCTGTTGGGAAGTGGCCTGCCAGGCTTTGAAGGGCAGTGGTAAGCCACTGAACGCAAAAAATGTATATAGTTAGGATTCACCAGTTGTAAGCAACAGAAACCGAACTCAGACTGGCTTAAATTTGTTTGTTTGTTCATATTTTAGATTACACATATAAGTGAGATCATGCAGTATTAATCTTTCTGTGTCTGGCTTATTTCCCTTAAGCATAATGTCCTTTAGGTTCATCCATGTTGTTGCAAATGGAGTTCAGCTTTCCCCTCCCCCACCCCCAGACTGGCTTAAATTGAAAGAGGGAATTTATTGACTGTTGACAGTGAAAAGTCCAGAGGTAGGTAGGCTTAACACGTGACTGGGTCTAGGTATTCGACAATCTCAAGATTAAGTCTGTCACTGGGTCTTCCTGTCTCTGTTTCTGTCTCTCTTTGTCTCTCTGTCTCTTTCTGTCTCTCCTACTTTCCTCTGTGTTGGCTTTCTTCTTAAGCAGGTTTTCTCCACATGCTTGCTCTTGCAACTATCACTTTGGCAAACCCAAAGAAAAGAGCATATCTGTTTCCCAGGGGGCAGAAATGGATGCCCTCCACAGTATGCCCGTGAGTGAAGGATTTGGGTACACAGTCTCTCTTGAGGGGTGTCATGGTGACCACAGGGAACTACCTTAGTAGTAGTTCTTTAGGTTAGTCAACCTGAGTGTGGGCTGCTGGCCGGGCTTCAGAGGCCTGTGACACCTGGTTGTTTTCTGCTCCAGCACACCTGAGGGAACCACCTGGCTTAGGTGGCTCGCCACAACCCTTTGAGAAGACTGCCCAGGTAGGTAAATAGCATCCCCTTGAGGATAACCACTGATCCAAGTCCTCAAACTTTATAGGTGGGGAAGCTGAGGCCTAGAGAGACGAAGACACAGGTATCTTAACTTGGATTCTCTTGAGAGCAAAGACTTGGGTGCTGGTGGTTTATATGTGATCCTAGGAAGTTGGAGTGAGGGAGTGCGGAGAGGAGACAAGAGGAGAAGTCAGGGGGCTTCCCTGGTGGCGCAGTGGATGAGAATCTGCCTGCCAATGCAGGGGACATGGGTTCGAACCCTGGTCTGGGAGGATCCCACATGCCACGGAGAGACTAGGCCCGTGAGCCACAATTGCTGAACCTGCACGTCTGGAGCCTGTGCTCCATAACGAGAGGCCCGCGCACTGCGATGAAGAGTGGCCCCCGCTTGCCGCAGCTAGAGAAAGCCCTCACACAGAAACGAAGACCCAACACAGCCATAAATAAATAAATAAAATAAATAAATAAATAAATAAATAAAATTTAAAAAAAAAAAAAAAGAAGAGAAGTCAGTATGGGGTGTGTGCAGGCAACCAGGGTCTTCCCCCCAGGACTTGATGCCCCCCAGAACTGTCCAGCTAAGAAGGGAAGACTTGAGGGAGTCCCTGAGCAGACAGAACCACAAGGAACTGTTCCAGCAGCTGAAACCAGAGGTGCACTGAGGAGACATGTCAAGGGACACCAAAGGTGTCTGTGAAAGCCACCCACCCAGCTGGGGGTACACCTGGGATGAGACCTCAAGCCCCCAACTCCAGCCCAGTGCTCGCTCGCTTCCCAATGTGTGGCTCAGCCTCGTTGAAGTCAGGACAGCCTCCTCATCAGCCCACACTGGGACCCACCCTCCTGTGAGATGAGGTCTCCTCTCTCATTTACAGGGAAAACCAGTTTTGCTCCCCTCTGCCCTGCATACCTTGTTCTTCCCAGAAATTCTCCCCCATAAGCGGCCAATCAGTGAAAGCTAGGCTCGGTCTTTTCAGCTCAGCAGCTGCAGGACTGAATCATCAGGAAGGGTCCCTGGGGCCCACACCACCCAGTGGTGGCCCAGAGGAGGCCTGGAAGGGTCCTGGAGCATGCCCCCTCTGATGAGAACAGGGTCTGAGAGCTACCACACCCCAACCTGGGCCTGGGTGGGAGCCCAGCAGCTGTCACCCAGGGCAGCGAAGTGGGCACTAGCAGGCCTAGGCCTGTGATACTTGGACTGCTGGGGACCTTTTTTCGTTTTTGTTTTAAAATAATTGATAGACTTTAGTTTTAATAATTAATAGACAGTTTTAGTTTTTAATTTTTTTTAATGTAGATTTATTTAATTTATTTATTTGGTTGCACTGGGTCTCAGTTGCAGCAGGCGTGCTCCTTAGTTGCGGCTCGCGGGCTCCTTAGCTGTGGGTCGCCGGCTCCTTAGTTGTGGCATGTGTGCTCCTTAGTTGCGGCTGGCATGCTCCTTAGTTGTGCATGTGAATTCTTAGTTGCGATGTGCATGTGGGTCTAGTTCCCTGACCAGGGATCAAACCTGGGCCCCCTGCATTGGGAGCACGGAGTCTTAACCACTGCACCACCAGAGAAGTCCCCCCAGACAGTTTTAGAGTTACAGAATAACTGAGCAGATTGAACATAGAGTTCCTTATACCCATCCCCCACCCAACCCCGGCACAGTTTCCCTGATATTAACATCTGCATTAGTGTGGTACATTTGTTAAAATTAGGGAACTAGTATGGTACATTATTATTGACTATAGTCCATAGTACATTAAGGTTTAGTCCTTGTGTTAGACTATTCTGTGGGTTTTGACAAATACCCAGGGGCCTTTTTACTAGAAGGAAGCAGTGTCTAGGATGAGGCCATTCCTAGCCCACACAGGCTACCTCCCTGCTTAGTCAAATCAGCGTGATTGACTTTAGTTTCCCTTTCCAGGGTTTTGGCACCAAGGCTCCAGGCCCCTGGCACTGAGTGGAAACTAGGGAGTAGGTTGGGGAAAAGAACCTTCTCTCTGATTAACGACAGGAAGTCAGCCTCCAGGTTTGATCTCCCAAGGGCGAAGCAGGTCCTAAGTTAAATGATGATGGTCCCTGGGGATGGGGCGGATCAGACAGTTTCTGGAGTATCCCGCACACATTGTAAGCAGCCTACTTCCCAGCGGGGTGTGCCAGCCTTTGTTGCCAGGGACGCCTGGGTTGGTGCAGTTGAGCCCATAGCCCCTCTCCCCACAGTTCTGGAGAGATGGATCGCACCGCCACCCTGCCCGTCGGAGGCCTCAGCTATGTCCAGGGCCATACCACATTGCACCTTATTAACAAGACTGTGGGGCAGTGCCTGGATGCCACAGCGCAGAGGGTCCCGGACCGAGAGGCCTTGGTTGTCCACCACGAAAACATCAGGTTGACCTTTGCCCAGCTCAAGGAGGAGGTGGGTCCTGACTTTGAACCCTCAAAGTGGGCAGGTGCTGGCCCCCAGGCTGCCCTGGCTGGGTGGAGCAGCAAGGGTGGTGCCTAGCCGTGGGGCAGGGTGCTGGGGCTGCCTGAGAGCCCCAAGGGATGTCAGGAGAGGAGGGCAGGGCTGAGGCAGAGGTGGCCCAGGTGCCTCCTGCATCAGTCATTCTTGGGACACTGGTTAACTATGCATGTTCCCAAGCCCCCTCCAGATCTGCTGAGGCCTAGGTATCTGCCTGTCCCTTGTTCCCGGGTGGTTCTGATGTGAACCCCTGGGCCAAAGGTTAAGGGGCGAGTCATGGGCCCCTTTCTGCTCACCTGCATCTCACCCTTTTGTGCCCTGTCTGTTTATACCAGGTGGACAAAGCTGCTTCTGGGCTCCTGAGTATTGGCCTCTGCAAGGGTGACCGTCTGGGCATGTGGGGACCCAACTCCTACGCATGGGTACTCATGCAGCTGGCCACGGCCCAGGCAGGCATCATTCTGGTGAGGAGGGGCTTGCCTGGCACAGCTGGCTGTGAGGGGGTGGGGCATCATTCAGGGGAACCCCCTGGACCCTTGGCCCCAGAATCATACCAGTGCCTGGCTGGTTTCACACCAGCTAGTGCTTTCTCCTGAAGCCCACCAAGGTAGCCTGAAGGTACAGGGTGCTGCCTCTGAGGGTGGAGGGGCAGTGAGAGGGACAGAGTCTGCCCAGGACACATGATGTACCCTCGCTGTCTCCACCAGGTGTCTGTGAACCCAGCCTACCAGGCTATGGAGGTGGAGTATGCCCTCAGGAAGGTAGGCCCATCCCTTGCCTTGGTGGGGGCGGGGGAGCCAGCTGGTGCCTGGCACAGGGGGCTTCCAGTTGTCACAGAGGGCTGACTGGGCTGGGGGGCCATGCACAAGTGAGTGACCCCCAGAGTCTGTCCTTCCTCAGCCGGTGGGTGGGAAGAGCGGGTTGTTGGTCAGACAGGCTAGTGTGCGTGTTGGGGGTGGTGCATGTGTGTGTTGTGGTGGTGGTGTGCGTGGGCAAGAGAGCAACAGTTAGGACGCCGCCACATCCCCAGGCTGGGGCTTCCTGCTGACCGTGGTGGGGCGCTCCCCTTCTACAGGTGGGCTGCAAAGCCCTCGTGTTCCCCAGGCAATTCAAGACCCAGCATTACTACAACATCCTGAAGCAGATCTGTCCAGAGGTGGAGAAGGCCCAGCCAGGGGACTTGAAGAGTCAGAGGTGGGGGTGTCCCAGATTGGGAGGGGTGCCTCATGCAGCCTCCTGGCCCCCTCATCCCTTACCCATCTCTGTGGGCCCCGCCTCAGCCCCCGACTCTCACCATGCTCCCTTACCCCCAGGCTCCCAGATCTGACCACAGTCATCTCGGTGGACGCCCCTCTGCCAGGGACGCTGCTCCTGGATGAGGTGGTGGCAGCTGGCAGTCAAGAGCAGAATCTGGCCCGGCTCCGGCTCACCCAGCAGCTCCTGTCCTGCCATGACCCCATCAACATCCAGTTCACCTCGGTAGGGCAGAGGTCTCCTGTCCCGAGCCCAGGCTGGCACACTAACCCTTGCCCGCCATGTGACCCTCCCCTGAGAAGCAGGAGGCAGCAGAGGAGATCAGGGGAGAGCAAACACTCTTCTAGTGGGGCCGGCCCTAGCTGTCTGCTCTGCCCTGGAAAACACCAGCAACTGGTATCCTTGTCACATGCCCTCCTCCCCTGGCCCTCTTGTCCCCAGCACAGGGGCAGATGCACTGAGCCACCACAGGTCAGAGCCCCTCATTTAGCAGATGGGGAAACTGAGGCCCAGAGAGGGCATCTGCTGGTGAGCCACAGAGTTCTCTGAGCCACCTCATGAGCGGCATAAGGACAGACCTTATTTGCCACCTTTGAGGATCCTAACACCTGGCACCGTGTAGGCATGTGGCAAATCCTTGTGAATACGTATCGAGTGAATGAATGGATCTGGGGCAGCCGTCTCGGTCTCCTGACTCCCAGTCCAGTGCTCTTCCATGCACTGGCCCAGGGTGGGAAGGAGATGGGATGAAAGAGGCCAAGCCATCACCTGCTTGTCTTGTCAGGGGACAACCGGCAGCCCCAAGGGGGCCACGCTCTCCCACTACAACATTGTCAACAACTCCAACATGATAGGAGAGCGCCTGAGACTGCACCAGAAGGTGAGGGGGTGCTGGCCCCCAGCAAGGGCTTCCCTGGCACCGTGCTGGCGGTGGTGGGGGGCTTGCTGGGCTCCCCCGCTGGCTAGAGGAACTGGCTTCCGGGGGCCCCGCAATAGACCCAGCCTCCTGCTTCCATCTCCAGCCACCAGACAAGTCACGGGTGGTCCTGCCCAACCCCCTGTACCACTGCCTGGGTTCCGTGGGAGGCACAATGGTGAGCTTGATGCACGGGGTCACCCTCATCCTGTCCTCTCCGGTCTTTGATGGCAAGAAAGCGCTGGAGGCCATCAGCAGAGAGAGGTGGGCATCAGTGGACAGCCATCTGCGGGCTGATAAGACCCTCCTATTCCTCACTCCTGGGCCCTGATCCCTTTCCAAGATGTCTCTTCCCTCCAACCAGGAGAAATGGAGGCGGGGTAGTGGGAGACCCCCAGGAGAGGACCAGTTCCTCCCTCCAAGGAGCTTCTCCTGCCTGTTCCCCACAGTTGCAGCCTTGGCCCTTACTGTAGGGTCAGGGTGGGGTGGTGAGAAGAGGAAGTTCCCTTCTACTTCCAAGCCTGATTCTGAGATGTACCTCCCTCATACAGAGGCTCCTTGCTATATGGAACTCCCACAATGTTCGTGGACATTCTGAACCAACCAGACTTCTCAAGTTATGACATCTCAGCCATGTGTGGAGGTGGGATGGGGCCAAGGGTGGCAGGCCAGGATTGGCCCAGTGAGCTACATATGTGCCCAAGCTTTCATTTAGGGGCAAGAAGGCCACTGTAGAAACATGGGTGGGAGGGAGGCAAATCCCCAGTGTCCCTAGACTCCAGCCCAAGGCCAGCTGCCTGGTCTAGGAATAGGTCCAGGGTTGGGGAGAGAAGGGAATGTTATTTCCTAAAAAGGGCCGTAGGTGAAGGGGGGGGGGTCCACTGGGCCTGGAGAAGGTGGGAGCTGTGTCAGCCCTCTCTCTGATTCAGGTGTGATTGGTGGGTCCCCTGCATCCCCAGAGCTGATCCGAGCCATCATCAACAAGCTGAACATGAAGGAACTGGTGGTGAGTGGAGGACGGGGCTGGGCGAGAAGAGATTGCTGGGAGTGGGGAGGAGCCCAGCCTGGGTCTCCAAGGAAGACCCTCCGGCTGGCCCTCATTCCAGAAAGCAGATGTGAGAAAAAGCAATCTTACCTAATCAGCAGCTCTCAAGTCACAGAGATAGGTGACAGGGGAGTAAATATTACACATACATAAATTTATATTTATAGAAATCTGGGGAAGAAATGCAGCATGGGAGGATGTGTGGCAAAGCACCAGTGTCCGGCTAGAGTGTCCTGGCAGGTGGGGGCTGGCAAAGTTGGGGGTAGGGGCTTGAGACCCTTCCTGGAGGCAAGGGGTGGGGCAAGGATCTGATGTTTGTTTCCAAATGGCAGGGAAAGGGGAGCAGAGACGAGGATTCCGGAAGAGTGGCCATCCTGATGGCCACCGTGTTCCGGTTCTAAAGGACTTGGGGGTCTCAGCAACAGCTTCTCTGAGAGGAGCCATAGCCACGGGGCCAGGCGTCATGAAGCTCTCACCGTCAGGCGGAGCTGGGTTTGTGCTGCAGTGCCCGAGTCCCCTGCCAGGACATGTCTAGGTGTGGACAGCTTTGTGCATCAGCAAAGGCTGTGGGGAGAAGGTGGGGGTCGGAGGTGGGAGGATCAGTAGTTTTTCCGGCAGAAGGCAGAGACCAGTCACCAGGACCGGCTGGGTCAGGACCTGAGGTGAGGCAAGGATTGGTGTCAGGACTCCAACAACCTAGACAGTGTTTGGAGAGAATGGTGGTGGTCCTGGGCAGTATCATTTTCCCCCTTAGAGGGGGAGCCCCAGTCCTCCCCTCCTCTCCCTGCAAAAATGGAGGGTCTGCATGACCTTCCATGGTGGGGAAGTATCCTGGGACACCCTCCTCACTTCCAGAATCTCCAGAGAGGGAATGGGGGAGCTGCCCACCGGGCCCCACCTGTTTAATGGCGGCCGGCTTTCTTGGACCTCTTAGTGGGGAACTTGCAGCCGCGGAAGGCGTCCGTGTCACGAATGTGCTGGCCCCTGAACTTGGCGGGCGACACGCAAGTGGCATCAGGGCGGGAGGTCTTGGCTTCCAGCCACCTGGAGAGACAGAGAATTGCTGGGGTAGGGGAAGAGATGTAAGAGTACTGGAGGAAGGGTCAGTGAGCCATGGGGCCAGGGTGACTTGGCTTTAGGGTAGTCTGGAACTGTCATCTTCATGCAAATCGGGAAATGCCCAGGGTTCCACACCTATTAGGTAGCAGATCTAGGACATATGCCCAGGATGTCTTAGTGCAGGGCCAGTGTGTCTCTACTTCATCACATGAGCGTGTTCTGGGGGTACCATGGGGGTCCTCTCACCTCCGCAGTCCCCGGAGCTGGCAGGTACATTTCCAGGGGTTGTTGGTGAGGGTGAGGGTCTCCAGGCTGTCAAAGGGGAAGCTGGAAGGCAGCTGGTTCAGGCGATTGTTCTCCAGATGGACATGTTTCAGCGTGGTCACACCCAGGAAGGCACCATCAGAGAACTAGGGAGGGAGGTGGGCACGAGTGAGCACCCAGCCCGTGTTCGGCCTCTCCCATCTCTATGGCCCCAGAGGGGCAGGGTCCTTCCCTGGACGTAAGCAGTGGCACCTTGAGGAGTTTCACAGTATGACTAAGTTGTCTCAGATGACCTAATCCATACAACCACCGTTTGAGATAGGTAGTGTTATTTCCAATATGTAAACTGGCGGGGGCGGGGGGCGGGGAGGGGGCAGGGTTAAGTCCCTTGCCCAGGGAGTCAACAGTAGCTGCAGGACCACATCCAGCTCCTCCTCCCCTGGCACCATGCTTCCTGCACAAACACTGGGGCTGGGGAGGCAGCCAGAGTTGGCCCCAGTGGCCCAAGCTGGCACACAGTGAAGCTGGTCAGTGTTTGGTGGGATGGGCAGTGGGCCCAGGTTCCCCACAGCCCCCAGGGTCCTGGGATGTCCCCCAGCTCTATCCTCACTGCTCCCTCACTGCCTGCCAGACTCTATTTGTGGAGCCACCTCGGTGGAGTCTTGGGCCAGGTTGGCTGGCTCCAGAGGAAACATTCTATTGGTGCCCATATCTTGGCCCAGACGTCACAGTTCCTGCCTGGCCTCCCCTGCCCCAAATGAGCCCCTGCTGCCCTGCTCTGCTTCCCACTGAAAGGCCACGCTGGCAGTGGTGGGCCACAGGGGACTCTGACTTCTGCTGGGGGGTGGCTGGGGCTGAAGAAGGGCAGGCTCTGTCAGACTCTGTCCACCCAGATGAAGGCTGGTCGCCATCCAGGTATTATTCTGCCCTCATCTCTGTGCCTGTGGCCCAGGGAAGGGTGTGAAGTTCCCTGGTAATCAGACTGCTCTGATGACCATCTCCCCCACCTTGCCCTGGTCCCTGCCCAAACCTCCTGGCCGGAGCCCCGACACCAGAGCGATTTTCTAGTCCCAAGGAAGGATTCCACTCCGACCCAAGGCAGCCCCACCTGGCCAGGTGCTGGGCATCACAGAGGAGGAAGGACTGAGTGAGGACGCAGCCAGGAGATGGGTCTGGTGACCGGGGTGGGCAAAGGGCAGTGAGTTGTCTGGGACACAGTGAGGCATGGCCAGTCTTTCCTATGGGGAGACACCTAGGGTCCTTGTGCCAAAGGTTAACAGTGGTGAGTGGTTCTTGCCTTTGCCCCTTCACGGAACCCATGGGTGCATGTCTGCAACCTGGGTCAGGCCCCCTGTCCCCACTCAGCTGAAATGGACCTGAGAATGTAGTGGAATGTAGGTGTGTGGCCTGGGGGTGGGGATGAGGGATCCATCAGGGCCTCTGGGAGGCAAGGAGGAGGTCTTCCTCAGGTATGTCCTCCCCCTCACTCCCCAGCCCCCCACCCCACCTTAGCACACTCCCCACCAGGAACAGGGTGTCTTTGTGGGCCTGATTTGCCCAGCTCCTCTGGAAGGCTCCTCAGTAAACAAACCTCCCTTTATGGGGTGGTAGTTTTACTGGAGACGGGGAAAAAAACAGCATAGGAGGGGTGGAAGGCCCAACAGGAAGGGGTGGCTGCTGCACACAGCAGGGGGTTCGGGAGCCCTGGACATGCCTCCTGGGGGCCATTGGTGGGGCCAGGGCAGCCCCAGCTCTGTTTATAAGTAGGAATCCTAGGAGGGCAGTGGCCGAGACTAGGGACAGGGGCAGCAGGGCAGGATTCTGGGTGAGAATATGACAAGATGAGGACAGAGGTAGCAGAGCTCCTCACCTTGGAGACAGCCCTAGGAAGAGGCAATTTTAGGGGAGAGGGGATGGTGCCCAGCTGTGGCCCTGGATCCCTGGGCCTCCTGGCAGTGAAGGCGGAGCCGGGGCAGAGCCCTGCAGCCAGGAGCTCACCTTCTCCAGGTTGGTGTTGTCCAGCCAGAGGGTCTCCAGATATCTGCCGAAAGACTGGAAGGCATTGTCGGGAATGCTTTTCAGGGGATTGTGGGACAGCTTCAGATCCTCCACCACCCGCAGCTTGCTCAGAGCAGCCAAGGGGTAGCTGGACAGCTGGTTCCTATCCAGGTAGAACTTGGCGAGGTTCTCCACGTCATCCAGAGTGCCGGGGTGCAGGGAACTGAGTGAGTTTTCCGACAGGTAGAGCCAGCGCAGGTCCTTGGCGCCGTGGAAGGCGCCTGAGCGCAGCTCGCGGATCTTGTTGTTGTTGAGCTGCAGGATGAAGAGGTTGACCAGTGGAGAGAGCAGCCCCCGGGGCAGCTCGGTCACCTTGTTGTGGTCCAGGTAGAGGTAGGTGAGCTCGCTCAGGTCGTCGAAGGCGCCGGTGCGCAGCACGCGGATGTCATTGTGGGACAGGTACAGGTAGATGAGCTGCTTGAGGCCGCGGAAGGCGCCCGCGGCCACCTCGCGGATCTGGCAGTGCTGCAGGTGCAGCGACACGAGGTTCGGCATGGCCCGAAACGAGTTGGCAGCCAGCACTGGGAAGTTGTTGCGCTGTAGGTTGAGCAGCTTGGTCTTCTCTGACACCTTGGGGATCTTCTGCAGCCCCACCTTGTCGCAGATGACGTGCTGCAGGTCACCGTGGCAGTGGCAGTTCTGGGGGCAGGCGGCCAGCGCCGGCAGCAGGCCGGCCAGGAGGCCGAGGCTGAGCAAGAGCATCGGGCGGGCCATGGCCGGGACGCCTGGGGCCGGGGCTGGGGGCAGCGGCAAGTCCTCGGTGCTCGGTCTCCCGCCCTATTTATACGATGGCCCTGACCGCAGCCGGCAGCCGGAGCCAGCTCCTACGTGGAGCCGCGAGGCCACCGGGTTAACTCCCTCCCGCCCGGAGCTGCGCCCCCGCCCTCGAAGGGGAGGGGCCCTCCCACCCTGGGGACCGTGTGGTCCCCTATCTCCCTGCCCTCGGATTCTGCTCCCTCCCCCCCCCCTTCCCCACCCCCACCCCCGCAGGGGAGGGTATGGGTGTGTCCAGGGCCCGGAGTTTACACCAAAGAGAGGGAGGCGTTCCCTGAACTTATTTGTTTGCTCAAGTCTGAGCCTCCACGCCTCCCCCCTTCTGCGCTCGGCTGTGTGCCCTGGACCCAGCGAGGGAGGAAGTGGGGACGGACAGCCGGACGCGAGTCTCGCCGCAGTCGCCGGCCGGCGGCGCTTTAATGGGGCTCTCTGGCGTCGGGCTCCCCTTCCAGCTGCACCCGCAGCCAGCCCTCAGGAGTTGGGAGCTCTTCCCTGCCCTGGACTGGCCTCTGGCCCCTCTCTGCCAGCCCCGGGCTTGAGTTTCTGTCCCCTGCACCGCCTATGCCCCTTTGCCACGACTGAAGGTAACCAGAAAAGTGGGAACTGGGGGCAAGGGGAATGACCCACAGGGCTCGGCAAACACCTGAAGACCACAGGCACAGTCACACCATCTCCCCCCTCCTTAATCTCCCTGAAATGTCCCCACCTCCTCATCCCCACCCCCAGCGGTCAGGACCCCTTGGTTGGGGGTGTTCTCCCAGGGTGGCGGCCAGAGAGGTGTCAAGGTGTACTTGACAGAAGCCACACCTGGGCAGTGGCCCAGGACTGTGAGGGCGGGTGAGGGGGCTGGGTCCTGGCCACAAGGGACCAGCCCTAGACAGCTTGGGCTTCTCGACCCTAGGTCCTGTGGGCAGCCCTGCCCCAGCTCACCAGGTCTCTGTGTGTCCACGTGCCAGCCACGGTGTCCAGATTTTTGTCGAAAGGGGAGAGTGGGCAGGCAGAGTCTCAGCTCTGGCCCCAAAGCGAGCTCTGGGCTGATGGTAGGGGTTCTTGTCTGTGTTGGGGGGTGAGGGGAGGAACCAGACCCCAGGTCTCTCCAAACCCCAGCTATGCCTGAGTCATTTCCACTAACACAGAGGAAATGGGGGGTAGGGTGGGGTTGAAGGATGAAAAAAGGTCTGGTGTCTTTGCTGGCTGGAAGGAACCTAGAACAGAGGGTAGCCAGCCCCTCTCCCTTCACCCAGCACTCAGGTGTGGAGGCCTGCCCTCTCCTAAGCCCCTTTCACCTGTCGCCTCTGGATGGGGGTCATAGTTGGCCGAGAACACTGCCTGGTGATGTTCCTCCAAGGCTGGCTGCTGGTTTTCTGTTGCTTAGGATGTTCTGACCACTAGAAGGGGGGGTGTGGGGGGGGTGTGTGCCACTGGCTTTTTAAATCCTTGCTTTGGCTGTATTTTTAGTTTGAGGAAAATAAATTTACAGGAAACTCTCCAGAACTTGGGGGGCACCTACCCCAAGGCTAGGCACTTGTACCGGGTTTCGGGTGGGTTGTGCCTGTGTAGTTCCCAGCTGGCCAAGGCAGGGTGGCTTTCTCATCAAGTTTATGGGTCCTTCAGCTTGGAAGGGTGGGGCAGGGGATGTTGTGGCCCGAAATCAGGAAGGGTGTGCTAAGACAGCCGGGGGAGGAGGTGGAGAAGGCTGGGACATTGGTAACGCTGGGAGCCACAGGGTACAGCATGTGGCTGCTCCAGGAAAGAACAAAGACTGAGAGCCCGGCCGGAAGAGAATGGCTTCCCTGCTCTCAATTTTATTTCAGACCTGGGGCCCCTGCTAGTTGAGCTAGTCTGCAATACATCCAGTGCCACTGCCTCCTGACTTCTGCCGAATATGCCTCTTTTCCCACCATTCAACTGCCTTCCACTCTCCCCATTCCCCGCCCCCCCCCCCACCCGGTTCCTTCCCTCAGGGTAACTTCCCCATCCTGCTGCAGTCCTGGGCTCTGTTCCAAACACCCTTTCTGGACCCTCTAGGTGGTTTATGGATCCACAGAGAACAGTCCCGTGACCTTCATGAACTTCACCGAGGACACAGTGGCGCAAAAGGCAGAAAGTGTGGGCAGGATCATGCCTCACACAGAGGTGGGCCCCAGACCCCACCTCCCACCACTCGCCGGGGGTTCACCCCCTGGGATGTTTATTGCTTTCAATTAGAGATCCAAACAGCTCACTCAAGACGCCGAGAGCCCCCAGCAGCAAGGTCTTCCCGGGCCTGGGGCTTTCTCTGTGGGCTGAGGCCTGAGTGGGGAAGAGCTGGAACAGTGGCCAGCCGCAGCTGAACTTCTCTGCCTCCCTTCCTGTCTGAGGTGTGTTTTTGCCAAGCCCACTGTCTGTTTTGGGGCAGCCAGAACAGCCTCAAAGAGGATCCAGGGCACAGAGATTTTTCCTACATGGCTCTTTCTCTCCCATAGCCCTGCCCTCCCCCCCCCCCCCCCGCCCCCACTCACTTCGGCAGAGGTCCTCTTTTCGCTTGGCATAAACAGTTTCCCAAGCAGCTTCTTCCTCTGGGGGTCCCTTGCACCTTGAAGGCTGACCCAGAGCACCTTTTGCTCTCAAATTCCCAGCCTCTAACACTGGTGCTTTATGCCAGCCTGTACCTGGTTTCCCCTCCCCCCTTGTGCCCTTGCCCCTCTGGGGTCACTGCCAGAGTGCTTCCCCTGGGGCCAACTGCCCTTCTCCCTGAAGTGAGTGTGCAGTGACATCAGCCCCCTCCCATGTGTCTGACAGCCTCACTGCCACTCGCTGGGATGCCCACCTGTGAGGTAGACAGGGCAAGTGTAGTTCTCCCCATTTCACAGATGCAGACACGAGGCACACAGGCTAAGCTTTCCTTGCACGTTGGCTGTGGCTCATTTCTCAACTAGGCTTTCAGATTCTGCCTGTTTGCCACCTCTTCTGTTCACATGGCCCTGCTGTGCCACCCTCTTTGGCTTCTTTATTTACTGCTTAATGGGAAGTAAGAGGAGACTCCCCTTTCTTGTGCATTGTTTATAATTCTTCAGCTGGTCTGGCTTCCCCGCAGGCGGCCTCCTCTGAGCAGCTCCTGGCCTGGGCCTCAACTATTCTTTCATGCCCAGCTCCAGTGTCGGACTGGTGATGGATCTACTCCAGCCTTTGTCTCCCTTCCCTGGGGATGGGCAGAGCCAGGGGGCTTCATTACTAGGGGGAAGGAAGGCAAAGCTCCCCCCATCCTGAGGGCCCCCCATCCTGAAGTGAGTGGGTGGGAGGCCCCAGCCTGAAGCTGCCTGGTCCCAGGCCCAGATCGTGAACGTGGGGACAGGGACACTGGCAGAGCTGAACACACCTGGAGAGCTGTGCATCCGAGGGTACTGCGTCATGCTGGGCTACTGGGGTGAGCCCTGGAAGACCGAGGAAGCAACTGGACAGGACAAGTGGTACCAGACAGGGTGAGAAGGCAGGGCAGTGTGGAGAGTTGGGCTGCCGAGGGGAGGCTGGGGGTCCTGAGGCTGAGCTGGCAACATTGAGCTAGAACAGGGAGAACATGTGTGTCAAGATGGCCCCTTCACATCTCTGAGACTTAGTTTCCAAAATGTATAAAATGGGGATGACCATAGTCTCCAAATAGGGCTCCCAGAAGGACCAAATGCAGCACAGATGAGAGCACCCGGGACAGTGCCTGCAAAATCTGAGCCAAGATTCAGTCACTCATTTAATTCAACAAATTCCAATTATGCACCTGCCATGTGCCAGCACTATTCTAAACACCGGTGGTCCAGTGGAAGGCACATGGGAAGGATCCTGCTCTTACTTCCCACATATCTGGTGGAGGGAGACAGATACAAACAAGATCATTTCAGACATTTATAAACATCACGAAGAAAATAAAATAGGGTCATAAGAGAGAGAGTGGCTGTGGTGGGGAGGGGAGCTTCCCTTTATGGGGTGATCAGAGAAGGCTTCTCTAAGGTGGAAACGTTTGAGCTGAAACCTGAATGATAAGAAGAAGCCAGCCATGAAAATCATATGTATAGATATGTTTAGAGAGAGAGAAAATATGCCATAGGTATGGGTTTACTTGGTTTTATCTGCCTCCTACATTAGACTATACTATCCAAGTAATGTCTTGTTCATGCCATATGCCCCAGAGTCTACAGTAGTGCAAGACATATAGTAGGTGCTTGATAAATGTTTGCTGAATGAGTGAGCGAGCCAGCCAGATGAGGCAGAGATGAGAGGCGGCTCCTGGGTTTTCCTTGCAGAGACATTGCCATGATGGACGAGCAGGGCTTCTGCAAGATCCTGGGCCGCTCCAAGGATATGATCATCCGCGGCGGTGAGAACATCTACCCCGCTGAGCTCGAGAACTTCTTTCACACACACCCACAGGTGCAGGAAGTGCAGGTGAGGCGCCCAGCCCAGGTGAGCCCAGGTGAGACCCCAAGAGCAGGGGACACAGATGGGGATGGGGATGTCTGATATCTATCTCTGACTCTGGAAGGTGGTGGGAGTGAAGGATGACCGGATGGGGGAGGAAATCTGTGCCTGCATTCAGCTCAAGAAAGGGGAGAAGACCACAGCGGAGGAGATCAAGGCTTTCTGCAAAGGGAAGGTGGGACCCTCAACCCGCCCCAAGCATCACGGTGTTGCTCAGTTCTCCAACACCCTCTGCCTGCCAACCTGTCAGCCCACTGTCCCCTACACCCAACTGTGGGACCCCGCCCAGCCTCATGCTTTATCTCCCTCTGGTCTGCAGATCTCCCACTTCAAGATTCCCCGATACATCGTGTTTGTCACAAACTACCCCCTCACCGTCTCAGGAAAGGTGTGTAAGGAGACCAGGGAGGGGTAGGGGAGCCCGGGGCCCAGGTGCAGAAGGTCAGGCGGCCTGCCTATACCTCCCTGAGTGGTGGGCCAGATTCTGTTGAGAGGCTGGCAGTAGGGTAACCAACTAGTCAGCTCATCCTGGTTTGCCCCAAACTTTCCTGGCTTTAACCTGAGAAACTCCTCAGTCCTAGGCAAACCAGCTGGGCTTGGTCACCCTAGCTGGCAGAGGCCCACACCTGGTTCTCACTCCTTTCCCTTTCCTCTAGGTCCAGAAATTCAAACTTCGAGAGCAGATGGAACAACATCTAAACCTGTGAATAAAGGAGTGGGGAGGATCCTTCCTCCCTGCCCTTCCCCCACATTCCCCTTGCCGGCTCTGTGATTTGGCATAAAGAGCTTCTCTGTTTACTTTGGCTGATCTCTTGCTGGCGTGCTCTCTTGGCAGCTGCTACAGGATGGAAAAGGGAAGAGACCAAAGCACTTTCAGATCTCCTATTCCTTGTCAACGATGGTACTAAGCACTTTGGCGTGCAGTATCTACTTCATTTAATCCTCACTCGCTTCCTTTGAGATACCAACACAATATTTTTTAGGGCTATACTCATTTCTTTTTCACATTGTTGCTAGATTAGTACAGCAAGAAGTATTCTTTTTTTTTTTTAAAAAAAAAAAAAAAACAGCTTTATTGAGTTATAATTCACATACCACCCAATTCACCCATTTAAAGTGTTACATCAGTGGTTTTTAGTATATTCACAGATATGTGCACCCATCACCAAAGTCAATTTAAAAAATGTTCATCACCTTTTAAAAAGAAACTCCATACTCTTTAGCTATCATCCTACATCCCCCTACTCCCCCATCCCTCCCAACCAACCCAATTTTCAGTGAACCTGGGGCTTCCTTGATGGGCAGATAAAGCAGGAGAAAGCAGGCTGTAGCTTGTCCCAAGAAAGAAAAACAGCTGAGCACAGCGATTTCCAGTTCACAGAGACAGAAAGAAAAGTTCCTTCTGCTTGCAAGCCTTACCTCCCAGTGTGTCTGCCCCCAGCAGCAGCAGCCTCCTCTTTACTTTTTAGAAAATGAACATAAATTTAGGGTATTCTGAGTACCAGGCACTATACACATACAGGTGCATCCATGTACATTTCCTGTTGAAATTTTCCCACTGACACAGTCAAGTAGGCATTAGCCCCATTTCACAAACTATGAAACTGAAACTCAAGAAGTTCAATGATTTGCCCAAGGTCACACAACTGGAATTAGGGAACCCAGCTGACTGATTCCAAAGCCCATGATCCTTCCACTTTCTGGGACAGTTCTTCAGGTGCCTGCTTGTCCAGCCCTTCACCTGAACCCCGTCTGTCCCACACACAGCATCTCTGACTCTCCTCACAGCAGGTGCCTGGGGTTGGCCTGACCCCGGAGATGACAGCCTACTCTCCTGGCCAAGTCCATTCCCCCTGGGATTTTCTGCTCTTGCAACATTCACTCCAAGTGCCCTGTCCTGCCCCACTGATTCCACGTCCCTTGTAACAGACCCGCCTCGCGGCACGGAGCGCACCGGCCTGGTATCCAGCAAGTGCTGAATTAAAATCTGTTGCCTGTTGTCTCTTGTTGGTTTACGTCCTGTCTCATGCACCTGTACTGTGCCCTGGTCTTATGCATCTGGATGTCCCCAGCGCCCAGCTCTGAACCAGGCACATAAAATGTGCAGGAACCCATTGAACGAACTAAGAGTTCCTGGATTGATCCAGGAACTCGCCCTCGACGGGGTGCCAAAAGCTGCGGAGCTCCCCGCACCCCTCCCGCCGCCAGAGAAAGGACGGCCGGGCGGCTGCGGTGAGCGCACCGGTGCCCAGCAGGTGGCGCTGCGGCCCGGAGCCCTCCCGGTGGCGCTGCGGCCCGGAGCCCTCCCGGCGGCGCTCCGACACAGGGCGCGGCCACGCAGCCCCTTTCCTTCCGCCCGGGCGGCCCACCCGGCCCGGCTCTGCGCACACAGGACGCTTTGCCCTGGGTTCGTCTCGATCTCGGGTCCTGGCCCGCTCACCGGGCCGCCCCGCCACAGCGGGCGGCACGGCGCTCCCCGGGGTTCGGGCCCGCGGCTGGGTGAAGGCCGCCAAGATGGCCCAGAGGCGCCGCCTCGCGGAGGACGCGGGAGGACCCCGGGGTCCTACGCCCGGGAGCCAGCGCGCAGCACTTTACGTCCACGTGAGTGGGGAGGGGAGGCGGAGATTCGGGCGCGGAGGGCCGGAGACGAGGAGGCGCTTGTCGCGCTGCGAGCCCCACCTGCCGTCTTTCCCCGCTCCCAGACGAGGTCTGTGACCCTTTCTCTGGCAGGGAAGTGTCTTGGTCCGGAGACCTGAAGTCTCTGGTGCTCACCATCTCGTTGACCTTGACCAAGTGATTTCCCTTCTGAACCTCAATGTCCTCCTATGGAAGTGGGCTTACTAATAATCCCCTTGGGGAGTTGCGTGGCTTAGATGCGGTAGCCACTGTTGACTGACCTCGGAATGGGGATGGGGATGTGTGCGACTGAACCCTGGAAGTGGCCAGGGCAGCCCCGGGGTCATCTCTCGTCCTGTTCACACGCCCCCTGCCCCCAGTGGCCCTACTGCGAGAAGCGCTGCAGTTACTGCAACTTCAACAAGTACATCCCCCGCGGCGTGGACGAGGCTGCTATGAGACGCTGTCTGGTGACCGAGACTCAGACGCTGCTGCAACTCAGTGGGGTGCGGCGGTGGGTACTGGGGGCTGTAGGCGGGGTCTTGGGAATTATGTGGCCGGTGCATAGGACAGGTGTAGGCATCCCGTAGGGCTCCCCCACGTCTCATCTTCTCCATCCTCTTTCCCTAGAGTGGAGTCTGTGTTCTTTGGTGGGGGTACCCCCAGTCTGGCCAGCCCCCATACTGTGGCAGCTGTCCTGGAGGCAGTGGCCCAGGCAACTCACTTGCCTGCAGACTCTGAAGTCACACTGGAGGCCAACCCCACTTCGGCCCCAAGCTCCAGGCTGGCAGCATTCCGGGCAGCAGGAGTCAACAGGTTGTCCATTGGCCTCCAGGTAACCCATCTCACCCACCTCATCCTAGGGCACCCAGGATGTCTGTCCTGGGTGATCACGTTCATTCATTGGGCAAACATTTATTGAGCTCTATCTGGGTGCCAGGAACCTGTAGGCACTAAAAAGTGTATGGTGACGCTTTTGTAAGTACTTAATTGTCTGTTTCTGTGGTAGACCACAAGCCCTGTGAGGCAGGGATCATGTATGCCTTTGTTTTCATCACAGTGTTCCAAGCACTATGTGCCTGGCACATAGTAGATGCTTGAAAAACATTTGTTACATGATTGGAGACCCAGGAGGAGGCCGACAGGTGGTCAGATCACTGCAGCATGATAAAGTCTGCTTATAAATGGAGTCTCTACAAAATGCTCTCAGAGTACAGCCTGAAGGCCATCTCAGTCTGACAAGATCATAGAAACCTTCCTGAAGGACATGATGTTTGAATGAGGAAGAGGAGTCCACCAGAGATGAGGGTGTGGGAGGAAAAGACACAGGATTTGGAAGAGCTTGCATGTTTTGGGGGACCTGTGAGCCATTACTTGTGACTGGAGAGGCTGGGGACAAGGCTGCAAGCTAGGGCCCAGAAGTCTTCAGCACCATACTAGGAAGTTTGGGGTTTTGCTTAGTGGTGACAAGGGAGTCACTGAAGGTTTTTAAGTGGGGGGAGAAACATGTTCCTCGCAGGTTGGCCCGTGATATTTCCATAGCCAGTATTGTCTCCCTCCTTCAAATATATGTACCATTTACCATAGAGTTTGGGGTCAGGGCTTTGTCCTGTTGAGATACATTGAGAGGGACACACCATTTCTGAGATACTCTGGCCCCAAATGCTTACATATCTTGAATCTAATTGTGAGGAAACACCTAAATTAAGAGACTTTGTGTGTGTATCGTAAGAACAGGTAACATGAGATCGAAGTACCATCTTAACAGTTTTTTAGTGTACAGTACAGTATTGCTAACTATAAACACAATGATGTACAGGAGAGCTCTAGGACTTATTAAGAGACATTTTAATTAATTAATTTATTTAGGCCGCGCCATGCAGCTTCCTTCCCTAAGAGACATTTTTAAAAACAACTAGCCTGGGGACTTCCCTGGTGGTCCAGTGGGTAAGACTCCACACTCCCAGTGCAGGGGTCCCGGGTTCAGTCCCTGGTTGGGGAACTAGATTGCGCATGCAACTAAGAGTTCGTATGCCACAACTAAAGATCCCATGTGCCGCAACTAAGAACCGGCGCAGCCAAAATAAATAAATAATTTAAAAAATAATAATAAAATAGAAAATTAAAACAACTAGCCTGTACTCTTCAAAAATGTCAATGTCATAAAAGACAAAGGCAGGATGAGGATCTCAACTAAAGGAAACTAAAGAGACAATGATAGCTGAATGCAATGTGTGACCCCTGATTGGATCCTGGATTGGAGTGGGAAGAGGAAATTACTACAGCAGACATTTAGGGACAATTGGCCAACTTTGAATAAGACTGTGTCTTAGATAACGGGATTGTATCAGTGTTACATTTCCTGAACTCTATAATTAGATTGTGGTTGTGTAAGAGAATGTCCTTGTTCTTAGGAAATACACATTTAATTATTTAGGGGTACAGGAGTACAATATTTAAGTTTTTTACATTTAAATAACCACATTGCAAGTGCTCACTAGCCTGTGGCCAATGGCTACCGTATTATACTAAAATGTTCTATATCTGCACTGACCAATATAGTAGCCACTGACCACATGCTAGGAAGCACCTAGAATGTGATTATTTAAATTTAATTAACTTAAAATTTAAATAGCCACACGTGATTAGTATCTACTGTGTTGGACAATGCAGATACAGAACGTTTCCATCATTGCAGATAGTTGTTTTAGACAGCCCTGGTCTATAACTTACCCTCAAATGATTCAACATAATATATGTGTATATTTAGAGAGAGAGAGACAAAGCAAATGTGGCAAAACGTTAATTGGTGAATCTGGATGAAGGTGTTTGTTGAGCTTTTCTTGCAACTTTTCTATAGGTTCGAAATATTTCAAAGTAAAAAGTAAAATCAAAAAAGGATGGTTGGCTTTGGCGTCAGACAGTCCTAAATTCCAGATCTGACTTTGCCATTGTATGACTTTGGGCAAGCTGCTTAACATCTCTGAACTTGTTTTGTCATCTGTAAAATGGAGCTAATGTTGGAGGGTTATAACAATAAATTGGACACTGCGTAGAAGTGCTTTGCACATAGTGACTCTTCAGTGAATGGTACCCCTGCTACTGGCTTGACCTTCCACCTTCCAGCCCCCTGCAATGTCCTGTGTTTTCCCCTGTATCTGTGTCTGCAGTAAGGTCAGTCAGGTGTTTCTGTCTCCCTCTGAGCTAGCCTGCGTGCTTACACCTGACCCTCTCTCTCCAGTCCCTAGATGACACTGAGCTCCAGCTGCTGGGGAGGACACACTCGGCCAGTGAGGCTCTGCAGATGCTGGCGGAGGCCCGGCGCCACTTCCCGGGGCGGGTTTCTGTGGACCTGATGCTGGGGCTGCCGGCACAGCACGTGGGGCCGTGGCTTGGGCAGCTGCGGAAACTGCTGCGCCTCTGTGATGACCATGTGTCCCTCTACCAGCTGTCCCTGGAGCGGGGCACCGCCCTCTTCACCCAGGTGCAGCAGGGCGCCCTTCCTGCCCCTGACCCCGAACTTGCCGCTGAGATGTACCAGGAGGGACGGGCAGTCCTTCGGGAGGCTGGCTTCCGCCAGTATGAGGTCTCCAACTTCGCCCGGAATGTAAGTCCTGTGGCTGAAGGTGGGGCATGGGCAGGCTGAGGCGTGACCAGGCAGTTGTGGCTCTTTGGGGAGAAGGGTGCTTCCGAAGCCTGAGATGGTGGGACATTCTAACCAGGTGCCCTTACCTGAGCAGAGACAGACCCACCCGCTTCTCTCTGCACCGACTGTTCCGTCCCTTCCCACAGGGGGCGCTTAGTACCCACAACTGGACTTACTGGCAGTGCGGTCAGTACCTTGGCGTTGGACCTGGTGAGTCCCCTGTGAACCTTAGGTGGGATGACTCAGGAGAGCAGTGTCATGGCTGTGTACTCTTGGGCCACTTATTAAGCCCTCCAAGCCTCTGTTTCCTCATAAGTAAAGTGTGGCAAAAAATACTATCTATTTTGCAGAGCCGTTACGTATGTATTTTGAGGCACTTGGTATAGTGCCTGGCACTGTGGTTCTTGATCTTTAGTGTGCATCAGAGTTATCTGGACTGCTTGTTAAAACCCAACTGGGCCCCAACCAAATTCTAGAATTTCTGGAATTGGACAGGGCCTGAGAATTTACATTTCTGGCATCTGAGATGCTGTTGGTCCAGGGGCCACACTCTGAGAACCACTGATTGAACATCTGGCAAGCACACAGTGTTAGCTGCTATTAAAGTGGGGGTGGTTGTTGATGTTGTCAGGAGCCCATGGGCGATTTATACCCCAGGGGGCTGGGGGCCACACCCGAGAGGCTCGGATCCAGACCCTGGAGCCGGACAGCTGGATGAAGGAGGTGACGCTGTTTGGTCACGGCACCCGGAGGCGTGTCCCCCTGGGCGAGCTGGCGCTGTGAGCACCCGAGGGCTCTTCCCTCAGGCTTCCCCTCTACCCCAAGAACCACCTACCTGCACATCTTTGTTTCCCGCCTTGCCCTGCCCCCTCCCCGCCCCATACTGCGTGATCCCCATAAACCCCCCATACGCACATCCCAGCATAGGGTGTGAAGAATGGGAGAAGCACAAGTCTCCTCTCCAAGACCCCTTATTGGTGTTTCTTTCAGTCTGGAGGAAGTCTTGGCCATGGGACTACGCACAGACGTGGGGATCACTCACCAGGTAAGAGGTCAAGGGGTCTGGCACGCTGCTTTCTCCTCCTAGACCTCGCAGAATCACTCTATCTCACTCTTTCTTCTACACACACACACACACACACACACACACACACACACACCCACACCCTCCCATTCCTCTGGGACTGGCATCTAGAGGTAGGGCCTTGGTCCAGCAGAGGCCTGATGGGCAGGAGCAATGAGCAGCATAGGGCAATGGTGAGAACCCTAGACTAGGGCTGCAGAGACCCGGGCTCTAGTCCCCATCTACTGCAACCTTAGGCACATGTCCTTTCACCTCTGAATTTCAACTTTCTCAGTCATCTAAGGGAATAGACTAGATTAAGAGTTTTCAAATATTTTTAAAGCAGAGCTGAAAGCTCAGATAGGAAGTGCAGTAGATAAAGATCAGTCAAGCTCAGAAGTGCTCTGGATGAAGTCAGAGCCATAGAGCTCTGGCTGGGGCTGACCATACTCTGACCAGAACAGGGAGAAGGGAGGAGCAAAGGGAGACCTGGCTTGGCTGGGAGCTGGGTTTGGCCTGAACATGGAATAGGACTGAAGGTGCCCACCTCCCTGCTGGTCCATTGGCCTGGTCCTGGTGTGCATGACAGTCAGTTTTGAGATCCCTGTGTGGGATTGGACCCACCTCTCATCCCTCACTGCACCCCCAGACAGGTGGCCTAGAATAGCCCCGCCAGCTCCCCATCTTGTGGTCCCTGCATCTCTGCCCCTTCTGGTCTCCCCAGCACTGGCAGCAGTTTGAGCCCCAGCTGACCCTGTGGGACCTGTTTGTAGCCGACGAGGAGGTGCAGGAGCTGCTGGAGCAGGGCCTCTTGCTGCTGGATCACAGGTGTGTTGAGTGGGGGGAGGTGGTTTGGGGACCCAGGGAACCCTGACTACACATCCACAGACCAGAGAGAGGTGAGAAAGACTGACAAGGAGGGGCCTGTGGGTGCCAGGGCCTTGGCACTGGTGGAGGGTGATGATTGAAACTGGTAAGAGGGCACAGTCACAGCCTGGCCTCTTTGTTTTTCCAGGGGTCTTCGGTGTTCCTGGGAGGGGCTGGCCGTGCTGGACTCTATGTTGCCGACCCTTCTATCTCGGCTCCAAGAGGCCTGGCAGCAGAGAACTCCCTCCCCTGTACCGGGAGGATAACCACATGTTCCTGTGTCCCAGTGACACTGCCATCTCCACTGGCAGGTGCTGTCCCGGCTCTGGTCACTGCCCGGTCCTGGCATCCCCAGGGGAATGGCTACAGTGAGGCAGATGGGAGGACATTTGTGATCCGGGAACTGGCATCAAGTGTACCCACCACTGCCAGAGAAGGAGTAATGGTTTCTGTGGGTGCCTCTCATCAGTAGACTCTAAACAAATCCTGGCTGGCAAGAGATTCTGGGAAATAGAGCTCTCGGGCTTCCTGCTCCTGCAGTACAGGACGGGATGAGAAATAGAGCTCTCGGGCTTCCTGCTCCTGCAGGTACAGGACAGGACATGTATGTCCAGCACAGCAGCCTGCTGGACTCTGAGAACAGTGGGAGAGATCACAGCAAGCCTTGCCTCTTCTCTTTCGGCAGCCAGGATATGTTTGGGTGTCAGGAGCCTCACGGTACTTCCAGAGTGGCCCCCAGTCCCCTCCCCACTGCAGCCTTTTCCCCTGAGAGAGTGAAGGTGGGGAGAGCCAAGAGGGAAAGGGGAGGGGAGAATTCAGGAAAGATCAGAGCCTGGTAATTCTCCCCTGGCCTTAATAAACCCATCTGGAGCCTGCCTTGACTGTGGTCATATCCTTTGTCTGGGCTTTTTCCTGGAGTGTGGGATCCTGATTTGGGGGCTTGAGCCTTAGTCTAGGGCTGAGATTCCTTCCTGACAGTCATTTTCCCAGTGAT
Source organism: Balaenoptera borealis (assembly GCF_965194805.1). Taxonomy (NCBI): domain Eukaryota; kingdom Metazoa; phylum Chordata; class Mammalia; order Artiodactyla; family Balaenopteridae; genus Balaenoptera; species Balaenoptera borealis. The sequence goes on along the minus strand of NC_138879.1, from coordinate 23,861,843 downwards.
CTTAGCATTCATCAGTGATCCTTGCCTAAATCAATGATTAGATTGGGGGTTGCAAAATGTTAATTTCTGACTCTGTCGTTCCATCTATGTTCATTATCTGGCATGCATCCATTAAGAAAAGAGCTTCCCCCTTTTTTTTAAGGTCTGATACCCTTAACCTATAAATTCTGTGCAGGGTTTGGGGGGCGGTGGGGAGGGAGGCATTTTCCTGTGAAGAGGCTCCATAACTTATCGTATCAAAGGGTGCCCTGATGTCAAAGGTAATTTAGTACCCTTGCAAATCAGGGCGTGCTAAGCTCAGTCTCTAGCTGGGTGACTTAGGATAGGGTTCCCCCCACCCCTCAGAGGTGAGCACGTGCATTTCGCATGTGCCTGGTGGGTGTGAATATCAGTCCTTCTTTGACCTGTGGTAACATGGTAAGTGTTAACTCCCTCTCGTTTATTTATGAAATATTCAGCAAGCACTAATAGTGTGCCAGGCTCTGAGCGGCCTGCAGAGAAGAGTAAGACCTGTCCCAGCCCTCGAGGAACTCACCACCATGTTGATAGATGTGTGAAGAGATAAAACTCCAGGGTTATCAGTAAAGGTGTGTAGATGGGCTGTGGAAGCCTGCAGTGCATTTGGTTCTGAGGGACTGGGAGCAGGAAAGGGGAAATGCTTTTTTCTTACCCTCTCCTTTGGCCCCGACGCAGCTTACAGGGTGACCTGTGCTGCCTGGGGAGCCTCTTCTTGAGCCTTCCCCTGATCTTGATATTCAAGATGTGAGCACGGGGCCGGAGCAGGTGCGCCATCAGATAACCTGGGCCCACTCAGGTTTCTCCCAGCTGTCAGGGCTCGTGCCACCTGAGATGCCTGGGCCCTCCCTGCTGGGGCGCCACACGAGGCCTGTGCAGAGGGGCTGGATGGGAGCCAGGTGGGGATGGCACAGGTCACCTTCTGTGACTCAGCCTCCCACCCTCACCAGGTGAATCAGAGTCTCTGGAAGGTGGAGCCCAGGAATCTAGTGTTTAAATGTTTCCTAAGTGACTGTAGTGGTCAGGCCAGTTTGAGAAGCCCTGTCACCTTCCGTCCTGAGAGGCTGGGATCAGGAGAAAAAAGGGGAACAAGGCTAATTCCAGACCTGACCAAGTGGAGTGAGGTCCTTCCCTCTGCGTCCAGACCATCCTGGGCTCATCCATCAAAGGGGTTCTCCTCCTCCATATGGAGACTTCTGTTGTCATCTTTTCACCTGTCCTGTTGAAAAGCATACGGACACAAATAAGAGCGGTGAACAAGCTACGCTGATGATGAGGTGATGAGAGGATTTGGGGAAATGTAGTGTATGTGAGTGTGTGGTTACAGCTTGAAGGCCCAAACCTTCCCCACCTAGAGTGCTGACAATTTTACGGCTGACGACTGAGCCACCCCCACCCCCATGCCCAACCAAGTAGAGTAAAGTAAGCAGGACAGCTATTTTAATTTGCCTTTTACGTATGGGGACATTCAAAGAGGCCCTCTAACTTGACTCAAGTCATATAAGTAGTAAGTAAGAGAACTGGCATAACACTTCTGGACATCTAGAACTTTCTGTCACATTGTTGTTTTATTCTTACCGTGGGGTCAGGTTGATTGACCTGTCTCTTAAAGTAAGCAAAATCCTGACCTCTCTCTGGCCGCTCTGCCTCAGGCTTGAAGCTGCCATCTCTGCCTGGTGCTTGGTCTCGGTGTCTGTATTTTCCCTCCTGGAGAACCCACATGTCCCATCTCCATGAGACCATCCACTTCCTGGGAAAGAACTGCATTCTGCAAAGAAAGGACTTTAAGTAATAGGATTGCTATAAACTGAATGTTTGTGTTCCCCCCAGAATTCATATGTGGAAACTTCATCCCTAGGGGGATGGTATTCAGAGGTGGGGCCTTTGGGAGGTGATTAGGTCATGAAGATGGAGCCCTCATGAATGGGATTAGTGTGCTTATGAAAGAGACCTCAGAGAACTCCCTGGCCCCATCTACCGTGTGAGGACACAGAGGGAAGACAGACAGCTATGAACCAGGAATCAGGCCCTCACCAGACACCAAATCTCCTGGCACCTTGATGTTGGACTTCCCAGCCTTCAGAACTGTGAGAAGTAAATGTTTGTTATTTAAGCTACGCAGGCTGTCGTATTTTTGTTACAGCAGCCTGAATGGACTAAGACAAGGATGAAATAACTTATGTCGTAGCTTGTTTTATTGTTCAAAATGTTTACCATTATATATCCCTGCCCCATTGAACCTGGGAAGGGCCATAAGACTTGCCCAGCACAGATTGTAAGAGCCAGTGAGTGGTCCACCATCTCCTTCCTCCACCACAGAGACCTGCAGGGTTCAAATAGAGGCTGTTCCGTCCACCTGGGTCCTAGAGTGAAGAAGTCTTTGGGCAGAGGAGCGGCCGACCACCAGAGACAGGAGCAGGAGTGGGATGGCACACTCACTGCTGTAAACCAGTAGATTTGGGGTTGTTCGTTACTGCAACAATATAATTGAGACTAAACTCCTTGATCCAGTTTGTAATCCCACCATTCAAAGATTAACTTCTTTTAGATCTTGGTCTGTATCTTAGCAGAAGTTCTTACATGCAAATGAACATCTTTAGATAGACACTCTTACAAAAAGGGGAAAATACACATCTTGCTTTGGAGCCTTATTATTCTACCCCAGATGTGGTGGGCACTTTTTCATGTCAAATTTGTATCTACATCCTATTTTTTTAGTGTAGCTTCCTAGTGTACCACTGCATTGTGATCCCAAAATTTAGTTTACCAATTCCTTTTTGGTGAAACAGAAGGTTTACTTTTTTATTTTTATAAACGCTGTAACGAACATCTTATGTAAACATTTTTATGCACTGGCTTGATCATTTTCTTAGGTTTAGGCTAAATCCCAAGGAGTGGGGTTGCTGACTCTTGAGGAGACACACCTCCTTTGTTTGGATACACTGTGCCAAACCGCCCTCCAGGAGGCCTGGCAATTCATGCCCTTGCCAGCCCGCTGGTCGTCAATAGCAAGCATGATCAATTTTTCCAAATGATTCCAATCTGGAGAACACTTTTAACCCTCACTTTATTATCAGCTAACGTACTGTCTCCCTAACTTAGGCAACGATTTTGGTCCACCTGATTACTCTTGAGTCAGAGAACAGAGGGGATGCAGCCTCTGGGGCCACCCAGGTAGAAGATCCAGCTGGGACTGTGCCCATGTGTTCAGATTGCCTCTGAACTCCTCTCATCCAGACCCTGCTTCTGGGAGAATCCACATCTTCTCCCTCCTCTTTTCCTCTTCCTGCTTTCTCTTCTTTTCCCTGAGGGGATTTTTAAAGCCAATTTTTAAAATTATACGAAGAACATTATAGAAACATTAGACAGAATTCTAAGTGAAAAAGAAAAAAAAAATCTACAATTAGTGACCCCAACAAATTCAACTGTTTGTGTTCCCTTCCAGTCCTCATCCAAATGCATGCAGGACTTTTGCCCAGTTGTTCTCCTGACACATCTGATTTTGCGTTCTGCTCCTTTTTCTTCTCAGTCTGTCATATGCATTTTTCCATGTTTTTACATGGTCATCATCTTTCTCATTTTAATTGTTGCACAATATTCCAATGGGTGAATAATAAGTATTACCCTAATATAAGGCACTTAAGTGGTTCCCCATTTTTCTCTATTATAAATCATGCTGCAGTGCATGTTTTTATGGATGTAGCTTCTTCCTTCATTTGAATTATTTCCTCAGGTCAATTCCCAAGAGTGAGATGGTTGGGTCAAAGGGTATGGATGCTTTAATGATTCGTGGTGAGAGTTGTTATATTGTTTTCCAAGGGGCTTTTCCCTTTTTTTTTTTTTTAATTTTCCTGCTCAAAAAATAATAATGCTCTTTTTCAACCATATAGAAGAAAGCAAAGCTTCTACTATCCAGGAATTACCACTACAACATTTGGTCAACCATCCCTCCAGACATCTCTTGATGCATAGATATATATATCTATGTAGAAATAAAAATAATTTTTCACAAAAGGGATCATACTCATGTGCCAGTTTTGCAACCTGTTTTTTGTTTTTTTTTTTAACTCAAAAACATGTCCTGGGTTTTTCTAATTGGTTCTGCCACCACTAGTGCCTATGTGATAGCATAATGTAGTACGGTAATAGCTGTCAGCCAGGCATGGTGCCAAGCATTTTACCTGCATTAATTCATTTAAGCACCACAACAACTCAATAAGTTCTGTTATTATCATGCCCACTTTACAGAGGGGCAAACAGGCTCAGAGAAATTAACTGCCCCAGGTCACATAGATAGGAGGTGATGGGGCTCATACTCAAGCTGAGTTCACTGAGGCTCCAAAACAGATGCTTATATAAATAATACATCAATACATTCTTAATGTAAAAAATAATAATAATAAATGTAAGTAATACCATAGCATAGTCCCTTTTACACCTCCACATAGGTTTGATGTGTGTATCAGTTAAGTTTAGGTTCAACTGCACATGACAGAAAATCAAAGTAACATAAGCTTAAGCAAATAAATGTATTTTTCTTCCACATAAAAGAAGTCTAGACAAAGCATTTCAGGGCTAGCATAGTGGACCCATGGTCATTGGTCATGAAGAACACAGGCTCTGTGCTCTGTATCCTCATTTCATAGCATCCATCCCTAAGATCTCCACATGGTCTAATATAGTCCCTGGAGCTCCAGCCATCATGTCTGTGTTCCAGGTAATTAGCATGTTGCTGCTTCCTCACCATTCCTCATAAAAGAAGGACTTGGTTAATAAAAAAGGGTGAGACTAGATATTGAGGCAATCAGAAAACAACTTCCCAATCCTTTTCTTTTTTTTTCTTTCTTTTTTGTTTTGTTTTTTGGCCACGCTGTGCAGCATTCGGGATCTTAGTTCCCCAACCAGGGATCAAACCCGAGCCCCCTTCACTGGGAGTGCGGAGTTATAACCACTGGACCACCAGGGAAGTCCCCCCAATCCATTCCTATGAATTTACACATATAAGTACATATATAAAAATATAGTTTAAAAAATAATCTAATGTGTTAATGGTACCTTGTTTCAATTTACATTTTAAAGTTTATCAACCAAATCAAATGTTCTCCATTAAATATTTGTTTACTAACTATTGTGTTCTGTGCACATTTAAGCTCTTTGCTTATTTTCATTTAGCCATTTGCTTATTTAGCCTTAATGATTTCCTGATCAAGTTGAATGAATTGTTTACATAGATAAATAATTACAAGTATATTAACTCTTTGTCTTATTCATTGCAAGTATTGCTTCCAGTATGCTGTCCTTTTTATCTTTCACAGATATTTACTTTTTTGGAAGTGAGTTTTCTAGAAATTTCAAATATTTATATTTTGAGTCCATGTTTTGCCCTGTGACTTTTTCTGTCAGTTCCGGGCTCCAGAAATATGGTCAACTTTCAAGTTGGCTTTCTCCTCCCAGGAGAGGCAGTCTAATGTTGACGGCTGTGTCCACCTGGGACCAAATCTCTACTCTGCTGCTTCCCACCTGTAGGACTTCCCTGAACTGAGATCGGGTTTTCTCTACTGTTTAGTGAAGGGGTTAGACCAGCCCCAGGTTCTCAAACCTGGCTCTGCATCAGAAGTACCAGAGGTTCCATGAAATGTGCATTCCTGGGCCCCGCTAAGATCTATAGAATCCAAATCTCTGTATCCAGGGATCTGTATTTTTAAACGCTCTCCAGTGAGCCTGATGCTCAGACGTATTTCAGAAACTCTGGACCAGCCAGTGTCAGAGTTGCTTCCTGTGCTGGGCTCTCTGAGAAGTGAATGAGAGAAGGCAGCAGCCCTTGGCCACTGTGTCTGTCGAAACCACTTGGCCCTGCCTCTTCCTTTTGGGTCACAGCCCCCATTTCACAACCAGCCTGAGAAGTAGCCCCTTCTTCCTACTTCCTCGGGGGTGGGCGGTGAGGTTAGGTGGCGGTCAGGCTCCTGGGGTGTGGCCTGAGGGACTGCTACAGCAATGCCTCCGTGAGGGGCCAGTAGCATTACTAGCTGGTAGCCTTATTTAAGTCACTCACCCTGTGTGTCTCCATTTCCTCACCTCTGAAAGCAGGGACCATGCCTTCCTCAGGGTTTTTGTAGGGTTGGAGATGATGGATGGATGAATGGATGGAAAGAGCCGAGTGCAGTTCCTGGCACAAAGTGCACATTTGACAAAGTGGTAGTTATTACTATTAGTGTTTTCATCGTGATTTACAGTTTCCTGGGCATGCTAGCCCTAAGGAAGGAGGCTCCAAGCAAGAATTCCTGGTTCCTGCCAAGACAGAAAGAGACCTGTCATTTCTTTGCGATGCTGAAACTTGTCAGTAGGTAGCCCTGGGCTTCTGGAAAATTCCCACCCTGGCCCAGTGTAGAACTTGCTTCCTTTCAGGTGGGTGTGGGCCACAGGACAGCCTCCAGGCAGTGGCGCCCATAGTAGGAGGAATGTCCCTCACTAGGTGACTCCTCAGACCAGTGCTCCTTGCCCTCCCCCAGCAGGTCAGACTGGAATGGCCCCGTTCCTCAGGTGGCTGACCTATGCAGGTGGGGCTGCCCCTACCTGCCTCCAAGACCCTGACACCCGGGAGACACTCCCACCAGAGTGCGCCTTTCCTTTGCCCCTACCTCTGGATCAGGTCTCTCCTGGTGCCCATTGCTCCTCACCCTCTCCAAGACCTTGGGGCTCCTTACCTCCATTCCTGCTATCCCTGACTCAGCTTGGGGCTTCCCCTTGCCCTTGAACCTGACCCAGCTTACACAGGCCTCACTTTCTTGGCTGACCTTTCTTATTTTGATTAGGACCGAAGTGAGAGGCCAGATCCCCTGTCTGAGGCCTTGGCAGCCATGATGGGAGACAAGGTGGGCAGGGCCTTGGCTCACGGAGGCTGCTTTACATCACTGGGGAAGCTGCCATTGTTCCCCGCTGCCCTCAGTATCCCATCCCCCCCAACCCTGTACTGACCCTTCAGATTAATTCATGAACAATAAAAGGTGAGCTATGAAAACTGTCAGGCAGGCTGTCCTAATCTTGAATAAGGTCTGAAGGTACAGGGACAATTTAAGGATCCTACTCCTTAAATTGAGTTTGAGCGCAGGAGCGGTGAATGATTCCCGCCCGGGTCCCGGAGTGGGAGTGCTTGTGTTCAGCCCTGCCGCTTGTTAGCTGCTTAATCTTGAACAAGGTGCTTCACCTTCTATACCCCAATTTCCTCAACTGTAAAATGGGAGTGCTCTACCTCACATGGTTGTTGTAAACTTTCAAGAACTTAGGACACATAGCTAAAACAACCAGAGAAAATATATAAATTAGATTTCATCAAAATTAAAAAATCTTGTATGTCAAAGGACACTATCAAGAAAGTGAAAAGAAAACCACAGAATAGGAGAAAATATTTGCAAATCGTATATCTCAAAAGGGTCTAATATCCAGAATATATAAAGAACTCCTACAACTCAACAACCAAAAGACAAACAACCCAATTAAAAAATGGGCAAAGGATTTGAATAGACATTTCTCCAAAGGAGATATACAAATGGACAAAAAGCACATGAAAAGCTGCTCAACATTATTAGCCATTAAGGAACTGCAAATCAAAACCGCAATGAGATACCACTTCACACCCACTAAGGTAGTTATAATTTTAAAAAAGGAAAATAAGTGTTGGCAAGTACATGGAAAAATTGGAACCCTCACACGCTGCTGGTGGGAATGCAAAATGATGCAGCTGCTGTGGAAAACAGTCTGGCAGTTCCTCAAAGAGTTAAATATAGAATTACTATGTGACCCGACAATCCTACTCCTAGATATGTACCCAAGAGAGTTAAAAAACATATGTCCACACAAAAACTTATATACAAATAAATGTTCATAGCAGCATTATTCACAATAGTCACAATGTGGAAAGAACTCAAATGCTCATCAACTGATAAATGGATAAATAAAGCATGGTATATTAATACAGTGAAATATTACAATACAGCAATAAAAAGAGACGAAGTACCAATATGTGCTATGTGGATTTAACCTTGAAAACATTATGCTACGTGAAAGAAAGCAGCCACGAAAGGCCACATATTGTATGATTTCCTGTTTGTGAAGTGTCCAGGACAGGCAAATCCATAGAGACAGAAAATAGAGTGGTGTTTGCCAGGGGCTGAAGACAGAAGGGAGTGGGGAGTGACTGTTGAGAGATACAGTTCCTTTTTGGGGTGATGGAAATGTTCTGGAACTAGACAGTGGTGGTGGTGGCACAACCTTGTGAATATAGTAAAAACCACTGAATTGTACACTTTAAAGGGTAAATTTTATGTTATATAAAATTTTATGTTGTGTGAATTATATCTCAATTTTAAAAAACAGAAGTCAGTACATATAAAGTGCTTAGAAGGCTGCCCCGTCCATGATAAACCCCCAGTAAGGTTAGTTGCCATTTAAACTCCGCTGGTCTTATGGGTTGGTCCACATAGGCAAAAGGAAAAAAGTCCTGCAAGGCATGTTAGAGATACATTCACATTCTTAATATACGTTAAAGCATTTTGGCATGCAGTTTCTTCTTTCATTTTTCATACTCAGTGTTGATTTTACACACTTTATACGTATGTACATATATAATAAATATAAGCATTTATTTGTTGTTTTAAATTTTTATTTCATAATCACTTTATATATTTTTAAGATATGAAATGAATTTTCAAAGCTCAAACTTCATTTGTTTTTGAAGCCTTAATTGGGTTGTAAATCCAGGCTACTATGTGGCGAAGCTAATCTGCTCAAAGCCAGGCCTGTGATGGAGCAGGGTGCTTATTGACCTTGGGGTTGAAAGTTCTGAGACTGAGGCTTAGCTCTGTTGCTTACAAGCTATGTGACCTGGAACAAGACTAAGGTTGACAGATTTAGCAAATAAAAATATACCCAGTTATATTTGAATTTCAGATAAAACAATGAATAAGTTTTGAATGAATAAGTTCATAACAACGAAATATTTCATGGAACATAGTTATACTAAAAAACTATTTGTTTTATCTGAAATTCAAATTTAATCGGGCATTTTGTATTTTATCTGGCAACCCTAGATACAACCCTTAACTTCTGTGAAAGGAAAGGGTTTTTGAGTGGAATCATCTTTAATTCTCACAACTCCAGAAGTTAAGTGACCTGGCCCAAGGTCACCCAGCTGGAAAATTATTGAGCAGGGGTTCTAACTTGGGTGTGTCAAGTTTGGCATGCTCTGCTAAAATGGAACTCAGGATAAGCAGTGCTCTAGTTAATGATAACATGGGAGTCCTGAGCTAACTTGGTAACCACAGAAGCTTTCATTGACTGAGAAGGAATATTGAAAAAGAGTTGGAGTATCAGATTTGAAAGTGTTTATATGACTCTATCTATATTAATTTCCTATTGTTGCCATAACAAATTACCACAAACTTAGTGACTTAAAACAACACAAATTTATTATCTTACAGTTCTGGAGGTCAGAAGTCTGAAATGGCTAAAATCAGGTGTGAGCAGAGCTGTGTTCCTCTGGGGGCTCTAGGACAGAATCTGTTCCTTGTCTTTTCCAGCTCCTAAAGGCTGCGGCCTTTCTTGGCTCATGGCCGTGTCACTTCGACCTCTGCTTCCATCATCGCATCTCCTTCTCTGACTCTGACCCTCCTGCCTCCCTCTTAGAAGGACCCTTGTGATTCCATTGGGACCATCTGGATAATTCACGATAATCTCCCCATCTCAAAATCCTTAATCACATCTGCAAAGTCCTTTTTGCCTTGCAAGGTAACAAATTCACAGCTTCTGGCGATAAGGATGTGGACATCTTTGGGGAGCCATTATTCTGCTTACTGCACTAAGAGAGAAATTATCTAGTGGGTTTGAGGGTTCTGGGCCTTAACTAGAATCCCTTTCATCTGTACAGTTTTCAGAGTACTTATACACTTTTTTTTTCTTTTTTTCTCGCATTGATCCTGGGAAGTCAATGAAGACAGTGTTGAGCCCCTTCTGCAAGGGAGTAGATGAGACTCAGAGGGGGAGGCACAGGGCCTGGGTTGCACAGCTTGAAAGAAACTCGGGCCCAGGGCTTTTAATTCGGCCTCCTCCCACCTCATCCTCCAGCAGCCCCAGTTCTAGGCCATGGGCCGCTAGAACAGTGTCCTCACTGGTGGAATGGGGCCATTCTGCAGTTACCCCCACAATCTAGAGGATGAAGGCCCCAAGGTGAGCCATTCCCTGGGCCCGGATCCTGTCCCTAGCAAGCAGCCTTCTCCTGATCAGGACAAGGAGAAAGGATGGGGGCTCGGGCAGAGAACCTTCCTTTTGGCGGAGAGCCTCAGCCCAGAGCCCCAGAACTCGATGTCCATCCATCTCAGACACGTCCTTACCAGCAGCCCAAGCAGATGGTCCCAGGGCCTGCGGTGAGACTCCTGCACGAGGAGGGAGCTCTGATTCTTAGGCAAGTCGTGCTGCAAACCTCCCAGGGATGTGTCACTGTGGTTTACGGTTTTGCCTTTGAGCGCTGCTGCTCTGGAGGAGCTAGGCTCTCTTCCTGTCCCACAGGTACTGGAAGGCAGCTACCATGAACCCATTGACGTTTCTCTAGGTTTCCCCCATCCCTATCCTCTACTGATGGCCTGCATGTACCAGACACCACTCCAGGAACTGGGATACATCCCTGAATCTGCCAGGCAAGGCTGCTGCTCCCTTGGACCTTACGCTTTAGTGGGGGCAGACAGACAGACCATACAGAAATTGGGATAAGGATTCTAAGGATAGCAGAACAGGATGAGACATTAGAGGGTGACGGCAACCCTGTGAGACCAGCACTGACCCACCCTAAAGAGGAGACGGATGGCCTAGGATGGGGCAACGTTGAGATGCAAACCCATGTTTTACTCTAAAGACCCCTTGCTTCTAACCCCTATTCTATGTGGCCTCCAAAACATTTCCCCTGCGTCCTTCCCCAGAAGGGAGGAAGAGCAATTTGAGCCTGGAGGTGGTGCCCGGAGTCTGAGCATCATTCCTGAAGCTGAAGTCAGTTCATCCTGGGAAGTGTCCAGCTGTGGCCTGACTTCAGGGCCAAGAAGTATGTGAAACTCCTGCTGCATGTTAGCTGAGCAAGTTTCTAGTAAGAAGGGGAGTGGTGTGATGAGTCATTTAAGGGGGCAGCCAGATTTTAAGGGGAATGAGACAGATGTGGAGAGTGAGCCAGCTGTGTGGGGGGAAGGCCAGATGTAAGGAGGGGGGCGATGCAGATGATAGGGGACAGGGACAGGCGTGTATGTGGAGGTAAGACAAGCTTTAGGATGGACTAGGAGGAGGGAGCCAGACCTGAAGGGGGTGAGCTAGATGCGAGGGTCTTCAGACAGACTGCTGCAGCCTCAGGCTTTGGGAGGGTGGCTGTCCCTGGAAAGGGGTGATGCAGCCTGTGGAAGAAACACACTTTCTATTTAGGGAGGCTGTTTAGCCTCGGCAAAGAGTAGCTGCCCACAGGCCTGGCACCTGGCTGTGTGGAAATAAACAGAGACATGAAGCAATAATTGATGTCATGTCTTCTATCAAACCAGCCACCTCATCCTCTCCGGGCTTGAGGAGATTGCTCAGAGCTGCCGTGCTAGGAGGAGACTGCAGTGGCTAAATGACACTGTCCCCTGAACTTGTGCTTTATCCCCTCTGGGATTGGCTCCTGCTGTGTCCTCATGTGGAGTGCCTGCCACCCGACCTGCCTGTTGAACTCTTGTCTTTAGCGGCCCACCTCAAATGCTACTCCCCTAAGAAGATTCGCCTAGCATTTACATCCTGCCTTTCCCAAGTTGTGATTAATCCCTAGCCCATGAGCACATACATTAGAGTTGGAAACCCACTTTCAGATGGCCCAACTCTTTTTCTAAGGCACCCTGAACTCAGCCCACCCCACGCCAGGGCCACGCAAGTGAACTTCAGGGAATCCCTGGAACTGAGTGCAAAATCATATGCAAAAACAAATGTGCAGATGAATGAATAAACAAAATATGGTACACCACCTATACAATGAAATATCGTCCAACCATAAAAGGGAATGAAGTACTGACATGTGCCACAACATTGATGAACCTTTACATTATACCTAGTAAAAGTAGTCAGACACAAAAGGCCAAATATTGTACCATTCCATTTATAGGAAATATCCAGAATAGGCAAATCAAAAAAGACAGAAAAGTAAATAAGTGGTTGCCAGGGGCTGAGGGGTGGGGAGGAATGGGGAGTGACTGGATACAGGGTTTCTTTTGGGATGAGGAAAAAGTTCTGGAACTAGAAAATGGTGATAGTTACACGACATCGTGAATGTACTAAGTGCCACTGAATTGTGTTCATTAAAATGGTGAATTTTATGTTACATGTATTTTACGACAATTAAAAAAAAATCAAGGGCTTCCCTGGTGGCGCAGTGGTTGAGAATCTGCCTGCTAACGCAGGGCACACGGGTTCGAGCCCTGGTCTGGGAAGATCCCACATGCTGCGGAGCAACTGGGCCCATGAGCCACAACTGCTGAGCCTGCGCGTCTGGAGCCTGTGCCCCGCAACGGGAGGGGCCGCGATAGTGAGAGGCCCGCGCACCGCGATGAAGAGTGGCCCCCGCACCACGATGAAGAGTGGCCCCTGCTTGCCGCAACTAGAGAAAGCCCTCGCACGAAACGAAGACCCAACACAGCTAAAAATAAATAAATAAATAAATAAAGTAGCTATTAATTAAAAAAAAAAAAAAGACTGATTGCTTTAGAAAAAAAACTGAAGCAGGACAAAGTATATTGTTAAAAAAAAAAAATCAAATGTACATTTCTGGGGAGAAGTTTCCTAGCTTTCATCAGATTCTCAAAAGGTTAACCAGCTCAGATCTGGTCCAATAACTTCATGATGAGGATGGTGATATGGAGACACAGAAAGGCGAGGCACCTGCCCAAGGTCACTCAGGGGCTGGTGGCAGAGCCCTGCCAGGTTGTGTACCTGCCTGACCACGCCCCTCTCCTGCTCCCTTCTTCCCTTGTCCTTTAACCTACACTGTACCCTCCCTGAACAGCCCTCAGGCCTCTCTCCCACTCCCAGCCAGGCTACCCACCAGCTGTGTAACTTCCCAAAGTTCCAAGACCTTCCGGAAGCTGACTGCATGGATAAGAGTTTCATGAGTGTTTGTCTTGTGCGCTAGAGTGGACCCTAAGCTCCTAAGAACAAGAGGAGATGTTTACTTCCCTCCATATCTCAGAGTTCCAGTGGCAGCCATGGATGTGAACTGGTCCTATCTCCCTTCAAGAAAGAGCTTGCTGTTCTCCTGCCAGGAGGGCAGTTAGCTGACAACCTCTGAATGAACATTCTTTTACCGGAGGTCCACACTGGGTTGGCCAAGACTTTGTCAGATCTGCAACACAGTCTGAGGCTCTCCCAGCCTGGTCCTGCTTCCTCCCCCACACTTCTCACAATAAACCTCTTGCACTCCTATCTCCATCTGTTGTCTGCTTCCTGGAGGGCCCAGATGACACAGTCCCCAGCCTGGAGTATCATAAACGTTCAGTAAACGTTCATGAAGTGAACTGAACTGGGGACTCCCTGGAGGGTGGAAGGAGGTTGGTGCCTAGGCCACTGAGAGCAGGAGAGGAGGGGCTGGTCATGGAGGATGTGTCAGTCATAAGAGGAGGGAAGGTCTAGAGGGGCATGGAGAAGGGGCTATGCCCCTGGGAGAGGCCCAGTAGTGGAGAACACATAGGGAGCCCAGGGAGTGAACAGCCCTACTGGCATCCTCCCTAGCTCCTTCTCTGTCTGGGGTATACTGCAGCAAAGCTCAGAAATGTCCCAGGAGACAGGGTCCAAAGAGCCCTGGCCTTGGACTTGGGAGAACCAGGTTCAAATTGTGCTTCTGGTAAGTCGACTTATATCCTCTTCCTTGGTGGAGCTCAGTTTTTCCATCTGTAAAATGGGTACACAGTGCATCTCCCCAACCTGGCATGATTTTGAGAATTGACTGAGACGTCCCTACAGTTTATGGAGGGTACTGTGTTGGGTAGTTTAAATGCATACTCTCAGTTAACCCCTACAGTGGCCCTGTGTGGGAGGCATTATGACCTCCATTTTACGTGAGAAAACTGTAGCTCAGAGAGGTCAAGGGACTGGCCCAAGAACACACAGCTAGGAAACAGGGAAAGCTGACATTGGAATCCAGTTCTGTCCTGCTCTAGAGCCCCTTCATTATTCCACACAGTTTCTGAGCCACTGCTATGTGATAAACTTTGAGTTGGGATGGGGACAAAGGACAAGCCAGCCCTGCTCTCACAGCGTTTATATTCTCTCAGAGAGCTTGACAGCAGCCAACCACTTAAACAAACATAATAATTCCAGAATGCGTTAGGACTCTGGAAAAAAATATACTGGGTGCATTTATAAAGTTGAGATAACAGAGAAGGCTACTTTATTTGTTTTAAGATTTTTTTATATTTATTTTATTTATTATTATTTATTTTTGGCTGCATTGGGTCTTTGTTGCCAGGCGTGGGCTTTCTCTAGTTGCAGAGAGCGGGGGCTACTCTTCGTTGCGGTGCGTAGGCTTGCCATTGCAGTGGCTTCTCTTACTGCAGAGCACAGGCTCTAAGCGCGTGGGCTTCACTCGCTGTGGCACATGGGCTTAGTAGTTGTGGCTCACGGTCTTAGTTGCTCCGCAGCATGTGGGATCTTCCCGGACCAGGGCTCGAACCCGTGTGCCCTGCATTGGCAGGCGGATTCTTAACCACTGCACCACCAGGGAAGCCCAAGAAGGCTACTTTAAATTGGGGGTCAAGGGCGGCATCTCCAAGGACTGAAACAGTGTGAGAAGGCCCCAAGTGCCCAAGTCGGGGTAAAAGCTTGGCTCGTCTGGGAACTGGTGGGCAGGGAGGTCACCCGGCCCGTGTAGGGGACAAGCAGGGGCCACCGGGCAACTGAAGTCCATGGGAGGAATCAGCGGTTTTCCGCACCGCGTGTAAGGCTCGATCCCGTGGTGGCTGTGCGGAGGGGCCGAGAGACAGCGGGAGCCGGGCTGCAGGCCGTGGTGGGAGTCGGGGGCACCGGGAAACGGCCGAGAAGGTCACGGAGCCCCTACTTGCTTCCTCCGTTTCTCTCCCCCACCCCCCAGTCGCCTCTCCCCCGCCTGGCTCCGCCCCGCCCGCCTGGCTACTGACGTGTCGGCGCCCGCCGGCGCCTCCTGTGACGTCACCCGTGTCTGGGGCGTTCTCAGGGTCAGCGCCAGAAGAGCGGCTGGCGGCTGGCGGCTGGCGGGTGGGCGCGGCAAGATGAAAAAGGTGGTTTCCAAGCAGTCTCCGCCCAAGTTGTTCGGTGGGTGCGCGCCCCCGCTCGGGGCGCTGGTTGCTATGGACGCCCGGGCGGCCTCTGGCGGGCGGGCGCGCGCAGGGTCGCGGGAGCTGCCGCACAGCCCGGTTTTTCCGGGTCCCGGCGGCGCAGGGCCACGCTCACAGCCGGGGCGGCACCATGAAGTCTCTAAAGAAGGAGTCCCGCCTTAGAATACCTACAAACAGATTCTTGGAGGCCCCAGAGAGCGTGAAAGGTTGGCGCTGGCTGCCTTGGGAGCTCAGGAAAGCCAGACAGGGGCAGGGGTTCTTGGGATTCACGACACGGGGCCTGGAGGATGGGGGTGACACCAGGATGGAGGTAAAGATCACGCGGGAATGGGGTACGGGACAAGGCGTGCCCTATACCTGTGTGTGGGCACTGTGCTGGGCAACAACGCTATCGGTGGTAACTGTGGGACCCCAGACCTCAGGAAACGGAGGAGTAGAAACCGATCAAGTATAAAGGCTGTGATATAGGAGCCCATAGGTATTAAGGGGGATCAGAGCACCTGATCCAAGCCTTGGATGGTAGAGTTAGAGGGGATAGTTTTCTGAAAAAGATGACATTTATGGCTAGTCAAAAAAAAAAAAAAAAAAAAGCGATTTGCTTCTCCAGGCCTAGGGAGCAGCATCAGCTGAGGCATGGAACTGTGACATTGATGGCCAGGGCAGAGGTGGTGAGTGTGGAGAAGGGGGAAAGGAGCCAGAGGGGACTGCACAGGTGATCAGGGACCAGACCACAAACTGGCTTTACATGCTAGGTCAGAAAGTCGGCATGCCGTTGCAGGCCTTGGGGAGACCCAGCCTCAGATTGTGGTGCGAGCTCAGTGTGAGGAGGGGGCAGGCCTGGAGACAGTAGGGTTCCCTGGGAGGCCTGGAAAGAATGCCTTTATTTAATGCTTCTTCATAGTATAAAAGTCCAATGTAGGCAACATTGAGATGCTCTTTCATGATATAATTTTTAACAGTTAAGAAAGAAAGAGAGAAAAATAGCTGGTCTTCTTTCCCAAGGGCAGTCAAGGGCTTTCCTAGGTACTGCCTCCTGCTTACCTAGTTTCTGGGGATCTTATCAGATTTGAACTTTCTGCTGTAAACAAATCAAGGAAAGAGTTTTTTCACTGCATATTTATTTTTAATAAGAGGAAATTTAGTTTGTTAAATAGCCCTTGAATGTCCTGTATAGCACGGGGAACTATACTCAGTATTTTGTAATAAACTATAAGGAAAAAGAATCTGAAAAAGAATAAATTATATATATATATATGTGTGTGTATAACTGAATCACTGTGTTGTACACCTGAAACTAACACAACATTGTAAATCAACTATACTTCAGTAAAAATTTTTTAAAAATTAAATAAAATAAGAAACATAATAATTTAAAAATAAATAAATAAATAGTCCTTCATTTAAGAACATGCATTAAGGTGAGGAAAGAAAGAAACATGCAAGGTACCTTTTTCCTCCTAAATATCTTGGGGGAAGCCTCTAATGTAGTAGGTAATACTTCCTCCCCCCCCCCAATATAATAAAGTTAATCAACAACTGTAATCTTTCGCTGTGTTTCTCCAAGAACTCTGAATTATAGCAAAAAGGCAAGCAAATATTGTGACTTTAAACCTGTTTAGGGACCTGAGCCCTTTGACTCCTAGGTTTCTCCCTGCTGTTGTTGCTAAGAAACTGGGAAGACTCCCAGCAGTACCAGATCCCTCTCCACCATCAATTAAAGCTCAGCCCTGGTAGGGACAGCCCCTCTCTTGGTTCCCCCAGTGCAACTGTGAGGTCAGAATTTCCTGAAGACCTTAATCAACACTAATAAAGAATAACATTTAGATGAAACGAGAAGCAGAAAAAATAGAGTCCAGGTTTCTTCTCCCTCCGTAGCTCACCCCTCCCTGTCTCCCAACTCTGTCCCTCCCACCCTACCTGAGCACCTTGCTTCCAGCTGCCTGGGCTAGCTCCAGCAGAGGTGTCATCTGACTGCCTCATGCAAGGGGGCTGGTCTCTGACCCCCTCACAGCTGTCAGGACAAGGGCGAAGTGCCAGCTGTGTGGCTCACCAGGAACCCCACTCAGCTTGGGTTTCCAGACCAAAGAACTGGAAATAGCTGGCCCTCTACAGGTTCAGTAGTGAGACATACTCTGACCTGTGGAAACCACCCACAGGCCCTGAAATGACCCCCACAGGATCATCCTTCCTGCCTGGCCTCCCCAACTTGTCCCTGCCCCTCCTGTCCACCTGGCTTACACTCATAGGATGAGTCACTCTGAAATGCTGCTTTCGTCAACTCACTCTTCTGAACCAAACCTCCTTCTTGCCGACGGAGGAAGATCAGATGCTTCAGACTTAGTTTACAAAGCCATGATGCCCTGGTTTTCCTCTCATCCCCACTATCACCCCCACCTCCTCTACAGGCCTTCTGTGTCACCATGCCTCACATATGCCATGCTCAGCCCTGCCTCCACCTTTGCTCTGATTGTGATCTCACCTGGAACACCTCTGTTTGCTATTCTGCCTATGCGAGGCCTTCTGGTCCTTCAAGGTCTAACTTAACTGGTGAAGCTGCCTCTGACCACTGCAGCTGCTCTTCTGAAACTTTCCTTAGAGCCCTAACTTTATAATCTGCATCCATCTGTTCCTTCTTTGATGTGTAACCAAAGCTATTGTCTGTGCCACTAATTTAGGCTCTTAGGTTATGATTGGTGTGTGTTAGTGTCTGCTGCATCTCTCAGTTCCTCAAGAGAAGGAGCCACATCTTAACCTTTTATACCATTTTCTCTGTAATTTATAGTACATAGAAGGTACTTGGTAAATATTCACATTCTCTAGGGTGCATTGAAGTTTAAAATGTATATATCCTTTCTATGAATAGTAACTAGAACACACCATTCCCTGACTATACAATAGCAGAGCATGTATTGCACTACATTGAAGGTAACCATCTTAGAAAAACCTCAGACCAGAGTTTCACTGACTATTTCAGAAGTCTTCAGCAATGTTGAAGGTTTATAAATTTACACATGGTAATTATGTGTATTACACCCATCAGTAAAAAGCATATATCTGGAGATGTTTAATCCCTTGAGAAGATGTAGAACCAGCCAGGGTGATGGACAGAGGAAGCAAATCTCCTGGAGAATATAAATAATACCAAAATATCTATAAAAGGGAACCTTCAACTAGTACCAATTCTCTCTTGGGCTACCACCAACTTTGGTGACTGTGTAGAAGGGAGAGGGGAAGTAGAGATCAAAACCTAAGTCTGCATCTCCACACATGGTGGGGATGGGACCAGAACTCGCCGTCAAGCCATTTGGCCCCATGTGTGTTTGTGTGCACAGAGCCATGTGGCTTGACTGGTAGATGCTCCTGAGTTTCCGTTGACCCCACTGCTGAGGAGGTAGACTCTGGCTGATAGCGAAATTTAGAGTTATGTTTATTTTATTTTATTTTTAAATTTTATTTATTTATTTATTTATTTATGGCTGCGTTGGGTCTTTGTTGCTGCGCGCGGGCTTTTTCTAGTTGCGGCGGTCGGGGGCTACTCTTCGTTGTGGTGCGTGGGCTTCTCATTGCGGTGGCTTCTCTTGTTGCAGAGCACGGGCTCTAGGTGCGCGCGCTTCAGTAGTTGTGGCACACGGGCTCTAGCTGTGGCTCGCGGGCTCTAGGCGTGCAGGCTCAGTAGTTGTGGCTCACGGGCTTAGTTGCTCCGCCGCATGTAGGATCTTCCCAGACCAGGGCTCGAACCTGTGTCCCGTGCATTGGCAGGCAGATTCTTAACCACTGCGCCACCAGGAAAGTCCCTAGAGTTATGTTTAGAATGATTCTGGCTTGGGGTTTTTTTTTGCCACTGAGTATATGGGCATTTTCTAACATATAGTTTGATTTTGGTAGCCGAAACACCTGCGTTGATGTTTTAATGATATTGCTTCTTAAAAATTAGAATACTGTGAGAAACAGTGGACAAAACCAAGTTGTGTTTTAAAGTCATTAAAGACAGTGCTTAGGTTTTCTCTTGATTATTTTGTGTAGGGCCTTATATCTAAGCTTTCTGAACCAGAGGGCAGCAGACAGGAGGATACCAGCCAGAGAAACGAGATGCATTTGAAACTGTTAACCCACCTCTGTGGAAGGAAGGCAGGGAATGTGTCCTCGTTGGGAAGAAGCTTGCTTCCGCCCCATGCGCTCTCCGTACCGTGCTCTGGCATGGCGCATGGAAGATACAGGCTCAGATGGCTCCACTTTCCTCCAGGCCCATGAGCTACTTCCACCAGCCACCTCACCACCGCAGTAGACTCCTAAATAATCTTGTGCTCAGTCTTGCACCCCCTAATCCGTTCTTTGCCATGTCATGGTCCACAGGCTAAAAACTGAAGTCCTTTACACGGCTCACTAAGCTCTTAGTGATATGGCTCCTACTTTTCTCTCCAGACGCTGCTTCCTACCTCCCACCTCGCTGCCCTCCAGCTATTTAAAAACACATGCTTTGAGTTCCAGGCAGGTGCTCCATTCTCTCTTGCCTCTAGGCCTCTTCATGCTATGCCCTTTGGAATTCCTGTTCTCCATTCTCTTTCCGTTGTCTCTCTTCATCCTTCAGCTCTCAGTCTAATTACCTCCTTAGGAAGCCCTCCCTGACCACCCCACACACCAGACTGGGGTCCCCTGGATGCTCCCATAGTCACCCTACTTCCGTCTGTTTGACAGTCTTGTCTCCCATGGGCATGTGCTCTTTGAAGCCTAAGACTTTGCCTTGTATCCTCAAAACCTAGCACGGTGCCTGACATGTAGAAGATGCTTAAACGGTATTTGTTAAATGAAGAATGTGAAGTAAATGGTCAGTGGTAAACGTTCTGCTTTCCCCAGAGCATCTGAATTTTCATCAGTGTCTTAGGAAACTCAATGCCTTCACCCAGAAGAATGGATCAGAGGCTAAGAAAGCATCTCATCCAGTTGTCCCAAAGCACTGTGCATCAGAGCCACCTAGGGAGTTTTAAAAGCACAGGAGCCAGGAAGCTGTATTTGTAAAACCCCCAGGAGATTCTGAGACAGACACCTGACTAATATTTGGGAACCACTGGTTTAGTCCAGCTTCCTCTTTTTACAAAAGAGAGGACTGAGACCAAGAGAGGTTCAGTGATGTACCCAAGGTCGTCCAGCTTATAAATAGCACAGCCTGGAATGGAACGTCTTCTGTTCTCAGTTCCAGCTACAGAAGCCTCGGTCACTGTGGTGGCGGGGGGGACCTACAAGAGAGAACTCCTGTCACCCCAGCAAAGTGCTGCCCAGGCCACCTTGGCAGCCTCTGCTGTCCATCCAGGTGGCTAGCTTTACACCCCCACCATGAAGTCTAATATATATCTATTTTTAAGCACTTGAACTTTCTGTTCCTCTTCAGAAAAGAAGCGGGCAAAGGTACCTGAACAGCCCACACCCCCCATTCAGGAAGAACCTGAACCTGTTAGCAATGTCCTACAAGGAGATGACATTCTTGCCTTAGCCATTAAGAAGGAAGACTTGAGGAAGGTAAGGATGAAATCCAGGGATCCCTTCCTGCAGGAACTTCTCCTTGCCACCTGGGCTGTCTAGAACTTCAACCATGTCCACTGCCTCCCTACTCAGAGAGAGTGTCTAATTCCATGGAAAAATCCATCAAACATAAATCTGTTAACTTTTGCATCTAAAGGAATTTACCATGTTGTTTGTTTAATATTTCTAAGATTCATATAGAACCACAGGGAAGAGAGAATGAAGTAATTTGCTTCCCATAGAGGCAAGTGCTGCCATCCCCATTTCACATAAGGGAAAATGAGTTTAAGAAGCAAAGTTACAGATGTGGATAACCCCCTGCTTTCCCCGGGAGAGTCAGCCACTTCTCACCTGAACTATCTGGAGGCATGAGATGTTTTTTTTTTTTTTTTCCAGGATGTTACTAAGCCTCATAGCTGTTACACAGGCATTTCCTCGACAGAACATATGGACAGATCTAGAGATCTAGAGAAACAGATTTGTCCGCCTTCAGGAATTCCACCAAGAATTAGGACAGAGGAGAAGGGTGGTGTTTTTCCTCCTCCTGATCTCGTGTGGAATCTCCTTGTTTTATTTCTTTTTAGCAACATATTCCTCGCCTTATTGAAACAGAAGATAAACCTGTAATTACCCAGAAACTTATCATCCGTAAACTCAAACCCAAGGATCATAGGAAGAAGGTCTGCCACTTAGTAGCACATCCTGCTCCTCCAGATGCAGCCACGAAGCCCCTGGACTACTCTGGTATGCCCAGCCTTGGCCCTGGCATCTGAATTCATGGGTCGTCCTGGAGAGAATGCCGGGTCCTCATCAGAGAGTAGCCTCTTGAATCGTTTATACCAGCTGGCTATAGCTTAGCTTCCCCCCTCTTCTTTTTACCCCCAGGGCCGGGTGACATCCTCCATGGCAGTGACCAGATCCTGCCCCACCACATCTTGGGGAGTCTCCAGGACTTTAAGAGAATTGCAGTTGCTCGAGGGAACACCCAGGTTCGTTTGTACAGAGCTGCCTGGGGGAGAGAAGTCACTGATGTCATTGTGGTCTTAACCACCTGGCGGAGTCCAGCAGGACTGGAGTTACAGAGAGAGTCCAGGCTCTGGGCCCCAGA
This sequence comes from Balaenoptera borealis, assembly GCF_965194805.1. NCBI lineage: Eukaryota > Metazoa > Chordata > Mammalia > Artiodactyla > Balaenopteridae > Balaenoptera > Balaenoptera borealis. Next base: position 23,839,844 of record NC_138879.1, on the reverse strand, counting down.
ATCTGAGGTGATAAGTGACCCTTCCCCCCAAATAATGCAGCCAACATAGGCTAGCTTCAGCTGAAGTCAGGAATTCACTATAAGGAGACAGAAGTGCCTTGAGGAACCCAAAGGCGAGAGTGCGTCTGGCTCCCGTCAGACTGAGCCCACGCTCCCTCACTGCCCTCCTGCTCCTCTGCGCCCCGGCTTTACCTCCCCTTCTCGAAAGACTGGCCTGCTCTCCTCCTCAGTCCACGTGGTGGAGGAAGGTGGTTCCCCACAGCTCCCAGGGCCACACGGAGAGTCTGTCTGTCTTTCAGTTTCTTTAATTCTCTGGTTCCAGGCAAAGAATCTCTGATTGGTCAGGTGCTAAGAGGCCTGGGGTCCAATAAAAATGGCTCAGTCATGCAGCAGGTGAGGGTGTCAACACCAGCTGTAAGGAGGACAGACACATTAAAGGACGTTGACCACAATCTTAGAACAAGCGTTCCCATTCTAGGCGAGAGGGGACTGACAGCAGCTTCCAAGCCCCCCTTGTTCTGCGATTTGCTTTCTGTCACTTGCTACCTAGGGGTCCTGGAAAGGAGGGACTCAGCAGAGCGGGAGGACAGCAGGGATTTAGGCCTGGAGAAGTCTGCTCTGCCCCGGTTCAACGCCTTCCCCTGCCCTCCACACTCACGTTGCTCTTTTCAGCTGGCTGAGCTGATACACACCCCACCCTGTCTGATGACCCTCATCTCAGCTAAAGAAGAGCCGAAGCAGGAAGCCCCAAAAGAAGAGAAGGCACATCCTCCCTGGGCCCCACCTCTTCAGCACAACTTTCTGAAAAACTGGCAGCGCAACATAGCCCTTCGGAAGAAGCAGCAGGAAACCCTCAGTGGTGAGCAGAGCGGACAGGGCTCCTGCCTGGCCTCATATGGCATCAAGACTCTGCTGCTGTGTTTTTTCTCTCCCTCCACCTCCAGAACCTGGATTCAGGCTGATCACGTTTGTGCTGAATACTCCCAAGTGCTTCTTGCTCTTAGTGGGTCGTGAAATCAGCCCAGTGACTGGAGCTGATCAGTGCAGAGAGCTCGGGCCCCTGTTCTGATTTGGTGGCGGGACTGCATTCCTGGCTCTCTTGCTAGAACGGCTGAAGAAGCCAGTCGGTGAGCTGCTGATGCACACGGGGGAGACCTACAGAAAGATCCAGGAGGAACGGGAGCTCCTTGACCGAACACTGCCAACACGGCCTGATGGGAAGGTAAGGACAGCATTCCCAGGTACCCTGTGGGAGGGGTCTGGACAGCTGGGGACAAAAAAAAATCTATCCAGTGCAGAGCAGTGCTCCAGAGGGAGCATCTGTAGTCTGTGGAGCTCTTGTCTTCCCAGGCTCCCCACCAGCCTCTCTCCAAGGTGCTCAGGTGGTCTGACTCATCTGTCCTCCATCACCAGGGCTGTGAATTGACCACTGGGTTCTGGAGTCGACTGGAATACTTGGGAGATGAAATGATGGGTCTGGTAATGACAAAGACAAAAACTCAGCGTGGCCTCGTGGAACCCATCACTCACATCGGGAAGCCCCGCTCCATCCAGGTGGAGATGGGTAAGGAGCGGGCTGTAAATGTGACCGGCTAGGGGTGAAAGATCAGGGCTCTGGTGTGGAGGTTCAGTCCTCTCTTCAGTAAGACCGCGGTAGCCGTGGTGGGAGGAGCAGGCAGAAGCCTGGGCTCTAGGGCGGTGCTGTCCTTACTGCAGCTGAGCCACCGTGGCTGCTGAGCACTTGGAAAGTGGCCGATCTGAACTGAGATGTGCTGTAAGTGTAAGCATTGCACTGGGTTTCGAAGATCAGTTCGAAAAAATAGATTTTATTAATAATTTTTGTATTGATTACGTGTTGAAATAAGATTTTTAATATATTGGGTTAAACTATATTATTAAAATTAATTCCATCTGGGTTTTTTTTACCTTTTTAGACGTGGCATCTGGAAAATTTTAAATTACATATACATGGCTTGCATTTGTGGTGTGCATCATATTTCTAATGGGCAGCACTGCTTTAAAGGCTGCCAGACTGTCTGGGTTCAGATCCCAGCTGTGTTGAGATTGTGAACACCAGCGAGTTATTTAACCTCTCTGGTCCTCAGTTTCCCTATCTGTAAAATACTCATGGGGTTGTGAGAGGGTTAAATGAGACATGCTGTGTATTAACAGATTCTGGCCCATTGTTAAACACTCAATAAAAGGTAGCTGCTATTGTTACTTTTATTATAATCCAAAGATTTGACGGTTTGGAAGCTAATTTTGCAAGAGTCCTGTGCAGGGCTGCTGAGGCAGTAGGTGTGGGACCAGGAGGAGGGGAGCCCAGTTCACAGGGAAGCTGTGTTTTCAGCTCTTTCAGAAACGGTGCTGGAATGGGCACTCTCAGAGCCCTTGAAAGTGGTTGGGGAAGGGGGCGTGGCAGCAGCCTGTGCTGAGGGTCCTTGGACCCTGCTCTAGGATTGCCAGCCCAGAAGGATGCTTGGTACCGCTACACCTGGGATCGGAGTCTGTTTCTGACCTACCGACGCAAGGAACTGCAGAGCATCATGGCAGAGCTGGATTTTAGCCAGCAGGTTGGTAGTCTGTGCCTAGTCTGAGGCCCCTCAGGATGGTGCCTGTCTTCAGTCAGCTAACCTTTCCTTTCTCTGTCTCTCTGAGGATATTGATGGCCTGGAGGTGGTGGGCAAAGGGCGGCCTTTCTCCACTGTTACGGTGGAAGACTATTCAGTGTTTGAAAGGAGCCAGGAAAGCTCCTCTGAAGACACAGTGCACTTGTGAGTTGGGCCGGGGCCCTAGGGAGAGCGGTTGGGGAGTGTGGCTTCCCCAGCACCTTCAAGTATTGTAGGGCAAGCCTCCCTCCCTGAAATCAGGGTGCCTCCATCCCAGCCTCTCGCTAGTGGCTGTCACCCCCTCCTCTAGCCCATTAGAAGGAACACCTGTGCTCGCTTTACTATTGCCATCTGTTCTCTTGCAGCAACCAACTCCTAGTGGAGATTTCCTAGACATTCCTTTGCTCATAAATGGGGCCCCTCCAGACTCTCCCAGTGCTGAGTGGCTCTGCGTGAAGAGCCTCTTCATGTCCAAGAACCTCCCACTACAGGACCGGAGCAGGATGGAGCCGATGATGCTCCACTGGAGGGCAGAGCCGGGCACATCTCCAGATTTTCTGGCAGCCATTTCCGTGGGCTCCATGTGGCAAGACTGTGGCAGACTCAGGGAAAATAAGTCATTGCTTTTTCTTACAGAGACGTATTGGCCAATTACCCTGATGTGGTCCCTATGCCTATTCTTGGCCCTTCTCTGCTGTTCTGTGGGAAGCCAGCTTGCTGGATCCGAGGCAGTAACCCAGAGGACAAGGTAAAAGTGCCTTCACCCTCACCCACCTGCTGGAAGGGCCTCCCTCGTGGGGCAGTCCCAGCGTGACTGTGGCAGTCACAAGGAGCCTGCACGGTCTCCTATTTGACTTTTTATCTGGTCATGCTTTCAGTATATGTCTGAAAATGGTAACAGCAATGCTAACTTGAGCCAGAATAAAGTCACAAGGCTGAAAAGAGAGTGTCACAGGGCTGAAAAGAGAGTGTCACAAGCCACCCAGTTTGTACCTAGTCCCAAACATGTAAATAAGCAGACCTTCTCAAACAGGTATGGCTTTAAGAAGGTTCTGAAATATTCTTCAGATGCTGAGGAGCAGAAATGTTTTTAAAAATCTGTTTTATCTCCTCTCCTACTGCTGACGGCAGGGACAGCCACTTTTGGGGTATGATACCTATCTGTTTGAGAGTGGCCAGGCCCAGGAGACTTCCAGTGCCAAACCCGGAAAAGTCCCGGCAAACCAGGCTGAGTTGGTCACCCTAGGCCAGGACCTCCCACAGAGATATCTCTCATGCCTCTTCCCTCCCCAGAGACACGTTGGAATTGCTGTCCACTTGACCTTTGAAACTCTAGAAGGGGAGAAAGCATCTTCAGAACTGACCGTGGTCAACAATGGCACAGTGGCCATTTGGTATGACTGGCGGCGGAGGTCCCAGCTGGACTCTTTCCAAGACCTGAAGAGGAATAGGATGCAGCGGTTTTACTTCAACAATCGGGAAGGTACCTGGGAGAAGCTGCCCCACTCACCCCTCCTGCAGCCAAAGTCTAGCTAATGCCCAGCCCCTGCAAGTGTGAGCCCCTCTTCCCGCCTGTCCCGCCCATCCTGGGAAGTGTGTTGTCTCCTAACTGTTCCTGTCAGCTGGGGGAACGGTGGAATGCTTGAGAACACAGGGGAGTGAGCCACCTGGGGGAAGCAGAACACAGTGGGGAGCAGAAGCATTCTAGATGTTCAGTTACCCATACGCACAGGCCTGAGGCTAGGACGACCACCTGCCCCTCTTGCCCGGGACATTCCCGGTTTTAGCACTGAAAGTCCCACATCCCAAGAAAGCCCTCAGTCCTGCGCAAGCTGGGACAGTTGGTCACCCTAACCAGGGCTTAGTTAGCTTTATACATGCAGGCTTGGGGCTCAGTGGCTCCTACTTGGTGAAAACCTCTTTCTCTGTCCCTCTCAGGTGTGATTCTGCCTGGAGAAACCAGAAACTTTGCCTTCTTCTTTAAGTCTTTGAATGCTGGGATCTTCAGGGAGTGTTGGGAGTTTGGAACCCACCCCACCCTATTAGGAGGTGCTCTCCTGCAGGTCAATCTCCATGCAGTCTCCCTGACCCAGGACATTTTTAGGGATGAGAGGAAGTTATTGGAGGTAAGGGACCCGGGATCTTGGCCCCTGTGGACACTAGGTAGGTTAACCTGGTGTTCTTCCTGGCACTGCCTGCAGGGATCTTGTCTCTCCCAGCCCGAGAGGTGAATTTTTCAAAAACACACTCTTGCTCAAAACACACTGCTCGGGGCTTTGTGATATAAAAGATGGGCGGGCAGGCAAGAGAAGGGGTGGCTTTGAGCTTCACCATGCTCGGCCCCACTGCATTAGAAAGAAATGAGACTGGGCCTTAAGATGCAGACTGCGTGGAAGTACTTATCTGAGTACAAACACAACAAATGACCCTCTGCAGCGGTACTGTATCTGTTCACCGTTGTCTGGTACTACCCAGTGGAATTGCATTTAGCTGGCATGACTTCAAAACCAGGCAAAACCAGAGAGAACAATTTAACGAGTGGGGCCGGCACCCAGGAGTGAGTATGAGGTGGGAACTGGGAATCTGCCGGCCCCAGCCCATCTCATAGCCTGGCCATCTGGTGCTGTGCTTTGTGGGATTCTGGAGAAAGCTGTGCTTTTTTATTCATCGTGGGCCCCAGACACAAGCCAGCTACTTCAGCTGGGGCTCAGCCCTTGGTGAACAAAGGTGATTTTGACAAATGTAATGTCTGCTTTACTTGCTGACTATAGGACCAGCCTTTCTCACAAGATGCCCCTCTACTATTTCTGTGACACTGACCATGTGGCCAAGACACATTCTCAACAGGGCCCAAACCGTGCGGCCCCAAGGATGTAACACGGGTTTTGGAAGCCTGAGCTGCCGCTTATGCCACCTTCCCTTCCTCAGAACAAGCTGGCTTCCCACGAGGCAGTCACCATCGTGGAGAGCATGCTACAGGAGCTGCTGAGGGGGATCCTGACCCCGGAGCGTGCACAGTCACCTGTGGACGCCTATCTCACCGAGGAGGACTTGTTCCACCATAGGAATCCTCGGGTACAGGCCCAGCACTGGCCCCTGCCCCTCGTGCGTGCCCTGGGAGAAAGTAATAGCAAACCCTTTGATGTGCCAGGACCTGTTCTTAGCATCTCCCATGAGTAACTCAGTTTCTCCACAGCAGTCCTGTGAGATGGGTACTATTTATATCCTCATTTTATATGGGAGAAACTGAGGTCCAGGGAGCTTAAGTCATTTGCCCAAGATAACTTAGCTAGTGTAAGTGGATGCTTGGTGATAAGAGAGCTTCAAAAACGTCTTAATTCAAACTCAATCTTCCTCGGAAGCCCAAATGTATAAAAAGCTTTACGTTGGAGATGCTTAGGTGGAAAGGGAAGTGGGGAGCCCCTCTGGGCCCAGCAGCTCCTGCCAGCCTCCTCTTGCCTCCTCCATCGGCGCTCTCGAGGGAACGGGAAGCTGGAGCAGGCTGGCTCGGGCTCTGGGTCCCCCATGTTGCAGCCTCCCCATCACGTGTCTTCCCTTGCCTCTGCTGCAGCTGCATTACCAGCACCAAGTGGTGCAAAACCTGCACAGACTGTGGTGCCAGTACACCATCCTGCCCCCCAAGGCTGAGGAGGCCAGGCCGGGCGAGGAGGAGCACCTCAGTCCCAGGGCCCAGGCTGCTGCGGCCCCGTCAGCCTATTGGGAGGAGGCCTCGATGAAGGTCGAGTCTTCTGCGCACCTTAAGAGCCCAGCGTTGGACCCCCGACCGCCCCGGCAGGAGAGTGAGGCCCTCAGGGACTCCCGAGATCCTGTTGGGTCCCAGAAGAGTGGTCCGGGTTCTCAGCGGAAGAGCATCATGGAGGAGATCCTGGTGGAGGGGAGCCCAGACCTGGAGAGTGTCAGGAGCTCCCGGGAGCTGGACGGCCTTCCCCCGCCAGAGTGGAACCTCTGCCTGGAGGACTTCAGAAAGGTGCCTCCCCAGCCCTGGGGGTGTTGGTGGAGAAGGGCCCAGGCATAGACAGGTGCCGGTGCCTCTGGCCTGAGCTGCCCCAGCAGCCCCTCCCACCCCCAGGGCCAGAGAAACAACTTTCTGAGGGCCCGGAGAAAGCAATCTCTTGGTCATCTCTCTTTATCTTGGGTGCCTAGGCCACTGTGGTGCAGGAGGGGCTCCTTCTCTGACCCTGGCAAACCTTGGAAAGGGGTTCATGGGTACAGATTTCTGAGGGAGGGCCCAGGCTCCCACAGAAGGCACCCAGACAGACTCTCCATGGCTGCATCCCCTCCTGGCCACCTGCCCTTACCACACCACACCTGTTAGTAGAGGACACAGGAGCCCCTGGTGTCCTGGGCAGAACGGTTGCCCATGGTACCTCTGACCGGCCAGGTAGTGATGGCACTCCCTGAGGAGAACCAGAGAGAAGATGCCCTAATCAGGCTCAACAAAGCGGCCCTGGAGCTGTGCCAGGAACCGCGGCCGTTGCAGTCCGACTTCCTGTACCAGATGTGGTAGGTACCGCCACCAGGAGAGCTGCTCCCATCCCTTCCCCTTTGCGGCGTGTGGCCAGGGGTTCTGGGCAAGCAGTCCCAGGACTCAAGGGGGCTGAGCTCTCTTTGAGATCAGGTTGCTGAAAGGTGCTGCACACACTCTATGGCCTGGCAGCTGCCGCAGCAGCCCCTACAGCTGCTCTCCCTATGCCAGCTGCCCTCTGGGGAGGAGTCACAGCAGAGTAAGTGCCTAGACCTTTTCCCCCTTCTTTCCTTGTTCCTTCTCACTGAGCAGAGGAATGCTCATTGAGAGCAGAGGAGATAGCAGAGAGCAGTGAGAAGAGGACCTATTCCATGAAAAGCCTCACTTGGTTGCCAGTCTTCCCATCGCCTGCTTGCAACTCGCTTGGATAGGCTTGGGGGGTCTTTTGCAAGGCCCTCAGAACACATCCCCAGGAGCCTTGTCCTGGAAATCTTTTGCAAGTCTAGCCCCTCCAACTGGGACTGGATCCAGTTCTAGCCATGGTTTCAAGATGGAGTTAGTTCAAGACTGATCTAACCTTATCCTTGGGCCACTTTTTCTTGGCTACCACCCGAGGGAAGCCAGATCCCCAACCCAGCACTTGCATGGGTGCCAGTGAGGGTGCTGGCTGGACAGAGGCATGGTGCTTCTGTGGCAGTTCCTGGCACGAGTGTCTTGAAAGGGAAGGACCAAGCCTCTACAGGTTCAAGGGCAAATGAGGGACGATGGCTTTTCTCCAATATATCTTGCTCTCTAGTTTGCAACTGTGGCGAGATGTGATTGACAGCCTGGTGAGCCATTCCCTGTGGCTGAGGGCTCTGCTGGGCCTGCCTGAGAAGGAGGCCGTCTACTTGCACACGCCAGAAGAGCAAGGTCAGACACTGTGCAGCCATACCTCCGCGTAGTCTTTCTCATCCCTCTGCCCGGGCGGCAGTGGCGCCTCAGCCATTTGTACGCTTCTGGTGGAACCTCTGTTAGGTTGGTCCATGGGGTAGGCCTCTTGCTACCTTTTTATCTGCTGCCAGAATTTGGGACCTAGAAACAACCTTAACAATCACCTTAGTTCAGTCCCCACGTTTTACAGGTGGAGTCCCAGAGAGGCAAGATGACTTGCCATCCCATATGTGGGGAAATGGTGGAGCTGGGACTAGAGCCTGGGCCTCTCATCTCTGCCCTACAGTCCTGTTCCACAGGTCATGCACCTGAACCAGGGCATTGCTCCCAGTCTGTGAGGATTCTCTCAAATAGCTAGAGCACTGCTGGCCCAGGGCCCATTGCTCTCCCAGTTCCTGTCTGTGGGGGCAGCTAGGCCACAGGCCATTTGTCTTCCATTCACCTCCCCCAGATCGAAAATCACCGCCTGTCACAGAAGTGAAGGTGACTTCCGGGAGAGTGGGGAAGGAGGACCGGAAAGGGCCATCTCAAGAAAAGAAGCAGTTGGGAATCAAAGACAAAGATGATAAAAAAGGAGCCAAGCTGCCACCTGGAAAAGAGGCAGGTAGCACGTCGTCTGGGCCTGGGGGCGCGGGCTGGGGAAGGGATAGGAGGGGCTGCGGAAGGTGGGCAGTCACTCCAGCGTGATGCCCCTGCTCCCCGCTAAGCTGCTCTTGAGAAAGTCCTGGACCTCCCTCAGGAGCTACTGAAGGCTGGGCATGTCTCTGTCTCTCCAAGCAGGACCGTTTAAACAGCAAGAAGCACAAAGCAAAGGATGACAAGAAACCGATGAAATCTACAAGTCGGGACAGGCTTTCCTTGGAAGACCCTGCCCCTGACAGCATCATCCTGTCTCAGGAACCCATAGATCCCCTGGTCATGGAGAAATACACCCAGAGGCTGCATACTGAGGTGAGGGCAAGAGCCTGGCACTCAGCCCTCCCCTCACTCACACCTGCCCTGCATACCTTCCTCCACTCCCTGGCTCCCTCATTCATTCTGTTTATCCCACAAACCATAAGTGCCTACTGCACTGTGATGGAAGCAGAGCTGCCCTTGTGAAGGGCATCCTAGTGTTCAAGACAGACCTCATGAATAAGTAACACCTCTGGTATGTTAGGTGATGAGCACTATGGGAAAAAGAGAGAGACCAGGGCTGGGGGATGGGGAAGCCCCGGGTGGGGGTAGGTGAGCCTCATTGGAAGGTGACATCAAACAAAGAGTTGAAGGGAAGTGAAGTGTGGCCACGTTGACATCTAGGAAGAGTGCTGTGGGCAGAAGAGGGAGTGGGCCAGGAGGACAGAAGGGCAGAGGGTCCACCAAGAGGGAGCGGGTCATGTGGGGCTTTGTAGGCCATTGTGAGGACACAGTGTTTTGAATTGAGGAGTGATATGGTCTGACTCATGCTTTAGAAGATCACTCTGGCTGCCATTTTGAAATAGATTCTAGGGGGGACAGAGCAGAAGCCTTTTCCTTTCTGCTGCTCCCACTTCTTCTCTGTGTTAGGTGTGTCTTGGCAGATGTGTTCCTTGGGTGAGCACCATGTAGAGTGAATTTCCAGCAAGTGTAAGGGTTTTGAAACGCTGGAGAGACTTTATAAAATGTGTTCTTAAGCAGTAGGTCCTTAGGGATTCACCTTTGTGTTGTGTTCTGTTCTTTGTCATTGTTGTTGGTTTTGGAGGGGAGATCCACAAAGCCATGTTTGATGTGTCAAGGAGTCTGATGGCAATGCTTTGTCTTCCTCTGGTGTGGACAGCTGGGTAGCCGAGATTGTATTGTGCATTGCGCTAACATTCAGATCACATTTAATCAGAAGCTCCATTTGCTGTTGGTGACATGACTGAGATTTGTGGATTTCCATGGGGTCTAGAAAGTAATCATAGGGCTCTGAGGACCCGTGGGGTAGTCTCTTGCTTGGCTCTTTGAAATTAAGAATCAACTTGCTGAGGCTTGTGTGGTCCAGCTCCACCACAGGGTACAGTCTTGGAGACATTATTTAGTACGTGGATCTGTGATCTTACTGGAAGGAAAGTTGGTCTCCAGGAGGCCAGGGTAGAATTGGGTCACCCCAAGGGACTAAATGGGCACTGCTCCCTGGGCCTCCCTGGAATTGCCCCTTTAACCACTGTAGGCTCTGATGTCCCCATATGTCCAAGGGGCAGTGCAGGATTACCACCCCAGACAGGTTCAAAAAATAAAACTGGGACTTCCCTGGTGGCACAGTGGTTAAGAATCCACCTGCTAATGCAGGGGACACAGGTTCGATCCCTGGTCTGGGAAGATCCCACATGCCGCGGAGCAACTAAGCCCGTGTGCCACACTACTGAGCCTGCACTCTGCAGCCCGCGAGCGACAACTACTGAGCCCACATGCCGCAACTACTGAAGCCCGCACGCTCTAGGGCCCGCATGCTGCAACTACTGAGCCCGTGTGCTGCACCTACTGAAGCCTGTGTGCCTAGAGCCCGTGCTCTGCAACAAGAGAAGCCACCGCAACGAGAAGCCCATGCACTGCAACGAAGAGTAGCCCCTGCTTGCCGCAACTAGGGAAAGCCCACGTGCAGCAACGAAGACCCAATGCAGCAAAAAAAAAAAAAAAAAAATCTATTTGCAAAAACAGAAGTCCTACAGAAAGTTTAGTTTTATCTACACAACTTTAGTTGTCTCCCCGCTCCAGCTGTCCCTCTTGTGTAGATGTGTCCATCCATCTCGCAGCATGGGGGTTGCTCCCTTGTGCAGGTGCTTTCCAGAGAGTGAACCTTTGCCTGTGATGTTCATCCCATCCTTCCAGGTCTATGGGCTGCTGGATGCCCTGGTGACCGACCTGCTGGTCCTGGCTGATGAGCTCAGCCCCAAGGAGAATGTCAAGGAGCCTTTGCGTCTCTGCACCTGACTTGCATGCCTGAGCTGCCTTCTGGGAAACTGCTTAACAAACAAATCAATAAAGAACCTTTAGGTTCCTACCACTTCCCTTATGCCTCCATGTCTTGAATGTCAGATCTTGATGAAGTCAGCTCCTGGTCCTCCCATGTCCCACCTGCCCTTGGATTCCCCTCCTCCCCATTCCTGGAGCCATCCAACAGGAGGAGAGAGAAACACAGCTGGGGAGGTGATGTGTGGGATGAGGAGTGGAAGAGCAAATTGGTAGCAGGACAAGGAATGAATCAGGTGACAGGACGGAGAGCATCACCCCTCGTAGGCCCTGCCTCTGGCCTTTGTTGACCCACACTTTTGGGGTCATCTTCCTGGAGCCAGGTCTTCCCAAAGTGTCATCACCAAGAATGACAAAGTATGTGACTAGGAGGAGAACTAGACACCATGGGACCTGGGTGCCTGAGGTCCTCACACTGCCACTGGGCCCAAGGGCCTCGTCCCAGTCCCTGAGGACCATGCTCCCACACCCTTAAACCCTAAAGGCCAGATCCCTTTGTCGTCAGCCAGAGATTATTCTGGATTCTAGCCTGCTTATCCCCCTCCCCATGCCAAGCCACCTGGCCTCTTTGAGCCATTTTTTCTACCTTAAAAACAGCCTCTGGACTTTCTGCTCCCTCCCTTGCTCAGAGAAATATGAAGTGGATGAGAGATGACTCTTGCAAAGAAACATGCTGTCAGCTCAGACTCAGCACCATAAATTCTTCTCTGTCAGTAATAATCATTCTGGGCCAGGCTTCCTGTGCAGAGTGGGCCCCAGGCTCCCAGAGTTTGAAGAACAACTTTGCTAACGGTGGGCTTATTGGCCTTAAATGCTGATGCAGCAGAAGGGAGAGGGGGAGACCTGAAGAGTGGCTACAGTCTCCTACCCACTTGGTTTTGCATTTGGTGCTTCTGATAAGGACCTCATGGGCCTCAAGCATCCTCCAGTTGAGACACGGGAGGAGGTTTGGAGAGAGCAGGGCACTCCGATCCGATCCCGTGTCAGAGACGCAGAGAGGGCGCTGTGCCTGAAGTCCTGATGCCCCCTTCAGAGTTGCCAAGGAGACCAGATGGAAACCCACACAAGGCAGTACTCCACCAAAGGGCCGACCCCAGGGAATGGTGGTCTTGGCCCAGAGGAGGAATATAGGGGTGGGGTGGGTGTTGGAGCCTCCCCTCCCCACCCTTCATTTCCCCTGAGGAGGCAGAGGAAGGGTTAACTCACCGCAGAGTGGGAGTGAGTCACCAGCACTGGCTCCAGATCTGCACCTCCCGGGGACAGCCAGCAGGCAGGCCTCCCACCTCTGAAGGTGCTGCCTGCCTGGCCAGCAGGAAGGGGTTAACATGCCCTGCACTTCCTCCTGTGTCCTGTTACTGCTGAGGCAGACCTGCCTGGCCAGCTGAGCAACTTTCCTCCTGAGTGCTGCCTGGCCTCCAGAAGACAAGCAGGCAGGAGGCAGAGCAGCCGCCCATTCTGGGGACCCTGAGCCGCCCTTCCAAGGGGTCTGTGCCTCCTGGGAGAGGGTGGGTCTCCAGGACGAGCGTCCGTGGTGGATGGCTCTGGGGGTACTCCCGAGGCTGTGCCATCCCCCTGCTGCGCAGGTTGGAGGGTCACTGCAGAGGCTGCTCGTGGTCCCGGGGCTGGGGCCAAGGGAGCCTGCACCAGAGGTAAGCTCCCATCATCAGCGGTGGTGCCTGGCATGAAAGGCTTGGGGCTTAGTCTCCCTTCCAGGTCGCCGGGAGAAGGACGAGGAGGGCAGGGTCACAGAGGAACCTGGAGGCATCTTGCCTGCCTCCCCTCCCTCCCTACAGCCCCCAAGAAGGGGGCCTCCTGGGGCTCGCTCCCCATCCTGGGACTAGCATCTTTGGTGGCATTCCGCACAGACTCCTGCCCACTCCTCCTCAGCCCCTGTTGCACCTCTAGCCTCAGGACAGCCCCCACCCAACTCCAGTGCCCCCAAGACACATCTACCTTTGGGCTGACTTAAGCTTAGAGCTAGGGCTCACTCCTCTTGTCCCTCCTGCAGCAAGAGTTAGGGCACTGCCACTCCCCCCACTGCCCGAGCTGGACCTGATTGGGGGGAAGGGCCTGGCACTAGAGCCGCCTTAGCAGAGGATGGGAGGGGTGCGGGCCCATGGGGGCACACACAGTCTCTGGGTAAGAGGGGTGCGGGCCCGTGGGGGCACACACAGTCTCTGGGTAAGAGGGGTGCGGGCCCGTGGGGGCACACACAGTCTCTGGGTAAGAGGGGTGCGGGCCCGTGGGGGCGCACACAGTCTCTGGGTAAGAGGGGTGCGGGCCCATGGGGGGTAAACTCATGCACGTGACTCAGCATGTCTGGGCTCCTCCCATCTCCCTGAATCCGCACTCTGGGAACGCCATCTGCTTCCTTAGTCCTGACAGATCCGCCAGTGCTGTGGGCCCTGAGAAGAGCAGGCTCCTGTGCCTTGTGAAGTTCTTCTTGGTACCCCATACACAGGAGAGAGCTGATGCTCTTGCCCCTGGGGCCTGCCCCGCCCCATCCCCCAGCCCGTACCCTCCTGCCTCCCGCCTCCCCCACCCTCGTCCCATCTCTGAATTGGCCTCTCGGCCTGGCCTTCTCAGTGTCCTTCCCTCCAGCTGACAGGGTCTGGCTCAAGGTCACTGCAGTAATTCCATACCCGGCTGCCCGGCTGCCGCTGCTGCCACTGCCACCTTATCGGCTGCTGGGTTTCTGTTTCACTCCCTTTTATTTCTGGGCATATTGTGTTCGATAAAACCCTTTGCTTGTAACACCGCTGGCAGCTCTCCCGGCCACCCCCTCCCGTGTTCCTTCCTCTCCTTCTCCCTCCCCTCGGTACTCCCTTGGCCTCACCCTGCCCTCTCTTCCTCCCCACCTTGTCCCCTTACACTTCAGTGGGGGCGGGGCCTCCCGGTGTCTCTGACCCCTCCCTTCCCTCAGCTCAGTCAGAGGCGTGTGGAGAAACCTCCTCCATTTCCAGCTTCTAGGAGAAAGTTCAAGCAGAGCCTCAGGGCCCACACTGAGGGCCCCCTTCCACTACGCCAGGCCCGTCAGGAGGGCCAGGGCGGCCCTGGTAGGGCTCCTGGTGGAGTCAGGATGCCTGACTGGTTCTGCTGGTTTCAGTGGCCAGTCCTGGGAGGGGCTTGCGCTCGGTGGGCTCTAGGGCACCATTATTTCTCACCTTGACTCTTGCCACCCGCCAGCCCACAGGCTGGGGAGGTAAAGACAGGTCTGAGTCACTAGTGATGGGGAGGGCAGGCGTTAAACAAGTGTTGGCTGTGGCATCCCACAGAAGGCCCGCCACTGCCGGGACAGAAAGGCAGCAGAGGGAAGGTAAGCCCGCTTTCAGCCAGCACTCTCCATCTCGTCTGTGCCCCCACAAGGTCCTACCCTCTGGGTCCAAGCTCTCCCAGGCACGCGGGCCCTGATGAAAACTGCCAAGGCTTTGAACTGAGCCCAGGTTAGCAGGGCTGGCTGGAGGGGGAGTTGAGATGGCGGGCAGGGGTCGACAGGCTCCTTCTGACTCCTGCTGAGTCCTAGGGCAGAGCTCCATCGTTGGTGGAGGCCAGGTCCAGCTAGTGAGTGTGTGTGTGTGTGTGTGTGTCTCCACACCAGAGGAATGGTGGTGGCAGGGGGATTTGTGTTTTGGTTTCTGGTAGGGCCCTGGGAGAACCTTTCTCTGTCTTGGGCCTGGGTTTGCTTTTAGCGGATGGCCTGGTCTTGAGGCTGTGGGGAGGGCAGTGGGCTGGCCCTAATCTTCCCTCAGCTGGGAGATCAGAGGTCTACCACGTGCCCAGGGTCTTGGGGGTCTGGGGAGCCCAGGCTGCCCTTGCCCTCAGGGAGTTTTCATTCTGGCTGAGAAGGTGGGACTGAGACAATAAAGCAATCAGATGAATGAACTGGATTCGTATTCTGGACACCTAGGGGTTAGTCCCAGCTCTGCCACCTACATGCTGTGTGACTGTGGGCATGCCATACCCCTCTCTGGCCTCAGTGCTCTGGTGTGTACAATGGGTCCTCTTTGGGAGGCAGCCTCCCCCAGATGCTCCTTCCTTGTCTTGCTGCCTCACTCCTCCTCACTCTTGGCTTCGAATCTCGGATCAGCTCAGCCATCACCTCCTCTGGGAAGGCGCTCCTGATTTCCCTAGCTTGGGTACTCCTGTGCTCCTCTACACCCCCATGCTGGCCTGTGAGTGCCTGTACCCTCTCAAGGGAATGTGTGGCTTGTACAAGGGGGCCAAGGCTTGTACTCCATGCTTGCCACAGTGTCTGGCTCAGAGAAGTCCCCAGGAAATTGGTGTTGAATGAATCAAGCTACAAAAATTAACAGTATAAGAAGAGAGCAAAGTGAGGATGGAGAAGTTGGAAAGGATAGGTCTTACGGCAGATCCCAGCAGAAACAGAGGTAGTGAAGTAGAAGCAAGACAAGTAGGCATTCCTGGGGGGTCACTTTCGTGTCCCTAACTAAGAGCAAAGACTGTGGAGCATGTCTGCCTGGGTTAATCCTGGTTCCGCATTCACCAGCTCTGTGATCTTGGACAAGTCGTTTAATCTTTCTCTCAAACTCTCCCCATCTTCGAACGGAGGTAATAATAATAATGTCTTTGTAGGTGTGATTGTAAAGATTAATGAGCATGCAAAGTTAGAAGTACCTGCTGAATAATAAGTAAAATAAGAAAAATAAAAATAAGTGCCTGCCGAAGGCTGTTCCTGGCAGCAGGGACACCCTGGCCAGGGCTTTAGTCGCTGGCTGAGTGGCCAGCAAGGTGGCCCATTGCCCCTAAGTTCCAGGCCCCCTCTTCCTCAGACCCATGTGGAAGCCAAGGACACAGCCGCCCTGCTGAGAGCACGGCGGCCCACCCTTGGAGACCGTGACCTCTCGACGGTGGCCCTCCTCGGCCCTCCACCTTCGGCTAGGGCGGGGGCCGCCCATCTCCAAGTCCCCAGCCATGACGACATCAGCGCTGCGGCGCCAGGTGAAGAACATCGTGCACAACTACTCGGAAGCGGAGATCAAGGTGCGCGAGGCCACTAGCAATGACCCGTGGGGTCCGCCCAGCTCGCTCATGTCGGAGATTGCCGATCTGACCTTCAACACGGTGGCCTTTGCCGAGGTCATGGGCATGCTGTGGCGGCGGCTCAATGACAGTGGCAAGAACTGGCGCCACGTGTACAAGGCGCTGACGCTGCTGGACTACCTGCTCAAGACAGGCTCCGAGCGTGTGGCCCACCAGTGCCGGGAGAACCTCTACACCATCCAGACGCTCAAGGACTTCCAGTACATCGACCGCGATGGCAAGGACCAGGGTGTCAACGTGCGCGAGAAGGTCAAGCAGGTGATGGCCCTGCTCAAGGATGAGGAGCGCCTCCGGCAGGAGCGGACCCACGCCCTCAAGACCAAGGAGCGCATGGCGTTGGAGGGCACGGGCATCGGCAGCGGGCAGCTGGGCTTCAGCCGTGCCCGCGGTTCCCCGTCCTCCTACAACTGTGAGTGAGCCCAGGGCGTGGCTGGGGACAGGGAGGCAGCCCGAGTTCTGACCCTGGCTCTGTGACCCCAGCTGTGGATAAGAATCCCCACCTTAGAGGGATGTCTGAGGATTCCGTGAGATAAAGAGGGTGACATGCGAGGCCCAAGGCCCGCACATAGTAGGTGCCCGACAAGTCAGTGCGAACAATGATGTTATTATAGGTTTGTTATTGTTAATTCGCTGTCTGGTAGGGGCGTGGTGGCGGAAGCATAGGCTCTGGAGTAGCAGTCCTTATTCTGCCCCTTCCAAGCCATGTGATCTAGACAACCAGCTCTCTGGACCTCAGTTTCCTCGTCTGTAAAGTAGGCATAATCTTATTTGCCTCAGTTGTCCAATTTGAGAATTAAATGAGACCTCGGCCCTGTGCACAGACACACAGCACGTGGTGCTGCTCAGCGGCATTCTCCTTGATCCCCCCAACTCGAGGGCACTGCCCTTGAAAATGGGGGCAGCTGCAGAGCATTCTCAACTCTCCTACTCTCGAAGGGAGGCACTTTCCTGATCTGAGGGGCACTCAGGATGGCCCTCCTTGACATTATGCTGAGAGCTTGGAGAGCTGTGACCTTGACTGACTGGAACCTCTCACCCTCCCACTGCACTTGACCCCAAGCTGGATGGGGCGCAGCTGTAAGAGTCCAGGAACTTGAGTCAGGGGACCTGGGTTCAAGTCTTGCTGCAGGACCCTAGCCAGGCACCCCTCAGAGCTGTTGCGAGTCTGTAAAGGAGGGATTGGACTCTTTTATCGGGGTGGAATGGAGACCTTACACAAAGTGCCAAGCACACTGCCTGGTCCTCCGGGGCCCACGACTGCCAGTTGTTCCCTTCCCCCTCAGTTTCCCTCTCTGAGCCTTAGCTTCCTGGCAAGAGGGGGGCGGGGGAGCCTATGGGTACCTGTGCGGTTACGGAAGCCACGACGGATGGTTGGTCGTTGCAGCCTCCTCCTCATCCCCCCGCTACACCTCCGACCTAGAGCAGGCCCGGCCCCAGACGTCAGGAGAAGAGGAGCTGCAGCTGCAGCTGGCCCTGGCCATGAGCCGCGAGGAGGCTGAGAAGGTAAGGCCCCTCCTGGGGCAGCCGGGGGGCGGAGGGGACGGGAGGAGGGATGGGTGCCTGCATGCCCCACACCTCTGATTCTCAGGCTCCCCTACTCTGGTCCCCAAAGCCCTAGTCCTGCTCCCAAGGACAGCACAGCGCCTGTGTGCCTTGGGTTGGGTTACTGGGATTGGGGTCTGACTCCCCACCCCCAGTCCTCTCTAGCTGGGCCTGGAAGGGGTAGTGTGTGTGTGGTAGGTGGGCAGTACTGTTTGTCTCACGGGGCTGCTATCGCCTCATGGAGGGGAAGGGGTGAGTGTGCTGACAGACACCTTCCTTGGAGACACAGAAATATGCTGCCCCCCATCAGCTGTCCTTATGGGGGGCCCCTGCCACAGCCTCCCCGATAGCCTCCTCTCTGCCATCGCCTCTGTGGATCCGGGCAGACCTGGCAGGACACAGCTGGCCTCGCACAGCAGGGCTTGGAGAGCACTCAGGGGACCCAGAAGAGAAGCATGAATCTTCTTGATTTTTAAACTGCATCTCAGATCCAGATCCGGGCAGGGAGAAGACCACACCCATACTGCTGTCTGGGGGCAGGCTGCCCACACCCACTCAGGGCGGGCATTTCTCTCTCCACTGCCCTTACCGGCACAGGGCGATGCTGCCCCTCGGCCCAGGAGTGGGCGCGCTGGGCCAAGTTCACCCCTCTCTTCCTCCCTCGCAGCCGGTCCCCCCAGCCTCCCACAGGGACGAGGACCTGCAGCTGCAGCTGGCCCTGCACCTGAGCCGGCAGGAGCAGGAGAAGGTAGTGGCCAAGCCTCCTGTGCTGGTGCTGGTGCTGGTGGAGGTGCTACGCGGGCACTAACCAGGCTCTTCCCCCTCCCCGTGGTGGTCCTGCTGCCCCTGACCTCTCAGCGCCCCCCACCCTACACTCTTCTTGACTCCAGCCAAGGTCCCCTCAAGTCCAGCCTGGGCTGCTCATGCTCTCCTCACTCCTGTGCCTTCTGCAGGAGGTGAGGTCCTGGCGGGGAGATGACTCCCCTGTGGCCAATGGTGCTGGGGCCGGACCCCACCGCCGTCGGGACAGAGAGCCCGAAAGAGAAGAGACAGAGGAGGAGAAGCTGAAAACCAGCCAGGTAGAGGGGACTGGGGGCTGTGGGCTGGCAGAGCCTGGGAAATGAGTCGCGTTAAATATCTGTAAACAGTGTAGAACAGTGCTTGGTATCTAGTAAGCACTAAGTAGTGTTAATTCAATGAAAATAGGAGTGGAGGGGGTTTAGCAGACCCAAGTCCCGTCATGCATGGGCTGATGACTGAACTGGTGGCAAAGTGGGATGCAAAGAATCCTGACCTGAGATTCCTAGATTGGGATTCTGGATTTGCTGCCACTTACTTTATGACTTGGCCTCATTGTCATTGTCTTGGCCTCAGTTTCCTCCTCCGTACAGTGGGCTTGTTGGACAGTTCTGGCTCTGACATTCTAGGATCATATGATACTATGGATCAAGACTGGGGGTGGCCTCAGGCATATGGTGCTGAAAACATCTTGGGCTAATACACACACTTTCCAAGAGGCAGGAGTGGGTAGCTGTTGGTAGCAAGGCGACCTTCCAAAGCCGTCCATGCTATCCCTGGGTTGTCTCTGTACCCTTTCCGCCAATGTTCACTGTGGCCAATTTTTCTTGGACACTGACTTATAGAAGTAGGCTCATCATAAAATGTGTCTTACCACTGATGGGCTGAGGGGCAGGACAGCTGAGGAAAGGGTCGGGCAGGCCTGCCTTCTATACCAGCTCTGCCTCTCCCTCGCTATGTGGCTTTATGCAATTTGATTCCCCTCTCTGGGCTACAGCTGGCACATCTGTAAAATGGGCACTCCACCATCTTCCCTACCCACAGCACAGGTTGTTATGAAGATCAGACACTAAACAGATGAGGAAACATTTTATAAACTGGAAAGCACTGTGCAGAGGCGAGGAACCATTAATAGATGTTTGTGGAATGAATAAAGGAGAGAATGAGCTGGAGCGAGGATGACAGGTCAGGGCCCGCCCTTCCTCCAGGTCCCACCCTCTCCTGAGCATGGTTGCCTCTGCCCCCAACAGTCCTCCATCCTGGACTTGGTGGACATCTTCGCACCAGCCCCGGCCCTGCCCTCCACACACTGTTCTGCGGACCCATGGGACATCCCAGGTGGGCATGCAGGGCTGCAAGGGGCTCCCAGGCTGGCCCCAGAGAGCCCCTTCCTTCCCAGCCACTTGCTGGCATCGCCTCCCCGCAGCTGAGGGCCACTGGGCAAGCACTGCACCTCTCTGAGCCTCAGTTTCCTCTGTGTCTTGGGGTTGTAGTGAGGGAGGGGGCATATCTGAGGAACTCAGCTCATGGGAAACTCAGAAACGTTCTCTTGTTGCTTCTGGTCACCCTGGGTTTCCTGGCCCAGCCTGTCCCTGACTGGGAATGTGGCCTGAGCTGCCTATGCCTGGGGGGTCCAGAATCCTGGAATAACTTGCTGAATATGGGCTCCAGCTTGCTGGGTAGTCCTGAGTCAGCATCCCATCTGTGAAATGGGTCCCTTGGCCTCCCAAATTGGTCTGGGTAACTGGGAAGGCCCTGGACTGGGGGTTTGAGTGGGCCTGGGGTCACATCTGTGCTGTCCCCATTTCAGGTCTCAGGCCCAACACAGAGCCCAGTGGCTCGTCCTGGGGGCCTTCGGCAGACCCCTGGTCTCCAGTCCGCTCAGGAAGCATCCTGTCCCAAAGCCAACCCTGGAACTTGCCCCCTATGTTCTCCTCCTCTGAGCCCTGGGGCCGGACCCCAGCGCCACCTGCTGGACCACCCCCCACAGACTCCTGGGCACA
This sequence comes from Balaenoptera borealis, assembly GCF_965194805.1. Lineage (NCBI taxonomy): Eukaryota > Metazoa > Chordata > Mammalia > Artiodactyla > Balaenopteridae > Balaenoptera > Balaenoptera borealis. The sequence goes on along the minus strand of NC_138879.1, from coordinate 23,819,442 downwards.
GACCTCCCCCCACCACAAACTCCCCAACACTGGGGCCGAGCCCTGGGGGGCCTCGGTGGAGACCTCCAACACACCTGGTAAGTGGAGGGCCAGGGGGTGTGGGTGAGGGGCTGGAGGACTGCTCGGTCCCCTTACCTCCAGTGCCAAGGGGCAAGAGATCCTGTGTTAAGAGGGCAGCTTGTCTGGAAAGGGATCAGCCCAGTGCCTGCCCTTTTGCCAACCCATCTCATCTCCCTTTTCCTCCTTGGCTAGTGCTAGATGGTACCTCGACCTTTGACCCATTCGCCAAGCCTCCAGTATCCACAGAGACCAAGGAGGGGCTAGAGTGTGCCCAGGCCCTGCCCTCTGGGAAGCCCAGCAGTCCTGTGGGTAAGCAGGAGTCAGGGAATGTGCAGCTCTGGGGAAAGAGGGGCCCACCCAGAGCTGGCCTCTGCCTTCTTCCTCTCACAGAGAGACCACTCACTCTCCCTATCAGTGAGCTCTATCATTTCTATTCCAGAGCTGGACCTGTTTGGAGACCTCGACCCCAGTTCCAAGCAAAATGGCACAAAGGAGCCAGATGCCTTTGACCTGGATGTGCTGGGGGAAGCACTAACCCAGCCCAGCAAGGACACCCCAGCGCGCCGGACTCCTGAGTCCTTCCTGGGCCCCTCGGCCTCCTCCTTGGTCAACCTTGACTCATTAGTCAAGGCGCCCCAGGCTGCAAAGACCCGGAACCCCTTCCTAACAGGTAGGACACCACCTCGTCCCTGCTGGGTCTCAACACTGGAGTCCCCTGCTCTCTCTCCGTCTCTTCCTTCAGAGTCCAGACCCTGCCCTAAAATCTTAGCTCTTCCGTATTTCTAAGACCCCAGATCCTGCCACCTTGCCCCTTCCCCACTTAGGGCTCTGTGCCCCTGGCCCGCTCCAAGTCCCCCAACCCAATCTCGTTCCGCAGGTTTCAGCACTCCATCCCCCACCAACCCGTTCGGCGGGGGCGACCAGGGCAGGCCGACCCTGAACCAGATGCGCACCGGGTCGCCGGCGCTGGGCCTGGCGGCCGGTGGGCCGGTCGGCGGCTCCATGACCTACAGCGCCTCCCTGCCCCTCCCGCTTAGCAGCGTGCCGGCCGGCGTGACCCTCCCCGCCTCGGTCAGCGTCTTCCCCCAAGCCCGCCCCTTCACGCCGCCGTCCCCCGGGAGCCTGCCGCAGCCACTGCTGCCCACCTCAGGCTCCGCCGGGCTGCTCAACCAACCCCCGCAGGCCAGCACCAACCCTTTTCTCTGAGCAACACCCCCGCCTCGGGCGGGCCGGCGCGTGCGCGTGACGCCCCGCCCCGCGTTGACGGCGCTGGGCCTCGCCCCCTGACGTAAGCGGGGTGGGCTGCCACGCCAGGACCCACCCCGGGAAGGAAGGAAGGTTGAGACTCCGCCCCGAGGCCCGCGCAGGTGCTGCTCGTCGGCCTCCGCAGACTGTTTGCAGCTACTGGAAATGGAGACTGACGACTTCAGTGGGGCCAAGACCACGCCTCGTAATAAAGAATGGAGCCCGCGTCCTCAGGTCTCACCAAGTGGACTTTTTGCCGGGCGTGGCGGCCAGGCCCGGACCCCAGCACGAATCACCGGCTGCCGTGGGAACGACTGCTCCACAATGTGGGGCACAAAAATGCTCCCACTTCCTGTACAGCACCCTCAGCCTGGCACCTTCGCTTCCACATGCTCCCCAGACTCTTATTCATTCAACCATTTATCACACATCGGCGCGGGGGATGATCTAATAGCAAGGGATAATAGACAGTTGTTCCCTTGCGCACTCGTTATGTGCTAAGCACTTTAGACAGATTATTTCATTTAATCCTTGCATCAATGTTCTGAGGTAGATAATATTACTCCCACTGAGGAATGGCTACATAATTTGTGCAAAATGAAAACGTGGGGCCCCTTGTTCAAAATTGGGTTAAGATTATCAAAACGGGAGCAGCAGAGCATTAGATCAAGAGCAAAGCCCTTGGCCCTGCTCCCTCTTTATAAGTGAGGCTCAGAGCGGTTAAGTGGCATGCTCAAAGTCACAAAGCTAGCAGAGTGGGGCTGCGATTTAGAGGCAGGGGATCTGGCTCCACAGCTCTGAGCTCCCACCCTGGGCCCCAGATTTAATTCACAAGTACTGACTGGCTGCTGTGGACAGAGTGCTAGGCTCGTCTGCGAGGGATTCAAGAATTGCTAAGCCCGCAGCCTCCAGGAGCTCAGAACTCACTGGGGCAGGCAAGCCAGATCCAAGAGCCCCCACGATCCTTTGTTTTACTGAATCACTTACATCTGGCTCTTACTCCTCTCGTCTTTTCACCAGGACTGGCAAGAAACTCAATTTCAGCCATGATCCCTCCTGGGGGGGCTTGTGTGGGGTCTGAGAAACCAAGGGGAGGAGCAGGGCCTGGTACCTCATTCTGAGGGCCACCATGGTGACCCTCACTTCTCTTCTACTCAATGCTCTCTAACCACTGGGCACTGATGTGTCTTCTTTGCTCAGGGTTTGGCTCTGCAGGCAGCAGGCCAAAGGCCTGGGGTAAAATGGCCTTCCATAGGCCAGAAACACGAAAGTTGGTGGGGCAGGACACAGTGCTGGTCTCCTTCCTAAGGTGGGGGTGGGGAAAGGAGCTGCTTTGTTTTTTTGGAGGGAGTCAGTCCTACTGTACCTGTTACAGGCAGAGTGGACAAGAGCATCTACTTAGGAGTCAGACTGACAGCATTCAAAACTGCTCTAAGGTTTGCACTTAATAATCACTTGGTAATAAGTGGTTATGCTCCCTGACCTTGAGTAAATTACTTAACCTCTCTATGACTGTGCCTCCATTTCCTTACTTGTCAAATGGGAACAAGAGTTCCTTCCTTATGAGGTTGCTGTGTGGCTCCTCCCAGGCCAGTGTCCATTCAGCACAGGATCCACCCTGTTCAGAGACTAACCATGAGGAATGAACCTGCAATACCCCTCATTCCTGGTTTTGCCAGGCAGTACCCAGACCCATCCATCTTCTGCACCGACACGGGAGATCTCCATCCTTCTTGGTCACTGACCCACCTTTCGCCCCTCCTCAGCCTGGGTCCTCCTCTTCTAAACTGGCTCTCCCTGTGGACACCGCTTCCCTAAGGACTCCCAAGGGGTGCTGTTTTGCTTCCCACCAAGAGGAGGTTGGTAGTCTGGCTCCCCATTTTGCTCTGGACCATCTTTCTCCTGGAAGACCCCTCCCTCCTTGGAGACTGGAGCCACCTGGTGTCCTGCCTCCTCCCGCCTGGGGCTGCGCTCTACCTCATTCTTCCCGTGCCGTGGCTCATGGTCTTCTCACCCAGATGTTGCTCAATCTTATGTGATTTCATTATCCAAGAAGATGACCTCGCCACCCCTTGACGTCTCAGCTGCTCTCACCCCTGGTCACACTCTGGGGCTCGTCATCATCCTAAATTCCTCCACATTAAAGCCAGGCTTCCTGTTCTCTGATCTTAACCTCATTCCGTCCAGGGAGCACACACACCAGCCTCTCCCGCCTGCCAACCCTTCCATCACTCCACTATCCCAGCTTCTCAGAGGTCTCTCTCCTCCACATCATCAGATGCCTTCTCTCACTGAATCCTTCCCTGTGATATTTGCCATAATTAATCTCATCCAGCCTGAGAGTGTCTTTCCATCTTTCCCCTCGCATCAAGTGCCCCTCCTCTCTATGTTCCCTTTCTTCCCCCCCCCCCCCCCCACTCCAATCAGCTTCTACTGTCAGCATTACCTCCTGGAACTCATCTGCCAAGTCCACCAATGGCCTCCATGTTGCTGAAGCTAGTGGACCTTTTTCTGTCCCATCCCAGTTGGCTTCTCTAGAGTCTGACCCTCCCTCCTTGCAACTCTCTGTCCCTTTGCCTCTGGGACAACACCCTCTCCTGGTTTTCCCGTGACCCTCTGTGTCTTTCACAGGTGCACTTCTGAGTTCCTCAAGCCCGGGCCCGAGCCTGTGCCTCTCCTCTCGCTGCAGTCAGCCTGGGTGATCCCACACTGTCTGCACTGAGCAGCCACTCTGATTCCTCTCTCCCACCAACCCCTCCTCTGCATTCCAGAGCCTTGTCATCTCCACACGTACATCTCAAGGACGTCTCAAACCAACCGTCCAAATGGACCTCATGAACCCATGATCTGAGTCTCTCCCTGTGCCCCCTCCTCAGCAAATGCCCCCCCCCATTCAGCACCAGCCCCACTCTGAACTTCACTCTTGACACCCCCCTCTCCCTTATAGACAATCCTGAGGATGTTTCCTCTTCCGCTGACCTCAAGTCCACCCCCTGTCTCCATCTCCACCTCTGCCTGGTGCAGACCTCCCAGAGCTCTCCCCTGGGTCCTGCTATGGCCTCCGAACCCCTCTGCTTCACTCTTGTCTCTTTCCAGTCCATTCTCCACCAGGAAACTGGAGGGACCTTTCCAAAATGCAGGGTCACTCCCCTGCCTAAAGCCCTTCCACAGTTTTCTTCTGCTTTCATCAGTAACCAAACTCCCGCTCACAGTTCAAGACCTGGCCCCTGCCTTCCTCCTCCGCAGCCTCACGACCTCACCTACCATCTCTCTTCCCTGTGCTCTCTGCCCTGAAGCCATGCTGGCTTCTGCAGTTCCTCAGCCCTGACTCACTGCTATGCCACAGGGCCTTTGCACATCTGTGCCTCTTGCTTCCCCAGCATTTCCCCCACGCTCTCTCCGGAATCCATCCTCTTGTTCTTCGAAGGCTGCTACACAAATGTGATTTCCTTAGGGAGGCCTTCCCCCCTCGTCTCTCCCACAGACGAGGAAACCAGACCAGTTTCCTTGTGATACCTAGTCATGGCACTTCTCACAGTGGGTGGTTGTACATTCATTTGTCTGGTTGTCTGATTGACTTCTGCCTCCCTCATCAGACTGCGAGCAACACAAGAGCAGGAGCCTGGTCCCCCTCTGCCCACCGTTGTACTTAACAGAGTGCCTGCTAGGCGACGGGCACTCAATAAACGTTGACTGAATGTAGCAAATGAGACGTGTGTAAAGTACCTGATAGGACATAAAGTTGGCTCATTATTATTATTCAGGGAAGGCTTCCTGGAGGGGGTGGGGTTTGAGCAGGACCTTGAGGCCCTGGGGAGTGGGGGGTGGGCAGAGCAAAGGCAAAGCTCCTGGCTTGGAGGGTCTGGACAAGCCACACCTTTGCCTCTCGCCTCATTTCTTATTTGTAAAACGGGCAAGGGTTGGATAAAATGACAGGAGGCTCAGAGCTTTCCACGGCCCTGGCATCCTCACAGCCCTCCATCTTCTTCTCAAGAGGGTTAACCCCCACAGCGGGTCTAGATCCAGCCTAGTCGGCCCAGTTTTGTGCACAGACCCGTGTCCTCCCAAGTCCGGGCTATCCGGTCTGCAGTCCCTCGGTCGACCACCGGGCGGCGCTCGGAGACCAGCCGCGTGGCCTGCGGTCCCCGCGAAGATGCACCGCGGCTTGTCGGGTGCCCGGGCCCGCCCCTCGCAGCCTCCCTCCCGCCCTCCCTTCCTGTCCGCGGCGTCCGGGCCGTCGGCCGCCAGCAGCCATGCAGGGCGCGCGGGCCTGGCGGTGCCGCGGCCTCTTGCTGACCCGCGCCGCGCCGGGCCTCGCCGCGAGCCGCAGGTACGCGCGGGCAAGGGGGCCGCTCTGGCGCCCTGCGCCAGCGGGGCCCCGGGGCCAGTCTTCCCGGCGCTGGTCCCCTGTGCCTGCCCGGCCACCTCCCCACCCCCGACCCCGTGCCTACCTCCCCGAGTCCGCTCCCTAGACCTGGCCCAGACAGTAACCCCCTCCTCCCTTCCTCCCCTCCAGCTGCAGGGCTAGCTTGCCCCAGGGATTCTGTTCTGACACCACCTCCTGGAAGCCCTCCTTGAACCCCAATGCTGGGCCAAGGGTCCTTGTCCAGAAGCACCCTGGGCTGGCCTGTCACAGTCCTTAATGCTGCAGGGGCCTGTCATTACTTAGGCCTGCCTTCGGTGCCACTGTCCCAGACGGAGCCCCCTGAGATGAGGGCCAGTTTCTGATTCTTTGGGGGTCATGGGGTGTCTGGCACAGAACCTCGCCCCCCAGAAGTGCCCAGTGGGTGGATGTTGAATGAGGGAGTCCCTGATGCCGAGTTTCTTCTCATTGCCCCTCACCTGGCCCAGTCCCAAACCCAGCAGCCGGCAGCCTCCCTGCCCAGATCACACCCAGGCAGGCATGCCAGAGGGATACCTCCAGCCCAGCCACCCTGGGGTGGGGCCCGGTGAGAGGAAGAGAATGGAGCCTGAAGGACCATTCCACCCACTGTGACTCGCCCTGACCTCACAGTCATCACCCTTCCCACCGCCAGGTCTGAGAGGTTGGGGGAGACTAACCTGGCAGGGGGCCCCCAATGAGCCACCTTTCTTCACCCCCCCAAAAACACAAGGGGGAGCGCAAAGGCCACGGTCTCCCCCGTGGTTCAGAAAGGTGGGTTGGGCTGGGAACGGGGGTGTTCCAGAAGGGGTGCCAGAGGGCAGGGTGGGGTCAGGTGGGCCTCTGGGGTCGGTGTAGGGGGAGGCGGTGGACACTCCTCGCCTGACCCGCCTGCCCACGACAGGGGTAGCTCCTCCCGGGACAAGGACCGAAGCGTGACGGTCAGTAGTTCAGTGCCCATGCCGGCTGGAGGGAAGGGGAGCCGGACTAACTGCTCTCAGCCCACACCCCAGAAAGTCCCCAACCGCCTGATCAGTGAGAAGTCACCGTACCTTCTGCAACATGCCTACAACCCTGTGGACTGGTGAGTCCCTCTCCTGATGCCCTCTCGGGGCAGCTGGACCCTCACCCCTCCTACCCCCCACTGCCCACCCCCGCCCGGGCTAGTGAGTGATGCCCCACCCTGCCGGGCCTAGGTACCCCTGGGGGCAGGAAGCCTTCGACAAGGCCAGGAAAGAAGACAAGCCAATTTTCCTTTCAGGTACTGCACCCACCTTCCCTGGGCTGGGCGAGGGGAGTGGTGGTGGGTAAGGGAAGGGTTCCCTGGGCCTGGGGGCCTCCCAGGAAACTACAGGCCAGGGCCTCTCTGGCTCAGCTGCGACCCTTTGGCTGGCCCCCCTCTGACCAGTCACTGGTCCCCCCTGGCCCCGTGACCCCATTCCAGTGGGGTATTCCACCTGCCACTGGTGCCACATGATGGAGGAGGAGTCCTTCCAGAACGAGGAGATTGGCCGCCTGCTCAATGAGGACTTTGTCAGCGTGAAGGTTGACCGGGAAGAGCGGCCCGATGTGGACAAAGTGTATATGACCTTTGTGCAGGTGAGTGGTCTTCCCGGGGAGGAGTGGTTGCCCGTGCACGTGGGGCCGCTCCCCTCACCTTGGCCCTCTCTCCGCCAGGCCACCAGCAGTGGTGGGGGCTGGCCCATGAGTGTGTGGTTGACTCCCAACCTACAGCCCTTTGTGGGGGGCACCTATTTCCCCCCTGAGGATGGCTTGACCCGAGTTGGCTTCCGCACAGTGTTGATGAGGATTCGGGAGCAGGTGGGTGTGCGCTGGGGAGTGGGGGGCCGGGGGTCAAGGGTGAGGGAACAAGGGCCCCCACCCTGTGCTGACCTCCAGGTCTGCCCCTGCCGCCCATAGTGGAAACAGAACAAGAGTACTCTGCTGGAAAACAGCCAGCGTGTCACCACAGCTCTGCTGGCCCGGTCGGAGATCAGCATGGGTGACCGCCAGCTGCCACCCTCTGCTGCCACCATGAACAGCCGCTGCTTCCAGCAACTGGACGAGGGCTATGATGAGGAATATGGCGGCTTCGCCGAGGCCCCCAAGTTCCCCACGCCAGGTCAGTGCCCCCCGCCCCGTGACCGCTCCAGCCCCGGCCTGGCCTTCTGAAGCCTACCCTAGTAAGTGATCTCCTGACTCTCGTCTTGCTTATTAACTTCCCACTCTCCTGTCTGGCCAGTGACCATCTGAGCCCCAGCCTGTCTGTCAGTAGCTATCTAGCGAAGCCCTGACTTCTGGTCTTAGCAGGGACCCTCCAACGCTGACCTAGGTAACGATCACCTGTCCTGTGGGTTGACCTCCTGACCCTCAGCCTGTCCAGAGAGACTGCCTGTTGAGTGAACCCCTAACCCCAGCCTGGCCAAAGTCCTGATCACCCAGATCTCGGCCTGTTTGTCCTCCCCGGTCTCTCACCCGCGTGCTCTCGGTGTCTGCAGTGATCTTGAGCTTCCTGTTCTCCTACTGGCTCAGCCATCGGCTAACTCAGGATGGCTCTCGGGCCCAGCAGATGGCCTTGCACACCCTGAAGATGATGGCCAACGGGGGCATCCGAGACCATGTGGGGCAGGTGAGGGGGGGATAGGCATTCCCTGGAGAGGGCAGCGGGGTGTGGGCAGCAGCTGGGATCGGCCTCCAGCCCCACGTTCCTCCTGGCACAGGGCTTCCACCGCTACTCCACGGACCGCCAGTGGCACGTCCCCCACTTTGAGAAGATGCTGTATGACCAGGCACAGCTCACGGTGGCCTTTTCACAGGCCTTCCAGGTGACCCCTGATCCCAGCCCAGAGCAGAGACCCAGTCTGTCCACCTATGCCTGGCTGCCTCTTTGCAGGGCTTTCCTGGTGACTTGTGGCTCTCCCTTAACCTCACCCCTAATTCTCTCTCATATGTCCACTACCCAGCTTCCCTCCCTACCTTCCTGGGAGAACGCTGACTGCCCCTTGTACCTAGCTTTCTCTGCTTACAGCCTCCTTCCTTCCCACTCAGATCTCTGGTGACGAGTTCTACTCCGAAGTTGCCAAAGGCATCCTGCAGTACGTGGCTCGGAACCTGAGTCACCGGGTGTGTGTCCACTAAGGCAGGCGGGTCTGGCTGCGGGAGGGCTCGGGGCCTCCACTGGCTGCCCTGAAGGCTGGGGCCAGCCAACTCTCCCCTCCCCACAGTCTGGAGGCTTCTACAGTGCAGAGGACGCGGACTCGCCCCCGGAGCGGGGCATGCGGCCCAAAGAGGGTGCCTTCTACGTGTGGACAGTCAAAGAGGTCCAGCAGCTCCTCCCCGAGCCCGTGCTGGGCGCCACCGAGCCTCTGACCTCGGGCCAGCTCCTCATGAAGCACTATGGGCTCACGGAGGCCGGCAGCATCAGCCCCAGTCAGGTGAGGACTGCTGGGTCACGGGAGGGGTCCTGAAGCCAGACAGGCAAGTGGACTCCCTCGGACAAGGGCTGTTTTCTTCAGGACCCAAAGGGGGAGCTGCAGGGCCAGAACGTGCTGACCGTCCGGTATTCACTGGAGCTGACTGCTGCCCGCTTTGGCCTGGAAGTGGAGGCCGTACGGACCTTACTCAACTCAGGCCTCGAGAAGCTTTTCCAGGCCCGGAAACATCGGCCGAAGCCGCACCTGGACAGCAAGATGTTGGCGGCCTGGAACGGTGGGGTGGCTGTTTCTGAGGCCTGATCCGTTTATAGAATTACCCTTCATAAGGGCCCTTATGTATGATAGGCACCTGCTAAATAGTAATTCTTCCTTTATCAGGTTCATTGTCCTTAATTTACAAATGAGCAAACTGAGGCCTAGAGAGTTACGGTAATCCACCCGAGGTCACACACAGGGAAAGGAGCCCAGCTCTGCCTGGCGCTGGAGCTCAAACTCTTACCCGCTTACCCTATTGCTCCAGGGAGGTGTCAGAGCTTGGGGGGCTGGGATGGACATACCGGGAGGGCCCTGACTGGCGTCACAACCACTCGTGTCTCCTACCTCCAGGACTGATGGTATCTGGCTTTGCCGTGACCGGGGCTGTCCTGGGCCAGGAGAGGCTGATCAACTACGCCATCAGTGGTGCCAAGTTCCTGAAGCGGCACATGTTTGACGTGGCCAGTGGCCGCCTAATGCGGACCTGCTATGCAGGCTCTGGGGGGACCGTGGAGCACAGGTGGGGGGCCGGGCAGTCCGGGAAGGCTTGCCTCCTTGGGCATCCCATGCTTCTCTCTGCCCCTCTTCTCCTCTCTGAGTGGGCAACTAGTCCTGGCTCTGCTTTCTGCCCACTATGAGCTCTTAACTTCCCTGGGACCATTTGCTCATCTGGGAAATGGGCTAATGGGACCTACCCAAGAGCTAGATTTTGAGGGATAAACAAAAGCACGTGAAAAGGGCCTCCTCTGTGAAAGCTCCTCTCTCCCTGTCCTGTCTCCTCCCCAATGCCTGTCCCCCCAGCAACCCGCCCTGCTGGGGCTTCCTGGAGGACTACGCCTTTGTGGTGCGGGGCCTGCTGGACTTGTACGAGGCTTCACAGGAGAGCGCGTGGCTCGAGTGGGCTCTGCGGCTGCAGGACACGCAGGACAGGCTCTTCTGGGACTCCCGGGGTGGCGGCTACTTCTGCAGTGAGGCTGAGCTGGGGGCTGGCCTGCCCCTGCGTCTGAAGGACGGTCAGTGAGGATGTGGAGCTGGCCTGGGGTCCTGGACCCAACCGGGGCTTGGTTTTCCCTGGGGGAGGCGTAAGTGCAGTGTGGTGGTGAAGCGCCAGCATGGGCAGGGGCCAGGCCCTCCTGGGCTCACATCTTTACCACTCATTAACCGAGTGACATTGGGCTGGTCTTGTTGCATTGCAGAGCCTCAGATTCTTTTTTTTTTTTTTAACGAATCAATTAAATTAATTAATTAATTTATTTATTTATTTTTGGTTGCGTTGGGTCTTCGTTGCTGCGTGCGGGCTTTCTCTAGTTGGGGCGAGCAGGGGCTGCTCGTTGTTGCGGTGCACGGGCTTCTCATTGCCGTGGCTTCTCTTGCTGCGGAGCATGGGCTCTAGGCGCGCGAGCTTCAGTAGTTGTGGCTCGCGGGCTCTAGAGCACAGGCTCAGTAGTTGTGGCACATGGGCTTAGTTGCTTCGCGGCATGTGGGATCTTCCCGGACCAGGGCTCAAACCTGTGTCTCCTGCATTGGCAGGCGGATTCTTAACCACTGCGCCACCAGGGAAGTCCCCTCAGATTCTTAATATGTAAAATGGAGCTAATGTTGGCATTCCCTTACGTGGTTGACATGAAGATTAATGTAGCTCTTCTGTGAGCATGCTTAGTGGCAGTAAGTGGCACGCCTAGATAGATTGAACAAGGCCAGCTTCATCCCTACCCTCATAAAGCTTACTGTTCAGTAAGGGAGACAACTAACAGACAGTAATATTTAAAGCAAACACACACACACAAATACTTAGTTAAAATTGTGAGTGCCATGGAGAAGTAGGAGCTGCCCACCATGTACCCTGTTCCTGACTTTTCTCAGTGACATTTAGCATCACTTGATGCCTCTGGTCTGTTAATGGTCTCTCCCCCCACTCAGATGTAAGTGTCTTGGAGGCAGGATGTTGTCACTGCTTTATCCCCAGGATCTAGAGCAGGCCTGGTACATAATTAGGTGCTCAATAAACGTTAGCTGAATGACTGAAAGGGCTCTGAGAGAACAACGGTGGGGCCCAACTCAGCCGGGGAGTCATTCAACCAAGGGCTAGAGGGCAAGATGGGGCCGTGTGATCCTGGAGGAGCAGGAGAGGGATTTCAGGTGGAGGGAACAGCCTGTGAGAGGCTCTGAGTGGGCAGCCTGTGCCCTGGAGGACAGGGCAGGCAGAGGTCAGTGTGTGAGGGGAGGATGCCCAGGTGGGGCTGGATCCCTGCAGGGTCTTGTAGGTGTGGCAAGGAGTGGAAGGCTCTGGTGAGTTTTGAGTGGGTTATGATTTCCTGTGGTTTAGGTTTAAGAATGTTACTCGGACCGACGGTGGAGAAGGGAATGGGGGCAGGGGAAACAGGGCGGCCAGGTAGGAAGCCGTTAGTGGCGTTAGTCCAGGCAAGGGTCAGCAAAGGCCCAGACAAGGTAGAAGTACGAGATGGGACAAGTGGTCAGGTTGGATCTATTCTGGCCACAGACCCTGCAGATTCACGATGGATTAGAAGTGGGAGGTGAGGGAGACGGAGGGAGGGGTAGCTGGGTCGCTGGATGGAGGTATCAGCAGGGAGATCGGGGAGCCTGGGGACCAACAGCTCAGCCTGGGGCAGGTGGAGTTGAGGATGCGTGTGAGTGCGCAAAGGGTCAGTAACTGCTGGGGTCAGCATTACACTCTCAGACCTGGGGCAGGAGCCGGCGGGCAGGGACTCCTCCACCCCATCCCTCCAGCTGCCCTGGCCACAGTCCTGGAGCAGGGTCCTGGGACCCAATGACCCTCCCTCTCAGCCCTTGCCCCCCATGCACCCTGCAGACCAGGATGGTGCAGAGCCCAGCGCCAACTCCACGTCGGCCCATAACCTGCTTCGGCTGCACGGCTTCACAGGCCACAAGGACTGGATGGACAAGTGTGTGTGCCTGTTGACCGCCTTCTCTGAGCGCATGCGCCGTGTCCCCGTGGCGTTGCCTGAGATGATCCGCGCCCTCTCAGCCCACCAGCAGACCCTCAAGCAGGTGGGGCACTTGGGCAGGGACCCTGGGTGGGAGGGGAGCCGGGGCTGCAATAGAGACATGGAGTGGAGTTCCTGGGGCTGTCCCCAGAGCTCAGGTCCATGAAAGTGTGGCCTTGTGTGAGTGTGTGTAGAGGTACCTCCGAGGGAATGTCTGTAAGGCTGCTCTGTGCAGGTGGAGGGGTCTGTGTGAGTGTGTGTCTGAAGCAGGCCTCCGGCACGGGCAGGTGCCTGTGTGAGCGCCTGTGACTGGGGCTCTCAGAGGAAGGGGTTAAATATGGGTCCCTGTGGTTGCTGAAGTGTTTCTCTGAGGCTTCTGTGTGCTTCTGTGCTTCTCTGTGTGCCTCTGTGTGTCGGTATAGTTGGGTCAGCGGTATAGTGTGTGCAGGTATATGCTTGTCTGTGTGTAAGTCCCTGTGTGTTGTTGCTGTGCGTGTGCCTCTGGATGTGTATGACTCTGGAGGGAGGTATGTGACTGTGCCTGCCTTTCTGAGTGTGTGCTGGTGTGAGTGTTCACTAGTACGTGATTACTGGTCTCTGTGTGTATGCCCCGTGTTCAGGTTTGCCTGCTTATATTTGCATGTTTGCCTATATATCTCTGCCTCTGTGTGTGTGTGTGTGTGTGTGTGTGTGTGTGTGTACGTGTTCTCACCTGCTGAGCAGTGAATCCGATGCGGCCTCCTGGCAGCTGGTCTGGGGGATGCTGAGCTGAGTCCCCATTTCTTCTTAGGCATATAGGGTGGCTGGCAGGAGGATGGGGGAGCCCTGGTAGGTCTGGGTCCAGCCCCTCTGCACCTGTCACTGGAGTTACCTTTCTGTTCTGGCCAGATCGTGATCTGTGGAGACCCCCAGGCCAAGGACACCAAGGCTCTGTTGCAGTGTGTCCACTCCATCTACATCCCTAACAAGGTTTGGTCTGTGAGCCTGGCCCCACCCTCTGCCTCCCCTGCCAGGGCCCCCTCCCCTCCTCAGCTCCCCAGTATCTCCGGCTCCTTTGAAAGCCTGGGGAGAAGACACCCACTAGTGGGCCCTGCCGGTGTCCCAGTGCCCCCAGGTGACCCTCTCTGCCACTCTCCCAGGTGCTGATTCTGGCTGATGGGGACCCCTCGAGCTTCCTATCCCGCCAGCTGCCTTTCCTGAGTACCCTGCGACGGCTAGAAGACCAGGCCACTGCCTACGTGTGTGAGAACCAGGCCTGCTCGATGCCCATCACCGAGCCCTGTGAACTACGGAAACTGCTACATCAGTGACTGCCTCCCCCACCTCGGGCTGGGGCAGAAGGTGGAGCTTCCCAGCCGGCCAGAGACTCAGGCCCTGCAGGGCCCTGCAGAACCTGCGGCCACCCTTGAGCACACTGTCACCAGGTGACCTCGGCCATCCTCGCTGACCCACCATGGGCACCCACTTACCCTGGAATAAACCTAACAGCGTCCTGCGGGAACCTCAGGGCCTCAGCCTTGCTTATAAGAGAGGGGCCTCGGGCTCCAGCATGGGAGCCAGCAGCCCAGAGCCCCTTTTCTGGGAGCCCCTAGCTGCCCCCTCTGCCTCCTTGGATTCCTCTTTCACCTTCAAAGGTCACCAGGCTGACTCTGCCCCGCTCTATGGACATGGCAACCTGAGTGAAGCTGAGGTCAGGGGACCAGTAATGACCACCAGTGGTGGGGGTGTGTACTTGCACAGGAGGGGAAAGGCCAATCCTTGCCCTCAGGAAGGGTTAAGAAAGGGGCCTGCCCTCCCTTCCTATGGTCTCCTCCAATTTTAAGCTGGGGAAGAGGCAGGGGGATGCTTCATATAAGCTTTTATTTTTCATGGAATTTGCATATGTTCTGGTCCATTATGGGAGCTGCTCTTATCAGGACCAAGGACATTTCTTTTAGGGTATCTGTCCAGCTCCCAGCCTTCCTGCAGGAGGTCATATGGTCCATCCCCCTGCCCTCACTTAAGTCCAGGGAAAGAGGTTTCTTTCATTTGGAGCATCTGTTGGGTTGGAAGTCCTTCTCCAAACCTGAGTCCTTCCTGCTGTAGGGAAAGCCTCGGCCTTCCTGTGATCTCCTCCTGTTCCCTCAGTGTTGGGAGATGCTCACAAGCCCCATCCTTGGCACCCAACATCTTCATAGGCCCTGGAAACCCCATCTAGTTTTCACCAGGGGGAGGGGACTGGGAAGCATGCTTTGGGAAGGGCAAGTGTAGGATAATGGGGCTGCCCCCCAACCCTGGGCCCTTTGGGGGTCTGATGAGCCAAGGCACCCTTGTAGCCCCAGAGCCAAGCAGTAGAGAGAGCCAGAAGAGGCCGCTAGAGATGAGATCTGAATGGGACAACTGCTTGTGGGGACAGCAGCAGTGGGGAGGAGCGGGGCTGGAAGGAGCTGGGAGACTGGACTGAATCACTCCAAGGTCTGCTCAGGACCACAGCCACCCCCTGCACACTGTCAATCATAGCCACATACGGTCAACGGGACCCAGGTCTGGGCAGCTGGGCCCTTGGTGCAAGCCACCGGCCCATCTGGGGAGGATTAGGGCTCCAGCCAACAAGGTCAGCTATCCCCTTTCTGGCTGGACCCTGCTCAGCCTGGCCAGGAAGTCTGGGGGCTGGGCAAGCAGAGCCTGATCTGGGGGGCAGTAAGGAGGGAGGGTGGAGCATGGAGAAGCACAGGTAGCCTTTTTGGCAGCCCCAGCCCTGGCTTTGGAAAGGTCTAGGCAGTTTGCAGAGTCCTCTTGCCCCAGTCGTCCCATTGACCCTCATGAATGAGGTGGCAAGGCAGGTACCTTTGGCCTCATATGGATAGATGTTCAAGGCTCAGAGAGGGTACAAGCCTGGCCTGAAACCGTTCAACATATCTCATTCTTTCTGGGGTCTTCAGCGTGCAGTAAAGACCACTAAGGCTTCCTCTTCCCCCAGGAGGTCCAGCTGTGAAGGAGGGTGCATTTGGTGTTTTCTGCCCCTCCATCCCGACTTCCTTCTGCTCTGTGTCTCCTCTTTTCCATCCCCTGGTATCAGGCATGTGCCTGACAATGGGATTTAGTAAACGGGTTCAGAGGAAGGAGTTAGGGCCTTAAAGGGTTAGTTCTCTTGGGAGTGCTTGCATTTTCTAAAGAGGGCAGGGCTGAGCATAAGTCATGCTCAGATGTGGGGTTTTAAGTCTTCAGCCTCTTCTCTCCTTTGCTGGTCCCTCTTGTTCTGCTGGTATGCTCCTTGTTCTGCTGGTAGGACTGTCCTGGAGGAGCTGTGGGCCAGGGCCGTTGGAGACAGGGCCTCATAGTTTGGGCAGTCACTTAAGTAATTTCATCACCTCCTGGAGCCTCAGTTTCCTTATCTAAAAATACCACCCAACTCCCAGCTCCCACCCAGCCACCAACTCCCAAGGCTGTGAGTTGACTAAATAGGACAGTGTATCATTGCTGAGCAGAGAGCATCACCTATGGGAAGATTCTCTTAGTTCCTGAGGGAGCCATACTGGCTGTGAGGGACGTGTAAATGGGAGCGGGCTGGAGGGGCTGGTGGAGCAGGACCTATATGGGTGTTCTCCCCTAAAATCAGAGGAGATCTTAGACAACTCTTAGACCAGCTGCGACCCAAAGAAAGGAATTTCTTATCCCTCCCATTCCCCCTGTCTGCCTGAGGTTATTTATTCATCTAACAGAGATTTATTAAGCACCTACTATGTGCCAAACTGGTGAGCAAAATGGAAATAGCCCCTGCCCTCAGGGAACCTCAGTAGAGCCTAGAGGGGAAGAGAACCATTTCCTACAAATACAGACATAAGCCTGGGCTGGGCCAAGTGCTCTGAGGTTATGGACTCTGGTCTGATCCAGAACTGTGTCCTCAGAACCTTGGCGCTTAGTAGGCACTGTGATACTTGCTCAAAGAAGGCCGCCCTGAGGAGGTGATGTCAGAGCTGAGGCTTGGAGGGTGGGAGTTAAAGATGGTTTCATGGCTTCCTTTGCCTTCTTCCTGGGTCCTGTCTCCCTCCTAACCTCCTCCACTCAGGCCAACAGTGAGCATCTCTGACAGGGATATCAGAATCTCCTGGTGTCCTGCACAGGCCTTAGGTGGCCCCGAGCACTGGGATGATTTGCCCAGATGGTGCATGTATCTGCCCCCCTTTTTGCATATGTTCTAGAATTGAGTTCAGCCCAGAGATGGGGGTTAGGGGGTGGTCTGGATGGTGGATGAAGGTGTGGGGCCTGCTGACCATCAGGAAACCTGACCATTGGGCTGGGCAAGCCTCTCTGGCCTCATTTTCCCCTCTGTTAAGAGGGAATGATTAGAGTCACTACCTATGGTGCCAGCTGTGGGGCCTCTTGATCCTGTCTGGGAAGGGCAGGCCACTAGGCAGACTGCGGACCAGCGAGAGGGAAGGTGTCAGACACGAGGGCAAACCATAAATAGGCCCCTCTCCCAGAAGACCACTGAGAGTTCAAGACTGGCGCGGGCACACGCGGAATGAGGGCAGAGACTCCCGCCAGGAGAGAAAGGCACTTAAGGGAACTGCTTATTAGCATGAAATGCAAATGAGCCCGGCCTCATTTGCACAACTCGGCGCCGGATTCGGCGAAAGGGCAACCTGGGAGGCAGCAGCCGCTCTGCCCTCCCTACTGCACTCCCCGCAACCCGCCCGGGAGGGAGCTGAGACACGCACCCCACTCGGCGGGAGCCGTGGGTGGCGCAGCCCTAGGAGAGCGAAAAACGCCAGGGAGTCGGGGGTGGGGGTGGGGGGATGGCGGGTGTAGGAGGTCATCCGGTCCATCCCTCTGCCTCTCCTCAGTGGCGTAAGCGGCCGCGAAGTCTCAGGAGAGGGAACTAACTGACTTGCTTGGTTCCGCTGTGTCTACCTCCCGCAGAGGTGGGGAAGCGCTTCCCGACGTCTTAATCCTCGATGCCCTCCCCGCCCCACTTCACCCCAGCGCCCAGAACTCCGCTCCCGGGTACCCACAGCCTTTAGGGGTAGAGCTGGCGGCAAGAGGGAGCTGGGGCAGAGAGAGCCGGGGGACTCAGGAAAGAGAGGCGGGAGGAGGGCCGGGGTACACGTGCGCGCGCGCGCGTGGGTAGCAGCAGACCATCGAGGACCAGCTCCTGGTAGGGTGGAGATGTGCAAGGAGAGTAGCCCCGCCAATCTCCTGTCCTGCGGACAGCCTCCGCATAAGCCATTTTGGAACTCGGGAATGAGAAACTGAGGCACGGAGTGGGGGCTTGGTGAAACTTTGCAGGTTAAGAGTCGGTAAAGCCCAGATCTATGCTTCTACCTCCTCCCACACACTCGAGACCCTGGCAGGTCCCTTCGCAGGAACATCCCTCTGCTCCGCAGCTGCTCTTGGAGATCCGGGCTCTGGGTCCCGCGTGACCTGCCTGGGGCCATGTGTTCAAGCACGAAGCCCTCTCCTGAAGCTCAGGAGTGTCAACATGAGATCAGGGTCAGAGGGTTAGGGTTAGGAGATTAGGGTCAAAGTCGCAGAAATGGACCTGGGAGGAGGAACAACAAGCTCAAGAGGTTGGTGGAGGCCACGCCCAGACCTTGACTGCCTCAGCCTTCCCTGGGCTCCGCCCGTTTTCATAAGACCAGCCTCCTCCAGCCTGAAGCCCTACCCCCGGGAGTTCCCGCTCCGCTCGCCCCTTCCTCAGTCCCGCTCCCAGGCTCAACTCCAGGGTGGGATATTAATCCGGTAGAGACCCAGGATTTCGCTCTGGGACCCTGGTCACACCCCTCACACCGGGCTGTCTGCCTTCCTTCTGCACCAGGCCCGCCCAGAGCTGAGCCCCGCCCTCCGGCTGCGGTCCAATTCTGGGGTCTTGGACAAAGGATGCCCGGGGGCCGGCGGCGCTATCCCGGGACCCCGCGCCAAATACTCTGATTCCCTGGGGCTTCCTCCAGAGGAGTCCCAGAGCCCCCACTGGCCAATAAGAAAGTGGGTTCGGTCTGGGTAGCCGTCTAATTGGCTCCAGTCTTCGGGAGCGGACACCAGTGCCAAGGGGAGGGGAGAGGGGCGGTCCCGGGCTTTGGGGTGGGAACCGGATTCCAGCTGTGGCTCTCTCCTCGGCGCCCCCGCCCGCACTGCCACGGCAGCCGGCCAATGGGAGTGCGGCTCGGGGCCGGCGGCGCGCGGCGATTGGCTGCGAGGCTGGCTGGGGAGAGGCGGGGCCGAGGCTTGAAGTTGGAGTGAGGGATCCAGCTGTGGTGTGCGCCGGGCTCCTCGCCGCCGCTTTCGCTTGCTCGCTCCGCGTCTCGGCCGGAGGAGGAGGCAGTGGTGCCGGCGACAGCTACGGCAGCGGCACCCACCGCGGCGGCTGCGGCGGCGGCATCTCCGCCTCCACCCCCGCCCGGGACGGCCCCCTACCACCTCCCCGCCCCTCCTGGACCGTGAGCCCGCCGCCGGGTGGAGAAAGGAGCCTCCCCCAACCCCCTCCAAACCCACCCCCAAAGAGATTCCTCCTCCCCTCCCCCGCCGCCGCTGGCGCGGAGCCGGGACGATGCTGACCCCTTAGATCCTGCTCCAGCTGCGCCGCG
Organism: Balaenoptera borealis; assembly: GCF_965194805.1. NCBI lineage: Eukaryota > Metazoa > Chordata > Mammalia > Artiodactyla > Balaenopteridae > Balaenoptera > Balaenoptera borealis. The sequence goes on along the minus strand of NC_138879.1, from coordinate 23,800,538 downwards.
GGAAGAGGGGGCGCCCCTCTCCGGCCCCCCCCCACCCTCCACCCCCCTTCTCTCTCCCCCTTTTGGGGCCGCTTCGCCGAAGGTAGTGCCGAATCTGGCGACCGGAGCCTGGGCGCGAAGCGAAGAAGCCGGAACAAAGTGAGGGGGAGCCGGCCGGCTGGCCCGGGGGGGCCCAGAAGCCCTGGGGAAGCGGGACTCGCGCCGGGCGGGGCTTCCCTGCGACCCGGCGCCCCGCGGGCAGCATGCCCCTGCGGGCAGGGGGAGCTGGGCTGAACTGGCCCCCCCGGGGGCTCAGCCTGCGCCCTAGAGCTCCCCAGATGCGCCCCCGCCGGGGCCCCCCGGTTGCGTGAGGACACCTTCTCTGAGGGGCGCCCCTTGCCCCTCTCGAAACCACCCGGGGCCCCAGCTGGCCAGAGGATGGACGAGGAGGAGGATGGAGCGGGCGCCGAGGAGTCAGGACAGCCCCGGAGCTTCATGCGGCTCAACGACCTGTCGGGGGCCGGGGGCCGGCCGGGGCCGGGGTCGGCGGAAAAGGACCCGGGCAGCGCGGACTCCGAGGCGGAGGGGCTGCCATACCCTGCACTGGCCCCGGTGGTTTTCTTCTACTTGAGCCAGGACAGCCGCCCGCGGAGCTGGTGTCTCCGCACGGTCTGTAACCCATATCCTCCGGGGCACGACCGCCGGGCTGGGGGGCCGCAGGGGGGCGGGCCGCGCCGCCTGAGGGGACCAAAAGCCAGGTGAGTCGGAGAAGTGAGCCCGGAAGGTGGGCAGATGAGAGGGGGGCTGCAAAGGAGGGAAGGGGGCTTCAGAGTAGGAGCGGAGACGGGAGTAGGTTTGGCTGATACCCCAGGCGAGCCCCACCTCGGTACCCACACCTTAGTCCTCCTTGGGGGGTTGGGATCCAGGCCAGGAAAAGAGAGGAGACGTGCCCTACTGGTGTGCAGCTGGATGCTCTCCAGATGTGGGCAGGGGAGGGTCGTCATCCTCCAGATGTGGGGAGCTTCGGGAGCCTGGGAGCTCTATTCCGCCCGCCGCCGGTTAGCGAGCTGGGTTTGGTTTCCGAGCTTGGGGGGTGGGGTGGGGAGGAAGCTGCGGGGACGGGGGAGGGGGGGGACCGCAATCTCCTGGGTTTCCCTCCTGCCCCAGCTCCAAAGTTTGCGGTGGATTCTAGGGTCTGATTCCCCCACCCCACCCCACCGGCACCCGCCCCGACCTGGTCCTTGAGGCTGACGTTTTTACTGCCCCTGAGGGAGATGTTGGGGGGCGGGGACCAGGTCCTAACCCCCCCACCCCCACCCCGCGGGTTGGAGGCACAATAAGGAGATTCCGGCGGCGGCTGATGTCAGGAGTGCAGAATGAGAAAAAGATGTGATGGAGGAAAGCCGTCTGCCCCCAGAGCCGGGGTAGAGACCCTTTCAGTAGGAGCCCAATGCTCAGAGTGCCTCCCTTTTCCCCAGTTCTTTATTCAATGCGGGGTGCTTAAGGTTGGGTTGGGGAGTTTTGTGCCAGATATTTTCTTGTGGAGGGAAAGACTGTGGTAAGAGCTTTGGCAAGCGGGGGATGGGATTAAACCGGTCCAAGTTATCCATCCCTTTTCTATGGGAGTGCTCCCGCCTGATTGCAGAGCAGGTATGGGAGACCGCAGCCTTCCAAGAAACTACTGGGGGGACAGTGAGACTCTGAGCTGGTTCACTGGGGAAGACTCGGGTCCACCACCCCATGTGTACTCCTTGGATAGGTTTGTGGAATGCAAGCCCCACATCCCAGGGGGATAGATTTAGCACTGCCCTCTATCCTCTGCCCCGTCATGAATTGCATGGGAGACCCCAGCCCCCTAATCCCCACGGCCTCTCCCCCTTGGCCCCTAGCACAAAGCACTGCTTGACTAATGCCTAGCTCCAGGCTGCGTTAGGTCCCGCCACTGCCGGAAGGGAAGGGGGGGTACGCTGCCATCCCTGGTCTTGACAGCTTCTCCTGGCACTTTCCTCCCAGCTCAGAGGCTCTTTTGGACTCAGGGTGGGAGACGTCGGGTCTCCCTTGTAACCCCTAAGAGCCCAACCGGGACTCTGCTTTGGGGAAGGGGGGGAGCTTGGCACCGCCCTCACTCTCTGCAGCTCTGCTGCCTCTAGTGCGCAAAGCAGGGATGTGAGCTTGGGTCCCCCCCAACCCCCATCCTCTACACCCTGTGGGTCTTTAGGAAGCTCCCCTGGTCGCACGCTCTCTCCATCCCCCGCCCTTCCTTTCTCTCTGAGCTGCAGAAATAGAGGGCTGCCTCCAAGGTGTGTGGACCTGCTGAGCTGGCACATCTTGCCCACTCCGCCCCCCCCCAACCCCCGGCAACCCCAGGCCACTTTCTCAGGGGTAGAGATGGGGAACAAATGTCTCTGAAAAGAACAGGCTCAGGGCATCCCTCCTCTCTGCAGCTAATCACCCACCTTCTCCATGAATGTAAAAAAGCACCAGACCTGTCCCCTCCTTCTCAGGAGCCCCCTGGGGGTGTGTGTGTGTGGTGGTGGGGGACTGTGTGTAGAGAAATCTTCTCTCCCTTTTCCCTCCAAAACAACACAGACCTCTTGGCTAGCATATCCCCACCTGCCCTATCTTCAGGTGCTAGTGGATGGTCTGGGGTCAGATTCCTTCCTTGAGGTGTTCTGGGAGGGGGCAGTTGGAGAGGGCTGGAATGATGGAAGAGAGGTGGAGGCCCAGTGCTCATCTTGGGAGGGGGGAGCAGGCTTCCCGCTAGGGTGGTGGGAGTCTGGGGTGAGGGGCATTAGCATCGCTCGGTCTGGACAGCCCGCTAAGCCTGGATTGGCTGAGGATGGGTGGAGAACAATTTCTTGGTAACGGGGCTGCCTGAGATGTGCCCTCACCACTCTCATCACACCCATGTATCAAGGGAAACCTATGTTTTTCACTGCTGGAGGGGTTCTGGACTGACTTTTGGGCCTCAGTCTTTCCCTCTCTCTTTTTGGTATCTGCGAGGCTTCCCTTGGCTGCACCTCTGGGCCTGAGGGACATAAGGACACCTCCTCTCAACTAACTGAAGCTAGTTAGGCTCTTCTTGGCATGTTTCTCAGCCCCTTCCTCTCTTAGCCTCTTTAAGAAACCAGGTTTCCTAGAGAGGAGATCTAGACCCAGGTGGGAAGTGGTGTGTAAGTGAGTGTGTGAGTGTGTGTGTGTGTGTTGGGGAGGGAGGGATGGCAGCAAAAGGAAGGAGGGTCTCGGAAGTGGTACTGGGGAGACTGGGGGTTCACGGTCAGAGTCAGAAAGGCCCCCCTCCTCCCAGGCTATAGGGGAGAGAGTGTGTTGGACTTTCCAGTATGTGTTTCTGCAAGTGTGAGGGAGTGCGCTTCCCCTCCCGGGAAGGGGATCCTGAGCATTCCCTCCCCGGCTGTTGTGTCACATCTGGAAGTTTGTGTAGGAGTTTCTCCAAGCTCAGAGCCCAGCACAGCTTTTTCTCATTTGGAAATCACAGGCTGGCATTTGGGATGCCGAGAGGGGGAGTGGGAAGGGGGCCAGAGGGGGAGAAGGGAGCCTGCCAGGAGTTGGGGGAGGAGAAGGGGGAGGCCTGAACAGCAGGAGCCCTAATGGCTTCCAGAAGTGAGTGTGAGTGTGTGATCACTGTGTGTGTCTGAGAGTGTGTGCGTCTGGAGGGGAGGGGGCACCAGGCATCTCTGGAGCTTTCCTCGCCACTGTCCCAGTGTCCCAAGTTCCCCTGTCTCTCTTACCTAGGGAGAAATCTCCATTTTGGTCCTCAGAGGAAATGGAAGGGGGGTGTTCTTCCTGTCTCCTCACCAATTCCCTCCTCTCATTTTCAAACCCAAGGCTCTCCAGAGGGAGTTCTGGGGAGAAGGGCTGGGGCTGCAGCACTGAACTGGGCTGAGGGGGCCAGAACACCTCCTGGCACTCTTTCTGTCCAGGCCCACCTTCCTTCTCGGCCACATACACACTCTGCTCCACGGAACTGTCAGGGGACTCCCCATCATGGAGAGTGCCAGTTGGAGCCATTCCTGGGATTACCCCCACCACACAGCCCCCCTTCACCCCTTGCCTGCTCCCGCCCCAGCTCTCACCCCGCCCTGCCTGCCTCAGCCAGGATGGCGACAGACACAACTGCTCACACACGCAGACATACACACACACACACTCACACACGCAGACATACACACACACATACACACAGAGAGTCACAGACGTTTGAATCAGCTTTCTGGCCTATTTCCCCTCCCAAAGATTCCAGCGGGCCAGCTCTCTTGTGTCTCTGTGTCTCTCGTCTCTGTCTCTGGGTGGGGCTGGCTGCCTTTCTTCGGGCTGCAGTTTTCAGTTCAGCTGGAAACCTCCCTCCCCACACACCCACACTCTGGAGCGGTCGGCGGGCAGACCACCGGGAAACAGGCTTGTGGGAGTCAGGGGGGGCTCGGCTGGGGGAATCCCCTTTTCAGCCTCCCTAGCAGGAGCCCCCTCCTGAGCCCCTAGATCTCACCCCACTCTGGGGAATGCTGAATCCCATAGACACCAGCCTCTCCGGGGGTGAATGAGGCAAGCACCCCACCTTCCCAACGAGTAGTAGGAGGCCAGGATTCCTGGGTCCAGGCCCTTTACCTCTTCAGTGCTCCTAGGTCGCAGATTAGCAGGCTCCTAGCAGAGAATGGGACAGCTTGGGGGCCTGCTTCCCTTCTCAGTCATGCTCTGCCCTGAGCCCCCGTGCCCCTGGAGGTGGTCCAGCCCTCCTCCCTCCTCATTCTACCTTCCTCTCCCTTATAGCTGCCCAACTAGGCAAGGGCTCTAGATAAAGCCCCACAGAGAGGACTAAGTTGTCAGATAACATGCTCTAGTTCTCTCTCCTGGAGGGAGAAGAGGAGGAGGGATGGAAGTGGGGTTCCTCACCCTGCCATTTCCTTTTTTCTCTGCTTTTGATGGTGGGCTGTGGGGAGACGAAAGATCCTCACTTCTCCTACCCACCTCCCCCTTTGGGATCCACTCCAGCCCGGACAGTCACCATAGCAACAGTAGACATGTGACTGCACAGGTCTCATAGTCACTATGGCAACCAATGTCCCCCATTCCCTTGGTTGCCATGGGGATTTGTCACATGGTTCCCCCCAACCTGATAACCTGTGGGTCTCCCCACTTACCCTTCCCTGCGTGAGGACAAGACAGCAGCCTGGGTAAGGGGAGTTCATATGTGAGGGGGGGTCCCTTTAATTACCATGGCAACAAATCCACACCACCTGGTGACACATCCTCCTGTTGTTATGGCAACAGAGGAACATGGCACAGTGACATACGGCCATATTCCCAAGAAAATGAGCCCTACCCTGAGAAGGGTAAAAGACCCCCCACCCTCATTAATTATTCCTTAATTCAGATTGTCCCAAATTTGCCTGTGCCTTGGTGTTTTCCCTGTCCATGTATGTTTACCTATAGGGAAAGGGGAGAGGTGAGAGGGGCAGGATGTACCTGGGAGTAAGGTGAATTGCCAAGAAGGCTCTTGAGAAGGGGTTTCTGTGGTTAAGAGCTGGAGGTGGGGTTATTTGGAGGCAGACTCTGGCTATAAGAAGCCTCAGCGTGAGCATGTGTAAGGTGGGGACAGAAAGAGGGACAGCTCCTTTATGGTGTCACTTCTCCCCCCACCCCCACTCATCATCAGTTCATCACTATTGAAGCAAACAAGGGAGGAAAACATGAATGGGGAGATACATCTGGCTTCTAGGCAGGGAGGTTGATTGACTGATTGACTCATTCATTCATTCATTCACTCTTCCCATGTATTGAGCATCTGCTACATGCCAGGCACTACTCTAAGCTCTGTAGGGGCTTGGGTGTAACAGAGTGCCCGTGCCTCAGCGAGGGAGACGAGACAAGGGCACAGATGACATGGTGGACTCACTGCCATTAGAGGGGTCCAAACAGGTGTCCCGGGAGCCCCTCTTCCCAGGAGAACTACCCACCTGTCCCTATGTAGAGACATCTGCTCATATGGGTCCCTTCCAGAACCCTCTTCCCTACAGAGGAGAGGAGGGGGCTAGGTTGGGGAAAGCAGGCCAGTTCTTGAAGGTAATCGTGTCCTTCCCTTTTCAGATGATGGTCCCAAAGGAGCTCCCTCCCTGTCCCCTTTTTTCCAGGCTGACCCCTGGCTGACCCTTATTCTGGGGATAGATCCACTGGGCTCCGGCTCCACTCAGGAAAACAGCTCCATGGAAACAGAGCACTCTTTTTATTTCCCCCTTCCATCAACTTACCCCAAAAGCCTAGAATTTTTTTTTTAACTCTTATTCCTGTGAGGATGTAAGATTAGGGAAATTGTAGTGCCTTGGGCATTTAGGGTACCTGCTGGTGGGAAGGGATGTGAGTCTGAGGGAAAAGGGCCTGGGTGACAGGAGGGGGCAGGAGGGCTTTGAGGTGATTGAGTGTGGGCTCCCGGAGAGGGGGTGTGGTCTGAGGTTCAGGACAGAGATGGGGTATGGCTGGGATCAGCTTCAAGGTAAGTCCCTGGGTCCCTGGCCAAAGCCTTCTCACTCTAGAAGTGGAGTTATGACAGGAAGATTCCATCTGCTCTGGGCGCTCTCTGTCTCACTGAGTCTGGCTTGGTGGGTTGTGCTGTGGGCTGCCATGACACCCTCCCCACCTCCATCCTCACGGCCTTCTCCTTCCCCTGGCCCCCCACTCTCTGCTTGTTTCTAACCTCTTTACTCTTCCCCACCCCTCTCAGGTTTTCCTTGAGAAAACAGGATGCTTGGTCACTTATCTGTGAGTCTGGTGCCCAGAACTCTCTAAGGTCCGGAGGCCGTTTTCTACATCCTCCTGTAGATGGGCTGGAAGTGAGCCCCTTAATGAAATCCACTCTGTGGAAAGACTCAGGTTTTAGAAAGACCCCTCTCTCCCCCTTGTTGCAAAACAGAGTCTGTTGGTCCAGGGTGGGGCTTTGCTGGAAGCCATAAGAAGGTGTGATGGTGGCATAGTCTGTATACAGGGTACCGTCTGCTCTGCACAGGCTGGGGGCTTATGTCCAGCGCAGGGCCTGGTGTGTAGTGGGTCCTCATTATTTAACTGTGTGAATGTGTCTGGAGGCCATCTGAGGGCTTTGAGAGGCCAGGGGCTGGCTGGGGAAGAGGCAGCCTGAGGCTCCGGTTCTGTGGTGCTTGTCTGCCTCGGCCTGTCCGTCTGGGGCCAGTGCGGTCGTGACAACCCCTTCCCTGCAGCCTAAGCAGCTATGGAAGCTGCTATCCCAGATCAGAAGCTTGGAAAGCTCAGTCTCATCTGGGTCTCTCCTGTGACCTTCAGCACATGACTTCTGGGCCTCAGTTTCCTTGGGTTCTGGGGAAGGAGGTGATCTAGCCCGGATATTTCTCGGGGCTGTTGTGAGCATCCAATGTGGCATGCTGTGAAAGTGCTTGGTAAACTGTAAGGCAAGCATAATCCGACTTTAGGTTTGTGTCACACATTCACATACATTATCTCATTTGCTTCTCACATTTTCCCTGTGAGGTAGGGAGAATAAGATTCAGATTCAGCAGCAAACTCTTGGTGCCTGGCATTTCCACAAGCACGATCGATTTTATCCCCCAAATGGCTTGTGCAAATAGTCAGGGTATTTGTGGCTTTTCCTACTTTACAGAAGAGGAAGCTGGGTCCAGACAGAGAGGTGAGATGAGCCGAGGTGGGACCAGCTGGCTACATCTGGCTGCCTCTCAGATGGGGTTGGCAGGTCAGGCAGTGGGAGGTGCTTGGGCAGGGCGTGGGGGCCCGGGCTCAACTCCAGCCTGGCCAGCTGTTTCCTTGACCGCCTGGTACCTGGTTTGAGCGCATCAGCATGTTGGTCATCCTTCTCAACTGTGTGACCCTGGGCATGTTCCGGCCGTGTGAAGACATCGCCTGTGACTCCCAGCGCTGCCGGATTCTGCAGGTAAGCATGTGTGTGGTGGCGGGAGGGGGCAGCTCCTGATCTTTATAACCCTGACACCTTCTCTGCAAGAGGCCCTGAGCCCAGAGGAGGGGGTGGGGGTGGGGTAGGGGGGTGTTCCCCCCCACACCTTTTCTCAGTTTCAGCAGCCTCTTGTCCCCACATCAGGCCTTTGATGACTTCATCTTTGCCTTCTTCGCTGTGGAGATGGTGGTGAAGATGGTGGCCTTGGGCATCTTTGGGAAAAAGTGTTACCTGGGAGACACTTGGAACCGGCTTGACTTTTTCATCGTCATTGCAGGGTGAGGGCCTGGGCTTGGAGCAGGAGAGCGAAGGATCAGATTGGTCCCTTCCCCAGGGCCAGTTCTAGGCCCGGCCCCCTCCCCCAGCCCAGCTACAGTGCTGCTTTCTCCCTGGCTGTCCACCAAGGGTCCGGGGCTGTCCTATAGTGCTTGAGCCAGTACTTCTCTGAATTCCAAGGCCCCTCCATCCACACCCTCCTCTGTTCATTCTCTGATAAGGAGTCTGTCCTTGGCTTAGGGGTGGCCTTGCCCCCAGGGAGAGAGCTGGCTTTTCAGGGTCCCTTGGTGGAGGGGGAGGACTCCTGCCCCACCACAGCAGGATTCCTCATTGACCTCTTTTGACCCCCACGGCGGCCTCAGACTCAAAGGGCCTCCCTTTGGGCCCCTCCCTGCAGGATGCTGGAGTATTCGCTGGACCTGCAGAACGTCAGCTTCTCAGCTGTCAGGACAGTCCGTGTGCTGCGACCGCTCAGGGCCATTAACCGGGTGCCCAGTGAGTGACCCCTCATTCCTCGGCCCCCGGGCAGAGAACCCCAAGAGGAGATATGGGAATCTCAGACCCCACCCCTACCTCCTGGCCACTCACAGGCCTCATGGGGGCCTGGAACACTGAGGCAAGCCCCCTGAGAGAAGGGCTCAGTGGGGAGCTGGGTCACTGGAGCCCAAGGGAGCCCACATCCGGGCTGCGGCCCCTTACCCCTCATTTCAGCCTGATTTTAGGTCAGAGTCTCAGGAATGTCCCAGATGACCCCTTCCCTTCAGCTAGACCACCCTCCCTCCAGTGGAATAGGGGCGGGTGGGAGCAGGGTGGAGAGGCTGGCAGGCCAGGAGGAGTGGGTGCAAAGTGGGATGGCCTTTTCTAGCCAGAACCGCCTCTCATGCGGTCTGGTTCTCGTTGGTGAGACAGCACTGGCCACCCCGAGCATGACTTCTCTCAAGACGGCCGCTCCATGCCTCATCCTTCCGCTTGTGTCCCCTTCCTCTTCCCACCCCCTTCCAAGCCTCTGCAGCAACTGAATGCTGGGACAATTATCTAAATTAAACCGCATTAGTTTCTGAGCCAGCCAGGCTTTGGCAGCTCCAGCTCCCCTTGCATCCCGCCCCCCACCCTTTCTCAGGCCCCCTTTGCAACTCCCCAACCTACACAAGCTGCAGATGGTCTCTGCTGCCATCCCAGGAGTGGGGTGGGTGGGGGCATGTTTCTGGGGCTCAGTGTCTGATGTAGCAGTAGCCCCCTTTGCTGCGTGTGCACGCGTGCCTGTGTGTGTGCCTGTGGTGTGTGTGTGTGTGTGTGTGTGTGTGTCTGGGTGGGCAGAGCTGCTCAATGTGTCCTCCAGGCATTGGTGTATGTTGGTGTTAACAGGAACCCCAGATGAGGGGCACGTCTTCCCTCCTCTCGCGCCCCAGGTGATCGCTGGCAGATTTATAGGCCTCTAACTACCGGTGTAATTCCCTTAATGCAAACCCTGAGGAATTGATCTCAGTTGGAGCACAGAGGAGCTGAAGGGGGCTGGGAGAGGGGAGAGGGGAGAGGGACTGAGTGGCAGGGGCGGGGCAGGGCCACTTCAGTCACCAGGAGGAGTAATTAGCAGCTGCTTAGAAGCTTTTTCCCTGGAGGGGTCAGGGGGCCACGAGTGTCACTTTGGGGGTCGAAACTAGCCACCAGAGGTCTGTGTGCTTGACAAGGGTTTGGTGGCCTGGGAGCTAGTTTAGACGTCCTAGATCTGGAGTGGGGAGGGAGGGCAGTATCCCTAACAGCATCTTAGGGGCAGGTTTGTGGTGGCTTTCCCCGTGGAAGGGGTTGTTAACTGGCGGCCACCTGAGGAAACAGCCTTGTGTCTCCTCAGGTCCTGATGTGAGGATCTGGACCAAGCAGAGACTAGACTCAGGGAGGGGGCTCAGAACCATGGTGAAGTGCAGGGCATCTTGGCCCCTGCTGAGGGCTTGGCTCTCAAAGGGAAATTCCTGCCTGCTAACGTCCCTGCTGGGGTTCTCTGCCTTGGTTTCCCCAATGACTTTGGTGTCTATAACTTAGAAAGGTCAGGTGATTATATCTGGTGAGAGAAGGAAGTAGGGTGGGAGTGTGTGTGTGTGTGTGTGTGTGTGTGTGTGTGTGTGTGTGTGTGTGTTGGAGAGTGGGATGCGGAAGCAGAGAGCCTGGTTAAGTCCTGGCACCTACACTTAGCAGCTCTGTGGTACTGGACAAGTCATGTTAGTTCTCTGAGCCTCAACCCTCATCTGCAAATTGGGGTGATATCAGCTCTGTGATGATGTTGGGAGAGTTAAGTGGGATGCGGTGCTGGAGGATGCTTTGGAAACTGCGGCCACTCTGCTCATCCTTGGTGGTACTGTGCTCTGACTGGTGTGGGCGGGCCAAGAGGGATAGTGGGTAGGGGTTAGGGGCTGCGAGGGCTGCCTGCAGAGTTAGCAGTGTCTGTTGGTCTCCCTCCAGCTTGAGCCGGGCTGTCTCAGCCTCAGAGGCCCCGGTGGGCCCCCTCTGGGAGTGCTGCCAGGCCCGTGGCAGCCAGCCTAGCGCGGCTAGCCTGGCGCCCCCAGCGTGGCTTCTGCCCCCACAGGCATGCGCATCCTCGTCACGCTGCTGCTGGACACGCTGCCCATGCTGGGCAACGTCCTGCTGCTGTGCTTCTTCGTCTTCTTCATCTTTGGCATCGTTGGCGTCCAGCTGTGGGCAGGGCTGCTTCGTAACCGATGCTTCCTGCCCGAGAATTTCAGCCTGTGAGTGGCACATGGGCCGGGAGGTGACCTGGGAGTGGCTGTGGGGCTGGGACCTCCCTCAGTTCCTGCTGCTGGTGACATATCCGTTCTCTTATTAGTGACATGTCTGGTTGTCAATCTTGGCTACACACTGGAGTCACCTGGGGAGTTTAAACAACGGCAAGGCCTCATTCTCCCGGCTGCCCATTCTAATTTCATGGGTGTGGGGTTCAGCCTGGGCGTGGGGATTTTTAAAAGCTCCTCAGTGAGCCTAAAGTGCAGCCACGTTGGGAACCTCTGCTCTAGGATGGAGACTTCCCACATCCCGACTCTGGAGTTTCACCCTCAATCTGCATGCTCCTGGCGCACCCCATCCGCACCCATGAATCCCTGCCCCTTCCCAGTGCTCGCCCTGTGTGCCTCAGTGCCTCCACACAGCTCTCCCTTCCTGGGCCCTGTCCCCCAAGAACCCTGCTCTCAGCCTCATCCCTGTTTCCTTTTCCCAGCCCCCTGAGCGTGGACCTGGAGCGCTACTACCAGACCGAGAACGAGGATGAGAACCCCTTCATCTGCTCCCAGCCTCGCGAGAACGGCATGCGCTCCTGCAGGAGTGTGCCCACGCTGCGCGGGGACGGGGGTGGCGGCCCGCCCTGTGGCCTGGACTACGAGGCCTACAACAGCTCCAGCAACACTACCTGTGTCAACTGGAACCAGTACTACACCAACTGCTCCGCAGGGGAGCACAACCCCTTCAAGGGCGCCATCAACTTCGACAACATCGGCTATGCCTGGATTGCCATCTTCCAGGTGGGGCAGCCTGGGCCCTGGGAGAGTCCCCAGAACACAAGTGTCGGGACACAGTCCCGGCTTGGAGTGGCCATCCTCAGGGTTGGGATGGGGTCAGGGCCTCTAGAGGAGACTGCAGGAGGCTTTAGGGGGCCCAGAAACAGCCTGCCCCTCTGCAACCTCCCCAGGTCATCACGCTGGAGGGCTGGGTCGACATCATGTACTTTGTGATGGATGCTCATTCCTTCTACAACTTCATCTACTTCATCCTCCTCATCATCGTGAGTGATTCCTCAGGCCCCTGTGGGGATGGGGGATCCTGGGGAAACATGTGTGGGGGGCGTCCAGAGAGGGCACTTGCTTGGTCTGAAGCTCTAGCTCTCAGGAAAAGTCCCATAGAGACACAGGCAGAAGGCACCTGTCATGAGGAGTCAGGAGGAAATCCAAGGTCAAGGCCTATCACTTACTACCACTTAAAATCTTGGGCAAGTCATTCCCTATGAGGCCCCCCAGCCCCACCCTGGGCATCTGTTTCTTCATCATTAAAATGGGTGGTCCTCAACCCAGGGTGATGCCGCCTCTCCCAGGGGGCATTTGGCAATGGCAAAGGGTGGTCCTGTTTTTTACGAGAACTAGGGGAGCACTATCGGCATTTTGCTGGGGGGGTAGGGTGTAGATAATAGACACCCTGAAATGACAGTCCTGCAAACAAAGAACTGTTCCACCCAAATTCCCATCATTCGGTGTTGAGAAACACTGCGTGATCTCTTGTTCCAGCTCAGAAGTTCCAAGACTTTATGAGGACAGTAGACAGAGGCAAAAAGTAGCAATATTTAATCACTATCATTCATAATTAATCATTTAATTGCTACAACTTATAGCTAATATTTATTGAGCACTTACTATGTGCCAGTCCCTGCTCTGAGCACTTTTTTATGTGCTGGTGCATTTAATCCTCACCAAGATCCTGTTGTTGTCTCCATTTTACAGATGAGGAAGCTGACATTTCCTCATTTGTCTGACCCCGTCAGGTGCTTTGCATGTGCTGTGGCTTAGTCTTGCTGGGCTGAGCGTCGCTGCTGAAGTGCGCTGTCACATCTGCTGCCTGCTTAATCCTCAGAGCCCCCTGTGAGGTGGCAGGTGCAGGGACTGTGGCCTCATCTCCTAAATAAGAACTCTGAGCTTCAGAAGGCTCGGTCGCTGGAGCTGAGAATTCAACCCCAGGCTACCGACTCCAAATCCAGCCCTTTTTCCATGTCACCAAGAGGCCAATGACAGAGCCAGACAGAGGGACAGATATTGAGAGAAAGAGACTAAGATCTACTCAGGACTTAGGCAGGCTCCAGAGGGTCAGAATAAAGACCTCTCGGTGAGTGAGAGGTGTCCCTGAGAAAGAACAGCGCCCCACCCCCAACCATCCCTGGTATGGAAGGGTGGGGGCCTGTTCCCTTCCCCCCACCATCACCTGGGTGGCAAGGCCATCACCTCTGGGAAGTGGTCTCGTGAACTTTTCACGGGATCTTTTCACCATTCAGCTCTCCCTGGGCCTGGGGAGTGGGAAGGAAGCAGACAGAGAGGTAAGGGGCCTTGTTTCCACCCTCCCACACACCCCATGAAAAATCTTTCCAAACAGCTCTCTGGAATCACACTAGTGAAGCTAATTATCATAATTACTAGGACACAAGCTAGAAAAAAAAAATCTGCTTTGTCACCATAAATATTCATTACCTTCATTCTGGATTGTTATCCAAGCAATTGCCATCCCAGAACCCCGGGGGAAACTGAGGCATGGAGGTGGAGATGGGGGAGTGTGGCCAAGTCAGAGTGGCAACCTGGCTAGTCTGCAGGGTTCAGGGTTCAGCCCATTACCCAGCTGGGGGAGGGGAAAGGCCAAGGCCAATGGTCTTGGGATTACTGAGGTCCCATGGTTAAGGGTCTCACTCCAGCTTACGCGGCTAGACTTGGGACTAGAAGCAGGAGTTTTGTGAACAATGTTTTTGCCAAGATCTCAAAAGCTCAGCCCAATGTGAAAACCCCATGTCCCCGAGAGAGCATTCATTCCACAGCCTTCTCTAACTACTAATGGGAATTGGGGAGGGGGTGCTCAGAATCTCGGAGGATGGGCATGTTTAGGGGCAGGGAGTTTGGGAGATATCCTTGCCAGATAACCTCATGATCAATAGCAATGCCTTGGAATTCCATAGAGGCTGGTTCAAGTCTAAGCTTTGCTGTGCATTAGCTGAATGATCATGGGCAAATTCCTCAAGCTCTCTGAGCCCCAGTTTCCTCACTTGTCAGATGGAGACAATAAAGGTGTCACCTCTTGAGATTGTTATGAGAACAAAACAGGATGATGCTTGGACAATTATTGAGTCCAGCGCCTGGCACACAGGGAGCACTCGGTACGCGGTGGCTGGCACTGTGGTTCCCTTTCCTTCAGGCTGTCCCCTCTTGTTGTCCCCACCCCAATAGGTGGGCTCCTTCTTCATGATCAACCTGTGCCTGGTGGTGATTGCCACGCAGTTCTCAGAGACCAAACAGCGGGAAAGCCAGCTGATGCGGGAGCAGCGCGTGCGGTTCCTCTCCAACGCCAGCACCCTGGCCAGCTTCTCCGAGCCGGGCAGCTGCTATGAGGAGCTGCTCAAGTACCTCGTGTACATCCTCCGGAAAGCAGCCCGAAGGCTGGCCCAGGTCTCCCGGGCAGCGGGCGTGCGGGCCGGGCTGCTGAGCAGCCCAGCTCCCCGCGGGAGCCAGGAACCCCAGCCCAGCGGCAGCTGCTCCCGCTCCCACCGCCGTCCGTCCGTCCACCACCTGGTGCACCATCACCACCACCATCACCACCACTACCACCTGGGCAACGGGACGCTACGGGTCCCCCGGGCCAGCCCACAGATCCAGGACAAGGATGCTAATGGATCTCGCCGGCTCATGCTGCCACCACCCTCGACACTCGCCCTCTCCGGGGGCCCTCCAGGGGGTGCAGAGTCTGTGCACAGCTTCTACCATGCGGACTGCCACTTGGAACCAGTCCGCTGCCAGGCACCCCCTCCCAGGTCGCCATCGGAAGCATCGGGCAGGACTGTGGGCAGTGGGAAGGTGTACCCCACCATGCACACCAGCCCTCCACCAGAGATGCTGAAAGAGAAGGCGCTAATGGAGGTGGCCCCCACCTCTGGACCCCCCACCCTCACCAGCCTCAACATCCCACCCAGACCCTACAGCTCTATGCACAAGCTGCTGGAGACACAGAGTACAGGTGAGAACTCTGGGTGGGGGCATGTTGGTGCCCCTCACCCAGGGACCGGGTGATGTCCCATCCTAGCCAGGACTGGGGCATCTGGAGTCAGAAGGACAGGGCTTGGATTCCCATTCTGCCACTCTTGGCGTTGGGACCTTCAGCTAGTCACATTGCTTCTTTGAGCCCTAATTTTCTCATCTGTTAAAATGGGAATCATAATTCCTACACTGTAATAATAACAACAGCTGTCATGTAAGGAGCACCGGCTATGTGCTCTGCTCTATGCTGTTTGCAGTTGTTGCCGGCTTGCTGTGTGCCTGTCACATGCTTCTCAAGCAAAACCCCACTGGAGCCTCTCATCAGTTTAAGTGATAAACTTTCTTATCATCCCCATTTTACTGATGAGACAAAGGAGGCTTGCAGAGGTTGTGTGACTTGCCCGAGGCGGTGCCATTGGTGAGGGGTGGAGTCAGGGCCCTCTGACTCTGAGGCCCACGCTCTGTAGTCCTTGCTGCAGGTTCAGAGGGGAAATGGTGTGTGACTGTGGTGGGCACCATGCCCCATGCTAAGGGCACTCTTGTAAACGCGAGTGTCACTCCGTCCCCATAGGGAGACCTGGGGCTTGGTGCAGCAAGTCCTCAAGGGCTGCTAGGCTGATGGGTGGAACACCCAGTGTCGTGGGGAAGGGAGATGCTTGCACCTGGGGGCATCCCCCAGTCAGGCAGGGGTGGCACACCCTCCTCCACAGACAGACTCACTGTAGCCGAAGCCCAGGGCCTGTGTTTCAGGAAGGATGTGGCACGTGGGAGAAGTGGGATATTTGTGGGCTGTTATGTGGGAATGTGGGCTGGGACAGGAAGGTGCCATCACAGAATGCAGTGGGAAGGGTTCTTGTGCCAGCTCTTCTACTACCCTGCCAAGGGGGGCCAGCCAGCCGCACACACGCATGGTTCTATTTCCTTCTGTGTAGAAGGCAGGGCTGGGACCATCATAGCTGTCAGTGGTGTTTACTGATGTCCTCCTGCATGCAGGCGGAAGGGCTGGGCCCCGAGCCAGGCGTCTTCACATCCATGCTTTCTCTGGGTGGTCTCTGAGGTTCCTTTCAGCTCTCACAATCTATGGTCAAAGCTGGATTTAAATGGACGTTGGCGTCTTGGGATAGGTCACTGTGTACGTGCACATGCGCAGTCTGGGTGTGTGTGTGTGTGTGTGTGTGTGTGCATGAAGGTGTCTGGTGTGTGTATGTGCCCGTCTGCATGCACATGTCTGGTGTTCATGTGTGCATGTGCCCACACGTGTCTGATGTGTATAGGTGCGTGTCCGTGCACACGGGGTGGTGCTCTTGCCTGGTGTGTATGCACGCCCATGTATGCACATGCCTGGCACACGTGCACCTGTGATATGTATGGGTCTGTGCACACTTGTGTTTGGCTGTGCATGTATATATGACTCGTAAATTGTATGCGTATGTACACAGTACATGTGTGTATGCGAGTATGTGTCTAGTGCACATGTGTGTGTGTCTGGTGTGAGAACATACATGAATACACATGTATGGGTGTGTGTCTTAAGGATCCCTTGGAAAATGCTACTTAAAGCAGTGTTAATGCAGGGCTGGCTTCCCTGGGAAGGAAAGATGGTCTAGGCTCCTTCCTGAAGGCTCCTAGGTCAACTGCACAAACCCTAGGACAACCAGCAGTGACTGCCAGTGGGATGCTATTGGCGTTTGGGGGCATTCTATTACTCAGGATTGCCCACATTGCAAGTCATTCAGCACCCCTGCCCACCAAGTGCCTAGCACCCACATCATTGAAAGAATCCCGAACTCCCCCACTCATTTTATACACACTCTGAGGGAAGGGTGACCCCAAGTTGGAAACCCTGGAGTCTCTAGCCTCTACTCTCCTGTCCCAGGCACCTGCCAAAGCTCTTGCAAGATCTCCAGCCCTTGCTTGAAGGCAGACAGCGGAGCCTGTGGCCCAGACAGCTGTCCCTACTGTGTCCGGACTGGGGCAGGGGAGGTGGAGCTCGCCGGCCACGAGATGCCTGACTCAGACAGCGAGGCAGTTTATGAGTTCACCCAGGACGCCCAGCACGGCGACCGCCGGAATCCCCACAGTTGGCGTCGACGGAGCCTGGGGCTGGACGTGGAGCCCAACTCTGTGCTGGCCTTCTGGAGGCTGATCTGTGACACCTTTCGCAAGATTGTGGACAGCAAGTACTTTGGTCGGGGAATCATGATCGCTATCCTGGTCAACACGCTCAGCATGGGCGTCGAATACCACGAGCAGGTAGGGACACGGGCAAGGGCATGGTCCCTGGGGCTGGGGACCCTCTACCTTCCTCCCCTCCCTCCCCGTGTTCAGTTTCCTCTCCATGCTGCTAGCTTGCACGGCAGGGAGGAGGACAGGAGGGAGAGGCACCAATGCGTGGGGACTCTTTGGAGCGTGAAAGCCAGTGAATGTCATACAGTCTCTGAGTGTGGAGGTTGCCCAGGGCAGGGGCAGGGTCTGCGCTGGGTGTGTTTGATCTGGGAAGGCTTCTGAGAGGAGGTGGGCTTTAAAGGATTTAAATGAGTGATGAGCATCAGACGTGGGCAAGGCCTTTTTGGAGGGCCAGGTCACATACAGGGGGTGGGCTGGGCCCCCGGGCATTCACCTGACTCAGTAATTAGGGGTGTGATTGACTGGAGGCAGCAGGGGGCTGTGCAGGTAGAGGTGAGGAGTGGAGGACTGGAGCCTGCCCCTGGGCGGGGTAGGGAGGGAGGCCATCTGCTCTTGGCCTCTGTTCTGGGAGCCGTGCTGTGAACGGGGAGGGCGGCTCTGGGTGGAAGAGAGCTCCCAGCATGGTGAGGGGACTTGAAACCATTGCGCTTGAGGAATCGTTCTAAGAACCTGGATGTTTAGTCAGGAGAAGAGGAGGCTCAGCAGGGACAGGCGAGCTGTCTTCAAATATTTGAAGGGCTGTCATGTGGAAGAGGAAGCAGGCTTGTTTTGCGGGGCTGACGGCTGCAGGCAGTGGGATCTGGGCTGAGGGGGAGGAGGCTGTCTTCTCTCGAAGAGCGGTGCAAGAATGGGAGGGGTGGCCTGGCGAACCCCACTGACCCCACTCCCACACTGGAGGTGGGAGCAGGTACCATGGGGCCTCACAACCGGCTATGGCTTCATCCCCCACAGGAATCCTTTCAGAAGGCAGCCCTTCCCCCTAGTTTGGCCTTCCAGGTCACCCCCTTGTCGGATTCTTGGGAAAGGAGGGAGGCCAGCAGGCAGGTGCTGCGGTTCACAGGCCCTTCTGTGCTCTTCTCCCCTGGGTGTTCTCACTGTCCTGGGGCTCAGGGAGGGTCAGGGCTGCCAGACCTTCCCTGGTGCCGACCGAAGCCAGGTACTGCCCCAACCCAACAGGTACAGGCACGTGGAGCCAGAGGTGTGGAGTGGGCGCGCACGCACGCACGCACGCACGCACGGGTGGGGCAGGGGTGGGGCAACCATGGGGCGGGGCCTGGGCTCCGCTGGGCGTGGCCACGGGGCAGTGCGGGGAGTGGGTCTGGGTCGAGGCTGGGTATCCTAGGTCCAAGCCTGGCTGGAGCAAACGTGAGATGTTCACTTTTCAGGGGGTTCTGAATTCCCTTACCGTCCACCCCACTCAGCTCCTACCCCAATTGCCCTGTCCAGCCGGGTGCACCCCAGCCCCTCCTCCATCGCCATCAACCATGTTGACGCCCCTTCCTTTTGCCTCAATGACCCCCACCCTGCCGGCTATACCCTGTTCCTTTCCTACGGAGGTGAGGTGGAAGCGGGGCAGGACACCGGCTGCAGGGTCAGCAGGTGGGGAGTATGGCACTTTGGTGGGCGTGTTGTGTCTGGGCGCATGGGGCGTGGGTGTGTGTGGCTCACGCCTGCTCAGCCAGCCTCCTGGGGAGAGGTGCTCTGCTCTGTCGGGCTGGTTGTGGCGGCATTTTCTGCTGCCGCGATCCAGGTGGCGGCAGCTCCTAAGCTCCCATTACGCCAGCTCCCGAGCCTGAATCTCAGCCTCCTCTCCCTTACCCCAGTTCTGGCCGTGATCAGATGCCCCTCCCCCCGGGGGCACCTCCTCGGCTGCTGGTGGAGGCTTTGACTGTGCTGGAAAGAAGCTGAGTCACAGAGACTGAGGGCAGATGAAGCTGCAGCAAGAAGGCTTTCAGTTAGACATCAAGAAGGACACCCCCTTGGGGAAGAAGTAATAGCAATCAGTCACGGTGCCTGCAACATCTCCTTATGCAAGTTCCTGAGGAAAGGGGGGGACACAGCCTCCCAAGTCCTCAGCAGCAGGGAGTCCCCACTCAGTGGTGGCACAATGTCTGCTCCAGGGAGGAGTTTGTCCCAATACCTGGTTGCCGAGGGCCCCATAGGGGTGAGTGAGAGTCACCAGCAGGCCAGGCAGAGGACTGACTGCGGCACCGGCAGGCAGGGGCTGCGAGGGGTAGAAAATCCCAGAAGCAGCCGTGGCCCTGTGCTTGCAGGCACTGCGGCATGAATGTCCCGCCATCTGGGTCCCTGAGCCTGAGCAGGCTGAGGGGGGCAGGGAAGGGTGCAAGGAGACATGGAGGCTGAAAGACAGAGACACAGAGGGGGATATGGAGACACAGAGGGAGACCGAAAGAGAAAGGGAGAGAGAGACAGAGATAGGGAGATGGGGGCACAGAGAGCAAGATGGAGACCCAGGGGCAGAGAGATAAAAAGATAAGAAGGCAGAGACACAGAGACAAGAAGGTCAGAGATACAGAGAGGGAGATGGAGACTCAGGGGGAGGAGACAGAGACAGGTGGAGGCACAGAGATGTAGGGGTGACAGAGACAGATACGGAGAGGGAGCCAAAGACAGACCAAGATCCTGATGCAAACAAGGATAGATGGGGCAAGGACCAGGAGACAGAGGCTCCAATGGAGCCTCAGATGAAGGAGAGGAGGAGCCAGTTGAGCAAGAGAGCTGAGAGACACAGCAAGGAAGAGCGTCTGCAGATGCTCAGAGGCGAGGGCCAGAGGCTCATGGTTTCCCACTCACTCTTAGTGAGGCAGTTGTATCCATCGATCTTGGTGTTGATCAGACAGTTGGACACTGGAGAGGGTGTTGCTGGTGCTTCCCTGGGGGAGGAGCCCAGCCCGTTGCTGGTGCCCTTTCTAGACCTGTCCTCTCCCACCGTCACCTATCTTACCCATCATTCGGTTTTCCTGTCTAGAGCAGTGATCCTCCTGCTGCTCTCTGCCAACCTCTTGACCAAGGTGGCATCCGTTTTGTCATACCCCACCCTACCCGAGGTGGGCCCCATGCTGTCCACACTCTCCTGCTTTCCCCACCCCTTAACCCACCAGCTGGCGGAGAAGTGGCAGGGCTAGTTTGTGCAGAGAGGCTGGTGAGGAGGACAAAGGCACAGGACTCTGAGGAGGGAGCAAGAATATAACTTCAGATCGGAAATGTGATCTGATGGGGGGGGGGGTTGTGTGTGCCCCATCCACTAGGGGGCAGTGCCTGGAACAGGGAACTTGTGAACTATCCATCTGTCCATCCATCCATTCATACATACATTCCACACACATTTTCTGTGCATCAGAGTTGGGCCTAAGCAGTGGCATGCTGATAAATGTTTAATAACCAGCCCTTTCAAAAGAAAAAAATGTCCTGATTTGTGGTGTTTACAGTATTTGCCAATTTCCATGGTGTAAATGCTTCCACTATGGCTGATTTCAAGCTACCAATGTGATGTCACTGCATGTGGAGTTGGGAAGAGAAGTGCACAGCCAGACGCTCCAGTACAACACTGGGCCAGGGCACTCTGTCCTTCCTCTCAAAGACCTCAGCGACAAGTAAACAGTCACACTAACTTGATGTAATACGTGCTTGGAAAGGATGCGCAGAGGAGTAGCCCATGACCCAGACTGGGGAAGGGATTCCAGGAGGGCTTCAGTAGGACATGGCCTAAGAGCAGAGTTTGAATGGAGAGTGGGAAGTAGCTAGTGAAGGGTAGAGGGTAGGGCACAGCATGGGGGAGGGCCAGAGGCACCAGACACAAAAACGAAGAGATTTATAAGGAGTTCAGAATGAATAGGGCACTGCATGGGGCCTGGGATGGGCAAGTAACAAGAGATGAGTTTGGAAAAAACTCAGAGCTAGAACCTGAGAAGCATAGGAAGGAGTTTGGATTTATTTTATCCTGAAGGTGACAGGTTCCCAAAAAAGGTTTTAAGCAGGTCGATGATATGTGTTTGTGTTTTATGAAAAGGCCTCCGGAAGCCACGTGGGGAGTAGAAGGGAGAGGGAGACAGGAGGCAGGGAGGCCCACCAGAGGGCTACTGCAGTGGTCTGGCCAGTTCATACATCTCTGTCCCTGGAGACAGAGAGAAGGGTGCTGGGGAGAGCTGGCAGGTGGCTGAATCTGTAGAACTCAGTACCAGTTGGATATCTGTGGGGAGGAGGCGGCGAGGATGACACCCAGATTTCTGCTTCAGGGGGGAGCACTGCGGCTTGTGCAGAGTTGGGCTGGAGGGCATTGCGTACAAGGTGCCTGTGGGACATCCAGCGTGCTGTTGGAGCACGGAAGAGGGGTTGTCTCCTGGAACCTGTCTCTGGCTGAGTATGCGCGGGGGCAAGGCCCCTCCAGGAGAATGGGGTCTTAAGGACACAGGAGCTTCCTAATCACCCCCTTCCTGGTCTGGGGCTGCTGAGGGCAGGGGCCAACCTCATATTCTAGAAGAGGGACAACAGCATGTGGGGAGGTGGGTAGGGCACACAGCCAATTGGTCTCCTGGCCTGCAGAGAAGAGAGAGGGAGGGTCCAAAATACACAGCCTGTCAGGCCAGGAGAGGACAGGGCAGGTGATGATTCTGCTTGTTTCCCCATCCTGTCACTCTAGATACATGTCCAGGGAGGGTTTCTATTTATAAGTGAGTGAAGTCAGCTGTTCAAGGCAAGGGAAGCTGGGGGTGGGGTAGGGTGGGGGAGAGTCCAGATGTGGTAGGTCTTAACTTTGAGGGGATTCACTGGCTCCTTTTGGATTCTGCTGAAAGCTGGGACCCTTTTCCCCGAAGATAGACACAGGCATGGATAGCCCAGTGTGGCCTTCGAGGACAGGGGTTTACAGACACCTGTCCTATTCCTTGGGCCTCCCAGGAGTCCTTGGCCTCCAGGCAGAGGAGCTGGGGCTGGGGGCCAAGCAAGACTTGGGGGGATGATCTTTTACAGTTGCCCTGGCCCCAGACTTTCAAAGTTTCTCCAGATGTGGGAGGGAGAAGGGTGCTGTTTTGGAGATGGCCAGCAAAAGGGGTGCTCACATTCCTCCAGGTGTCATCTGGCTCTAAGACTCCCCCAATTCAGCAAACATGGGGAGCACCTCCTGTGCACAGCACGTTAGAATAGAATAATAGAATGGGGGTGGGGGCAGTGCCAGGAGCACCCAAGAAACTTAGGTTTCAGCAGAAAAGTCACTCTGCTTCATGGATGATTACGCCAAATGCCATAAGGGAGACTTCTGGGGACAGAGGACAGATGCTTACACCCAGATGGGGGATTTCGGAGGGCTTCCTGAAGGAGGTGGCTTTTGAGGGTGGCCTTGAAAGGTAAGTGGGATTGGTAGCTGAGGCCAGGAGCAGAGGGTTCCGGCGGAGGGACCGGGGGGGATTCTGGCAGCCTGGCCTGGGAATGCCCAGGGAGGCACAGGAGGCTCTGAAGGACGGTCGTGTTGCCTCCCCCGCCCCACCCCGAGCTGTCTGAGCGTCAGTGAAGTGAGTCCAGCAGTGCTGTTGAAGCTGGAGCTTCCAGTTAGGTGTGGGCTGGTTTGGGGGAGGGACCCGGAGGCTATTTCTATCGTTCAGATCAGAGGCAATGAGGGCCCCCAGTATGGCAGAGGGGGAATAGAATGAGTGGGTGGGGGCACAGCCATTCCATTGCCAAGGTCTGTGGGCCCGGGCACCTGCTACTAGAGGGATGAAGGGCAGGCATAAATCCTAGATAACTCCTAGGTTATTCAAAACTGAATCCTGGAGAGGGATGGAGCTGGGAAGTCAGGAAAGGAGCAGGTTTGGGAGAGGAGGTGAGAGGGTTTGTTTTGGACTTGCCGCCCTTGAGCTGGCCGTGGGCCATCCTGGGAAGGCTATCAGGCAGGTTGGCTCTCTGGGTGAGGAGCCAAGGCTCGGAAGGAGATTGTTTTGCATCGTCCACACCCCAGTGACATCTGGAGAGGTGGGAGATGGAGGAGGGAGGCAGCCCAGGGAGGAAGTGGGTTCTGCTGAACTCAGGAATGTTGGCCTGAGGGGAGAAAGGCAGCGGGAGAGGGAGAAGAGCCCTAAGAGGGCAGGAGGTGGCCGGCACAGGGTCAGGGAAGTAGAGGGAGGTAGTCATCAGGCAGGAGGGGCCTGCAGCAGGCTCAGGTACTGCCCAGGCATCCAGAAGAGGAGGGCTGGGAAGAGGGTTCTTGGAGAGAGCTGGAGTGGTGGGGCCTGGGGTTCAGGCGTGAATAGGCCTGGATCCATGCGAAGGTTTCTGCTTTTAGGTAGGGGAAGGGATATTGGAGAAGTGAGGGAAACAGGGACAACTGATGGAATGAAATGGAGTCCAGGGGAGCATGGCGGGCGGGTGTGGGGTGGAGGTGCGGGTGGAGGAGGAGCTGGCTCCCTCCCAGGAGGGAAGAGAGATGAGTAGATTGCAGGACACAGAGCTGTCTGGGGGAGGGAAGTGGAGCCCCATGAAGCAGGAGGCCAGGTTGGGAGGGGGGATGGGGGCCGTGGAGAGGGAAAGAGTCTGAGGCAGCTCTTGGAGGTGAAAGATGGAGATCCAACAATAGAGGAAGATGAATACCGGCACAGAGCAGCCCTTGGTCCCCCAGCAGGGTATTCCCCTGTCCAGTCAGCACAGGTTCGTGACTAGCGAAGCTCAGCAATTCGACAGCTGCAGCAGAGAGGCAGAGGGGGTGGCGACTTACCTGGGCCAGAGCTGGCAAGACAGGAGCCCTCTGAGGTCTGTGGCCTGAGGGCAGCCTTTAGATGGTCCACCACAACTGGGCCTAGAGACTGTGCAGGCAAGTGAGGGGCAAGGGCCACAGATCCAAAATTTTAAGTCACAGAAGCTTTGGGTTGACTGTCTGCAAGCCGAGCGAGCACTGTGGGTGCCTTGCACTTACTTGGCTTGTGTGTTCCCTTGGGGTAGCTCTGGGGAGCTGGCAGGAGACCATGGGGAGGGGCTAAAGTACCGCTGGTTACGAGGCACTGGAGCACAGTGACACCTGACAATGGGCCCAGCGGGCATGAGGGGCTAGAAGAACGTGCTGAGAGGCAGCGTTCCAAGCTAGAGTGCTTCCAGTGGGACGGCGAAGAACAAGGCCACGATCTGTATGATGAGGCCTGTGAGGTCTCCTAGAAACCTCCTGCTGCCCAGGCGTCCCCTGATTTCCCACACCTCCTTGGAGGAGGAGGAGGAGGGGGGAGGTCCCACTGACCCAGTGACCCTCACCCCATCACTGTGGCCCACCTGGACCACCTCTTTTGGGTGTGGGATCAGCAGGCAGGACTGTCAAAGGCAGAGGTGAGGTGAGCTGAGGAGTCAGAATTGGGGAGCAGAGATTTCAGGGTCTGTGGAAGAGGTGGCAGCTGAGGAGATGGGGGGTGAAGGTGGAGCTTGGCAGGGTTGGGGTGACTCGTATGGGCCTCCCCTCAGGTCTGGTCTGGCTTGTCCCCGCCTTGCATCTTCCCTGCAAAAGGCACATCCCTTTCTGCCAGAGCCGGCTCTCAGGCCTCGCGCCTGGACCGCTGCAGTATCCCCTGATTGGTCTCCATCTCTTTGTCTCCCCAAGCCATCTGCACACTACCACTACTGCAGCAGATTCATCTTCTTAATATACTGCTTCGCACATCTCCTCGCTGCCCCCAGAAGCCTCAATGGCAGCATCATGGGCAGAGGCAAGTCCAGCCTGAGTCAAGTCGTGGAGCAGAGTCAAGGCCATTCTGGCTGGGCCCCGCCTACCTGGCAGCCTTGCTCCCCAGTGGTCCCTCCCACCCTCCGACCAGGGCAGACACTTGATCCTTGGTCCTGGAGTATGCCCTGCACATGCCTTCCTCTGCTCCTTTGCTCACGCCGCTCTGGCCGGGGATGCCTTCCACGGGAGTTCTCCTCCCACTGCCTCCTCCCCACTGGCCCACTGACCTCAGCTGGTTTGAGCTCCTGGGGCCCTTCTGGTGTCTGCCCACACATGGTGCTTAGCTTCGGCCTTGCAGGCACTCTGTCCTGCCACATGTGAGGACTGCTGCCACCTGAGCAGGACTCTGGCCTGGGTGTTTTCACAGGCTTTAACTCCTATATCTGGCAGGGCAGCCTCGTCACAAGGAGGTGTTACCCTGTTTAACAGAAGAGGCCACTGGGAACCAGCAAGGTTAAAGTACTTGTCTGAGGTCACCCAGGTGCAAAGTCTCCGAGCTGGCCGGCCTCCTGCGTTCAGGTTCGACCCCACCTCTTAGCAGTGTTGTGCACACCATGAGCACTTTAAGGGTTAATGGATGGAGGTGCTCTGGGTTTCAGGGGGGTCCTGGGGCTGGGAAGTATTGAGCAGCTTACCTGGGACCCAGTTACTCCAAGCTGACGGGCTAAGGGGAGGGAAAGCGTTGGGAGATGGGAGATGAGAGATTTACAGTTAGCGTCAGCACAGAGAAGAGCCTGGGGCCTCTGGGTGGGAGAAGCTCAGGCTGCCTGGCCTCCACTCGCAGCAGCCCCCACTGGGCCTTGACCTTCGTGAACAGGAGGGAGGATGCAGTCTAGACCAGAGAAGGGACTACCTGGCAGCCTGATGGGCTTGTGTGAGTCTGTGTGGGCTGTCTGGGTGTGTGGCGGGGGCAGCAGCATGGAGAGGTGTGGAGGGATGTGCAGATGCACCTTGCTCAGCACCTTTCCAAGTGAGCAGTGTGACCTCCATCAAGTCACCACACCTCAGAGCTTCAGTTTCCCTGCCGTCAAGGAAGCCCACATCCCTCCCTTGTTTGGTGTGAGCAGGGAGGAAATGAACTCCTGGGAGGAAGGTAGTAGCAGTGCAGGGCCCGTGGAGGGCACTAGCAGAAGTTGGCTCCCACCCCGTCCCTTTGCAGCTGCAGTGGCTGTGATCACGGCTCTGGTCCCTGGGGCAACGGTGTTGCTAAGATTGAGTCTCTGTGTCCTCGTCCTGCGTTTGCAGAACATTCCCAGCTTCCAATTTAGTAACTTGGACAGGCCTGGCTGTCTGGGGGAGGACTTTTTTCCCATGGATCATGGGGGATACCGGAGCCTTGGAAGGGAACAGGCATTGCCCCTAAGTGTGTGCAGTGAGGACAGAGAGGGAAGGCGGGGGTGGGGGAAGGGGGGAGAGTGCCAGGCCCTCCTTTCTACCTGCTTCTTGGGTCCCACTGCCTCCTGGAGGCTGGCTGGGCGCGCTGCAGCTCCAGGCTTTGCCGCCACCCCTTTACGAGGGCAGTGACACAGGCCTGGGGGGAGCCCGCACCATCCTTCTGATGAGGCTCTTGGTTGGTGCGCTGGCGGGTGAGTGTGTGTGTCTGTGTGTATCTATGAGCCCTCAGGTACAGACTGTCGTAAGTCCTGTAGACAACACCAGGAAACGGTGAGAACACCCCTCCTCCACACGCCTGGTAGTAGTTGTACTTTAAGCATTCACTAATTAAGTAAATACATGATAGCAAAAGCTATAGTGCTTTCACTATTTTATTAATTTTTGTTTCCGGCAGCTTTTTTTTGATGTATAATTTATATGCCGTAAAATTCACCCGTTATACATGCACCTCAGTTATGCTTTCAAACTCATTCTTTATTCATACATCTACGTTCATGTGAAATATAATTTTATATATGTAAGAAGACACATTACATATTCAGTCCATCCCCGTGTCTGGGTTCACAGGCCCCTCACTGCACTCTTGGATCCTGACAGCCTAGTATTACTGGACTCAGAGTAAGGGGGGATTGGGTCCCGCTCCCTGGCTCTCCCTGCCCTATGACTTTGTGCTGGTCATTCATCATCTTTTGACCACTTTTGCTCATCTGCAAAACGAGGGTGGGGGGGCTGTTGTGTGGATGGTACAAGGTGAGCCACACGTTGAGCCTGGGAACCCACAGAGCATCGCACCAGTGTGGCCTGTGCTTACCATCTTTATCCAATCCAAGGATGGACAACTG
Organism: Balaenoptera borealis; assembly: GCF_965194805.1. NCBI lineage: Eukaryota > Metazoa > Chordata > Mammalia > Artiodactyla > Balaenopteridae > Balaenoptera > Balaenoptera borealis. The sequence continues at coordinate 23,773,418 of NC_138879.1, read as the reverse complement.
GGCAGACTGCAGAGTGACAGGGAGGCAGGTTCACTGACCATGGCTTTCTGAAACAGACTGGACTTGGGAGCAGAAAGTGGGAGATCCACTTAGTCAGGAGGAGGGTCTGAGCCCTGGGTTTTTTTTTTTTTTTTTCCTTTTTGGCTGCGTCGGGTCTTAGTTGCAGCACGCGGGGTCTTCTTTGTGGCGCACGGGCTTCTCTCTAGCTGTGACGTGTGGGTTTTCTCTCTCTAGTTGTGGCACGCGGGCTCCAGAGTGCGTGGGCTGTGTAGTTTGCGGCACGCAGGCTCTTGTTGAGGCGCATGAGCTCAGTAGTTGTGGCGGGCGGGCTTAGTTGCCCCGCGGCATGTGGGATCTTAGTTCCCCGACCAGGGATCGAACCTGCGTCCCCCTCATTGGAAGGCGGATTCTTTACCACTGGACCCCCAGGGAAGTCCCTGAGCTCTGGGATTTAATTGTCCTGACGATGGTCCCTTCCCCACCACCTGCACTGTGCTCCCGCTGGAGGGACCAAAGGTCCTGTCTCCCTGTGACCCCATTTGCTAGGTCAGGTGGCATGCCCCCACTCACAGTCTGAGAGCAAAATCTCACTCAAGATCTGCTGGAGCAACGGGCTCCATGCCACACTGGCCCCCACGACAGCCACTTGCTCTCTGGACAGCTGGCTCTCGGCCCCGCCTGCTGACCCTGGCCCTGCTCCCCAGACCTGTCTTTGGAGAGAATCCATCCGTGGGCTGAGAGCTTCTCTCCTTCTAAGGAGCTGTTGAGCCCCCAAATGCCCCTCACCTGCCAGTCAATCAGAAGACACTGCCTTCCAGCTCTACCCCCTCCCACCCAGGCTGGCCGCACATATTGGGGCCATTAGGATACATCTGGCGGTGCCCAGGGCCTGGCTCCATGCTTGGGTGACCTACCTGGGCAGCCGGCCAGATGAGGCAGCTGGGTAAACAGGGGGAGGTGTCTGATGGACTAAGGGCTTCACTTGGTTATTTAATTCAAACTTCTTGAGTAGCTACTACGGATCTTGGGCTTTTGGGTGGTCAAGACACCTCATCAGGTGGGCAGTGGTCTCCACTGAGCCAATCATATCTCACTCTGCAGCTGCAGCCTGCAGCCTGGCCAGGCCCCTCCCTTTCTCCCCAGACATGGCTCATTCCCTGGCTCGACCCTGTGATGCCTTCCCCTTCCCTCTGCCTGGAGAGACCCCACTCACCCTCAGAGTTAATTTCAAGTGCTGCCTCCCGACTAAGGCTTTCCCAGTGTGTTCCTCCCTCACCTTCTCTCCCCTGAACTCCTGGATTTACTGTCTGGATAATTTATTTTGGCACCAAAGCATCTAAGGTCTCTTGTGGTTATTCAGCTGTTTTGTGTGTGTACAACTTGTTTCCAGCTAGACTCTGAGCTCCTAGGAGGCAGGGAGCACAGCTGGCATATTTTTGCATACCTGGTGGATTTTACAGTACCTGGTGGATTATACAGTAGGTACTTAATATTAAGAGGGAGGAGGTACTTAATATTCTGCACTGGAATAGCAGATGAAGCAAAGTTTGTCATGAGTTCTGATGACCTCTCTAGGTTGTATCCTCAGTCCCAATCCCAGACCCCGGGTAGGAGCATAAAAGTGATTACCAGAGAGGTTAAGGGTCTTGCTGAAGGTCAGTCACACAGTGAGTTGACAGGATAGGCAGAGGATTAACCTAGGTGTCCTAGACTCAGGTAGCAGCTCCACGTGCCACCTCATCTGTGACAACCCTTCCTGGGGTCTCCCCTCTGCTCATCAGTGTGTTTGTGTGTACATGCTTCTGTGTGCATGCGCGCAGGTATTGCGTGTGTATACTTGTTGGTGTGTTTGTGTATATGTGTGTGTGCATGTATGCATTTGTGTGTGTTTGTGTGTACCTGTATGCAGTGTGTGCGTGTCTGGAAGAAAGCAACGTCGTCAACAGTTGTCCAAGAGAATGCTGCCAAGTCCACAGAGTCATCGTAGAGCACGTGTGATTTGCATGTGGCTCTGTGACTGGGTACGTGTGTGAGGTCTTGGCAATCACCCTCTGGTATCGGCCAGCATCAGTGCACTGCTGGCCTGGGCCTGCTGAGCTGACATGGTAGCACAGGACAGAATGGGTCTCGGAGCACCCAGTAGGAGTGGGCAGAACCCACAGCATAGGCCTCCTGTGAACCTGTGGCCCCAGGGTCTGAGACTCAGGGCTGGAAATGGCCAGGGGCTGGGGGCTTTGTGCAGTGGCCACCCCTGAGTGCATTTTCTCATGGACCCTTTGGGGGCGGGTCCTCCCCATTAGCCTGAGCATTCAGCACCACTACTCCCCTCTCCCAACACCCCCACTCCCACCCACTGGCTTGCTGTTCCTGCTCCCCCTCTCCACGTGGCCAGGTGTTTGGGAGGACTGGGATGAGGGGCTCAGGGACAAGCCTTGGCTGCTTCATGCCCACCCTGTCCTCCAGCCTGAGGAGCTCACCAACGCCCTGGAAATCAGCAACATCGTCTTCACCAGCCTCTTTGCCCTGGAGATGCTACTGAAGCTGCTCGTGTATGGTCCCTTTGGCTACATCAAGAACCCCTACAACATCTTTGACGGTGTCATTGTTGTCATCAGGTATGACTGCCCCTCTGCTGCCTCTTGCCTGAGCAATGCCCTCGGAGTAGCTTGGGGCGAGGGACCACACAGCCTGTCCCTCTGGGGTGGAGGGATCTGGAATCAGGCCCCACTGACCCACAGGCTCTACACTCCCCCAGCTGAGGATTCTCCATGCCCCCAACGCTGCGCTCCACCCTCTCCCTAGGCCTTAGCTTGCTCACGCGGAACGTGGCCTCCTATCCGCTTGGGCTGGGCCCCTCTGAAGTCTTTGCTCTCGTTTCCACTCCTTGTCTTCTACCCCATGCAGACCTGGGGTGGGCTTGGCTTTGGAGGGGAGTTGGAGGAGGTGTAAGGCCCAGCCAGCTGTCCCTGCTTACAAAGTGCTTGGAGACTGTCGCAGACGCTGGCAACTTGCTTTAGGGTTTCCAAGACCTTGGGAAAGTGCTCCACTGCCCCCCACACCCCCCAGGCCCTGGGCCAGAAGAACTGCTTTATTGCTTTTTTGGAATTGGCTTTAGATTTCATTAGAAGAGAACAAAGCAAACATTCCATAACTTGAGGCTGCTGCATTGGCCGATTGAGGGAGAGGACTGGCCTAGAGGGGAGGGTGGGGAGGGCTGGAGCTGTCACCCAGATCTTGGAGCTCCTGCCTGGAGGCCCAAGGGCCTCTTGCTGCCCACTTTCTCAGTGCTGGTCAGTCCAGACCCTCAGGTGCTGCTGGGCCCTCCTAAAGGACGGGGCAGGCGGAGGGTGAGTATGCAGCGGGCTCAGGCTCAGGCTCAGGCTCTGGCCACCCGCCCCTCGCAGCGTGTGGGAGATCGTGGGCCAGCAGGGGGGCGGCCTGTCGGTGCTGCGGACCTTCCGCCTGATGCGGGTGCTGAAGCTGGTGCGCTTCCTGCCGGCGCTGCAGCGGCAGCTCGTGGTGCTCATGAAGACCATGGACAACGTGGCCACCTTCTGCATGCTGCTCATGCTCTTCATCTTCATCTTCAGGTGAGGCAGGTGTGGCACCCGTGCCAGCGGGATGAGGGCCTGCGGGGCAGGGTTTGCCGGGGCCCTGATCCCCATCCTGTGGCTCCTGTGTCTTTAGCATCCTGGGTATGCACCTTTTTGGCTGCAAATTTGCATCTGAGAGGGATGGGGACACGCTGCCGGACCGGAAGAATTTTGACTCCCTGCTCTGGGCCATCGTCACTGTCTTTCAGGTGCCAGGGTAACAGGGCAGGGTGGGCAGGGTGGTGGGGTGCCCCCGGTGAAGGCCCTGACTCCCATCCTCGGCCGGCAGATCCTGACCCAGGAGGACTGGAACAAGGTGCTCTACAACGGAATGGCCTCCACGTCATCCTGGGCTGCCCTTTACTTCATTGCCCTCATGACCTTTGGCAACTACGTGCTCTTCAACCTGCTCGTTGCCATTCTGGTGGAGGGCTTCCAGGCGGAGGTAACCCCCTGCCCTCAGCAGTCCACTTCCAGGAGGAATCGGCGGGCCCGCTGGAGCTGTGGTGTCCTGGGAGGTTCTGCAGGATGTGCCCTTCAGACTAGGCTGGGAAACTAGGAGTGGGAGTTCTGGGTTTCAGGCAGCCCCTCGGCGCTCGAGAGACCCGGTGGTTGTTGCGGCAGAGCGTCTCTGGATCCAAGGTTAGCTGCCGAGTGGGCTTCCCCCACAAAGCCGGCTAGGTGCTTCCCTAGAGAGCTGGACGGGATGAGTGTTGACACACGGTGCAGCTGGATCCCTGAGCACAGGTGCACTCGGGGACATCTGGAGGGAACCCATCTGAGCCGAGGGGTGGGGGAAGCAAGCAAGTCATCTGAGCTTTGGCTGAGCCGGTGAAGATGCCACCAGCGCCCGGGCAGGGCTGAGCTGCCCAGGGTGAGAAATGAGCCCAATTAGCTGCCGGCATGGCAGGGATGAGCATCCTATTTCCAGCCCAGTCTCCATCACCTTCGTCACAGGCAGCGTCATCAATTAATATTGATTTACATTGACCCCGCCCTTGCCCTGCCAGGACACAGCCTCTGCCTGAAGGGCTGCACCCCGCTCCGCTCCCTTAGCTCAGCCCCTCTTCCCACCCAAGCCCCAGGCCCACCCCAGCATCGCAGCGCCTAGCACAGGGCAGGTCGACTCAACCTAGAAATGCTCCAGGTTGGGTGAGGAGAAGCTCTCGGTCCAGTTCTCTCCGGGTGACCCGGATGGAAACTCCCGCTGCGGCCTGGTCTATAAATACCCAGCACACGGTGGAAAAACAAAAATCTATTTTCTGACTCTTTCCCAGCCTTGCGAGGGAAGGCTGTTCCCCCGTGGGCTGGGCTGGGCTGGTGGGTGCGGGTGTATCTCTCCCACACTGGCCTCCTCCCGTTGTAATTCCGTAGTTACCCATTATCGCATTTCCTCCCCGCTGGGTGGCAGGGAGGGCAGCAGGTCGGGAAGGCAGGCCCTGCCTTGGGTGATGGCTGGGCCTCTTGATGGGAGGGAGGGACATTGGTACTCTCCCTGGGATGGGACATTTATTTGGGGTTTCCCTGGGGCCTGAAGGGTTAAGGGTGCCAACGTGCTCCCACAAGAATCAAGGTCTGTATGGAGACCCACCACTTGGCCACTGCTCTTGGCCTGTGGGAAGAGGAGCTGAGTGGGGACAGGGGTCCTTCAGCCCCTTCCAAACCACAGCTCCTGACAGCTAACGTTCTCGCAGAAAAATTCCTATGGAACTCTGTGGAAATGGAAAACACCCCAAGCCTATCTCCCGCCCTCGAGTGGCCGTTCAGCCAGCTCGGCAGTCTTGGAAATGCCCAGCACAGGCAGCAACCCCCCGTCACTGGTCCTTCCAGCGACACCTTGTTAGACCGAGAGCCGCTGAGCCGGCCTGGTTGCTAGGCAGCGGCAAAGGCTGCGTGTGGGAATGGAGAGCAGCCTGGCCTTTGGGCCTGGCCTGGTCACTCTGGCCCTGCTGGGGGCTTGTGGCTGCCCCAGCGTGAGGGATTGGCCAGGGCCTGGGGCCATACCCTCCTCGACAAGTGCCTGGGAGAGAGTCTCACTCGGGGCATGATGCTTTGGGTCTGGGGTGGGACGGAGAAAGGATTTCAGGATCATCCCCTCTTCAAGGGGGTGGGCAGCGGCGTGGCCCTGAAGGGCCCGTGTGAGGAGCTGGACCAGCTGCTCGCTGTCCTGCCAACCCCTGGGTCGGGGGGTAGGTTGGTCACTCAGTGCCAGTGGCCTGGACGCCTCCAGAGGCACCTGCCCTCAGCTGTACGGAGTTTCAGGGGGCACACATGTGGCTCTGAGGGAGCCCCACTATCTGGCAGAAGAGGCTGGCTTTTGCTGTTGTGATGACCTGCTTTTTTACAAACGAGGCAACCTACCTCAGTGGAAGCAGTGGCCGCCCCCATTTTGCTGGGCGTCACCAGCAGGAGGCCTCAAGGGTGGCCCCCTGCTGGCCTTGCCACCCTGCCAAGAGGTAGGAGGGGGTCTCCTAGCGGACCAGGCCAGCTGGGCTGTTTATACTCTGACTTGCAGGGGGCGGCGCCCTGAGTCCCTGTATATTTATCATCTGCACACTTAATTAAATGAACAGGCAGCAGGCCCTGTGTGAGGCCATTCACTGATATCAGACAACATCGCAGCCATCATCCCGGTGTTACTTGTCACATCCCGTCCTGGTAGGAGCATTCTGATTTGGAGTTAGGAGTGAAGAGGCCTGTTCTTGGTCCCGGCCTTTTGTCTCCTCCCCCACCTCTGACTTCCATCCAGCCCTCCTTCCCACCCTCCCGGCCGGCTGCTTCAGAGCCAGTGAGAGGTGAGCTGCAGATTCAGGTACGAGGCCCAGATGCATCTTAGTCTCTGTGTGACTTGGGGCAGTTTTCTTAACTTCTCCAAACCTCAGGTGCTTCCTCTAAGGTGGTGCTAGCTGCACCTCCTTCCCACCTGGAGAGGAGGTAAGCTAGTGTTAATGAAGCAGCTGTGTGATGCCTGCCACGCCCCCAGTGAATGGTAGCCGGTATTATTAGGATTAATGGGGGGCTCGGTCTCCTTTCCTGCCCTTGTTCCCGTCTCTGTGGCCTCTGCCCTCACCCTTCAGATTCATTCTGGCTCCAGGGCCTGTGGTTGAATTCTGGAAGGCCATACTGTTCCCTTTCTTCTCCTCCCCCACCCCATGTCTCATTTCCCCCACTGTTGGGTTTGCACCCCTCCTTTTCTTCCTCCTCTTTCGACATTGCTGCTGTTTGAAAGCCCGGCGCCTGTAACCAGCGCCCGTCCCCTGCCTCCCCCTCTCCCTGTAGGAAATCAGCAAACGGGAAGATGCGAGTGGACAGTTAAGCTGTATTCAGCTGCCTGTCGACTCCCAGGGGGTAGGTATGCGATCCTGAGTCGGCATGCCCCCCGTGCCCCATGCCCCCATTCTGCCTCCGTGTCTGTGCTTGTGTTCACGCTCAGCTGCTGTGCAACCTGTGGTGGCCATGGTGGTCCTTGGTGTCGTGAGGTTTGCTTTGATTTTAAGTCCCTTCCCCCTTGAGGACATTTGAGGGGAGGGCCTCCTTGCCTCTGCCCTGTTCACCCGCAAAGGGCGCCAATCCGTCCCACCAGACCAGTGGATGGGCCGGAGAAGGAAGGGACTTAGAATCCTCTGTGTGCACGTGTGTGGTACACCGCGTGTGTGTACCTCCACTGCGGTCCCCGAGGAGTCTGGGTCGTCGGGCCTCAGTGAAGTCGGGATCTGTGGCCGCAGACCGTGCTCCCGCATCTCTCTCCTCTCCTCCTTGCCTTGAGCCCCTGTTGGAGACCCCACAAGCTGTCTCAGCTCAGGGCAAGGCTTTGGAGGATGTGGGGGTGGGTGTGCCTCTTGCCAGAATGTACCAGAATTTAAAATCTACTTCTGTGTCTTTGGCCCCTTGACCACCCAGGAGGTCCAGCAGGTACTCAGGGCCATGCTCCTCCCCTGGCCCCCACACTGAGCCTGTGCCCTGCTGTTTCCTGCACTGGCACCAGAATTCGGGCAAAGCCAGGGTTGCCATGGGACCCCATGGTGCTGCACATCCCAAGCAGCCCCCTGGAGATCCCACTTGATAATTAAAGGCCTCGTTAGGGATGTAAACTGAGTTAATGAAAATGATCCCCTGAGATGCCAATTACGCAATATTTATGTCCTTATCAAAAGCAGCAATCAAGTATTTCTTAATAACTTCTTAAGGAGAAGTGTGTAATTACTGGGGAACCTACTGACCTGCTAAGGAGGAAGAAAAAGCTGTCCCAGAGACAGGGAGAGAGGTAAAAATGGGGCCAGGGGAGAAGGCGGGGGCTTGGGGAAGATGGAGGGAAGAAGTAGAGGGACTGAAGTGGCATCCTTGGGCTGAGCTGCTCTGTCTGGGGTCCTTCAATTTTTCTCTGGGGCCTTGGGTCTGAGGCTCAGGGGAGGGCAGCCATGGAGGGAAAGCAGAGGGCACAAGGGGCCTTTGGAAATGAGGCTCTAGTGACTACTTCACTCAGGTCCCCAGCTCCCTCTGGCCTGTGCCACCTGCCTGCCAGGCTATCCCCTCTCCCCTCAGCCATTCTTGAAGCCAGTCCCAGCCTTGGTGGTTGTGCTGTGGGTTCTGGGAATAGCCGTGGCCTTCTCTGAGGTATCACAGGCCCTTGAGAGCCCTGGGCCCCAAGCCTGGGTGGTCTGGCCTGAGCCAGTGCATGTCTCGTGCCGTGGTTGCTGGTTCCTTGTGGCCTATATGTGGTGTGCGCGTGTGAAGACAGGGAGACTTCGATCCACCCTAGCAACCCCTGCCCGGCCAGGTTCCTAATGGCCCGCTGCTCTCCCACCCTAGGGAGATGCCACCAAGTCCGAGTCAGAGCCCGATTTCTTCTCGCCCAGCCTGGATGGCGACGGGGACAGGAAGAAGCGCTTGGCCCGTGAGTACCTCTCTGCGGGGGCAGCCCCTGGCTCTAGGCCAGCCTCGAGTGGACTCAGGGTCTCCCCCTCTCTCCCCCGCAGTGGTGTCTCTGGGAGACCACCCGGAGCTGCGGAGCAGCCTGTTGCCCCCTCTCATCATCCACACGGCCGCCACACCCATGTCGCTGCCCAAGAGCTCCAGCACTGGCCTGGCCGAGGCTCTGGGCCCTGCGTCCCGCCGCGCCAGCAGCAGTGGGTCGGCTGAACCGGGGGCACCCTACGAGACGAAGTCACCGGTAGGGGGTGCATGTGGGGGCCCGACGGTGGGAGATGTACAGACATCAGGAGGGAAGGGAGGTGGAACGGGCAGGCCCAAGGAGACAGCCCCTGAGCCACGGGGTGGGACAAGGCCCAGGGGGCGTCAGCAGGGCTGGTAATGCAGGCAGGCGCAGGAGCCTCGGCCTTGGGGGCAAAAGAGCAGCGTTCTAATTCTATTTCTTCTGTTCCCCGAGTGTCCTTGGATGAGACTCATTTCCCTCTGTAAAATGGGAGGGAATACCTCATCTTAATAATAGCAAACCCCATCCAGTTACTGATTCTGTGCCAGACACTGCCCTAGACATTGCTTATAAGTGTTCTCAATGCATGTGATCCTCACAGCAACCATCTGGTAGGTACCAATATTATCCCCATTTTTCAGACGGGGACCTGAGTCTCAGATTGCCAAAGTGATCTGTGGGAAGCTCCACAGTGAGCAGGCGACAGAGCCAGCATTTTAATCCAGGAGGTTGGTGTCAGGGCCCATGCTCTCACTGTGATTTTACACTGCCACTCACCTCAGTGAGGAATAGGTGCTAGGGTCATGTCGCTTTTACAGATGAGGCACAGCGAGGGTTAGTGACTTGCCCAAGGTCGCACAGATGGTGTGGGTCCAGGCATCCAGGTCCAGGGCTCCTGCTCGTACCTCTACACCTGATGTGAGGCCAGAGAGGCTCACAGGAGCCAGGATGCACGTGAAGGGGCGTGGGGCCATGAGGTCCTGGCTGAGACCACTCTCTCCTCTGTTCGCCCCCCAGCCGAGCGCCCGCAGCTCCCCACACAGTCCCTGGAGTGCAGCGAGCAGCTGGGCTAGCAGGCGCTCCAGCCGGAACAGCCTGGGCCGCGCCCCCAGCCTGAAGCGGAGGAGCCCGAGTGGGGAGCGGAGGTCCCTGTTGTCGGGCGAGGGCCAGGAGAGCCAGGATGAGGAGGAGAGCTCGGAAGAGGAGCGCACCAGCCCAGCGGGCAGTGACCGCCGCCACAGGGGCTCCCTGGAGCGGGAAGCTAAGAGCTCCTTTGACCTGCCGGACACACTGCAGGTGCCCGGGCTGCACCGTACAGCCAGCGGCCGCAGCGCAGCCTCTGAGCACCAGGACTGCAACGGCAAGTCAGCTCCAGGACGCCTGACCCGGGCCCCGCGGCCCGACGATCCCCCACTGGATGGGGACGATGGCGATGACGAGGGCAACTTGGTGAGGCCCCTGTGGGCACAGTGACCTCTCACCCCTGACCTTGAGTGAGGGGAGCTGTGCCTGACCTGGTGCAGGACTGGACAACCCCCTCCCAGTTGTGTGGCATTCAGGGAGTTACCATCACGCCCAAAGGATCTCAAGGGATATCATCCCTGAAGCCAAGCTCCAAACAGCCCCTTTCTCCCTCTGCCCATCCCACCAAGCCCCAGATGCTTGTCATGCCTGGGTCTGCGGCTCTGCATCCTTGGTGGATAAGAATGGCTTCGGGCAGATGTGTATGAATCTTTCATGGCCCTCCCCCTGTGACTCAGAAAGACCCATCACTCATCTCTCCAAACTGATACCCTCCTCTGTCCCCCTCTCTCATCTCTACCTCATCACAAGCCTTGATTTCACACCCACTTTTACCCATTCACCCTTTTCCCAACCCCCTCACCACCACCTTTAACCCTGGGGATGGGGCTCAGGGACCTGGGACCCCAGGGTTAGCATGGGAGAAAGGTCCAGTGTCTCCTCATGCCAGGTGTGTCTTCGAACAGGCAGCTGTGATGGGGACAGTGTCTGATAACCGATGTGGCTTCCAAGCCCAGCGGGGAGGGAAGGAGGGAACACAGGCAGGGGGCTGGGCTGGAGGCAGAGATGGGAGGAGAGGAGAGCCTGGGGGAAGCGAAGGGTTGGGGAGATGAAGGAAGTGAGGCATGCTCAGGGACTGAGGGGGGTTTTGGGGAGATGCGGAGGTGGTTTTAAGAATACAGGAAGAGAAGCCAGGCATAGGGCTGGGCCAGAGTGGAGAGGGTAGACTAGGAGTGAGGGCCACGGGGCTGCTGAGGAACCAGGGATCAGGAACTTGGAGGCCTGACCCTGCTCACATCCCAGGCCATCCTTCTACAGAGCAAAGGGGAAAGGATGAGAGCGTGGGTCCGAGCCCGGCTCCCTGCCTGCTGCCTGGAGCGAGACTCCTGGTCTGCCTACATCTTCCCTCCTCAGTCAAGGTCAGCAAGAGTGTCCCTGACCTGCACCCCAACCTCTCCTTCTCATGGGAAATTCTCCTGCGACTCCATCCCAGGGATGCTAGAAGTGTCCCCTGACGTGGGGGAGGATGAGAGAGCGGGGCCTGGGGATGGGAGGGCCCAGGATGGGTAGGGGCGGTGCCCCTTACTGCTGTCCCCCCCCTCCCCCTCCCCCCCCACTCGGGCTTTGCCTCTGTCCCGGAGCAGGTTCCGCCTCCTGTGTCACCGAATCATCACCCACAAGATGTTCGACCACGTGGTCCTCGTCATCATCTTCCTCAACTGCATCACCATCGCCATGGAGCGCCCCAAGATCGACCCCCACAGTGCTGTGAGTCACTGGGGCTGACACAGCGGCTGCTGAGCGCCTGCTTTGTGCCCACCCCTCCCGGATTAGCGGGTTAGCACGCATGCAGCGAGCCAGGCGGGCAGGGAGGCCCAGAGAGACACGGAGGCAGGGAGCCAGGAATCTCTCTGACTCCGACCCGTGCAACGGATGCCCCAGGATGCCTCCTGTGTCCCTCGCCGGCCTCCGTTTCCCTTCTGTGACACAGCAGCCAGTTGGGGGAGTGGGCCTTGCTCCTCGCCTGGGGAAAAGTGAGCTTCGTCGCACCCAGCTGTTTGCAGATGGCCTGTTCTCATGCGCCAGGGGCTTGTGAGGCCTGTATGTGAGTCAGTGAGTGTCATGGTGAGGCCAGCAGTGAGACTGGCCCTGGCCGGGCTGAGTGGCAGAGGGTCTCCAGGACCTGGTGACTGAGGGGGAGGCGTCCTGCCCTGTCTGCCCCATTGGCGGTGCCGCGTCGGGGAGGGAAGCTGCCCTTTGCTCCTCAGGGTACTGCCGGGTCACAAACAAGTAGGGCTTCAGGGGCGTCTGGAGGAGCACTGGCCACTGCTGCTTGGCTGTGAACCCGCCAGTCCTCCTCGGAAGGAGAGGGGAGGCCACGGGCCGGCGTATCTGGACATACTCCCCCGGGCCTGACCTCTTCAGGATGGCCCAGCCGGTCCTGGGAGCTGTCTCTTCCCAGCCTGGCATCACAGCCTGTCGCCCCACAGTGATCCAGGTCCTAGAAGGGTGGGGGGCTCTGCTGCCCCTCCTGGCATCTTTCACCACTAGCTTGGAGGTGGTCTCCGCCCCTCCTTGCTGCCTCGCATACCATTGTTCACTTTTCGACATTGCTGGGGCTTGTTTTCCATTAGGGTGGGCTCCAGCCAGGCCAGCGTGGGGGGCTGGTGGTGGTGATGGTGAAGGGAGCCTGGGGAGTGGAGGGCCAGCCTGGGAATAGGTGAGAGAGCACAGTACAGCTCCGGGGACCCCCACCCCTGGAGCAAGGGTGGCTGGTCACACTGGCCCCCTCGTCTGCCTCCTGCCCAGGGCCCTGCCTCAGAGCTCACTGTGGCCACGTCTCTCCCCCACCTTCCCACTCAGCCCCTCCATCTCTAGCTCTGTCACGTGTGTGCTTCTCCCTCTCCCCTCTCGCTGCTTCTCACTCCCTCTGACGCTCACACTTTGCCTGCTGCCTCTCCAGCTCTCTACACCCCTCTCTTGGCCACCCAACGATGGAATCAGCCCACAGATATCAGGGGATTGGGTCACCTTCTTTCCTGCCCTGCTTCACCCTATGCCTGGCATAAATATGGTGCCTGGGGATGCACAGCCTGTGCTGAGGCCCCCAGCTTGCCCTGCGGCTCCATTTCTGGGGCACACAGCAGGAAAGCAAGTACGTGGAGCAGAGGAGAGTAGGATGGGGCGTCAAGAGATCAAGCTAAACCCTGCTCCAGTTTTAAGAAAGGAATTGGTGAATAGGGCCTGAGATATGGGGCTCAGATGACAGCACTGCGGTGGGAAGCACTTTCCCCTCAAGGCCACTCCGCGAGGTAGTGGGGGCAGTTCTGTTCAGCGGCAAGAGTGGGACTGTGGCCAGAGCTGCAAGTGAGTCAGGGGGCTTGACGCTGGCTCTGTGTGTGTGTGTGTGTGTGTGTGTCTGAGTGGGGGGTGGGTGGGAGAGCAGGAAGGAGATTGTCTGCTTTGCTGGGGAGAGTGGGGGGTTTTGTTTTGTTCTGAGTCAGACATTGGAGGCAGTTCCTGGCTTCCGTGTGCAGAGCAGACGTGGCCCGAGGAGGGGATCCCAGTGGCAACACCTGCCTGCTCTCTCTTACAGGAACGCATCTTCCTGACCCTCTCCAATTACATCTTCACCGCAGTCTTTCTGGCTGAGATGACAGTGAAGGTGATGCGGGGTCGGCGTTCGTTTGGAGCCATCTGGCGCTCGGTGGGGGTGGAGAGCCTGGGTCACAAATGGAGGGCAGGGCTGGGGACTGACTGCAGGGAGGTGGCAGTGCCGGTGACGTGCGGGCGTCCTCAGGTGGTGGCGCTGGGCTGGTGCTTCGGGGAGCAGGCCTACCTGCGCAGCAGCTGGAACGTGCTGGATGGGCTGCTGGTGCTCATCTCCATCATCGACATCCTGGTGTCCATGGTCTCCGACAGCGGCACCAAGATCCTGGGCATGCTGAGGGTGCTGCGGCTGCTGCGAACCCTGCGCCCGCTCAGGTGCCCTGGGCAGGCGCACCCCAACGGCCAGCACCCCACCTGCCCCTGCCTCCTGCCTGTGACCCCGCAGGGAGCCCTGTCCCCCACTCCAGACATCGCTTCTCACTGGGTTTCACTGCGGCCCCAGCAGTCTCCCTCCACGGGCACCCCCCTCAGTGACCCCCCCCCCCCACGTGACATACTCCTGCAGGGCACAGTACAAGTGGCCACAGGCAGGACCCTCACATCCTTCAGCTGCAGCTCTCCCTTGGGTGGTACCCTCAGGGGTGACACTTGGCCCTCCCCGTGAAGTGACAGACTTTGTTTCCCGCTTTCCCCCTCTTTCCCCCCCCCATCCCAGGGACTACCCACCAGGTAACACTTGTAGCAGGGGATCTCACCAATAAGGCAGTCACCCCGACCCCCACCCAGAGTCGGGAATTTCCGTGGGTGGGGGCGTGGATGGGGTGGATACTGACTGACCAGCGAGGGCTTTCCTGGCTGTGATGATCCACCTCCCCACCCCTTCCGTCCCTGCCTGCCCTCTACGTGCTCCGCACAAGTTTTATCTCCCCATCCCCACAACACACTGCATCCCTGGGTTGAATCAGCACCCCAGCCCCATCAGGTAATACTTTGACATCCTGGCAGTGGAGGTGGAGGTCTGGGGGTGGGTGGGGGTGTCTGCACTGTGAGCCCAGAGTGTCAACCTCTTCCCTCCACTAGAGCCCAGGATGGGGACCAGTGAGCCAAGATGGGAGGGAGTGGCAAGCAGGGCAAGGGGCGAGGGAGTGTCTGAGCCGGGAACCCCTCTTACCCCCCTCCCTCCCTCCCCAGGGTAATCAGTCGGGCACAGGGGCTGAAGCTGGTGGTGGAGACGCTGATGTCCTCGCTGAAGCCCATTGGCAACATTGTGGTCATCTGTTGTGCCTTCTTCATCATTTTTGGCATCCTGGGGGTGCAGGTTTGTGGGGGTCCGGGGCCAGCTGTCAGCAGAAACCTGAGGAGTGGCCTTCCTCTTGGCCCCGGGAATGCTGCGGCTCCAGGTGCTGCCGCCACCTTTATCCCAGAAAAGAATAAATAGGGATGCTTCCCGCGAAGCCCGAGGCCTCAGGCCCCTTTGCCTCCTGGGCATTTTGGAGAAAACTGGGAGCCTGGAAGAGGCCACCAAGGGGAGAGCGCCTCGGGCTCTGGCCAGTGCCCACGCAGGCTGCCGCTCTGCCCTCTCACGCGCCACTCCAAGCGCAGACGCTGGCCTTGGCCCACAGTCTGCTCAGGGATCCCCTCCCTTCCTTCCCTGCTGGAGCGGGTGGGCTGCAGGCCAGGCCTGGGGATCCAGGGCCCAGGCAGCTGGGCCAGGTTAGCAGCGAGCTGGCAGGCAGGCGGGTGCAGACCCCAGACGAGGCAGGAAGTGGGGGCTGCTGGGGAAACTTGGCCTCTGTCCCAGGGAGGGAACTTGGCTTTGGAGGAAAAAGAAAGGGAGCTGCCTGCAGGATTCAGCAGGCGCCTCCGGGAGCCGGGGGAGCCCCTCCGTCCTGCTCTTCCGGAGCACCCCGCCTCGCCCCAGGCTCCAGATGTTTCAGCTGCAGCGTAGATGGCTGCTGTTGGGCCAGAGGGAGCTCCTGGGTGGCTACCCCCATCCCTATCCCTTCCTTTGGCTTCTTGGGGTATCCACTCTGCCCTGGGGACGGGGTATTCTTGTGTTTCCTCGAATTCTCTGGCTCTAGAGACCAGTCTGGTGTACGTTTGCCAGGGCTGCATGGTGCCTCTCTGCACACCAGGTGCCCCTTCCACTTCCCTTACTTTTGGCCTACTTAGGCCCCCTGGTCCTCCTGTCCCTCAAATCCCTTCCCCACAGTCATAGCCTGGTCTGTTCTGGAGTGAGGGTGAGCTTTCCAGTCAGAAAGACCTGAGCTCGAGCCCCCTTTCCACCACCTACTGGTTGTATGACCTTAATGAGTGAATTTACTTCTCTGAGCCTCAGTTTTCCTCATCTGTTAAGTGGGGTCCAAAATACCTAGCCCGCCCCCACCGTTAATCCAGATCCCTCGGCCCTGCCCTAGAGTGTCTGACTCACCGGGTTTGGGGTGGTCCTGAGCACATTCCCAGATAATGCTGATGCTGCTGGCCCAGGGACCCCACCTGGAGAATCACGGGCCTCCCCCTTTGTAGAAAGCGAATGACCGTTCCCCTCCTTCCAGCCTTTCCCAGTGCCCTCCCCAAGGACCTTTCCTTCCTCTCCAGGGCCTCTGCTCCAAGGAGCCCCGAGAAAGGGGTGCCTGCAGGGGAGGCTCCTGTCAGTGTTTCTCTGACTTGCCCCAGCACCTGGCCCTCACCCAGGGTGTGCCCAGAGCTCTTAAGCCCCAGGGCTGGTCTGGGCTTCCTGTGCTCACAGCTCACTTCTCTCTGTCTCCGGGCGTGTGTGTGTTCAGCTCTTCAAAGGGAAGTTCTTCGTGTGCCAGGGCGAGGACACCAGGAACATCACTAACAAGTCTGACTGTGCTGAGGCCAGTTACCGGTGGGTCCGGCACAAGTACAACTTTGACAACCTCGGCCAGGTGAGCCCCAGGCTCCAAGGTGGAGGTGGGAGTGGTGGCAGGAGTCTGGGGAGGACACAAGTCCATGCTTAGTGATGCATGCAGGGCAACTGGCCTGCCTCTGTTTCATCAGCTAGTGAATGGGTCCTAATGGGATCTCCTTGGAGGGGAGTAGTGAGGATACAGTGAGATGATGTGTGTACTTGTTTCGCACGGTACAAGGTGCAGGCATATTGTCAAGATGAGTCTTTTTCTCACTCCACATTCACAGAAACAGAAATGTAGAAAATGAAATAGCTCGCTCAGTTTTGCCGGTTTATTTCCCCGCCCCACCCTGGTTTTGCTTTCCGGATTTCCAGGACTCTGGGGTCCCTTGCTCTACCTGGCTGAGGTCATCTCCCACGGCTCTTCTGGCTTCATAGCAGCCAAGGAGCCTTGGGAAAGAGAGCTCTCCCGGGGCCTGGAGTGTGACTCTGAAGGCCTAGGGTCCCCCCGAGCTACTGCCAGGAGGTGCTTTGGGTGGAAGTGGTGGGTGGCTTGGCCATGCATCCTAGGTTTCAAGTGGTCCTTTCCTCCCCCCCGCAGGCCCTAATGTCCCTGTTCGTGCTGGCCTCTAAGGACGGCTGGGTGGATATCATGTATGATGGGCTGGATGCTGTCGGTGTGGACCAGCAGGTAGGGCTGAGGTGGGCAGGATCCATCTTTGCGCTCAGGTCACTCACCATGGGCCAACTCCAGGTGTGATGGGCGCAGGCTTGGACAGAAAGACAGCAAGGCAGGTTGGCAAAACGCCATCCAAGAGGCATCGCCTCTTACAGCAGAGGCTGTAACTGGTGGCCTGCAGGCAAATCCGGTCATGCTTTATTGGCTTGCAACATATTTAAATTTTTTTGAATTAGTGGTAAGCAGTTAAAAATTGACAAATTTTACATGAAAATCTGGATTTGGGCCTGCTCAGGAGAAGTCCAAAGATCTGGAAACACTGGGCTTGAATTCCTGAAGGGCAGGAGTCAGCTGAATCAAAGAAGCAGCTGCCCCTTTTGGATAGAACATCCACTCTCTATATTTTGCCACAGTCCCCACCTTTCCCTACTGCCTAACACCAAACCCACATCATTCATTTACATCACCTGCTGGGTCTGCATAACTGAGTGTGCAGGCCCTGTCTTAAGGAACGCAGGCTGTAGGGCAGCACCTGTGACAGTTACCCTTGAGCTAATGTCTCCACTTTGTCCTTCCTGCTCCCCACCAGCCCATCATGAACCACAACCCCTGGATGCTGCTGTACTTCATCTCGTTCCTGCTCATCGTGGCCTTCTTTGTCCTGAACATGTTCGTGGGCGTGGTGGTGGAGAACTTCCACAAGTGTCGGCAGCACCAGGAGGAGGAGGAGGCCCGGCGGCGGGAGGAGAAGCGTCTACGGAGACTGGAGAAAAAGAGAAGGAGTAAGGAGAAGCAGATGGCTGGTCGGTAGTCTTTCCACATCTCTCTGAGTCGTACTTGACCTTGGCCTTGCGACTGTAGGGGGCTAGGGGCTAGGGGCTGGGGCTGGGGCAGGGAGAAGATGCTCCCACCCCTTCCCCTCCTCCTTCCCCCTGAGAGCATGTCAGCCTCTGGAGCCTGCATGAAGCAGACCAGTTCAGCCCTGTGAGGGCAGGGGAGCTACCCCCCTGCGGGGCTCCCGGTCTCAGCATTGTGCTCCCCAGATGATGCCAGGTGGGAACTGATGCACGGTCCCTCCCAGCTCGACTCTGAGAGGAGCCTCATGGGATGAAAATCCTGCTGCATTGCCCCGTGCCAGTGCCCACTGACCCCGGGCTTGGCCCAAGTGCCAGCCTTGCCTGCCCCAGTGTTGGCGAGCAAGCATCTTCAGCCTGTGGCTACCCAGTGTCTGTAGCTGCTGGGCAAGGCCTCAGCAGAACCTACAGATGGACCGTGGCGTGAGCAAACCCCAGACCCCTCCTTCCTCCCTATCTCCAGCAAAACTCCCTGGCTTCCTGACTGTCCTTTTTTTTTTTGCCAAGCGGTACAAAAATACTCCCTCAGCTCAGGGAAGGTCTGAGGTCACAGGAACTCTAAGGTCATGACGCTCTGGACTTAGACCATTCAGCCCCTCACCTTTGATCTCCAACATCTCTTGCCATTGGCCGGGTGAGGCCCCCACCCCCTCCCTCCTCACACTCTCATGCCAATGGGCGGGCCGAGGCTAAGCGAAAGACACCCAGATCCCAGGGAGGACAGAGGGGTGACAGGCATGCGGGTCCTGTTGTCTCCCCGTGTGTCTGCAGGTGTGTCTGCACTTGGCTCCCCTCCCCGTCTGCAGGGCTCCTGCCTGTCTGTCTGGTACTCGACAATCTGTGTGACTCTCTCTCAGTCACTGCCCACTCTCTCTAAGTGTCTTTATGTGTGGGTTTCTCTAAGCCTTTGTGTGTCTGCCTCTGTTTGGTCTGTGGGTTTCCCCTCTTCTCTCTACCCTTTCACAACTGTCTTTCTTATGCCGATAAGATGCATGAGGTGCTCTGAGTTTTCCCTTTGGTTTGTTGAAATGTGAGTACTACCAAGAGGGTCGGGGGCTGCGGTGCCCCCTCAGCCCCTGGCTCTACCTCCTGCTACCTGTGAGGGCACCTGGAGCGAGGGGAGGGCTGTAGGGGGGTGTTGGGGAGGTTGGGTGGGACAGAGCCCACGCTCCCTGTGAGAGGCGGGGCTGCTCCAGCGGACGGGGAGGGGACACTGGCCTCTGGGCAGCAGATCTGGGCTAGGGGTCCCGTCTTGGCTCCCTGTGGACGGCTGAGGCCGAGCGGGCGCACTGCCCCCAGCAGCCATGCTCCCACTCCGCCCCTCCTTGCAGTCTGCCTTCTCAGCAGGACATCTGCAGATGGAACTCTTGGCAGGAGGCAACCATGGCCCTGCCTGACCAGCTGGCTCCCCTTCCGGGGTCTGCAGCCTTCTCAGGTGCTGCTGAGGCCGCAGCGCGGGTAGGAGTGGACATCTGTTCTGAGGACAGGCTTCCTCCCCTCCCCATGCCTCCGACTCCCTGCCCCTGTGACCCTGATGAGCTGGCCGAATTGCTCAGCTTCCTCAAGCGCCCTGTGCCCGAGTTTGGGGCTGGCACTCAGGACAAGCCACCCTTGCTCAGCACGCCCTATTCATAGGAAGAGTGAGGGTCAGAGCCCACGGGGAGCAAGCTGCTGAGGGGGCCCTGCCCAGCCCACCTGGTCCGGCCAGTGACCGATGTCGTGTTTCGTTCTTTTAGATCTAATGCTGGACGATGTAATTGCTTCCGGCAGCTCAGCCAGCGCGGCGCCAGGTACTGCGTCTGGGGTTGTGGGTTCCAGGGTGTGGCCCGGGCAGTCAGGCCCGCCCCATGCGTGCCGGCATCCTCTTTGCTCCCTCTCCATGGCTCACTGATTCTGTCCTCTCAGGTTGAGGGGTAAGGGTCCCTGGGGTGCCAGGGTCCATGGCACCCCGTAGGCCTGTGCTAGCTGGACAGGAGGTGAGGGCCTTAGCACACCCCTCCCTCCAGCTTCTCTTGGTGGACCCTCCTTGTCTGGCCAGGCTTCCGAGGCCCGAGCTCCCAGCCCCCTGCCACCTCCTCCCATTCCTGCTCCTCCTCCCAGGTCACACTGTTCGATTATTAGAGCGGCAATCTCTCCTGCCTCCTTCTGTCTGAAGGGGATACTTTGATCCAAGCCAGCAGGATAAGAGGAGCAGAGAGGGAGAGGATTTGTTTTAAAAATGTGACCATGAGTAATTGAACAGACTCATTAATAGTCAAGTAATTGCGGTGGCCACGTCATCGCTACGAACAGCAGGAATTAGGAATCAAAGGCCTGAGTTAGCCACAAGCTTCTCCCCCAAAAGCCAAAGATTTGGGAGTGAGTTGGGTCATTCTCTTTGAGAGCCGTGTCCCTGGGAAGGCCCTCCTGGTTCTGCCTGCCCTCCCCTGGTCCTTTGGCCCCTGCTCTCCCAACACAGCCCCCAGACAGAGGTTCAGGGGTTTTGAGAATCTGTGACGGAGTTGTGGGGCCTCGTTACACCCTCTGATGTCTCCACCCAGCGGTTCCCAACCTGTTCATCCCTATGGGCCCCCCTTGTCATCTCCTCCAACAGACCCCACATTTTAAAAGACTGTCTTTGAAGTTGAGAGCACTTCAATAATGACTTTGTTTCACCGTTTTTATTAATCAACGGCACATCTAATTGCTAATCAGAGCTTCTGAGCTGCAGAAGCTTTCACACTGAACGATAACAAAGAAAGACCATTTTGCCATTAAATTAGCTTGTGGGGTCTTAGCACAGGCATATGATTTCTTTTAAGCTTTTAGAAATATTGAGAAGAGCCTAAGGACCCCCATGTGGCTGCCTCCTCAGGCTGCTGAGGGACTGGGACTCCAGGCTGGGAACCATGGGCTGTACCTTTGTCCACTTTTCTGCATTCTCCCAGGAGCCTGACTCCAGCAGACGCTGCCCTGTGGGTGCTGGGCTGCCTGATCAAAGGGGACCCCCTGAGCTGCCATTTGAGAGGTCACCCCTGAGGCCCTGGGTGGGTTGATATCTCCTGTCCCCATGGTGCTGAGCTGTGATGTTTGGCATTGAGAGACCATCTGTGGGCTCAGGAGGCTCCAGCTGCTTTGTGTCTGGATTGCCTGGGCCCCACATCTCAGAGTCAGGCTGTGAGTTCCTGATGTGTTAGGGAATGAGAGGAGGGTGAGGGGACGTGGCCTTCAGCTTTTCCCTTACGGGTTCACCTGGTCTGTAGGCTGACGTGTCTACACATACACACCCATGCCAAAATACCACAGGGCTGGCCCACAGAGGCTTCTCCCCCAAGAATCAACACGTGCAGATTCCCATGGCCCCCAAGACCGTCTCCTGACACACCCACTTAATGCTAAACACTCTCTTACTCTCACACTGCACGCCCCCCCCCCCTTTCTGGGGATATTCTGCCATGCTCCTGTTGGCACAGGCATGTATGTAGACTGGTTACAACAGTGTCTTACCCTTCCAGCTGGTAATGAAGACTCAGAGACCCCACACAAGGGCTCAAATCACCCCATATCCCTCTTTCCCAAACCTCGTGTTCTGTGTGGTCCACACTAGAGCTTTTCAAATTTCACCGTGCCTAAGAATCACCCAGAGGACATATTAAAACACAGATTCCCCACTGAGCCCCACCTTAGAGGTTCTCACAGAGTGGTCCAGGGTAGGACCTGAGCATCTGCATCTCCAATCAGCTCACAGGGGGTGGCGATGATAGTGCATCAGTCTACCCAACGGTGTGATGGGGATGAAGTCACACCCTCTAGTCTGGGGCTGCTGGAATCAAACACGTGCACCATACCTCCCTGCCAGCACCACTCCCACCCTGTGCTGCCCCCAGCAGAAGCGGAGCAGCCAGATCCCAGGGAAAGGCAGAAGGGAAGAGTCTTTGATTATCAGGAAAATGGTCCTGACCAGACACCTGGGTCCAGCCCAGCTTCCAGGTGGAGGGAGAGACCGGGGCTGCCACACAAGCAAGGCAGCCCCAAGTGATCACTCAGCCTCCAGCACCAGCTCTGCTCCCCTCGGCCTCCTGTGGCGCCTACCTCCACTCACCCTCTCTCCTTCCACCAGGACCCACTGATCAGGCCTGGCTATAGCAGCTGAAGGTGGCCTCTGTCATGGGGGCCTGTGTCCCTGGGAGTGACCCCTGCCTTCCTCCTAGTCCCACCACACTCCTTTGCAAACCCTCTGCCCTGGCTGTGCCGCGTGCTCCGGGGACCCCTACTAACTCACTGGGCCTGTGGCTCTCACTCACAGCCTTGCACCCCCTACTGCACCTCTCCTCTGCTCCCGCCCCTGACTGGACGCTGGGCAGTCCTAGGGGTGCCCTTCTCCCCACTGTCTGACTCTGGTATTTTCTCCATCTAAGGCAGCTCATACTGGTAGGAGGCAGGGAGATGGGGCCAGGGCTGCCGACATGCCAGTGACCACTGGTCAAGGCCCCTCCTGGGCTACAGCTGGAGCTGTCAGAGCAGCACACCCACCCAAGGCTCCTCCCAGGGGTTCTCAGTTTCTTCTCTGAGCCCAGATGCTTGCCTGTAGAACCGAGGTCCGGGAGCAAAAGGGGAGTGGCATCATCCAGAGCCCAACAACAAGAGCCTTTGGGCAAACTCTTCGAGGGCACCCTCCGGGCCAAAGCCCCAAGGCTTTGTGTCTAAACCCACCTGGCAGCTGGTGAAGGACTGGGGCTGGGAGTTCAGGTCCTGGCTCCGTTGCTGCCTCACAATGTGTAGATAACTCACTTTTTGATGGGCCTCCTTCTCTCCCTCTGTAAAACAAAGGGGTTGGCGGAGGAGATGCTTATCAGGTCAGCCCTCGTACTCTTTGGACCTGTGCTCTAATGGGGGGATTTCTGGCAGCCTTGGTACCTGCCGGTCTGGGGTCCAGGCCGAGGGTAGAAGGGCTCTGTACAGACCTCAGGGGCCTGGGACCGGTCGCTGTGAACAGATGCCCTGCTTCAGTCGTCCTGCCCCCACCTTCCCTCTGGGCCTCCACCCGCTCCTCAGTCTCCTAGAGCAAGGCCAGGAGGTGGTGACAGCAGCTCCATCTGGCCTGGGGCTGCTAACACAGTCAGACTGGGGTGACAGGGGAAGGGGGGGACTCTCCCAACCTCTCCTCTGCATTGTCTCAGCTGATAATGGGGCTAATAAGGAGCCACTTTTTCTAACCTAATTGTATTCAAACATTTTAGTTAATTCTCCATTCCTATTTTAGCATAATGGGATTGGGTGCTTTCGGCACTTATGGAGATTAATGCAGAGAAAGAGTTCCAGCTGCTAAGGCAACCCTGGGCGACTAGCGCCCTCTGGTTCTGTGGGTTCTGAAGGAAGGAAGGAAGAGGCTGGCTCGCCCACTCACCCTCCAGATAGCATCGCTGTGTGGATGACCTGTGTCCTCATGTTGTCCCCTGACCCCAGCCACTCCACCCCCATTCTCCTGGGGGCCGGGAGGGCTGCCTGAGCAAACAAAGCCGCAGTTGGCTGGCCCATCTCTGGAAACAAAAATATGGCCCAACGCACCGTATGGTGCAGCAGAACACTTGGGGCTTTCTGCCTCTTGGTTATCCACACCTCAAGGCTGATGCTGGTACGTGGCATCTGGTGAGGCTGAACGGGCAGCTCTTGGGTGCTCTTCTTCCTTTGGCCTTTGGTGGGGCCCCACCCAGGCCGCTCCCTGCCTCAGTTTACCTCTCTGTTAATAGTCCTGCATGGGAAAGGACAGTTATAACCAAGCTGGCCTGAGCCCAAAGCTTCCTGCCGCCCCTGGCACAGTCCTCAGAGGCTGCAGCCCTGGCTCGCTGGCTTCCGCCCTAGACCTCCTGAGGGGGAAGGGCTGTCTGGGACCTG
This sequence comes from Balaenoptera borealis, assembly GCF_965194805.1. Lineage (NCBI taxonomy): Eukaryota > Metazoa > Chordata > Mammalia > Artiodactyla > Balaenopteridae > Balaenoptera > Balaenoptera borealis. The sequence continues at coordinate 23,749,978 of NC_138879.1, read as the reverse complement.
AGGCTGCCCCAAGCCTCCCCACGGGGTGCCTCTTCTTTCTTTGTGGCTGCCTGGGGACCCAATCTTTCAGCTGCCTCTGATGACATGTATCCCCAACTTGGCATGGCCTTTCCTCACACGTGGAGGAAGGGCCCCCTGTAATCTCCTGCCCCCAGATTCATTCTGCCTGCTTAGTAGGTCACCCTTCTGGCACCATGATCTTTATAACTAAGTGGTTCACTAATTACAAGAGAAATATGATGCCTCTGACAGATCTCAGACAGTGCTTCCAGCCCAGCCTGCAGGGGAAGCTGCCCTGGCCCCCAGGAGCAGGTTGGGCACAGCCTCATTAGAAACTGGGTGAGCCCTTCAGGTGCGACAGAGCAGAGCCCTGTGGCCGCCCCTCCTCCCTCCCCCACATGAGGGTTCAGGAGACCCAGACCCTGCCCCTGCCCCCGGCGGCCCTCTCAGTGGGTTGGTGCAGCCAGCCAACAAGATGTCCAATTTCCAATCTCCGGTTTTATCGCCAAATCCCAGCTCTGTGTAATCTCCTCTGCTCCCCTCGAGAGGCTGAGCTTGGTGAAGGAGCAAGAGCCTTCACCTCTCCATTGATGGAGCTTTCTCTGAGTGCAATAAGACCGGTTGTTTTTCATCTACTGATCTGGCCTTGCTGCAGAACATCGAGTCGAGGGTGTTACAAGGGGCTGCTGGATTTTGGAGGCTGCCTCGGGAAGGGGGCTCACCTGGTGTCTAATGTGGGTGGGGAGCTCTGCATGTCCTGACCCCTTCTTTGCCCAACTGCAGCCAGTAGAACAAATGCTTGGAGGGGTGACCCTGAGAGAGCTGCCCCCGCCCAAAAGGGCAGTGCGTGGAGGATGAGGATGCTGATGACGCTGGAATGTTTCTGGCATTAGAGGCTGGTGGCTGTGAGGGACTGTGGGTGGAGGGGACGCAGGGGGCAGGGCCCGATGGCTGCTCTGTTCCCCCCTCCCTGCCCCGCTGCCCCACCAGAGGCCCAGTGCAAACCCTACTACTCGGACTACTCCCGCTTCCGGCTCCTCGTCCACCACCTGTGTACCAGCCACTACCTGGATCTCTTCATCACGGGTGTCATTGGGCTGAACGTGGTCACTATGGCCATGGAGCACTACCAGCAGCCCCAGGTAGGAGCGAGCGACTGGCCATCTGGACCCCACCTCCAGCCATGAGCCTGCCAGGTGAATCTAACCCAGCCTGAGCCAGAGCACCTCCGGCGAGTGCTGGGTGCCCTAGAGGGGGTCCTCTTGTACCCCTTGCAGTGACCCTCTGAAGATCGGTCTCATCTTGGTTTTACAGATGAGGACACTGAGGCTCAGAGAGGTTAGTTGACTTGATCGAGGTCACACAGCTAGGAAGTAGAGGACCTGGTTTCTTCGCCCAGCAGATATTTATTGAGTATCTTAAATGTACTGGACCTTTGAGGGTAAAGAAGGCAGACCAGTGCCTGCCCTTCTGGACTTTAAATTCTCGTGAACATCCAGCTCCAAACTTCACCTGTGATCTTGCCACCTCTCAAATAAGCCTCCGTCAGCTGCCTTCCACGTCTCAGTTTTCCCATCTATAAAATAGGGACATTGAATTGATAATGCAAAAGGCCCCTTCCAGTTCTAGCATTCTGTGCCTTCCAGCACATTCTCATGTGATCTCCTCACTGACCCTCAAGGAGAGAGATCCTTCAACACCAAGTTTGGATCATGCATGTGAATGAGAACCCTACTCTATCCTAGAGTGGTGACCAATGGTCAGCCATCATGGTGGGAAGAGATGAAAGGCCCCCTTAGACTCACCCTGTCTCCCAGATCTGGGAGGAATGATAGAGGGGTCAGGGCAGGCATCGTCCCTGGGCCTTAAGAGACCCTGCATCTTGCCTCCATCCCTGCCAGATCCTGGACGAGGCTCTGAAGATCTGCAACTACGTCTTCACTGTCATCTTTGTCTTGGAGTCAGTTTTCAAACTGGTGGCCTTTGGCTTTCGACGGTTCTTCCAGGACAGGTAACAGAGAGGGGAGTGGGGTAGGGGAGTGGGCAAAAGGGTGTGTTCTCCTGGGGAGGTGCCCCGGAGGATCTGGTGCCTGAAGACCTTTCTTGACTCTGGAGTTTCAGACTCCACTCCAGGACCTATCCAGGGCTGATGGTGGGCTGGGGGTGGGGGTATATCCAGGGCCTGGGAGATGCGAGGGAAGGGAGGGAGCTTGGCAAGGCAGAGCCTGCAGACACTGACAGCTGAAAACCAGTGTGGCTTAGACTGGAGCCAGACTGCCTGGACAGATCTGAATCCTGGCTCCATCACTTAGAAGCGGGTAACTTTGGGTAAGTTACTTAAGTTACTTAATCGCTCTCCGTTTCCTCATCCGTAGAATGGGATATAATAGCTGTATCTACATCATAGAGTTGTGAAGATTGTGAGTTCCTATTTGTAAAGACTTTCAAATAGTGCTTGGCACAGAGCAAATACCATATTAATGCTAGATAAAAAAGCAAATGAATAAAAACGAAAAGCAGAGGCCCTCGAGCTAAAGTCCTAGCCCTACCTGTGCCACCAACTGGCTGTGTGACTGTAGATAAACCACCGCTTCTCTGCAGGATGGAAAGGCTGGACAGGCTGACCTCCACTCTCCTTTCTGTGGCTGAGAATGTGCCACTCGTGTTGCCACAACTGCCCCCTCCTCTGCAGTGCCCCCCTCAGGGAGCTGTGTCCTGGGCTTTCAGGTGGAACCAGCTGGACCTGGCCATTGTGCTGCTGTCTATCATGGGCATCACGCTGGAGGAGATCGAGGTCAACGCCTCACTGCCCATCAACCCCACCATCATCCGCATCATGAGGGTGTTGCGTATCGCCCGAGGTCAGTGCCCGGCTGCCCGCCCACCGTGGCCACCCTCCCAGGGTGACCTGCTCAGGGGGAGATGGCAGGGGTCAGCTCTGACTGGCTAGGGACGAGGTGGGTGTGGGTTCCGTGAGCCTTTCTTCCAGCCTCTGCCAAAAAGGAAAGCTGGGGGCCGGGCCGAGGGTGGGGGTGAAGCCATGGCAGCCTGGCCCTGGCTCCACCAGCTGTGTGACCTGGGACCCAGAGGGGCCAGCTCACGACATTGTCCTGTCCTGCAGTGCTAAAGCTGCTGAAGATGGCTGTGGGCATGCGGGCGCTGCTGGACACAGTGATGCAGGCCCTGCCCCAGGTAGCTGGGAGGCGGGGGTGGGTGGGAAGGGTCCTCTCGGGAAGGAGAGGGTGCTCTCCAAAGGGGCGGGGACTCAGGGAGGCTGGCTGGGAGACCCAGTGGCACCTTTTCCATTTCTTTTCTTCTTTTCCAGGTGGGGAACCTGGGACTTCTCTTCATGTTGTTGTTTTTCATCTTTGCAGCTCTGGGCGTGGAGCTCTTTGGAGACTTGGGTGAGTTGGGGTAGGGAGGGCAGAGGAGCCAGGGCTGGAGACCCAAGGGCTCCTGGACTAACTCGGGCCTCTCTCCCCTTCCCTTCTCCTCCAGAGTGTGACGAGACACACCCCTGTGAGGGCTTGGGCCGCCATGCCACCTTTCGGAACTTTGGCATGGCCTTCTTGACCCTCTTCCGAGTCTCCACAGGTGACAACTGGAATGGCATTATGAAGGTGAGAGCCCACCGCAGCGAGGTCCCTCCCAGGGCTGGCTCGGGCCCCAAGGAGATAGCCCCACTTCTTGGCTCAAGATGAACTGGATGTGAATAAAAGCATGTAACCTTCTGTCCCCCGTGCCGGAACACTCTGGAACTCCCTCTCCCCAGGACATGCTCTGACTCACACTTCCCAGGACAGTGTCTAGTGCTCTTCTGCCCCCAGGACACCGTCACTCCCTCCTCCTCCTGCCCTTCCTTCTCCCCCTGCAAAGCTCCGTGACACCAGAGACCTGACTTCCCAGGATGGCTCTGTCCGCTGCCCTCACAACCTCACCTCTCTAACCTGCTTCCCCAGGACACCCTCCGGGACTGCGACCAGGAGTCCACCTGCTACAACACCGTCATCTCTCCCATCTACTTCGTGTCCTTCGTGCTGACAGCCCAGTTTGTGCTGGTCAACGTGGTGATTGCCGTGCTGATGAAGCACCTGGAGGAGAGCAACAAGGAGGCCAAGGAGGAGGCCGAGCTGGAGGCTGAGCTGGAGCTGGAGATGAAGACACTCAGCCCACAGGCCCCCTCGCCACTGGGCAGCCCCTTCCTCTGGCCTGGGGTCGAGGGCCCCGACAGCCCTGGCAGCCCCAAGCCCGGGGCCCCACACGCCGCAGCCCATGCTGAAACAGTCTCCCACTTCTCCCTGGAGCACCCCATGGTGAGCAAACACCCCCTTCGCCTCCAGGGGGTGCGGGACGGAGACCGGTGGCACGGGTGCTCAGCGGCTCGGTGCTTGGGTGGTGTACAGGGAGCGGGCGTCAAGCAGGCCCTGGGGCTCCTCCTGAACCGTCTGACCCTCCTGCCTGGATGTGGAGGGGTGAGCAGGCCCCTGCCATCCCCAGAGATGGCTGCCTGCACTCACGGCGTGGGGCCACCCCCGCAAGTCGCTGGCGCACGTGCTGGCTCATCCGTCCCGGTGCCTCCCGTTTGGCCTGGACTCCCTTTCCTGGCTCTTAGGTTCAAGGCTGTTTTCTGTTTCCTTCCTGTTTCTTTCTTACCCTCGCCCTGATTTTGTCAAACCTCTTTCCTTCCCCACCCTTCAACCTGCCTGATTCCATCTCTCAATCTTTTTCCCTGGTCTTCTCTTTCCTTCTCCTTCTCCCCCTGTGGGCTCTTCTCATGTTCCATCTCCCATCTCTTCTTCCTCCTCCCACACCTCTCTCTTCCCCACCTTCCACATCCCCTCCTCTTTCTCTGTCTCTTTGTTGTTATTGTTGTGTGTGTGTGTGTGTGTGTGCACGCGTGTGACCTCCTCTTTCTCTCTCTCTGTCTCTTCTCAATCCCCTGCCATGACACTACCCGTTACTGCTCCTCTGACCCCCACGCCCCTGACTCTCTGGTTCCCCTTATGGGCTGGTCCTCCCCAGGACAGACAGCTGTTTGACACCATATCCCTGCTGATCCAGGGCTCCCTGGAAGGGGAGCTGAAGCTGATGGACGAGCTGGCAGGCCCAGGAGGCCCGCCCTCTGCCTTCCCTCCCGCCCGCAGCCCGGGCGGCTCCGACCCACAGGTTACTGTGTCCCTGTGCTGTGCCCCTTCTCCTGACTGTGCTGGGCTGTGCCATGCTGTGCCACGCTTCTGGGGAGGGGGGGGCGGTGTTTCCTGCCCACTGGGTGTCTGGGGAAAGAACAGCCTCAGGGCCTCAGTTGAGCTTTGGGCCTGGCAGGAGGCAGCCAGGGGTTCTTCAAGCTGAGATCAACCTCTGGAACACATGGTTGGAAGGTAGGAATGCTGAGATTGCACTTCTGAGGGAGAAGGATACTTGGAGGAGGGGTCTGGAGAGGGCAATTGTAAGAAGGAACCTGGAAGAAAAGAGATGGATGGAGCAGAAGACAAGTTGGCAGTGGGACCTTAGCGGGTAGGGGGAGTGAGGTACCAGATCCAGGGGAGAGGTGCTTCGGGGGAGAGTGCAGGTGGCCAGGGGACCCACTGAGGGACATGTCTTAGAACACAGTCTCCTTCTCCGTATCCAGTGCCCACCCCCACCCCCGCCAGTCCTCTTTTTGGTGGCTTTTTAAGCTAAGGAAACCGCTGGGCATGATGGGTGCTATCCGTAGCCAGTGGCTTCTGACCTGGTCCTGAGAGCGGGTGGAAGGCTCCAGCTGGGAGTGGGTTCCGGGGACCTCGTGTGAAATAGGACTTGGCTTCCTCCCCAAGCCCTGGCCCTTCCCACAGCACCACATGCTTTTCTCCCCCAATCCCATTTCACTGTAATCTGCTTTCTGGGGTCCTCTTCCTTCTCCTCTTGGGACCTGTCTGGCCGCCTTTGACCCCCCTCCACTTGGAGGTGCACCCCACCAACCCTCCTCCTAGGTCAAGGACTGCAGGAAAGCCCCCAGTAGACCCAGGGTGGAAGCAAGGAGACAGGTATCAGCTGGAGGTAGAAAGCCTAGTGTTCCGCAGGCCATGATGGATGATGGCGCGGACAAGCAGGTTCCCAGCACCTGGGACACCTGTAGCCTGATCAAAGAAATGGACGGTGATCCTCAAATAGGAAGGGACCTTGCCTCTAGGGCTCCTGACCTCCTGTTGGGATTCAGCCTCAGATAGACTATAGGGACCTGAACCTGGCAATGACCTAGAATGATCAGTGGGAAAGCGAGTCCCTTCCCAAGGCCTCCCATCCTGAAGGACGCTCATGGGGAAGGGCGCTGGGGGAGAGCAGGATGTTGAGGAGGTGACCGGGCTGTCAGCTCGTCTGGGAGGCATGGCCCCACTCTCCCCCAGGGCCCTGTAGGCACTGAAGCCCGGCTGCAGATCCCAGGTGAGCCAGCCAGATGGTGTGGTGGCCCAACCCAGTGTGCCCAGTTCAGGCCAGCGGGAGGAGAGCATCTCCCAGAACCTAAGCTGGAGAGGGCAGGCGGAGGAGGGCCCAGGAGGGGAGACGCCAGAATCTTGGGGCAGGCCAGGTTCTGCCAGGCTTTTGGAAGCAGAGAGAATAGGCAGAAAGCAGTCATCAGATTGGCAGCTTTGTCCCCAGCACCCCCACCCCATGCTGCTCTGTCTGTGCTGGGAGCAGAGATGCGCTTTGCGGACCTTTCTTCATTTTTTTTCTGGTATCTTCCCGCTCCCTGCTCCCTCCCTGGGTGGTGGTAGTGTGGGAGGGGCTGTCAAGCTTCCTGGGGCATCTTTAGAACGTGTTTCTGTGTCTCCTCGCTTTGTCAGTGTTTGCTCTGGCTCTCTGCTGCCTGCGCAGCCTCTCTGATCAGAGCAGGGGTTTGAAGGGGGGGAGGGGAGGCGCTCTCAGTTTACTTGGGAAAGGGGTGGGGAGAGAGAAAGGAGGCCTTTTCTCCTTACGCTTCGTGAACGGGGGGAAGAGGGGCTCTGTGTGCGCACGCGCGCGTGTGTGTGTGTGTGTGCCTGTGTGTGTGCGTGTGCCTGTGTGTGTGCGTGTGTGTGCGTGTGTGTGCGTGCACACACGAGAATGTGCACTGTCTTGGTTTCTTATGCCTGATCATCTCTCTCCCTGTCTAGATCCCTCTAGCTGAGATGGAGGCTCTGTCTCTGACGTCAGAGATTGTGTCTGAACTGTCCTGCTCTGTAGCTCTGACAGATGACTCTTTGCCTGATGACACTCACACACTCTTACTTAGTGCCCTGGAGAGCAATGTACATACACACAGCCCCCCACTGCTCCCCCAGCCTCCCCAGGGGCCGGGCTGGCTGCAGGGCTCCAGATCCCTGCCCCCCTCTCACTCTGCCACCGGGCCCCACCCAGAGGCAGCACTTAGTGCTCCAGGCTTTGCTAGGTCTTTCAGGTCCCCCACGGTGGACAAAGAAATTAGATAAGATTAAATTGGGGCCTTGCCCAGAAGGGCCCAGGGGCAGCAGTTGTGAAAGGGTTAATCCAGACACCCAGGAGTGACAGAACTCAAAACAGAGGTGTTATCAGGCAGCTGACCAAAGGGCCTGTCTGGACACAGAGTTGGCCTCTGTATTTGGAGCCCCGTGCAAGCCAGCCCTCCCCGTCCCTGCACCCCTCCTTCCCGCCTCCGCTTCCCCCCTTGCCCCAACATGAGCCATTCACCACCACGTAGTGGGTGAGAGCCACATCTCTGCTGCCACCACCATGCCCTTCTCCACCTGGGGGGCCGTTCCTATCTCCCCTGTCACTGTCCCTGTATGTCCCCGCGTCCTGGGGCGATTCTTTGTGTTCTGACAGCTTCTCCACCCTTGCCCGGCTCCCCCGTCCACATCTGACTGTGAGCAGCCCCCTCCTCCCTGTCTTCCCCCTCCTCTTGGGACTTAAGGAGGGACAGGGGGCCCTTCCTCACAGCAGGGCTCTGTTGGGGCAGGGCCTTGACCTTAGGGGTTCCTGGGGGTCTGGGAGTGGTTGGCAGAAGTGGAGCCTGGGGCTGAGAGAGGAAGTAAAGGATCCAGACTGTTTTCTGACACAGCCATTCTCAGGCTTTCTGGGGCTACTTAACTGGCTGGGTCCACATCGGGACAGGAACCTACAGCCTCTCTGAGAGCCAGGAACGGACAGGGTGATGGAGAAATCTCTTGGGAACGAGACTTGTCTCCCTCCAGCTGGGGTCAAAGGCTGATTATTGCCTTTCTTTGAAATAGATTTAAAAACATCCACTCCCATCCCCAGTCTGTCCACTAAGGGAGGACCTGAGTCCATGGTACCCAGGCCTTGCTCCTCACCCATCACCTGCCAGAGTCACTGTGTAATTAAAGTGAGGTGGGGAGGGGGGTGAACCAGCTGTGACACCCTCTTAGTGTTCATCCGTCATTCAGCTCACGTTAACCCAGCCCTTGTCCAGTGCTGGGTGTTGGGGCCGCCTTAGGAATGGGATGGTGAAACAGCCTCTGTTCTACAGGCAGTCCCGGGCTGCCTCGTCTCCTGCTCATTAGGAAGGCCCTCCCCTGCTCCCCAAGCCCCAGCACAGCAATTGGGATGGGGGGCTGTTGTTAGCTTTTAACTCTCCACTGTGTAGCTTCAGAGACTCTCAATGGGGCCTTGAGAATGAGCTCTTGGGCTGCTTGAAGGGCTGGGGGCCAGGGGCTGCTCTCCCTCCTTTGGACACCTCACCCCTCTGCCATGCCCTGTGGAAAGCTCCAAGATGATGCAGTATGAATAGTTTTCTGGGGGCAGGGGGTCCTCCTACCCCCTTCCTCCCTGTGTATGGAGGGCTCATCCATGTGTCTGTCCCTTCTCCCCGACCACACTCATCCCATCACCACCTTGTCCAGGGAGGGGATGGGGGCCAGGGCCTTGGCCAGGGGTGGGGTGGGGGTGGGCTTCTGGTTTCTGTTGCCAAGCTCTGCCTCAGTGACCCAATCTGGATACCCCCTCTTCCTCCCATCTCCCTCCCCTGTTCCTTTTGCAGATGGAGTCCCGCACTGAGGAGGTGCCCCTCATGCTGAGACCAGATCTGCTGACTGTGAGGAAGTCTGGGGTCAGCCGAACGCACTCTCTGCCCAATGACAGCTACATGTGCCGGGATGGGAGCACTGCCGAGGGGTCCCTGGGACACAGGGGCTGGGGGCTCCCCAAAGCTCAGTCAGGTACCAAGGCTGGGGGCAGGCCAGCTCGGCTCACACCAGGAGATCCGTCCTTGCCTAAGCCCAGTCCTGTCCTTGGGAAGTAGGGGTACTGAGGCAGACAAAGAGGTCTCTCCTACCTCTGAGGAGCCCCCAGCCTGAAGGGGTCAGCCAGCCCCTGCCTGAGGGAGCCCCCAGCCTGAGGGGAGTGGCTTTCAATCCAGGGTGGGGGTTGGGTGGTGAGGGTAGAGGCCCCGGTGGGGAGAGTGGACGGGAGGGACTCGGGTGGGAGCCAGCACATTGACTCTCCAGTTCTTCTCTCTCCCCCTCCCCCCTCCCCTCACAGGCTCTGTCTTGTCCGTTCACTCCCAGCCAGCAGACACCAGCTACATCCTGCAGCTTCCCAAAGATGCACCCCAGCTGCTCCAGCCCCATGGTGCTCCCACCTGGGGCACCATCCCCAAATTGCCTCCACCAGGCCGCTCCCCTTTGGCTCAGAGGCCACTCAGGCGCCAGGTGAGCAGGTGTAGAGGGTGGACACGGACCGGGGCTGGTCTCTCTGCTAGGAATCCTAGGCTGTTGGTGGTGACCAGGGTTGCCACTTTCATTCTCCCAGCAAACATTTATTGTGCGCCAATGATGTGCCAGACTGAGTTCTAGATACCAGGGACACAATTCTAGGCAAAGCAGAAGTGGTCTGTGTCCTCTTGGAGTTTGCACCCCCTCCTTTGTTTCGCCGAGGAGGCCCGGAGACCAGAGAGGGGGCCATGGTTGTCCAGGGACACACATCAGTTTGGAGGTAGAACCTGGTCTCTGGACTCCCTTTCCATGGCGCAGAGCTGCCTCCCTATTCTCTGTACTTCTAGACCTAGCTAAGGGGCACAAGACACGTTTTAGATGTCTCCACTTTTGGCCAAGCCCGGCGCCTACCTTCCAGAGCCCACACTCCAGGGGCACAGAGCAGAAGCTCGTGTAGCCAGGTGAGGCTTGTCTGCCCCGACTGTGACAAGGCCACTGCCCACGCCATGTGTGCCTCATGTGTGAGGATAGCCACATGAGGATCTGCTCAATCCAGCACATTTGGGGAGCAGGCACCGTCTTCATCCCTTCTGCAAATATTCGCTGAGCAGCCTCCGTGGCCGGGCACCGGGGGCATGGACAAATGAGACAGCCCCTGCCCTCTGGAGCTCACGGTATAATAGCAGAGACATATACCCCATCAGGTCATTGCAGCAACAGGTCACCGGGTGTCCACATGTGTGGTGCAGCAGGGAGCAGAGGAGGAAGGGGTCAGTTTTACTTTGGGGTGAAGATAGTCAGGTATTACATCACAGGGTACCTGAGCCCATAAAGTCAAGGGATGCTTGCCACTTGGGAAGGGTATTTAAGGCCAAAGAAATAGCGTGTGCAGAGGCTGGGAGGTGTGAGGAGCCAGCTGGGGAGCAGAGCTGGCCCAGTGCTTTCTCGGATCGCATGGGTTGGGAGCTGTACAGAGCGATTCCTGCAGGCTGGGGGGTGGGGGGTGGGGGCACAGTGGACAACAGAGGTCAGACTGCGTATGACCCGCATCTCCCAACAAGACCAGATACTGGTACCCCTGCCTAGGGTGGTCCTGCAACTCCATGGAGGGGGAGGAGGGGCTCTCTGACCTGCCAGGTGGGACAGTTCACAGGGGAGAGGAAGCCCCTGGGCTGAGCCCTCGCCCCACCCCATACAGGCAGCAATAAGGACGGATTCCCTGGACGTTCAGGGCCTGGGCAGCAGGGAAGACCTGCTGTCAGAGGTGAGCGGGCCCTCCCCGCCGCTGGCCGGGGCCTCCTCCTTCTGGGGCCGCTCCAGCACCCAGGCGCAGCAGCATTCCCACAGCCAGAGCAAGATCTCGAAGCACATGCCCCCGTCAGCCCCCTGCCCGGGCCCAGAACCCACGTGGAGCAAGGGCCCATCAGAGATCAGAAGCAGCTTAGAGCTGGACACGGAGCTGAGCTGGATTTCAGGAGACCTCCTGCCTGTGGGCAGCCAGGCGGAAGCCCCGTCCCCACGGGACCTGAAGAAGTGCTACAGCGTGGAGGCCCGGAGCTGCCCGCGCCGGCCCGCGTCCTGGCTGGATGAACAGAGGAGGCACTCCATCGCCGTCAGCTGCCTGGACAGAGGCTCCCAGCCCCGCCTGGGCCCTGGCCCCTCTAGCCTCCGGGGTCAGCCTCTTGGGGGACCTGGGAGCCGGCCCAAGAAGAAACTCAGCCCGCCCAGTATCTCCATAGACCCCCCAGAGAGCCAGAGCCAGGGCCCTCGGCCCCCACCCAGCCCTGGTGTCTGCCTCCGCCGGAGGGCTCCATCCAGCGACTCCAAGGATCCCTCGGCCTCCGGCCCTCCCGACAGCACGGCTGCCTCGCCCCCCCCAAAGAAAGACGTGCTGAGCCTCTCTGGTTTATCCTCGGACCCAGCAGACCTGGACCCCTGAGTCCTGCCCTACTCTCCCACTCACCTTTCTCCACTGGGTGCCAAATCCTAGCTCCTCCTCCTGGGCTATATTCCAGAAAAGTTCCATATGGACACCGAGGAGGCGCTGCTCCTCGCCTCAGTGGCACTGGGCACCGGCAAGCGGAATTTCCAGAGTTAAAAGCAGCAGCCGTGGCCACCCTGCTCCAGGCTGAGAGAGAGAGGCCCAGTGGAGCTGAGGTTCCCGACACCAGGAGCTGTTGGGAGAAAGCAATACGTTTGTGCAGAATCTCTATGTATATTCTATTTTATTAAATTAATTGAATCTAGTATTTGCGGGATGTACGACATTTTGTGACTGAAGAGACTTGTTTCCTCCTGCTTTTATGTGTCTCAGAATATTTTTGAGGCGAAGGCGTCTGTTTCTTGGCTATTTTAACCTAAAATAACTAATCTAGTTATATTCCCTCTTCTTGCAAAGCACAAGCTGGGACGGAGAGTGCATTACAGCCCTGATGGGGGCCCATCTTCAGTGGAGAGCGAGAACCATTTTGGAAACTGTAATGTAACTTATTTTTTTCCTTTAACCTCGTCATCATTTTCTCTAGGAGAAAAAAAGAAAAAAATAAGATTTTACAAATGAAATGGAACCTTTTTATATATACATACATACATATCTATATCTATATCTATAATAAAGTAATTTTCCAAAATAAAAAGTTAATCACGGTCCAGAGTAAAAGCAAAAGGGACAGAGTTAGGCATTTCCAGATGGCACTGGAGAGAGATTCCTGGAGATGGGGAGTGGGTGGTGGGGAGGGGAGGGTCAGAGCTGCCTCTGTGTGCGTGTGTGTGTGTGTGTGTGTGTGTGTGTGTGTGCCAGAGAGAGAGAGAGAGATGCTACATGCCTCTCCCCAGAGGGCTGCAACCGTGCAGCCTGGCCTCCCAGGGCTGAGGGAGGAGAGAAGCCCCTCTGCTGGTGGCAGGCTGGATGAGCAGGGTGTACTCCTGCTTCTATCAAAGGTTTATCTCTTCCTCTTAGCCAGGCAGCTCTGTGAATGTGAGTGATTCCAGATTAACTCTTATTTCTGCTGACAGCTATCAGCCCCATGGTGAAAGCTGGAAATTGGCATAATGAAGCTGTTTTGGTTAATGGGGCCGACTGAGGCTGCGGGAGGTGCCTCAGCTGCTGCAATGGGGTTTTGTGAGGTGGCAGGGGAGGAGGCAAATGCTTCTGGGTTTCCCTTTCTCAGGCTTCAGCCCGGGTGACCTGCGGAGGGCGGGGGCAGGGGGGCACTGTCCGGTGCTGGCACTGCGGGCACTGCCCCATCAAGGCTGGCAATGGGGTTAAGCTATATAAACAGCGAGCTGTTCCCTCCCGAGATGGAGGGGGCCGGGGCCAGGACCTCCCAGTGGAGTTGATGTGGGGGGCAGCCAGCCTGCTGGAGTGGGGAGCTGGCCCCCTGGGGGGTGATGAATGAGCACCATCAAGGAGTTTACAGGTCTGCTGCTGCCTGCCCAGTGGGAGCTCGCAGAGGAGGGAGGAGGTGAAGGCAGCCAGGTGGGCAGAGGGGAGGAGGGGGAGAGGAGGAGGGGCCAGCGGCACAGCCCAGAACCTCCTTTCTGGGGCTACCTTGGGCAATATTCTTTTGTCTGAAACGCTGGTGCCAAGGGCACCAACCACAGGCTCAGCCAGTCTGTCCCTGCCAGCTACCCCCAAACGTCCGCCCCAACCCCACCCCCTTGAACACCCTTGCCCCCTTACACCCAGCACCTTCAAACCCCAGGACTCTTGAAACCTCAAAGGCAGCTTGGGCTTGGAAGCCCTCACCCACAGCCCCCATCTGAACCTGGGATCCCGGGGAAGTTGGGGGAGGCTGCTGGATGGTTGGACCTGGAAATTTTGTCCAACCCAGTATTTTCTAAGCTGGTGAAAGTTTTTCTAATTGCTCTTTTGGACGGAAATGATACCGCTCCTTGAAGCAAGCACCTGGATTTATCCTCTTAGGGTGTGAAATAGCGTGAAAGTTTTTCCTCTGGCCTCCTTGGGTGGGGAGAGGGGGGTGCATGTAGGAACTGCCTTCTTTTTAAAAAAAAAGAAAAAGAAAAGCAAATCTAGACAAAATTCCTAGAGTTTTGTCACCTGGGTCTGCAGATTAAGCTTTTATATTTTGGTAGCATTCTGTAGCTGTCTGTTCCTTAATGAGGGTAGGAAATTTGGGGAGGGTGCTCTGGGGTCTTTTTTTCTTCTAATGGTTAGAGGATTCTGGGTCAAGGTGAGGCCAGAGAACTGGGCTGCTACCCCCTCCCCTCAATCCCAGACTTGCCAACCACCCTCTGCCCTGAGGACTCCTCAGAGTCAGAGTGGATATTTGCATATTTGAGGGGAGAGAATTGCGGCCTCTCCACCAAAAATGTAAAATCTTTATCAATGATGGAAGCTGTTGTGTCTCATTAAAAGGGTTTTGAAGTGGAAATAATAATCTTATTAACAGTAGTAATAATAACAAGGATGTTGCTTGTCTGGATGGTTATTTGATTCTGCTCTAGGATACATCAGAGGTGGGGAGTGGAGGAATCCGAAGGAGGCTGGGGTGGAGGCAGCAGGTCTTGGATTAGGGCCTCCAGCACAGGGTTGGGACTGGCCAGGAGCTTCAGGGATGTGGGGGCTTTTGGAGGTAAGAACATCGACGCTGGCACTTCTGCTCTCAGCCTCCTCCTTGTGGGTTCAGAGGGAACTGTGTTAACAGCTGCAGGCCCCCACCTCGGGCTTGGCTGTTTCTGCTTCCTCCACCTCAAGGCTCCAGGAAAAGGTCTATCTGGGGGCGGGGGGACTAGGAAGCGGAGCAAGCAGAGCTGGTGCTAAAAACAAATCTGAGGCTCATCTGCAGTATCTCACTTATTTCTCACAATACCCTAGCAAGGGAAGTACCATTGCTATCATTTTCCCATGACGCAATGGGTTCAGAAAGCTTAAGTGACTTTGCCCAAGATCACACAGCCAGAAAATGGTGGAGCTGAGATTTGAATCTTGAGCTGGCCAACTTCCAGACAATTGGCTTCACACTACCCCAGCCTCTTTTCCACTGTGGAAGGAATGGGACATGGTGTTAGGAGTCCTGATCACAAAATGACTTGCCAGGGAGGACTTTTCCAAAGCAGTCACATTTGTGTTCATGGAAACGTACTCCTGAGCTCCCAGTTTGGTGTCCTCAGAGGCTTAGAGGAGCCCATATTGTGTGGAGAGAGGCTTGACCACAAGAGAAGGTGTCCCTCAGCTCCAGGTGCTTGACCAAGCGCTGGCCAAGTCTGACTCTGCAATTACCAAGTTTCCCAGGCACCATCTTTCCCTGGCAAAATGCTGCCCTTGAACCTCAAAGCACCTGCTCTCCTCCTCCTCCTCCCACCCCCTCCCTTGTTTCTTTCTGTCCTCTCCCCTGCCCCACCCAGACCTCTCTCACTTTTCAAACATTTTCACCTCCATCGTCACCCCTAATCCCCACCCACCACAGCCCAGTGCCCCATGGCCTCCTCTCATCTTTCCTGTGTGTGGGGGGGGGGGGGGGGAGGTGGGTGGAGGGCTGGCAACAGCAGTGTAGTGAGGGCATCAAACACCAGGTGGCAGCAACAAGGCACCTTCACCTGGTGCCACCCTGGTGCCCCTTCTGTAGAGGGACCTAGCCAGGGAGAGGACACCGACACTGATGGACACCTTCTGCAGACAGGTGCTGTGTGCAGCCCCCATAGAAGGAAACAGGCTTGCAGAGCCCAGTGAAGGACTTGTCTGTGTGTAGGGAATCCCAGCCATTGGCGTGCTGAGCCCGTGGTGCCCAGTGATCCCAGCCCACAGCCAGTGGACCCAGGACTAATCCAGGACAGCGGTTGCCAGGAGAGGAATTAACTCGCAAAAGCGAATTTAGTTGTGGGCTGGCACCCTGCTCTGAGGACACAGCAAGACAGGCCAAGGAGGTGATTGCTCCAGCGAACATCGATGAGGGAATTCTGCTAAGAACTTCAGAATTCTGTGTGTCTTAGCACTGCTCCAGGTGTGGGAGATGCTGACCGTGGCCCACGGAGCTAATTAATTCTTCTTGCTTTGAAAACTCCTGAAGCAGGCACAGCAGCCAGTGCTCACACACCTGCCAAATCAGATCAAAGCGCAGATTGGGGGCAGGGGGCAGCCTTGCAGAGGCCGCAGGTGGGGCCAATGTAGGCCCCACCGGGCTGGGGTCTGGAGGAAAGAGGCCCCGCCCCACGGCATAAGAGGAGAGAGCTGGAGTTTGAGAGCTGGAGGCTGCTTTGAGGGTACTCCAGACCTTCAAGGAGACATGGGGTAAAAGGAACCAGGAGGTGAGTGGAGGGGAGAACTAGCAGCCTTCACTGTTCCACACCCTTCCCCCTGTCCTGTCAGTTCCCACCTGACTCTCCCTATTTGCAGCATTTCCTGTCCCTGGGTCTCCCTGACCCCCACTTGCTCTGCTTTCTTCTCTCTGCTGTCATTCCTGCTCGAAACTGTACCTTGCAATTATCTTATCTTTCCATCTTTCTGCCAGGAAACTCCCGATGCTGAGTTCCCCTGGGATGCTCACTGGCAGGGCAGACGCAGCACAGTCTGTGTGCATCCTGCCTGGAGCTGCAGTCATTCGAGGAGAGAGAATGGGGCTGGGGCCATTAAAGCTGGGGGATGTCAGCTGCCGGCCAACCCACAGGTCTTTATGGCTCCTCTCAGGAGCCTCAAGCTGGAAACATCTTTGTTCTGAAAACTCAAAAGCAGAGTGGACGGTGCCCACTGCTGGGACTGTACCTAATGCTACAGTGGCCTTGCTACTTATGACCTCTTCTAAGGACACAGGATGCTTGTTTAGTCAGTCAACAAACATTTCCTAAAGACCAACTTTGCCAGGCACTGTCCTGGGTGCTGAGGATACAGTGATAAACAAGATTATCCTTAAGATGGTCCCTATCCTTAAGATGTTCGCAGTTTTTGGGGGAGATAAGCAAGACAATCAGTGACAGAGTACAGGGAGGAAGGGAGGGCTGTGCAGAGGAAGGGCCCCTAGCCCAGGATTGGGGTGGGGGAGGTTCAAGGAAGGCTTGGGGGAGGGGCGTTTGAGTAAAATCTTCAAGAATGAGTAGAGTTTGTCAGGTGCAGAAAGGGAGGTGAGGCACAGGGAGGAGAGTAGCCAAGCAGTCTTGAGAGGGGTGGGGCGTGAGTGCAACAGCTAAGGATACAGGAAATGCATCCTGTCCAGAGGATGCATGGAAATAGCCCAGCCTTCAGAAGACATGGAGCTCATCCTGCCTCTGCCAGGATAAGACAACTCAGGGCCTCACTTTTCTTGCTCTGGTGAGAACGACCAAAACCATAATGTCCTAGGAATATCGTAGTTGTTATTCAACGGCTGTGTGAAAGGGGCCACATTCCGCGAGGGGCCAGGAAGGGCAAACTCCCAATGAATGCCTCAAGAGAGATGAGACGGGAGGAGGCAAGGATTGCCAGGTCTCCCACCACGATCTCAGAGATTCCCACCCAATGTCGCAGGCTTGGGAATGGCTCTCCGGTAGCAAGATGAGAAGGCTGGGGCCAAAGAGGATGGTGCTGCAGCCACAATGCTGAAGACAGGACCCAAGCGTCCTAGCCCCAGACTGGAGGAAGGGTTAGTGGAGGATTCCCAGCTGCTCCCCATAGAAGCCTAGATCAGCAGGGCGGGAAGAGACCTTAGCTGGCATCTTGTCCAAGTTGCTCAAGAAAATGAGTCCCAGGGACATCACGAGGCTTGTCACACAGTATACTAAAGGTTCTGCCCAAAGTGTGGAGGGGCGTTGGAGGTGACTCAGTCAATCCCTGCCCTCAGGAACTTCACAGACTGGCAGAGAAGACAGATTCTTCACAACTAAATATAACCGAAGATACACTGCTACAAGAGTGTGAAAGCTCTATAGAGTCTGGCTCAGAGACGGAGGGGGCTGGGAGACTGGGTGAGTGGAGGGCGGGGGGCAGACAAAGGGCTGAAAGGACTTGCCAGGGGTGGGGGAGAAGCCCCCAGTCCGCTGCCTGGGGAAGGGAGAGGCTTGTCCACCCTGCTCCCACCCCCACCTCATGCCGGGCTCAGATCTCTGTTCTGATAGCCCATGGCTGAAGAGACTTCCTTCTGGTGACTTCCTGCCTGCCCAGAGGGATAGGAGATGGCTGCTGCTTCTGTGCTGTCTTACTGGCACCCAACCACACCTGCTGCTGAGCAGGCAAGCAGGAAAACGCATTGTTTTAAGAACAAGGGCAGGGAAGGGATCACCTGGGCAGACCCTACAGACAAGAACAAGGTTGGGAGGCAAGGGCAGAGGAGAGATGGGCCAGGGGAAGAGGTGCTGGGGGAACGGCGGATTCCTTCTCAACGCCAACAGGGGTGGTGAATTGGCTTCTGGGATCCTGTTAGGGAAGAGAGGATGACTGGGGGAGTGGAAAATGGAGGGAGGGAGGGAGGGAGCGGTCCCAGCATGGCCAAGCTGTGGCAAGCAGGAGAAGGAGGCCATTGACCCCAAAGCCATATTACTGATGCGGAATGTGGAGACTCAGTCTCAGGAGGAATGTGCTAATGTGGCGCCTTTCCCGGGGGCCTCACCTGCCCATCCCCCACCCTTACCAGGCTGAAGTGGAGGAAACTAACATAAGGTGGTTGCCTACTAAATGTGCCAGGAGATGTGCTTGATGCTTTACGTACCTTTCCCATTTAATCCTCAGAGTAACCCTGTGACATAGGTACTATGATCATCCTTGTTTTCCAGATATGACCGTGGAGGCAGAGAGTGGTGCTGAAGCAGCAGGTGCAAAATCAGGGAGGGACAGAACCACAGGCAGGCAGCAACTTAAGAGAATCATGGGAAGCCACCATCTGGATGACGTTGGGACCCCCTCCCATCCCTCTCTCCTTAGGTGTACACACACACACACACACACACACACACACACACACACACACACACGTGCGCTTTCTGTGTTGGTGTCTGCCAGTTCCCGGACAACTTGTGGGGCAGAGGTAGCCTCTAGATTGTCTGGGCACACAGCTCTTCCCATTTCACAGATGAGGAGACTGACATTCAGAGATGAACGTGACAAGGATTTATTCACGGAGGGAGTCTTGCTAAGTCCCTTTTCATGTCCCTTGACTCCTGGGGGCCCACCTCCCCCCCCACCTCTCCGCAGAGTCGTGTGTTGTGGGAGGGGGTGTGTGTCCCTTGGAAACAGACCCTGCTCCAGCCCTATCAGCCTCATCTTTCTGGGGCATCTCTCCGGCGCGGCCCAGTGGCCACCCGAAGGGCTTGTCACTGTGTCAATGGCCCGCCGCCACTGTCCCAAAATCCCTCCGGGAGCCGCAGTTTCTTAGAGGCGCTGTCTCAATTCGACCCAAAGGGCCTGGGGGAAGGGCTTGGAGGGGCGGGCGGGGGCGGAGCGCGGGGCTGGAGGCGGCTCTGGGCGGGCGCTAGGTCTGTCCCGGGCTGGTAGAGACCGTGCTCGCCGTCCTCGCAGCCGAGCTCCGGCCCCATGGACGCTCTGTGCGGCTCCGGGGAGCTCGGCTCCAAGTTCTGGGTAAGGAGGTGTCCCGGGACTGAGGGCGCGCACCGGCGAGCCCTTAGGCAGCCCCGGGGAGGGGGCGATGTGATGCCAGGAGGGGGCCTGGTGGCGCCGCCCAGAGCCAGGTCCCTAGTGGCCTTCAGGACCTGCCCTGTCCTCCCCAGACACATGGGAGAGCCTGGGAAAGCCAAGTACTAGGCTCCTCGAGGGCTTGGTGGGTAGCATCCTGAATTCAGAAAGTGCCCGCACTTGCCACCTCACCCCAGTCCCTCTCTGGGGCTGACCTCAGGGTGCAGAAGTGGCATTTCCCCATTACTAGATCCTGATGACACTTCAGCGCCTGCCCCATAGACTAGGGCTTGGATGCCCACTCCCACAGCCGGTCAACCAGGTGCTTTGGGATCCTGGCTCCACTGGGCTTCCCCCTTCTTAAACGGTTCCTGCCTTCTTGGGAAAGCTTCCTTCTTTGCTCTGGGCAAGAGCCACCAGAGAGGAGGTGATCCTCACTGCACCGGCCTCAGGAGGGAGAGGCAGACCTCACTCTGGAGGCAGGCCCTTACAGGTATAGGATAGCAGGATTTCCTGGTCCCACCCTCTCCTTTTACAGATGGGGAAGGGGAGGCCTAGAGACTTGCTCAATGTCATCCAGTTAGAGGAACGCAGAGCTGGGATAGAAAAGCAGGCCTTTTCACTCAGGCACCAAATCCCTTTCTAAGACATCAGGCTGCTTTTCAGGCTGCTGACTCCAGACCCGCAGCATAGTTAAGTGCAGTCCATGTAGACAGCCCAAGAGCTTTCTTACAGCTTTCCAAATCTACTCACGGCAGCTCCCTTGATCATCACTGCAGCTCTGGGAGGCAAGTGGTGGTGTGTCTCCATTTTACAGATGAGCTCAGATTCAAGGGGCTTGTCGGCGATCATCCGGGGGCTGCCCAGCATAGGCTGGTCTCAAATCCAGGGCCTCAGAATCCCAATCTCTAAATCTTTTTGCCATTTCAAGTATTTGTACATATGTGCTTGGTGTTGTGTGTGCCCAGTGTGTGTTACCCATGGGTGGATGCTTGTGTGGGCGTGTGTGCATGTGTGTGCACATGTGTGTGCCCATGTGTGTACATAAGTGTGTGTATACAGTCAGGAACTCCACTCTTGGGCTGTATTTGGGCTGGACTGAGGGGGGTTACATGGATTTTTGAAATGTGGGGCAATGGAACACCTGTAAAAAATATCTTTGGGGATCTGTTTTATTCTCTGGGTCACTAAATGGTTAATCAGAGATGGTGCAGCTTCTCTGCGGCTGCCCTTCTTGCCACAGGAACCCTGTCTGTCATCCAGCCTGGCCTGGTCGCGTGTTGCCAGCATCCAGAGTTTGCCCCTTTGGCTCAAGAGTAGACTTCCTCTCACTGCCACTTGAGCCTGGCTGATGTGGCTACAGCATGGTCACGGTGTCTGAGGTGGCCAGGCGCAGGACTTGTAAATTAAGGGGGCAGATGTGCCCAAGCCTCAAGTGCAAGGGCCCCCTGTTCCTGGGTGGACAGTTAACCCTGAGAGCTTAGGACTGTCCAGGGACAGGCTTCAAGGGACCAGGAGTTGGGGAACTCAGGACTCCCTCCCTATTCTCAGCTTAGAGATCCTTTGGCTCTACCCTTCCATGATACTGTGGAATCAAGTGTCAGAGCTTGGGGGCTTGGAGCAGCTGGCCCTGCCCCTCATTACAGAGCTGGGGAAACTGAAGGAATGGACTTGTCAAGGTCACATGACAATCAGCTATGCAGTGCTGGACTGGGAAACAGGACCCTGAGGTATGGCTCCAACTTTGCCAGTGCCTGACTGTGAACATTTGGGCTTCTGGACTCCCGGTCCCTGAACTTCCTGTTGCTCATGAGCTGTGTGTACCTCCTCTGAGAACCTCAGGGTCCATGGGAGGCTCAGCTATGTTAGGTCCAAGGGATGACTCCCTGGAGGTCTCTACGAGGATACCTCAAATGACAAGGGAACTGACCACTCCTCTTCCCGACCTCAACGTCTAAACACCTTCCATCTTCCACATTATCTTCTTGGCTCCTGAAAGCTGTTCCAGGCTGTACCCAGTGTGGCTGGTGACTGGAGGTGGAGTGGGAAGAAACCAGGAAGGTTCCCAGCTCATCCTCTGAGGGTTTGCAGAGCTGAGACAAGGGAGGCAGGGTCTGAAGCCCAGAGGCTGGAGCTATAACTTTAGCTCTAGCTCAGTTACCCCAATGACCTGGAGTTCAGGGCTATTCATTGGTGCTGTGCTAGTTTGCATCTCATTTTCATTGTATATTATTCAGGTATACTTGTCCCTGAACCTTTTATCTTAGGGGCCTGTGGGTGACCCACCTTGTTGGAAGTAGTTCAGGGAAGCCAGGAGATACCTGAGCCAAGGGTGAAAAGGTGGGGGAGGGGGACATGATTCAGGCCCCTCTGGGCCACTCGTTTACTCTACCAAGACTTTTTTGCTAGCTTATCTGTACAGCCTCAGTTTTTCCACCTGTGAAATGGGGAAGTAACCCATCTCTTAACTGCCTCACAAGACTGTTGTGGAGATCAAATAAGATAGGGAATGTGAAATGATTTGAGAACTTAAAACTCTCTGTTGGTGACAGGTCATGATATTCCTGGGAAGAGGAAGAAAGAGAAAGAGATATGAGGTTAGAAGGAGGTGTTAGATTTGGGAAGACCTACAAGAAAGGGGCTGGCATGGCTGTTGTGCCATGGGCTCCCATTTCAGCTGTTTGCTGGGGAATTTGTGGCTAAATCCATCCACCTCAGCCCCAGCTAAATGTGAGGGTAGGAGACCCAGGGGACCCCCGGACATGCACACACACATCATGCACTCACACATACTGTGTACTGAGTGAGTGACTCATCCTTTCTTTGACTCTCTCTCTTACGTCTACCCACTTTGGGGTGGATTACCAACATCTCTGATCATGCTTGGGAGTTTCATGGGAAATAAATTCCAAGAGAATGAACTGTGATCAAACAGCCCAGCCATCTTGGAGCCAGAGATGCCTCTAGAACAAAGAAGGTGGAAGTGTCCCTTTGCTGTACCTCATTGCCCCCTGCCTGGAGGATTACTCCGTTCTGAGCAGTGGAGTTGGGCAGCACCAGTGGTGAAGAGAGTTCACAGAGGAAGGGCCTGGGGCTGTTTGCCCTCAGGAGGTCTTGACCTGTTTGCAGAATTAGCTTTCATCTCATGGCTCCAGGAAGTTCCTGGGAGGCTGATGCGGCTTAGAAATCCAAAGGTCCTAACCAAACAACTGGCAGAGGCAGGGCCCCTGAGGTTAGGCCGGTGGATAGGAGGCAGACACCCCTCCGCCTACTGGACACCAACCCCCACCCCCACCAGGAACGCAGTCCTCCCTGCCAGGCCAGGACCACTAGAATCCCTTCTCTCCATCCCATCTGGGGCAACAAAGCTGGTGCTAGACCACTTTGAGCCTCTGAGCTTCTGGCTTCTGGAAGAAAGATTTTGTCCCTTGTGGCCCCAGGCTGGCTTCTCCCAAGCCCTGCTGCTCCCCGACTGCCCTGGGCCTGGTCTGGAGGGCTGGAGACTTAGGAAAGGAAGTGAGTCAAGGAAGTGGCATTTGGGAGGGCACTTTGCCAAGCCCTCCTGCTGGTCCCCTGACCAGGAAATGGTCTTGGAGCGTGGGGCCAGCCAGGGAGGGAGATCCCAGCGGGGCCTGCCCGCTGACCCGCCCAGGAGGCAGGATCAGAGCACCTGAGTTGTGTCCACCCCTCCCTGGTGTGGCTGTCCCAGGGGCAACAGGTGCAGCAGGATCCTGAGAGAGGCGGGGTGAGACTTGGATGTGCCACTGCTGTGTGACGGGGCCCCTCCCCTCCCCTGCCTGGAGCTGCTCCTGTTTCCAGGGCTGGGGCCAGGTGGTGGTGCTGGGCTTGGGGCGGGGGGGGCGGTGCTAACAGGGGCCTAACCCTGGCTTGGATTTCTCCTTCTAACTGGATACTCAGGCTTCTAGTCCAGTGGCTCCCAGAACGCCAGCTAGTCTGTTATCCCGTGATGGCAACCCTTCCCCTGAGCTCTATGAAAAGAACTGCAGCAAAGAGGTGATTTGAGGGCAGGCTGTATGGCCAAAAGATTTTTAATGTTTCAGGTGATCTGGACACATGTGTTCTCTCCCCAAGGTGGGCTGTCATGTTGGAGCCCTAACGGGGACTGGGGCTCTGGAGCTACAGGGCCTGGGTTCAAGTCCTGGCGTCAGCCCATGGGAACTGGGGCCGGTCACTTTCCAGCCACGAGTCTCAGCTGGTGTGAACATTAAATAATAATCTTGGAACGCAGTGGTGTTCAAATAAGCAAAGCTGTTGCTGGCTGGCAAGGCCCCTTTCAGAAACAGACGCGCAGGCCAGGCTGTGAGCCAGGCCCCCACCCCCACCCCCACCCCCAGGCCCTTCCAAAAGCCGCAGTTTCAGCCACAGCACATGTGAACAGCCCCTTGCCCCTTCTGCACCTCCATTTCTGCTGAGATAAATGAACTTGTCAGTTGATCCCTTCTCCCCACCCCACAGGATTAAGGAAGTCATTACTCTTCTCGTGACAGAGGCTATCAACAAGCCTGGGGCCCCAGGGGCTGGGAAGTCCCTGAAGGCGCCGTGGCCCAGCTGGGGCAGAGAGCTCTGGGGTCCTTACTGCCCCCTGCCCCCTGCCCCCTGCTGGGGTCTGCAGGGATTTCAGTCTTGGTGCCTATGAAGGGGCCCCTGCTGTGTGGTCCATTCTGGGTGCCAGACCTTATCAGCCCCATCCAGCTGTTTAATCACATTGTTAAGGTAGCTGTTGTTGCCATGGAAACTGTGTGGGTGGCAGTGGGGGAGGGGCTGTGGGCTCAGCTCCCAGACCAACTGGTGTTCTTCGGAATGGGAATTGGGGGCCAGTGGTTTGAGAAGGGGTCACCCACTGGGTTCTGTGGGATTGCAGGGAGTATCATGGGATCCAGGAAATGACCTCCACCAACCATGTCGTTTACACTTAGCTTTGTTTGGGTCAGAGAGCCCCTCACGTGCGTTGGTGTCAAAGAGAGAGTATCCTGAGTTCCCAGGCATACAGCTGCAGAAGCGGGCTTTGGAGGGTGACTTTCATTTATTTGTTCACTCATTCTTTCTTTCTTTTGTTCAACAAATGCATAGGAGTGCTGTGTCTGTGCTAGGAACTGTTCTAGGCAATGGGGAATACGCTGGTCAGCAGAACTAACAAACCCGCCCTCACGGAACACATATTCCAGTGAGAGAGGACAGAAAAACGATAAACATAAGAAATAACTCAATTATATACTATCCTAGAAAGTGATAAGGACTATGGGGAAAATAGGACAGGCCAGCAGGGATGGGGATGCAGGAGCACGATGGGGGTTACAGTTCCAGGTTTAATTAGGAAGGTCAGGGTGGACCTCCACGAGAAGGTGAGGTCCGATCACAAGCTTGCAGGTGACCAGGGCACGAGGCACAGCACCGCTGCCTTGAGGCAGGCACAGGCCTGACATTTGGGGACCACACTGAGGCCAGGAGGCAGGTGGGATGAGAGAGGGGAGTGGGGAAGCTGAGGTCAGAGGGACAGGGGAGCAGATAATGAGGGTCTCGAGGGCCCCCTGGAGACTTTGGCTTTCACTATGAGTGAAATGGGGAGCCCTTGGCAGGTTTTAACCAGAGAAGTGACATGGTGCATCACTAAGACGTCTGGCTTAGGTTTCATGAAGACTTGCCTCCAGCTGCTGTGCTGGAGGAGACTGCTAGGCCAGCGGCCGGCCTGGAAGCAGGGAGGCCAGAGAAGGCGCGACGCCACAATCCATGTGAGAGTGTGGGGTGGAGAGAAGCAGTCGGATCCTGGATATATCAGGGAGATCCAAATGAAGATGCCTTTTTATAGATTAAAAAGAGTCGAATATAGCCCTTTCATATCATTCAGCCTAATAATTTGAAGGTAGAGTGGACAGGATTTGCTAAAAGGTTGGGTGAGGGCTGTGAGAGAAAGAGAAAGAATCAAGGATGACTCAGAGGATTCCGGCCCGGGAGAAGGAAAGCATTGCCCTGCATCAAGGTGGGCAGGTTGGAGAAGGGGGGACGGGCAGGATTTCCGTTCTGAACATGTTGTGTGTGACGTGTCCTGTCGTTGTCCTAGCAAGCAGTCAGAGGTAAATAGCCTAAGGACACAGGCAAGGACAGGTACCCACTGTCTCCTGGAGAGGGCTCTGCCCAGCTGGGACATGCGTATCTGAAGGAAAGGAGCCCAGGCCGGATCTCCCTGTGGGTCAAAGCAGTCATCTGGTCCTCCCAAGATCTCTTGATTGTTGCCACAGTGGAACTTGTTTATGAAACCAAAACAAGGTCCCGGCAGCCTCTGCTCAGTCACCCGCTTCCTCCAGTGTTGCCCTATTTGAGTCAAGGAGCTTTGCTGTTCATTCTCCCCCACTGCGGGGAGCTGGCTGGGATGCTGTCATTACTCCCATTAGTGTGGAGACTGAGGTTCAGGGAGATGAAGTCTCCAAAGAGGCAGCCCACACTGGGTCCTCTGCATCAGGGTTTCGTTCTCCTCGGGACCACTCCCTGCCTGCCTCAGAGAGCCCTGACCCTGACCCTGACCCAGTGCAAGTGGTGATTCCTGGTTGTGTCTTTGAACTCGGGCCCCCGTCTACCTGTACACACTCTCCCTTGTCTGTCAACGCACAGACCTTGACTCACAAGGTCAATCTGGGCTGCTCCTCATACCTGGTCCTGTGCTGGGAGCTGGAAGGTGTGGGGCAGGAGAGGAGAGGAATAAGAGTAGGGCCCAGTGTCTATCCTGAAGGGTTCACGTTGCTGTAGAGAGAGGATGTATTCACAGGTGCAGGTCCAAGCAGCACAGGGTGAGAGAGACCCCAGCTCGGTGCCATGAGGCCTGGGTGTCCGTCCCAGCTCCCAACTGCCAGGTGTCCTTGGACCTGTTGCCAGAGCAGGTGGAGCCTGCTTTTCCTTTTGCCTAATATTGTTCGTCGTCTTTTCTTTTGGAATAATGACCACGTAAGTGCTATAATAAAATGCTACTGAAACATAAGGGGTCTTGATCACTCTCAGCTGATAGTCACCTATCTGGCTGCTGAGAGCATACAAAATAAAGCAAGGAAAAGCCCGCTGGAGGCTGGGGCACCCCAGAAATGCTTTCTGTAGGAGTTGAAGCTCAGCTTGGGCCCAGAGAGGTTGGCAGTTCACTCCAGGCCCGAAGACCAGATGGTCAGAGTTGGGGGTGGCCTTGGGCCAGCTATCTGGATGGCAACTAAGTGGATGGGATTAACGGGCTTGCCAAGCGTTAAAGCAGGGTGCAGCTGCCCCTTGACAGTGGAATGGATAAGTGCGTGGGTCCATTCATACAATGGACCATGTGCAGAAATGGGGAGGGAGAATCCCCACTCACACTCAACGCCAAGGATGACACCCCCAAACGCAGCGCGGAGAGAAGAAGCCAGACATGAAAGATCCAGGAAATGTAGGATTTCCTTTATAGGAAGCTCCCACATGGGCCAAATCACATGTTGTTGGAACTCAGAACAGTGTTCTCCTGGGATGAGGAGTGGCTTGGAGGGGGCACAACAGGGGCTTCTGGGGGCTGGCAATGTCCTGTTTCTTGATTCTAGTTCTAGTTACACAGGCGTGTTCAGTGTGTGAAAATTCACTGAGGTGTATACTTAAGCTGTGTGTACTTTTTCTGTAAGTATACTATACTTGGCTAAGAAATGTTTGAAAGAGGAAAACAATATGGGCCAGGGCGTCTGTCTCCCCTCCCCTGGTACAGCCTGATCAGGCCTACAGAATAACCCGCCTCTGTGACCCAGTGCCCAGCCCAGGGCCGTGTGCCCAGTGCTTAGCAAGAGTCTTCTGGTCCTTAGCTCGCATTGCTTGAGCGACTACTGAGTACAGAGCTCTAGAATTCAAGATGTACGCAGTACAACCTCTGCTCTCTGGGGTTTGAGTGAAACGCCCCAAAGAAGCATGTCCCTGGACCTCATGCTCCCCAGGGGCAGGGACAGGTCTGTTCTGAGTTTGCCTCCCCCTCCGCCTGGCTCATAGCAGGCCTTTATCTGAGCGTCATCAAGTGAAAGACATACTCCAGAAGGCGGCTCCGTCGTTAGGTGCTGACTTCAGAGCAGGAAGGGTGCTCAAGATGGGAGAGGTGGGTCCTAAGCCGGGCCCACCACCCTTCCCTGTAGTTGTTGGGATCTTGACAAGTGGAAGAAATAGGGACCAGCTGAGCGAAGGTGTAGGAGTGAGACTCCTACTCAGAGCAGATTTAGAGTGACGTGAGTTTGGCAGTGGGGGACAGGAGCAGTGGGAAGGCAAGGAGGGGTGCTTGGACTTGGCTCCGGGAGGAGCAGGAGCCCCTGCAGGTCTGGGGCCATGAGGCAAGGGGCACAACGCTGCCTTTCAGGAATCTTGCAGCCATGGGCAGGTGCTTTGGAGGCAGGGGGCTGACTCAGATGGGATTAGAGACTGAGGGTAGGCTGAGGAAAGGGAAGCAGGGTGTGCAGACCACTCCATGAAATATTTTCTTAAGATGGGATAACTCAAGCACATAGATAGTTTAATAGTTCACATAGATAGATAGATAGGTAGGTAGATAGATAGATAGTTCAAGGCCAGTTGTGGGACTTGAATGCCATGCTTAGACTTTGTCTTCTAGTCAGTAGGAAGCCACTGAAGGTTTAGAGGCAGGGTATAACATTATCCTTTTGTTTATTCATTTATTCAACAAATGCTTGATTTAAGTTATTTAAGCAAATTTTTGCTGAGCACCTACTATGTGCCAGGCACTGCTCTAGGTACTTAGGATACAACAATAAATGAAATAAAGATTCTTTCCTTCAAGAAACACACATGCCAGCAGAAAGAGATGAGAGAAAACATAATAAATTTCTAAATTATGTAGCATGTTAGAAGGTGGTAGGTATAAGGAAAAGAAAAAGCAGAGAAAGGTTAAGGGAGTGGATTGGGAATGCTGGGAGTAGGGTGCAAGTGAAATATTAAACAGGGTGGTCAGCCTAGGCCTCAATGAGAAAGAGAGACTTAAGGATGTCTAAGGGAGGAACGTTCCAGACAGAGCAGCCAGTGCAAAGACCCTGAGGCAGGAACATACCTATTATGTTCAGGAATAGCAATGAGGTCACTGGCTGGAGTGACATAGGAGAGGCGGTGAGAGAGGTCACAGGTTGGCGGGAAGGGACGCTGTGGGGGACCTTGTAGGCTCTTGTACGATGTGTAAAGTGGAGATGTCCAGTCGGCAGTTGGATTTAGAGTTGGGGATTTGGAGAGTGGTGGGGTAGAGAGATAAACTTGGGAGTCATTGGCATGTAGATGAGACTGGAAGAGATTGCCCTGGGGGTGAGTGCAAATGTAAAAGGAAATGGAGAAGAGGAAAGGACTGAGTTCCGGGGCACTCTGGTGCCAAGCAGGGGAACCAGCCAGGAGACATAGAAGGAAAGACCAGGGAGGAAGGGGAAGACCAGGAGAGTGTGGGCAGGGATCTGGGCCCATAGGGCATGGAAGGGAAGAGACCAGAACCCCGTGGAAATTGCTTAGGAAGAGGTGGGGGCCTGGGCTAGGCTGATGGCTGAGGGGCCAGGTGGGCGGGGCCTGGTGGGAGATGTTATCATCTCAGTGTTACCCTTGAAGAAACTAAGACCCAGAGAGGTGAAGGTCAAGCATCTTGCCTAAGGTCACACAGGTATTGAAAGGGGTAGAGCCAGTCGTAGTGAACAATATTTATATAGTCAAAAAAGTGTGAACTGTGAATATTTATTTAACAAAAGCCTGTGATGTTTCTACACTGGAAGGCTGAGGAAGTTCAAGTGGAGAGAATGTAAGAGAGGTACAGCTTTAACTTCCATAACAAAAGAAAATAGTGATTATCAAATAGTGGTAGATCATGTAACAATATTAAAAGCAACTTGCTTAAAAACATAGAAGTAGCTACCAGAACAAGTTAGCATATTTGAACATACTTACCCCTGGAAAGTGGAACTAGGGGTGGGGAGTGATGAGGCAGGGTACCATTTTCTTTTCATGTACCATTAGAATTATGTGCATGTTATAACTTTGACAAAAATAAAAATGACAATTATTTAAACTGGCAGTTAGAAGGTAGAGGGTTCTATCTTCTGGTGTTAAGAGTTGTCTCTAGGTGGATGGGATTGTGGGTGAGGTTTGGGGTTTTTTTTTGGCTGCCTTGGGTCTTGGTAGCTGCGCACGGGCTTTCTCTAGTTGCTGTGAGCAGGGGCTACTCTTTGTTGCGGTGCATGGGCTTCTCATTGTGGTGGCTTCTCTAGTTGCGGAGCATGGGCTCTAGGCACAGGGGCTTCAGTAGTTGCAGCATGTGGGCTCAGTAGTTGCGGCGTGCGGGCTCTAGAGCGCAGGCTCAGTAGTTGTGGCGCGTGGGCTTTGTTGCTCTGCAGCATGTGGGATCTTCCTGGACCAGGGATTGAACCGTGTCCCCTGCATTGGCAGGCGGATTCTTAACCACTGCACCACCAGGAAAGTCCCGTTTTTTTTAAGTTGTTTATATTTTATGAGCTTTCTGTAGAGACAGTCTAACACTTTGCAAGAAGGGAAAAAAAGATTAGTTCATCGGTGGCCTTGGGGGAAACAATCTTAGTAAAATATGTGTTTGAATGTGTTCCCCCATCTCTTTCCAGAAAAGTTCTTAGGTGCAAAGACAAAAAGCGGTCTTGTCTGGACTCAGTGGTTCCCTAAGACACGAGACTGTCAGTGCTAGAACCAGGACAGTTCTATGCAAACTGGGATGGTTGGTCACCCCAGCTTTGTTTACAAAGCTCTCTCCACATCCCCTTGCTCCTTTGAGTTCACACCCACTGAGGAGGTAGGTGGGGCAGGGATGGCCTCCCCCATTTTAAAGGAGAGGCAACTAAAGCTCAGAGAGGCTCCCTATCCCTTCCCTGGGAGAGCTTTAGAGAGAAAGTGGACTCTTCAACCATCTGCATATATTGCCTTGATAAAATTAAAAATTAATTTAAAATAAAAGAGCGGAAATCTAGAACGACAGAAAGCAGATCAGTGTTTGCCTGGGAGGGAAGGGCTGCAGAGGGGCACAAAGGAACTCGTGGAATGGTGGATTATTCTATATCTTTATTGTGGTAGCAGTTTTGCAGGTGTGTACAACTGTCACTCATTGGATTGTGCACTTCAAATGGGTGCAGTTTATTGTACTTAAATTAAACATCAATTAGAGAGACAGAGAGAAAATATGAGGAAATGGGGCGCCCTTAGCCTCCTGGAAGAGCTCACACTCGGGACAATGCCTGCTGGTTTGCACACTTAGACTTTCATGTTCACACACCTTCTGACCCCCAGAGCGCATGGCAGCTCTCTGGCCCAGCCCCCTCCCTGGAGCGTGAGCCCAGAGCTGTACAAGGCTGCCCCTGAATTCTTCTCTTTGTCCCCAGGACTCCAATCTGTCTGTGCACACAGACAACCCAGACTTCACTCCCTGCTTCCAGAACTCCGTGCTGGCCTGGGTCCCCTGCATCTACCTGTGGGCCGCCCTGCCCTGCTACCTGTTCTGCCTGCAGCACCGCCACCAAGGCTACATTGTTCTCTCTCGCCTCTCCAGGCTCAAGACGGTCAGGGGCTCAGGGCTCTCCTGCGGGTGGGACCAGGACCTAGGAGATTCTCCTTTTAATGGGTCCCTTTCCCCACCCTCAGTGACTGGTCTGGGTTCCCCAGTCTCACCCTCCCTGTGCTCAGGGCCATGGCAGCCTGCCAGCTGGGTCTGCAGCCCAGTGAGATAATCTCTGCTTGGGGAAGTTCAGTCAAGTTCTCCAGCAATGCTCTCCCCACCCTGGAGAAGCTTCTGGCCAGTGCCCAGCCCAGCCCTTGGGGGCAAGCCTGGGCAGGTCTGTTGGTTTCAGGAGCAAAGGCTCCTCCCCAGTGGGGACCATCCCTTTCTTTGGGAATGGAGTCCCTAACATATGCCCTGTTCATAGGCCTTGGGAGTCCTGCTGTGGTGCGTCTCCTGGACTGACCTCTTCTACTCCTTCCATGGCCTGGTCCACGGTTGGGCCCCTGCCCCCATCTTCTTTGTCACCCCCTTGGTGGTGGGGGTCACCATGGTCAGTGTGGGACCAGGGAATCTGGATTGGGGAGGATCTCCAGTGGGTTGTGGGATTGTGGTGGGGGAACCATGGGCTCTGAGGAGAAGGCTGGACATCTTAGGAGTGGGTAACCCCAGAAACATCTGGCCATGTGGCATGGGGAGGAATGGAGGCAGGTCCAGATGTGTGTGCTCTGGCCCAGCCTCTCCCGCCCTCCCTGAACAGCTGCTGGCCACCCTGCTGATCCAGTATGAGCGGCTGCAGGGGGTTCGGTCTTCGGGGGTCCTCATCATCTTCTGGTTCCTGTGTGTGGTCTGTGGCATCATCCCCTTCCGTTCCAAGATCCTTTCAGCTTTGGCACAGGTAAGCGGAAGAGAGGAACCTGCCAGGTCCAGTGCTGTCTAGGGATTGTCCCCAGAGCTCTAGGTCACTGCTGGGTCCCAGGCTCCTCCCTTCTGCCCCTCCCCAGCTCCCAGGACCTCCTCTGCTGTTCAGTCCTTTTTGTGTCATTCCCTACTTGTTGCATCTCTGCTGAGAAGCACACTGGTGAGCGGGGTGAGGACCAGTGTAACCCAGGGGAATGCAGCAAGATGCGGCCATTGTCGGCTGTTCGTGGGAACGTAGCAGCTACCACCAAGTGCAGTGTCTGTTCAGTGAGAGCAGGTGTGCAGACATGAACAGTTCTGGCTTTCCTGGAATCCTGTTGTCTTGTTCTCCCCTTTTTCCCCACCTCCCTCAGTTCCTGGCCTTCCTCTTGATCTTCAGTGGTGGGCGGGGGTGGTTGGAACACTGGGGATCAATCTAGTGTCTCCCTATTTCTCCATCTCAAGAGGAGGCAATCAAGGATATTCATAAGAGCACAGGCTGGGAACAACCCACTTACTCTTTGTGATCTTGGGCAAATTCCTGAACCAAGAGTCTCATTTCCTCAATTGCAAACTGAGTATCATAAGATTTCCTACCTGTTAGGGAGGGTTAGACAAGGTGATGTAGATGAGCAGGGCAAGTCTCCACAGAACAGTGGACCCCCTGTGACCTTTCCCATCTCTCAGAAGCCTCTGGGCAGGGGGACCCAGGTACCCACTTTTGCTGACTTCTACCCCAGAGGGGTCTGGTGCCCCAAAGGACTCCTTGGGGCAAGGACTGCAGGCCCAGGGCTTCCCAAGCTCTGATGCTGCTCTCCTTTCTCCCCCAGGGCAAGATCTCAGACCCCTTCCGCTTCACCACCTTCTATATCTACTTTGCCCTGGTGCTCTCTGCCCTCATCCTCTCCTGCTTCAGGGAGAAGCCACCGTTTTTCTCCCCCAAGAATATCGACCCCGTGAGTCTTAATGGAGGTGGGTGGTAGTGGGGGTGCCACAGCCCACTCCTCAGCCCAGCCCTCACCAGCATCCCCCATCCCTTCCAGTTCATTCCGTCTTCATGTCACCTCCACAGTGTGCAAACTAGGGCTTGCACACTGAGCAGGAGTGCTTCCTAGGAGCAGGAAGGAGCGAGGCACCCTCCTCCCTCTGCTCTGCCTTGAGAGGGTGGTGTGCACTCCTGATTTCCCCTGCCCCACTCTTGCACCTTCTAGAACCCCTGCCCTGAGGCCGGAGCTGGCTTCCTCTCCCGCCTGTCTTTCTGGTGGTTTACGAAGTGAGTTGGCTCTTCCCCAAGCCTGGGGGCCCGGGGGAGGGGGAATGGGGATGGATAGTTGGGGGATGAGAAAGAGGAAAGGGAGCAGGCCAGGAGTTCAGGGGCCTGAGGAGCTGTGAACCCCAGTGGGCATGGGGCAGGCGAGGGTTGGGAAACCTATCTGTTTGGGCTGGGGGCTGAGTACAGAGGCCGGTCCTGGCCCAGTTCTGATCCCAGGGCACAGGCCAGACCTGTGTCTGGCAGGCCTTGGGGACAGGCCTAGGGTCCTAGAGGGAGACCATAATTAGTTCCCAGCTATTTGGTCAGGGATAAGCTTGCAGCTGCCATTTCCTTGGGCACCCCTCAGAGCAGCTAGAGCAGGAGGATTGTGTCTGTGACCTGGGTGACAGCTCATTAACCATATTGTACTGAGGAGGGTCCTCGGGCTGGGGCTTCATCCAGCAGGCCTTGTCATCCCCCAGGGCCGCAGCCAGCATGGATTTTGTCATCAGGGCCCAGGAGTCAATGGGGCATCTGGGAAGGAGTGAGAAAGGGCTGGAAGTAGGAACTTGGGGTGGGAGGCAGTGACGCCCATCCTGCTCACTGTGGGAATAAAGGAACACTTTCCTTGGCCACAGCTCCCTAGGGACATCCTCCTCTCTGGAGACCCTTGTCCCCAGGCTGCTGAACTCTGACCCAGGGTGGTGCTGCCCGTCCGCTCCAGGTTGGCCATCCTCGGCTACCGGCGGCCCTTGGAGGAGTGGGACCTCTGGTGCCTGAACAAGGAGGACCGCTCCCACGTGGTGGTGCAGAGGCTGCTGCAGGAGAGGAAGAAGCAGCAAGAGCAGGCAGCGCGGTGAGGCCCCCCTCCTCCCCCGTCCCCGTGCCCCCCCCACCCCCACCCCTCCATACAGCCCAGGTCTCCTGCAGGCGAGGCTGGTAGACCCAGGAGATCACATGGCTGGGCGTGGGGAGAAGAGCAGGTGCAGGTGGTCCTGGGGTGGGCAGCTCAGGCCTGGGTCACCTCTCCCAACGCTACTGATGCTGGAGAATGGCTGACACTTTCGTAGCACTTACTCTGTCCCAGGCATTGTCCTTATCGTGCAGACTAACTCGGTTAATCTCCGACAGCTACTGTGCAGATTCTATTGCCTTTGTGTTCCAGATGAGGTCACTGAGGCACAGAGGTTTGATGATGCACCCAAGGTCCCCTAGTTGGTGGTGGCAAAGCCAGAATCCACACCCAGCCGTCTGGGCCCACAGCACTCACCACTGCACTGCCCTGCCTGACTTGAAGGGTAGATTCCAGGGACTTCCCTCAGGAGGGGAAGGGGCCGGGGGAGGAAGGTTGAGGCCAGCGCCCCCTCTCAATCCTGCTTCCTGCGTGGAGGCAGGGGCTGGAAGAGATGACCCTCTGGCTAAGGGCCTGCCCACTGGCAGACTGTCTCTGACCGATTACCCAGCCGAGAAAGCTGAGGCTCTGAGTCCTCCTTCTTCACCCCCCGTCCCCCCAGGACCGAAACCCCTTCCACCGACAACCTGGGGCCCAGAAATCCCATGCTGGTTCCGTCTGAGCCTCTGATGGCCGACTGGCTGTGAAGGAACCAGGGACATGGACTTGGTCAGCAGTGTCTTGGGCTCATGGCTTGGAGCCTCTGGAAGACCTAATGGCCCCCAGTCTGCCTGCTGCACCCCCTCTCTGTCCCTCCATGCCACCTCCACTCCCTCCCTGCTCAGCTTGCCAGTGACTAGACCACTAGCCAGCCCTGCCCATGTCTCCCTTCTTGTCAGCGTCCTCCCTGGAGCCAGCCCTGGGGAGGCATGGAGAGGGCCACAGGTTGGGAATTACTGGGTGTATAGTCCTTGAGGAGCAGTTAAGGCACCCCTTCATATATCCTCTAGCACCTGAAGGCACTTGGGGATTCTCAGCTGGAAAGTCTCACTGTCCTTCCCC
The DNA here is from genome assembly GCF_965194805.1 of Balaenoptera borealis. Lineage (NCBI taxonomy): Eukaryota > Metazoa > Chordata > Mammalia > Artiodactyla > Balaenopteridae > Balaenoptera > Balaenoptera borealis. The sequence goes on along the minus strand of NC_138879.1, from coordinate 23,715,151 downwards.
CTCCCAGTTCTGAGAGCCAAGAAAGAAGCTCCCCCTCCTACCTGCTCCTCGCCAGCCCCTTGGCTTCACGGGGCCCATGTGCCCATTCCTACCCACTGCTCCTTCCTCTCCGGACCAGACACCAGGCTGCGGAGGCTTCTGGGAAGAGACTGTCCAGTGAGGGTGAGGTGCTGCTGGGGGGCCGGCCGCAGGCCCGGGAGCCCCCCTTCCTGCGGGCCCTGATGGCCACCTTTGGCTCCAGCTTCCTCCTCAGCATGTGCTTCAAGCTGATCCAGGACCTGCTGTCCTTCATCAACCCACAGCTGCTGAGGTCTGTCCATGCTCCCTCCCACGCACCCCTTCCCGGGAAAAGAGGCTGGCTGGCTGGCCGGCCTCGGGGACAATGTGTAGAGAAAAGAGCGCCAGACCAGGAACCGAAGGGGCTATCCCCACTTTCTGTGTGACCTTTGGCAAGTGGCAGAGCCTCTGCACCTCATTTCCCCATTCACATCCAACTTATCTGGACCAAGTACAACTGCCAGGTACCCTGATGTATACGTTAACATACATTCTCTCTTTAAATCCTCCTGACAATCCTACAGAGAGGTGCCCTTTTCCCGTTTTACAAACAAGGAAGCAGAAAAACGAAAAACAATCCAAAAAATGAGGAAATAGGAACTCAGAGAGGTGAAGTGACTTGGCCAAGGGTACACAGCTGGTAAAGATGGATTTGAGTCCAGGGCTCTGAACTCCATCTACGGTGCTCTTTCCAGATGATAGGCTCCGCCATCTATCACGTGAGTGGCTTGGGCTAGAAAGAGCTCTCAAATGAGGGGATGGAAAGGAGCTAGCAGCTGAGCCCTCAATCCTTTGACCCTCCAATCATGCATTTGTGCATTCATTCATTCAGTGAACATATTTTGAGCCCCCAGGGTCCCAGAATGGTGCCAGACACTAGGTATACAAAGATAACTCAGATATGGTCTTAAGGTCTTGTGGGAGAAACCAAAGTGTAAAGCTATTAGAGCACAGTGTGGGCGGAGGTGTACTTAGGTGTCTGAAAAACCCCCAGAGGAGCAAGGAAGCCAGCCTGGGAAGGGGCAGGGTACACTTGCCAGCCAGAGAGGTTATCAAGTTTGGAAGGACAGGCAATTTGCTAACTAGGTGAGGAAGGAGGGGAAGGTGCAGAGTCACAGAGGCCTGAAACAGCATGACTCAGGAACTCCAGGTACTTCTGAATGCTAGAGGGGGGGTGACCAAAGGAAGGGGCAGAACAACAAAGGGAGAGAGGGAGAGCTAAGGAAATCCTTGAAAGATTTGAAGCCAGGGAGGGGTGTCTGGTTTGCATTCTGGAAGGATCCCCTGCCAGTAGTGTGGGGGAGGCAGGGCAGGGTGGCCACATGGAAGTGGGCCAACCAGGTCCAAGGAAAGTCCAGGTCAGGAATGAGACAGGATTCAGGAGCTACTCTCTGGAAATGAGTGTTGGTGCCGGGGAGGGGTGGGGGGGAAAGGTGACCTGGGTTCTGGCCTGGGTAGCTGGAGGATGATGGATCTTTTGCTGAGATGGTGAACTCAGCAGGAAGAGAGACCTGGGCCCTGGGCAAGGTGGTGAGGGGCATCTTGGCCATTTTGGGCCTGAGTTGCTGGTGGCCCCCAAGGGGAGATTCCCAGCTAGCTGGAGATCACATTTGCAGAGCCATTGGGTGGAAGCCCAGGGTCCCATATCTGTGGCTAACCTCTCCCAGAGAGCCCGTGCAGAGGCCCCAGAGGGAGCCCTAGGGCATTCTGACAGGTATGGGTGAGCAGAAGACTAGCGTGGAGGGGACGAAGTTGGGAAAAGAACCCAGGCTGTGGAGCAGGGCACAGAGAACCCTTCTGGGGGAAGGCGTGGCCTCCAGTGAAGCAAGCTGACCAGTAAAATAGAGCCTGAGGAAGGCAACGTGGAGTTTGTTGGTGACTTTGCCAAGAACAGAGGCTGCGACACAGGGGAAGGGCCTGAGAACAGGGTTTCTGCAGTGGAGACGGGGCCAGTGGAGGTCTAGAAACTTCCTATAAAGGTTTTTAGTTTTCTAGGGTAACAGAGTACCATAGACTGGGTGGCTGAAAACAGAAATGTATTCTTTCACAGTTCTGGAAGCCAGAGGTCTGAAATCAAAGTGTCGGTGGGTAGGTTCCTTCTAGAGGCTCTGAGTGAGAATCTGTTCCACGCCTCCCAGGTTCCGGTGTGCTGGCAGTCCTTGGCATTCCTAGGCTTGGAGCCTCATCCCTCCAATCTCTGCCTCCATCTTTGCATGGCATCCTCCTGTGTGTGTGTCTGTCTGTCTGTCTGCATCTGTGTCTCTGTGTGCAAATCTCCCTCTCTTTTCTCTTATAAAGACTCCAGTCACTGGATTATGGGCCACCCTACTCCAATATGACCTTATCTTAACTTGATTATGTCTGCAAAGACCCTGTTTCCAAATAAGGTCACGTTCACAGGTACCAGGGGTTATGACTTGAAATGTCTTTTGGGGAGTTACACCCAACCCACAGCAGAAGAAGCCTGGCCATGACTATGGAGGTTGCTCCATGGGGTCAAGGGGAGGTTTGTCCTAACATGGAAGAGACTTGGTCATGTCAGTCGGCCAAGGCACAGAGCTGCCAGTGGAGAGGAGGATACTGAAGACCGGGAGAAAGGGGGCCAACGACGAAACGTGTTCCTGAGGAGGCAGGTGGGATCCAGGGCTTGGGAGGCAGGACCCGGCGTGGAAAGTTGAAAGGGCGCCTCCTGTCCTGAGGCAGGACAAAAGGAAGAGAGCAAGTGTTTGCAGGGAAGTTTGCAGTTGGCAGGGAGTTCTCGATGGGAAGATTTAAGTGGGCAGCTGCTGAGAGAGGTGGGGAGTGAGGACAGGTAAGAGGATAAGAGGTGAAAAGGACTGCGGGAGAGGAAGTAGATTAGGGCCCCGGAGAAGGTCACTGGGCAGCGTTGGAGACCACTGATATTGAAGAAGATGGATTTGAGGGGCGAGAGTCTGTGTGGTCAGGCAGTGGACTTCAGAGCCCTCGGCAGCCCAGAAGAAGGTGCAGGAAAGTCTAATCAATGGACATGTTGCACTGCTTCCTGCCACATGGCCCAAGGAGGCAAGAAAGGCAGGCCGGTGAGGCAGGTGGCCAGAGGGTGATAAAGGGGTGGGTGGTGGGGGGCCATGGTAGGTAGGAAAGGAGGTGCAGGCAGAAAGGAGTAAGGATGGAGGGCTTGAGGCAGCTCTGCGCCAAGTCCCCCTGGTCTGGGTGGGGGTGTGGAGGGCCAGCAGCCTCCACCTGAGAGGTTTCAGAGGCAGGGCAGAGTGGAGGCTGAGGGGAAAGGGGAGGGCCGCAGTAGAGGGAGCAGACTGGGGGAGCCCAGCCCACCCTCATGCCTCTCTCCTCACCTTGCAGCGTCCTGATCAGATTTATTTCAAACCCCACGGCCCCCACCTGGTGGGGCTTTCTGGTGGCCGGGCTGATGTTCGTGTGCTCCGTGATGCAGACTCTGATCTTACACCAGTATTACCACTGCATCTTTGTGATGGGGTTGAGGTTTCGCACGGGCATCATAGGTGTCATCTATAGGAAGGTCAGCTGGAGCAGGGCATTGGGGGGCTGGGGAGGCCCCTGGGGAGCTTTGGAGAGACTCGCGGGCCCAGTCCATCACCCTGCTGTCCACCTGCAGGCTCTGGTCATCACCAATTCAGTCAAACGTGAGTCCACTGTGGGAGAAATTGTTAACCTCATGTCAGTGGACGCCCAGCGCTTCATGGATGTTGTCCCCTTCATCAACCTGCTGTGGTCAGCACCCCTGCAGATCATCCTGGCAGTGTACTTCCTCTGGCAGGTGACTCTTCTTTTTTTTTTTTTTTTTAATATATTTATTTATTTATCTATTTGGCTCTGTTTGGTCTTCGTTGCTGCGCGCGGGCTTTCTCTAGTTGCAGCGAGCGGGAGCTACTCTTCCTTGCGGTGCGCGGGCTTCTCATTGCGGTGGCTTCTCTTGTTGCGGAGCACGGGCTCTAGGTGCACGTGCTCTAGGCGCACGGGCTTCAGTAGTTGTGGCTCACGGACTCAGTAGTTGTGGCTTTCAGGCTCTAGAGTGCAGGCTTAGTAGTTGTGGCTCATGAGCTTAGTTGCTCCGTGGCATGTGGGAATCTTCCTGGACCAGGGCTCGAACCCGTGTCCCCTGCATTGGCAGGCGGATTCCTAACCACTGCGCCACCAGGGAAGCCCTGGCAGGTGACTCTTGAACCCTGATCTCTGCCCCCTTCCTCTGACCTTCTCCTTCCTTCAGATGGGACAAGAGAGGGTTATTCTGGGTCAGCAGAGGGGTGGGGGACAGGACTGTGAGGATGCTGGTGTCTGCAATCAAATCTTTCTAGCCTGTGTGATAATCCTTCTCACAGAACCCAGGGGAGGGAAGAGGGGCTTGGAGGCAAGGTGGGTGTGACTCTGACTGTCATTGCCTATCTGTATTTGCCTTCCTGTGTGTCTGGACACCCTTCTATGTCTGCCTGTTTGTCCCTATCTCTTGTCATTATCTGATGGCTGGCTGTTTTTGCAAATGTTTTCGTCATTTCGGCTTTATCTGTATGTCTGCTTTTTGCCATCCATCTGTTTGGCTGACCACTATCTTTTGCTTCTTGCCCGTCCCTGCATTTCAGGTCAATAGGCCTCTGTCTGCTGGGTTCTGTCTATATACTCTGTCTGTCTGTCTAGTGTATCTATTGTGCCTCCTCAGAACCTGGGTCCCTCTGTCCTGGCTGGAGTCGCTCTCATGGTCTTGCTGATCCCGCTCAATGGAGCCGTGGCTGTGAAAATGCGTGCGTTCCAGGTGGGTGCCAGCAACTGCGCTGCTCCTGCCTGGGGCCTTGGCCAGGTACCTGGCGGAGGGCAGTCACTAACCTGGGCCTTACCAACTACCTCGCTCACTGAGTACGGATGGCTCCAAGCCACTTTCACAAACCTTAGCTTACTCTAGCCCCCAACCCCGAGAGGGTTTTAGAAACATTCTCATTTTGCAGCTGAGGAACCAAGGCCCAGAGAGATGATAGCAATCTAGAATCAGGCAGAGCTGGGATTCAAACTTGCCTCTTCTGGTCTAATGAGAGTTTCTCCACCACCCTGTAATGAGTGTAAACAGCCAGTCATTCAGTCCTTTATTTGCAAACATTTATTGATGTCTTCCCTAGCTTCCCACTGTACATAGAATAAATGACAAATTCCCTACCACCACCCACCAGGCCCCTGCTCACCTTTCAAGCCCTCACTCCCTGGGATATGGCCAAGTTTCAGCCAGTATGGCCTTTCTTTTCTCCAAATCAACAAGCTCTGAATACCTCTGGGCTACCATGCATACTGTTCCCTGGAGTGTGCTTCACCCTTCCTTCCTTGCCCAGTTCCCTCCCTTCCTTCACCTCCCAGCATAAACTCTGATTTCCCAGTCCCTACCCCATTATTCTCTCCCAGAATCCTGTAACTCCCATCGGAGTATGTGTAACAATTTATTAAGCATTTATTCAGGTGGTTGTTTGCTTCCTGTCTGCCTCGCCTATCAGACTGTCAGCTTCATGATGGCCAGGGCCTTGAGTTGTTCATCATTATCTGATCCACATCTAGCACATGGCCTGGCACATAATAGGCACTCAATAAATTGGGGTGAATGAATAGATTGATTTGGCATGCTGCACCCTGGGTTAGGGACTGGGGAACAAAGAGGAATAAGGGATCTATTCCCTCAGGCTCACATCGAGTTGAGGCAACATACGTGCACAGGGTCCCCTATGAGAACGTGCCTTAGAAACCCAGAGAAGGGGCAGAGGATGCTGCCTGCGAGGGTCAGTTATGGGGCACTGAGGTTGGAGCTGGATTTTGTGCAGCAGAGAAGAGAGTAGGTCGGACCGGGCATTCCAGGCTGGGGTGCAGCACAGGCTGGCAGGGAGGAGCGGTGAGCAGTCCGGCTGCCACGTGTGTGAGTGCAGGGAAGGTGTGAGCCCCTGTGGGTAGAGGTCTGGGGAGGGGCTCGGGGTGCGCACTTTCCACACTCTCCATAGGTAGAGCAAATGAAATTCAAGGACTCACGCATCAAGCTGATGAGCGAGATCCTGGGTGGCATCAAGGTGCTGAAGCTGTATGCCTGGGAGCCCAGCTTCTTGAAGCAGGTGGAGGACATCCGGCAGGATGAGCTCCGGCTGATGCGCCAGGCTGCCTACCTCCATGCCACGTCCACGTTCATCTGGATCTGCACCCCCTTCCTGGTGAGGCTCCCCTGCCTGGGCTGGCGTCCCGCCTCCTGCCTGGCCAGCCTGGGCCTCTGGACCCTGCAGACGCCACCCTGACACCCATCCCCACCACTGCCCAGGTGACCCTGACCACCCTCGGGATGTACGTGTCCGTGGATAAGAACAACGTGCTGGATGCTGAGAAGGCCTTTGTGTCCGTGTCCCTGTTCAACATCTTAAAAATTCCCCTCAACATGCTGCCCCAGTTAATCAGCAACCTGGCCCAGGTAATGCTGGATAGGGCCGGGGGTTCTGCTGGAGTTCGGGCAGGTAGATGGGGTCACTCAGGGTCAGGGGGTAATCAGGGAGAGTTACTGGAATCGGGGGAGGGCCATTTGGCATTATGAAGAATTGTTCCAAGTTGAATGAGGTCATTAGAGTCAGGGGCCATTTGGAGTCAGTGGAAGTCAGGTAAGGTCCTTGGAAACCCAAGTTCTGGAGACAGCCTCCTCTTACCAACCTGGACCCTGTCTTTGGCCGTGGGAGCCAGCCAAGACTCAGTCATGGGAGGGGCCCTAGCACCAGCCTCTGGACCCTCAGGGGGCCCAGCCTCACCCAGGAAGTTGGGGGCCAGCAAGGGTAAGAGGAGATGGTACAGGAAAAGCACAGCTTCCAGGGCTGACCCGCACCCTTCTACATGCAGACCAGTGTGTCTCTGAAACGGATCCAGCATTTCCTGAGCCAAGATGAACTTGACTCCCAGTGTGTGGAAAGAAAGACCATCACCCCAGGTCCAGACAGCCTCTACCTGGGCTGCCCTTGCCCCAGCCACTGCTCCAGAAAATTCTCTGTTCCAAGCTTTTAACTTCTCTCTTGTGACCCCCTTTTCTTCATCCTCTTTTCGTATGTGCTCTCACTCTGTGCCCGCCTTCTTCCTCTTCTGGCTCTTTACTTTCCTCTCGTCATCCTCTCCAGGCCTCCCCCACCACCTTCCTTCCCTAGGGCTCCCCCTGCTCCTCCCCAGGACTTCCTGTCTCCTCTCCCTCCCCCCCCACAAGATTCCCTGCCCTCCCGCTAGGGCTTCCCACACCCCTCCCCACCCAGGGATCCTCCTCCCCTTGCCCTGGGCCCCCTGACGCTGTACACCTCTGTCCTCCCAGGCTATACTGTCACCATACACAATGGCACCTTCACCTGGTCCCAGAACCTACCACCCACCCTGCACAGGTACCAGCTTCCCCTTCCCTTCTCAGCTGCCTAAAGTGAGCCAAAGGTCAGATCAATAGTGGAACCCAACCCCACTCTCACGCTTCAGTCTTTGGCCTGAGAAGCAGGAAGAGCCTCAGCTTGCCAGGGTGGTGTCTGAAAGGGAGGAGGGCTTGGGTCTCCAGGTGGGAGGTGGGGGACCAAAACCCTGATTCCTCCTCTGACTGGGCTACTTGTCTTCTTGCCCCCAGCCTAGATATCCAGGTGCCAAAAGGGGCACTCGTGGCTGTGGTGGGGCCTGTGGGTTGTGGGAAGTCCTCCCTGTTGTCTGCCCTGCTGGGAGAGATGGAGAAGCTGGAAGGCAAGGTGTATATGAAGGTGAGAGAGGCAGGGACTCCTGGGAAGGGAAGCTTGGCCAGGCCTTGGGCAAACCCCGAGGTAACCTTCCCCTTTGGCCAGGGCTCCGTGGCCTACGTGCCCCAGCAGGCGTGGATCCAGAACTGCACTCTTCAGGAAAACGTGCTGTTTGGCCAAGCCCTGGACCCCAAGCGGTACCGACAGGCTCTGGAGGCCTGTGCCCTGCTAGCTGACCTGGAGGTGCTGCCTGGTGGGGGCAAGACAGAGATCGGAGAGAAGGTACAGCCTCCTCTTTCATCCTCTGGGGAGCTAGCACATACAGCTGCCCACCTCAATCCAGCCCAGGTCCAGATATGCATTCATTCATTCATTCACACATTCATGTAGTATCATGCCTAGCTGTGTGCTAGGCACTGGTGAAACAGAGCTATTACTGGGGGAAACTGACCTGTAAACAGGTAGGGGCTGCAGAATGTCCTGGGGGCCAGGCTGAAGGCCTGTGCAGGGTACTGGAAGGCAGTAACGGGGGTAGTCTGCATAAGGAAAAGCATCACTTTTGAGCTGAATCTTAATAGCTAAGGAAGAAGCTCTCATCATTCATCAGATTTTATTACATACCTACTATATGCCAGGCAATATTATGCAGTAGTAAATACACCAGACTAAAATCTCTGCCTTCATATAGCTTACATTCTACTGGGGGAAAGAGATGATAGCAAGATAAATCAGTAAACATATAATATTAGATAAATGCTAAGGGGAAAGAATGAAACAGGGAAGGGATATAGGAATATGTGCAGGGTTGTATTGTTAGTGTGCTTTGGGAAAACCTCACTGAGAATCGGAGACTTGACCAAAGTGAGGGAGTGGTCCGTATCTTTGAACATGAAGCCCTGTCTGGGACATTTGAGGCAGAGAGAGCAGTAAGTGCAAAGGCCCTGAGGCAGGAGTGTGATTGGGGCATTTAAGGACCAGCAAGAAGAACAATGTGGATGGAGTGGAAGGAGCAGGGATGAGGAGGAGGAGATGCAGTCAGTGAGGTGTCCAGGCAACCAGGTCACATTGGGCCTTGGAGACCACTGTAAGAACTGTGGCTTTTACCAAGTGACGGAAAGCCTTTGAAGGTGTGAGCCAAGGGACGGTGGGTGGACTGGCATTTCTGTGCAATTTGGTGTGACTGGAGGTTAGAAGGGGTGTGGAAGAAACAGGGTAAGGTAGAGCCTTGAAGACTTTGATTAAGGTTTTGGCCTTTACCCTAAAAACCATGGGACATCAGTAAAAGTTTTTATTTTTTAATTAATTTGTTAATTTTTAACAGTCACAAAATATACATAACATAAATCTTTAACTTAGAAATCCTTTTAGAAATCCTTTTACTTATATAGGTCAGTAGTGTTAAGTACATTCACATTGTTGTACAGCCAATCTCCAGAACTCTTTTTATCTTGCAAAACTAAAACTCTGTACCCATTAAACAGCAACTTTTACTTATCCATTCACCCATCAATGGACACTTGGGTTGCTTCCACCTTTTAGCTATTGTGACTAATGCTGTTATGAACATGGGTGTGCAAAGATCTTTTCAAGACCCTACTTTCAATTCTTTTTAGTACATACCCAGAAGTGGAATTGCTAAATCATAATTCTATTTTTTTTATTTTTTGAGGGACTGCCATACTGTTTTCCATAACGGCTGCACCATTTTACATTCCCACCAACAGTACACAAGGTCTCCAACTTCTACACATTCTGGACAACACTTGTTTTCTGGGGCGGTTGTTTGGTTTTTTGTTTTTGTTTTTTGGTAGTAGTCATCCTAATGGATGTGAGGTGGTATCTCATTTAGGTTTTGATTTGCATTTCCCAGTGATTAGTAATGTTGAGCATCTTTTCATGTGTCTGTTGGTAGTTTGTATATCTTCTCTGGAGAAATGTCTGTTCAAGTCCTTTGCCCACATTTTATTCAAGTTGTTTGGTTTTTTGTTGTTGAGTTGTAGGAGTTCTTTATACATACTAGATATTAACCCCCTATCAGATATATGAGTTGCAAATATTTTCTCCTATTCTGAAGGTTGCCTTTTCACTCTGCTGATTGTGTCCTTTGATGCACAGAAGTTTTCAATTTTAATGTGATCCAATTTTTCTATTTTTACTTTTGTCGCTTGTGCTTTTGGTGTCCTATACAAAATCCAAAAAAATCATTGCCAAGTCCAATGTCATGAAAATTTTCCCTTGTGTTTTCTTCTGAGTTTTATAGTTTCACCTCTTTTTTTATATACTAAAGATTTCAGTGTCTCAAAACAAAGACATCCTCTTACATGACTATAGTTGAGTTATCAAAATCAAGAAATTTATCATTAATACAGTATTATTATCTAATTCACTGTCTGACATTTGAAATGTCATCATTTGTCCCAGTAATGTCTTTTTTAGCTATTTTCTTTCCTGGTCTAGGGTTCAATCCAGGATCATGAGTTGCATTTAGTTGTCGTATCTCTTTATTCTCAATCAATCTGGATAATTCCTCAGTCTTTGTCTTTTAGAACATCAACCCTTTTGAAGAGTACAGGCCAGTTATTTTGCAGAATGTTTCTCAATTTGAACACGATTAGCTCCGGAATATATTTTTTTGGGGAAAAACCAAAGAAGTAACGTTGTGTCCTTCTTGGTGCATCATATCAGGAGGCACATGGTGTCAGTTCATGCGTTACTGACAATGTTAACTTTGATCTCTTGATTGAGGTGGTACCGTTTACTGATGATTTCGTGTTATAACTTTCATTGATGATTTTTGCCTGAGTCAGTGTTTACTATGATGTTGGCCAAATGTTGATTTTATAACTCCATTCCTTCTATAGTTATTAGTTGGCTTATTACTTATTCATTAATTTTTTATATCAATGTGGGCTCATGGATTCTTATTTGATTCAATGGGTTATAATCCATTACCATCATTTTTTATCTTGACGTTCAACTTGTCAGTGAAGAGTTTTAAGCAGGGACAGGAATTGCGTTTTGAAAAGCTGCCCTGGCTACAGTGTGGAGGGGCCCAAAGGCACAGGAACCAGTGAGGAGGCTCTCGTGGTGCCCTGGGGAAATGAGGGCCTGAGCCTGGCAGTGGGGATGGGAAATTTTTAAGTAGGAGTCCAAGATTATAGGAACCCAGAGTAGACCTCCTGATCTACGATACAACTCCTCCTTCCCATCTCTCCTGGACCCACACTGACCTCGCACACACAAGCCTGATTTAGTGCCCAGAACATAGTAGCACTGGAGAAAGGCTGGTTGGTTGAATGCAGGCAAGTTCACGCGTCTCAGTCACTACAGCTTCCATGTCCACCCCTTGCTTTTCAGCAGCTCCAGCTCCCACCCCACATTTGTTCTCCCCAGGGGTCAGTTTCTCAGGGTACCCCCCAAAGAGCTGGGCCTGTTCCAGAGGGAATGAGGAAAGCTGGTGGTAGGAAAGCAGGCTATACCTCTGGGATCTGCCCTCTAGGCCCAGCCCTGCTGCTGTGTGCCTCCGTTTCTGCATAATGGGTTTAAGGAGTGAACTTACCTCCCCTCTGGTACGTGAATGATCTCAGGGTTGATAAATTCTGGGGTGGATGCTGGGTTTCCATCCTTGCTTTTGCCCTTAATAGTTTGGGACCCTGGACAAAGTCATTAACATCTTGAGCTCTAGTTTCTTCATCTAGAAAGTGGGGCTAATGATACCTCCCTGGAAAGACTGACAAGAGGACCAAATGGGATAATTGTTATGAAAGTCATCTGCGAACCGTATGGTTGATGGGAGACTAAAAGTTCTATTAAGGACCTCCTGGGGATTTCCAGCCTCCCAGAGTATGAAGGTGGAAGGCAGAGAAACGAGCTGGGCCGGGAGAATGATGTCCTTACCTGCCCTGGGAGGACTCTAAGAGCCACCACCCCTTCCTCCATGGCCTTAGAGCTTCCCAGGTACAGGACCAGGCATATGAAATGTGAATTTAGAGGTCTGCCTTTTTGAATGACAACAGACAGACACAGCCCTGTCCCCCTTGTGATGGCCTGACTCCCTTCTACCCAATATACACCTCTCACTTCCCTCCTCCAACCCATCCAGGGCATTAACCTGTCTGGGGGCCAGCGTCAACGGGTCAGTCTGGCCCGAGCTGTTTACAGTGATGCTGACATTTTTTTGCTGGATGACCCATTGTCAGCCGTGGACTCCCACGTGGCCAAGCATATCTTTGACCAAGTCATTGGGCCAGAAGGTGTGCTGGCAGGAAAGGTGAGGCCTCCCAGAGGCTAAGGGGGCTAAGGTGAGGTCTAGGGCCACAGGAGAAGACTGGTGGGAGGCCAAGGGGTTCGGGTGAGACCTGGAGGGATGGAGGGCCTGCGGAACAGGAGCATGGGCTGGGCAGTGGGGGAAACCTGGGGCGGGGGTGGGGGACAGTGCCCCTCAGGCACTGAGCCAGCTGCGCTGAGCACGGCGTGAGCCCCTGATGTGTCTGCTCATGCTGCCGGCACACAGGCACCTCACACTCACTCCGTGGCCCCGCGCTGTGCCAGGGGTGTGTGCTGAGGGCAGTGGGAGTGATAGCCTGCTGCCTTCTCCCCAGACACGGGTGCTAGTGACGCACGGCATCAGCTTCCTGCCCCAGACGGACTTTGTCATAGTGCTAGCTGACGGGCAGGTGTCTGAGATTGGCACTTACGCAGCCCTGCTGCAGCGCAACGGCTCCTTTGCCAACTTTCTCCGCAACTATGCACCTGGTGAGGGCAAGGAGCACCAGGAGGCCGACAGCAGGACCGGTATCTGCCATTCTTGGCCCTCCGTATTTCCCTGCCCTCCCAGCTTCTCCCCTGTCCTGGAGCCTCTGAGTGTCTGTGGACAGGCCCAGTGTTGTACAAGGGAGGTTCTGGGGAACTTGGACCATCTGCGTGATGCCAGACACCACCAACAGGGAAAGTGAACTGGATGGATTCAAGTCCTTCCTCCTCATCTTCCTTCATGTGTCAAAAGGGCCTAAGGGCCCAGGCCCAGCTTGTACGGCAAAACTGTTTCACAGATGAATTGTTTAGTAAATATGCAAATGCTTGGAAAAGTCATTTATTTATTAACAAATATTTATGGAGCAATTACTATGTCCAGGCACTATTCCAGACGCTGAGACAGCAGTGAACAAACAGAAAAATCCCTGTCTTCATGGAGCATATTGAGACCCCCTTGTTGTCCAGTCCTGGCTCCCCAACCCCAGGCTCCCAGCTGGCTCCCAGACCTTCTCCTGGGCTTTCTCGCCTCCTTCCGTATATGCAGCTAACATGTCTCGAGCATTTACTAAGGGCTATGCCCCTTGCAAGCTCTTGACACACATTCTTTCCTTTAATCCTCACAATGACACAATGAAGTAGGTACTATTATTATCCCCATTTTACATGCCTGCCTAAACTCATGCGGTGAGGAAGTGGGATTTTAGCTCAGCCAGTCTGACTCTAGAGCCCAAGCTCCTGACCCTTATATTTGAATCCCCTTCTACGTAGTCCCTGATGGGAAGCTTTTCTTCCCGTCTAACCTAAGTCTTTCTTGCCACCCTTTTTCTTTCCAACACGAAATTCGTCATTTATTTTTCTTGTTGTTCTTGCTGCCCTCTCAGTCCCTCTCCCCTTGCCTCTCGCTTGTCCATTCAGGCCTCGTCATTGGAGTGGGGCGGGGGATAGCAGGGGCTTGCGGGGTGAGCTAGCCAAACTCTCCTTTCTGCCTCCCCGCTGCAGCCTTGGAGGACAGAGAGGATGAGGAGGTGCTGCTGATTGAGGACACGCTCAGCAATCACACAGACCTGACGGATAATGAGCCAGTGACATACGAGGTCCAGAAGCAGTTTATGAGGTGAGCACCTGCGAGCTCTCAGCCCCCGGGAGACGGTACCAGGGCTCCCAAGCCCTGATGGGGGGCGCAGGTGGGCATTCTCCCTGATGCACCCCGGGCCTCCGGCTGCAGCCTGAACCTCCTCTGGGGCTCTGTCTGTGGCTGTGCTGGAGGCCTCCTCCCTGGGCCTGACCAGTTGCCTCCACAGACAGCTGAGTGCCATGTCCCTGGAAGGAGAGGGCCAGGGTCGGCCTGTGTCCAGGAGGCGCCTGGGTGCGGCAGAAAAGGTAGTGCAGGCAACAGAGGCAAAGGCGAGCCAGGTGCTGACCCAGGAGGAGAAGGTGGAGATGGGCACTGTGAGTAGGGTGGGCGGGGAGGGATGGAGGGGGTGGGCAGGCCCCTAGCAGTCCCGGGGCTCACCGGAGTCCTCTGTCCAACCGCTGTGGCCATGCAGGTGAAGCTGAGTGTGTTCTGGGATTACGCCAGGGCCGTGGGGCTCTGTGCCACGCTCGTCATCTGTCTGCTGCACGGGGGTCAAAGTGCGGCTGCCATTGGGGCCAACGTTTGGCTCAGTGCCTGGACCGGTGAGGCTGTGGTGAACGGCCAGCAGAACAACACCTCCCAGAGGCTGGGCGTCTACGCTGCCTTGGGAATTCTGCAAGGTGAGCCTGCAGAGATACCTAGAAGGGGCTACAGTGGCCCCTTCCTCATCTCTGGGCTGCTGGGTCCCCCAAACCATGCCCTCGCCTCTGAATCTTTCTCCACTGTCGCAGCCCCAGGGACTCCCTAACCCACCCTAGCAGTCTACCTGCCGCTGGCCCTGTCTAGCTCATCCTAGCCATGCCCTGCCTCTGAGCCTGCCTAGTTCACCAAGGCTCTCCCCCATCTCGGAACCCGCCCCTGCATGCCTGCCACCTGGCCCAGGTGAACGAGCGCCCCTCTCCTCCTCCACCAGGGCTCCTGGTGATGCTGTCAGCCGTCACGATGGCGGTGGGAGGTGTCCAGGCTGCGCGCTTGCTTCACCAGGCGCTGCTGCACAACAAGATGCGCTCGCCTCAGTCCTTCTTCGATACGACGCCCTCAGGCCGCATCCTTAACCGCTTCTCCAAGGACATCTGCATCATCGATGAGGTTCTGGCTCCCACCATCCTCATGCTGCTGAATTCCTTCTACAACTCCATCTCCACCCTCGTGGTCATTGTGGCCAGCACGCCACTCTTCGCTGTGGTCATCCTGCCTTTGGCTGTCCTCTACCTCTTTGTGCAGGTGTGCCCTGAGTGGGTGGGCTTGGCTTTTTGTGAGCATGGCTGTTGTGTGGTCGGGGCTCTCCCGGGGGCCACCAGTGGTGGGATGTAGGGAGGTCAGGCCCCGCAGCTTCACAGCTGGAGTTGGTTCAGTAAATACCTCTTTGAAACTCATTTTCCTCACCTGTAAAATAGAATCATAGAACCTACCTCACAGAGTTGTTGATAGGATAAAATGAAATCCTTGTAAATTGTGACTGGCCCTGGAACTCCTTCCTGCTGGCTATCTTTTAATAAAATATTGTCAACGGTTTGAGACACATTATCCTTCCCTTCTTTTTAGATCTATCTAAACTTACATACATGTTTTTAACGTGGACGAGTTGATAACATTCAGATACAGCTACCTATAAAAGGCATTTGTGTTGCTGAGCCCCTATCCTGCCATTAATTAATCAGTCAATGAAGGTAATCCACAAGTGGCCAGAAGCTCAGGCCTGTGTGTGAAGACTGTGCTCTGTGCTGGTTTGGGGGACTCTCAGATGCAAATCCTACATGGCCCTGGCCATCTTGGGGCCCACAGGGTAGAAGATGGAAGGTGGAGGCAGAACTGTGTTTTTGTGGGGCTGAAGTTTAAACAACTGGGGGGTGGGGTGGGGAGAGGCTCTTTAAGAAAAAGAATACAAAATTATCTTATTTTTGCAAATTTTGCAAAATTTTGATTGTGTGAACACACTGCTAGGGCCCCTAAGTGGAGACAGGCATAGTCACAGGAGGCAAAGCAGAGTCAGTGCAATAATCTAGGCCCCCGCAGAGGTGAGGGGGTCAGGAGCTGAGAGGCAATCGGGAAAGGCTTCGTGGACACAGTGGCCTGGAAGAGTGAGCAGAGCTGACCAGAGGGGAAGGGTGGGATGGGTTCGTGGAGCCATATCAGGCCCCCAAGTCTTGGGTTCTTCTGGGCGGGGCGGGAGGAAGGGAGCAAGGTCTCATGGGGCAGTGGGACTGACGGGGAGGCGGCTCACATGGGTCCAGAGGGCGTGCTGGACTGAGTTGGGGCCCCACGGTCCTGACTCCAAGCTCTTTCTCCATCCCCTGTCAGCGCCTCTATGTGGCTACGTCACGGCAACTGAAGCGGCTGGAATCTGTCAGCCGCTCACCCATCTACTCCCACTTTTTGGAGACGGTGACCGGCTCCAGCGTCATCCGGGCCTATGGCCGCAGCCAGGACTTCGAGGCCATCAGTGATGCTAAGGTGGACACCAACCAGAGGAGCTGCTACCCCTACATCGCCTCCAACAGGTCAGAAGCTGCTCCCTCAGCCCCTGCTCCTCCCATGAGTTTCCACCAGTGTCTCTGCGGGAGAGACCCTGGTGTTCTGGGTCCAAGCCCCTCCTTCCCTCTGAACAGCCCCCTTCTTGCATCTGCCCCGTTTCCTCCTTGCCTAATCCCCACAGGTGGCTGGGGGTCCGAGTGGAGTTCGTGGGCAACTGTGTTGTGCTCTTCACTGCACTCTTTGCTGTGATTGGGAGAAGCAGCCTGAGCCCAGGGCTGGTGGGCCTGTCTGTGTCCTATGCCCTACAGGTACGCAGAGATCTGGGTCCTGGGTCAGGGCCGCCACTGGGGCAGAGGCCACACAGGTTTCACAAGCATCTCCTGGGCACCTCGCTCTGCCCCAGATGGAGTCCAGCCACAGGTTCTGCTCCCTGGGACTGTGAGCTCCCAGTCAAGTGTGGAGAGTCACTCCCACCAGCAGGGGATGGTACTGTGGGGTGCACAGACCTTAGTGGAGGAAGGAGCCCAGAGGAGGTCTCTACCCTGGAGTGTTGGAGAAATTATCTTGGAGCTTGGCCCCAAGAGACAAATAGAATTTGCCCTGCCTGCGCAAGATCTAGAGGTCAACCCTGACAGGGGTCCGGGGGCAGGGACGTGGAGAGCTGGAATACACCTCATGTCACAAGCCTGCAGGGAAAGTACACGGAGCAGGTAACTGGAGCCTGGGAAGGTCACCCTGATATCAGCCTATATTGTCAAAGCGTTAAATAACTGCAGGTGGAATTTTTGTGAAGCAGATCACATTTGCAACGCCTCAGGTGACTCAAGTCTTGAATGTTTTGTAAACAAAGGACAATCCAGACAGGTCAGTCTTCTCAAACTTTAATGTGCATATGAATCACCTGGGGATCTTAAACTGTAGATTCTGATACAATAGACCTGGGGCTCTGGCTTCAGCATTGTCTATCAAGACTCCTTGATCCACAAAGTGTGGTCCAAGGACCAGCTGCATCAACCTCATCTGTGAGCTTCTTAGCCATGTAGAATCTCGCGTCCCACCACACACCTACTGAATTAGAAGCTACATTTTATCAAGATTCCCTGGGAAATCTTTCTTGTGCATATTAAAGTTTAGGAAACACTGGGCTGGGTGGCCTTTTGTTAAGTCTGCATTGTCACTGCCTGAGGTACAGTTGTGATTTGAGCCCCAGGTGGCACATCTATGGGTTTGCCCAGGCCCCCCTGGGTCATAGCTGGGATAGGATAGGAGCATAGTCAAGGAGTCTGAACTCCTCCCAAAGCCATTTCAGGGGGAAGAGAGATTGCCCCGCTTATGACCCAGTCCCTTTGGCTAGGTGACGTTGGCTCTGAACTGGATGATACGAACGATATCAGACTTGGAGTCTAATATTGTGGCCGTGGAGAGAGTCAAAGAGTACTCCAAGACGGAGACTGAGGTGGGTACGGGATGAGCCTGGGGCAGGGAGGGGTGCTTGGTGACCCACCATCCCTACACCCCCAGGCCAGTTGTTCAGGTGGCTCTTCATTCATTCATTCATTCATTCAACCCTTCTTGAGTGTCAACCAGAGGTCTATGTGAGGAGGTGTAGAGCAAGACAAGGTCTGCCCTCAAGCAGTTCCTGATGTAGTGGGAGAGGACAGCTCCCGTTGTTCCAAGCCCTCCTTGGTCACAGTACCTTGTCCTCCCTGGGACCCCTCAGTCCCGTGCCCTGCCTCTGTCCCTCTGTCCATGAGCTCATCCAGCCTGGATCCTATGCTCCACCAGTGCCAGTGCTCTCAAGTCCCTTGCCCTTCTCTCTCTCAGTCATCCTCACCCCAGACGAGCCCATCTGTCTACCTTCTAAAACATGCCGGTGCTCAGCTGCTAAAACGTTGCTGGAGAAAATCATTGATTTTACTTCAAGTTTATAACCACACACCACGGCTGGGTGTTCCTGTTTTGCTTCTCCAAGAAGCATGTGTTCCCACTTTCAGAAAGTTCTGTTTCGACCATTCTCTTTCCTTAAACCCCCACATCCCCTTCTCCCTGTGCTCAGTCATCGACCGAATCACTCAGTCATCGGTCATCATAGGCTCAGTCATCAACCTTGCCTAACGCTTCAGTGAGAAAACGGCTTACAAGATGTGAACTCCCTCAGCCTTCCTGCCTCCAGACTTTCAAATCTGCCTGTGTCCCTTCCACCTTCTTCCTTTCTCATTTCAAAGTCCACTCCCTCTACTTCTTTGCATGGCCACCCAAGGACTTCACTTCCTCAATCACACCTTCCATCTGCTACATCATCCATCTTGCTCCCTCTGTTGGATGATTCCCATCCACACGCAAAAATAAGCTCTTGTAGCTTCCATTCTAGACACTCAAACCAACCCTCCCTTTCCCCTGTATCCTATGTCCCATTTCTCTGCTCTCCTTTGTTGTGAAACTGGCTTTAAAATATGGTCTGCAGGTGCTCTCCCCACTGCCTCATCACCCTGTAGCCTGGTTTCTGGCCCTATCACTCCACTGAACCCACTCACCAATGACTTTCCCGCTTCCTGACCTAGGGACACTTTTCTGTTCTCATCTAATTCAACCTCTCAGCAACATTCAGACAAAATAGCCCCTCGCTCCTACTTGGAAAGCACTTCATGGCTTCTGTGACCTGAGCTCCTGCCCTGTCAGCCCCCATTGAGCCCCACCCCACCTGTTCCTCCCAACCTGGCCTCTCCTGCCCATGGGGCCCCCATCTACCCCTGTCTTCCCCATGCATCCCCTATCATTCCCTCATCCCCCATTCTCTGGGATCTTCAAATTCTCCCTCTTTGTGCCTAGCATTCCCATATCCCCTCTCTACACACATGATCCTGTCTCCACATTCTCAAAAATTCTGCCCCCAACCCTACTGTCCATTCTCTTGACACCTCCTCAAGAGAGCGGTCTACCTATACTGGCTGCTTTGCTTTTTGACTGCTGACAGTCTGAACCCCCATTTCAAAACACCCTCCACTCTCCCTCCCCTAAATAGCAGCAGGGAGATCCTTTAAAAACACACCAAATCATGTTATTCCTCTGTGCATGGCCCTACATCTTACTCAGGGTAAAAAAACACAGTCCTTAAAATGGCCAGCAAAGCCCTATGTGATGGGGCCATCCACTACTTGTCTCCTACCTCTCACCTTTGTCATTGCGATCCAGAACACACCTGGAAGTATTTGTACTTGCCGTTCCCTCTGTCTGGCATGCCCTTCCCCCAGATATCTACTTGTCTTGTTCATTCACTTCCTTCAGGTCTTTATTTAAATATCACCTCCTCCAGGAAGCCTTCCCTGACCACCCTGTACAGAATAGCAACACCAGACACTTATCCACACTCATCACCATCTGACATTATGTAGACTTACTTATTTGTCAACTGTATGCCCCCCTAGACTCGGATGTAAGCCTCATGGGGACAAGGACTTTGTCTTGTTTACCATTGTTGACCCCACTACCTGTCACGGAGTAGCCACTCAATAATAAAGAATGGTGAAAGGGGAAGTGAGGGCAGGTGGGAGGGGCCGCTTAGGGCCATGGGGCACGGGGGAATAGGGAAGAGCAAAGTTCTGTGGGGAATAATGTCAGAGGGATAAAGAGACATTGAACCACAACGTTGGGCCACATGAGCACCAGGGCCTCCCCGCCAGGGTCCCTGGTGGGTGAGGATGGCAGGGGCCTGGGGAGGGAGGCAGACCAAAGTTGGGAGATGGCTGGGCTGGGGAAGAGGTGCCCCCCTGATGAGGATCCTGTCTTCCCCTGGCGGCCAGGCCCCCTGGGTGGTGGAGGGCAGCCGCCCGCCAGCGGGCTGGCCACTGCAGGGTGAGGTGGAGTTCCGGAATTACTCTGTGCGCTACCGGCCGGGCCTGGAGCTGGTGCTGAAGGACTTGAGTCTACAAGTGCGAGGTGGCGAGAAGGTGCGTGTGGGGCGGGTTTTTCCCTGGGAAGCGTGGGTCTGTGGGATGGCAGGGGCCCAGCCCAAGGGTCTGCTTGGCCTCCCAGGGGAGTCCTGGCAACAGCCCCGCTGACCCCCAGCCTCCCCCTGACGGCCCCCACTGCCTCCAGGTGGGGATCGTGGGCCGCACTGGGGCTGGCAAATCGTCCATGACCCTCTGCCTGTTCCGCATCCTGGAAGCCGCAGAGGGCGACATCCTCATCGACGGCCTCAATGTGGCCGACATCGGGCTCCATGACCTGCGTTCTCAGCTGACCATCATCCCCCAGGTAGCAGCCTGGCGTGGGCTGGCCACACTGACCAGTGACTCTGGCGGCAGGTCCCACCCCTGTTCTGTAGCTTGGAGTTCAAGACTGGGACCTCTCTCTGGGAGGCTGGAGCAGAGCCACAGAGCGGCCCCCCGTCGTGGGTCTGGAAGGGTCAGACGTCTCCTGCCCAATAAGACCCTGTCCTCTGACCTCTTGGACCAGCAGAACAACAGGCCCCTCCACACAGCCCACCCCAGAGGCCTTCTATCCTGGCCTCCTGGTTTCATAGCTCTGAATTACATTTCACTTTTTCTGACTCCTCTGGGGTATTTTTTTCTGCTGACTGGACACTTTGGAGTCAGATTAGCGGTTCAGGTTTCTGCCTTAGCGCAGGATTTTGGGTTGGCAAAGCTGAGGTTTATCACTTCCCCACAGGCGTTTTTCTATCTCCTTGGCCATTGCCTCCCTCCTGGAGGGCTGGAGTCAGAGTGGGAATGCCGCCACCTCAACCCCTTTCTTGTTCCCTGACCTTGGGGCCCATGGCTTCCTATGGGGCCTGAGCTGCCTCCCTCTGAGGCCTTGCTTTGTCCCCAGGACCCCATCTTGTTCTCGGGGACCCTGCGCATGAACCTGGACCCCTTTGGCAATTACTCGGAGGAAGACATGTGGCGAGCCTTGGAGCAGTCCCACTTGCACACGTTTGTGAGCTCCCAGCCGGCAGGCCTGGACTTCCAGTGCTCCGAGGGCGGGGAGAATCTCAGGTAACAGCTGGGAGTGGGTGGGTCAGGAATAGCACTCTGCAGCACTATAGAGGGTCTAGCATCAAACGACACCAAATCCAGGCCAGCCCCCTCCTGCCCTCCCACTCCCATCTCAGCCAGCGTGAACTCAGGGGGCACAGGCCAGCCCCCTCCTGCCCTCCCACTCCCATCTCAGCCAGCGTGAACTCAGGGGGCACTGTCTTGTATTGAGCATATTCTGTGTGCCAGGCACTTGCACTACTTCACTGACTCCTCACACAAGCTCCAGAGAAACTGAGGCAGGGCCAAAGTCACACAGCTGGGAGAAGACATGCCTGGGAGATTCCAAAGCCCTAATCGGTCCTCTCTTGTGAGATTGTCAATGTTGTGCTTGGCCTGAGGAGGGGCTGTGGACTGAACCTGTGGAGCAGATAAGAGGAAACCTACAGAGCTTTAGAGAAATCTTATATATTTTCCAAGGTGGATGCAGTTTTGTTTGTGGTTTAGAAGTGGGCAAAGTGAGCTCTCCGGGCCTTTCTTTGCTTCCTTATAGCCCCTGACCTTATATCACCAGTTGCTGTGCCGTGTATCAGGGAGGGCCAGAGTCACTTCTTACTGAGTCTAAAGGCTTGAGGCACTTGTACCTGTGTTAGTTGTGTGATTTGGAGCAAGCTGCTTAACCTCTTTGTGCCTTCTTTTCCTTTACTCTGATGGGATAATAACAGTCCCATACCTGTTAGCACCATGCCGCCCAATAAAAATATACTATGAGCCACATATGTGTAAATAAAATTTGTCTAATAGCCACATTAAAAAAAAAGAAAAAGAAACTGATGAAATAAATTTTAATTGTGTATTTTACGTAGCCTAATATATCTAAAATATCATTTCAACATGTAATTGATACAAAAGCTATTACGGATAGTTTGCATTTTTTCAAGTATAAAATCCCGTGTGTATTTTTACACGTACAGCACATCTCAATTCAGACTTGTCGTATTTCAAGTGGTCAACAGTCACATGTGGCTAGTGGCCATCATTTGGACAGAGCAGTCTTAGGGTTATTGTGATGAAATGGAAAGCACTTAGACTGGATATACTCCTGAGAAACTTAGCTATTCGTATTATTCTACTCGGTCCATACCTATGGACTGGACTCTCTCCAGAAAAAACAAAAACAAAAATCTGTACATTTGCTCAGCACTTAATAGTGTTCAAGGCACTTTGGCTTCTACTGTCTCCTTTAATCTTTACTGCAGTCCTGTGGGCCAGAAATGAGGGTCCAGAGTATAAAATTATTTGCCCAAAGCTGCTCAGCTAGCAAGGGGTGGGGCAAGGACTCAGGGAAGTGGGAGCTTTTGCCCCAAAACTTTCCTAGCTGCATCATAGCCACTCGTGGGATGCCCCCGCCTCCCCAGGCAGCCCTGTAACAATGAATGTGCACAGTACTTGGATTTCACTTACACAACCATGTTGGGGGTGGCTGGCGGACGAGCCTAGGCTTTCAGACCCTGTGCCCCACAGCTGTTTTTTGGTCCATTCTCCTATCCTTGCTTGCCATCAGCACCTCTCCCCAGAGCATCCCCTCCATCCCCACATCCCCCAGGATCTGAGACAGAAATCCACTCCCCTCCTCCCTCATTGAGCTTGTAGCCACTTTAAGTGTAACCTGTATCCTGTGCCAGTCCCACCATAAATCAGCCCTGAGCTCTATCTGGCGGCTCATTCTGCTGCCAAAACCTTCATTAGTTGCGGGAATAGGACGGGGAGAGAGCCTGGCCTTCACTCGGGCTGTAGTGACTCACCCCTGCGGGAAGGGCTGAGGTATTTGTCCCTGGGTGTGGGGGGTGCTGCAGCCTCTGTGGTTGGGAACACAGCCTCTCTTTGTTCCTTAGCTCTAGCTTCCAAGGCAGGAGGTGGAAGGTATGCGTTCCACCCCTCCCCCACCTTCCCAGGGACCAGACACGGGGAACCCCCCATAGCCTCCTCTGCCCTGTCCCTTCCTTGTTCCCACAACGGAACCCTGACCTATATTCCCCATGGGGGCAGAAGATGACTAAATTGTGTGATATTAGGCTCAGCAAGATAACATGATGTGTGCAAATATCCAGGAGGAGTCATTTAAGTGTGTTATTACTAAGGTGTAAATGACTGATAGATTGAAGCAGAAAAACACGGTGACACTAGTTGAGGAGTGAGGATAGGGAAGAAAGCACAGGAAGAAGAGGCCAGGGGTGCCAGAGACAGACTGGGGATTTCACAATGTTGTTAAGTACTGGCTCTACCCGCAAGGCCCCTCATTATCCCCGTGGTGTCCAGACCTCAACTCTGTGTTCCAGGAGTACTGGGCTAAGGCAGAAATGGGAGAGGTTAGACAGAGAGCCAGCCCTGGGCCATTGGGAAGGAGTGGAGACAGAAACAGTTTGGGGAATGAGGCCTGGGGGCAGGTTGGGGGCACCCAGCTAGAGATACCTTGCCTTCCCCATTTTCAGCGTGGGCCAGCGGCAGCTCGTGTGCCTGGCCAGAGCCCTGCTTCGCAAGAGTCGCATCCTGGTTTTAGACGAGGCCACAGCCGCCATCGACCTGGAGACTGATGACCTCATCCAGGCCACCATCCACACCCAGTTTGAGGCCTGCACGGTGCTGACCATCGCACATCGGCTCAACACCATCATGGACTACACCAGGTGGGGCACCGGAACCCAAGCAGGGAGGGACCTGGTGGGGTCACCTGGGCCGTGGGGAAGTGGCAGGCAGATTAAGGTTATCTGGATATGTGGATATGGGAGCCTCGTGGGGTCGTCTAAGGTTTTGGGGGGGGGGCGTTGCAGAACAGTGTGGGTTATCTGGGCACCGGGGGCACAGTGATGCTTTCTGAGACACAAGGGACGCTTTGGGGAAGGGGCACACTGGGGCTCCTTAGGCATGGCTCACTTCCCCCCCCCACCCCTTAATACTATGAGGTGAGGGGAAACAGATCCTTCATGCCAAATCCCGTCACTTCCTGAGCACTGTTTCCAGAGTGCCCACATGGCCATGGCTTCATTTGAGCCTCATTCCCATCCTGTGAGGTAAGTGTACAGACCAGGAAGCCACTGAGGAAAGGTGCACGATGCTCGGGTCCCACGCGGAGTAGATGCTTTGTTGTGGGAAAGCAGAGGGCTGAGTCCCAAGCCTGGCTCTGCTGCTGACTGCTGTATGACATTGGGCAATTCACAAAACCTTCATGAACCTCTCTCTCTCAGGCTTGTTGTAAGGAGTCAATGAAATAAAGCGTTAAAAGTGCAGGTGACTGGAGGGGTGGGATAGGGAGGGTGGGAGGGAGACGCAAGAGGGAGGAGATATGGGGATATATGAATATGTATAGCTGATTCACTTTGTTATACAGCAGCAACTAACACACCATTGTAAAGCAATTATACTCCAATAAAGATGTTAAAAAAAAAAAGTGCAGGTGATCCTAGGAAGTGCTGTCCTTTACTGTAATTTCTCCCTAGAACCAGCTTCTCAAAGGATTAGGGAAGGAGCCTTGCTCTTGGTATCTTATGGCTTCGTTGGGGAGGCAGCTCACTCAGCCAAAAGGAAAAAAACGTGACCTGTTTGCTCACTGTGCCTAATGTCAAGGTGTGCTGCTGGAGGACAGGGGAGGGGCTGGGTGACTCAGAAGCCTGATGGAAGCGAGCTGGTGCTGGCCTGCCAGGCTGGCTCTCTTGGAGACACGGGAGCTCAGAGTGAGGAAGAGGCAGGAGGCTGCAACAAATCTATTCTGAAGGAGTATAGTGGGAGTACATCAACAAGGCTTCATTCACAAAACAAACACCTGCAGGGCATGGGGAGGTGGGGAGATACATGGACAGGGCAATGGGCAGACCTTGGCCCTCTCTCAGAAGTTCCCCACACGGCTCCCAGGGGCTTGGGAACCAAGCTGAGAATGCCTGATGCTACTGTCTGTTCCATCCCTACCACACCGCCCCCCTCCACTCCCATCCAGGATCCCACTGGGAGAAGGGAGGGTGGGCAGGAAGTCCAGGGCCCTGGGTCCAGACAAGGGAAAGGGCTGGACCGAGAGGATCTCTTCCCAGGCCTAACTGAAAATGGTTTTCACCAGCAGCTCTGAGGGGCGAATACTCGAACTGATCTTGGGGGTTGGGAGTTCAGTCATTCGAGTGGGGCAGGCAGAAATTCATCAAATAATCACGCTATTGAACGTGTAATTAGAGCCTTCAGGAAGGAAGCAGGGGTCCACATGTGTAGGCCAGAGGAAGCCAATCCACACAGGACAGCTAGGACACTTACTCTCCAAAGGAAGGGAAGCACCAGCCAAGCCCTAAAGGATGAGTAAAAGTTGGGGAGCAGGGGAGGAGATGGGGTAGGGAGGGAGCTGAAAATTTCAGGAAAAGGCTGCATCACATGCAAAGGCCCTGAGGTAGGAGGGCACATGAGGCTGGAGTAGAAAGGGTGAAGGGGCAGTAGAACCAAGAGGAGAGGGAGGAAGAGACAGGCCTCACTCTGCTGCATTTTGAGGACCATGGGAAAACATTCAGTCCTTACCCTAAGGGCAATGAGAAGCCACTGAAGCGAGGGGGGCAGTCTCCTGGGCTTCAATTTGGGCAGTGGCTAGGCAGTGATATCCACAGACACACATCTTCCCAGGACACGTTTCTGGGAGCCCCATAGGTGGGGAAACAGAGTGGGTGCAGTCCAGGCCCTCTTATTGAGGAGCATCTCCTGGGACTTGGGGGAGCCTTTCTGCTCCTGCCTCACCCTGGGAGCCAGCCTGTTGGCCCTGCACCAGGTGCACCCTGTGTTTAGTTGGCAAGAGATTCTAATCCCAGGCCCAGGCTTGACTGTGTGTGTGTGGGCGGTGGGAGATCCACCCATCAGCAGCAGCCAGATTTGCAGCCAAAGTCCCACATTCCAGCATCAGGCCTCACTGCAGCCCAGTTTCCCGCCGTGTGCCTTTTTGAGTTGGCACAAAGCAGATGGAAGCACACAGGCCCTGTGACCCTGGCGAAGGGAAGGGCTCATTAGGGAAGGTTTTCAGAGCCGCGACTAGCAAAGATGAATCGGACCTTGTGTTTGATCCCAGAAATTGCCTCATCTGCCAGGACAGCAAACGGAGTGGCTAAAATAACCAGCCTTGCAAGCATGCACATGTGGTGTAGCGCTGTGTTGGGTGGGTTGACTGAAGTGGGAGGGTCGGCATGTCACTGCGGGGCCTGAGCAGTACCCAGAAGGGCAGGGTTGGACCATGAAACCAGATCTGGGCTGATGGAGACCTGACCACTTCTTTTCTTTGGCTAGGGTCCTGGTCCTGGACAAAGGGACAATAGCTGAATTTGATTCTCCAACCAACCTCATTGCAGCCAGAGGCATCTTCTACGGGATGGCCAGAGATGCTGGACTTGCCTAGAATATATTCCTGGGATTTCTTCCTGGACATTCCTGGTTTTCATCAGGAAGGGAAAGGACACCAGATATGTCTACAGAATGGACTGGATGGCAAACGCTGGGGGCATTTGTCAGGTTTTTGTCCCTGTTAAGTGCCTGGCAGGATAACCATGCTAAATGCTCCAGGTGAGGCGGTGAAGCCCAAGAGGCAAATGACATGCCCAAAGTCATAGCTAATTTGAGGCAGAGCCCAGACTAGTCCCCAGGTCTCCTGATTCCCAATGTGGTGTTATTTCCACACTGTACTGTTTTCAATCATCATTTCATGGTATGACCTCCCTACCCCCATGATTTTTCATATTTTCTACTCTGAAGTTTTTTTTTTTTAATTTTAATAAAGCTTTTTCCTTCTGGAACAGAAGACTGCCAGGTCAGGCCGTCCCTAGGAACTGAGTCTGGTACTCTGGGGTGCTGGCCTGGATCCATTAAAAATGGAGCACTGATGAAATAAAGCTACGTGTCAACAATACACACACCCCAATGTAGCCTTTCTCTGTTCACAAGGTCTGGGGGCTAGGACCTTTAGAGGAGGCAGGAAGGAAGGAGGGAGAGACAGAGGTAACCTTTATACACATCTACATGGCTGGAATTATCTGAAAACTTCAAACCCAAGAACTTTTGGCTAGAGATATTGTCTTCACAGCCAAAATTCACTGGGTAATTGCCAGTAGTTCCTGCGCTGCTGTGCAGATATTGTAAAAAGGTGAGAAATAAAGCCCCTGAAATCTGACCCGAGGCCTCTTGGGAAAGCTGCTGTGAACACCTCCACATTTTTTTTTTAAGTTCATTTTATTTTTAAAATTTATTTATTTTTGGCTGCGTTGGGTCTTCGTTGCTGCACGCAGGCTTTCTCTAGTTGCGGTGAGCGGGGGCTACTCTTCGTTGCAGTGCGCAGGCTTCTCACTGCAGTGGCTTCTCTTGTTGTGGAGCACGGGCTCTAGGCACGCGGGCTTCAGTAGTTGTGGCACATGGGCTCAGTATTTGCTGCTCACGGGCTCTAGAGCGCAGGTTCTCAGTAGTTGTGGTGCACGGGCTTAGCTGCTCCACGGCATGTGGGAACTTCCTAGACCAGGGCTTGAACCCGTGTCCCCTGCACTGGCAGGTGGATTCTTAACCACTGCACCACCAGGGAAGTCCCGAACACCTCCACATTTATGTCATCCCTCAGACCACTACGCCTGCTTCTCTAGGGCAGGGGTCCCCAACCCCCGGGCCATGGACCGGTACCGGTCCATGGCCTGTTAGGCACCAGGCCGTACGGCAGGAGGTGAGCAACGGGCAAGCGAGCAAAGCTTCATCTGCTGCTCTCCATCGCTCCCCGTCGCTTGCATTACCGCCTGAACCATCCCCTGAGCCCGCTCCCCCCCACCCCCTCCATAGAAAAATTGTCTTCCATGAAACCAGTCCCTGGTGCCAAAAAGTTTGGGGACCGCTGCTCTAGGGGATGAGAAATGCATGGTGCTTTATTTCCTTGCCCCTTTAACAGTCTGTTCCGGACAGGTCCCCATCACCAGTGAGATCTCCAAGTCATTCATCTTCCTCACTCTGGCTGAAGTTGAATGTTGGAGCACAGAGCAGCCAGAGGCTGCCCCCTATCCTGACAGTCCCAGGCTGGTAAATGAGATGAGGGGGTGAATTAAATTTGCATTTTTTGAGCAAGCCAATGAAGTGTTTATTTTTCTGCAGGTCAGAATTTACTTGGCACATGGCCTTCTATTTGGAAGGGATCTCTTCTCTTTGTTACCTTACTAAGTTTTCTGGTCTCCTCTGACTCTCATTTCTTCAAACTTTACTCTTGGTATAATGTGACTGGTTGTGGGTGATGGCTTTTTTTTTTTTCCTCCACCCTAAATGGTTTGCAGTAGGTGTGGAGACGGCTCCTTTGATCTGATTTTTCTATATGCATCGGGCCAGCCTGTGCTGCAGGACTATTTGTTAAAGGTTAATCACATTTTTTTTGGCAGGCTGTTTCTGCCCAGGATGTTTATGAGTGTATAGAAGAAGACTTCCATCCTTGTGATAAAGCAAGTATGAAAGCACAGATGATGCCCAAATTATTCTGCCTCTCCTTGGAGCTAAGAAAAGGTCTCTGCTATGCTCCCTGATTTATCAGGCCGATTTGGCATGACGTCTGGCTTGTGAGGCTCTAGCTGCCCCAAACCAACAGAAACGTAGATTCATTCGGCATCATTCTCAGCTAAAGATCTGAAGGTGTAAGGCTGTATTTCCTCTCCTGTCTTGGGAGTTTGCCTCTGAGCTCATTGAGGCCCTGACAGGTGCTGACAGCCCAAAGGAGAGGCTCAGTTGTGTAAAGTAAATAGGATAATCAAAAAATGTGGTTAACAGAGGATGACCTCCATCTAGCTGGCTCAGCTACTCTGGGGAAATGAAGCTGACTGCTGTGAACTGAGAGGAAGACACCGCACAAAATATCTGTCTCCGGTGCCACTGACAGGCGTGCACGCCACTACAGAAGCAGGATGGAGGAGGCTCAGGTGGGGACCAGTCCCTCCAGAGGGTTTTCTCCCTGGAACCGTCCAACAATTTGAACCCCGTATTATTAGAAGTATAGTGCTGTTTAGGAGGCCAAAATTAAAGAATGTGGGTTCAGTCAGTTAATATTTAATTTTAATAATACTTGTTATGCTTGAACAGTCAGCAGTTCACGAAGAGAAAAATCTTCAGTGAATGTTTACACACAGTGTGAGCACATGCTTTAAATATGCAGTGGAGGAGGAGGGGCGAATTCACAGTTAACAAAGCTAAAAAAAAATCCTTGTTATAAATTACACAAAGCGTATAAAAATATTTCTCTGAATGCATAGATTAAGACTTTAAACTCACCTACCAGCAACTGTGCAGTCTAATTCACTGCCATACGCAAGAGTCATTTGACCACAGAGGACTTTATAAGGGAGAAGAGAGAGCAGGGCAGGGCCCATCTCTCACTTGAGACTCCCTCGGCCTCCATTTCTAAGCCCCGGAAATGCCCTGGAGCTACTCCTCTGTAGGCCACCTCCCAGCCAGGGGCTTCAACTGCTTCCAAGAATTTCTAATTGATCTGTATGGCTGGAAGAGTATTAACCCCAATGATTTAGACATGAATTAATACTGAATTTATTTATTCCAGGATAAAACTAGCCTTAACTGTATCAGTAAATTGTAACTTTTTTCGAAGGTAAGGGAAAAAAAGGGTTAGTTTGTCTGGACAGACTATCTTCTGACTGGTTGAAACACAAGGGAAGTTTCTTCTTTAAAGTACTTCAGAGAAAGTGAGTAATAAATAACCTTTACTCTGTTTGTTAGGCAAACACTGCACAAGGGTGAGTAACTCACCATCGGTAATTGCTGTAATACAATTAAGTCACTGAACAGAGTGACTCCACATTGGCCTTGAAAACACCTCAACCCCAGCTCAGCATTTAAGCAGCAGCAGGAGGCCATTATCTTAGCACAACATTCTCTTCCACTGACATCTTCTGCACGTTCTCTCTCAATCTGTAGTGTTCCAATAAAATTAACACAGTTAGGAAGTTAAGTTTCTTTGGAAACTATAGGCACTATGGGGGGAAAGCTTCTTAAGACAGCAGGGATGTTCTTCAACAGCTGGCTTCAAACCCCTGCTCTCCTGTTTGTCTGTGTGCTCATTCTTGTTTCTAAAGTTAAGCTGTTTATTTCAACAAGACAGTAGCTTTTCTTTTTAACATTAATGACACTGAAGGGAAGGAAAAGAATCCTTAAATGCGTTCTTTAGAAAAATTCTTATGCCATGCTCAAGAGTTTAATCAGGTATTTGTTTGTTTTGAGAACAAAGCCTGGTAGACTCACAACTGACTTTGTTAAGTAGGTTGGTGGTGGTTGTGGAGGATGCCCAAGATCAAACAACTTGTTTACAAAAGCAACAGATTTCAGAGCTGTGTAAAAATCCCAATAGTTTCAAAATAATCTTTATCTTTGATACAAAAATAAAGATGCTAACTCCTTTTAGCTCAGTTTCCCACAATAACCTTTAAAATAGCAACAGATTCAGTCTGGAAAATTGCTTTTCATTTGTAGTGGAAAATGAAAGTGGAGAACATGGACTGGCAATGTTTGTGCTCTTCTCTTTCAGTGCAATTAAACAGAAACACGAAGACAGGGATCGCTTCAGTTAAAAAAAAAAGCAAAAAAAAAAAAAAAAAAAAAGCTGTTGCTCTTTTAGAAGGCGTCAGAGAGCCCTCTAGTGACCACGAAGGGGCGTTAATGCAGAGATGACTGTCTAGGCGATGGCAATCTAGAGACAGAAGCAGTCAAGAGTGTTTACAACGGAAAAAGTCAGGGAGGGGAAGCTCTTTTGGTTAACAGCATATTTACAATTAGGTAACTGTATTCTTAAATAATTTTAACCTGAGTAACATTTATAAGTATGTTATGTGAAACCTCACAGCCACAAGTCACACCAAAATTCCTATGTCCAGTACCTGTGCTTTCCCCAGTTTTCCTCTCTAGTCAGTTCACGTTTCTGGAGAGTCGTGAACACGCAACACCAAGAGAAGCGCTTCCCGGCCCTTCGGGTGCACTGTCAACAGGACTAGCTAGAAATAGGCTCTGCTCTCTCTCAGCTTCTGTTAGACAACTCTCTTACATTCTGCACAAAAAACACATTGGATATAGACCCGTCGGCTTCTGCCTCTCCAGGCCACTTCTCAGCTGTTCACAGCTTCAAGCAATAGGTTTATTGTGCACCAAGAGGCTCGGAAGAGTGGCACCGCTGCTCGGGGTCAGGGGCTTCCTACCTTGGCAGAACGATGTTAGTGTATCTGATGCAGTGGTACCAGGGGCCCTCTGGGGCATCCAAGGCATTTAGATCAATGGCTTGTCCTTGGCCCAGAGGTAATGCACACTGTCACAGTACTCAGTGATAAAAGTCCCTGCTGCATTAGTAAGTCAGTTTTGAAGCCCTCCTGTTGTAGCAAGGCCTTTCAGTCAGTGTGGATGCAGCATTTCTGAACAGAAAATTATTTTCACTTATCATTAGAACCAGTTCCAGCTCTTGGAAATCTTGGAGTCGAGCAACATCTTTGTCCTAAAACAAAAATAGGTTAAACAGATTAAGAGGAGCCGCTTGTCTCTATGTGTTTGGTGTGCTGTGTTGATACCAGTGATAGTGCAGGAAATTCCCCAGGAGCGTGAACTGGGTTGGAGTGGTAGAAGGCCTTAACAGCAGTTGCTACAAGATAAGCACACCTCGAAGGGAGAGGCAGTGCAGGGATGTTTTCCTCAGGGGCCCCGAGAAGCCAGAAGCCTGACATTCAGGGAACCAGAGATGTTGGGAGGACCACACATGTATCTACGTAGATTTGCACTATAATTTAGCCTGGTTCTTATGTTATAAAACACAAGGCACATCTGAGAGTGCACTAAGGTAATCCTTACAGATCACTAAAGAGAAACAACCAAAAATAGGTACCTGTGAATGGTAATTCAGAACATTCTCTCTGGTATCCTACCACTTTCAGAAATGCCAATGTCTCTATAGGCCCAGTAGAGGAAAGAAAGCTCAATGGAAAAACACCCTTTGCTCTTTTTCTATTCTCTTCTCATTTCTTCAACTATGACTCATATACCCAAGGAGGAAGGTGGGTATTTTCCAAATGGAAAAAGCAACCACTTAACGGACCTTTCTTACCTTTCTTACCAGAGTATTGGGTAACTTTCTGATCTTCTCCACTTGATCAGGATTAACACCCAGCTCACAGCAACTCACTCTGAGCAATTCTTGGTAGGTGAGCTCCTGTCGGTCCAGTTCAATTTCAATGAAATCATTTTCTCGAAGAGATGGGTTCTGAATCCTCACCTTGAGTACCAGCTCTAGGGAAAAGGTGGGAGAAATGTTAATGAATGATTCTGGCATAGTAACCAGATGTAATTTAAGATCTTTTCCAGAAGATGGTTACCCTTAATCATGCCCTGTGCTGAAGGCCTGTGCCACCCAATGAGAAAACTAAGCACAATCAGCATGGTTTGCTCAGGCCCAGTTCTGGCTCTGCTGGTGCAGTTGCATTGTCCTCCCTATATCTAAGACTGTGGTTCACAAAGGGGCGGCAGGGGGAGACGGCAGACAACCATCCCAGCTGTACAGAAGGACAATTTACTTCTGCCGCTGGAGCTAAGCAGGTAAAGGCTTGAGAATGTGTTGGGTATCAAACTACACATAAGCAGGGTAAGGGGAAGCGAGGTGAAAAGAAGGCACGGGAAAGATAATGGTACAAGAATTACTCTATAAAGATTTAACAATTGTGGGGCTTCCCTGGTAGCGCAGTGGTTGAGAATCTGCCTGCCAATGCAGGGGACACGGGTTCGAGCCCTGGGCTGGGAAGATCCCACATGCCACGGAGCAACTAAGCCTGTGAGCCACAACTACTGAGCCTGCGCGTCTGGAGCTTGTGCTCCGCAACAAGAGAGGCCGCGACAGTGAGAGGCCCGCACACCGTGATGAAGAGTGGCCCCCGCTCGCCGCAACTAGAGAAAGCCCTAGCACAGAAACGAAGACCCAACACAGCCAAAAATAAATAAATAAATAAATAATTACACAAAAAAAAGATTTAACATTGTGGATCTAAAGATATTTATGAGATATGAAAATCCTTGCAATAAAGACAGTACAAGAGCAAAAAGATAAGCTACTAATAAAAATTAAAGTCTGACTATGATTTGAATTCAGTATACCTTAATAAGGGAGGAACCTTGGCTTTGAGAGTAAACAAATACCATTATTTGTGGCTCTGGGATCTAAGCAGTCTGCTCCTAAATTCTGAGCCTGGCTGCCATGATGGCCCAAGCCATACACCCATGTGCATTTGGTGGTTCTGCTTTGCTCCTTATATATGAATCCCTCATGCCACCCATGGGCCACTGTTATCAACAACAATAGTAATAGGTCCTCAAAAACAGAAAGTGAGGGAGTTACTGATATGGAAAAAGAAAGGTAAGACTAGGCTATACCCTGTGGTGTTAGACTGGAATTGGAGGTATTAGGATTAATTTACAGTTTTTAATATTTTTTAAAAGATCTAGATTAAATAGATATAGAAATACAGAAAAAAGTACATATATTTGTGTTTGCTTGCCTATTTTTTCTTTTTTTTAACTTCACTACACCTCTCAGGTCAGCGTACAGCTTGATATCCAGGAAGCATATGTTCATTTTCTACTTTTCATCTAAAACAGGGGTCCCCAACCCCCAGCCGCGGACCAGTAGGAACGGGGCTGCACAGCAGGAGGTGAGCAGCAAGCCAGCGAAGCTTGTCTGGGGCTCCCCATTGCTCGAACTACCACCTGAACCATTCTCCCCCTCCCCGCACCAGTCTGTAGAAAAAACTGTCTTCCACAAAACCAGTCCCTGGTGCCAAAAAGGTTGGGGATCGCTGATCTAAAATATCAATGGAGAGTTTGTTGCTTTTGTCATAAATTGTGGGAGCTGCTTTCAACTCTACTTTTTGTGACCTTTTGAACCTTGAATGACTGTGGTACAAATGGGTATAACCCCGCTCTATCATGTACTAGATATGTGATACTGGGTAAATTACCTATCTCTTTGCATTTAAGTTTCTCCACTTCTAAAATGTACATAGGGACTTCCCTGGCGGTCCAGTGCTTAAGACTCCATGCTTCCAATGCAAGGGGCACAGGTTCAATCCCTGGTCGGGGAACTAAGATCCCACATGCTGCGCAGGGCAGCCAAGAAGAAAAATCTTAAAAAATAAATAAATAAAATGTACATAATGGGAATTCCCTGGCAGTCCAGTGGTTAGGACTCGTCATTTTCACTGCCAGGGCCCAGGTTCAATCCCTGGTTGGGGAACTAAGATTCTGCAAGTTGTGCAGGGAGGCCAAAATAAATAAATAAATAAAATTAAATGTAAATAATAATACCCAGTTTATGAGTTTGTTGTAACAATTAAATGAGAACTTAGAATGCTCTGAAGTTATGTTACTAGGTACATACATGTTTAGTTTATATCTTCCTGGTGAATCTTTCCTTTTATCATTCAATTGCTCTTTATTGTTTGCTTGCTTTTTTCTTTCTTTTCTGAGTGAGCCTAGAAGAAACGATGCTAGCAGCAGCGAGCACACCCAGTGTTCACATTCTGGCTTCTGAATACCGTTCTCCACCAGAAAGAACCAGGGCTCCTTGGAGAAACAGCTGATTCCAAGGCTGGGGCGGGGAAAGTTATACTAGGGAGCCTGAAACATCTTGCTGTACCACAAAGTAAGGAAGTGCTCCAAGAATGATGGACATGTCAAAGAGACACAAGAACAAGCTCCAAGGGGCTCCCTCTGGATAAATCTGGCATAATTTGAACATCAAAATAATGATACTAATGGATTATAACCCAATAAATAAAATAAGAATCAGTGAGTTCATACTGATATAAATGGAGGAGAAGGGAAAGCCCTTCTTTATAGTAGAATACCACCTAATAAATAGAGAAAAAAATGAAAGGAAATCATATTCTACAAAATAACTGGTCTGGACTCTTCAAAACTCTGAGGTCTAAAATGATAGCTAAAGGCTGAGGAAATACTCCAGATTAAAGGAGACTATAACAACATGATAGCCAAATGCAATGGTTGATCCTGGGAGGCGGAGTGGAGGGAGTGAAGATAGCTACAAAGGGCATTGCTGAGACAGCTGACAAAATTTAAATATGAACTATGGGTTAGAGAATAGTATTATGTCAAGGTTATATTTTCTAAATCTGGTCATTATACGGTGATTATGTAAGAGACTATCCTTGTTCTTAGGAAAAACACACTTAAGTAGTTCAGGGCAAAAGGGCAAAAGATAACTTGTAAATCTGAGTAAAGAGAGTTCCTTATACTAGTCTTGCAACTTTCCTGTAACTTTGTAATCATACGCAAAATAAATAAATCCCACCCCCACTCCTCAGAAAACCAGGAAGTAAAGCACTAGACCTCTGGACACCACCTGCCCTGTTGCAGAGGCTGTCTGCTGATGAGAGGTTACCTTGCATATTAAATGGAAATGCTCCGGTGAAGAAAAATGGCTGGAATGCTGGCGCTGGTCCTGCATACGTCCCATTTTGAGGCTCCAGAGACATTGGTGGCTTGGACGGGACAGAAGAGAACAGGGAGCGACTCTGACTCACCGGTGGCTGACAAACAGGACCCGGTTTTGTGCTTTCTGGTGTTCTGAGTATGGCAGGTGGGGCAGACACATCCCCATTCTGAACCAGTGCCAAAGAGGTGTGGTCCCGTGGAAAGGCCCCAAGCAGGGGAGGTTCCCCAGGGGGCAGCAATGGAGGCGAGCCATCTGCAGGGGGTGATGCAGGAGGTGTGGAGGGGCCCCCATTCTGCAGCTGGGCTGAATCCTCCGACCCAGGGGTATAGATGAAAGGGAAGGCTGGGTTGGCCAAATAGTTCGGAACAAAGGGCAGCTCTGACTCCTTCTTCAGCTGGGGGAGGTCGTCATGGTCATCATCATCATCTTCCACTTAAAAAGACGGAAACACAGAACACTTACATAGCCCTTTAAAAATTACAAAGTAGAGTATCTTGTGAAAGCTAGTGTCCTTTGGTATACAACAAATATTTTGATCAGTGTTTACTGCACGTTTAGCGTTACCATTTTTATCACCTTAAAGTTTACAGATAAAAACCAAAACTTTATAATGCCTACCTTTCCAGAAACAATATGGAATAATTATCTTGGCACAGTTAAGACTATCTTGTTTTTAGAAACAGACTGGCTGTTTGGCCTCAAGAATATATACAATAATACCATAAGTCTTAAATTAGGTTGACAAAATCAAAAGTTGCCTCAAAACACAGACTCACCTCCCATAATCTTCCTAATTTCTCTCCTTGATGTTAATTGGACTGGCATTTCTCCCTTTGTGGTAAGAATCTCTTTGTCAGCTCCTGATTTTAACAAGTAAGAAACCACTTGACCATGATTGCGTTTACATGCCCAGTGTAAACAGGTCCTATGGCAAAGAAAAGAAAAAAAAGAGTGATTTAAAAAGTGGAGAGGTGATTTGGGATTTCAAATTCTACACACCAGTAAATAAATATATACAAGCGTGTTAAGAGTTCAGCTAGAACCAGAAAATCAGGCTGGTAATCTTAACTTCTCTTTTCAGAAAGCAGATGATCGAAATATTTAATATGCTTAAAATTGATTTTTCAATTTCATTTCTGGCCCTTGGGAAAAGCTAATTTATCCTAGGAGCTTTATTTCAATGGCTTTCAGAAGGCTGGCTGCCTGGCTGGCTAGATAACTCTACTGATATCCTGTGTGTTAACTCTTTCAGTGTCGCTCATTAGATTGTACCAGTCTCTTTAAAATATATTTTTACATGGCCATATTCCTTTTAAGAGACTATGGAAACTTGCTTCATATGCACCAAATGTCACTTGAAGATTAAATATTATCAGGCTACTAACCATCTCTCATCTGCAGCTTGCTTTGCCGCTAAAATTATTACTACAGCATATCCCTGTCTGAATCTCAGTTACTCTTTTCCTCTTTCCTTTTCTCTCCTTCACACACACACAAAAAGGATTTCCAAATTCCCATTTTTAAGAGTTCACTTCTCTAGTTCTCTCCAGAAGGCTACATTTTTCAAGTGCTTTAGGAATTAAAGTACGTGTGCAGTACCTTGTGTTTAAGGCACGCACACGTACTTTAATTCCTAAAGCACTTGAAAAATGTACATCAACAGTCAAAATTTTTGAGAACTCTTCTGAAGTATTAGACTCATTTAAGTAAAACTAATTATTTACTATTGTACACATAGGAAGGGATTATGCACACTCTAAAGAGCTATTATCTTAACACTGCACAGAAATATAATTAACATGCTAGCCAATACTCCAACTTAATAGAGCTACTAAATTCATCCCCAGTTGCCAAAGCTGAATGTTATTATGGAAGGAAATTATTTTTCTCCCCTGTTTTTTTTTTTTTAATTTTTTATTTATTTGTTTATTTATTTATGGCTGTGTTGGTCTTCGTTTCTGTGCGAGGGCTTTCTCTAGTTGCGGCAAGCGGGGGCCAGTCTTCCTCGCGGTGCGCGGGCCTCTCACTATCGCGGCCTCTCTTGTTGCGGAGCACAGGCTCCAGACACGCAGGCTCAGTAGTTGTGGCTCACGGGCTTAGTTGCTCCGCGGCGTGTGGGATCTTCCCAGACCAGGGCTCAAACCCGCGTCCCCTGCATTGGCAGGCAGACTCTCAACCACTGCGCCACCAGGGAAGCCCCCTCACCTCTGTTTTGAAATGTCCTCATTCACCAACTCTCTAATTGAACTGAGATAAATATCTTCAGAGCTTATAGACGAATATAAATATGGTAAAGAATAGAACATATGTTCAATAGTGAGGAGTAGGTCACCCACCTGAGAAATATAACTATCTAGAAAGTACAATTGGTTTCAGGAAAAAGCTGATTTGCCCTGGGCACCTTAATATTTATGACTTACAGAAAGCCAGCTTGTCTGGCTGGCTGGGAGCAACTCCACTGATGTTTCAGAGTGATATTTGACATTCCAAGCTATTACTCATTAGAATTAGATTATCCAGATGTCTTTAAAAGGTACTCTATGATGAAGAAAATGCCAATTTGGGGAAAATAAGGTAAGAGTCTTGATATGGACTTCTAAAATATAAGCTCTGTGTGAAGGTAAGGAAGTATCTGCTTGAATATACGGGTACTTAATTAATATTTGCTGAATGAGTGAACCAAGGACAAGGTGGGCATTACTCGGAGTAGAAGGATCCCATATATCCTTGATTCTGGGCAAACTACAGCTGAGAGTGTGTTTGTGTGTGGATGTCTTGAAAGTCTGAAAATGAATAATTATAATGATAAGCAAGCACTCAAAAATGAATGGAGCATGATGAGAAAAATGTTCCCTTTTGGAAGTAAAGTGCTCACTTGCTAGTAGTAAATCACTTGTTCATGACAAGCTTGAGAGTGAAGGAAGAAATATACTGCCAGTGGATCTGAGACACTTGGGGACAAACCAACTAGCTAAAGCATCACCATGTAAAGTGGAGTTAAGTCAACATAGCACGTCCCCCACAGCCCTGTACCCTGAGTGATCATCATTTATAGTCCAGACCTGTGCGGCTCTGGGTGGCCAGAACTCACAGGCACTGTAGCCAGGCAATATTTTCAACTTCTTCATGAGCTATTATACTTGTTCCTTAAAGCAAAGGGGTATGCATGACACTTGAATTACAATTGATGTGGGAGCTGTATCTTTGAACTTGAACTCTTTAAGCTTTAAATTTGCAGTCAGAATAGCCTATCAGTGCTGGGAAGTATTTCAGACCAGAGGCACTGGGCATCCTTTCAGTGCTGGGAAGTATTTCAGACCAGAGGCACAAATTTCATTTGTGCAGAAATTGTGGTTACTGAGCAGCTAAGAATTGAAAGCAGTAACCATTCTGCTTTTCTATGCTACTGACTATGTTTTTTGAGGGTAACCTTTATATCCCATTACCCAGCACACTGCTTAATAAAATAATAATAGTTAAAAAAGAAAAAATAGTTAACACAGACATAATGTTTTACATACTGAACACTGTTCTAAAAGCTTTACATATATTAATTCATTTAATCCTCTAAACAACCCATGAGTTACGTACTATTATCAACATTCTCCCACTTTACAGATGAGAAAACTGAGGCAGTCAGCAAATAAGCAAAACACTATGGTACACAGAGATTGTATTATAAGGACAATAAAGAAAGAAAAGGGATTAGGAAATGCCAGAGACAGGGAAGGGGCATGGCTCAATTTTAAATTGAGGGTCAAGGAAAGACTCATTAAGGCGACATCTAAGCTAAGACCTGAAGGAGGTGAGGGAACAAAAGCATTTTAAATGACGGGAAGAGAAAACACAAAGGCCTTAAATCAACATTGTGCCTGGTGTTTTCAGGAAAAGCAAGGAGGCCAGGAGAGCAGAATGAAGGGGGCAAGGGGGTAAAGCCGGAGGTGAGGCTTAGAGGTAAAGACAGAGGATGCAGGGACAAGGAGTCGAAACTGTAGGACCCTGTGGGCTTTTACTCAATGTGAGATGGGAGCCATTAAAGGGTTTTGAGCAGAATGAAATTATCTGACTTATGTTTTAAGTCAGGATCCCTCTGGCTGCTGTGCTGAGAAAAGATGTAGGGTAGAAGGACTAGTTAGGAGGCTACTGCATTAATCCAAGTGATGGAATGATGGTGGCTTTGCACCAGAGGTGTAGTGGTAGAGCTAGTGAGAAATGGTCAGATTCTAACTACACCGCTGCCAGTGGAGCTGGCAGGATTAGCAGCTTGACTGGATGTGGGGTGTGAGGGAAAGACAGAGGCAAGGAGGGCACCAAAGATTCTGGCCTGTGCACCTCAGATGCTGAGACGAGGACTCAGGAGCAGGCTGGGGACAATTAGGGGTACGAGGGAGACCAGGAACTCAACCCTGGACATGCTGAATTTGAAGTCCTATTAGACATCTTCCCCCAATTAAATCTATGAAAGCCTCTTCATAGTTCAACCAACTTACATTCACTGAGCACCTACTATGTGGTTAAGAAAGTATGGTTTGGGGGCTTCCCTGGTGGTCCGGTGGTTAAGGCTCCATATTTCCACTGCAGGGGGTGCGGGTTCGATCCCTGGTTGGGGAACTAAGATCCCACATGCCGTTGGGTGCGGCCAAAAAAAAAAAAGAGGAAGTATGGTTTGGAGGCAGATGCTGGGTTTGTTTCCCAGCGCCATCAGTTACTGTAAACTCTGTGACCTTGGGAAAATTA
Source organism: Balaenoptera borealis (assembly GCF_965194805.1). Taxonomy (NCBI): domain Eukaryota; kingdom Metazoa; phylum Chordata; class Mammalia; order Artiodactyla; family Balaenopteridae; genus Balaenoptera; species Balaenoptera borealis. Next base: position 23,674,792 of record NC_138879.1, on the reverse strand, counting down.
CTTAATCCTTCTGGGCTTCAGTATCCTCACCTACAAAATGGAGAGAATAACAATAGCTATGTCCCTGAGTAGTTGTGAATGAGATAATACACGTAAAGCACTTGGAAGCTTGTTTGCACTATAGAGCAAGCTCAATAAATGTTAGCTACTTATATAATGCTGCATCTCCTTAAATGCTCACAACACTCTTCTGAAATAACTGGAAAATGAAGTGACTCGGGCAAGGTTGTATATCCAAGCAGGAATGGAGAAGAACCTGCAGGAAAGACCAGGCTCATTTTTCTACACAACACTGCCTCCCAGTGCCAAAACAATGATTCACAGCTTGTGAACCACATAGCAATACTAGAAATGGCACACACAGAGAAAAGCAAGCTAGTTTGCAAACACTTTTAAACAAAACAAAAAAGCAGTTTCTACTGTTTCCTGGCTTTCTGGACAGCTACCCAGCTTGTTTTCCTTAGGGTAAGTTGGTAGATAGATTTGTGAGGAAGTCAGGAAACTGCGACTCCGGTCCTGGCTTTTATATTAATAGTCGTGTGACCTCGGGCAGGTTATTCCCTGGAGTTGAACCCATCTCCAATGTCCCTTTTAGTTTCAAACTGTATGATTCCACCTTAAAAAATAAAACATTTGCAAACTCACTTTAACTCTCAGCTAGCAAAATAGGCTGGTTAAGCATAACCTGGATCAAATAAAAAATTAAAATTTAAATGTGAAGAGAGCAGAGTAATACCACATTCAGTAACTTAAAACTTGACCACCAGCACATCTTAAAATGAGATTCCTTATTTAGTTGGAAAGGACTCAACTGCATGCAGGCATCTGAAGTCCCATATTTGAAACTGTTGTAAGAAAACAAAGCAAACACTATAGGATAAATGAATGGGTCTTCCTGCAACAGGCAGCTGTAGGTAGTAGCAAATCACTGCTGCAGTGAGACAACAGAGAAGCAGAATAGGGATGCAAGTGATTTTTTTTTTCCTAGTCTTGGGAAAAGAAATCGTGCTAGTTTATAAGATCCACATTTGCTCAGTTGCTTATGCTTTTTGCTCTGCACAGACGTATTCTTCATAGTAATTCCAGACTCGAACTGGGGTGAGCTCCAAATTAGGGTGAGAGTCGTAGCCAGCATGGTTCCGGCCACGTTAGGGGTGGGGTGGGGGGAACGGCGGGAGCCAGGGTTCGGGTGGGCGCTGCCGGGGCAGGACCACGTGGGCCGGGATTTGGACACGACGCTCCGCTGTACCCGAGGCAGAGGGGGCCAGGTCTGGCCTCCAGAGCGCACAGCCTCGTTGACCCGGGGCGCCGGGCCACGCCTTAGAGGGCGTCGGGGACAGCGCTAGGCCGAGCTCGCGCCCGGGCCGGATGCTCTGCCCTTAGGCCTCCCCCGCTCCCCACTTACCAGCCGTTGACCTCATTTTGGGAGTTCACATCCACCCCGCTCTCCACCAGTTTCTGCACCTCCCGAATGTCCCCCAAGGCCGCGGCCTCCCGCAGCCTCTCCTGCTGCTCCTTCTGCTCCAGGAGAGCGCTCATCTTCCCTCAGCCCCAGGCCCCCGCCCGGGCCCGCCCGCCCAGTCCCGGCCGGTCAGCGCCGCCGCCGCCGCGGCCCGCTCCCCGCCATGGGGAGACCGCGCGGAGCACGTCCGCCCAGCTCGCGCCGCCGCCCGCGCCCGGCCAGCTGCCTCTGCTACCCCGCCGAGGGCCGCCCGCCACTCCCCTGCTGCTCCCGGCCCGTGGGCCCAGGCCTACTCCCGGCCGCGCCTCCCGCAGGCCGGCTCCGGGGGAACCTATTCGGAGTGACAACCCTGACCCAGATATTTTCCGTTCCTACCCTCGGCGCCCGCGCGGGCTGGCTGTTTATGTAACAACTGCACAATATTATCTGCCGTGATTCACCGACTATTTTTAGAACTCCCTACCCCGCAGCTTCCAGGGACGAGGACAGACACAAGGAAAGGGAAGAACGGGTATTTGAGAGCCAGAAAAGCCTTATCCCCTGGCGCAGGCTGTTTACCAGGCATCAAAAATAATTAGTGTTCCCCACCCCACCCCCACCCCGGTTTGTTTGGCTCTTTTTCCTTATCTGAACCAACTCTTGCCCAGGAGGATGGGGAAATGGGCTGAAAACGATCCTAATATATGCCTATTATTGCAGAGATAGAGTACACGGTTCTTCTTTTGACAGTGCTTGGGACTATTCGGTTCGATTATTTATTTCAATTGCTGTTGTTTTTCATCTCATTTTAGAGATTTCTTCTAAATTGGCTTTCAGGAAAAATATTTATATTGTGCTCAGAGTCTATAAAATGTGATTTATTACTGCTTTTAAATCTTAATTAATTACTCTCCGTGAAGGCCATGTAAGGAAAAAAGAAAGAAGAGAACACCAAAGAGGCTTTGGAGTTATCCGGGTCTCTGATATCAGGAGCTGGGGAGAGGAACGGTGCAAAGTATAAACAGCATTCTGCCTGACTTCTTTGCCTAATCAATCTAATGAGGCTCAGAGCCTGGGCTGGCACTGCTTTACTAACCAGCCGGAGAAAAAGAAAAGTATTGTTTTGCTGAGCCCAGGCGCCCGAGAGACATCTTTCAATGTGGCACAGGATGGAAGATTGCAGATGGGGTCGGAAGGATTAAGGAATAACCCTAGGGTGAAAAAGAGAAAGGTCTGAACGCAGAGAGGAGATAAAATAGGAAGAGACAAATTTAGGCCTGGGGTTTTCATTTGCCTCCCTTGGGGCAGCCCAGGATTTGCACAGCAAGCATTTTTCTTGCTACTGTTTAAGAAAAACCCAAATCTGTTTATTATGATACAGTCATTCACACAGTACACAGTGCACACCAGGTGGTACTGAATATAAACTGACTGCACACTTAAATTGATCCTATGGTGAACTGGAACTCTGCTTGAGCTTACATTTTTATTTGTCCCCCAATTTAAACTTTAATTCTCAGATCCAGCATGATACTCCATCTGAAGCTGACATGCATAGTACTGGAATTGGGCCCTTTAGCACAATTTGTGTGACAGAGGAGTAGGTAGTGGCCTCTTTTTTTAAAAAGCAGTTCAAAAAAATTGGTAGTTACTGCAGATCAAAATCTGTGAGTTCTCTTTGTAAGGATTTATTTGTCAAATTTCCCTTCCTTAAAAAGGATTTTAGGAACTTCCCTGGTGGCACAGTTAAGAATCTGCCTGCCAATGCTGGGGACAACGGGTTCGATCCCTGGTCCGGGAAGATCCCACATGCCATGGAGCAACTAAGCCCGTGTGCCACAGCTACTGAGTCTGCACTCTAGAGCCCGCGAGCCACAACTACTGAGCCCACGTGCCACAACTACTGAAGCCTGTGCGCCTAGAGCCCGTGCTCCGTGACAAGAGAAGCCACCTCAGTGAGAAGCCCGTGCACCGCAACAAAGAGTAGCCCCCGCTCGCCGCAACTAGAGAAAGCCTGCACACAGCAACGAAGACCCAATGCAGCCAAAAATAAATAAATTTATTAAAAAATTTTTTTTTACTTATTTGGCTGCGCTGGATCTTAGTTGCGGCACACGGAATCTTCATTGCAGCATGCGGGATCTTTAGTTGTGGCATGAGAACTCTTAGTTGCGGCATGCATGTGGGATCTAGTTCCCCGACCAGGGAGCGAACCCGGGCCCCCTGCACTGGGATTGTGGAGTCTTACGCACTGGACCACCAGGGAAGTCCCTTATTTATTTTTTATTTTTAAAAATTTAGGGAATTCCCTGGTGGTCCAGTGGTTAGGACTTGGCACCTTCACTGCCAGTTGGGCCCCGGGTTTGATCCCTGGTCAGGGAACTAAGATCCCACAAGCTGAGTGGCGCAGCCGAAAAAAGAAAAAGAAAATTAACAGACATTTATTCCTTTAGTTGAACAACCTTTACACACAAAATGTATGGTTTAACTTTTGTTGTTGTTGTTGTTTGTTTTTTGAGTGGAAAGGAATTCAGGTCTCAAGAGGTTTTGTGAGCCTGTTACCTATTTTATGGAAATCATTTAAGTGAGTGATTGATTGATTGATTGATTGATTTGCCTCAAGACCCAGCTTGCAAGATCTTAGTTGCCTGACCAGGGATTGAACTCTGCCTGCCTCCCCGCCATCCCCCACTCCCCGCCCCCCACAGTAGAAGTGCAGAGCTCTAACCACTGGAGCACCAGGGAATTCCCTAAGTGAGCCTTTTAAAAGACCTGAAGAGCATAGGAGAAAAACTGGTTCAAGGAAACCAGCAATTCGATTTCAAAATTAAACTACCTATTAAGTCAGCAAAACCAGAATTGGAAAGAATTGGGGCAATTACTCTTCCATATTTCCTACACACTCAAATTCACCCAGGTAAACAAAGCCTGGACTACTGGAAGATGGGAAGCAAACAGATGTGGTGGTATGCTGAATATTAAAGAAGGCATAATTGGTGACTTGGAAGTTTGTAGAAAGGTAAGGATTTTGAGGGTAGTTTGAGCAGGAATGAAAAAAATAATGTAGTTAAATTGGAAACCATGAACTTGTATTAACAGCAACTACATGACTTTTCTCAGTAGCCTTATGGGAATGGATAAATTGGGTTGACCCAAGATGACTTTTAACACTTGTTAGACTGAGCAATGATGTTACTTTTAAATAAAGACAACCTTATTTTTTAGCCAAAGGTAAAATGGTCACAAACTAGCACTACAGATAAAGTATTTACAATTTTGATCAAAGCTGACTTTTTCTATCCTCCCACACTTGAAAGGTATCTGATGACCATCAATTTCCCAATCCTAGTGTTACTAGCTTACAAACCTTAAGGTTTATAATTCCCTTCTCATTTACCTGATGTTCAATTTCCATCAGTTTCAGTATATGCCAGTATAAATACCATTACTATTTTGCATGAAATTCAGTATTCTACAGATCCCATGGAGTCATGGGATTGAGTCAGGAGCCTCTGCCTTTTAAGTGAACTTCAGTGGTACTGTGGAGACCAAGGCAATTTTGTTTAGATTAACCAGGATTTGTTTCTTTTGTAAGAGAATCCTCTTGCAACATGTTTATTCAATTCTCTTAAAAATGGTGGCATTCTTTTAAACTTTTCTCCTTTCGGAAGCAGCAGTCACAGATATGGAATATTAGATTAAATCTAAAAATGTAGGCCCTAGTCAACTTTCATTACTTTTCTGCATATGATCATGACAGAGGATTAGGACATCCTTCACATTTCCAAGCAAAATCCAATTTTAAAAATTTGTCCTTGGGCTTTCCTGGTGGCACAGTGGTTAAGAATCTGCATGCCAATGCAGGGGACACAGGTTTGAGCCCTGGTCCAGGAAGATCCCACATGCTGCCGAGCAACTAAGCCTGTGTGCCACAGCTACTGAGCCTGCACTCTAGAGCTGGCGTGCCACAACTACTGAAGCCCGCGCAGCTAGAGCCCGTGCTCTGCAACAAGAGAAGCCACTGCAATGAGAAGCCCACGCACTGCACCAAAGAGTAGCCCCCGCTCGCCGCAACTAGAGAAAGCCCATGCGCAGCAACGAAGACCCAATGCAGCCCAAAATAAATTAATTAATTAATTAAAAAAAAAAAAGTCTATCCTTGCCAAACTCCATAAAACAGCCACTGGAGAGTAACCCAGCAGAGCACTGCATCACTCCAGTAAAGCTGTAGGTTTCATCACACGCACCAACATGTGCATAGCTAGTTTCTGCACTCCTCTTCTACAGAATGTATTTTACACCTATTGTACAAAACAGTATTTTAAACACTGACGTATAAACTTCCTAAAAGGATAAAGCAAAGACAAAAGTATTTTTCTTATTAGAAACAAGATATACCATCACTTATAGTATTTAAACATTATTGCACTTTAGCTTTCATAATTTGACAACGCATTCATGAAACAATCTGTAGACAGCTAGTTTTAACAGACAAATTAAAAAACACTTTTTAGACATGAATATCCTAGTTTATTAGGTAAGAATTTCAAAAACATTACTTTTTTTTTTTTAATTTTATTTTTGGCTGTGTTGGGTCTTCGTTGCTGAATGCGGGCTTTTCTCTGGTTGAGGCGAGCAGGGGCTACTCTTTGTTGCGGTGCGCGGGCTTCTCATTGCGGTGGCTTCTCTTGTTGTGGAGCATGGGCTCTAGGCATGCAGGCTTCAGTAGTTGTGGCACGTGGGCTCAGTAGTTGTGGCTCGTGGGCTCTAGAGCACAGGATCAGTAGTTGTGGCGCAGGGCTTAGTTACTCCGTGGCACGTGGGATCTTCCCGGTCCAGGGCTCGAAACCCGTGTTCCTTGCATTGGCAGGCGGATTCTTAACCACTGTGCCACCAGGGAAGCCCACAAACATTACTTATATTAGCAGTAACAGTGGAGCTGGAGAGTACTGTGCCATCTCCAAGCTGCATGGTGAGAACCACCAGCGGTGTGGCGTAACTCGTGGCCCTTTCCAAGGCTATAGCTCTTTCAACCTGCCAGTGTCAGCCCTCACATCTACCTGTACTTGTGGACTGGACTGGTGATCCACTAGGTGTCAGGATTTCTTCTGGTAGATTTATGGAATGGATCAATGAGGATAACCTCAAAGAATTTGTGTGTAGAATTTTCACCAACCCAGTGAGAATCCAGGACTCTCAGAGCCACATGGTGGCACCCAGCTCACTCCTCCACAATAGACTGAAGGTTTCAAGCAAACTTTAGCCGTTTAACACCATGATAATTAGGCTTGCCATAGCTGGCACCCTTAGGAACTGGGCATTTGCAGCCAGCACAGCTCACAGAAATCTGATATGTGACATAACCTTGCTTGGCCTTGTATCCCAGTCTGCGTGCTTTATCAGGCTGGGTGGGGTGGAGGGCCCTGTGGAGTGCAGAGAGCTGGCAGTACTGCCAAAAGCACACCTTGAGAAGAAAGCGCATTACATCAGACTGCTTCTTCCTCCACAGCTCCTGGATGTACTCGTAAGTGCCTATTTTGGCTTACCTTTGAGATAAACTGATGGCTGCCACCAGACTGAAAGGGAGAACTTTCATTTTAAAGAAAAAGACTGATATTTGCAGTATCGTGTGACAAACCCCAAAATGTACAAGGTAAAATGGTGGCACAAGAGATGATGAGTTGTGTGTGGCAGGCAGAGAATGAGGGTCCAGGTTGGCTTTACAGAGCTGGTGATGCTTGGGCTGTGAGCTGAGAAAGATGGGTAGACGTTTCTGGGGTGAGGAAAGAGCATTCCATGTCTGGAGCAGTGTAACGTGGTGTGATGTCATAGGAAGAAGGGGTGTTCAAGGTGTGGGGGGAGCAGTAGCAAAAAGCTGGAGAAGCAGGTCCGATCATGGATGGCCTTGTGGTGTTTAAATTTTAGATGGGGAACCATTGAGGGGTTTTGAGCAGGGAAGAGACACAACTGGATTTACATTTAGAAAGATGACGGAGGCAGCAAAGCAGATGGAGGATGGAGTCATGGGGGCCACGCTGAAGGCTGGGAAGCAGTAGTAACTGTGGCTTCATTTCTATATTTGTTCACCAGAGCTGCCATACAAAGTACCACAGATTTGTGGCTTTAAACAACAGAAATTTATTCTCTCACAGTTCTGGAGGCTAAAAGTCCAAGATCAAGGTGTCAGTAGGTTTGGTTTCTCCTGAGGCCTCTCTCCTTGGCTTGTGGATGGCTGCCTTCTCACTGTGTCCTCACATGGCCTTTCCCCTGTGTGCCTACCTGGCGTTTCCAAATTTCCTCTTCTTATAAGGATACCGGTCAGATTGTATTGGGGCGCATTTTAAATTTATTACCTCTTTAAAGGCTCTATTTCCAAATGTAATTACATTGTGAGATCCTACCGTGGATTCTGAGAATTTGAACATATGAATTTGTGTGTGTGCGTGGTGGGGCACACAGTTCAGTCCATGACACTTTGCATTAGTAACATACATGGAACGGGGTCTGGAGACCACTGACTGATAAGGTTGTTTTCCATCTCAGCATCAGAAAATAACCAACTCATATAATCTATAAAAGTTATCTGTAAACTGGGCATTGTGATTTGTTCATAAAGGCTACTTTTGGGAATTCCCTGGCCATCCAGTGGTTAGGACTCTGAGCTTCCACCGCAGGGGGCACGGGTTTGATCCCCTGGTCAGGGAACTAAGATCCCACATACCCCCGGGGGCACGGCCAAAAAAACAAAAGACTACTTTTATGTCTGAATCCCTGATGCCCAGCAGATGATGCTGGCACTGGTTGAATTAATGAAAAGGATAAATGAATGAATTCATTATCTGCAGTGGTAATACACACTGAACTGTGTCTGGCCTCAGAATCTATGAAAAAGAGAGCCATAAAGAGCCTAGTGTGGGACTGGGTAGGAGCTCTTGCCTCTGAGATCCAAAGGACAGTATTTTCCTTTTATTTCATTTCAAGTTATTGTTACATTTTTGTCTTCCATGGTTCAGGAGCTCCCTGAGAACCAGGTCGTATACATCTATCTGTGTTCCCGGCCACTAACCCAGTTCCTGGCACAAAGTACATGCGCCATTAAAGTTTGTGGAATGAATGAGGGAATTAGATTAAAAAGTTTTAGGGAATTCCCTGGTGGTCCAGTGGTAAGGACTCGGCGCTTTCACTGCCGTGGCCTGGGTTCAATCCTTGGTCAGAGAACTAAGATCCTGCAAGCTGCGTGATGTATGCAGAAAAAAAAAAAAAAAAAAGTTTTAGTGAACAGAAACTGTAACTTTGCACTCAGGTTTTATAAGTCCTGTTTGTAGTTCAAGATATGTACTTCTTTTTTTTTCCTTTTTGGTGGTCGTGGCAGTGGTGAACCTTCAAAAAATGCTTCATTGAGAAAACAGCAACCATCAGCTGAAAACTCCCTCATCTCACTGCTGCATCTACAAACTGATTTCTATCTTTTTTCTTCTCTTGTTTCAGTGGAGAAAAGGTCCTTTTTTCTAGGAAAGGCCAATATGCCCTGGAGCCTAAACCATCACCTTCCCTTCTTAAGAATTTGGAACTTTAGCTATTCTCTTCTTTTATCTTCTACCTTCTCCAACACTAAACATATTCTAATTTCCCATCTTAAAAAAGCCTCCCTGGACCCATACCTCCTTTCAGTTCTTCCCCTATCTCGCTAATTCACTTCTTAAAATGAGTTGTCCACCTGCCATTCTACTCCCTCATTTTTCCTTCATTCTTCAATCCATTTCAGTCTGACTTCCAACTGCGGATCCAGTGGATCCTTTTCAGTCTTCTCATGCCAGACCTTCAGCAGTTTTCTACAATGTTGGTTACTTTCACCTTTTTTAAAAAAATATTTATTTATCTTTGGCTGCATTGGGTGTTCGTTACTGTGTGCGGGCTTCCTCCATTTGCGGTGAGTAGGTGGCTTCTCCTGTTGCGGAGCACGGGCTCTAGGCGCGTGGGCTTCAGTAGTTGTGGCACGTGGGCTTCAGTAGTTGTGGCACGTGGGCTTCAGTAGTTGTGGCACGTGGGCTTCAGTAGTTGTGGCACGTGGGCTCAGTAGCTGCGGCTCGTGGGCTCTAGAGCACAGGCTCAGTAGTTGTGGCGCACAGGCTTAGTTGCTCCGCAGCATGTAGGATCTTCCCGGACCAGGGCTCGAATCCATGTCCCCTGCATTGGCAGGTGGATTCTTAACCAGTGCGCCACCAGGGAAGCCCACTTTCACCTTGTTGAAACAGTTTCTCTATCTTTGTTTGTTTGTTTGTTTGTTTGATCTTCCCTGACTCTATACTCTTCAGACTTTCCTCTTACATCTTTGGATTCCCTTTCACAGTATCCTATGGTTCCTTCTCTACCCCTTTAAAGCAGCATCTCTCAAATGTTTGCCATCTTCAGGCCACTTAATGAGTATCCTGACAGTTTTAGGTTTATTTAAAATAATGATGAACATCGTTTCATATAATGAAATGACCTTGGTATATGCTGCTCTCTCTCTGCTTTGAATTCTTTTCTGTCCACTTTGCTTGGCTGGAGAGCCGTCATCTTTTAGGCCTTAGGTCATTTCCACGGAGAGACCTCTCTTACTCTTTGACAGAACCCTACTTTCTCCTCTTCATTATCATAATAGCTAATGATTAAACTTAAAATGTGTTGGCCCTGTTCTACATGCCTTACCTGTGTTATCTTCACAGCAACATCTTATGTGTTTAGGGGACCATTATTACTATAAGCCCCATTTTACAGATGGGGAAAGGAAGGCAGAATGGCAGAGCTGGGATTACCAACCCGGGCGATCTGTCTTTAGAGTCCGTACAGTTAAAGGTGCTAGAGTACTTATTACAATTTATATTGATATATTTATTTATTTAGTGACTGTCTCTCTCACTAATCCTCAAGGTCTGTGGGAGCAAAGACCGTGTCTGAAAGGTTCAGAGCTTAGCTTCAAGAGTGTATCTGGTACATGATAAGTACTCAGATATTTGTTCAGTAAATGAATCAATAATTTAAAAAAATTCCAGACTGGGAGGCAAACTCCTCCCCATACTCCGCGTAAAAAGAAACCGCCTTATCTCCTCCTGCCTTGATTTTCCACCTTGTGAATCAGGGAAGTCGGGGTGGGAGGACCAAGTCAGGGAGAAGAGGCGGCAAGCGCAGAGACTAGGAGAAAGGAGTCAGAACACGGAACGAGCGCTGATCTTCAGTTTCCTCCACTGCAAGATGGCACCGAGAGCACCGCGTGGTACAAAAGGATACGCTACCCTTTTCTCCATTTCGGAGCGGTGTTAAAGCTTCAAGACGTATGTTTCTATTTCCGTGAAAGAGCGCGGGACTAACGGAGCCTACGAAAGGAAGCAGCACGCGTTACCACGCTCAGTAGCCTACGGTTTCGCTTGGCGCGGAATGAGGCGGTGCCGCCCACCAAGGGCGGAGTTCAGGCCTCGGCAGGCCCCGCCCGCGGGCCGTCGGAAGCGGCCCGCCCTCGCCTCCCAGGCCTGGGCGTGTCCTCGTGGGCGCACGCGCGCGCACGGCATGTTGGGAAGGCGTCCGCGCGGCGGCCATTTTGTCTTATCGGTTCCTGTTTAGCGGAGGATTTTAGGCCGGGAGCGGGCTGGAGAGCTTGGCGACTGTGTCGCTGGCGTTTTCTTTGGTGGGTGCCAGGGCTGGTGGGAGCAGTCGCCCGAGGAAAGCACCATGATTTCGGCCGCGCAGTTGTTGGATGAGTTAATGGGCCGGGACCGAAACCTCGCCCCGGATGAGAAGCGCAGCAACGTGCGGTGGGACCACGAGAGCGTAAGTCCCGCGGGCCTTGGGCCTGTGCCCGGGCGCCGTGGGGGAGGGGAGTGGAACGGACTGGGGCCCGCCGGGGCCGCGGCGCGGTTTGGGGCCCGGGCCGCCCCGGGGTCAAGTGTCTGACCCCGTGGCCGGAGGGAGCCGGGAGGATAGCCCGGGAGGGAGGAGTCCTCCTGGATCCTAGGATAAGGGATGATTTGTTGTTGTTGTTTAAGCATCAAGGAAGTCAAAAAGACCCTTGGCAGAATTGAAAAGCACCTTAATCAGGCAGGGAAAGGCGGGAAAGGAAGGAATTTTTTTTTTTTTTTTTTTTTTTTTTACATCTAGAGGCTCTGTAGTTTTCACTTCATTGTGAAATAAGGGAAAGGGCAAATTTCTACCGTTATTTGGGCTGAGCGACGTATTTAGACTGAAATTTATGGCCAGCATTAGTGGTAAAAATCGTGACAGTATATTATTTCAGTAATGGTTCAGTTTCGACGCTTATATGGGGAAATAAAATTTTAAAAGAGGTCATAACTTGGTAGGGTTCACCGTGATTTACAAATATTGTTTGATAGCAGTACGGTCTAGTAAGCCATTCATGTAGATAATTGTCAAGGCATTTTCTTCACATGAAACTCATTTGAGTCTCTTAACCCTGTAAGGGTAAATAATTATAAACCCAGTTTCACAGATGAGACTTGAGAGGCTCACCCAGGGTCTTTTGGCAAGTTAAATGGCGATACTAAACCTAATCTTTGTGGTCTTGTTCACTTTCCACAGTTCTATGAAACTGGCTCTCTGCAAATACCCTGATGTTTATCTAGTGTTTTGAACACGATGTGTAACGTTTATTTTAGGTCTTACCTGAAGAATAGATGAAGAATTTAATTTTACATGCGGTTGTAATCAAACAAGATAATTTACAGGCAGTTACTAATCAAAATATGAAGGAATAAACAAATATGCCTTTTTTTTAAAGTTGCTTACTCATTTTAAACATAGGCTTTGGTCAGAATAAAATTTCTCTTGCAATGCGGGAAAACAAGTTGGTGCTAGACGAGTCCTTTCAGTACCTTAAAAAATAAGCGTTTGACTAAAGTTGTGAGGCGCTGCCTGATTCCACAGTAGTATGAAGTGTTGTGGTAGAATTTATAGAGTAACTGTGTTTTTTGCCTTGATTCTTTCTTTTCTAGGCATTTCTTTGTCACAGTGAAGTAACTTTTTCTTTTACCACTTCACTCAGTAATCTAAGCTTTGCAAAAAGAAAAAAATGAACATCATGATTCACTTGATGGGCAAATAGGACATTTATCTATTTTGAATTACAGAGGGAAAATTGCTTTTGATTGCCTGCTTATCAACTGGAGCAGCCTATGCCTGTGCCTAATTGGTTTTGAACAAGTGTTGTGGAGAAACTTTTTTTCCTGGTGGTATTTTATTGCCACATTGCATTACATGTGCTGGGTTTATAACATAAGCAATGAGGCTGTCAGAAAAGCAACTTAAGTTTTATGTCATCTTAGTTACAATAAATCTGTTTTCCTTTCAGTTTTAGTGCTTCTCACTGATTTAAACTTTTGGTGCTGTTGTCAAAATATTTTATGCCTTTAATGACAGATTACACTTCATTCTAGATTCAGGGATTTGAAAAAGTCAATTGCTGGTGTTTCAGATTCTTGTCTGCAAGGAAAGGTTGTTGTAGACCAGCATGTGGCGTCTTCTGAATAAGCAGGAATTACTATAGAGTTTTATAAAGCTGGGGAAGCTCGTGGCATCACTTCCAGGTCATTTGTGTATGTTGTTGGCTGTTAGTGCTAAAGTCCTGGAGGAATGGACAACCCCAGTATGTACTGTAAGGGTTTCACCATCACTGTAACCTGATATTTCAATTTTTTTTTTTTTTTGCCCACGCCTCGAGGCTTGTGGGATCTTAGTCCCTGACCAGGGATCAAACGCAAGCCGTAGTCAGTGAAAGCGTGGAGTCCTAACCACTGGACCACCAGGGAATTCCGCAAAATATTTTTGCATTCCTATTCTATCTGGAAATTTTTCTTGGCCACACTTGTACTAGATGCAGAAAGCCATTTCAGCTGGGTGGGGTCCTTTTGTTTAACAATGAAATGGAAGCTTTACATTAGTATTAAAAGTAATTCCTAGATGTCTGCATCAGACTGATCTGTGGAATTTGTTTTAAATGCAGATATCTGTACTTCTCAGGCGCCCCCCCCATTCTGATAGGTCTACGTGAAGGCCCCAGAAATCTGCATTTTTTAAAATGGCATCTTTACGCATACTAAAGCTCATTAACTACTGCTTCCTGACCCACCTCCTTAGTGTCAATACTAGGTTTTTTTGTTTGTTTTAATAAATTTATTTATTTTTATTTTTGGCTGTGTTGGGTATTCGTTGCTGTGCACGGGCTTTCTCTAGTTGCAGTGAACGGGGGCTACCCTTGGTTGCAGTGCATGGGCTTCTCATTGTTGTGGCTTCTCTTGTTGCGGAGCACGGGCTCTAGGTGGGCAGGTTTCAGTAGTTGTGGCTCGCAGGCTCAATAGTTGTGGTGCACGGGCTTAGTTGCTCTGCGGCATGTGGGATCTTACCAGGCCAGGGATTGAACCCGTGTTCCCTGCATTGGCAGACAGATTCTTAACCACTGCGCCACCAGGGAAGCCCAATACTAGGTTTTTAATTGTGAGCTAGAAGCACTTGGGGGAAACTAATTTTTAAGTGAAGGATACTTCTGTGATGCAAATTACTGACCTTTCATTTATTTGTAAAGATGTATGTATGTAACCACTATCAGGGAAAGTGTTTTACTATACAGGCCTTTCCAACTTTTGTAGATTGTTACCTTTGGATCTGAGAGAAAGTAGTGTTCAACTAAAGTAGTTTTCAACTCAAGTCAAATCAGCTTTAATACTGTTCCAAGGATTCATTGACACACCCTCCTCCCTCATTGATTAATATTTTACATTTCCTTGAGATTATTAGTATTTTTGCATTAAGCAGTTTGCTCTGCTTTGTTAATCCTAAACAACCAGGGTAATGAGGAAAGCATATGATTTAAACTGCCTAGTGTGAGCACCTTTTGGTTAGTGTTCACATGCAAAGATTTCAGTGTTTGATAGAGAAGCATTGGTAGCCTTCTGGTCATCTGAAGAGTTGAGATTGTAGGGAATTGTAAAGTTTGGTCTGGAGCTTTTATTATTATATATATATAAAAGGAACTTAGTAGTTCAAATTGAGGATTTTATATTGTAGATCTCACCCCAAAAGTGAAATTAACTGTTGACTTAACTCTGATTCTAATAATATATAAAATGAGACTTTGTTCATAATTTATCAAATTCAAGTGTGCCCTCTTTTCAGTGAAGGCCTAATAATTTATGAAGGGAATTGAAATAAATGTTCTTTTCTAAAATCTTCACAGTGTTAGCAGATACCGTCACTGACACTGAAAGTTGTTTAGAAAAGAAAAAACAGTTAAGTTACTGTCCACATTTTTACTTGTGACTTTTAACATCTAAAAAAGGGATTCAGAATCTAAGAAGGAAATTGGAAGCAAAAAATGAGTAATTATACTGCATGGCATCTAGAAGTATTTTACTAGACAGTTTTAATTCATAGTCACCAAAATGTTTTATCTGTCAGAAGTATAGACATCTCTTGCCTCACTCTGTAGTGCGTAGTAAGTGTTGGGCTTCTTGGAATTGCCAGCAGCCTATATGTTGTGTGTATAACTGCTGTTTACTTTTTTCTCTCCAAAACACATATAGAAGTGAATAGTGGAATGAACTCTGCATGTAACCATACCCAGTAAGACACATTATCAGCAGATGGCCAGTATTATTTCCTCTGTATGTCCTACCTCTTTCATTATTTTGAAGCAGTTGTATCATTTCAACCTTAAAGACATCATTATCTATCTCTAAAATATAAGGACTGGGACTTCCCTGGCGTTCCTGTGGTTAAGACTGCACTCCCAGTGCAGGGGGCACAGGTTCGCTCCCTGGTTGGGGAACTAAGGTTCTGCATGCCTTGGGGCACGACAAATAAATAACCACAATATTATTATCACACTGAAAATATTAAGGTATTTCCTTAATATTTGATTGCCTTTGGGGAACTAAGGTTCTGCATGCCTTGGGGCACGACAAATAAATAACCACAATATTATTATCACACTGAAAATATTAAGGTATTTCCTTAATATTTGATTGCCTTTGGGAAACCGTGTGTGTGTCTCTCTCTCTCTCTCTCTCTCTCTTTCTCTCTTTCTCTCTCTCTCGGTGTGTCTCATTAGACTTTTTTTCTACTGATGCACCGTGCAGCTTGTGGGATCTTAGTTCTCTGACCAGGGATTGAATCTGGACCCTCAAGCAGTGAAAGCGCGGAGTCCTAACCACTGGACTTCCACGGAATTCCTGGTATCTCATTAGACTTGATTTCTTCACAAGGGGAGAAAGTAGCTTAAGTTAGTATACAGTGTTTCATTGTTTTATGAAATGTGTTTAATTTTCTGATAATTTCTTGTAAATTGAGGAAATTCCTGTAATTACTTTGAATGATACAAATAATGCAAATTATTTTGAATGACACAAAAATGTATCATTCTTATAGTATGTACAACAGAATAGTATAGATGCAGCACTTTCCCTGAGAGAACTGTCATTTGGTAGCAGTTTTGAATGAGTAATGGGCTTTTGTAGCACAGTGGGGGAAAGTCTAGAAAAGCACACATGAAAGGGGCACTTAACCCAGACTGGGGTACTTGGGGAAGGCCTCTTAAAGTGGCCTTTAAATACTGGGACCTAAAGGATTCGTAGGAGTTAGCCTGAGGGAGAGAAGACAGATGTTACTAGGGGCTGGAGAGAATCTTAGGCCTGAGAAATTGTGAATAGTATTAGAGCTGAAGCCCTTGTTTTTGTTGTTGGGGAAGGAGGTGTGTAGATAGATGAGCAGGAACCTTGTTTTGAATGTTTTTTATAAGCCTTGTTAAAAGTTGGGACTAAATGACATTGGGAAATAATTGAAGGCTTCTTAGTGGGAGAGAGATGTTCACTATCTCTGCTGCTGTGGAAAATTGATTAAAATTTTACAAGAAATTTGTGTAGGCAATAAAAAAGAGAGTGAACCATGACTAATTACTGTTAGGAATTGATTTTACTATTATGTTCCCTCTGATTTAGAGTTGTTAAAATGATTTTTTACAAAAGTAAACTTGCTTTACTATAAAAGATTAAAATTAGAAGTAAACAGCGAAAGTCTGACCTTGTCTCCCCTTCCTGTTGCCAAATTCCCCTGGAAAAGCTTAAAAATTTGTATGTATGTTTCCAGATGTTTTCTAGTAATTTACAGGCACAGATATATAAGTGAAAGTTGTCATATAATAATGTAATGTTATATAAGTTATAATATATACTTAAGAACTTTCACTTATACTGTGGAATCTTTCCTCGTTGGTACATGTAAATCTACCTTAGGGCTTCCCTGGTGGCGCATGGAAGAATCTGCCTGCCAATGCAGGGGACACGGGTTCGAGCCCTGGTCTGGGAAGATCCCACATGCCGCGGAGCAGCTAAGCCCACGTGCCCCAACTACTGAGCCTGTGCTCTAGAGCCCGTGTGCCACAACTACTGAGCCCGTGTGTTGCAACTACTGAAACCTGCGCGACTAGAGCCCGTGCTCTGCAACAAGAGAAGCCACTGCAATGAGAAGCCCGCGCACCACAACTAAGAGTAGCCCCCACTCGCTGCAACTAGAGAAAGCCCGCGTTAAGCAACGAAGACCCAACACAGCCAAAAATAAATTAAAAAAAAAAAATCTATCTTAGTTTAACTATTTCCTGGTGGATATGTAGATTATGTCAAATTCTTTTACCATTACCAACCAATCTGCAATGAACGTTCTCGTACATGTAGCTGAATCATTTGTAGGATAGGTTCCTAGAAAGATGATGACTTTTAAGTTAAATGCATATTTTACTTAGTCATTTTGATGGATGCTGCAAAATTGTCCCACAACTCTAGTAATGTTTGGAATGTTTCTTTTCCCAACAAAGTATCTAATGCCAGATTTTTATATTTTTGAATTTTGAATTTGAATTTTATTTTCAGATATTGTTTTAATTTTTGACAGTTTGACTTTGTTTAATGTGATGGAAACTTGGAATTAAAATTTTCTAGTCAGATTCCTAAGATTGGTTGTATCTGCATTCTCTTAAGTGGTAGTGAAAAGTATGCTGTTGAGATTGAACTCTTCTGGTCTTTAGTGTTAGCTTAATGCAGCCAAAAATATATAAATAAATAAAATAAATTTATTTAAAAAAAAAAAGACAATATTTTTAGTTAAACATCCTCAATCCCTGGGAAGGGTTAAAAGAAGCAGTCTAAGTAGCTAGAGTTTATTGGGTAGAATAACAAACGTGTTGATGTTCCATTTCTTTACAACAATATCTTAAGGAGAATTGGAGAGTAGAAAGAGCACACAGAAAAGAATTAGGAAAATAGGTTTTAATCTGTATTTTGTAAGATGCCTTCAGGGCAGGTCATGTGGTTGATCTCAGTTTCTCATCTCAGATGGAGTGATTGGACTAAATTATAGGTAGACCTGCTGGCATGTCTTATTTGGTCTACATAGTGCCTAAAGACATATTTTATAAAGTAATGGGTAGTATTTAAAAACCAGACTTATTTGCCTATTTCTCCCAATTCATTAAATGGAGAGTTTAAGTTTTACAATCCCACTGTGAAATACTTATTGTCTCCTTTTTTTGTATTGAGGACACGAGGCAGAGTTACAGCCTATAGTTTTTCACAGTTGAAAAGTGGTGGCCACGATTCAAACTCTGCAGTATGTTGCCTCTCCAAGCATACCTATTTCAACTTGCCTATTTCATACTGTGCTATGTCTGTCTTTTCATGTTTCCTTATGCCTAGAATGTCTTGTCATTCCACTTCTGAACTTAATCAGTTCAAGCTTCACCACTTGACATTCCTGACTAAATTCCCGTCTGTTCTAGTGATGCATGTACATTTTAGTTTTTGTGTCGCTACTAGACCAAGCTTCTTGAGGAGTGAGTCTTGTATTGATACTTCAAGCATCGTTTTTAGCACATAGTGTTAAATGATTGTTGAAGTGCCATTTTCCACTTTTTAAAATTGAATGCCATTTAAAATTAAAATTCCATACAGTACTTATTAGATTTAAGTGTGTTCACTCATGTATTTTATTGGAAAACTGACATAGTATATTTAGACTTAGAGTTTTGACCACTTAGAATGTACTATGTTTTGGAAAACTATATAAATAAGGCTTAGAGTTTAGAATAAAACTTTATTTATTTTTAATTAAAAAAATTTTTTTGGCTGCGTTGGGTCTTCGTTGCTGCGCGTGGGCTTTCTCTAGTTGCGGCGAGCGGGGGCTACTCTTTGTTGCGGTGCACGGGCTTCTCATTGCAGTGGCTTCTCTTGTTGCGGAGCACGGGCTCTAAGTGCACAGGCTTCAGTAGTTGTGGCACGCAGGCTCAGTAGTTGTGGCTCGTGGGTTCTAGAGCGCAGGCTCAGTCGTTGTGGCGCATGGGCTTAGTTGCTCCGCGGTATGTGGGATCTTTCTGGACCAGGGATCGAACCCATGTCCCCTGCATTGGCAGGCAGATTCTTAACCACTGTGCCACCAGGGAAGTCCTAAGAATAAAACTTTAAATAGCTCTGAAAATCAGAGGTATTTTAGTTTTAAAAAACAGAATTTATTACACATTTTATGACAAACCTTGAAGTTAGTAGTCATCCCCACTTTTACAGAAAACTTAAGTCATACAGTATGTGGTAAAGCCCAGTTCAGATCCAGGTCAGTTTGATTTTGGTGATAAATGTTAGTAAAACTAAGATTCAATAAGTACTATTTGGAAATACTTCCAAAAAGATTTCCTTCCTAGAAATACTTGAAGTTTGTATTTGGTTATATTTAAGAGTCAGGAGGGACCACAGAGATGTTTATTCCTTTTGTTTTAATGAACAGTAGTCTTATATTTACATATGTACTTGAAAGTAAAATGCATAGTGATAGTAATAATAGTAAACTTTCATACTTACGGGGGCTGAACACCAAGTTTAGTTTTAAAATTAAATAATATAATTAATATAATTTAATAATATAATTAAAACCATATAATTTGTAGCTATAAATAATGGTAAATGCTGGTAATAACTATTATTAACCCATTTCATATAACTATTAAAATTGTGGGGAATTTGTTAAATAATTTTTGGGCCCTTGGAACCAGGGTTAATAGTCTGAAAGATAAGTAGCATACCCTCTTTGTCTCTGTCCTTCTTCCCCTAAATGAAAGAGATTCTTTTTTTAAAAAAATTAATTAATTATTTGGTTGCGCTGGGTCTTAGTTGCGGCTCACGGGCTCCTTAGTTGTGGCTCGCCTGCTGCTTAGTTGTGGCATGCAAACTCTTAGTTGCGGCATGCATGCAGGATCTAGTTCCCTGACCAGGGAATCGAACCCGGGCTCCCTGCATTGGGAGCATGGAGTTTTAACCACTGTGCCACCAGGGAAGTCCCCTGAAAGAGATTCTTAAACTGAATGTTGGCATTGGTATTTTGCTGATACACTTAAAGTGGATGCAAAATTTAACAAATCAGACTTTTTAATAATTAGAAAAGTATATAGCATTTTAAAACATTAACCATTTGCACGTATAGAGCCCTTTTAAAATTCAGGTATAGTTGATTTACAATATTATATGTGTTTCGGGTGTACAACATAGTGATTTACAGTTTTTAAAGATTTTACTCTATTTACAGTTACTGTAAAATATTGGCTATATTCCCTGTGCTGTACAATATATCTTTATAGCTTATTTATTTTATACATCATAGTCTGTACCTCTTAATACACTACCTCCATTTTGCCCCTGCCTCTTCCCTTGCCGCATTTGTTTGTTCTCTATATCACAGAGTCTGTTTTATTTTGTTGTTATTATATTCACTAACTTGCTTTTTTTTTTTTAAGATTCCACAAATGCGTACAGTATTTGTCTTTCTCTGTCTGGCTTATTTCACTAAGTATAATCCCCTCCAAGTCCATCTTTGTTGTTGCAAATGGCAAATTTTCATTCTTTTTCATGGCTGATTAGTGTTCCGTTGTGTATATATACCACATTTTCTTTATCCATTCATGTGTTGATGGACACTTAGGATGCTTCCATATCTTGGCTGTTGTAAATAATGCTTCTGTGAACATTGGGGTGCATGTATCATTTTGAATTAGTGTTTTCGTTTTCTTTGGATATATACCCTGGAGTGGAATTGTTGGATCATATATGGTAGTTCTATTTTTACTTTTTTGAGGAACTTCCATATGGTTTTTCCACAGTGGCTGCACCAATTTACATTCCTCCCAACAGTGTACAAGGGTTCCCCTTTCTCCACATCCTCGCCAACATGTTATTTGTGGTCATACAGAGCCTTTTTAATAACTTAAAATCGAGTGTTAGAACTTCTAAAGAAAAGGAAATGGTATAAAGATACTGTGACACATGGCTACATATAACAAGATAATATTGATATAAAACTAAATATGTTTAGATATGATTTTTGAATCTCATTGTTCTTTATGAGACCTTTCTTTATAAGACCTTAGTTCTCCTGGACACAGCTTATGGAACCACATTGCTTCAGACAAGTATAAAACAATTGACCTTTGAAGCAAAAAACAGTCTATTTGAGATTTAACATCCAGTTCTAAGTGTCTCGAAAAAACTCATCCAATCTTAAATTTAGCAGACCTTTTCTTTTTTTTTTCTTTTTTTTTTTTTTAGCAGACCTTTTCTATCATAGTTTTACATTGAAAATTTACCCAATAACAATGAAGGGTTATATGAAGGGAGATACTTTGGAATTTTGCTTAACAGGTTTTGGTTTGCAGTGTTATAGAATTAAACATAGGATAGAGCAGTCTTGGAATATATCTGAAGGAGTTACAAAAGTACCAATGAGAGAGAATTAAAAGTCGGTTTCATGTTAATAATTTTTCCTCATACCATAGAAGTCACTCAGTAAAGTGCTGGCATGTGTGAAAATATCCACTACATCTTAGGGCCTGTTACAGGATCTCTTTAAGTGAAAATACTGAACCAGATTGCTTTAAATAAGTGTTATTTGGAATTTAGGCAGTGATTTCCAAATCTTAGTCTGTAAATTGGTTCTGGTCTTTAACAAAGTTAGACAGTAAGAACAATGTGTTTTTTATTTGTGTGTTTTTAAATAAAAATAAAAAGTCATCTTCTTTCTGGATGTCTTTATCCAATATTTTTTGTTGCTTGGGAGTAGGGCAGTGATTTCTAATACTGTAATAGAAATAGGAAGTAATTATAGAAATAGAAAATGCTGGTAACTGTCAGTCCTGCATTTCTTGTACTGAAATCCAGGAGTCTGAAAGTCATTAATTTACCTAACTAAATGGCTTAACAAATGAAATTGTTCTTAAACTTACTTGGTTGAAAGATGAAGATCATGAAATGAGAAAATAGTTATTTGGCACCCTTTTCTGGTATAGTTCTAAAACCGAACAATTTCAAAAAGTTAAATTACCTTTGTTTTTCTTCACTAGGTTTGTAAATATTATCTCTGTGGTTTTTGTCCTGCGGAATTGTTCACAAACACTCGTTCTGATCTTGGTAAGTAAATATTCTGTGTAACTTCTATCGGATTTATGATTAAAGAGAAACTGATACTTTATAATTTTGAAAAGAAGTTTTCTCTTAAAGGTTTGTTGATAAAGTAATTTCTTTCCTGGTTTAGTTTTTTGAATGTATTAATAAATGTCAGTCTAATTAAACGTGGTGGCTTAATTGAATATACATATCTATTTCCACTCCCTCCTGAAACCCCTCCACTAAAATGAAAATTTAAAAACAAAAAAGGTGTAAATGGAAGAGTCGAGATAACATTAGAGATGTCAGCACATTTTTGGAAGATGACAAGTGGATGGAAGAATAGCAGAGAAACCTGTACCCTAAAAGCCTGCAGAAGGGGATATTAAACAGAAGCAAGAGTTTGATCAGCAGAACCCTGGACAGGCTCAGGATTTGGAGGCATCAGGTACCATAGAAGGCAGAGTTGAATCATGGGGCTGAAAACCAGAGATTAGTCTAGTTCAGGGTTTCTCAACCTTGACATTTGACAGTTTTACCTGGAAAATTCTGTGTTTGCGGGGGTGGGAGGGGCTGTCCTTTGAATTGTAGGATGTTTAGTAGCATCCTTGGCCTGCACCCAGTAGATGCCAGTAACATTTCCCAATTGTGACAACCAAAAATGCCTCCAGGCATTGCCAGATACCCCTGGGGGAAAACTGCCCCCTGTTGAGAACCACTAGTCTGTGGTCAGACCTGTGCATCTGGTGATTCTGTCTCCCACCCCTACAGCCCAGGAGACCCCAGGGGGTTATGTTCTGAAGAAATTGGGGTAAGGAGACTCTAGTTCATTTGAACCACAAAGTGCAAAAAAAAAATTTGATCATTTTCTTCTCCCAAGGATGGTACATAACTAGTATCATTCTAGAAACATTAACAGCTTGCCCTAAAACATTAAGAGCACATTAGGGCTGGATGTATCTAGATATTGGGAGTAGAGATACAGGACAGGGCAGTAATGAACAAAGATGAGACTATAAGAGATTAAATGAGTCTGTATTCTCAATAGTGAGGTTTTCCCATTCCCTTCCTCTGCCCTGTTCCTAGAAGGATACAGCCAGATGTTTTTTCCCCAGGCAGAAGAGAAGAGGATTCTTTAGAGAAAGTGAACAGTTCCAGAGAAGTGATCTACAGGTACTGACCCTTGGGGAATCTCCTAAAAGAAAGTCTTGCTGCCCAATTTTCCTATGGTAAAGCCTGTTAGTTGACAAACCCTGCCTGAGCATACCAACTTCAAGTCAGATTTTGGAAGTGTTTTGCCAGCCAAGGAATACCAGTCAGACATTTGAAGAAAACCTTCAAACAAAAGATTAACCAAAACCAACAGAAAAAAAGAATTTAGTGGAGTATGGTGGATAATGGGGGAAAACAGAAGAAAAAAAAATTTTAAAGCCATAACTAAATTTAGTATCCTCAGAGAAATAAGAGAACATATCAGGAGGAATAGGATGCTGTATAAAAAGGGAAGTTTTGGAAAACTAAGAAGAGTTCCTAGAAATTAGAACTAGAGAAATCTGAAATAAAATCAGGGGAAAGTTTTGAGGATAAAATAAATTTGTGGAATGTTAATAAAAAATTAAAATTTGAAAAAATTATATTAGTCCAGTCCTCTAATAGCTAATTAAGAGTTCTAGATAGAGAAAACAGAAGGGAGGAAATTTTAATATTGCATTACTAAAGGACTTTACCCTCTAGATTGAGTGAGTCCTTCAAGAGCTCAGCACAACAAATGAAAAAAGATCCACACCGTTGTGAAATTCCAGAACACCAGGGGTGAGGGTGGGGCACATAGGGTTATCAATCAGGATGGCCTCAGATTTGTCAGTATGACACTGGAAGCTTGAAGACACTGGAGAAATACCCTCAGGATTCTGAATGAAAAAATGTTTTTACCTAGGTTGGCTATATAGCCAAACAGGAAAATATGAGAGTGGAAAAAAAAGGACATTTTCAGACATGGACGGTCTCAACAAATTTATCTACCACCTTTTCTCTGGAAACTCATGGGCATAAACCAAGAAGGAGAGAAATGAGAGATCCAGTAAACTTCAGTACAGACCAGAAAAGGAGTTTCTAAGGATGACAACTCTATTAGTGAGCTTAGAAAAAAAGCAGCCCAGGTTGAAGCAGGACAGAAAGCTCATGGAAGAAATAAAGCTGGTTAGCTGATATATTTTGAATCTTGAAGGAGATTGGTATTGAGATGGTTTCTTATAGCTGAGTTAAAGTGTTTGAGAAGAATTTGGAAATAGAGACATAGAAAAGACTAAACAAAGAATTCCAGTAAGTGTATCAAAAGTGTCATTATAATGCACCTTTTGTTTGACTCAGCAGTTAATGTAGGACTTGCATAATCAAAATATAAGCACTGAATGTTTATTTAACTTAAATTTTTGATGCCTAAGATAAACCAAGAAAAAGCAAAATAAGCATAAAATTTAGAAATATGGAGGTAAATTCCAGAAGATACAACTGAAAGGGTCAAAATTGGTTGCCTTTTGGAGATGGTAAGGGGTAGGACTAGGGTGCTAGTCTTGTACTATTCACAGAGACTCAAAATTAATCAAATGTCGCTGGTGGTTCAGACCAGTGGTCTACCCTCATCCCAGTTTTCTTGGTGGCAGTAAGGAACAATTTTTTCATTCCTCCTACTCCCTCTTTTTTCTTCTCTTACGTAGTTCTGCGTTATACTCATCTTGAAGACTAAGGAGAACACTTTTCATGTGCTTACTTGGGTATGTTGCTTCATGATTCAGTAGGCTTAATTTAGGTGTCTACAGACTACTCAGTGATTAAATGGATCTTCTTTCCTTTTTTAAAAAAGAACTTCCTTTTGTTTTGGCAAGAGAAAAGTTAACTTCAATAATTTGTACCTTCATATTTCTTGTTCTTTCAGGGCCTTGTGAAAAAATTCATGATGAAAATCTGCGAAAACAGTAAGTTACCTTTTTGGGGGTCATCCCCCCACCCCCCATCATTATTTGGTTTAAAGGGGACAAGAATTGAAGAAATAATTGAAATTCGTTTAAAATGAATGTTGGACAGAGGTCCTGTTCATTAGTTGGGGGTGGTAGAAAGTGATGCAGCTTAATGTTGTATCACCATGTGAGTACATACTGTATGCCAAGAATAAGCCTAAGCTTTTTTTTCTATATCACATTTGTTTTTTATTTTTTTTCTTTTATTATTATTTTTTGGTGGCTCCTCACGGCTTGCAGGATCTTAGTTCCCTGACCAGGGGTTGAACCCGGGCCCTCAGCAGTGAAGGCACAGAGGCCTAACCACTGGACCGCCAGGGAATTCCTTACGCCTTCAGTCTAAATGCAGTAGTCCATGAGATTAGTTAAGATAGAATATGAGAGTTGTAATCAATAAATATTTGGAAGGAAAACAGTGCTTGTTTATTTTCATTTTTATTAGGTATGAGAAGAGTTCTCGTTTTATGAAAGTTGGCTATGAGAGAGATTTTCTGCGATACTTACAGAGCTTACTTGCAGAAGTAGAACGTAGAATTAGACGAGGCCATGCTCGTTTGGCATTATCTCAAAACCAGCAGTCATCTGGGGTGAGTATGAAATTAATTTACAGTCTTTGTAAAGTGTCCTTGTTCTCTGGAAACCCATAGACTTCCCTAGTGTTGAAACTTGTGTTCAGGTTCATTCATTACTTTGTATTCTTTTAGAATTTCAGTCTTTATTAGTAAATATAATATTGATTTTGCTAATCATAAGGTTTTGATCTTAAATATCAATAACTGACAAAATATGCAGCTGATTAACAAAAATTGAGGTAATTGAGTTACTATCCTTGTGATTCAGCATTTCAGTTATTAAATACAAATATTAGGTATGGTATGTGAGAGTTTGAATGTCTATCTCTGTATTTTAGTTGTTGATAATACATTCTGTTGTCTTCATTAGGCAGCTGGTCCAACAGGCAAAAATGAAGAAAAAATTCAGGTTCTAACAGATAAAATCGATGTACTCCTGCAGCAGGTGAGAATTGTGTGCATTAATGTCAGAAAATACTTGGAGTAGACACTTAACCAAAGAAGGTATAAGGATGGCAAATAAATACATGTAAAGTTGCTCAATGTCATTAGACATTAGGGAAATACAAATCCACAGTGAGATGCTTTTTGAACACCTATTAGAATTGCTAAAATTAAAAAGACTGACC
The DNA here is from genome assembly GCF_965194805.1 of Balaenoptera borealis. Classification (NCBI taxonomy): domain Eukaryota; kingdom Metazoa; phylum Chordata; class Mammalia; order Artiodactyla; family Balaenopteridae; genus Balaenoptera; species Balaenoptera borealis. The sequence continues at coordinate 23,648,677 of NC_138879.1, read as the reverse complement.
ATATCAAGTGTTAGTGGAGAGCTGGGCAAACAAACTATCTTACACTGTTGGGGTATGTAAAATGGTGCAGCCACTTTGGAAAAAAGTTTCTCTCTTAAAAAGTTAAAAGAGGCACCACGAGCCATTCCACTGCTAGAGAGATGAAAGCATATGTTAACACAAAGAGTTGTATACCAATGTTTATAGTGGCTTTATTCATAATAGGCAAATAACACCCCAAACAAGCCTGGAAAGAACTCATGTGTGTGTCAGTAGGTTAATGGATAAAAAAAAATGTGATGTATCTATACCAGCGGTCCCCAACCTTTTTGGCACCAGGGACCAGTTTCATGGAAGAAGGTTTTTCCACGGATGGGGGTGGGGGGTTGGTTTCGGGATGATTCAAGCTCATTACGTTTATCGTGCAGTTTATTTCTATTACTATTACATTGTAAGATATAATGAAATAATTATACAGCTCACCATAATGCTGACAGAAGGTGGAGCTCAGGTGGTAATGTCAGCAGTAGGGAGCAGCTGTAAATACAGATGAAGCTTTGCTCGCTCGCCTGCCGCTCACCTCCTGCTGTGTGGCCAGGTTCCTAATAGACCACGGACCGCTATTGGTCCGGGGGTTGGGGACCCCTGATCTATACAGTGTGATACACTACTCAGTAATAAAAAGGAATTAACTACATGTAACAGTGTGGATGAATCTTAAGATAATAGGTTGAGTGAAAGAGGCCAGAGCCCTACAGAAGGAAAAAAAAGTGCGTGGTTCCATTTAAATAAAATGCTAGAAAATGCAAACTAATCTATAGTGACATAAAGCAGATCAGTGGTTGCTTTGGGAGGAGATACAACAAAGAGGCAGGAGGAAACCTTTGGGGTGATGGATATGTTTATTATCTAGATGGTGGTGTTGATTTCATGGGAGTCAAACCTTATGAAATTGTGCACCTTAGAAATTTGCTGTTCTGTCAAGTATACATAATTAATGCAGGCTTCACTAAACAAAACCAAACAAAAACCCAAAACAACCGCTAAATGCTAATGAAGCTGGGGGTAAAAAGAAAAATACTTGGATAGTGTGGTTAGAAAGATATCCTGACTGCTTTTTAAATTCCCCTTAGATTGAAGAATTAGGATCTGAAGGAAAAGTAGAAGAAGCCCAGGGAATGATGAAATTAGTTGAACAGTTAAAAGAAGAGAGAGAATTACTTAGGTCCACAACTTCGGTGAGTAGCAACCTCATTTTGATTTACCCAGGCTGTTCACTGTGAATTACTAGGATCTATTCTGATTTGAGAACAATTTTCTAATGTCAGCAAACTTTATTTTAAAGGGCTACATAGTAAATATTTTAGGTTTGCAGGTCACAAGATTTGTAATATAAAAGCTCTGCCTTTATATTACAAAAGCAGCTTTAAACAATATATAAACAATTGGATGTGGCTTTGTTCCAGTAAAACTTCACAAAAACAGGCCTCTAGCCGCTGGCTTGCCAACCTGTGCCTTAGATCATAAGTATTCATTTGGGCCTGGGTTTTATTTATTTTTTGTTAGAACAAATTACTCAGTTTGTATTTACCTTAGTACAGAATTGGTATACTCTTAATAATGCCTTCTACTTTCTTAACTTTCAGTTAGAGAATATAATGTTTGGATATTGATACATGTTTTTGTATCAATGTATTTGATACAATGTTTTGTATCAGTGTATGTATTTGTACATACAAAATACATGTTTTGGATATTGATGCTAGAATATAATTGGTCATTGGTTCCCAAATATTAAAAGGATATGTTCAGATTATACTCAGTGAGTTCAATTCCTTAATGATTTTGAAAAACATTTTTAATATGGAGTCCACATCTTTAACCTGTTGAACCAAACGAGAAATGAATTCAGACTAAAATAGGTAGCTTTTTTGAGGTGGTATAGGTAGGTTTTTCTTTGTTGGAGTTGAGGGATGGAGTCTAAGTACTTCTTGGGTGATGTGGAAAGTTGATTGCTGCTGTCATACTTCCTCTCTCTAAAAGTTGCTGCTCAGTATTATGGCTTTGGGGAAATGGAAAGTAGCAGTTGACAAAATTAAAAATCTATTCTAAATGTTAAGTACTTTTGGGGAGATTTGTTTGTTCTGTCTTCCTCAGATATTCTTATAATAACTGATTTATCATTTCAGACAATTGAAAGTTTTGCTGCCCAAGAAAAACAAATGGAAGTTTGTGAAGTGTGTGGAGCCTTTTTGATAGTGGGAGATGCCCAGTCCCGGGTAGATGACCATTTGATGGGAAAACAGCACATGGGCTATGCCAAAATTAAAGCTACTGTAGAAGAATTAAAAGTAAGTTTCTTATAAACATGTATTTTACCTATAGCTAGTACTTTATTTTAGTATGGTTAAAAATTGATGACATAGAGATATAAACCTCTCGTTGATATTTTTGCTGACTGTGTTATTTGAGGTAGCGATAATCCCTATAATGTTCTGCTATTCATTAGATTAGCAAAGCGCTTTATTTTTTTTACTCTGTAGTGCTAGGAATTTGGGAGAAAGAATATTCCTGAGGGTTAGTCAGATATCTTGTGTACATACATGGTGTTGAGATTTCTCCATTTCACTTCTAGGGCATCAAATTCCATAAGTTGGTCTAAAAATGCTTCACATTAGGTAGCCCTTGTTTGACAGTGTCTTTATATAGTTCTAAAAAAAAAAAATCAAACTCTGTTTCCTTAGGAAAAATTAAGAAAAAGAACTGAAGAACCTGATCGTGATGAGCGTTTAAAAAAGGAGAAACAAGAACGAGAAGAAAGAGAAAAAGAAAGGGAGAGAGAAAGGGAAGAAAGAGAGAGGAAAAGACGAAGAGAAGAGGAAGAAAGAGAAAAAGAAAGGGCTCGAGACAGAGAAAGAAGAAAGAGGAGTCGATCAAGGAGTCGGCACTCAAGCCGAACTTCTGACCGAAGATGCAGCAGGTCTCGGGACCACAAAAGATCACGAAGTAGAGAAAGAAGGCGAAGCAGGTATATTGAACACATGAGACAGTGCCAGACATATAGTGAGTGTGCAATAAACAGTAGTAATTACTAGTGATATTCCTTGGTACTTGACTCTCTTAAGTCTCATTAAGCATGAGGACGGATTATGAGAATTGAATCTGAATGAATCCATCTTTGAGGCAACTTCATTGCTATTTCTGAGGCAGTCTAAGGGAGGTTTGATGCAGTCTTATTAGGAAATCAGTGTACTGGATGGTCTTTTAAGTGCTTCTCTTCTCATTGATTCTGAGAAGACATTTAAATCAAATTATTTTGGGTAGGGCTACCTATTTGAAAAATTGAAGTTAGAAGGATTTTCAATTTTCAGTTTTTAAGATTTCTAATGTAAATATGTTTTAATAGTAGATTCTGTTCTTTTGCCTTTAAGGGTAAGTTTTGCTTTTAATCTTGTTATTTATTCAACAGTATGTAATTCTTCAAGGTTTTTTCTTACTGTAATATCAGCTGAAGTTGCTTTCCTTTTGTTTCAAATTATTTAAGAAGCAGAGATCGACGAAGAAGCAGAAGCCATGATAGATCAGAAAGAAAGCATAGATCTCGTAGTCGGGATCGAAGAAGATCAAAAAGCCGAGATCGAAAGTCATATAAGCACAGGAGCAAAAGTCGGGACAGAGAACAAGATAGAAAATCCAAGGAGAAAGGTTAGTTTTTATGAGAATTTAATTTATTAAGAGACTGTTTTCACTTTCTTGTCTCCCCACCGACTCACTTTTCTTCAGACACAGGCAGAGTTCCACTTCAAGCTATACTCATTTTCACTTATGATGAATACCATTCAGTAGGAGACAAGCATTATTCTCCCCCCTCCTGCTCTGAGTTGTGAGAATGACAGTTGGCCTGGTGTTTTCTTAGAACATGTTAAAGTCACATCCTTCAATTCATAACTTGAAGGCTTATCATTTAGTTTCTTCCAAGTATTGCATTACCTTTTAGGCTTATTAAGGTGTAGAATTCTTGGTTATTGGCAACTTTTTTTTTTTTTTTTGTACTTGCTGCAGTGTTCCATAATATGTCTTGCAGAGTAAATGTACATTACTGCATTGGTGCTCATGTACAGCATTCATTTAACTCAGTACTTCTAAGTTCGTAGTAGTTGAATGCCTTACATGTGTCTTACCATGTTTTTTATTGAAGCAACATGCTCTGTCCCCTCTACTTTTTCCTTTGGTTTTCTGTGGCATTCCAGTAGCTGGTTCACTGTGCACTCTTAATGGACTTTTTCATTTTGTCTTTGGCATGTTTTCACAAGGATATTCTCATCTTTCAACTTAGCCTTCATTGAACGATAATTCTTTTAATCATTAGGGTCGCCTTTTCTGCATTTTCTTCAGATTCTTTGTGCGTCTGTCATTTTGTATTGACTGGGCTATTCTGCTTTGCATGGTTTTCAGGAATGAGAGAAAGGGCTTATTTCTGATTTTCTTGGCTCTGCTTGTTCCATCCTGTTCTGCCTATCTGTGTCCATGTTTGATCACCAACATAATATGTGTGCTCCTGTTTGAATTTATTATATTAGACGTGTATGTGATACTCATTATTTTCTTTTATGAAACTAGTCTGTAGTTTTTGTGGGGTTTAACTGAGTTAGGAAACTAGCAGCACAAACAATGGATTTTTTTTTGTGTGTGTGT